>NC_064628.1:238529347-239779347 GCF_023864275.1 Schistocerca cancellata | reverse complement strand
TTTCCCACATCCCTTGTTAAACGTCCATTGAAATGAAACTTCCTGGCAGATTAAAACTGTGTGCCCGACCGAGACTCGAACTCGGGACCTTTGCCTTTCGCGGGCAAGTGCTCTACCAACTGAGCTACCGAAGCACGACTCACGCCCGGTACTCACAGCTTTACTTCTGCCAGTACCTCGTCTCCTACCTTCCAAACTTTACAGAAGCTCTTCTGCGAACCTTGCAGAACTAGCACTCCTGAAAGAAAGGATATTGCGGAGACATGGCTTAGCCACAGCCTGGGGGATGTTTCCAGAATGAGATTTTCACTCTGCAGCGGAGTGTGCGCTGATATGAAACTTCCTGGCAGATTAAAACTGTGTGCCCGACCGAGACTCGAACTCGGGACCTTTGCCTTTCGCGGGCAAGTGCTCTACCAACTGAGCTACCGAAGCACGACTCACGCCCGGTACTCACAGCTTTACTTCTGCCAGTACCTCGTCTCCTACCTTCCAAACTTTACAGAAGCTCTTCTGCGAACCTTGCAGAACTAGCACTCCTGAAAGAAAGGATATTGCGGAGACATGGCTTAGCCACAGCCTGGGGGATGTTTCCAGAATGAGATTTTCACTCTGCAGCGGAGTGTGCGCTGATATGAAACTTCCTGGCAGATTAAAACTGTGTGCCCGACCGAGACTCGAACTCGGGACCTTTGCCTTTCGCGGGCAAGTGCTCTACCAACTGAGCTACCGAAGCACGACTCACGCCCGGTACTCACAGCTTTACTTCTGCCAGTACCTCGTCTCCTACCTTCCAAACTTTACAGAAGCTCTTCTGCGAACCTTGCAGAACTAGCACTCCTGAAAGAAAGGATATTGCGGAGACATGGCTTAGCCACAGCCTGGGGGATGTTTCCAGAATGAGATTTTCACTCTGCAGCGGAGTGTGCGCTGATATGAAACTTCCTGGCAGATTAAAACTGTGTGCCCGACCGAGACTCGAACTCGGGACCTTTGCCTTTCGCGGGCAAGTGGAAGGTAGGAGACGAGGTACTGGCAGAAGTAAAGCTGTGAGTACCGGGCGTGAGTCGTGCTTCGGTAGCTCAGTTGGTAGAGCACTTGCCCGCGAAAGGCAAAGGTCCCGAGTTCGAGTCTCGGTCGGGCACACAGTTTTAATCTGCCAGGAAGTTTCATATCAGCGCACACTCCGCTGCAGAGTGAAAATCTCATTCTGGAAACATCCCCCAGGCTGTGGCTAAGCCATGTCTCCGCAATATCCTTTCTTTCAGGAGTGCTAGTTCTGCAAGGTTCGCAGAAGAGCTTCTGTAAAGTTTGGAAGGTAGGAGACGAGGTACTGGCAGAAGTAAAGCTGTGAGTACCGGGCGTGAGTCGTGCTTCGGTAGCTCAGTTGGTAGAGCACTTGCCCGCGAAAGGCAAAGGTCCCGAGTTCGAGTCTCGGTCGGGCACACAGTTTTAATCTGCCAGGAAGTTTCATATCAGCGCACACTCCGCTGCAGAGTGAAAATCTCATTCTGGAAACATCCCCCAGGCTGTGGCTAAGCCATGTCTCCGCAATATCCTTTCTTTCAGGAGTGCTAGTTCTGCAAGGTTCGCAGAAGAGCTTCTGTAAAGTTTGGAAGGTAGGAGACGAGGTACTGGCAGAAGTAAAGCTGTGAGTACCGGGCGTGAGTCGTGCTTCGGTAGCTCAGTTGGTAGAGCACTTGCCCGCGAAAGGCAAAGGTCCCGAGTTCGAGTCTCGGTCGGGCACACAGTTTTAATCTGCCAGGAAGTTTCATATCAGCGCACACTCCGCTGCAGAGTGAAAATCTCATTCTGGTCCATTGAAATGTTCGCAAAATTTACATAAGCTATTCTCCCTCTCAATAAAGGGCAATTACTGAAATGATCACAGATTATCTTTCGTAATATCTTCCGCTAATCTGTAAATGTGGGTATCGTTATTAGCACAGTATTATCGCTCTGCAGCGCCATTTATGTCTGCTGACACCCTACAGCCTCAAAGCATCCTCACGCACTCATGTGGAATTTCGAAAAATATTGAAGACTGAGTGATGCTGTGGGGCATTTACGGCAGCAAGTCAAAGATGAGAGATACATACATACGAAGCAGACGCAGAGCAGATCATTATCCTTTTCATGTGAGTACGTAATAACCAGTGAGAGCAGCGTGTTTCGACAGGGTATACCTGTTTGCAGCAAGCATTTAGACTGAAAGAACCGAACACCTGCTATCCGACGACCATGCTCGTCTTTTTCTTTCTTTTTCAAGTCCCTAATAGATTTTGCAATTCAAAATAGGGCAAATGAATAGAGGACCCCAATAAACACGTTTTCATCCTCTATAATTCTGCGAAACAATAGGCCTTAATTGAACTCCGGTGCACACCGCATTGTGCTAACAAATTGATGGCGGTCCGTACCCGGTCTTTTACGGTGGCATGGATTGTTCCGAGCTATCTGATGGGCGGTACCGTGAATAAAAGCCTTTTCTCATTTAATAAAAGTAGGCGATTTTGAGCAAATTACAAGTAAAAACGTTTTGAGCATTTATTTCTTTTTGTATGCAGTCTCAATATTGCCGTCATATGATCGAGCTCTACAAAGAAGGAAAGAATGGCAGTAAATATGTTTATCCCGGGTAAAAATAACACTTACCAGTCACGACGTTGAAATTCCGTTTGTATCGTATTCGCATCTAGTGCTGTAAATTGTTCTTCAGAAAGACTTTCGCTCGTCGTGTTGACCGGACTTATTTTCATATTACTGAGAAAGTGCATCAGTGAACACAAAGCTTTTAACTACTTAGTAAATGTCAAGAAATATTCATATAAACTATGCAATGGCTGTATCGGTTTCACTGTTTAGTCGTTTAAGTAACTCATAAATATCTCTTGGTCATGGGCTGCTGTTAATTACTAATCTGCTGATAATTACTAATCAACCGGAAACAGTGTAACGAATAAGCATTTTATAACAGTACTGAAATAAACTTTACAATTATTTTAATTTGAATGTTCATGGTCTTTCAAATATCGGCAATGACTGTCATCATTCTTATTAATGAAGCCGACGGCAGTCAAATTTATTCCGCAGTGTAGATCTCATCTGTCCGGGATATTTTCGCGTTGGCGGTACAACACTTTAAGAGAGATAGAGGAGACCAAATATTCCAGTTTGAGACTCGAAGCCCTGAAGCATCAGACTGCTAATAACAATATTAAAACCGACTATACTTTTTTCTATTTGGTATGAGGGCAAATAATTACGTGTTAAAACTATTATCCTTATCGGAATCAAAACTAGACAAAGCAGAGGATGACAAAACTTTTTTTTCTGGTGGCAGGTATTCTGCCTGGTGTCAAGCGGTTAACCACGTTTTTTGCTCTACTATTCTAGTCTCCTCAACACAGAGCAACCCTTACACCCAGATTCTTAAGGCATTTGTCATACGTATTCTAAAATTTGTCTTATCTTACAATTTTTGTCTTCTACGGCTCTCTCTACCGCCAAGTGCTCCAACACACTGCCACGCCTTCTAGTTGTTATTTTCCACAAATTTATTTCCTCACCAATTCCTTGTACTGTCAGTCCTTTGAGAAAATTTCTGTCACACCACATTTCAAACATTTCGATTCTCGTCAGTTGAGGTTTGCACACGATCCACGATTTACGTTCATACAACGGAGTGTTACACATGAACATTGTCAACAATTTCTTACTCGAGCTGATGCCTATGCTTGACACTAGTATACATCTTTCGGTGAAGACTGGCTCCTTTGCATAGGCCGCTCTAGATAAATAGGTAGATGATGTAGAGAAAAATAGGTAATATTCAATAATTAACAAAATCTAGAGGTAATATGATAATGGAAGTTAGAAAGATTACGGTGGAAAGAAAGGGTTCGTCCATTCTCCAATACTATGGAACTTTTATACTCAAGAATCAGTGACGGAATTAAACTTCAGTTGTGGGATTAAAATTCGGGGCCAAGGATATCTGTGATAAGATTCGATGATAACATTGCCATCCTCTTTGAAAATGAGGAAGAATCACAGAACCTGTTGAGCTGAATTATCAGTCTACGGAACACAGACAATGAATTGAGATTGAACTGGAGAGAGACGAAAGTATCAGAGAGCATCAAAATATGAGATTAGCGATTAAATTATGGTAGAACAGTCTGAAATAATTTGATATTGCAGTTTTGAGAAGCCTTTGATGTGCAGATGAAGATTCTACACTCAATAATATCGACAGTGGCGACAAGGTGAGTTTTATTCAGATGGGTACTACCAATGCAGCAGCGCAGCGATCGCAGCCCATAGGAATCCCGTAATGGTACGGCATGCAGCAACCTGCGTCGTATGAAATCCTCTCTCCACTTCCAGAGGGTGCCTAGTACGCCTTGTGGTTCAAGACTGTCAAGCACAGTTTAATTCGATCGGCGTTTTAAGCATCATTAAAAAGCATCAGCTCATAATGCATGAACGATTATTACTACTGCCCTGCATTAAACATCAATATCAACATGTCTACCCTGAAATTCAGATTTAACTGCTGAGCAGAGGGTTCATCGAACAACATTGAGACTATCTATCCATCATTTCACTCTCAAACAGTTCACAGGATAAACGGGACACTTAAAACTTTCCGTAAGAACTATGATTTCTCGTATTTTATAATTGTGAACGTGGCTCCATATGCAGGTTGGCATCAACAAGTTTCGCATTCGGAGGAGAAAGTTGGTGACTGTAATTTCATGAAAAGATAGCGTATCATATTCGTGAAACTCTCTCTCCTACCTCGTGATAATAAAAACGAGCTGTCCTTCTTTGAACTTTTTCGATATCCTCCGCCAGTCCCGTTTGGAAAGGATCCCGTAGTACTACGGAAGACAGCGGGCAAGCATAGTGTAGGCAGTACCTTTTAGTTTATCTGTTGCATCTTTTACCTTTCCTGCCAATACAGAATGATCTTTGGTTCATTTTCCCCACGATATTATGTATGTGATCTTTCTAGTTTAAGCTGTACGTAATTGTAATTTCTACATATTTAGTAGAACTGACAGCCTCTGTAATTTTGTGAGTTATCATGTACTCAAAATTCGACGTATTCCATCTTGTATTCCTACGGAGTAATCCAAAAATACATCAAAAAGAGAAAATATGCGAAATCGCTGTAAACAGACCTCAAGATCGCCCAATTAGAAGAGGATTACAGTCTGCTTCCGACATGCACGTTCATGTGAACCGAAGTTACTAATATACGATTCGTAAGATACAATCAAAATAAAATATTCCTCGCGGTCCTCATACATTGGTGGTCAGAAAGTAATGTAATGTTTAGGTAGAAAATCTTCCAGTCGACTCCTGACTTTATAGCTTCCCTCGAAAAATCCATATTAGCACTTATAATGATTAGGAGCGTTGACTGTATTATAAGTGACGTCCACAAAATTTTTAAAAATAAGAGTCACTTTGATTCCTACTTTGTGTATAGCCAGATCACAAATCCACACATTACGTCTACTTATTTAGTACAGTAGGGATCGTAGTTCTGAGCCAATAGGTTAACCGCACACAGCTGTGTGAGGTCTGGGATACGTCGCTACCAGACAATATGTTTGTTGCATTGTGAAGAAGTACTGTTGATACCGAAGAATAAAGTAAGGAAATGAACAAGGACTAACAACTACTGGCCACTGCACAACACTGTCAGGTACAGATCTCAAAGTTCATTCAGCTGTGTAAACATGATTACCTCTGAAGTTCATGAATAACATTGGAATGAAAGCTATAGGCAGTTTCTTTGCGTATCTCTAGATATCGCTTGTAAAGAATAGGAAAACATAGCTTCTTGGTTCAAGTAGGTTACGAACTTTCGTAGGCTAGCCACTGCAAAGTGCGTGCCGGCTAGCGGTTGAAAAATGGATGCCATCCTTTCAGCCTCTGGAGTCATTTAGGCTTATCTGAGGGTGTCGTCATGTTTGCAGTCACCGGAGTCCGTGGCACTAATGTTAGCTTTAAACACACAAACTCGATTTTCCTGATTTAATTGAATGTCGCCAGGCCTTCAGTTCGCTCACCTTCTCCATACCGAGAAATGTGTGAATTCCTATTGGACCAAACTGCTGTGGTCATCGGTCCCTAGACTTACACACTACTTGAACTAACTTATGCTAAGAACAACACACACACACCCATGCCCGAGGGTGGACTCGAACCTCCGGCGGGAAGAGCCGCACCATCCGTGACATGGCACCTTAAACAACGCGGCCACTCCGCGCGACCCTCCATAATGAAAGAATACATTCAATGACAGTGAAGCTTCTTCTGTTGGACAGCGGACCATAGAGCTACTGCGGGTCTACTTGTGTTTTTCCAGTTTATTCGTGGATGGTGCTCTCTCCTTTGCAAGTTTCTTCATGGTTTGCGGCTGTGGTGGTAATTGCTTGTAATATCGCAGAAAGAAAAATTGGTTTTCGATAGCTTTTTTTTCGGATAGTCAATCTTGTGACTGCCAAACTCAATCTCAGAATAACGCTTGATTGTCTTGTCCTTGATAATCACATACAGGGAGTATAAAAACGGAAATCACAAAAGGTTTCCAGGTTAGCACGAATATGACAAACACAAAATGCACATACGAAAGAAAAACTCTCTTTCTTTGGGACATTCGTCTCTGATTGGTTTCAAGTTAACTGTCACGAATTTATCTCCTGTGTCCTGCGTTGTTCTGGTATGTATTTAATCTAGCCTTCTATTAATGCACCTCCACTACCCCCCTCCCTCCTCTATCTCGTCCTTCAGTTCTCTCTGACCATCTCCTACATCCTCTCTCTGTGTCCACCTCCTTCCTCCTTCATCTCCCAATCTGTGCCTACTTCCTCCTTGCCCCTCTATCCATTTCCTCTTCTCCCACACTCTCTGTCAATATGCTTGTCCCCCTCTACCCATCTACTCCTCCTCCCTCTAATTCCATCTCCTTCTTCCATCGCCGCCTTCCCTTATGTGCATCTCCTCCTTTTCGATTTCTTTGAACATTTTCTCCTCCTCTCTGCTTGTTCGTCTCCTCCCCCTCTCTCTCTGTCTATCTCTTCCTTCCCTTGTCGCTGTCCATCTCCTCCTGTTTTCTTTCTCTGTCCACCTCCTCCTCTCCCACGTCTCCGTCCATTTCTCCTTCCTCCTCTCTTCCATCTGCTCCTCCCACCTATTAGTGGCCATCTTCTCCTTTCTGTCGCTGACTGTCCTTCTCCTCGCCCGCTTTCTATCTCCACGTTATCATGCTCACGCTGCTGGTTCTTACCACCATTGTATTTCTTTTGAGATAATACTAACATGTGTACCAAACTTCGTTGAAATCGTTCCAGTGTTTTTAAGAACAGCTTTTTTACCGTGGCTTTTCCAGCTACTGACATGCCAAATGTATTTCACCTGCATTTAACATATTTCACATGTATTTAAACACATAATTGACCGGTATCTCTAGCGAATTTCATACTGAAGTTTCGTTTTCACGCAGCTCAATACTTACGGCGTTGTATCTCCTGAAATATGTGCTGTACAATGATATCATTTTGCACGGTCATCCAGTGGTGTATGCGGCTACTGTCTACGTAATGCGTTATGAACATGGTTACTGCTAAAGATGTAGTAAATTAAAGCGTAATGAATGATGCTGCAGTTGTTCAAGCGTATTAATGCTTATGGTCTTCTATTTCGGGAAATAGGTGAAGTACAAGGATATATTTTTCTAGGTACATTCAGTGGAATATATGGATGCTGTCTACGAAACGTGTTGCAAATAGAGGCCGTAGTAAAGAAGTAATAAATTAAAACGTCATGCATGATGCGGCAGTTTTCCACGCATTTCTGTATTTAACATCATATGTCCTGAGTTATGGCATGTGTTAAACAGTGTGAGTGTTATAAGTAAATTCACGGGCATATGTGGAAACGTTCTGCGAAAATTACTGCCAATAGACTGCGTGGAAATGAAGTAATAAACGTCTTGCATCACGCAGCAATTTTTCACCCATCTCGTTGTTTATGACGTCATATCTCATGAGCTACGTGTCATACACTGATATGATGTATCTAGCACATTTTATGGTGTATACTCTCTGCAAATTTTGTCGCGATTACATTTATTATCAAAGGAGTCATTAAGTTAAAACGTGATGCTTTATGTGGCAGTTTCGCTCCAGGAATTGTGAAAATGTTGTAAGCGATAAACGTTTTTCCTTTCATCATTGTTTGGGGATTGTCAGAGAGAAAAATTTTCATAGCGGTTTCTCAAATACTGTGTGACTACAACTTGGGTATTCGCACGTTTTGTTCTACACTGATTTTTCACTCCCTTCCCTTAGATAGGTAGGTGACTCTTACACCCACAGCGATGGTTTCCATTCATTAAGTGATATGTGGATCGAGTTTGGCTGAAATCGGTCCACTAGTTTAGAAAGATATTGAACGTACCTCCACTCATATAAACACACGTGCATATGCACATTCACTTTTGTAATATGTATGGATGTTTTTCACGTGTTCCTCTCCTTACCGATGCTGCAGAGAATCTCCACATTTCTTATCAGTCCACCTAATTATCAACTCCCGGCATTGAAATCTCCTGTGTGGAGATGTTCGAATATAATTGTTACCTCTCTTTCATGGACCTGAAGTAGAAGTCTGTGTATTATGTTGCTTAAGACACTTGTGGCTCAGTGGAGCTCACGTTGCTTACAATAGGAACATTCTAATGTGTTGAGCGCCGGTCATGATTCCCGCATGCTACGCGACGCGTTCCGTGGGGTGACCTATATGGCTGGGAGGGGGGTGCACGTCGCAAATCTGCCCATGCTTAAAATTACGATCAATCGATAGCGAAGGTCTAAAATGGTTAAAATGGCTCTGAGCACTATGGGACTTAGCATCTATGGTCATCAGTCCCCTAGAACTTAGAACTACTTAAACCTAACTAACCTAAGGACATCACACGACACCCAGTCATTACGAGGCAGAGAAAATCCCTGACCCCGCTGGGAACCGAACCCGGGAACCCGGGCGTGGGAAGCGAGAACGCTACCGCACGACCACGAGCTGCGGACGCGAAGGTCTAAAAGTGAAACTTCAGCTAATCTTTTGTTGCTACTGTTATAGTCTCTAGTCCAAAGACAGATCACATTGGCCCATCCTCTAAATGTTCCTCACCTCTGTACAAATATTACAGCCTTTGTTCATGAGAACCTACTTACTGTATTCAACCTTTGGTCTCCATCTACAACTTTTACTCCATATAGTAGCTTACAACGCCAGGAAATATACAGCCCTTCAACAGAAGACCATGATTTTGCGTCTTAATGTCAGTATATTTTAATTCAGTTCACATTAGTCTAAACAGTATCAAATCCTATACTGTTCATATTCATACGCAGTCAATTCAACAAAGGAGAATTATGTTCTGATGAGCCACAACATGACGACCACGACTCACAGTGTGAAGGAGCGCCGACATGGGACGTTGCAGGAAATTAGATCATACTTACAATGAATAATCGGATTAATCCATTTCATTGGCTGTTACTGGCTAACACCACACACGAACAGTTTGTGTGTACTGCATGCCTGGGAGTTAATGAGGGCTGAGAAATTACAGAAAGAGCCAAGAAGCTTCACATTCCTCAGAAGCCGCTATTGGCTAAGGAAGGTGCTAGGAAGCACCTTGTCATATTCTGCAGGGGCTGACATTTATTGCCGTGGAGAAGAACAGATCCTGGCGGCGGCAGCGGGTTATGGTGCTAGAGGCCGTAGATGTTCCGTAGCGTGGACTGATCAAGTGGGAGGTGTTCTGCAACTGGCCTGCAACTGATGGGACACATGTGAATGCTATGTGGTGCGAGCTCCAGGTCCATAACCACAGCACGTAAATTATGCGCACTGAGTAACCTGTGCGAGACATATGGTGACAAATACCTCCAAATCTACGAAGGACTTGTCTAATCCTTACCAAGCATAATCGCTGCAGTATTGCTTTCCAAAGGTAGATCATCAGGGTACAATCTTTCTGTTTCCTCCTACCTTCGCAGATTTTCATGTTTTGGCTGATGATCTGCTGTTGTTCATTTGACATCATTCTCCCAGTTGGCGGTTTTTGTTGTTGGATAGGAAATTTTGCAGTATTGAAAAGTAGCTAAAATTTTCTTCTCCTGTATGGTGCCTTCTGTGATGTTAAGTGTTCGCAAATCCCTACTTATATTTTCCAGCCATCGCGTAGATATTTTAATTTGGGAATGAAATTCAAAATTTTCTTGTTAACCGTCATCCATTCTGCGAATATGACCATACAACTTTAATCTCTTCCACCTTAACCTGTCTGTGATTGTTTTAATGTTTCTGTGTACATCTTCACTTCTTCTCTTCATATAGTAGCTGCAATTGTTCTTTTGTGGTCCTACAATTTATCTGAGTATTTTTCTCTCTTTTCTCCAGTTCTTCTTCTTCGACTCTTTTATGCAGTGTAAACCATTCGGATCCATTTAACGCTTCCGGTTTAACTTTTGCTGCGTAGACTTTTATTTTTGCCTGGAACGATAATGATAATTCATTGTATAGTTTTTGGGTGAATTTTTATGTCAATGCTATTTTCTTTTGTCTTTTTTACTTAACGATGTTATCTGACCCTTTTGGTTGTATACATTTTCCAGAAAAATTCATCTTATCAACTCCTTCGACGTTTCCGTGTTGTGATTCTGTATATTTTTCTCTTTTGTGCTTGTGTTTAATGTATTCCGTATTTGTAACCGGTCTCTAGCTGCAATTTTGTAAAGTGTTTCTTTCATTATCTTAGCATCTTTTTTATCCTTACAAATTTTTTCCCAATATTGTTAGAAAATCGAGACCCTTCACAAAGAATGTTTCTCTTCCTTCTCCCAGATGGATTCCTTCGATGTTTTTCTGTTTTTGTTTTTAACCCAGCTTTTCATATCTGATACCAAACTGAAGAGTATCGGTGAGAACTCATCGTCCTGCCTTTTCCTGTTTTACTTCTGAAGTTGTACATGTGAGTGTCCGTTCGACTAATTGTGTGTTGAGTTTGTCTGTGCAAGCTTCTTCCAGTGTTAAGAATACTGTCTGTCTTTCCTGAACTATAAGACAGTGTTAAGGTTCCTTATTGTTCTGGTCCCGAGGACAATTTTCATGTTAAAAAAATGGTTCAAATGGCTCTGAGCACTATGGGACTCAACTGCTATGGTCGTAAGTCCCCTAGCACTTAGAACTACTTAAACCTAACTAACCTAAGGACAGCACACAAAACCCAGCCATCACGAGGCAGAGAAAATACCCGACCCCACCGGGAATCGAACCCGGGAACCCGGGCGTGGGAAGCGAGAACGCTACCGCACGACCACGAGATGCAGGCTTCATGTTACAAATTTGGCCTGCGCACCATTTGCTTTTTCTGAAGTCCGCATGGTACTCGCCAGTTATATGTTACGAGTGCTCTTTTGTGTGATTCAGTAGAGCTTTGGATATAGTTTTATAGGTGACTGGAAGCAGAGACATGCCTTGGTAATTATTTGTGTCCGTGCTGTCTATGTTATTATCTAGCGGATGGATTGTGGCAGGTTTTCAATCGTCCGGTAGTCTTCCTTTCTGCCAGCAATCTTTAATAACCTCATAAATGCTTTCAGGTGCACTCTTACCTCCCAGTTTGCCAGTCTCAATCAATATCCTGGCGCTCTGTTAACCTTCAGCGCGATAACGTATTGTCGAATTTGACGCAGTGATGGTTGTTCGAAGCTTTGTTTTCCTTCTGAGATTTTTTGAAAATTATTTATCGTGTTCGTTGTACGAAGTTTAGAATTTTTTGAATGTTTGTTAGTAACTCGCACTTATCTTAGTTCTCGGTAATCAGTTTTTTATTCAATCTTTGAAGGAACACCTGCTTGTTCCCTGTTATTTCTTCTTTGGGAACTATATAGGTGTCCCTAGGTTGTTGTGCCTGAAATTTTTTTCTATTTCCTCTAATCGGTTTTCGTTATATTTCCTTTTCTCTGCTCTAATAATATTTAGGTGTGTTTTCTGGTCTTAGTGAATGTATTCCAGACTTTCGTTTTTGCAGGAGATCCGTTTTCTCCGAGCTGTTATTCTACCATCCATCACTTCGCCACAGCCGGCCGGTTTGGCCGAGGGGTTCTAGGCGCTTCAGTCTGGAACTACGCGGCCGCCACGGTCGCAGGTTCGAATCCTTCCTTGGGCATGAATGTGTGTGATGTCCTTAGGTAGTTAGGTTTAAGTTTCTCTAAGTTCTAGGGGACTGATGACCTCAGATGTTGAGTCCCATAGTGCTCAGAGCCATTTGAACCAATTTGAACTTCGCCACATTTATTGTTCCACCATCTGCATTTCCTTCCTATAGTGGTTTCCTTATTCTAGTTCTTTCACCTTTTCTGTGACTGCTTCTGTAATCGCATCCTAACACGATATTACTAAGCTTGTAAATCTTTTGGCTCACCACTGTAGCTCGTAGTCAGCAGCTTTTCCCCGTGTTGTTAGTAGCTGTTTTTTACCGTAGCGCTGAATAGAAAATGGGCGGAACCACAGCAAGACCTGCAGGTGGACAACGGGTGCGAAGTTCCACAAAAAAAAGAAAACGCAAGTGCAGCAAAACGCTAAAAACGGGTGCCTACCAGGATGGGTCATAAAATTTTTTTTCGAATAAAATCTCTGTTACCAATAAGAAACCTATCGACTCCAGATAATTTAAAACCGCTGGTTATACTTTGTAAATAGAAGCGAATCACATCGGATGTAACATTCTCTTCAATTACAGTACACTTTAGACAGAGAAATGAAGTAAAATTTGACATCAATTCCCCATCTGTTTCATAATTTCATTAATAATGCTTGCGGTCTTACGAAAGGCTTACCGACCGCGTATTATTTTGCTCTTGCTATAATTGATCTCGAGATCTACAGACATGTCTTTTATCCTTTGCTCATGTTCTTTTGGATTGTAAGCAAAGTAAATGATAAAGCTTTTTCCGCCTTGCTACAATTACACTACGCTCCGCCCCCCCCCCCCCCCCCCCAATCCAAACGCTACGTGTAATATTTTGTGCTTGTATTACGAAGGTGAACACAGAGAAAAGTCAGTTTAGTAACATCAACAGTCAAATAACAACACA
The DNA here is from genome assembly GCF_023864275.1 of Schistocerca cancellata. Taxonomy (NCBI): domain Eukaryota; kingdom Metazoa; phylum Arthropoda; class Insecta; order Orthoptera; family Acrididae; genus Schistocerca; species Schistocerca cancellata. The sequence continues at coordinate 239,766,160 of NC_064628.1, read as the reverse complement.
CATCAAACTTCCTGGCTGATTAAAACTGTGTGCCGGACTGAGACTCGAACTCGGGACCTTTGCCTTTCGTGGGCAAGTGCTAGTTCTGCAGGTTCGCAGGAGAGCTTCTGTAAAGTTTGGAAGGTAGGAGACGAGATACTGGCAGAAGTAAAGCTGTGAGGACGGGGCGTGAGCTGTGCTTGGGTAGCCCAGTTGGTAGAGCACTTGCCCGCGAAAAACAAAGGTACCGAGTTCGAGTCTCGGTCCGGCACACAGTTTTAATCGGCCAGGAAGTTTCATTTCAGCGCAGACTCCACTGCAGAGTGAAAATCTCATTCTGTAAACAACACACATCATTTGGCACAGAATCAAACTTTATCGCTCTCCACTGCTGTGAATGCAGTAAGCAAAAGGGGAACAGTATGTAGAAATACAACTATTCACAGACAAGAAACGTCAAATGACCAGTCAGAATCTTGAAGTCTGAATTTCTGACTACAGTTACATGACCACTTGTCCGTAGAGCACGTAAGTCACCACACTCTCTGAACACTGTCAGTGGCTCGGTACAGCACATCGACCCGTAGCCTGGAAGCGGAAATAATAGGTTGGTACAATAAGTTCGTGGCGTTTTCCGCAAATTTATTAAACACAACAGATGCTCGTAACAGAGTCCTTAGCCGTCAGCAGTGTGTCCTCCTTCACTACTTACAACAGTCTAACAGTCTAACAACACAGGGGTAGCTTTCTATTACGTGACTGCAGAAATCTTGTGGTTTTGAGGCGAAGAACTCACCGAGCCATGTTTGGAGTGCATTTTCATTCGGAACGGAAGTTCCTTGAAGGTTGTTTGATACAGAGCGTAAAAGGTGAAAATCTAACGGCGTAAGATCAGGTGACTAAGGTGAGTGCGGAATGTTTTCCCACCACAACTCCTGTATAGTGGTTTTTGTCAGCCTAGCAGAATACGGGCGGTCGTTGTCGTGGAGCAGCATGACTTCGCGGAGTCGTTGTTCTCGGATTGCGCCTGCAAGACGCCTCAGTTGTGGACAATAAATGTCACTAGTGATGGAAGCAATTTGGAGTACACCACAGTGTCGCTGTTGCACCAGATGCATCACATTATCTTTTTTGGATGCACGCAGGGCTATGTACGGGGAGTTGCTGTTTTTTGTGGTCTTAACAGCCCTTCCTTTTCCTTACGTTAGCATAAAGACACCATTTCTATTCATCAGTAACGATACAGGATGGGAATGCTCGCAATGTTAACGAGCCAACTGATGACGAGCAAGCAGAGCTGCACATATGACCACCCGCAAATTTTTGTCATTTTGGGTTGGAACATTCGGTAACCAAGCACCCGAGTTTTGAATCTTCCTCACTACGTACGGATGTCGCACGATGGTGGAATGATCACAGTTTATCACATTGGCCAGTTCTCGAATATACTGACGTGAAACATTGTGGATTAATGCGTTTAAACGGTCTTCATCAAACACTGAAGGTCCTCCTGAACGTGGAGAGTATCTAATGTCAAAACGATCCTCCTTGAAACGAGAAATACAGTCCACAGTCCCACTCACAATCTGCAGAAGACAAAATGACAGTATGTAAACTCATGTATCAACAGCGAACTACAAAGAGGAAATGGAAATTGATAAATAAACCTATAGCAGCCGGAATTCCAACACGCAAAACAAAAACGATGTGAACTTGAGCATTAACCAAATAGAACCCTCACTGGAGAGGCATCCCAAGTCGGAACTCACACAGAACTGTCTCTCCTGGGGCTTGGAGCCGTATTTTGAGACATATGCGCTGCAGTGGCGTCTGGGAGCTCTGGGAAGCGTAGCTTTCGCCTGGTCCGGATTGGCGACGTCACTGATGCTGCTTAGACGCGCAACATCTTTGCGCTGGTCGACCTCGGTGCGGCATTATTTACTATCGACGACACTGTACTAAGAAATTTCACAACCACTGTATCATGTGTTGATAAGTCGCTAGGCCACTTGAACCTGGTAATGGGTAAATAAGAATTTTACCATCACGAAAAAGGGCAGGTCGTAGTCATTTCTAAAAGTCTTAGAAAAAATAAAAAATAAAAAGAATGTATTTCAGTCCCGGTCAGTACAAGTGAATCCAGAGGTCGCGACGGAGCTCCGCCTCTCGGCCAGCCGTAAAGAAGCGAGTGTAAGAAGGCGGAGCGGTCAGCGGCGCACATTTCGGCCTTATTTTCTCGCCGCCGCTGCCGTCGGCAAACCCAGACCCAGCAGGTGGTGCAGTGGTGGTGGGCGGGTAGTGGGCGGCCGGCTCGCAGGCGCTGCGCGAGTAACGGCGCCGAGTCCCAACTCGCAGAAACGCAGTCCGTGTTCCGCGGCGCAATCCGGGCCAGGGCCGCGAAGGAAAGGGGGTGGGAGGGCGGGGGCGCGGATGAGGGGGACGGAGGGGAGAGAAAGGGGGCGGGCATAACGCGGCGCGGCTATCAGGCCGAGTGAGGCGCGCCGGGCCGGCCCAGGCCGCAAATAAAAGCCCCCGCGCGGTCTTACTGTTATTCGCCGGCTGGAGCGGCCCGGCCTCCTCCGCGAGGTCTGATCCCAGACTTTCTCATCGCCTCCGCCAGGCGCAGTCTGGAGTGACGCAAACAGTTAGAAGTGGCCGTTGAGACTGGTAGACATGTCTTGTCGCAAGACGCCTATCTACTGTGAATGCATTTTCGCAAAAATGAGCCAAAAGTAATACGGCCATCTGCTACATAACCTCTTGGTTCATCTTTGCAGCACAATAAAGCAGCGAATCTACGTGGGACCAATTCGACGAGTTGGCACGAATTCGACTAGTCCTCAGCATATCCAGACACTCTGGGATGATGATGGCATTGAAACAGAGGATGACACGCGTAAAGCTGATATACTAAACACCTTTTTCCAAAGCTGTTTCACAGAGGAAGACCGCACTGCAGTTCCTTCTCTAAATCCTCGCACAAACGAAAAAATGGCTGACATCGAAATAAGTGTCCAAGGAATAGAAAAGCAACTGAAATCACTCAACAGAGGAAAGTCCACTGGACCTGACGGGATACCGGTTCGACTCTACACAGAGTACGCGAAAGAACTTGCCCCCCTTCTAACAGCCGTGTACCGCAAGTCTCTAGAGGAACGGAAGGTTCCAAATGATTGGAAAAGAGCACAGGTAGTCCCGGTCTTCAAGAAGGGTCGTCGAGCAGATGCGCAAAACTGTAGACCTATATCTCTGACGTCGAACTGTTGTAGAATTTTAGAACATGTTTTTTGTTCGCGTATCATGTCGTTTTTGGAAACCCACAATCTACTCTGTAGGAACCAACATGGATTCCGGAAACAGCGGTCGTGTGAGACCGAACTCGCTTTATTTGTTCATGAGACCCAGAAAATATTAGATACAGGCTCCCAGGTAGATGCTATTTTCCTTGACTTCCGGAAGGCGTTCGATACAGTTCCGCACTGTCGCCTGATAAACAAAGTAAGAGTCTACGGAATATCAGACCAGCTGTGTGGCTGGATTGAAGAGTTTTTAGCAAACAGAACACAGCATGTTGTTAACAATGGAGAGACGTCTACAGACGTTAAAGTAACCTCTGGCGTGCCACAGGGGAGTGTTATGGGACCATTGCATTTCACAATATATATAAATGACCTAGTAGATAGAGTCGGAAGTTCCATGTGGCTTTTCGCGGATGATGCTATAGTATACAGAGAAGTTGCAGTATAAGAAAATTGCAGCGAAGTGCAGGAAGATCTGCAGCGGATAGGCACTTGGTGCAGGGAGTAGCATCTGACCCTTAACATAGACAAATGTAATGTATTGCGAATACATAGAAAGAAGGATCTTTTATTGTATGATTATGTGATAGCGGAACAAACACTGGTAGCAGTTACTTCAGCAAAATATCTGGGAGTATGCGTACGGAATGATTTGAAGTGGAATGATGATATAAAATTAATTGTTGGTAAGGCGGGTACCAGGTTGAGATTAATTGGGAGAGTCCTTAGAAAATGTAGTCCATCAACAAAGGAGGTGGCTTACAAACCACTCGTTCGACCTATACTTGAGTATTGCTCATCAGTGTGGGATCCGTACCAGACGGAGGAGATAGAGAAGATCTAAAGAAGAGCGGCGCGTTTCGTCACAGGGTTATTTGGTAAGCGTGATAGCGTTACGGAGATGTTTAGCAAACTCAAGTGGCAGACTCGGCAAGAGAGGCGCTCTGCATCACGGTGTAGCCTGCTCGCCAGGTTTCGAGATGGTGCGTTTCTGGATGAGGTATCGAATATATTGCTTCCCCCTACTTATACCTCCCGAGGAGATCACGAATGTAAAATTAGAGAGATTCGAGCGCGCACGGAGGCTTTCCAGCAGTCGTTCTTCCCGCGAACCATACGCGACTGGGACAGGAAAGGGCGGTAATGACAGTGGCACGTAATGTGCCGTCCGCCACACACCGTTGGGTGCGTGTCGTCCACTTCGCCTCCTACCTCTGAAGAAAGTGCAGAAACATGGTAGACGGGAATGCCTTATAGAACGGCATCACTGGGGACAGGAATGGCATTAGATTGTTGTTTTCAGACGAATCCATCTTCTGTTTGTTTGAAAATGATGGCCGCATTTTGGTTCACCGGAGTCAGGGGGAGCGGCATCAAAGTGACTGCATTTTCCCAAAACATACCGAGCCAATTCAAGGCCTTATGGTGTAGGGTGCTATTGGGTACAACCACAAATCACGGCTGGTGCGTATCCAGGGCACTGTGAATGACATCCTGCGACCCATAGCCATACCCTTTCTGCACAACACACCAGGTGCCATTTTTCAGCGAGACAATACACGACTACATGTTGCTTCACTTACACATGCCTTCTTTGTATCATAGGATGTCAGCCTTTTGCCCTGCCCATACTTGACGGCAGTTGATAATGTGTGGGATGTGGGATATGGTACAATGATGAGTGCAGCACTGTGACCCAATGCCAACTACCACAGATGAAGTTTGGAAACAGGTGAATGCAACATGGATGGCTATACGACAGGATGCTATTCGCGTCTTACACACGTCGTTGCCAACACGCATGGAACAAGTTATCAGGGCCCATGGCGGACCCTGTGCCTGCGACTAAACAGGACAAATGCTGAACTGAGGTGACTGAAATGCTAATCATTTCTGCAGAACATACATGTTCAAGGTGTTCAGTGTTTTCTGAACATGATTGAATTAATGCTCGTTTTCCCCTGTCCAGCAGGTCACCTATTGAAGTATGGACACTTTGACGCAAAACTGACAGTCTGTACTGACAGGCGTAGTCTACTTTGTGGTGCAGTTACGACCATGCAGAAAACATCAAGTAGTAAATTATGGGAAGTGTTTGCGGAAATACTGTTAGATACAGAGAGAAAACAACCAACCCACTGATGTGTGTACACTTTAAGGTACCACATATAAAAATGTGTTCCCTGATACATGTTACACCCAGTTTATCAGGCGAAAGCTTTCCACGATGTTGACTGGAAAAAAACTCTTTGAAATTCTGAAGGATGCAGGGTAGAATATAGAGAGTGAAAAGTAATCTACAACTCGTACAGAAACCAGACCCCAATAACGAGAGTCGACGGACACGCAAGGGAAGCAGTAACTGAGAATTGAGAGAGCCAGGACTATTGCCTATCTGCGATGTTATTCAGTCCATACAACGAGAAAGCAGTAAAGGAAATCAAATAGCAATGTGAAAATGGAAAATAAAAATCTATAACTTTGCCGATGGTCTCATGTGGAAATGAAAGCAAGACGATAAAAAGTTAAAGTCAGAAGTGAAAAGAAGCTTTTGTATTGTGATGCTACAGAAGAATGTTGAAGATTAGATGAGTAGATGGGAATATTGATGAACAGGTAGTGAACTGAATGCGGCTGAAAGAAATTCATGGCACAATTTGAGTAAAAGAAGGAATCCGATGATATGATACTTTCTTAGTTATGGTGTTGCATTTCAGAGGTGTGTTTGCGTGGAGGAAGAGAGGACGGAAGTGAGTAAATATTGTAGAAGGGGACAAAAGTGCTATGTTGCAGTAGTTGTACAGATAAGATGAGACCTGTGCAGGATAATCTAGCGTGGAGCATTGCACTAAAACACACTCCAGACTAAAGACCACGATAGCATGTCAGTAGCTTGCCAGTTCAGTTCCTCGAAACGTTGTGATGATATAGTGTTTGGAGCGCTGTACTATCGATTTGTTCCCGCCACATGGAATGCAAGTAGCTGTAGGTTTGTTATAAAGTGTAGATATGGTAAAATGATTCCAGAATGAGATTTTCACTCTGCAGCGGAGTGTGCGCTGATATGAAACTTCCTGGCAGATTAAAACTGTGTGCCCGACCGAGACTCGAACTCGGGACCTTTGCCTTTCGCGGGCAAAGCACTTGCGGGTAGAGCACTTGCCCGCGAAAGGCAAAGGTCCCGAGTTCGAGTCTCGGTCGGGCACACAGTTTTAATCTGCCAGGAAGTTTCATATGGTAAAATGAATTTTATATTTCGTTGTTAGAACTGTAACATTGGATGAAATGTTCGTGTTTCTTTCCGTTTCATGATACGAGCGGTGATGTGTCAGTGGCGGAAGAAAAGGTCTTCCCGCCGTCACATAGAGTTACCGGTCATCAGAAACGTAACAACGACGGTCGAGTTCCAAAGAACTCCAAAGCGACTCGCCAACCTTACCGTAATAATGGAAAAAAAGAGCCTGTTACCAACTGAAAAAGATTTTGTATGGAATTGATACTGTAAAGATCGAGAAAGATCATGTTCAGCTTTAGTCACGAATGGGTGCAAACTTACTCATCCGCGTTGTGAACGTTTCATTCGTGGCTATTTATAACTGTATGATTTCACTGTAATAAAGTGGATAAAAAGTGAAGTTATTAATTTTGAAGTGTTGAGTCGAAAAGTTTGTATGGAGATAACTGTCACGAACTGAGTCTGAGTGGAATATATTGTGGATTAAATAAGTTTATTCTTTAAAGCTGAAGTGAGCTTAATGAAACTGGAGATGAAATTATACGGGATAATGCTATCTTTGGAACATTGAATGAACGGACATGATATTTTGTGAACTATATCTCACGGCGATTAGGATGCTGAGATTTTCTTTAGATGGTTCTCAAAAGATAAATCTACATTCATAACATTGCAGAAACGAAGGTTTATCAAAATACGGGTGAAATAAGGTTTCAAGTGACAGTCATAAATCAGCAGACAAAGATCATCTTTGTACTTGAAGCGCAGCTGCAGCGGACCACTATACTAAAGTCGTTGGATATTGTAAGCTACGTTAAATGCGATTTTAAAATGAAGACTCATACTAATTATGGAAAAGTGTTAGGTGTGCTAGTCTAAAAGCCAATTACATTAAATGTTATTAGAACCAAAGATCAATTGCTGTGGACACTTGGCAGAAAGTAAATATCTTTGGGTTGCTATGTCGACAAAATAATAAACAAGACCGTGATAAGGAAATTTTTATGATCATGAATACTACCAAAGCTACTAGTACCAATGCACCTACGTCCTCGACGACCGACCGTTAAAACTGAACCTGCATATTGATTATATCTTCGGAACTATACGGTGTACGGCAGCTACAGTATGTGTTTTGCTTTACTGCAGTAGCATATCGTAACTGACACGTAGCACCTTTTCGTCACCAAGCAAGAAAAGTTGCCGTGGCACTGTAAAGTCCAGAGCACCAAAAATGTGAAAAATTATGTGCGGCTTTCTTCCTGTTTCATGGAGTACAGAAAAACAATTTTATAGAAGATTTTGGATCATTCGCAACTATTTCGCTAAAATTAAAACTGATGTGTTTCCGAACGTTAGGGTCTCATTTTCAGATTGCTCTTTCTTTCCATCTCTTTTTTCCAAGCCGTATGTCGTGCCTTCATAAGGTCGACATGTTAATCCGGATTAGACGCTGTTAGTGGTAGAGGGTGGCTGGATTCCTTTGCTAACGATAAAGACAGACTTTTCCTGCGATGGTACCTGTAGAGAAAAGAACATTTTCTTAAGTGCGTCGGTTTTCACTTGAGCCTAAATTAATATGGTTAACATTAGAAGCATATCTGAAGCGATAACTCTCCGAGTGTCACTTGACCACCAGAACGTGGCTGCCACATATCAATGTGTAAAATTAATAAAATAAAATTGGAGCTAGTTAACACGTTCATCGATCTCTAGCAGGCAGGTGTACGAGGTGCATTCAAGTTCTAAGGCCTCCGATTAACTACTCACCCGAAATCGATGAAACTGGCGTTACTTCTCGGCGTAATCGCCCTGCAGACGTACACATTTTTCACAACGCTGACGCCATGATTCCATGGCAGCGGCGAAGGCTTCTTTAGGAGTCTGTTTTGACCACTGGAAAATCGTCGAGGCAATAACAACACGGCTGGTGAATGTGCGGCCACGGAGAGTGTCTTTCATTGTTGGAAAAAGCCGAAAGTCACTAGGAGCCAGGTCAGGTGAGTAGGGAGCATGAGGAATCACTTCAAAGTTGTTATCACGAAGAAACTGTTGCGCAACGTTAGCTCACTGTGCGGGTGCGTTGTCTTGGTGAAACAGCACACGCGCAGCCCTTCCCGGACGTTTTTGTTGCAGTGCAGGAAGGAATTTGTTCTTCAAAACATTTTCGTAGGATACACCTGTTACCGTAGTGCCCTTTGGAACGCAATGGGTAAGGATTACGCCCTCGCTGTCCCAGAACATGGACACCATCATTTTTTCAGCACTGGCGGTTACCCGAAATTTTTTTGGTGGTGGTGAATCTGTGTGCTTCCATTGAGCTGACTGGCGCTTTGTTTCTGGATTGAAAAATGGCATCCACGTCTCATCCATTGTCACAACCGACGAAAAGAAAGTCCCATTCATGCTGTCGTGGCTCGTCAACATTGCTTGGCAACATGCCACACGGGCAGCCATGTGGTCGTCCGTCAGCATTCGTGGCACCCACCTGGATGACACTTTTCGCATTTTCAGGTCGTCATGCAGGATTGTGTGCACAGAACCCACAGAAATTCCAACTCTGGAGGCCATATGTTCAACAGTCATTCGGCGATCCCCCAAAACAATTCTCTCCACTTTCTCGATCATGTCGTCAGACCGGCTTGTGCGAGCCCGAGGTTGTTTCGGTTTGTTGTCACACGATGTTCTGCCTTCATTAAATTGTCGCACCAACGAACGCACTTTCGACACATTCATAACACTATCACCACATGTCTCCTTCAACTGTCGATGAATTTCAATTGGTTTCACACCACGCAAATTCAGAAAACGAATGATTGCACGCTGTTCAAGTAAGGAAAACGTGGCAATTTTATGTATTTAAAACAGTTATCATTCTCGCCGCTGGCGGTAAAATTCCATCTACCGTACGGTGCTGCCATCTCTGGGACGTATTGACAATGAACGCGGCCTCATTTTAAAACAATGCGCAGTTTCTATCTCTTTCCAGTCCGGAGAAAAAAAAATCGGAGGCCTTAGAACTTGAATGCACCTCGCATTTCCCCACCACACAGTGTGCGATAGCTGAGTGCTCTGGCAATGAACGTAATAGCCAACAGCATCCGTGTCACGATCCTAATGGAAAATGTTTGCAATTAAGTAACTATGTAGCGTGAATTTTCGGTAATCCAAGCTACTGTCAGATTTCATTATACTTACACAGGTAGTGACATGGCAACAAATCGGATGTTATTAGGGAACTGCATATCACGTAAATGGTTTTTACTTAGTGACTCGCTACCTTACCAACGGCGTTGGCTGGAAATTTTAATCGTACAAATGAGAGTTCCACTACGAGGTTAAGTGACAAGCTTCATGGGAAACGCATACAACAGACCGTCAGACTTATTCATAACATTTCTGATGGCGAAACAGGCAAAATTATCGAAGGGCGAAATTATGAAACAGTGCATAAATTAACTGAACTTTAGCACTTGAAGGCGGTATGGAGTTATTTAGGTAAATCATGGCAACTGTGGGCAAGACTTGAAAAAATGAAAATTTTGGTTTTCGCTGTATAATTCAACAATGGAAAGTGGTCTATAATTCAAGAATTGAAACTGATCCAAAGTTGGTGAAAATTGTGAAAAGTCAACAAGTGAGAACAGGGCTGTTATCAGCCAGACGGCTGTCATAAAACTGAAACAGGAAATGAAAAATCAAGGAAGCGGACAGTATGCACTGTTCCATCGGCCGTCTTAGGTTTGTGAAATTTAATGACGCGATACGTTTATCAAAATAACGCATTCTGCACATTTACATTTCAATTCAGTATGAGTAATTTTTGCCGAGAGTGGTTGTGTTGAATTGTGGTAAAAAAAACAGAAAAGAGAAAATAAAGAACTTATCAGAAATGTACAAGATGGTTCTAACTAAACGTTGGCTCCTTGAGAGAACCCCTGTGGAAAATGAACAATCGTATGACAATGAAACTTTGCGAAAACATTTATAAAGACGCGCAGAAGAGAAATAACGAATAAACTGTTGAAAGAAACACATACCTCGCTTACATTCCTGGTAATAAAAGTTGTTCATTGCGACGACCATCTGTACCGAAGACAGTCTGGAAGCGCACTGAAGATATCATTTCATAATTGTTCGCCGCGGTTTTCCAACGGTGGACCATTGAATGTTCAGCTGCCGTGACACAGCTCGGTCACTTGTTGAAGATCGCACATTGCGTCCAGCATTCTCAGCCATGGCTACAGTAACTTCTTGTGACGCAACTGGCAGGCGGTCTCTCCCAGAAGCATTTCTGAACTCGTCAGTTAATTCTGACTTCCAAATCACGTTTTCAACACCGGTGTGGAAGTAGGACCTCTCCGTGTTCCTCCAATGTGTCGGTACTCATGAAGTGCAGCAGCAATATGGCTCTTGTTTTCAGTCAACCCCTGCTAGCCTTGTCTCGATCCATGATGACTATCTGCAACTTTAGTTCAAACTGACTCTTGTGTCTCAACCCTACGTCGCCAAGTCAGCACTGCTAACCACGCAAATCCTGCAGCGCACACTCTCAACATGTACACATACGGTAAATAATTTTCCGTCTACACTGGCTCAAGTTTCGGAAGTTTAATGATAACCAATCCGTATATCATGGCCAGCCGATGTGGCCGAGCGGTTCTAGGCGCTTCAGTCTGGAACCGCGCGACCGCTACGGTCTCAGATTCGAATCCTGCCTAGGACATGGATGTGTGTGATGTCCTTAGGTTAGTTAGGTTTAAGTAGTTCTAAGTTCTAGGGGACTGATGACCTCAGATGGTAAGTCCCACAGTGCTCAGAGCCATTTTTTCGTATATCATGCCAAATGAGATGCCGGACCAACAAACCACACCAGAAACAGAACGGCTGCAGGAGTAATGTGTGAAACCCGATGGCTATGCATCAAGAAAGACTTAAGTTAAATAGTGAATTTAATCTTTTATCAGCTAGCATATTTTGCCGGATACCACTTTTTGATATCCTAAGGAATAATAGTTTGGGATAAATCATGACTTTGGTAAAACAGGTTCATAGAACAGAAGAAAGAAATTAAGCTTATACCTACGGATAACACAACATAATCTTGCTGACCTCTGTCTAAGTAATGGGGGAGTAATATCCACAAGGCTGAGGTTTATTTATCCACTGGTAAAATTTGGTGTCAACAATCCCTTTAAGGCTTGAGAGTTATAAAAAAATTCACAATATTATAAATAAAAGGAAAATGAAATATAGTTGCTTACACATGAAAATTGAATGTGGTCTAGGGGAAATAGTAGGTACGGGTGACAACTCTTGACTGTAGTTAAGTGGTTTATTGAAGAAGACAAGCCAAACAAATATTAGAAGTCAGTCCAAAGTCTTTACAACGGGAAAAATTTTTCTCGTAGATATTTCGTCCTCAGTCTCCCTGTGTAAACGACAATTTTTCCTACAGCCGTTATAATTGAGTCACGCGATTTCCAGTTATGGTCTTATTTTGTTTTCTTCGTTAGGCCTATTGCACATTGAAACTGCAGTACTGCTGAATACCAATTACAGTTCTTGCATTCTCTTGCCATTATTAGAAACCATTAAGAAGTCAACAGATTAGCAGCAAACCATTCAGGCATACCCTGACAGCAGGCAGGTTCGGCATCTCACACAAGTAGTTTCTATCGGGAAATGTTTTCTTCAGTACCGGTTAAGTAAACTGATTTTTGCATTCCTGTGAGATACTATTAACAGACTGGAACCACTATGTATACTTCATAATATTTAAAGATACTGATCACACTGTATGCTATTCGTGTTTGTCATAGGAAACCAGTTGTGTTCAGGTGGGAGCAATGTTCACATAACCCAAAATTCGACCTGAGTTTGACATACGAATTCAGATAAATCAGCAGGCCTAACTTAAATACCCTACGACACACAGACATCAATGGAAGTTGCAGAAATCTAGAGACTTTGTGGCCTGGCATGGAAAGTCTGTGACTTACATGTGGCATCAAAGTATTCGCCTCAAGTACATGGTCGAAACTACAGCAACTCTTATCCATTCTAAATGTCTCTGCAGTCTGCTCTTAAGACTCAGAATTCTACCATTGCTGGCCCCGATTAGTGAAACGTTAGCCTTCTTTCTTTTATACAGTTTTGATAAGGTTCTCCTGAACAGTTCGTACGAGAGGATCCGAAGGGATTTTGTTTTCCCGCTGATTTTTTCTTTTTTTTTACGAATGATAAGAGTATTTCTGAGAACTGCATGTCCTCTACCTACGTTTTATGTGCCTTTAATGCAGTGGTTCCCATCTAATTCTGCACGCCGCTGATCTCCGCGAAAGCTGCAGCTCATAGATATAGTTTCCATTGTAGTAGCCGCAGGGTACTCAGAAATTATATTACTTCTGTCGATGATGGTTAATATTGCGAGAGTGGCATCGTATACCTGCAGTCGTGACTGTCATGGTATTTATTTACGGTGAAATGGTAGCTGTTGTCTAACCTGCAACGTTTGGATTAGTGGTCAGAGAATAACCTCTAGGCCAGTGACTACCAACCTGGGATAATTATTCCCTGAACGGGTAAAACGTAATTTCCTCAGCGGTTAGAACAAATGGTTGAACTATATTTCGGTCACAAGTCTAAATTATTTTTAAAAGATCGTTACTACTGTCATAAGACGTTAATATTCATTACATAAATAAGCAGTAATTATGTGGTTTTCTTTCAAACACTGGCTTTAACGCGAGACTTAGTGGAATCAAATGAATACACGAATAACGTCTTCCTCACATAGTCCATCAACTTTCCTCATGTATTGTACTTCGTACCATGCATCTATTACAGTAAAACTGAGACATATACTGAACATATGATTAAACATCGCATGGAAGTGTCTTCTCCGAGCTGTAAGTAGTTCCCGCAACAGACAGAAATTGCGCTATTATTTTTCTGTTTTCCTATTTAGAATATTATTCTACTGTACGATACGATTAATTTCTTGTACCAGCGCACTTTGGTAAGGAAGGATAATCTAGAGTCGTTGCTCAAAGCGGGTTGAATTTCGTTCGTCACCAGTCCCAATCCACTTTTTAGACCGTTGCTCCATAGCTGTTAACGGATTTTTACTGGCCAAATGTAATTAGATTTCCACATAAAAATAAAATTATCGTCTTTGAGATAAATTCATTTTGCTGTGGAAATCTAACAATTCTTCGCCAACATAAATCCATTTATAGCGTTTATGCGAAGATTAAAGCACTGGACTCTCATTTGTGAATAACGAAGTCCTCGTCCATCTGTACAGATCAGGATTTCCTGTTGCTGACAATGTTTCGTTAAATGTGCGTTTCATTCCCTTAATTGTTTCCTGGCCTGGGCTCATCTAAATGAGATGATGCTTCGTCGGTAATGACCATGTTTTAGACCTGTTGTCCAGTTTAGATGCTATAGTGTCATAGCATAACGACTATCAATTCCAATTGAACATTTATGTCGCAACAATTGTCATGTGTGTAATACCTTTCCGGTGTTGTCTGGCAAATTTTCACTTTCAACTGTTTCTCTGTAACTCGTCGGACGAACATCAAAGTCTTTTGAAGTCGACTTTCAGTCTTCACGTGAATGGAACCTAGTGTCCAGCATTTCCACGTCGGTTATTCGAAAAGGAGCCATTTGTGGATCTCCGATACGCTTTAAACATGGCAGCGCGGCTGCGCGCGAACCGTTCACAAGCCCCAGTATAACAAGAACACTGCTGGCTCGATGCAGAAGCCAATAATCATTCGTTTTCTGGAATGGAATGAATCACTCTATATAGCTATGAGAGCAGGTGTTGATCTGTGTGTGCAGACAGACTGATGGCGGCCTAGCACACACAAAACTTGAGGGTAAATATAGAAAACACTTCGTTGGTCTCTACTAGGTGCAGTTGTTGGTTGTCATAATGGGACTCCACAGTGTCTACACACAAGAAATGTATCCCGTAAACAAATTTTATTGCGCAGCAAGTTGTCTTAATCTTAAACTAGTACTCAAAGGTCTATAGCCGAGTCGGTGCAAAAAGACCCCTGATGGTTGCATTTAACAGGGCACAGCTGCTTGGCGAGCCAACATCAACTAATCACTTAAAGTGACTTTGTAAATGTCGCCATGGCAACGCCTTAGTGATGCCGGAAACCTACAGAGATCTATCGTTTTCGCCTGCAGCCCTTTGGGCTTTGCCGTTGAAAGCAGGCTGCTATCAGTGAGTATCTTACTCGATTATAATAATAATTCCCCTGTTTCAGGTATTACGACAACGTAAGGTATAGTCCTCTTCATGCAACGTACGTTGGCCATCAGGTTGGTTCTAATTTTAATCGCTGCACAATTTCTCTGTGCAGGTCCGCATCCTAATTTATTTTACAATCTAAGAAATTTGAAAAATAGCATTCTCTCCTATGCAGAAAATGTAGGTCTAATGCAGCCTGTTACGAGTGAGACTAATCGGCTCAAAAGCAACTTTTTTACAAACATTTCAGTTGGTCACGTGTATTTCACATATGGTAATTGTAGAAATTCATACAACAGCGTAGGTGGCACACTAAAAGGCACCTGGCATGTGGCAGCTAGATGAAATTATTTAAGAGGAACAAAAACAAATTCAGTACCTATAGGGCCCAGTCACATTACGTGCGACCGCCGTACCGACAGGGTTGCAGAGCCACGTCGACTGCACAGCCGTGGCCAGCTGCGCGAAGTTTGTCAGTTGAGGATTCATGGCGTGAGCACCCCGATCAAGGTCACATAGATTCCCGATTGGCTGTAAATCCAGGGGATTTGGTGGCCAAGTGAGCACCGTAAACTTATCGTGGTGCTCTTCGAACCACGCACATACACTGTGAGCTATGCGCCACGATGCATTGTCCTGCTGGTGGATGCCACAGTACGGAGGAAAAACAAACTGGATGTAGTGGTCCCCAAGGATAGATGCATACTTGTGTTGATCCATTGACCCTTTCAGAACGACGAGATCACATGAAAACATTCCACAGACCATAACGCTCCCTCCTGGTTGCACGGTGTTTGCTTTCAGGGCTTTCCCGCCATACACGCCAACGGCATAAAACATGATTCATCTTTAAAAGCCACCAGTCGTCACTCAGTGAACCTCCACTGCCATGCAAATTCCAGCCTTCGCCGCCGATGAGCAGCAGGCACCATAGGTGCACGAACCAGTCTCCTGCGGAAGCCCATGCACAACAGTGTTCACTAAACGATCGCTGAGGAGACACAGACTGTTGGCAACCTCTTGGTACGTCCGGGCAGTCTGCTGTTCAACAGCTGCTCGTCTGTTCGCCAGTAGGCATCTACACACCCGCCGTTCACCCGAGTCATGTATGATTCGTGGCCCACCACAGTTGCTTCGACGCTGGTTCTGGATAGCGCTAGCTTGCCATGTATGATACGCTTTAACGACGGTAGCACACGAACAGTTTACAAACTTAGACGATTCAGAAATGCTTGCCCGAAAGCCAATAATCATGCCCTTTTGGACGCCACAGAAATCACTCTGTTTGCAAATTACGACGACGACTGCAATGTTTTGCGCGACCACATGACCATCTTTGTATATCCTCTACAACTAGTGCTGCCAGCGGCAGACTATGGTTGGTTACTACACGTTGATGTCGAACATT
This sequence comes from Schistocerca cancellata, assembly GCF_023864275.1. NCBI lineage: Eukaryota > Metazoa > Arthropoda > Insecta > Orthoptera > Acrididae > Schistocerca > Schistocerca cancellata. The sequence continues at coordinate 239,749,964 of NC_064628.1, read as the reverse complement.
AACGTGACTGGACCCTGTATGTATGTACGGGGTGACACACGGGAGACGGACGGTATTTAATGAAATAAACTTTAAAATTAATGCATGTTTATTTACACAAAGTCAAAGCTCATTATTTTCCATTTTAGTTAACAAAGCTTTTAGTGAAAAATAATATCGGCAAAGGGATGTCCATCATTTCGAATGCAAGACTCAATTCTCTTCCCAAAATCCTCCATCAGACGGACTAAAATCTCTGCAGGGATGGCAGCAATTTTTTGAATGACTGGATTCTTCAACTCGTCCAAATTTCGTGGATTGTGGTTATAGACACAGTTTTTAAGGTACCCCCACATCAAAAAGTCACATACAGACCATTCGGGAGACCTGGGAGGCCACGGAACATTGTCAAAATCTGAGATAATCCTGCCAGGAACTGTCATTGAAGTGTTTGCGGTGTGCGATGTTGCTCCATCCTGCTGGAACCAAACGAGTTTCAAAGGGATTCGTTGTCTTCTTAGTTCTGGTTTCAAGAATGTTTCAAGCATACGAATGTAACGAAACGAATTAACAGTAACTGTGGCTCCATTCTCTTAAAAAAAAATAACGTCTAATAATGCCAACAGAGCCAAGAGCACACCAGACTTACTTTTTCTAAGTGTAGAGGACGCTGGTGGATAAGGTGTGGATGCTCTGGAGCCCAGTAGCATAGGTTTTGCTTATTCACGGTCCAGTTTAAATGAAAATGAACTTCATCGCTCATCAATAAAATTTCATTTTCATTCGATTCCAAAATCACTTGCATTCTGTAAGCGAAGTCTTCTCGTACAGCAAAATCAGTTTCCTTAAATTGTTGGACAATGAGCATTTTGTAGGGATCGAATTTTAATTCTTTATGCAAAATTCGTCTAACCGATTCACGATTGATTGGTAACTCACTAACATCACGTGAGATTCTGACTGCCTCTTGCCTTACCCTTTCAACATTTTCTGGTGTCGTTTCTCTGCGTCTCGGGCCAGGATGCTTCTTATCCAATATGTTTCAGTTGATATGAAGTTTTCCACCCATCTGAGGATTGTGTTATGGCTCGGAGCAGCTCCATGTCGACCGACATTAAACCGCGCACGAAACAATCGCTGCATAGCATAATAGACTCACCACTTTTCACGAAACTGTCATAGACAAACATTCGACGTTGCAAGTCCCACTGCTCCATAGTGACTGAGTAAATGAAATGGCGTCTTATGCGGATCAGAACTATCCCCACCACGACCACCTCCCACCACCGCGCCCTCAGTACTACTCAGTTCTAAACCGTCCGTCTCCCGTGTTCACCCTGTAAGAACAAAACTGTGGGAAAGTTCATTTTATACATAGAATTTTTTAACAAATGTGAAGTACTATATTGCTCATGTTCTACAGGATTCCATATAACATAAGCAATATAGTGCTTTTCATTTATTGTTATGTTGTTTTACTGAGAACCGACGAGAGACTCAGTTAACATGAGAAATTTTTATTTGTGTCTGAAACTATTTTGCGAATGTTGACATTTAAAACAGACACTAAACACAACGACCGATCCAATTAGCCAGAAGGACGCCGATGAGAAATAGGTTGCACTGTGGCTGCAGATAAGAAACTGCCTTTTTTGGGGGAAGGGGAGAGGTGGAGCGGAGAGGGGAAGGGGGGAGGGGAGATGCGTTAGTGTAGAGTCAATTCTCTGATTCGTTAGATGTGGCCTGCCATCATCTTCTCCCCCGTAACAATTTACTTTCGTTTCATAGCGGAACCTAAACCACAGTCCTCAGTTACTTGGTGGTTAAATTTAAGTCTATATTTTTGCCAGCAGTCTTTGCTCTATGCAGTTTTCTGTAGCATCGCCAATGTTTTTTCTCGTACTCTTAAAACATGTCTTACAACCCTGTTCCTTCTTTGAGTTTGTATTTCCCATACCATCCTCTCCTTGCTGACATCCTTAAACCTTATCCTTAATGGCCTGCATGACTTTCAGAATCCTTCAATTAGACAACATCTGAAACTCTTCCTTTCCGGTCTTCCCACAGCTCAGCTCATGATTCGTTTTTGTACAATGCTGAGCTCCAGAAGTACAGTCTCAGAAATATTTTCCTGATATTAACGCTATGTCTGATAGAAGTAAACTTGACTTTAATGAGGGATCTTCTCTTTTCTTGTAGCCATCTGCTGCCCTTGCTTCGTCGTATGTTATTTTGCTTCAAAGATGGCAACATTCCTTCACTTGGTCTACTTCGTTGTTTTCCATTTCGATAAGCTCGTCACCAATCTTACCTATGCTATTCCTCAATACATTTTCTTTCGTTTGCTCGCAACCCGTATTCTGTTATAGATTGACTGTCAATTCCATCCTCCAACTCTTGTAATTCTTCCTCAGAAGGGGATAGCAATGTCATCAGCGAGTCTTGACAGATTTTCTTTTCGTCCTGATCTTCAGTCCTATTCCTGAAACTTTCTACTACTGCCTTAATCGCTTGTTCGATGTTCAGGTAGAGGAGAGATGCTGGTTCCAAGACTTTGGCCCCTTAATAACATGAGCAAATCTTTCTTCATCATTGTTTGCTTTTGGTACTCGTAATTATTCTATATTAATCATCTTTCTACAGACAATACACCAGTTTTCTTGACGATTTCAGTTATCGTGGGCCACGATACTTTGCCGCCCATATTTTCTAGGTAAACGAATCTTATGTTGGTGGTTAGCTCCTCAGCGGATTTCTTATTACAGATCGCCAAAATTTAGGCACTGGATAGAGACACTAGTAGCGGGGATCACATCTGGAATTCACATTAGTATGTGTCCTGGTTAAATACTGAACCGAAATTATATACCACTAGCAAACCCGACAATGCTTCCCAGATGCAAAATATGTATCTGAACTGGGTATAATCTCCTTGCCCACACTCTCCCTCTCCGCTTCCCCTCCTGTCCTCCTTCTTCTTCCCGTCCCTATGTAAATTTCCTCCCTTTCTGTCTTTCCATCGGATCTTCATCCATTCTCTATGTCCTTGAGCTTTGTTAATTGTTATTGTTGTTTAAAACTATTTATTATTCATGTCTGTCTCAATGTTTATTGCAGTATCGTGTCAAAAATTAAAGTAAATCAATATATAAACACATCAATCTGTTTTTTTTTCTCTGCTTCGAGCAGTCTTCCCACAAACACATCACATAATTTACTAGCCGATATCCTCTCCACGGTCTTAACTACGTCACTATGTTGACTAAGGCCGTCAGTATAGGCTAACCACTTTGGGTCCACGCAGCCACACTTCAACATCTTACCTGCTGCCCAGGGTGAAATAAGCATTATGGCTCGCTCTTATCTCATGTACACACATGAAAAAAAGTTTTGCATGACCTCGGTTTGATAGTTCCGTAACCTGTAAAGAAAACTGGAATATACATCAACATAAACATCATTTCCACCCTTTTAATGCTCATGAAAACCACACATTGCATGTTGTATCACCATACAGCGAGACCTTCAGAGGTGATGGTCCAGTTTGCTGTACACACCGGTACCTCTAATACCCAGTAGCACGTCCTCTTACCTGTATTCGTCGTGGCATACTATCCACAACTTCATCAAGTCACTGTTGGTCAGATTGTCGCACTCCTCAACGGCGATTCGGCGTAGATCCCTCAGAGTGGTTGGTGGGTCACATTGTCCATACACAGCCCTTTGGAATCTATCCCATGCATATTCGATAGGGTTCATGTCTGGAGAAGATGATGGCCACTCCTGAAGTAAGTAATTCACAAGATGTGCACTATGGGGTGCTAATTGTTGTTCATGAAGACGAATGCCTCGCCAATATGCTGCCGAAATGGATGCACTATCAGTCGGAGGATGGTATTCACGTATCGTATAGCCGTTACGGCGCCTTCCATGGCCACCAGCGGAGTACATCGGCCTCACATAATGCCACCCCTATACACCAGGGAACGTCCAGCTCGCAGACAATTGTCTGGTTGAAGGCATATGGGACACTCATCGGTGAAGAGAACGGGATGCCACTCCTGAGCGGTCCATTCGGCATGATGCTGGGTCCATTTGTACCGCACTGCATGGTGTCGTAGTTGCAAAGATGGATCTTGCCATGGACATCGGGAGTGAAGTTGCGCATCATGCAGCCTATTGCGCACAGTTTGAATCGTAACACGACGTATTGTGGCTGCACGAAAAGCATTATTCAACGTGGTGGCGTTGCTTTCAGGGTTTCTACGAGCCATAATCCGTAGGTAGCGGTCATCCACTGCAACAGTAGCCCTTGGGCGGTCCGAGCGAAGCATGTCATCGACTGTTCCTGTCTCTCTGTAGCTCCTCCATGACCGAACGACATCGCTTTGGTTCACTCCGAGACGCCTGGACACTTCCCTAGTCGAGAGCCCTTCGTGGCACAAAGCAACAATGCGTACGCGATCGAAATGCGGTATGGATCTGCTAGGCATGGTTGAACTACAGGCAACACGAGCTGTGTACCTCCTTCCTGGTGGAATGACTGGAATTGATCGGCTGTCGGACCCCCTGCGTCTAGTAGGCGCTACTCATGCATGGTTGGGCTGGTTTAGTGACATCTCTGAACATTCAAAGGGACTGTGTCTGTGACACAATATTTACAGTCAACATCTATCGTCAGGAGGTCTTGGAACCAAAGTGTTGCAAAACTTTTTAGATGTGTGTTCTTGAAAGAAAAAATTTATAGCCTAAGTCTGTGCAAATGTTCATTAGAGCATTGCGTAAAAATGTGAAGTAAATGTTTATGAACTTCTCTGGGTTTTTCCATTTATAAGTATAATCTTTCATATATATATATATTCCCTTGTAGAAATTTGAAGTATATCAGTCTAATTCTTTTCGATACTCTTGGTAATAACATAAAACAACGTCTTTTCTTTATACAGTAGTCTAGATGACACCAGTAAGGGCAAGTAAGACTCATACAGCTTGGCTTCGTAACTAATTTATTTTGAAAACTCCTATCAATTGTTCCTATGAGGTCAAAGTAACCAATTTACAAACCCGCATTTTTGTCTGAATAAGTATTCAGAGTAAATCAGTCACGATTGCAAAATTTTGTGTTTAAAGACCTAATCTTTGTCAGTAATCATTTTAGTGCCGTTAGGAGTTAGCACTTTGGAGAAAATATTAATTAAATCTTACAAGTTTCGTTCTTTCCGTAATGATCCCCAATACTTCAACTGTCGATACAATGACGTCTTCGAGAATGTAAAAAGCAGTCGAAATGCATTCTTAACAGAAGTGTCGTTGTTTTATTGCGCACCAGCGCTGTTTGGTAACCTTATGTTACGAATCCATTTCATGGCATCCCCCACTAAGACTTCAATATGCCTTACTGCCTCCAACCTGCTATATCATTCAGCGCTGCGACAGTGTGCAAACTTGAGCTGGTTGTGCCACATACCGAGGGGAATTATACACATACCGATGGGAACTATACGCTGAGCGAAATAAAAAAAAAAAATGACCTACAGCGCTAGAGTTAAGCGCGAGCGTACGTGTGATTGAGGGAACTCTTTCTCTAAATACATTTGTAAGCAGTCTGTTGTGGGACACTGGGACAATAAGCCATGGAACTATAGCGAGGTTACTTCTTTGGCAAACGTTGGTTACTGGAGACCATAACGCTACAAAGCACAAACAAGTTCCCGACGAGTTGAAATTGCTTTGTTGATTTATTCAAGTCACCGTGTAAATAGATATAATACTTCGGGGCTCTCAGATATTGGAGCGTTTTCTGAGGGTCATACCCTACGCTGAATGTCAGGCCTGGAAATTTGGTATCTGGATTACAAGACAGAAAATCTGGGAAAGGATGCCAAAAAAATAGTTGCTCATAAACATTTCTTACTGAATTTAAACGGTAGACTAAAGGGCGCAATACTGCTCAGCTAGTGAAAATATAATGTAGGAAAACAGTGGCCGGCCGCTGTGGCCGAGTGGTTCTAGGCACTTCAGTCCGGAACCGCGCTGCTGCTAAGGTCGCAGGTTCGAATCCTGCCTCGGGCATGGATGTATGGATGTCCTTAGGTTAGTTACGTTTACGTAGTTCTAAGTCTAGGGGACTGATAACCTCAGATATTCAGTCCCATAGTGCTTAGAGCCATTTGAACCATTTGAAAACAGTGATTGTAATAATGTTTTCTTATTTAATATTCTGGTACATAAGTACAGTAATGTGACGCCTTAGTCCTTGCAGCATTTCTACCTATTCTTCGTTGGTTTACATTACACTAACACGAAGCTTCGACTGAACACGATTGACTGAGTGACCGCTGTGCGTTTTCCTTTTGTCGACAGTAGCGTTAGTTCGGATACTGCTGCGTGTGCTAGCACACGACAGACAAAGTCAGTTTTGTGTTACGTTTTTAACAAAGCCACGTGTACGTGAAGGGTCCATTGTGACACCTTTTCGAACAGATCTTGAGGAAAGGAAGTGGATTACGAATATATAGCGTCCTATTTGGAAAAGAAGTACTGATTTTTATATCTTCATAACGAATGAAGTTATAAGAAAGGCAATCATGCTGGTTACTATCCCCTTGGTAGATAAACAATATTTTCGATACTTTTTTGTTTTCTTTCTAGACAAAATTCTACTTGCGGTCATGAAGTTATATGAGACACACTATTTTATCTTCACGTCATTCGGATGGTATCATTATCAGTATGGATTTACTGCCAAGCCGTCACAGGTGGTTTATATAACTTACGATGTAGCTCATCGACTGGGTACGCTTACAGTGTGTTGGCCGTTTGAGTTGACAAGTTACTGTGTAAACGAACTCCCTTCTTCTTTCTTGACCGAGTGGTTCTAGGCCCTTCAGTCCGGAACCGTGCTGCTGCTACGGTCGTAGGCTTGAATCCTGCCTCGGGCATGGATGTGTGTGATGTCCTTAGGTTAGTTAGGTTTAAGTACTTCTAAGTCTAGGGGACTCACGTCAAGTCCCATAGTGCTTAGAACAATTTGAATTTTTTTCTTCTTTCTGAAGACGACACTGTGCACTCTCGATGAAACAGTTTTAAGACGACACTGCCGACTGATAACAAAGGAATATTTCATCGATATCTGCTCTTTGCTTTCCCCGCACAGTTTTCTATCAAATGTGTGTATCATTAAAGATCTGTCTCTGAAAAAAACGCGGAGATACTCATGCTCCTTTTGCACAGTTCATAAGTAAGAAATGAAAAACAGTATTTATTTGAAAAAAAAATGGTGAACTACGAGAGATGTGCCAGGGCAATACAACAGATCGTTGGCAGAGAGTCGTGTTGAGAATACAAGGCTTTCGGGGGTGAATGTGAATGTGAGAAAGAAGACTTGTTCGGAAATGAAAGAAAAATGACGGGAGTAAAAGCATCAGGATACGCGTAGTGGCAGATTCGTAGCAGAGCGTGTTCCAGTATGAAAAAGTCTTCTCCAGTGTCGTTTCCGACCGAGAGAGGGATTTTATCGTCAGCGCGGCATCTTCAGCGCTAAACAACTGCTCTGCCATTGCCTGTGGGTGTGGCAAATGGCTCGGACCGTCGTTCGGAGTTTTTATTCCACAGATAAAGAACAAAACTGTGGGCTAGGCGCTTGTTGCCATTTATGTCAATGTCTGTCTTTACAGTTCCAAAAATGTCGGAAGGAGATAAATAAGACTAACTAATTAGAGGGTTCCTCTCATTGTTGGGGTATTTTATACTTGTACTGTACTTCGTATTGCTCTATTGGTGCTGACCGTTATTTTATTCTAGGAAAAACAGTTATGATGGCGACAAACGACTCGTCGCCAATGTTGACTCGTGGCCAATGCTAAATAGAAACACATAAATCACTGCAGGTTTATCAGTAACGTCGATAAGGTGCTGGTTGCATTGTCTGGATCTGCAACGACTGAAATAATTGGGAGTCGTTGGTAAGAAATATTATATATATTGTACTTAACTGGTTGTATAAGATCCTTCTTGGCTGCATACATATAATTATAAACAGATAGCTATTGAGATCTCACTTAGGCCATACGTTACTAACCGCCTTCTTAGAGGTTGCTTCCTGTCAGCTGAAGGCTATGCTACTTTACTACTTCACGTTCCGAGCAAAAGTGGACGAGAGCTCGCTAGAAACTTGTTACAAGCCGCGGAGTGGCGCTAGCGGAGCTGGTCGCGAATCGCGGGTCCAACAATACTAATACGGACCGCGGTTGATAACTGCAACATTAACAAAAATTGTGGCATCGAACGTTGATACCACACAAACTTAATTCGGGACCAATAAACGATACTATTGTAAATCGTTTAACACGTTTGTGACCTGATTTTATTTTACAGCGTGACAAATAATTATATCGTCTAGAAAGAACTGGAAGCGAGGTGTAGCAAAGCTAATGCAGTGAGCGCTCAGCTACGATCTACTCTCTTCTGCAAGAAGGAAGTCAGTACCAAGACTAAGTTATCTGTGCACCGTTCAATCTTTCGACCAACTTTGTTGTATGGGAGCGAAAGCCGGGTGGATTCAGGTTACCTTATCAACAAGGTTGAGGTTAGGGATATGAAAGTAGCTAGGATGATTGCAGGTACTAGTAGATGGGAACAATGGCAGGAGGGTGTCCACAATGAGGAAATCAAAGAAAAACTGGGAATGAACTCTATAGATGTAGCAGTCAGGGCGAACAGGCTTAGATGGTGGGGTCATGTTACACGCATGGGAGAAGCAAGGTTATCCAAGAGACTCATGGATTCAGCAGTAGAGGGTAGGTGGAGTCGGGGCAGACCGAGGAGAAGGTACCTGGATTCGGTTAAGAATGATTTTGAAGTAACAGGTTTAACATCAGAAGAGGCACCAATGTTAGCACTGAATAGGGGATCATGGAGGAACTGTATAAGGGGGGCTATGCTCCAGACTGAACGCTGAAAGGCATAATCAGTCTTAAATGATGATGATGATGATGATGATGATAGAAAGTAATGTGAAGAACACCCTTACATTCTCCGCTAAAGGAAATGCGATTGTGACGAATCAACCTCCATGGTAAACAAAATGACGGAATTAGAAACTTAACATTTCCGTTAAATGAGATAACACCAAACGACGAAAAGACATTTCGTAATTTGATAATAGCAAAACTGAACCGTCACAGTTTCAAATAAACTTAACATGCTGTGGGACGAAGAACATTTAATGAAACCTCATCGTCTCAATGAATTACGCTATTATTCTGCACATGTCAAACTTTCTTAGAAAGCTTTAACAATAAACGGTTTCAACTTGAGACCATTTGATGTCTCTTCTCTGCTCTAGTTAGGACAGTAATGTTTGAACGGGGATTCCGAATAACTTCCATTGGCTGGCTCTGAGCACTATGCGACTTAACATCTGAGGTCATCAGTCCCCTAGAACTTAGAACCACTTAAACCTAACTAACCGAAGAACATCACACACATCCATACCCGAGACAGGATTCGAACCTGCGGCCGTAGCGGTCGCGCGGTTCCACACTGAAGCGCCTAGAACCGTTCGGCCACACTGGCCGGCTAACTTCCATTGCATTGCCAACAAAATTAATAACTAAATTCATCTTAAAAACTGTAATTTTGGAGTGTAGTTCAACATCTTAACATGAAAAAAAGAAATAAAATAAAATTGGACCAATATGCAGGGTATGTTGCGCAAATTATGGAAAGGATAACAAGCGTAATATCCGTTAAATGAAAAACTTGTAAGTTTTGGATAATATTCTCTGCCGTGGTGATCGTATTATTATTCCAGAGACGATTTACTTGTGGGTTTAGAACTGATGCTCATCGTCTTGTTTTTCACTCACTCCACACTAACCTATATAACAAAGTTACGACGACTATTGTCTCCCAACCTTACCTAGTCAATTCGACCTGTAAAGACTTATTTCACTAGCGCGTAATAACGCCGCCTTCTGATACTTACGTTCTGCTGGTTGAATAACATTACAACACTAACCTGAGCAGTACTTGAAAATATACACTACTGGCCATTAAACTTGCTACACCAAGAAGAAGTGCAGATGATAAACGGGTATTCATTGGACAAATATATTATACTAGAAATGACATGTGATTACATTTTCACGCAATTTGGGTGCATAGATCCTGAGAAATCAGTACCCAGAACAACTACCTCTGGCCGTAATAACGGCCTTGATACGCCTGGGCATTGAGTCAAACAGAGCTTGGGCGGCGTGTACATGTACAGCTGCCCATGCAGCTTCAACACGATACCACAGTTCATCAAGAGTAGTGACTGGCGTATTGTGACGAGCCAGTTGCTCGGCCACCACTGACCAGACGTTTTCAATTGGTGACAGATCTGGAGAATGCGCTGGCCAGGGCAGCAGTCGAACATTTTCTGTATCCAGAAAGGCCCGTACAGGACCTGCAACATGCAGTCGTGCATAATCCTGCTGAAATGCAGGGTTTCGCAGGGATCGAATGAAGGGTAGAGCCACGGGTCGTAACACATCTGAAATGTAACGTTCACTGTTAAAAGTGCCGTCAATGCGAACAAGAGGTGACCGAGACGTGTAAGCAATGGCACCCCATACCATCACGCCAGGTGATACGCCAGTATGGCGATGACGAATACACGTTTCCACTGTGCGTTCACCGCGATGTCGCCAAACACGGATGCGACCATCATTATGCTGTAAACAGAACCTGGATTCATCCGAAAAAATGACGTTTTGTCATTCGTGCACCCAGGTTCGTCGTTGAGTACACCACCACAGGCGCTCCTGTCGTGGTGCAGCTTCAAGGGTAACCGCAGCCATGGTCTCCGAGCTGATACTCCATGCTACTGCAAACGTTGTCGAACTGTTCGTGCAGATGGTTGTTGTGTTGCAAACGTCCCCATCTGTTGACTCAGGGATCGAGACGTGGCTGCACGATCCGTTACAGGCATACGGATAAGATGCCTGTCATCTCGACTGCTAGTGATGCGAGGCCTTTGGGATCCAGCACGGCGTTCCGTATTACCCTCCCAAACCCACCGATTCCATATTCTGTTAACAGTAATTGGATCTCGACCAACGCGAGCAGCAATGTCGCGATACGATAAACCGCAATTGCGATAGGCTACAATCCGACCTTTATATAAGTCGGAAACGTGATGGTACGCATTTCTCCTCCTTACACGAGGCATCACAACACCGTTTCACCAAGCAACGCCGGTCAACTGCTGTTTGTGTATGAGAAATCGGTTGGAAACTTTCCTCATATCAGCACGTTGTAGGTGTCACCAACGGCGCCAACCTTGTGTGAATGCTCTGAAAAGCTAATTATTTGCTGTCGGTCAAATTTCGCGCCTGTAGCAGCTCATCTTCGTGGTGTAGCAATTTTAATGGCCGGTAGTGTAATTCTTTTTATTGATCTTCGTTTCCTTCTTATGATGCTAATTTTTCCTGTGGTTTGGACTTTAATTTTCAATGTCCTTGAAAGGAAATTTGTAACGTATATTTTTGTAGTACTGATATATCTAATTTGCTTACGAACTTGCTACTAAGCGTGAGATACATGAGGGATCATTTTTTCTGTTTATTATTTAATTATTCTTGCGGGTTTTTAGCCTACCCATAGCCATACGTCCTATAAATTATTATGTTATACAGTGCGATGGAGATATGCTAAAGGTATGTATTTGCTTGTGGCAGGCTATCGGATTTACTGGTAATATTAAACACTGGTTTCTTAATCTCACATAGGGAACTGGCATTCATAGATAATATAAGAAGAAAGACTGGAAGGATGATAGGTGTAATTCGGTTTGAAGGTGTATATAGAAACGGAAGGTGATGTACTCTGAAAGTTTCTCTGCGTGTTCCCAAGTATCACAAAACCTGGAGTTAGACTTTCACACAGTAGCATGTATGAACATTAGCCGAACAGTGTTTTACAGTTATGAGCAACTGTAACCGAAGTTCCTTTAAAGAGAGATACAGAGGTGAGAGTCAGTGAAAGATTATTACGAAACAGCAGATGAATGGATTAGCTGAAGATCGAAATAATGACAGGAGTACCGCAGCATATTTGCATGAATAATATTTCTACTTCCAGAGCACTCCAAATCAGTACTCCGTTGTTTTCTAAAGAGAAATATAAATTTCTTCGAATTGCTTGTAAATGAACGATTTCTTCTTCCATTTATGCGAACGAACTTTTTCAACGAAAACGTATCGTATAGAACGATTCGTGGCACAAAAACAAATATAATTGGTGAATCGGTATATATTGAGAACTACAGACTCAAGAACGTTAACTAGCCAGCGTTGGTGCTTCCCATCTAACTTCGCTCCTTTCGTTCCAGAGCACATTTTGTGAAGTTCTTCTTTATAACCCCATCGTCGTAAAACACGTTCAAAACTTCGGCAGTACGGTCTACGACCTTGCAATGCAGCATAAGTGTCTTTCTCCAGTCTTTTATAAGCCACATTATAGCGTCACAAACAGTCTACGTCGCTGAATGGCTCTTTCCACTTTTTGAGTGCTGGCCATGTTATTCATGCTTATTCTAATCTCAGAGGACTTACTACCGTATGTAGGTACAGTTATTTCGATTACAGTCATTTCTTTACAAAATTTCACCGCTAACTGTCTCTGAGCAGGAGATTATTATTCGACTCTGTTACTTGACCGTACCACTTTACCCTAACAGTCAGGGAACAATCCAACACTAGTTGATGTAATATAGTACATATCTACTTTCATTTGTTATGGACAATGTAAGTCACTGAAATTAATGAAGAAATAGGAAAACGCTATTCACTTATTGAAACATTAGGTCAACGTCATTAGTATTATGATAACCCCTGAAATGAACTAGAAAACTTTAAAGATAAAACGGATCACGCCAGAAAATCACCAAGGTCTGGCAGAACAGAGCAATAACGAACACCAAAAATATCCAGCTTGTTAAAACACTCGTGTTTACCGTCTTCTTCTATGGTTGTGAAGCCGGCCACGGTGGTCTAGCGGTTCTGGCGCTGCAGTCCGGAACGGCGGGACTGCTACGGTCGCAGGTTCGAATCCTGCCTCCGGCATGGGTGTGTGTGGTGTCCTTAGGTTAGTTAGGTTTAAGTAGTTCTAAGTTCTAGGGGACTTATGACCTAAGATGTTGAGTCCCATAGTGCTCAGAGCCATTTGAACCATGGTTGTGAAAGATGATACCTTAAGGCCAGAGACAAGCAGCGTATTGATGCATTTGAGCTTTGGTACTGACGCGGGATTCTGCGCATAAAATGGACTGAAAGGAGAACAAATGGGTCCATCACTGAGCGACTCAGATTCTCGAGCTACATTTCTTCTCGTGTAACTAAAAATTCTCCAGTTCTTTGTTCACATTGTGAGAACAGATGGAGTAAACCTAGAGGGCAAGAGGCCGAGGGAAGAGCAGAGAGCAGGTGGGTTGATTAAATCAACAGTATTTGGGATCTACCTCTTCAGGAGGCTCAAAGATAAACTGATAACTGTCCAGGATGGAGACGCTTAGTTCATGGGGTCACGATGATCAGAACTGAGCACCGCGACTTATGTTGATGTCACAAGATTTAGCCTTACTTACGTGTTTCGCTGTTATGGTCTGCGTTTTCCATAGATTTCGCAAATCATTCCAAGCAGATGCGAGAGTGTCTCATACTACAAGATACTATGGCTTACACTGTCTACGTTTCATGCTTGTACAGGGTGGGACAGGATATTATCCCAAACTATAAAAAATATTAAAAGAAAAACTAAAAATGCTAGAAAACATTTACTAACCAGAGATACCAGTTACTGTTATGGTTATCTGGAGAATTTATCAAGAATCAGAATTAGTTAATGACGTCGGATTCGGACAAAGATTTTCTACATTTTTCCGGCCAGTACCATTTAGCATTACAAGCAAGCCATATGGTGTATCAGAATTTCCAATGTCATTAGGTGCTACCTTCTGTACGGCAAACGCTCTACAACTCCAAACTGATCTACTGCAATTTGTAGCTCATATAATTTCACGTTTTGATCTCGTGTTTGTATGTATAACTAATTGTCAACACGCAGCTGCACTCGCATATCTGTAGTTTTGCTGTGATGGCGAGTAAGTAAGCTAGTAGTTTACAAATATGTCTTTCTACACTACTGGCCATTAAAATTGCTACACCACGAAGATGACATGCTACGACGCGAAATTTAACCGACAGGAAGAAGATACTGTGATATGCAAATGTTTAACTTTTCAGAGCATTCACACAAGGTTGGCGCCGGTGGCGACTCCTACAACGTGCTAACATGAGGAAAGTTTCCAACCGATTTCTCATACACAAACAGCAGTTGACCGGCGTTGCCTGGTGAAATGTTGTTGTGATGCCTCGTGTAAGGAGGAGAAATGCGTACTATCACATTTCCGACTTTGATAAAGATCGGATTGTAGCCTATCGCAATTGCGGTTTATCGTATCGCGACATTGCTGCTCAAATGGGTCTATATCCAATGACTGTTAGCATGGAATCGGTGGGTTCAGGAGGGTAATACGGAACGCCGTGCTGGATCCCAAAGGCCTCGCATCACTAGCAGTCGAGATGACAGGCATCTTATCCGTATGCCTGTAACGGATCGTGCAGCCACGTCTCGATCCCTGAGTCAACAGATGGGGACGTTTGCAAGAAAACAACCATCTGCACGAACAGTTCGACAACGTTTGCAGCAGCATGGACTATCAGCTCAGAGACCAGGGCTGCGGTTACCCAGGAGCGCCTCCGATGGTGTACTCAAAGACGAACCTGGGTGCACGAATGGCAAAACGTCATTTTTTTGGATGAATCCAGGTTCTGTTTACAGCATCATGATGGTCGCATCCGCGTTTGGTGACATCGCGGTGAACGCACATTGAAAGCGTGTATTCATCATCGCCATACTGACATATCACCCGGCGTGATGGTATGGGGTGCCATTGGTTACATGTCTCGGTCACTTCTTGTTCGCATTGACGGCATTTTGAACAGTCGACGTTACATTTCAGATGTGTTAAGACCCGTAGCTCTACCCTTCATTCGATCCCTGTGAAACCCTACATTTCAAGGCGATAATGCACGACTGCATGTTGCAGGTCCTGTACGGGCCTTTCTGGATACAGAAAATGTTCGCACATTCTCCAGATCTGTCACCAATTGAAAACGTCTGGTCAATGGTGGTCGAGCAACTGGCTCGTCACAATATGCCAGTCACTAGTCTTGGTGAACCGTGGTATCGTGTTGAAGCTGCATTGGCAGCTGTACCTGTACACGCCATCCAAGCTCTGTTTGACTCAATGCCCAAGCGTATCAAGGCCATTATTACGGCCAGAGGTGGTCGTTCTGGGTACAGATTTCTTAGGATCTGTGCACCCAAATTGCCTGAAAATATAATCACATGTCGGTTCTATTATAATACATTTTTCCAACGAATCTTGTTTATCATCTGCATTTCTTCTTGGTGTAGCAATTTTAATGGCCAGTAGTGTATATAGTGCTGTTGACGTACATATATAAAAAACGTATACAGTGCTGGTGTACAGGTACGTAACGAATAAGTTTCTGGTATTTTCCTGTTTGTAGAATCTGAAGGCAGTGTTATATTTTATATTTATGTTTAAAAGATGTCTCGATTTTTTAAATTCTTACAGAGTGGAGATTTTAGGCGTTTGTCTGGCTCACCTCGTACTGAATGCGAGATATTGCCACCAGTGCAAAACAACACCAAACGTATCGTCCTTCCATTTCAGTGTATTTTATTGTCCACATTTGTTAGCCATCCCATTAAGATGATTCATTTGTGATTAGCTAAAACAGTTCATAGATGACAGTCAAATGCAGCCTCAGCAAAAGTCTCCAAATGTAACTAACCCTTCGCGTGAGCCTTCGAGCGTCTCGGAAACAACTCACATCCAAAAAAGTTTAATATTACCTCCGGTCCGAGAGTTCCGTAACCTGTAAAGAAATTGGAATAGATGTCAACATAAACATCGTTCCCGCACTTTTTATTGCTCATGAAACCCACACATTGCATGTTGTACCACCATACAGCGAGACCCTCAGAGATGCTGGTTCAGATTGCTGTACACGTCGATACCTCTAATATCCAGTAGCACATCCTCTTGCATTGAAGCATGCCTGTATTCGTCGTGGCATACTATTCACAAGTTCATCAAGACACCATTGGTCCTGATTGTTCCACTCCTCGACGGCGATTCGGCATAGACCCATCAGAGCGACTGGTGGGTCACGCCGTCAATAAATAGCCCCTTTCAGTCTATCCCCGGCATTTTCGACACGGTTCATGTCTGGAGAACACGCTGGCCACTAGTCGAGTGGTGTCGTTATCCTGAAGGAAGTCATTCACAAGATGTGCACGATGGGAGCGCGCGCGAATTGTCGTCCATGAAGACGAATTCCTCGCCAATATGCTGCCGATATCGTTGCACTATCGGTCGGAGTATCGTACAGCCGTTACGGCGCCTTCCATGATCACCAACGGCGTACGTCGGCCCCAACACAATGCCACCCCAAAACAGCAGGGAACCTCCACCTTGCTGCATTCACCGGACAGTGTGTCCTTTGCGTTCACCCTGACCGGATTGTCTCGAAACACTTCTCCGACGACTGACTGGTTGAAGGTATATGCGACGCTCATCGGTGAAGAGCACGTGATGCAGATCTTGAGCGGTACATTCGTCATGTTGTTGGGCCCATCTGTACCCCGCTGCATGGTGTCGTGGTTGGGGGCAAAGATGGACCCGTCGTGGACGATGGGAGTGAAGTTGCTCATCATGCAGTCTATTGCGCACTTTTTGGGTCGTAACACGTCGTCTTGTGGCTGCATGAAAAGCATTATGCAACATGATGGCGTTGCTGTCAGGTTTCCTCCGAGCCATAATACTTAGATAGCGGTTATCCACTGCAGCAGTAGTCCTTGGGCGCCTTAGCGAAGCATGTCATCTACAGTTCCTGTCTCTCAGTATGTCCTCCACGTCATTGCTTTGGTTCACTCCGAGACGCCTGAACACTTCCCTTGTTGGGAGCATTTCCTGGCACAAAGTAACAATGCGGACGCGATCGAACCGCAGTATGGACCGTCTAGGCATGGCTGAACTACATACAACACGAGCCGCGTACCTCCTTCCTGGTGGAATGACAGTAACATCGGCTGTCGGACCCCCTCCACGTAATAGCTGTTGCTCATGTGTGATTGTTTACATCTTTGTGAGGGTTTAGTGACATCTCTGAACAGTCAACGGGACTGTGTCTGTGATACAATATCCAGTAAACGTCTATCTTCAGGTGTTCTGGGAACCGGCGTGATGCAAAACTTTTTTGAGGTGTGTATAAGAGACGCGTGATGCTCAGCGTCTGAAACACGACGGGATTATGATCGTTATAATATCTCTGTAGTTCTTAAAGCCGCCTTAAATTTGGCATTAAAGTTCTAATTATCGTGAGACTGCTTCCTGTTTTGCTGGATTCGAGTAACATTCACAGCCTCATTTCCCTCAGAACTATGAGCTAAATCAGACTTACGTTTTTGCGGCTTATCGTAATAGTTTTAAACCGCGTGCGCAATAACATTGGATTTGCGCTGTCATAGAAGAATTTATAAGCGCTAAGAGACGCCGAAAATCGCGCAAGTTTCGTCCACATCCCACTCACATATATCGCATTCAAAAATGTAAATAATACTGATAAATATACAACTTTCTTCAGCAGCCTGTGACCTTCCTCATGGTTAAAGTTACCAACGTACAAAATATCATGGAGATCAATTCATCGGTAGAGTGGCAGACTTATCAGACAGAGTTATTTCCGCATTTAATAATATTCGTGTTAGTATATAAGTATGGATTAAATAGGTTGAGAATTGAATAAGCATCGTACCATTCAATCGTAAGAGGTAGGACATATCAAGCAATGAAAGCATTTTCACAAATTTGAAGTACGAAAGTCAAAAAGCAAATAGTTATTTCAAAGAGTAGCTATTGTTCGATATGTTGTTCAAATCAATAAATATCTTCTACTCACATTCTGAAGTATCCTATGATCTGTCTGTGCTTCGAAGCTATCTCCACAACAAATTTGGTCGTGAAAGTGTAACAGACAGAGTTACTTTCTTTTTATAATATTAGTATGGATTTTTATTAAGTTACCTCCTTCCTAGATTATCTGTGACCATTACTTTGTAATAATTAATGAAACGCATAGTAACACAGATATTCTACAGTATTAATTTACAGTAGCGACAATAAGAATTTTGGCAAACACATTTTCATAAGAAAAACAAATAATGCAATATATATATATATATATATATATATATATATATATATATATATATATATAACAGCGCTAATATCACAAAACAGGGAACATTGTGTTTCCTAACCGGCAATATCACAAATAGTTTTACAAAATTACTGTATTTTGATAAGAGTCATGATACAGCTTAAAAAGCTTGTGGAAGTCGAATCAGTGTACATAGCCTTTACTATATAGTTGCGTAACCTTTCGCCTGAACCACAACCGAACGGCGTGTTGACACGGAGTATACGAGGACATCCAAACGATGCAGGGAGAGTTTTTGCTGTTCTTTAACGAAAGGCTGCGATAACTTGTTTCGGCTGGAGAATTTTCGACCCCTTACCCCTTCGATCGAGTTCCTCCCACAGGAGTTCAATCGAATTGGGCTTTAGCTTGGCCACTTAAGGATCCTTATTCACATCTTCTCAAAAGGTCTGTGGCATGAGCAGAGATATGCTTACGATCACTGTCGCGCTCAAATTCCCAGTTTCCTCCCATTTTATCTTTGTCGTGGGGAAATATGTGCGCTTTCAAGTTTTCACAGAACCTGAAAGGATCCGTAACTCCTTCAATAGGCACCAGAGGGCTGACACCTGAATGGGAGAAGTATCCCCACATTACGATGTTCCCATCACCATGCTTAACACTGGGTACTTGGTATCGGTCACCGTTTATTGCATTCGCTGGTCTTCGAACATATCGAATCCCATAAGAAGGAAACAAATTTAACTTATATAAGAATATACAGCCTACAGTTGCAAGTTAACTTTATCGTTTACCTAGGTTTCAACGTTAGTAATAACGCCTTCTTCAGAACATAAAATATTGCCTGTTTTAGGCAAACATTTAAATAATATTTAATGTTCTGAAGAAGACGTTATTACTAAAGTTATTTAAATGTTTGCCTAATACAGGCAATATTTTATGTTCTGAAGAAGACGTTATTACTAACGTTGTAACCTAGGTAAACGATAAAGTTAACCTGCAACTGTAGGCTGTATATTCTTATACAAAGAATATCAGTTGCTGTCGCTGCGTAAAAATGTTAAAAATTATGAAATTTAACTTACTTTCATAGCTCCACAACACCCGCTACCACTGTTGAGGTGTCCAGTCCATTTGACCTCTGGCAAACTCAAATCGGTCTTCTCTGTTCCTTGTCGATATTAATAGCTTTTTGCTTGGGCACTGACCCTGAAGATTAGACTCTCCGAGTATCCGTTTCAAGATACTGTTCGATATTTCCACGTTATGGGATGCACGTAGCTCTCTGTTTATGTAAACAACAGTCTTCTTTGAGTCGTCTTTTGATGTCCTCCTTATGAAATTCTCAGTTCGATCGTGACTTTGCTGCGCCTATTAGTTCTTTGTTTATTATCTGTGGTTTCTGTTAATCGTTTCTTCTTATTCCAAACTCAATTTGCGTGGACAAACCAAAATCCCGAGCAACGACTGACTGAGGCTTGCCTCGTTGTAAGGCGTCTATTATCGAATTTTTGAAGCCTGCTAAATACTCTTTGATCTTCGGCATTTTGCGAACTGCTTAGAAACGAAACAAAAGCTAATGTAAACCAAAGGGGTTTGGTGTAATACTGGAATACGCTTATGTTTTACGAAAATAAAAAAGTGTCAAAATACTTTTAGACCGATCACAACAATAATGTCAGCACTGTACTTACTTCCACTACGCTGAATCCTGATGCATTTTTATGTGAACGAGTGCTGTTGCACAGTAAGTCAAGGCGAGCTAGCTAAGCAGGAGAGGGCACGGCGCACACTCTAGCGGCGAAAATGTATTGGTCGAAATACTTGTTGTTGCTACTGTATTTCACTAACCGGTTTTCGATTTTTAAGGACTCGTCAGCCTCTAACTAGCGCAGTCAAAGAGCATAGAATATTTACGAACAACGTTGCAAATAAAGTCACCTATCGAGAGCGAGGCACCAACTCAGAGTCATGCATGACAGCGCAGTGGTAACGCAACTGAAAATGTTAAAACTGAAACAGTACAGAAATACAAAGGGAACGTATCAGAAAAACATTACTTGGAAATAAAAAAGAGAAACCATTTATCCCTCTCTCTCTCTCTCTCTCTCTCTCTCTCTCTCTCTGTGTGTGTGTGTGTGTGTGTGTGTTTGTGTGTGTGTGTGTACGCGCGCGCGCGCGCGCGCGACCTCGTAAGATGGGAGGATGACAAAATTAGGAAAGAGCTACACTTATCAGAAGAAAGGATCAACTTGTGGCAAAACGACTTAGTAGCCTGGATGATAATGAAAATTATCAGATAAAAGAAGAACACTGAAGAATAGTTTGAAGATGTATTACATATGGAAGGCAAGGCAGTAATGGACACAATTTACAGATGTAACAGGAAATAGATAAGATTAGCGAACCTAGCAATGCATCGCAATTGCTAAATATGTGTGAAAATAGGATGTGCATCATAATCTCCTTCTCCACCCTCTCTCTGTTTATCTCCTCCTCATCCTCTCTTCATCCACCTCCTCCTTCCACCTCTCTGTGTCTGTCACCTTCTCCGCCAAATCCTGTCTATCCCTTCCTGCCCCGTCTCTATCTGCGACTCTCACCTCTCTTCCTCCATCTCCTCCTTTCCCTTCTCAATTTATAATTTCTCTCCCCCCTCTCAATCCACTTCCTTTTCTCTCTTCTCTCTGCCCTTGAGCCTCGTCTATTCTCGCTGCAAATTCGTAATCCACAGTAATATTCTAAACTTAACTCCAGAACTGCAAGTATACTGCGGTGCTTCCGTTAATACGTATTTCGATATTCAGCTAATCCTTTTTTCTACTGTTCCATAATAATCCTTCACTGACTCTTATCTCTGTATAACGTAACTTAATGTCGAAATTCGGTTCAAATTACTCGTAACTGAAAATCTTTATTCACTTCACGTTCATACATGCTAATGTGTGAAAGTTTAACTCCAGGTTTTGTGACTCTTCAACACGCAGAAAAGCTTTCAGAGTACATCACCTTCCGTATCCACATACGCTTTCAAGCCGCATAGCACTCTGCCCCTCCAGTTTCTATTCTTAAATTATCTGTTAATTTCCAGTTCTCTGGGCGAGTTTCAGGAAGCAGTGTCTGACATTACCGCTAAATCCAATATCCTGCCACAGGCTATTGCATAACTTCAGCTCATCTCCATAACATTGTATAATATAATCAATTATAGTGCGTATGGCTACCGGGGAGGTTAAAATACTCCCGAGAAAAATTTGGTAATTAATGAAGTGAAATAATGATCTCTGATAGATCTCACTCGTAACTGAAGGTTCATAAGTAAGTGATAAAATTAGATGTGTAACTTCAGGATCAGCTTCAAATATAGTAGTACTACAAAAAGATAACTTCACAAATTTCCTTCCCGAGCCCTTGGAAATTAAAGGCCAAAACATAGGGAAATTAATATCATATGAAGGAAATGAAGATCAATAAAGGGAATAGTATTTTTAAGTACTCCTGGCATTAATTGTGTAATGTTATTCAACAACCAGAAAGTAAGTATCGGGAAGCGGCGTCCTTATACGCTAGTGAAGTAAGTCC
Organism: Schistocerca cancellata; assembly: GCF_023864275.1. Taxonomy (NCBI): domain Eukaryota; kingdom Metazoa; phylum Arthropoda; class Insecta; order Orthoptera; family Acrididae; genus Schistocerca; species Schistocerca cancellata. The sequence continues at coordinate 239,728,041 of NC_064628.1, read as the reverse complement.
TTACAACTCGAATTAACTAGGCAATAATGGTGGAGAACAGCCGTCGTATCTTCATTTTATACTTAAGTCTCGAGTAAATGAAAAACAGAAGAGCTCGGGCAACTCTATCTCACACGTTAAGCATCTCTGGAATAATAATACGACAACCACGGCAGAGAATGGTTATCAAAAACTTAAAAAGATTTTCATTTGGCTGTTGTTACGATTGTTATCCGTTCAAGTTCATAACGATGGAGTTTCATCGTCACAGAGAAATCTAACTCGAAATCGAAACCAACTTACATCTAAAATCATTACATGCTAGATCACGGAGCAGCGACTGCTTACTGCGACTACACTGTTTCGCATACCGCTGAGTTCTCTCTAAAAACTTCCTCGCCTCTGCAGGCAGAGAATGACAAAACTTGGGAGGGGGAGGGGGAAAGAGGCCAATTTCCAAACTGCAACTTTTACAAAGGGCAAGCACTTCCGCCAATCCAAGCACGGGGTCACGGGTTCGAACCCGGGGGGGTCAGGGATTTTTACCTGCCTCGAGATGACTGAGTGTTTGTGTTGTCCTCATCATTTCATTATCATTCATGAAAGTGGCGAGTTTGGACAGAGCAAAGGTTGGGAATTTGTACAGGCGCTGACAGCCGCGCAGTTGAGCGTCCCATAAATCAAGCGTCATCATCATCATCATCAACTTCCGCCAATCTGAATGCAGGGGATGGAACGCTCGTTTCTCTCCGCCTACAATTGTCGATTCCGTTCAACAGCTGAAATTTCCAAAGATTCGGAATCGAAAATAGCAAACGCCGGGGCTCTTCGGGTGGAGACGAACTGCCGCTTCGTGTGGCGGCACAGAGTCGCGCCGACTTGACGTCACCGGAGCTGCCCTCCCAGGCAGGAAATCATACTAGCAGTTGGTTGTACAATTTATTTATTTCGAAATTTCAGTTTCGGGCTTTGAACCATTTTCAAGTGATAGTGCAAAACATTTCATGTACACAGGTTCGCACTCGTCTGATGTTACTGTGTTTCTACAGTGAAAAGGCTTGTTTTTGACGATGACATACGTACATGAAGAAGGATTTTGAAGTCTGACATGTGATGAAGCAAAAGCTTTTGCAGTACCACTCGAAAATGGCCCAAAGGCCGAAATTACGATCGTGAAATAAATAATTCTACAGTCAATGGCGAATTGATCTCCTTTTAAAAATTCTACAAGAGTGCGAACCCCAATCATGAAAAGCTACGCAAAATTCTAAGTCCTCTTAATTGTTCCTAGAGGAGGTTTTGTTACAAGATACTAGTTGCGCGAAATGTTATTGTATATTTACAATAAATAAATTTACGTTGAAAGTTCATTTGTATTTAAATTATGTTTAACATCTTATTACTCCACCTCCTAGCCCCCTACCATGACAAGTGTATTACTTTAGTATGTGCACTAATGCATCTTGTGCATGCTATCACATTCGACTGTTGACTTTAATAAGTAAGGATGATTGGTTTCGTTAAAGAATTCCGTATTCCACAGCCTCCTAACAATACTCTTACAGATCACTCGTTTCAGAGCATTTTTTTGTTTGGCTGTGATCTTGCAGTGTTCGCTACTTTCTTATCTTATCCATTTACATCAGATTTCCTCATTCTAGTACGGAGCGGCCCCTTTCTCTGACGTGGGCGGATCTTGTTTCTGAGCATACGGCGGCCGCTATAGACTGAGAACTGTCGGCGCATTAAGGAGGTTGCTCTGCTTGCCTGCTCGGTGTCTCCCACTGGCGATGGATCCGCCTCCCAGCAGCTGTCTGCACATCTCTGCATATGCCATGGGCATTCCACGTCGAGAAACGCAGCTGCTGTGGAGGAGACGGTTCCATGACACTCAGGAACAAATGACGAGGTGAGGAAGAGATATATCTGTTAAAAAACGTGTTTCTCCAGCCCCTGGTGTACAGGCAGCCCTGAACAGCAGGAATGTTGTATGGATACAGTATCAGCCCGCTTTATCGAGCTGCTCTGCATGGCGACCTCTAAGTCAGAGGCAAATAAACGGTTTCCAAGCCCCTGATATATAGCCTGCACTACATGACACACATGTTGTGTGAGTAGTATTGGCCTTCTTTATCGACTTGTTTACTTAACTTCGGTGATGTGACGGGAATCAGTGTTACCACTGTAGCAAAGCTGTTGGCGAGTAACTACTCTTAACATGTAAAAATAACGTGGGTTGAGATGCTTAGAGGAGGGGATGGAAAGAGTGAGGGGGAGGAGGAAACTGAATGAGGAATGGAGTAGGGGAAGATGTATGAGGCGGTAGAAGGTATAGAGGGACGGTAGGAAGGTGGAAAAGGAAAAGGGAGAGGTAGAGGGAGGAGAAAGGAAGATATGGTCAAAGGGAAGGGATAGGGGAAACAGACAAAGAGAGAGGCAGATGAAGAGACAGAGTGGAAAGGAGGAGACAGACAAATAGCAGTGGGAGGATGAGTCAGCAAGCAGAGGGATGAACGAGAGGATGAGGAGGAGGTAAGTTCAGTATATGTTTCAAATACATAAATGGGCGAAGCTGTGAGGGAAAGGCCAGTACCTCTATAAAAATGACAATGTTGCAGTAAGAGGATGCAACGATGTAAGTATGGGGCAAAGCTTTACCAGAAGAAACAAATGATTTATGGACGTGCGCGAAATAAGCTCACCAGACAAAATATTATTCACCCTTTGAATAAGCGCATTGATGAAAATGGAGCAGTGTAGATAGCAAAGTAGTTTTTCTGTGGAAGGAGGACATTTGATTCTTCACTGCTTATGTGAAGATGGTGGACAGATGTATGGTAACACATTACTGTGCCCGTTGAAATTCAAAACAGCTTTCAGTCGTTTTGTAATAGCCAAATTCAGGTGCTGTGTTCTTCCTGCAAAATAGTGTCATGTTTAGTTAACGACGACGGACTAGATAGCGATCATGCACCCTTCTCTCAAAAGTAGATCACAATCGCAGATATAATATTGAGATCACAGTGCAGATGCGATCATTTATCCTAGTGCTCACAAAACCAGTCCTGGATTATGCGAGATGTGTGAATAGGGGCTCTGTCGTCTTGGAAAGCAGTACGATAGCCTTGACCGCGAGCATTCATCAGAGACAAGGGTATCGTAAGGACCGCCCATGGAAGTGTTATAGGATCGCTGTCATTTTCTGTTTACGTAAATGATCTGGCGGACAGGTCAGGCAGCAGTCTGCAGCTGGTTGCTTATGACGCTGTGATGTCTTCGTTTCGTGACTGTAGGACGATGTAAGATGACTTACACAAAATTACTAGTTAATGGGAAGAAAGGCAGCTAATTCTACATGTAGAGATATGTAAGCTTATCCAGTCGGAAAAACAAAAAAAAAAATGTTCGAATGCCATTTTAGTAATAGGCTACTTTATACAGTCATGTCGATTAAATATCTAGGCGTAACTTTACAAACTAATATGAAATGGAATGGGCCTGTGAGGATTGTAGCAGCGGAGGGTCGACTTCGGTTACCTGGAAGACTTTAAGGAAAATGTGGTTCATCTTTAAAGGAAAAAATGAAATAGCATTTAGTGGCCGGGATATCCCCTTCGGGCTTCGGTTGCCGTGTTGCAAGTCTTTTTAGTTGACGCCACTTCGGAGACTTGCGTGTCAGTGATGATGAAAATGATGTGAAGGACACACAACACCCAGTCTCCTGCCGGGAATCTAACCTGGGCCCCTTTGAATGGTAGCCTCTTTGCAAGCTCGGGCCTTTCTGCTGTTTGCTGGGAACGTGTCGTCAAAAATAGGGAGCCTGTTAAGGCCACACAGGATTGACACAGTCTTCCGACCACCAGCAAAGATTCGTGACCTCTAGGAACGGCGGAAGATGACGTAGGTCTTAAGAAAGCGGGCGTATACAAAATCCCGTGCGGCTGTGGCAAAACCTACATCGACCAAACAGTTCGCACGGTCGAAGACCGATGCAAGGAAAACGAACGTCACACCCGCTTACGCCAACCCAGCCATTCGGCCCTAGCAGAACACTGCACTGGAACCGGACACACAGAGAAATTCGAAGAGACAAAAATCCTGACGGCCACAAGTGCCTACTGGGTCAGTATCTACAAGGAGGCCATAGGAATTCGCGTAACAGATAACCTCATCAACAGGGACACCGGGTTTCAACTTAGCAAGGCCTGGAAACCATTATTAAACACCATCAAAGAGCAACGGCGCGAGCGGACGCGAGATCTTTCCGCCACGGCGGACGGAGATGGACTGCGCCTACCACCGGCCGTGGCTGCAGCTACCCTTCCCCCCCCCCCCCTTTCCACCCATCCATCACGCGGCGCTCCGTCGGCCATCAGTGCCGAGGTACGACTCGGGACCCTGCGGACATAAAAATCCACGGACACAGCGCAGACAGATCTTTCTATCAGCACCACCTGATGATGGCGGAACGGTTATTTGCCGAATTGTCGTGGAACTTCGACGATCGGATCCGGCTGGACACCCGAGAACCTTGGATACAGGATGTTAATCATTTGTAACGGTACTCGTTACCATCAAGATGAGTGCTTTCAACGGATCTACGATCATGCGATGTCTTCAATATAGGTGACACATTTATAGAAAATGGAAGGTGACTGGAAAGAACATAGAAACGTACGCCTGAAACGTACATATCCATCTGCAGCACCCTTGTCAAGTGTTCGTCTGATACGACCGGCACGCATCATAAAATTTTTCACTGTAATGTTGGGATTCTGCAGGAAGCCTCCTCACCTTATCAATCCACCTAACTTCCACTATTAAACTATAGCACCACACCTATAAAGCTTCCATTCTCTTTTCATCCGGTTGGCCCACAATCCGTGCTTTGCCTCAAACCTACATTCTCATAAATATCTTCCTCAGCCTGACGTCGGTGTTTGATAGTAGCTGACTTCTCTTGGTAAGGAATGCTGTCTTTCCCTGAGCTAATCTGCTTTATATGTTCTCCTTGCTTCGTCCGTCATGTGTCACTTTGCTTCCAAGGTAGCAGAATTCTCTATCTTCGTCTACTTCTCGGTCATCAATTTTGACATTAAGTTTACCGATGATCTCATTTCCGGGACCCCTCGTTACATTTGTCTTTCTTCGTTAACTCTCAATCTGTATTCTGCACTGATAAGACAGTCGGCCGACCAACATGTTGTTTCGAGTACTTTGCAGAAGTTTCGCTGGGAAGTCCTTACGCATCTTCCATACAGACCCGATACCTCCCGAAGCGATTTCCATATTTATAGAAAACCAAAGACAGACATTCGTGGGCGTCGATTTGTTTCAGACGAAGAGGTGAACGCCTAGATACAATCATGGATCCGTGGGCAACTGTAAACATTTTTTCAAGAGGGCATTAACCGTCTTATCGTGAGATTAATGTATTAACAGTTATCAGGATAACTTTTGAAATAATGAACAGTTTACTTACATTTTACGTCAGTCTCTATCACATTTGACTCCAGCTTACAACACAACGTAAGAATAATGCACCTAAGGAAGTCCTTCAACCTGCACACACGGAGAGTGTCAAGTCGGAGGTTTGAATCCCGACAGTAGCTCCTTCACTCAGTGAATGTGCGTCCTCTTAACGACTTTCTATGCAAACGTTACAAAGGGAACTGCAAGCAATGGACATTTTTAAGTGGAGTACCTCGCAAAAGGACAACCCTCACATCATCACATGGAGCTACACTTCTTCAGTAGCATAACGCAGATACAGGACAGAACCTGACTGAGGTCGTGCCGTGTGCTCCGACGAGTTGCGGATTTGCCTCTTTCCGAATAATACGAAGTGTCGAGAGCACCTACGGCACAGTAAGGTGGTAGGTGGAGTTCAGGTTGCAGGTGTTTTTCGCAACCATGACTTGATCTATCAACTAATGGTTACCGTGAAAATGAAACATGGTCTATATTTGAACAGTCAACACTGTTCACAGGGTTGCACGCATTCGTTCCTGGTTCGATGAACACTGAGGCACCTAATCACACGTCGATGGGCTCACTAAATCGCCCGCCTTAATCCCATAGAATATGTGTCGGACTACTTGCAACCTAACATTACATTGTCTCCTGTAAGTGCAATAGCTGTTAGTGCATCAAAAAACCAAAGGAAGATTGAGGAAATAAAAGGCGAGGAACTTTTTTACGCTTTCCTTTTTATATGCTGTCTTGATTATACAGCATATTGATAAAACTAATGTGGTGGACACATATTTGGCCACAAACCTTGTCTTACCCACATTCGTATATTTAAACCTGATTTGTAAACACGTTAGTCTGCTGTGTACGTACAAAGAAAACCAAGGGCCATGTTTTCTTTATTTTCTTTTTAGTGACAAACGAACTTTATGTCGTTCGAATAACGTAGATTTACAAGCACTCGATACGTTCACCCAGTCATAAAATAGCGACAAGCAGCATCTGTCCATTAACCTCCAAGCTCTTCAGCAGGGCATCTTTCAAAGTGAGCACGAAAATATGGAGGCAAATGCAAATATTGTTCGATTCGCCGAAAAGTGTCGGACTGTTACACTGCAATTTACCCAATGAAAATTTCTTATCAGTCACACTTGGTCACGAATCGATGTATACTAATGTGCAGTTATTTGTGAAAACGTTTCAAATTAACGACAGCGTTTTATTTCGTGGTTCTCTCTATTATTGCTGGATTTCTCCTTCCGTGTAGGGATCAAATTTATGAAAGAACTAAAGAAAAATCAAGGAGCGACATAGTAATGTGGGAAAGATGGTAAGATATGGCAACGAACACCAACAACTGTCATTAAAATATATTATCAGTTCGAGTCACTGTACATCTCAAAGACGAACGTTCCACATCTATAGGGCAGAAGTGTGCAAGCTCCCATGTTGGGCAGGAGCAGCAATTCGGTCAAATCTCAACCCACGTGCGCTGAATGAAAACAAATGCCTGCAAGTTTTACTCGTATACTAAAATTTGGCACTGATGATCTCGTCGTTTATCACCTTACATCAATAGTAATCATCATCATCATCATCATTATCATCGTAAATATATAAGCTTTAATCCACTTTAGCCCTCAGTATATTTCGGATTTTTCCACTTACTTGCATAGTCAGAGAAGGAAATATGGTGTAGATTATGCATGAAATTGCATGTTCCTTAGTACTCTGTGCGTTTGTTTGTTGTTAATGAATTCACGAAGGAAGGCACGAGCAAAAGACGTGCAACATGAGTTTGAGAAACAAAGCACTGTGACCTTGCAACAAAAGACTGGTAGGTGATAGCGCTTCTACAGATCAACAACTACCGTATTTTACAAGGTACTAGCCCTTCAATTCCAGCTATATGGGTATAAATCAACTTTAGCGTCGGTTTCGCGGTTTAATAAACATTAAAAGCGTGGTTATGCCAGAGTTACAAGGTTTCATTAAAATTTAATATTGCTTTCGGTCCCATTACGCTTAGACTGATTGGTTTCGACTTTTAAAGCTACCAAGTGCATCACGTGTCATAATCTTCAGAACAAAATCGTGACATTTGGCAGCACCAGGACGAGCTCGACGCAAGTGAGGTTTTCTCTTTCTTAGGTTAACAATAGGTGGTGTATTTGGTAGCTTTTTGTTATCACTCTGAAAGTGGCCTCTAAGGCAGAAAGAGGATAGTCGTGATTACTAACAAATATAATTTTTTGAGAAAAGGTTACAGTCTAGGCGGATTATACCTTCAATATTTGATGTGAGGCGAGTAACTCACTTTTAATTCTTTATTCTTTTGTCTTTTTAGGAAGATGTAAAATCAGTCCATAGTCTACCTTATTGCAGGGCGATAGCACTTTAAATATATAGAAATTAAACGCAAATCTGCATCTGTGTATTCTAGAATACTACAACATAGCTGGAAAATGTATCATCCAATGTGTTAGGTCAAGATGAATGAAAGCATTACCACGCTTAATGTGTAATATATTGCCTGACCCTCTAATCGTTTTGACCTACGCTGGTTGAGGGGGTTTTGTACTTAAACACTAAATGAGAATTTTCTCAGCGCTTGTTCCGTCGTATAACGATAAAATGAATTATTTGCCTCTCGTACTGCGAAATATAAACGTCCGTCTCGTACAAAACTTCGTGATGAAGAACAGAGTTACTAATCAGGCTGGGGCGTAAGACTGCTTGATTTACTGGAAGCAAATAGGGCAAAGTTAAACCAAGTAATTACTACAGCCAAGACGTTAATTTCTGCCTCTGTTCTAAACTTTGTATTATAAATGCCCGTTCTGATTGTGTAAAGCGTATTAAAGGATACGACCTTGAGAAATTGAGAAAGAGATTTAAGACATACACTTTCGTTTCTCGCTCACAACAATAGAATACTCCCCTTCAGTTGTACCTGGAAGATAAGGTGAACAGAAGAGCACACGTTTCCTACTTGAACAAGTTAACGTATTCTGTCGCTTAATATTCCGTGTTGAACGTAATCCCATTTTAATTAGAAATTTGACACCTCCTAAAATGGCATTAATACTGACATTCCAATCGTTTTGGGGGAATTTTCCATTGAAGAGGAACGTCTTTGATTTTAAAAGTATGATTCCAGACCTCAGGGGCCTATGTTACATATTCACACAAAGCCCACTAATATTGTAAGATTATTACTGTATGTGTCGAGGTGAGTATTCTTCTGCATGGCCGGCCGCGGTGGTCGTGCGGTTCTAGGCGCTCCAGTCCGGAGCCGCGCTGCTACCACGGTCGCAGGTTCGAATCCTGCCTCAGGCATGGGTGTGTGTGGTGTCCTTAGGTTAGTTAGGTTTAAGTAGTTCTAAGTTCTAGGGGACTGATGACCACAGTAGTTGAGTCCCATAGTGCTCAGAGCCATTTGAACCATTTCTTCTGCATGAACATACCCTGCCTGACGAAAGAAGTGAAGTACCCAGAAGTGCAGAAGGAAACGAAATGAAACTTCACGGGTTGAGGCGTTTTGAGTATTACTTCAGTTATTAGCCTGCTTATCGCTAGAAACCCTTTGTCCTCGATGCATCGGTTGGGAAGAGTATCTTTTGGTCATTGTATACTACCGTTGTCACTTGTCCTTAATGTCCTGTGCACCGTGATAGAACTGACATCCGATATGGCCCCAAACATGTTTTATAAGGGATAGATTTAGGGATCTTGCTGACCATTGGAGTATATCAATATAACGCAAACTTGATAGAAAAAAATGTTCAAATATGTGTGAATTCCCTCCCGCCGGAGGTTCGACTCCTCCCTCGGGCATGGACGTGTGTGTTGTTCTTAGCATAAGTTAGTTTAAGTAGTGTGTAAGTCTAGGGACCAATGCCCTAAGCAATTTGGTCCTTTTGGAATTCACACACATTTGAACATTTACGGGACCAAAGTGCTGGGGTCATCGGTCACTAGACTTACACAGTATTTAAACTAACTTATGCTAAGAGCAACGCATACACCTATGCCCGAGGGAGGACTCGAACCTCTAGGCGCTGCAGTCTGGAACCGAGCGACCGCTACGGTCATAGGTTCGAATCCTGCCTCGGGCATGGGTGTGTGTTATGTCCTTAGGTTAGTTAGGCTTCATTAGTTCTAAGTTCTAGGCGACTGATGACCTCACAAGTTAAGTCGCATAGTGCTCAGATCCAAGGACTCGAACCTCCAGCGGAAGGGGCCGCGCAATCCGTGACATGGCCCCTCAAGCCGCGCGGCTACTCCGCGCGGCACTTGATAGAGACACGTGTCATGTGTGGACGAGAATTGTCCTGTTCGTAGCTGGCACCAGGATGATATCGAAGAATGAGAGACCGCAGGATATCGGTGTGTGGTCTGAATTCCCTTAATCCTATCAGTGACCTGTAATCATACCCGACGGATCCCAACACGATGACGCCAAAAGTACGTTGGTTTGTCTATCCACAATACTGGCAGAGTGAGACCTCTTCCCAGGTCGTCGCATATTCGTCGACGATAGTCATCAGGATGGTACAGATATGCGATTCATCGCTGAACACGGAGAAACATCATCAATTAGCAGTATATGCTTCGCGGCTACGACCCTATTCCAAACGCAGTCAGTTGTGTTGTGATGTTCGCAGCACGGACAGCACTAACACAGCCTGGCTGCTGCAAATCTCTGCCCAAATGTGCGGGGTGACACACAGTGTTGCAGAGACTCCGTTACTTGTTCTCGAATGGAATGTGTAGACGTGAAGGGGCTGCGATTTGCCTGGAGCACAATAAGTTAATCTTCCCTTGTGCTAATAAGACGGGGTCGACCGGTATTTTCATGGAAAGTATGGCTGCCCTCACGTTCACTTACACTACAACACGGGGGTCACTGCCATGTCCGAATGCACCGTAAGTCTGGATCCTGGGCGATTCGACTAGCCAGATGAATAGAGACATAAAGGAGGTCTCCTTTGAGAAACTCTGATAACGTTGTCTCACACGAGTACGCTGCATCTCTGTGTCATTAAAGGCGATCACTCAATCACTGACGCTGCTCAAGCCTCTTATATACCTTACAAGGCCTGGTAGAAATGCTGAATACGACCAAAACTAATGAATTATGGTGGTGGTTCAATCTGCCACAGAGAACTGAAGCTTAGTCATTTGTATACCCGCCGATGGTGTGTACATGTACAAAGCTGCATTGAGACTCGAATTAATTAGTACTCCACTTTCTATTGCCGGACGGTCTAAGTACTCCGCTAACTACTGTACAGTTCATGATGGAGCGCAGTCAGTACTAGTACTGTCGAGTTTGTCCTTATCTTTCGCATAATGAATTAGTTCTCGAGCATTGGTGTCACCTGAGCAGTTGTATATGACTGCTAAGTGTCGTGCTCTTACATCAGCATACTCTGAAAGGGACCTTTCCGGAATGCTGTGTGGACTAGACTTATCTGTATTAAGTGCTCTAAGCTACATCGCTAAACTAAGTATATCTAAAGTCGTTCGAGGAAGTAGCAACCAAGAAAATGTGCAAGTTTGTCTGTAGACTCTATGAGTTTAGAGAATGTCCTCAAACTTTAGGAAAAAAATATTGTCCATACAATGCCAAAAACAGTAAGGGTAGGTGCGTGCGGGACCTATGGCACAGTAAGTATAACGTCTGATCCATCAAAATTGCTGACAAGAATAATGTAAGATGAATGGAAAGGACAGTCAAGGATCTACTCGGTGATAATCAGTTTCATTTTGAGGAAAGTAAGAGCTATAGAAAGGTAGCTCTAACGATGATGTTTTGGTAATGGGAGCAAGAATTAAGAAAAATCAATTCACGTTCATAGGAATTGTCGACCCTGAAAGAGGGTTGGACAATGCAATATTGTGCAAGAAGTTCTAAATTCTTCGAAAAATAGTAGTAAGTTACAGGAAAAGACGGATAATATGCAATATGTAAAATGAAAAAGAGGGGAAAATAATAATGGAAGACAACGAACGAAGTGCTCGGAATAAAAAAGATGAAACGGATGTGACATTTCGCCCCAACTCTTCAATCTATACTGTTAAAAAAGTACAAGTGTGGAATCACAGATAAGGGTAAAAGTATATCACTGATAAGATTCGCTGATGAAGTTGCTACCCACAGTGAAAGTTCTAAATTAAATGAACAGTGTAATGTGTACAGAAAATGGGTTAAGAACATATCGAAAAAAAACTGTGTTTAGACGACTTTTGTGATAATGTGTCTACGAAGTTAAGAAGTTCTTGGTGGATCTTGCCCACTCGTCGCTTATAGGGTGCCTACGCTCTCGGAATGCTGTACAACATTTCGATCAAACAACATTAGTAGTTTTATTTCAAATAAGCAGATTGACAGTACTTAACTTGGAGATTTACAAGTAGTAGTCGCAAACGAGCGGCGACATTCACATAATTTAGAATCCTTGGCTATGTGTAATGTTCCTGGAAGTTGACACACGTCACTAACACTGCTCGGCGAATCCTTTCCACTGTTGTCCGTATACGGAGCCGATCTGAGCCGTCCGAGGTTGCTGAGGGCGCTCGTGGTGCGTCTCGGCCAGCGGTGTATCGGCTGACGTTTCCTCGCCGTCTTCTCTGGTTTCCCGTTCTTCTTGTTCGTTCCGGCGGCTGTGTTCTTGTTCGTTCCGGCGCTGTGGTAACGCCAGAACATTTCTGCTAACTTGGAAACAAAATAATCCAAGTAGGACGAAGTAGGCCTAACACGAAAAGCAGATTAGCACAAGATAAGAGGTTATTTCTGACAGAGACGTCCGCAAGTATCAAACATCGTCCTTGATAGTAGGAAAAAATTTCTGAGGCTGTACGTTTGGAGCACATCATTGTATGCTGATGACTCATCAACTGTGGGAAAATCGTAACAGAAGGGAATCGAAGCGTTTGAGATGTGGTGTCGTAGAGTGATGTCGAAAAGTAGGTGGCGTTATTTTTCAGCACATTCTCATATTATGAACATTGAGACGACCAATGTAAATTCTTTATGTTTGCTCCTGCCGTGCTTGCCACTGTTCATTTTACGATTTTCGTTGCTCTGAAGGTTTCTTCCTTGTGAGAAATGATGGTTCGCGCAGTGCCGAAGATAATAGTGGAGCAAGCTGCTTGCGAATTCAGACTGTGACACTGTCTGCCCACTAGGGGAGTAACAGTGCCTCGTCTCGGGAAACGGCTGGGCCAGTTGCCATGGCAGCATGGAGGCTGTTGCTGTCAAATCAATAAAGGCAATGTTTTATGGAGGCGCGCTGCCGCCGGCCCTAACGCTTGTCCGGGAGGGCCTCGGCCGTCGCATAAACACTTTACGAGGGCGGCGCCTCGGCCGGGCTCGGCTCGCCGGCCTGGGGCGCACCAGTGTTTAGGGCGCCGGGGCTTTACTGCCTCCCGCGATTCTCCTTTACGAGCGCCGGCGCGTGCCAATAAATAAGCGCGGCTAAATCATCCCAGGGCGACGCGTGCATCTCTGAGTTCCCAGTGCTGGCTGGCGCCACTGCCCGGCCTGGCACTGGCGAGCAGAAAATTGCCGCCTCTTGTTTTTTCCTGCGAGGTCGCTGCTGTCCGCCGAGAGATAGCAGGGTTGCTGGCGGCAGCCGGTGGCGGTGGCGCCAGCGTCTCTGGCGCAATATACGGCCGGATGGTCCGGAGGTATCGTCCGCTTGGCCGGCACGGGCGCTACGATCTCGTTATTTGTTATGCATAGCCCAGAATCAACGCGGTTAGTCTCGAGCACTTAGGAAAGCGATTTGCCAATGAGCAAATAAGAACAGGAATGACTGTAGGAGAGTTTAGTTCTTCGCATTTTTTTTCAGTGTTTGTCCCATGTTCGATACAATAATGAAGGAGAAATTGCTTATATACGATTACCCAAAGATTATTTTTCACAGCCTCACTCCCTACCGCTACACGCTCTCCTTTTCTTCTACCTGAGCAATTTTAAAATTCCCCCAGAAGACGAAATCCGCCTTTCCTACCACATCCAATCCACTCTGTGACCTGATCTACATCACTATATCTTCTTCCTTCTCATCCTTCCCTGTTTTCACTCCTCACAATCATAGTTCCATCCTGTCCAATATACCGTCTCCCAAACTGACAGGCTCAGATACCAAACCGTTTGCCCCGTTACTACCTCTGATTACACACCACCAGAACCACTAAACCTATCTTCTCTTAAATGATCTCTTTTTCAGTACAGGAATTTACGATTTAGTACAATAACATGCTTCGTCACTTTTTCGTATTCGTTTTAAAAACTACAATCTTTTTAATAATTTCAGAAACGGTGTATATATTTTACCTTTTTAATATCTTTAAGTCCATTTGTTATAGTATAAGTTCGTATGGTTGAAGAGCTGCAAAACATACCGTTGGCAATCCGAAGGCAAAAGAATAAAAGAGCGATAAAAGGAAAATAAGAAACTACTACCCCCCTTCTCCCTCTTTCTCTCCCTCCCTCCATTTTTCTGAGGCTTCCTGAGATTCACTTCTTTTCCCTCCAGTTATCCTTGTTCTCTGTGTTTATTTTCCTTCTGATAGGATTACCTTGCACGCTTTTTAGTTTCCTACTTTCTTACTGAAGAACTACATTATTGATAACGGCTGTATTGGGCATAGGGTATCCTGAGGTACAGAGACTGGAACAGGGCGTCGTCCCTTTTACTAACCTCACAGTGACAGGTGAGAGTGGGACGAACAAGAGCAGCGTATTAGACTGCAACCAGATCGTGGACTACTCGCTCGTCTTCGAGGGCCAACACTCATCGTGTTCTTTATGTGTCTCCGTGTCAAGATTCTAATTCGAAGAGCCGAATTCGGCGAATACCGTCGTCTGCAAAAAAGTGTTGACGACACTCCTCAGTCCAGTAATAGACAACAAGAATGGATGAATAGCCATATTATGCACAGCTACCTAAAAGCTGTGGAGGGGAAGAGCACCCATCTCATGTATGTTGGCTCGTCACGTATCACAGGTTATAGAAGTTAGCACGGCCATCGAAACTCTGCATCTGGATGGTTCATGCACGGAGAAAGGTTTTGTACTTAGCTGATAGTTAAACATCCCTCTCTGAATTGCCCTTCAGTGTAAAATAGGAGTGCGTTTTACGACAGAGGAGGAGTTAGATTTCTAGTTGCCAGAACTAGCTGTTATTGAATGCGCAGATATTTCTCACAAACAAATTGGTTCTAGAATAAGAAATACGGATAAGTAAAGCATGAGAAAGAACTTATTATAAGAGAGAAATTATTTTCTTCCGTAACTATACTTTAGGAAAGAAATGTGTGTGAAATTATTGAACACATTTTGTCCAGATACAGATAACAGTCTTTTGTTTATTAAACACTTACAAAAAGGGTTTTAAGCGTTATTTACGAAACATAATTTTTCAGCACTGCTCTGCTACCAATTTTTACATCCTTTGTAATCATAGAGTGTTATATAAAAATAACACAGCAGAAATACTCCTTCATATTAGAGCAAAATCCTTTCTGTGCGTCTCCATCACTCAACCGCATTCTCTAATTCATATTCGTCAGTAGGAAGCATAGTCTGGAGCGATCTCCCGTCAGTTTCATATCATAATCATTTCTCCAGTTTCAAAAGACAGTTAACGGCATCTTTACCAAGAGAATAATAATGTGAGCCTTGTCTTGTACTGACGTGTTATCCCAACATATTTAAGTACCGTTCTTTTCCAACTGACACTCCGCATTTTCCAAATGCTGTACCAGCTGCAATATATCTAAATTTCTCTCTATCGAAACTGACTAACCCGAAAATAATTACTTTTATTTATTCACGAATACTTTTCTATCCTCTAATTATTTTCTGACATCGTTATGTCCAGCTAGGGAACACGACAGAAATTAATTCGCTGATGCGCCAGCATTCTTCTTCTTCCAAAACCTCTTCATCTTCGGACTGTGTGTGTCCAAGGCCCTTACAACGAGAAGTCTCCAGCGGTGGAATCGACTTTTTGAAAGTATCTATACATACGATGATGTAGGTTAAGGTCCCATGTAGCACAGTATGCAGCCACCAACCATGGTTAGCGCCGGCCGGTATGGCCGAGCGGTTCTAGGCGCTGCAATCTGGAACCACGCGACCGCTACGGTCGCACGTTCGAATCCTGACTCGGGAATGGATGTGCGTGATGTCCTTAGGTTGGTTAGGTTTAAATAGTTCTATGGTCTAGGCGACTGATGACCTCAGTAGTTAAGCCCGGTAGCGCACAGAGCCATTTGAACCATTTGGATCCCGGCGAGCCCTCGTTTGCGAGTAATAGACGCAAACATTTTTGGAATTTTGCGTGTTCGTCAATAGCATTAAAAAAATGTCACAACGCTGGTTGTGTGGTGCGATAGCTACGCTGTGGCTTTCATGTGCAAAAAAGCACGGGTTCGAATCTTGGCAGGTACCTTATCTCTTTTTATTTGATATTTTTTTCGAAATGGTTTGATCATTACTTTTATTCAGTTAACTGGTTTAAATGTTATTTTTAATCTTTGCTACAATATTTGAATCGTCTTGTGAACTCTTTAATTTCTTCTAAATTTTTTCTTTGTATCATTCTGTTTTAACTTGGAATTTTCGTGAATGTGAATTTAATTAATTTTATGTATTAATTTCGACTTAGTTTACTTAGTTTTATCATACCTGATGTCTGTCAATTAAATGTTTGAATGCAGTCTGTCCTGTAGAATTTTGTTCAGAGTGCTTCTTTTTATCAAAATCTTTTTCAATTTCAAATATCCAGTTGATTTTTACTTTTACTGAGAGGGCAAGGTAGAGAATCCTTCTAGATCGAGAATGTGGCTCTAAAATTCAAATGACTATGTAGACGATGCGGCCTATTCTACACCTTATTTTAGATCTATATGACGATGCTATGCTGATTATATTTCTATGTTTTGACGATGCCATTATCACCTTGTCACTTTTGGACTTGGTGTAAAAAAGATCTGAGGATTGTCATTACTGACTGAAACCGGTCATCGTCTAAAGAATTCATATTGTGATCAAAGACTGGAATAAAAAACATAGGAAATTTTGAAATAATCCGATAGACTTATACGGGTTTCCTCACGATTCCTTGGTACTCTTCTTTCTTCTTTATCTGTGTCTGCAGTTAAATATCTACCACCAAATGTCTCTGACTCGTGTAGTGCTTCAGTTTTGACTACGGTGATGAAATGTTTCTAATTTTCAGTTACGGGACAATGATTTTTGTGTACTTTTTTCCACGTAGTTCTACTCTATCCAGTCACATGAATGCGACCACATGTCAAAAGCCCGAATAACCACGCTCTGCAGCGCGGGCCGTAGAGGAAAAGGGTCATTGAGACTCTGGAAGGTAGCGACAGAGTTGTGGAACCACGCCAACTAGAGTGGCGTGGCCAGCTGCGCTAGGTTTATCTGTTGAGGCTGCACGGCGCGAACAGCTCGATGGAGGTGGTAACACCTATTCTCGATCGTACATATTAAATGTATTCGAAATGGCGAATACCAATAACCATCAACTGTAGAATGGAATGTCGGCAATGAAAATTTGTGCCGGAACGGGGCTAGAACTTGGATTTCCCGCTTATCGCCAGTGGTCGCCGTACCATTTGGCTACCCAGGCACGACTCGCGTCCAGACCCAAACTTTCATATGCCGTCAACCATGTGTCCGCCATCTGTACTCGTACATGTATTATGTATATTCCCGTGAAGATGAGACGTTTTACTCGAAATTCGCTTGTCCAGTGTCGGCGGATGAATACGATATTGCAGTGCCTGTGATATTCTGAATTATACTGCAAGCCTCCTATGGGCAGGCAGGCATGTCCAAAGGAATTTTGCTTCGTAATTGAGAATAAAACGGGCTCTTCAATATTCTATTATCGAGTGGTTTTTAATGTGGTGAATTTGGGGGCTGGGGAGGGGGGGGGGGGGTACGGTAAACTCGTACTGGCGCTCTTCGAACTGAACCACGTGCATACTCCGCAGGCTGTGTGACACGTTGCATTACTCGGGGGGAGGGGGGGGGGATGGGCAGGGAGTAGATGTTATCGTACCGAGCAAAAACTAACTGCATGTAGTGGCCGACATGGTACCCAAGGACAGGTGCGTACTTGTGTTGACACATTGTGCCTCCCAGAATAAGGAGATCACACAGGAAAACATTCCACAGCCCACGCAGATCCCTCCCTCCCCTCCTCCCCCCGGTCGATATGCTTACTATAATAGTTGCAGGTTATCGGCCTTCAGTCCGATCCGATGGAGCATGTTGTTATTGTGTTGTTGTGGTCTTCAGTCCTGAGACTGATTTGGTGCAGCTCTCCATGCTACTCTATACTGTGCAAGCTTCTTCATCTCCCAGTACCTACCGCAACCTACATCCTTCTGAATCTGCTTAGTGTATTCATCTCTTGGTCTCCCTCTACGAGTTTTACCCTCCACGATGCCCTCCAATACTAAATTGGTAA
Organism: Schistocerca cancellata; assembly: GCF_023864275.1. NCBI lineage: Eukaryota > Metazoa > Arthropoda > Insecta > Orthoptera > Acrididae > Schistocerca > Schistocerca cancellata. The sequence goes on along the minus strand of NC_064628.1, from coordinate 239,710,072 downwards.
TCCCTTGATGCCTCAGAACATGTCCTACCAACCGATCCCTTCTTCTACTCAAGTTGTGCCACAAACTTCTCTTCTCCTCAATTCTATTCAATACCTCCTCATTTGTTATGTGATCTACCCATCTAGTCTTCAGAATTCTTCTGTAGCACCACATTTCGAAAGCTTCTATTCTCTTCTTGTCCAAACTATTTAACGTCCATGTTTCACTTCCATACATGGCTACACTCCATACAAATACTTTCAGAAACGACTTCCTGATTCTTAAATCTATACTCGATGTTAACAAATTTCTCTTCTTCAGAAACGCTTTCCTTGCCATTGCCAGTCTACATTTTATATCCTCTCTACTTCGACCATCATCAGTTATTTTGCTCCCCAAATAGCAAAACTCCTTTACTACTTTAAGAGTCTCATTTCCTAATCTAATTCCCTCAGCATCACCCGACTTAATTCGGCTACATTCCATTATCCTCGTTTTGCTTTTGTTGATGTTCATCTTATATCCTCCTTTTAAGACACTATCCGTTCCGTTCAACTGCTCTTCCAAGTCCTTTGGTGTCTCTGACAGAATTAGAATGTCATCGGGGAACCTCAAAGCTTTTTATTTCTTTTCCATGGATTTTAATACCTACTCCAAATTTTTCTTTTGTTTCCTTCACTGCTTGCTCAATATACAGATTGAATAACATTGGGGATAGGATACAACCCTGTCTCACTCCCTTCCCAACCACTGCATCCCTTTCATGTCCCTCGACTCGTATAACTGCCATCTGGTTTCTGTACAAATTGTAAATAGCCTTTCGCTCCCTGTATTTTACCCCTGCCATCTTCAGAATTCGAAAGAGAGTATTCTAGTCAACATTGTCAAAAGCTTTCTCTAAGTCTACAACTGCTAGAAACGTAGGTTTGCCTTTCCTTAACCTAGCTTCTAAGATAAGTCGTAGGGTCAGTATTGCCTCAAGTGTTCCAATGGAGCATAATCCATATTAAAAGACCACCTGTTGCTACTGAGTGGACGTTCATTTGAGGCATTGGCGTGCAAATTTCATCCGTATTCGCCGATGAACAGCTGTCAGCATGGGTGCACGGACCAGGAGCTTTCTGCGGACGCCCGTACGCAATAACGTTCGCTCAACGGGTGTTGAGGAAACATCTGGGTGGTTATCTGCCCCACAGTTGCAACTCTGTTCGCCCGTAGATATCTCCGCTACTGTCGTTCACCCCTGTCATGCACGGCCCTTGCTTCGGCGCCGGTTTCGGATAACACCATTTTGTCACGTATGGTATACTTCAGCCATAGCGGAGCGCAGACTGTTTACAAACGTAACCGTTTCGGAAATTCTACCACAATTGACCCGAAAGCTAATGATCCTGCCCTTTTGGGTCAGGTAGGCTATTCCGTTTCCACAATACCCAATGTTACCAGGCTACAAAAATAAAATAAATGAAATGTATATATACTAAACATGGAGTGTTGAAGATAAATGTACGTAAATCCACGGAAACTAAAAACAGTAGCTTGTCAATTCCTTCCTTGCAGACGAAATACGAATAACGAATAAATGTAAAACAAATGTAGATGGTTACGAGACTGTGCAAAGGAAAAATAACGTCTTCAGTAAGTTACACTGAAATTAATCGTTGTCTTGGCGTACTTTTGTCAGTATGCAATGCACGGAATGCATAATGCCATTCGTTGTGTTCTAAGAACTTTGAGAGTTAAGGATTAACATGTAAAACTAAGAGTCGTGGGATGTGGTTTGTCAACTAAAATACTGCCAGGCGAACGTGCTGCTTGTTTGATAACTGCGATGAAGAGTTGCCGGCAGATTTTGTTTGGAGGAGTTTCAGTGAGTATATAAAAGCTGTGGGTACACCATGATCAAAGGTGTTTTCTCTAGAAATAAGAGAATGCGCCTGTTAAATATTTACGACTCAATTTGAATATTTTTCTTACATTAATACAGCAAAAGAACCCTCCATAAACGACAAGATAAAAATTTAATTTTCTGATACTTTCATGCACAAATTTATCTCATTCGCGAAAAGAGCGAAGAAATGTTCATCTTACTTTTTCAATATTTAATGTCAGTGGTATTTGCTTCTAACGAACGTACGTGTTTTCCGAAAGTAAAACTATTTCTGAGATTTGAACACCTGAAAATGATTTTCACTACATGGAAACCTTACAAATACGTAGATGGAATAAAAATGAAACTGTTTCTCCTGATACGTGAAAACACTTGTTGCAATTAGAGTGTAGAATAAGACCTGTAAGTGATCATTTAGCAGTAATCTACGGTTGACGTCGTATTGAGCAAGTTTAAAATGAAAGAAGATCCAACACTTCCATTAAACTCAGTCCAATAATTAAGAAATTTACAGTTTCCACTCTTACAGCTCCTTGTTAATGTGATAGTGTGTCTCACTTTTTTTTTAAATTTAATTTACGTTGCAGCTGTTGCGAATAAGTGAGTAGACGGACTAGGTTGAGCTGAGTATGGTGCTTTTCTTCCAAACACAGTAGCATATTAGTTCCAAGAACCTATTAAAAGAAAACAATATTAAACCTTCGTTCAGTTTCAAAATAATATAATTTTAAAACGGCGATATGGATATACTTCAACTTCTTCAGCAATTACAAAACGTAACTACAATAATTTGTGAAAGACACAATAGTAAAACAAGTTCAATAAACAAACTTATAAATATCCATTTATCAGTGGGTGGAAAAATACTGCTGTTACTTCAATGAGATTAAGACTCATAAAGATAAAAAATTTAAAACGTTTTACTTTACGGGAATAACTATCCACATTTATGAACATAGTGAGTAAAATTTCTATCAACTTGCTGTCAAACTGAGCTCCTAATAAATATAGTAACTGATAACGCTGGAGCGACAACTTAAAGCAGCCAATTTGGCTTTGTCCAGCCACACCAATGGTTTCCTCAGTCACGACCGGAGCCTTTCTGGATAACAGACTAGCCACCCAGCACTTCCGCGCATGCAGCGAGGTACAATGAGGATTTATAACCCCGACCAGCCGACCTAATGGATCACCCGATGGCAGATGTCGGCACTGATGATGCTGAGCCCGCAAAAACAATCCAGGGCACCAGCGAGGGGGAGTCCGCCTATGATCGCTGCAGGTGTCCAACTGGTCGTGGATGAGAAATCGTGTTGTCACCCCGCGGCACACGGCAAGCAGCTTCGTTTAGGAGGCCCTGCAGTCGCGTTGGCTGCAGCGCCGCCCAGTAGCATCAGCGGCAGAGGTATGCGCACCAGTGGGACTTTACTTAACTTCCACGATCCTCTAGTTGCATTTTCTACATGGACAACAACAAAACATTTAAGAATTATGGCATTGAGTGCGACACTTAACTAGATACAAAGACTCTTTCAGTATTATGAAGAGCAGCTGTTACCAAAGAGCATTAATTTTTTAAGTGCTTTGTACAGATAGTTTCCTAAAAGGTATAAATTAGTGTTATATAATACGTTTGTTTGTATTGGAATTTAGGTTAAATCATTTACTTGAAGCCACGCATACTGACTGGCTCTGGAGCACGAAATTTGTCTCTTTGTGCAACAACGGCTATCGCCTCGAACATCTTACCGAATCGTATGTGGTTTCTAGCAGACTACCGACAACATTTCCGCCCCTGTAGCCGAAGTTTTCAATTTGTCAGTTACTGGACTATGTGGAACGCAAATTTAGACGCTGAAGAGCCAAGCAAATTGGAACACGAGCCTAATATCGAATAGGGACACCGCGAGCACGCAGAGGTACCGCAACAAGACGTGTCATGGCCTCGACTAATGTCTGAATTAGTGTTGGAGGGAACTGCCACCATGCCGTCCGCGGTGCCCATGCGGTTCTAGGCGCTTCGGTCTGGAACCGCGCGACTGCTACGGTCGCAGGTTCGAATCCTGCTTCGGGCATGAATGGGTGTGATGTCCTTAGGTTAGTTAGGTTTAAGTAGTTCTAGGTCCTAGAGGACTGATGACCTGAGATGTTAAGTCCCATAGTGCTCAGAGCCATTTGAACCATTTTTTTGAACTGCCACCATGAATCCTGCAGGGTTGTCCATAAATACGAAAGAGCACGAGGGGCTGGAAAACTCTTCTGAACAGCACGTTGAAAGGCATCCCAGGTATGCTGAACACTGTTGATGTCTGGGGAGTTTGGCGGGCAGCGGAAGTGTTTAAACTCAGAAGAGTGTTCCTGGAGCCGCAATTCCGGACGTGTGGGGTGTCACATTGTCCTGGTGGAATTGTCAATGTCCGTTGGAATGCATAATAGACATGAATGGATGCAGGTGATCAGACAGGGATCTTTACGTAGCTGTCACTTGTCAGAGTCGTATATAAACGTATCAAGCGCTCTATATCACTCCAACTGCACACGCTCCACACCATTACAGAGCCTCCGCCAGTTTGAACAGTCCCCTGCTGATTCCTGAGGTTGTCTCCTACCCGTAACCGTCTAGGCGCGCGATACAATTGGAAATCAGACTCGTCCGACCAGGTAACATGTTTCCAGTCATCAACAGTCCAATATCGCTCTTGACAGGCCGAGGCGATACGTAAAGCTTTGTGTCGTACAGTCATCACGGGTACATACGTGGGCCTTCGGCTCCGAAAGCCCTTGTCGATGATGTTTCGTTGAATGTTTCGCACGCTGACACTTCTTGATGGCCCAACATTGAACTCTGCAGCAATTTACGGAAGGGCTGCACTTCGGTCACATCCAATGATTCCCTTCAGTTGTCGTTGGTCCTGTTCTTGCAGGATCTTTTTCCGGCCGCACTTATGTCGGAGATTTGATGTTTCACCGGATTCCTGATAATGACGGTACACTCGTGAAGTGGTCGCACGGAAAATTCCCACTACATCGCTACCTCGGAGATGATGTGTCCCATAGCTCGTGCGCCGACTATAACACCACGTTAAAACTCACTTTAACCTTGATAACCTGCCACTGTAGCAGCAGTAACCGATCTAACAACTGCGCCAGACACTTTTTGTCATAAAGGCGTTGCCGAAAGCAGCGCCTTACTCTCTCTGTTTACATACCTCTGTATTTGAATAATGATGCCTACACAAGTTTGTTCGGCGCTTCAGTGTATATAAAAGCCAAATTTAAGTGTGGAAATAGTTGTGGATGAAAACTAGCTGCATTGTAAAGCTCCACAGAAAACTTAATAAATGTTACTCATACTCTAAAGCCACACTGGACATGCCGTTGTAGTGCAGAAGATAATACACTCCTGGAAATGGAAAAAAGAACACATTGACACCGGTGTGTCAGACCCACCATACTTGCTCCGGACACTGCGAGAGGGCTGTACAAGCAATGATCACACGCACGGCACAGCGGACACACCAGGAACCGCGGTGTTGGCCGTCGAATGGCGCTAGCTGCGCAGCATTTGTGCACCGCCGCCGTCAGTGTCAGCCAGTTTGCCGTGGCATACGGAGCTCCATCGCAGTCTTTAACACTGGTAGCATGCCGCGACAGCGTGGACGTGAACCGTATGTGCAGTTGACGGACTTTGAGCGAGGGCGTATAGTGGGCATGCGGGAGGCCGGGTGGACGTACCGCCGAATTGCTCAACACGTGGGGCGTGAGGTCTCCACAGTACATCGATGTTGTCGCCAGTGGTCGGCGGAAGGTGCACGTGCCCGTCGACCTGGGACCGGACCGCAGCGACGCACGGATGCACGCCAAGACCGTAGGATCCTACGCAGTGCCGTAGGGGACCGCACCGCCACTTCCCAGCAAATTAGGGACACTGTTGCTCCTGGGGTATCGGCGAGGACCATTCGCAACCGTCTCCATGAAGCTGGGCTACGGTCCCGCACACCGTTAGGCCGTCTTCCGCTCACGCCCCAACATCGTGCAGCCCGCCTCCAGTGGTGCCGCGACAGGCGTGAATGGAGGGACGAATGGAGACGTGTCGTCTTCAGCGATGAGAGTCGCTTCTGCCTTGGTGCCAATGATGGTCGTATGCGTGTTTGGCGCCGTGCAGGTGAGCGCCACAATCAGGACTGCATACGACCGAGGCACACAGGGCCAACACCCGGCATCATGGTGTGGGGAGCGATCTCCTACACTGGCCGTACACCACTGGTGATCGTCGAGGGGACACTGAATAGTGCACGGTACATCCAAACCGTCATCGAACCCATCGTTCTACCATTCCTAGACCGGCAAGGGAACTTGCTGTTCCAACAGGACAATGCACGTCCGCATGTATCCCGTGCCACCCAACGTGCTCTAGAAGGTGTAAGTCAACTACCCTGGCCAGCAAGATCTCCGGACCTGTCCCCCATTGAGCATGTTTGGGACTGGATGAAGCGTCGTCTCACGCGGTCTGCTCGTCCAGCACGAACGCTGGTCCAACTGAGGCGCCAGGTGGAAATGGCATGGCAAGCCGTTCCACAGGACTACATCCAGCATCTCTACGATCGTCTCCATGGGAGAATAGCAGCCTGCATTGCTGCGAAAGGTGGATATACACTGTACTAGTGCCGACATTGTGCATGCTCTGTTGCCTGTGTCTATGTGCCTGTGGTTCTGTCAGTGTGATCATGTGATGTATCTGACCCCAGGAATGTGTCAATAAAGTTTCCCCTTCCTGGGGCAATGAATTCACGGTGTTCTTATTTCAATTTCCAGGAGTGTAGTTTCACTTGGCTAATGGTGTCAGTGCGTTTATTACGTAATACCTGGAAGGAAATCTAAATTAGCAGAGCAATAGATCACAAGAAGGTTTCAGAACGAGATTTTCACTCTGCAGCGGAGTGTACGCTGATATGAAACTTTCCTGTCAGATTAAAACTGTTTGCCGGACCGAGACTAGAACTCAGAACCTTTGCCTTTCGCGGGCAACTTTTTTTTTAATCTCATTTTGTTCGTTATAGTTCGTTGCAATTGTTCTTGGTGGACGTCCCTTGACGCCCATTGAAGTTCATTATTGATCCATTCACTCAGGTTTTTTTTTTATTACAGAGGGCAGCTAGCCCTCTGACCGAACACGCTGAGCTACCGTGCCGGCAAACTCAGCTACCCAAGCACGACTCACGCCCCGTCCTCACAGCTTTACTTCCGCCAGTACCTCGTCTCCTACCTTCCAAACTTTACAGAAGCTCTCCTTCATGTAACAAGCCGAATTTTACCAAAACCTTTTGAATAGGCCAGTTTATGGGAGGCGAAAGCCGACAAGCAGAGTCTTAACAAATGAAGGCATACATATCTATGAAAGTAGAGGAGTAAACGCAAACCATATCCATTAGATAGCCATAATCTACCAAAAAAATATTCAATACTGATTATAATCACAATTGTGAAAGCTATGTGAGATTTTAGATTACGCTAGAGAGTGAAGGGTGTCTTTGTGAGCGTCTTCATGAGATTTTATTTAAAATAATCTGAAAATTGTCCTATTCAGATGCATTCGTGCAAAGTGCATTCAGTTTTGCTATTTCTCTGAGTCCTACACTAATGTTTACAAAGTCTCACTGCCGTATTCCACTGTACCTGACCTTTACTTACCCTCTCGGAATCATAAAAGAATTAATTTGTGTGAGCAGTTACGAACTGTATACGCATAGCTAAGCGAGCTAGTCTGCTAGTGGTGCAGTATGGCCAACTTTAGTGGGTGCAAAGAGGTTTCTGTTTGCCTTGTACGAATCTTTTGTGTTGGTTTGCACAATACAGTAGGCCTGCTCTCTGGTCATTTCCGTTGGAGGGATGAACACCAAATACGTTTCGTGTATTTCAAACGGCTGTAGTCGCCACAATGCCTTTTCCTCCGGAATGCACGCTAGTCCAAAGGAACATTGCATCGTAATTCTGAACAGCACACGTACTGCAAATCGTAAACCCCGGTTTCGTCAGGAGAGGTCTTCACTGTTCTCTAGGATTTCGGTAAGATCGGTTACTTGTAAGAGGTTCTACTCGAAAGTTTAATTAAAGTTCGAATTTGTGTAAGTTTTCAGTGTAACTGAAGCCCTAACGCTTCTCTCCTACAGCTTTAGAGTCTACTCGTTCGTGCGACGACTTTTATTGTAATATCATAAGTGTTAAATAAACTTTAATTTAATAATTAATAATTTAGGTGAATTCCTACGCTATTATTTAATTCAACTAGTCACTTTGGACAAGTGGGAGAGTATCAAAATAGGTATCAGTTCAGTTTAGTCAGCTTCTCGTTTTTGAAACCGTGGGTGCGTGTGCATTATATAGTTCCACTATCAATTTCCCACTGATTCTTCAATATGTTTTATGCTGTAGCTTCCGTTACACGGTATTTACCTTTATTCATTTTCGGCGTGTTAGTGTTCATGTTTAAGAGCCTTAAGATCTCACTACTTATTGCCATTGCGATTCATTCCGTGCAATTCCAACCTGTTTATGCTGAAATTTCAATTTGTTCGGTACTTGGTTCCCTTCATTACTACCACATGCTCGTGTTCTGATTTAGGAGCTTTTTGCACTATAGCTCCCCTAGTCTCCTTTTTCTACAGTGAATTTAATTTTTTCAGTTCAAGTTCTGATCTGCGTTTGTGTATTTCAACGGTAACTTTATATACTCGTTCCGCGTGTAAAATCGGGGGAGCAGCCTCTCTTTGCTAGCCACGTGTGGTCTTGGTGGAGGGCCTTTGTTCTTTGCTCCTCTGTGTAAACCTCATCATGCGGGTGTTTAAGAACGGGCATGGTAAACCCACCCTTTGATTATTTGATTATTCCGTTTCATAAATAACGAATACAGTAGAGGACACAGGACCACGGTTTGATAATCTTCAAGCATAGAACTAAATGTACATTGGTCACCAGCAATAGTCACATTTTATTATGTTCACAATGGCTTTTAGTTAAGTTATCGAAGTCAATAAATTGATTTATTCAATATTTATTATTCTGGATGATTTGGAAATCTTTCATTCTCTTTGCATGCTGTGGTTGAACATACAAGTTGTCTCTTCCTTGACATGCTGCTTCTTAACATAACGTTTGTAGTACTTACAGTGGTTTACAGTGTTATAGTGTAGATTTCCTTTATTCAGTCTCAGACAGCTTTACTGAAAATGAAGTAGGTTAATGTGTGTGTGTGTGGTCTTCAGTCCAGAGACTGGTTTGATTCAGCTCTCCATGATACTCTATCCTGTGCAAGGTTCTTCATGTCCCAGTACCTACTGCAGTCTACATCCTTCTGAATTAGCTTTGTGTATTCATCTCTTGGTCTCCCTCTAAGATTTTTACCCTCCACGCTGCCCTCCAATACTAAATTGGTGATCCCTTGATGCCTCAGAATATGCCCTACCAACCGATCCCTTCTTCTAGTCAAGTTGTGCCACAAATTTCTCTTCTCTCTAATTCTATTCAATACCTCATGATTAGTTACGTGATCTACCCATCTAATCTTCAGCATTCTTCTATAGCACCACATTTCGAAAGCTTCTATACTCTTCCTGTCTAAACTATTTATCGTCCACGTTTCACTCCCATACATGGTTACACTCCATACTAATACTTTCAGAAACGACTTCCTGACACTTAAATCTATACTTGTTGTTAACAAATTTCTCTTCTTCAGAAACGCTTTCTTTACCATTGCCAGTCTAAATTTTATATCCTCCTACTTGGACCACTATCAGTTATTTTGCTCCCCAAATAGCAAAACTTATTTACTGCTTTAAGCGTCTCGTTTCCTAATCTAATTCCCTCAGCATCACCCGATTTAATTCCTAAATTATCCCCGTTTTGCTTTTGTTGATGTTCATCTTATACCCTCCGTTCAAGACACTATCCATTCCGTTCAACTGCTCTTCCAAGTCCTTTGCTGTCTCTGACAGAATTACAATGTCATCGGCGAACCTCAAAGTTTTCATTTCTTCTCCATGGATTTTAATTCCTACTCCGAATTTTTCTTCCCAACAACTGCTTCCCTTTCATGCCCCTGGACTCTTATAACTGCCATCTGGTTTCTGTACAAATTGTAAATAGCCTTTCGCTCCCCGTATTTTACCACTGCCACCTTGAGAATTTGAACGAGAGTATTCCAGCCAACATTGTCAAAAGCTTTCTCTAAGTCTACAAATGCTAGAAACGTAGGTTTGTCTTTCCTTAATCTATTTTCTAATATAAGTCTTAGGGTCAGTATTGCCTTACATGTTCCAACATTTCTACGGAATCCAAACTTATCTTCCCCGAGGTCGGCTTCTACCAGTTATTCCATTCGTCTGTTAACAATTCGTGTTAGTATTTTGCAGCGGTGGCTTATTAAACTGATAGTTCGGTAATTTTCACATCTGTCAACACCTGCTTTCTTTGGGATTGGAATTATTATATTCTTCTTGAAGTCTGAGGGTATTTCGCCTGTTTCATACATCTTGCTCACTAGATGGTAGAGCTTTGTTAGGCCTGGGTCTCTCAAGGCTGTCAGTAGTTCTAATGGAATATTGTCTACTCCCGGGGCCTTGCTTCGACTTAGGTCTTTCAGCGCTTTGTCTAACTCTTCAGGCAGCATCATATCTCCTATTTCATCTTCATCTACATTCTCTTCCATTTCTATAATATTGTCCTCCAGAACATCACCCTTGTATAGACCCTCTATATACTCCTTCCACCTTGTTTGTTTAGAACTGGGTTTCCATCTGAGCTCTTGATATTCATGCAAGTTGTTCTATTTCCTCCTAAGGTCTCTTTAATTTTCCTGTAGGCAGTATCTGTCTTACCCCTAGTGATATGCGCCTCTACATTCTTACATTTGTCCTCTAGCCATGCCTGCTTAGCCATTTTGCACTTCCTGCCGACCTCATTTTTGAGACGCTTGTATTCCTTTTTGCCTGCCACATTTAAGTCATTTTTATATTTTCTCCTTTCAACAATTAAATTCAATATCTCTTCTGCTACCCAAGGATTTCTACCAGCCCTCGTCTTTTTACCTACTTGATCCTCTGCTACCTGCACTATTTCATCTCTCAAAGCTACCCATTCTACATCTAGATTATTTCTTTCCCCCATTCCTGCCAATCGTTCCCTAATGCCGTCCCTGAAGCTGTATACAACCTCGGGCTCTTGCAGTTTATCCAGGTCCCACCTCCTCAAATTCCTACCTTTTTGCAGTTTCTTCAGTTTTAATCTACAATGCATAAGAAGTAGACCGTGGTCAGTGTCCACATGTGCCCCTGGAAGTGTCTTACAATTTAAAACCTGGTTCCTGAATCTCTGTCTTACCATTATATAATCTATCTGAGACCTTCCAGTACCTCCAGGCTTCTTCCATGTTAGCTTAATGTATTAACTGAAAATATGATACCGTAATTCTGCATAGAGTATAGCTCCGCCGTTCAAGGTTTGTGGACCTTCAGGTAGTTAATAAAATAGCTAAAACAGGATAAGCTTCCAAGACTAAAAGCTGGCTTGGTTTTGGCTCTTGTAATCTCATTGTTAACTTATTGCTGAAATCATGGACGAATTCGTAATGGTTAATTCCTTTTTACTTCGAATATATTTGCCCAGAAACAAACCTCTATGAATTAAACTATTTTTGCTGAGAGAATTTATGATGTTCTCAGCTTAAGAGTTCGGTTTTTCTTTGTTTGTAATCAAACCGTGAGGTTACCTGTACATTCACTATAAAGAACTTTATTCGATTTTTGGTTATATACAAACTCTTATTAACTTTAGATAAATATGAGTATGGATTTACATATTTTGGAAGTGGAAGGTGTTAGCAGCGCGGGATTAGCCGAGCGGTCTTCGGTGCTGCAGTCATGGACTGTGCGGTTGGTCCCGGAGGAGGTTCGAGTCCTCCCTCGGGTATGGGTGTGTGTGTTTGTCCTTAGGATAATTTAGGTTAAGTAGTGTGTAAGCTTAGGGACTGATGACCTTAGTAGTTAAGTTTCATAAGGTTTCACACACATCTGAACTTTTTTTTTTTTTGAAGTGGAAGGTGGATTACTTAAACGGTTATTGGATGGAAATAAACCGTTGGACGGTTCAGATAACTGTAGTTTAAAATCATAACCAACGAAATTACATAATATTCACGATCCTCCACACATTTGAACAGCCCTGTTTCTACAGGCTGTACATGTTCCACATGCTTCCTTGTAGCGCCCCGTCGCCTCATTCCCCATCCCCGTATGACAATTGCTACGTATTACCTCATTCCAACAAACCAATAATGCTCCCGATGGGTAGGAGCGGGCAGCATAACATAGAACAAATGTCAAACATAGTTTCATAACTGGACAATTAATGTGTATAGACGTGATAAAACCGTGAAGTTTCGTGCTGTTTGTAATGTCTGCAAATAGAAAGAGATTTGAGACCTGAGTGTCTCGTGGCGAAACTGCCCTGAAAATGGCTGGATGTGCTCTGGTCGGAATATCGTTACTCTTCGACGACGTCACCCGGCTGCATTTCCTTAAATTATTTGAACAGAAAGCGTAGTTTAGTAAGTATTACGGTTACTACATTTAATGTTTACGTGTAATACTTTATTTACTGTGTAATATATCTTTTGTGGCTTTATTCAGTTGTTATTGTTCATAAAAAAATTCAAAAACGGTCTGTATAGCCCTTGCCTGCCTAAGGGTAATGTCGCAGGATCGATTCCCGGTCCGGCATACAGTTTTGATCTTCAAAACAAAGCACAATGCGCTGCAGTGCGAAAAGTCGTTCTAGATATTCGAAGTCCTCCGTCATGTTGGTAATATAGTCCCCCTCTCTCCCACGCCACATTTCTTGAATTTAAAAATCTGCTAATCCTCCGTTTTCTGTTTCAGAAGAGTGGTTATGTAAAGATGGACCGCCCGGAATTTTCAAGTTTTGAGTATTTTCGTGATCCTCAGGTCCTTCTGTCGTGAGCGGATATGAGAGAAGACTAATGAGAATTGAGTAAACGAGCAGTGACCTTTAACGTAGGTAACGTGTTGTTTGAGGAAGGAGACCAGACAGCGAGGTCATCGGTATCATCGGATTAGGGAAGGACGGGGAAGGAAGTCGGCCGTGCCCTTTCAAAGGAACCATCCCGGCATTTGCCCTGGAGTGATTTAGGGAAATCGCAGAAAACCTAAATCCGGATGGCCGGACGCGGGATTGAACCGTCGTCCTCCCGAATGCGAGTCCAGTGTGCTAGCCACTGCGCCACCTCGCTCGGTTTCTCTTCTTGCCTGAACTGTTTATCGTCCATGTTACACTTCCTCACAAGGCTACACTCCACACAAATACCTTCAAAAAACTTCCTAACAGTAGAGCTGCATGCCCTTGCTTTCAGCCGTTTGCAATACCAGAACAGCAAAGCCGTTTTGGCTGAAGTTAGAGGGCCAGATCAGTGAAGCATCCACACCGTTTGACTTGTAACTACTAAGAACGCTGGTACCCCCTTATCAGGATTCAGACATTTGACTCGTACGACCCACGGTACGGCTATCTGAATCATTTAGGCACGCAAGCCACCCCATCAAGGGCAAGGTCCATGGTTCATGGGTGGAATCTTATCATATATACTTCATACATTTCTAAAGGAAAACCATAAAAGACACTCGTGGTTCTAATTATAGAGAATTGTTTCAGAGTTTGGAGGACTCTATGTAATCATACCTACTTCATAAAATCCTCCAAATGCTGCAGCAAGATTATACAATTGGTAGCACAAACATCTTCCCTTTAGAAATATTCACCACTGTACCAGAAACCTTGGAACAATCTGAAGTCTTTCCACATACCGACCGTCCTATTTCGTAAGGGATAGTGTGAGTTGAAACACTGTGGTGCCGGGTCTCGTCTTGCTATTCGCGGCCCTGAGAAGCAGGGTCGGAAGCCTCGGCGCTGGAGGCGCATGGGGCGCCACTTGACGCCCGCCGTCCGGCGGCTGCGGCGTCTTGGCAGTGTTTACACGTGGGGGGGGGGGGGGAGGGTGGTCACAGCGGAGGCGAGTGCGGGGGCGGCGAGGGCGGGCCGAGGTGAGGGCGGGACTTCGTATCGACGCCGGCGTCATTACTCGGGCCGCGCTCCGCAAGAAAGAGAGTCGGCGTGGCCCTTCTAAAGGGGCAGAGCCGGGGCGCACAGTATCTGCCGAGGTGGGGTACCGCATTCGCCTGCTTTCCCAGCCGCCAGCCGACTCTTTACTCGGCACTGCACGCATCTGAGAACGTTGGAATTAAACCTGGTCCTGCACCGTCGAAGTACGCTGGCCCTCAAACTTGTAGGGAGAAAGTGAAAATATGCAGTGTGTCTGAATTATCTTGGAATAAAAAATACTCTTGGTCTAGAAGCAAAATAAAAAGTGGGTCAAGTTAATATTTAGCTACGAAAAGACATTAACTAGCACGAGTACCGTTCTTGTAATTTCATCCACTACGAAGATGTGGGGAGCAGTACATCATCTTAGAGTTCTGAACCTTAATCGGTAAAATCGGAACCCTTATAGAATCACTTTGTTGCCCGTCTCTCTGTCCGTCTCTTGAGACACTTTTTCTCGGGATGGGGTAGAAGTACAAAATTATGCCAAATAATAGGGCCTTTGGTTCATTATCAGGGCAAAAATTTTAAGATTCTAAGTCAGTGCAAGTAAAAGATACGGCTATTTGTGTCACATACACAGTCCAGTCACGCTAACGAGGCCACCGGCGAAGTTCCACATCAACGAGCAACAAGTTCAGGTTGCAGCATTAGCAAAATGGCTCTGAGCACTATGGGACTTAACTTCTAAGGTCATCAGTCCCCTAGAACTTAGAACTACTTAAACCTAACTAACCTAAGGACATCACACACATCCATGCCCGAGGCAGGATTCGAACCTGCGACCGTAGCGGTCACGCGGTTCCAGACTGTAGCGCCTCTAACCGCTTGGCCACACCGGCCGGCGCAGCATTAGCAGTGGAAGGTATGTAAAGCATATCGGGTAGGGTGGGGAAACGCGGAAAATAGCGCAGTCATTATCGTAATGCGGAAACGGAGAAGTTGAAGTCAAAAGGGCATTAACATTGGCTTTCACGTGAAGGGTACAAACATTTCCCAAATGGATAAGTTTCTAAACTGTTCGCGTGCCTCCATGATTAAAGAATAGCGTGGATGGCAAAATTTCGTTGTCCAAAGCCGATGCTCAGGTAACTGTGGTGCACCACGGCCCTTAGATAACGGGGGTGAACGACGGCTGCAGAGGCGTGGACTGCTGAATAGAAGCGCAACTGCTGAGCAACTGACCACCCAGATAACCTAAGGGGCCACCAGCAACGTCTCCACAACGACTGTTCAGCGAATGTTGTTGCTTATGGTTCTCGGCAGCAGTCGCCTATTTCATGTACACAAGATGGCTGCTGTTAACCGGCACCGAAGGCGGGGATTTGCACGACTATACAGAAACTGAAAGTTCACTGAGTGACGAGAGGTGTTTTTTTACTCTTCAAACGAATCACATTTTATGTTCCATCTGCGTAAGGAGTCTGAAATCAAACACCCTGCAAAACACGTCGTTGGTGTCCACGCTGGAGGAGGGAGCGTTGTCGTCTGGAGAACGTTTTGGTGTCATGTCCCAACGGATCAACACACGTACGTTTCTACATTTGGGGACCATGTCCATCCGGACATGCTGTTTATTTTTCCTCGGCACGATGGCAGATACCAGCAGGACAGTGGATAGTGTCACACAGCTCGCAATGTACGTGCATGGTTGGAAGAGTACCAGAATGAATTCACCGTATTGCCCATGCCAACAAACTTCCAAGCTTTAAACCCAATTGAGAATCAGAGGGACCACCTCGACCGCGCTGTTCGCGCCACGGATGCTCAACCCCGAAACCTAGCGCAGCTGGCTACGTCACTGGACTCGGTATGGCTCCACATGCCTGTCGGTACCTTCCAGGAACCTCACTGACTCTCTTTCTTCGCATCTCCTGGTGGTCTGCGTTGCAGAAGTTGGGTTTTCAGGCTTTTCACAGATAGTCACAGTACTGTGTCTGAACAGTGTAGTTTGAAATCCGTAAACTTGCCCATCTAAACTTATAGATGAACTATATGTATAGATAATTAAGTTTGTACGGAACGAAGCCTCAGAGCGAGAGACATGCCCTCACTTGTTCGATTTTGCAAGTAGAAAACTAAATTCTTTATCTGGTAATCCACTTTCTGTCGCCAAAACCTGTTCAAGAACGTATCACATGCAAACATGATATTAAAAACCTAGCCCAGAACTGACTATGCCACTGCACTGCTAGCACACAAAGCAGACACATACGGTAACGGTGTAAGTAGGCTGTTTATGTTTTCTTATTGGCAACGTTACGTAGCGCTCTGTATGAAAATCACTGGCTGTGCTGTGTGCAGTCTGTGGCTAGATTGCATTGTTGTCTGCCATTGTAGTGTTGGGCGGCTGGACGTGAACAGCGCGTAGCGTTGCGCAGTTGGAGGTGAGCCGCCAGCAGTGGTGGATGTGGGGAGAGAGATGGCGGAGTTTTGAAATTTGTAACACTGGCTGTCATGAACTACTATATATATTATGACTGTTAAGGTAAATACATTGTTTGTTCTCTATTAACATCTTTCAGTTGCTAACTAGGCCTATCAGTAGTTAGTGCCTTCTGTAGTTTGAATCTTTTATTTAGCTGGCAGTAGTGGCGCTCGCTGTATTGCAGTAGCTTGAGTAACGAAGATTTTTGTGAGGTAAGTGATTTGTGAAAGGTACAGGTTAATGTTAGTCAGGGCTATTCCTTTGTAGGGATTTCTGAAAGTCAGATTGCGTTGCGCTAAAAAATATAGTGTGTCAGTTTAAGCACAGTCATGTATGTAATTGTTCTAAGGGGACGTTTCATATGTCGACCCTTAACCGAGGATACCTCACTGGAATCTTCTGATTTTTTGTTGTAGTTTGTGTAATTAGTGTAGATGTAGTTTATTGCTAGTTCGTAATTGTAGAGAGAATCTCCTTTGTAGTTGCAGTCTTTCATTGTTGTATAGTAAAACAGTTGTGGCATGCATGTAGATTTGCACCAAGTATTTCGCAGCTACGCTTGCAATTAACTAGATATTATTTTCAGTGCTATGTTAATGTGTTCTCTTATTTTTGCACTTCAAATTGGGCTTTTCTGTGTCATCATGTGAAATATTGTGACAATAATGGCGTGTGAAAAACGTAAAACTAGGCTCCAAAGTAAACTGAGCAATAATAGTGACGACGAGCGTAGCTTATCAGCACCACTGTGTAATGAATTAACAAATATTCAAAGTAGTAATTTGGTAACTGTGCATAGGGAAATGGAGTGGGCGTCAAATAATGGTGCAGGCAGTGACACAATTAGTGAACAGCGAAGCATTATCGACCGATCGGTCGGCAACAGCTTGCCTCAGGAACCCGAAATGACTGGACACAATCTTGCAAATACTGTAGATTCAGGTTTTGCGTCCTCACACTTTTCTCAAATAAGTCAAGACACATTTTCTGCTTTTCAAACTGCGAATATTGCCGGTTCAAATGCATTGCCGAATAGCACTGAGGAACATGTTTCAGACACCAGTGCATTGTTATTACAATTAATGCAACAAATGGGACAAAAGCTTCAAAAGTTAGACACAATGGAACAAAATCAAAGACAAACACAGCAAAAGCTTCAAAAGTTAGACACAATGGAACAAAATCTTCAAAAGTTAGACACAATGGAACAAAATCTTCAAAAGTTAGACACAATGGAAGAAAATCAGAGACAAACACAGCAAAAGTTAGACACAATGGAACAAAATCTTCAAACGTTAGACACAATGGAACAAAATCAGAGACAAACACAGCAAAAGCTTCAAAAGTTAGACACCACACTTGAACAAACACGTGAAGATTTAACTACTGAGTTACATAACATTGAATCGAAATGTCAAAAAGTCTGTAATGACGTAAAAACACAAATTTGTGAGCATTTTCAACCTATTTTTTCGCGGCATGAAAATGCAGTACAGCATCACGAAGCAGCCATAAAAGAACTGCAAACCATTGTTCATGAAAATTATGAGACCTTGTGGGCTAAAACTGACTCTGTTGCATCTACCGATTCGGTTACGCAACTTGCAAAAACTCAGGAAAACTTAAAGGACACAGTAGATTCGTTTTGAACACAAATGGACACTCTGAAACTTGGTTCAGAAAAACACACTGAGGAAATGTGTTCACTATCGGAGAAAGTAGCCGAACTTTCGGATCAGGTCACTAACTTATCTACAAAGGTAGATGATGATCTGAATGACACAAGACCTGTAGCCTTCACTGACACAGAAGAGTATGAACAAATTAGAAAATTCAAACAAAATCAAAATCAAATCAATACACAGTACAAAAGATAAATCCGGGAAGTACAAGATCAGTTGACACAGGTAATACAAGAATTACATATTTCAGAGGACACTCGCGCTCCAGTACGGGAAGAGGGACATAGAAATACGGGACAACCACAAAATAATAACACAGAACACTTCGGAAAATATGAAAGAAATTGGCAAGGCGCATTGGATTTTGAGATGGAACCGCCAAAACGAAGTAAAAATGAGCGATGTGCGACTCGCCGACACGATGATTTCGACTATAAGCTGTTCATTACTACACGTAAATTCAAAACATTTAAGAATTCTGACAACGACATTCATCCACAAGCATGGCTGCATCAATTTTCTCATTGTTTTCCTCCCAACTGGTCATTGGAGCACAGGTTAGAATTTATGTGTGGCTACTTGGAGAATGAACCAGCTGTAAGAATGCGATCGGTCATTCACGATTGTCACAGTGAAGGAGAATTTTATCATGCCTTCCTCTCAGCGTATTGGTCTCAAGCTACACAAGACCGAGTAAAACATGGCATCATAATGATGAAACATTTGGAATAATCCGAATTTTCCAGTCTTGTGAAATATTTTGAAGACATGTTGCACAAGAATCAGTACCTGTCAAACCCATACAGCCCCTCAGAACTCATCCGCATTTGCTTAATCAAATTACCTGAACATTTACGGCATATTATTTTGGCAAGACGTTGCAAAGACGAAATTGAAGCTTTTCAGGGGCTCTTACAAGAACTGGAAGTTGACACTGACAATCGCGGAACGCGAAAACAGGAGCACAACAATTACAGGTCACATCCGTCACAATTCCGCGATGACAGAAATAATAACTGGACGCGACAAGGCTATTCTCACAACACAAATCGTGACCAAAACAGACACCACCCGTATGACAACCATTGGCAGAGTAGTAATAATTACAGCGAAAGATCACCTCTCCGTGGTAATGACTATCACAGAGACAATCAGAGAAACAGACAATATGGGAACCAAAATAATTAACTTTAGATGCAACGGTCCAGCGCGCAGTTACGACTCAGGGAGAAATTCTCCACCACGTGACCGACAAGAAAGAAGCTATGGAACCTACCGACATGACGACAGACGATATGATCGTAACGACAGACCTGAACTGCATCAGAACTGGCGGGATTTAAACAGGGCAGGGCCCTCTTGTCACGGTGAATTTGTAGAAGTTAGGTCTCCAAATCCCAATAACGACGCGCGCCAACGAAGAGACAATAGGCAATGACTCACACCGCTGGCAGCCACAAAACGTACTTATGAAACTGACGACGCAGCTGCCGTAGCTAGTAATTACGTAAAAATGGAAGACATTAGGGACATCTTACTCCAGGAACACGACGTAAAACTTAACAACATTGCATATCCTGTGATTCACATTACTGTAAATGACGTAAAATTTACCGCAGTACTTGACTCTGGCAGTCCCATTTCAGTAATTAGTGAAACAGCTTTTAGCAAGTGCAGCAAATCGAACGATTGCCTCACACTTCCGTTACGTAAGATTAAATTACAAGGTGCAATCTTTGGAAAAAGTGTAGATGTACGCCAACAAACCAACTTAGAATTCTTTTGTCAAAGCCACAGCTTCTCTATGAACTTTCTTATTGATCCATTATTGTCGACGGAAATTATACTGGAAGTAGACTTTTTGAATGAATACAAATCAATCTTAAGCTTTCACGATGCTGAAATAAGTTTAGAGAAAGAAGGTAAGTCAATAGCTTTGAAATTTGAAGACTGGCTCTCAAACCATGACGAGGAAATTAATCGGCTTTACCTTCTGTTAGACAACAGTTCGGAATTTTCTACGGAACTAGACACTAACAATCACTCTGCAAGTACTGACAGGGATGATATCGACGGCATATTTGAAACTAATGAGTTAATTCAGAATAAAATTCAAACAACTGAGAATTGTAATGACACTGATAGGCAGGACCTTTTTGAGATTTTACAAGCACATTCCACAGTTTTTACTCACAAAACAGGAACAGTCAAGGGATTTCAATACCAATTTCGTGTTCGTGAGCATACTAAATTTTGTGTTAGACCATACGTAATTCCAGCACATTATAGGGACCGTGTTAGAACAGAAATACAATCTATGCTTGACGAGGGCATTATTGAGCCTGCAGTAAGCTCATGCAACAATCCGTTACATGTTGCTGAGAAGAAAAATGGATCGATCAGGCTTGTCTTAGATTCGAGACAAATCAATACTATCATTATTCCTGAAACAGACAGGCCGCAGACGATGGAAGAACTTCTTCAAAATTTTAATGGTGTAGAAGTGTTGTCTTCCATTGATCTCAGATCCAGCTTTTATCAGATCGAACTTCATCCAGAATGTAGAAAATACACAGCTTTCCTTTGTTTCGGCGTTTGTTATCAGTTTCGGAAACTTCCTTTTCGTTTGATCATTTCTTCGGCAGCATTCATTCGCGGGCTAAATTCCATATTACCTGAGTTCTTAAAACGTCACATCACCTTATCTGTGGACGATATTCAGATAGCAGAAGCCTCATAGGAACAACACAATCGCATCCTCAACAGCGTGTTAAATATTTTTGCAGGATCTGGAATTACAGTTAACTTGGAAAAGTCTGAATTCGGTAGGACAAAGGTGAAGTTTTTGGGACATGTTATTTCTTCTGAAGGCATTCAGCCGGATCCTGAAAAGTTAGAAGCAATCAGAGCCATTCCAGTTCCATCCACAAAAAGACAAGTCCGCAGTTTTCTAGGTCTCGTTTTCTGAATATGCAAATTCTTGTTACACCAAAACTTTGTTCTCTCACTGGAAAAAATACTATTTGGAACAAGGACGAACAAGCACAGTTGGAATTCAATTCTTTGAAAGAAGCGTTACTTCACGCGCCAATACTAGCTCATCCTGATCTGTCACAAGATTTCTGCCTTAGCACGGATTCTTCTAAAGTCGGTCTTGGTGCCCACTTATTTCAAGAGCCATAGAAAATGACATTACTGTTCAGAAAACCATTGCTTTTGCTAGCCGAGTGCTAACAAAACCTGAAAAAAATTATTCCGTTACTGAATTAGAAGCTTTAGCTATCGTTTGGGCATTTAACAAATTCCGTTTCTTTCTTTCTGGTAAGCACGTAAAAGTATACAGTGATCATCGTGCATTACAATTTCTTATGTCTTCAAAATTAAATCATGACAGGTTGAAACGTTGGGCATTGTTTATGTAAGAATTCCGCTTCACAATAGTCTACATTCCTGGCAAGGAGAACATTGTTGCGGACGCGCTGTCACGCGCACCGGCTGGGCTTGAGAAAAGTAACATAGAAGGCAACATTGAAAAAAATTTCAGTATTCTTTACATTCAGAAAGTCGCCTTTGAAAACTTCATCACCACATCTTTAAAGGACATTGCTCATGAACAAGGTAAAGATCCGATTTGGAAAGACATCAAAAGTAAATGGCATGAAAAGACACACACTCAGATTCGGCATTATTACCTGGTTAGAAACAACATACTCTTCAAACGCTGCACTGTTGATGACAAGCTATGGGTACTTTGCATTCCAGACGATTTTGTTAATAAGCTCATTTGGTACATTCATTTCAGCTACGCACATTTTGGCCCACGAAAATGTTATCATATTCTTCGAACGACTTGTTATTTTAACAATATGGAAAAGCGAATTCGAAGAGTCTTGTCTATTTGTAACTTTTGTCAAAAGGAGAAACCATCTACTATCTCACATCGTGCTCCGTTGTTTCCTATTATTCCTTCTAAATTAAAAGAATTTGCTGCTGTTGATCTCTTGGGACCCCTTGTGAGAACATCGAATGGATTTTCGTACGTTCTAGTCGCTGTTGAACTTACTTCAAAATTTGTTTCTTTCACTCCGTTACGCAAAGCCACTGGACGGTCTGTATCCAACGCCTTTGTTAAAAATTTCTTATGTGATGTTGAACACGTTAGTAAAGTCATTTCAGATAATGGACCGCAATTCAGATCTGCTGATTGGTCACGCATGCTTCGTAACCATAAAATCAAACTTGTTTTTATTTCATTGTACTCACCACATTGTAACCCGTCTGAACGGATTATGAAAGAAATCAAAAAGCTTTGCAGACTTTATTGTCACAGAAAGCATCAGCATTGGGCCAAATATTTACACTTATTTCAAAATGTGCTGAATGTAATGCCTCATGATTCCACTGCTTTACCACCTACTCATGTACTAAAGTATGAAGAACCACCGAAGAGAATCAGAGAGCTTGTACCTTTCCCGAATACACGTAAACTTCGACACAAAGACATAATTGATTTGGCTCTTAAAAATATAAAATCTGCAGCAGACAAAAGGAGAAAACTACACGGTAAAGCAAATACAAAGAAATTATATATTGGTCAGAAAGTTCTCATTAAAGCTCATTCATTGTCACATAAGAAGAAACACTTGAGTCACAAATTCTTTCTAGTTTACAATGGACCTTACAGAATCCGACGTATACCACATGATAATTGCGTTGAAGTTGAAACTCTGCGTACTAGGAAGAGTAATGGTTTACACCACATTTCACATGTAAAATCGTTTAGTGAAAGATAATCTGCTTTTTAACTTTGTCTTTGCCATAAAACGTTTCACTTCACGTTACTAGTATGCTTTAGAAACTGTTACCATGCAACAATGTTTGAAGTTAAATATCCAGTCAAGAACCAAAAGAACTTATTTAAACAGAAATTACGAATGCATTGTTATAGTGAACGGACGACGCAGTGTTGTCGTTTGTACATTCTTGCTTGTTAGTTGCACGAACGCGGAACGACTATGAGGCTCACATACTTGGAACATATACCGGCACTGCTAATGACATTTCCATGCAACATTTCGGTTAGCTTGAGAGTGGATTCAGGATTTGAGGTGCTTTCTGTGAAATGCCAGATGACCAGTGGTTGGTTTGTGTGACAGCTATACGATTTTATCATGACGCTACTAATGAGTGACAATTTACAATGTTGCATTTGCGGTGTATCTTTTTTATATCTGCACAGTTTTTCTGAATTCTTCTGTAAAGTTAAACATGTTTTAGTAGTAACTTTTGTGCTATAGCTACAAGGAGACAGTCTTTTCCGTAGGACAACAATACATTATAGCACAGTACTTTCCTCATCACGGCAATAAGCATAATAACTAAGATATCTATACGCAAAGCATTTCACTTTTGTGTATCATGAGGTAAGTACATTGACTTCTGCCGAACTTAGCTTTCGGAGGACGATACCTACGACACTTCCACAGAGATTATCCTACAACAAGACGCACAGTTTAGCGCTACAGTACACGTATTTGAGTGATTATTTTTGTACTTAAAACATTTACCTTTAAAGATATTTGAAGTACAATGATACAAAGGTTTTCCGTGATACATTTCATTCCATTGCTGTAATCTGTAACACCTGAGGGTATAATTACATTAATCCTCAGGGGGGTACACGCTTACTTTGTGTATCATGTGTTTGGCAAGCACAAGGAGCCCTAGCTAATATGGTATTTGCTTATACAACTTTACACATCGGTACCATATTTCCTCTAACACATAAATTACATAGCTATCTGATCATTTAACTGAGAGAGAGACAAACTTTTTTCCTACATCAGTGACACATGTTTACGCAATTACACAGTTGGATAACTTCACACTTACGAAATTGTATTTTGTCTGTACTTTGTGAATTGTTCATATTTTTTCAGACCCATTGTGATATTATGAGAGCTTTGAATGATATATTTGGTATTGGATCACGATTTTTAAAGTACGTTTGAGGCAGATGACACTTTTGACATGAGCAGAGAATTTTTTTAGGTTTTGAAATTATTGGAGGAAGCTACGACGATTTTGAGAGTTGACTGGGGTGTTATGATGTTATTATTACGATGACTATGTGTATTATGCTGTTGTGGTATGTTTATGATCAATAAGCTGATGCTATATGAGGAATTTGATTATGCTATGTATTTATTATGATGAAATATTGAAGTGTCATCGCAAGATTGACGTGTCGACGAATATATATATGTGTAATAAGGTAAGGAGTAATGAATAGTGGTTAGGGACTATGACTTGTGAAAAAGGATGTTGGAAACCAAGAATCGTACTTTAAGAGTTATGAAATGTGTGTAAATGCGTGAATGTACCACAATGCCGGCGAAAATTTTTTGGACACTGTTATATTCATAAGATTTTGTTTCTACACATTTGAAACACAAATTCTGGACCCGTGAAATTTTGTATATGAGACTGTCACTGTAGCGGAAACTGCTGTCGTAAATATTTCCGTAAGAAAGTTAAGTGACCACCTACACGTAATGCGTCGTGGGCACCCAGCTGTGTCAGATGCCTGGAGAAAAAGCCATTAGTGTGTGCGTTTTCAGAGGCACAGGTAGAAAAAAAAAGGGGGAGGCCCTTATTCTCGCTATTGATATTCCTTTGTAGAAAGCATCCCAAATACGACATGCTCAAACTTGAAAGAATATGATTACACTGTGGAGCTCTTAATTTATGATTTACTGAAATGCCTAATGAAATGACGAGAAATATTTTATGTCTATACACCTGATTTGACTACTGTCTTTATAGTTGAGAGATTTTTTACTACCTTATGAAATGCCATATGGCTAATGAATGATGTTTCTTGCCTTCCTTTGTACATATTTTCATTTTTTTTAATATCTAGTTTCTAGCTGCACTGCAACATTGGTTAAAATAGAATTTTATAGATGTACTAATATAAATATTTTCTGTCTACAGATCCAGTAAATACTAATTTTGTAATACATTTCCCAAAAATGGGGGAGCACAAGTACATTTCCCTTCACAGGAATTGCATACGGAATTTTCTTTTCAACTACTTGGTAATTTTTTTTGTAGAATAACTTCTTGTGATGCACCACTTTAATTACATAGACCTTAAGATGTGAACATACATTTCCCTTGTCTGCATTATTGTCTTTAGTATAATGTTTTTTTTTGCTTGAGCTATGTCATGTTTAGATATAAGTTATTTCATTTGCTGCTGCTGTTTGCCAGGCATAGTGTTACTGAATTTGACTTTGTGTTACTCTGGTGAGTCAGTTTACTACTGATTTATTTTTCTTGTTTGCTGCACAGTGCCTTATATTAGTTGTAATATTGCAATTGCTTTGCCAATTTGAATTTTTTGTGATTGATGTTTGTGTTAATTGTTTTGTGCTGCTGCAGTGCCTCGTCCCTTAGTTTAGCATCTGAGCTCAGTAGATTTAAGTTAGCTTAAGAGGGGTAGACTATATAAGAAACTGACTATGGAGAATAAGTAAAGAATGCATTGCGAAGTTATATGAAAAAGATTTGGGCCAAAATGAGTATTGTACAGTGAGAAATAATTATTTTGAAAGAAATATGAATAGAATACAGGAAGGAGGTATAGATAGGCCTTTTTGGGAATAATGATGAATGAAGGGAGATCTCCAAGAAGCAAAGAAAGTTTCGTTTGCAAAATACTGCATTAAAACAAAACCTGTCCTTTCCTTGTGTTATCCCATTTCCGTAAGAAAGTTAAGTGACCACCTACACGTAATGCGTCGTGGGCACCCAGCTGTGTCAGATGCCTGGAGAAAAAGCCATTAGTGTGTGCGTTTTCAGAGGCACAGGTAGAAAAAAAAGGGGGAGGCCCTTATCCCTTGTTTATTTGTCTTTTTCCTGTCTTTATGTGTTTAGCTGATGAGAGCTATGTTGTAGAATTTTTCTCATAATATGTTATTTTCTTTGTAAATATGCTTAGACATTATTTATTCTGTTTTATTTTAATGCTAATGCGTAAAGTTGATGTTTCAAAAGTTATTCTGATCTTTTATGTATGTACTCATGTCATAATTCCTGTAACACTGATGTATATGTTATTTCTAATCTTTTGTAAAGCCTGTATTACTACAAATGTTATCTGTATTGTTATGTTTTTAATGATGTATTTTGTACCTTTGTAATTGTATTCTCATGTTATAATATTATAATTGACACCAGTTCATCAAATTAAGTAACTTGTAAGCATTCATTTCACTGCACACATATCTGTTGGTCATAGTAATGCACAATATGTGAGAAGTTGGGACTGTTAGTGTTTGCACGTATGTTAATAATTCAGAAAGTGACTTGATAACAGCATTGCTGGTTCTAAGGACAATTCCAAAAACTTTGTGAGTGTACAAGTGGTGGTTTATGGGCTTGCTATATTCTCTGCAAGACACTTAGATGGTGATTGTGCACCTGCACAGTCGCAACGGATGGCTGCTAGCTATCTCTTCAAGGTCTACAGTGGGTCTGCATCTCTGATGGCCCACCAATATCATTACTTCTACAAGCACTACAGTGGGTCTGCACCTCTGGTGGCCCACCAATACCGTAATCTCTACCAGGACTACAGTGGGTCTGCTCTGTGATGACCTACCTACCAATATTCTTCAAAACTTCTAATGACTCTGCTGTGGGTTTGCTCTGTTGTGGCCCATTACCTGTCAGCATGTCAAGAGTCAGCACTGTCTTTCTGTTAGAAGGACAACACTACTTCTTCAAGACTGCATGGAAATCCACTACTTCCGTGTGCATTGTCTTTTACTGCTCAGACTTTGAGAAAAGAAACGGCAGTTTCACTGTGATGAATGATCAGGACTGTCTGTATGGGACTGTGAGAAAATTTTAGCTTTTGACCAACATTGTATCAATAAGTGTGTGCATTTGATATCTTTGTTATTGTAATTATGAAAAATTTTATCAAATCATTATTGGCCACTGCCCAAAACAATTTGTAAAATTTTTTGTGGGGAGCATGGGGGCTATGTAAGCAGGCTGTTTATGTTTTCTTATTGGTAACGTTACGTAGCGCTCTGTATGAAAATCACTGGCTGTGCTGTGTGCAGTCTGTGGCTAGTTTGCATTGTTGTCTGCCATTGTAGTGTTGGGCAGCTGGACGTGAACAGCGCGTAGCGTTGCGCAGTTGGAGGTGAGCCGCCAGCAGTGGTGGATGTGGGGAGAGAGATGGCGGTGTTTTGAAATTTGTAACACTGGATGTCAAGAACTACTATATATATTATGACTGTTACGGTAAATACATTGTTTGTTCTCTATTAACATTTTTCAATTGCTAACTAGGCCTATCAGTAGTAAGTGCCTTCTGTAGTTTGAATCTTTTATTTAGCTGGCAGTAGTGGCGCTCGCTGTATTGCAGTAGCTTGAGTAACGAAGATTTTTGTGAGGTAATTGATTTGTGAAAGGTACAGGTTAATGTTAGTCAGGGCCATTCCTTTGTAGGGATTTCTGAAAGTCAGATTGCGTTGCTCTAAAAAATATAGTGTGTCAGTTTAGCACAGTCATGTATATAATTGTTCTAAGGGGATGTTTCATAGGTAACGGAATTGGTCCACTTGAAGCGTATGAGAGTAATCAAATGATAACACAAGGAAAGGTGTCACCTATCATTCACTCAATCGCCTTCATTTGAAGAACAATATGAGAACAGAAGTACAATGTACCCCAAGGAACATAAGGTACAAATGCCACTCAGATACGGAAAATGTAATGAGAATGTCATTGGTGGCGTATTAGAATAATATGTACACAGGATGTAGGAATGCCAGTTTCCTGTTCCAATTATGGCGTAGTCTTGTTTGGAATCATTGCCATAGAAGCGAGAACACTAATTTCGGCGGCTTCGTCGGTCGGAGCTCTACGACGATTGCTTTGCCTCGGATTGAAGCTTTCCGTTTCCTAAAGCGTCACTGCAAGGCGGGAAAGCATCCGTCGTATAGGTGAGTTCTCCTAAGGGCCACTCTGTGTAAATTTTCTCTATCTCTCTCACGAGAGGACCACGCATGATCGTTGATCCTCACATGGTCCAATTTTATGGTACATGCAGGACTTGGCCAGAAATGAAAGTGAGAGAATAGGGAGCTTCAGATGGTCAAGTATTTAGCAAAATTTCACTGACGGAAAATGATTACAACACTAAGAAAGTTGGTCGGCGTGTTTGTGGATCTGAAAGATAATGCCTATTCGCCGGCCAGAGTGGCCGAGCGGTTCTAGGCGCTGCAGTCTGGAACCGTACGACCGCTACGGTCGCAGGTTCGAATCCTGCCTCGGGCATGGATGTTTGTGATGTCCTTAGGTTAGTTAGGTTTAAGTAGTTCTAAGTTATGGGGGACTGATGATCACAGCAGTTAAGTCCCATAGTGATCACAGCCATTTTTTTGATGTCTATTCAAATTTCGCGCCAGACGCAAAACAGAGGCACTATTGGGCCCACTATGAGGATACGAATCACGTTGCTTTAAATATCCGTTGTAATGCTCGTGAGCGTTAGTTACCTTTGAGAATGGTCGTGGTGAGATGATATTAGCAAGGAAGCCTCTAAGGCAACAAAGACGCCGTTATCTGCACCTCACTGAGCCTGAACGAGGTCGTGTAACTGGGCTTCGAGAAGTTGCAAGTTCCTTCTGCTTTTTTGCAGAGAGACTTGACAGAAATGTAGCCAATGTACCTTATATGACTGCTGCCAGCGACGGTCACGAGCATATACGGCTTCAAGAAGACGGGGCTCCGCACGGCCACTTTGCTCCACCGACAGGGAAGACCACCGTGTTCAGCGTATGGCTTTGGCGCATCGAAACTGCATCTGCGGAGGCAGCGTGTGAGCAGTTGACACCGCACTAACATTCTTTTATATTTGCTGTTACGTTACGGTCTGCTATCTAGGTTACCCGAGAACATACCTTCCTATTAAGAAATAACAGAAATTACGCTATACCGCTATACCGCATTTGATTAAGTTACAATGCATTACAATTACCATGATTTTATTTGTTACATACAGTTCACCGTCTCTTAGCAAGCCCCCTCAAGGGGACCAGTAGCCGTCCCTATGTGCGGGGAAGTGGGCGGGGTCTACTATTAGCAAAACCACTCTATTTTTATCATATTCTATTTTAATTATAAACACAAAAATATAATATTAAATAAGCAAGCGCTGGTGCTCTATTTAAGTATTATTCCACTGGAGCACCCCCTAAAAGAACATAATAATGAATTAAATGTTTAGAATGAAGAGGGGCAATACCTTAACTACGTATAAACCTTTGCTACTGACTTCTCCAGAAACCTAACTCTCGCTAGATGGGGTTGCCTGCCGTCTCCCTTCCTTCTATACTCTATGTCAAATTAGCTCCTATGCCTAGAGCGTTAACGACCAACCTGCGAATGACCATTTCTTACACAGGGCGTTTGATTGCTGCCAATGTGTGACTCACGGCACACACGGCTCTTCTCATCTATTCATCGCCATGCTGCAGCATATGTCTCTTATAAAGAAGCTGAGCGTGGGACGATATTTTATCTGCTAACATTGATAAATGCTTCGATAAATGAACACCACGTAGTATTTCATCTACATTATTAGTGGTAAGATTTTCCTCTCGTCGGAAACAATTTGTGCGTGAACTAGACAATCAAAAACAACATGTCCTGGTTGACCCATCTCAACAACACATTCATAGGATCGACTAGGCCTTTTCCCAAACCGGTGCAAATACGCGGGATATAGACCATGGCCGGACGGAAAGTGCACTAGTCCGCGAGTTACCTTTTCCCTTACTGACGGTAAACTGAAATGTCCGACGTGCTGCCCCAAATGTTCCCAATCCCTTTGCCAAACTTCAGACTGTCTGTTTAATATCTTTCCAATAATCTGTTCCACTTGCACGTACCGTTCCTTTTAAGCCAATAAATGGCAGCTCGTTGTCTAATGACCAGATATACCGGACACAACCCTATAATTATGCATAGGCCATCGGTGGGCGTTGTTCCAAAGGCACCTACCGGTCGTATAATCATATTTCGTTGCTCTCTTCGTACCTCCATGGTTTGTCTAACCAACCTGAGCCTATGAGCCCAGACACTAGAGGTTCAACTCACAACTTACGTCAGGAAGTTGTTATAATATATTTTAATCAGTTAAGGGATGAGATGAAATATCATCTCTCAACTGCTGATTATTTTATTCTACAATGCTAATGTCTTGATCCTCACTTGCTCAATACGCGAGTCAAAGCTCAACTACTGGTCAAGATGGACACCCGATTATCTATCGAATGTTTGCAGTTTTATTGTTGGACCTGATATTTTGATACTGGGGTCTCTCTTAACATCTTACCTTTGAACATTATATAATTGGATTTTGCTGGCGCAACAGCCAATGTGGTCTTCCTGGATCAGTTCATCAGGCACTCCATGGCAATTGCGGACCTTTCCTCAAGTTGTTTTCGAGAACTGGCATGAATCAAGACAAGCAGGTTGTCTGCCCCAATGATGGCCGCCTCTTCCTGCAACTTGTTCAATAGCGGCTCCATAATAACGTCCCAGAAAGCTGGTTACAATACGGAGCATTGCGGTAAACCCTTGAAAACCCTCTTAACAACGGAAGTCTCACTTGGAACATCGCATTAGACCGTGAAACAGTGTGTGTTAGGAGGCCCCTCTACAGCACTCTGTAAAAGCACGAATACCCAAGATGTACAGAAAATGACGTTCAGGAAGGGAATAAATATAGCTACGCTGCGAATACGAAACAGACTTGTAAACATCAATATTTCACACTAAGAGAATAAAAAAGATGCCATTGAAGATGGGGAAACACCTGCGAGACATGTTTGGATACTAAAAGATGAAAATTTCTCAAGATGGAATCACATTTTCTTATTGTATGTTAGGAAGCAAACGCGGACGAGAAAATAACTTGGTCCACAAAATGATTATCCTCCTGTTACTTTCAATGTTGTTTTTAAATTACTGAATAAAGTTTATATGTTATATCAATTCAGCTTATCACTTTGTAGTTCGTACATATATTTTTTTCTTTTTATGTATATATCGATATTACTTTTGTTTTCTTCCAGTTTTGAGGTACAGTTTTTTGTCTGCAGCACGTGTTAAATAAGCAGATTAACAATTTAAGTTGTAGGGATAATGATATTCATTTAATTAACTCACCATTAATTCCAATTAAACCTGTCGCTTTTCTGTTTCTTTTCTTTTTAACCCATGATATCACATAAAGTACTACAGTACTGTACTCCATGTACCTTTACTGTACTCATAAATAACAAAACACTGTTGTAATTATCGTTCTGCAAACGATTCAGCATTTTCTACTATTTTTTTATGTGATCATTACATGTGGTTACTCACAGGTACTTCACGGTATTTGCTTTTCAGATCCATTTCTCGCCAATAGTATAGCTCGGACACCACTGGATCTGTCCGCCTACTTACGCGCAGTACATTTATTTCAAGGGCCAACTGCCAGTCCGCAGCTCGTGGTCGTGCGGTAGCATTTTCGCTTCCCGCGACCGGGTTCCCGGGCTCGATTCCCGGCGGGGTCAGGGTGTGATGACTGGGTGTTCTGTGATGTCCTTAGGCTAGTTAGGTTTAAGTAGTTCTACGTTCTAGGGGACTGATGACCATCGATGTTAAGTCCCATAGTGCTCAGAGCCATTTCAACCATTTTTAATTTTTTTTTTTTTTTTTTTTTTTTTTTTTGAACCAAGCCAACTGCCAGTCCCTCCACGAATCGTCAACCTTCCGCGGGTCTTCTTGTGTTTCCATAGTGTTCTAGATTTACTACCTTGCTTCAGAGAAGCTTATTGTCCGCGAATAATCTCACGAAACCTCTAACGTTATCCACTAGATCACTAATGTCAGCTGGAAATACTAATGGCTCTACAACACTACGTTTGGTTCAAGTGGCTCTGAGCACTATGGGCACTATCGGACTTAACATCTGAGGTCATCAGTCCCCTAGAACTTAGAACTACTTAAACCTAACTAACCTAAGGACATCACACACATACATGCCCAAGGCAGGATTCGAACCTGCGACCGTAGCGGTCACGCGGTTCCAGGCTGAAGCTCCTAGAAGCGCTCGGCCACAGCGGCCGGTCACTACGTTTGGGGTACTACCGAACTTACCCTTACATTGTCGGTTTTGTTACAAGTGTACAAGTGTGACTATTCCTTGATGTATCACGATGTGTCTATTGACAACTCTCTGTTTTTAGTCAAGCTGATCCATAAATATCAATTCTTCCAGTTTAAATTCAGAAGTTATACATCTGTCCCTACCTATGTCGTTGTACGCTACCCGCAATGTTATTTCTGGCATTCAAAAACTATAAGCGAGATTTTCATATCCTCTCGCTCATTACGCGCAAGCTCTTAGCCCTAGAGCAAAAAATTAAGAGGCCTTTTTGTAGGAAATCTAATGTGGTTGTATTTTGTATCGGGATATATTTTCGCTAGAGACCATAGTTTTCTAGTTACGCAAAGCAAACTACAAAAGTGACGTTAAAACGTACTCCACTTTGACAGGCAGCACTCACCGATCAAGATTCCTAGTGTGTTGTTCATGGCACTCCCTCCTACGAAAGTACAAAAATTTGAGCTGCAGACATTATTTCTCACATTAGATCTTTCTTGATCTTCAATGACTGGCCTTGTTACACCACCAGCTCAGGAGAGCTCTTGAAAATTGTACATCTGAAGTTTGTGTAAATTTTATCAAACAGTTTTGTTAATTTTAAATTTGTGAAATTTAGCCCGCCCCTGGTAGCTGAGTGGTCAGCACGACGGAATGTCATACCTAACGGCCCGGGTTCGATTCCCGGCTGGGTCGGATATTTTCTCCGCTCAGGGACTGGGTGTTGTGTTGTCCTTATCATCATTTCATCCCCATCGACACGCAAGTCGCCGACGTGGCGTCAACTCGAAAGACTTGCACCAGGCGAACGGTCTACCCGACGGGAGGCCCTAGCCACACGGCATTTCCATTTCCATTTCCATTTGTGAAATTTAATGAAATAAACAATTACAACGTTCTTTGCATCACGCCTGATGGCTACAAGCCGTAGCAGCCCAATCGTAAGGAAACTTTTTACCAGTGGTAGGAGGGAGTACGACGAGCAACATACTAGAAATCGTGATTGTTGAGATATGCGCCGGCCGGGGTGGCCGAGCGGTTCTAGGCGCTTCAGTCTGAAACCGCCCGACCGACACGGTCGCAGGTTCGAATCCAGCATCGGGCGTGGATATGTGTGATGTCCTTAGGTAAGTTAGGTTTAAATAGTTCTAAGTTCTAGGGACTGATCACCTCAGAAGTCAAGTCCCATAGTGCTCAGAGCCGTTTGAACCGTTTGAGATATGCGACTGGGGTGGCTGTGCGTTTGAAGGTTACTTTTGTAGGTTTTTCTTGAATAACTCGAAAACCGTTGCGTCCAACGAAAACGTGTCGCAGTACAAAATTTAATAACACTACAGAACCGTTCTGTTCATTTTTTTCTGTAGGTTTGCGCGCGCTTAGACCTCCCCCCATGAACCATGGACCTTGCCGTTGGTGGGGAGGATTGCCTGCCTCAACGATACAGATAGCCGTACCGTAGGTGCAACCACAACGGAGAGCTATCTGTTGAGAGGACAGAAAAACCTGTGGTTTCTGAAGAGGGGCAGCACCTTTTCAGTAGTTGCAGGGGTAACAGTCTGGATGATTGACTGATCTGGCCTTGTAACACTAACCAAAATGGCCTTGCTGTTCCGGTACTGCGAACGGCTGAAAGCAAGAGGAAACTACAGCCGTAATTTTTCCGGAGGGCATGCAGCTTGACTGTATGATTAAATAATGATGGCGTCCTCTTGGGTAAAATATTCCGGAAGTAAAATAGTCCCCCATTAGGATCTCCGGGCGGGGACTACTCAAGAGGATGTCGTTATCAGGAGAAAGAGAACTGGCGTTCTACGGATCGGGGCGTGGAATGTCAGATCCCTTAATCGGGCACGTAGGTTAGAAAATTTAAAAAGGGAAATGGATAGGTTAAAGTTATATATACTGGAAATTAGTGAAGTTCGGTGGCAGGAGGAACAAGACATTTGGTCAGGTGAATACAGGGTTATAAATACAAAATCAAAAAGGGGTAATGCAGGAGTAGGTTTAGTAATAAATAAAAAAATAGGAGTGCGGGTAAGCTACTACAAACAGCATAGTGAACGCATTATTGTGGCCAATATAGACACGAAGCCCATGCCTACTACAGTAGTACAAGTTTATATGCCAAATAGCTCTGCAGATGACGTGGAAATTGATGAAATGTATGATGAGATAAAAGAAATTATTCAGGTAGTGAAGGGAGACGAAAATTTAATAGTCATAGATGACTGGAATTCGAGAGTAGGAAAAGGGAGAGAAGGAAACATAGTAGGTGAATATGGATTGGGGCTAAGAAATGAAAGAGAATGACGCCTGGTAGAATTTTGCACAGAGCATAACTTAATCATAGCTAATACTTGGTTCAAGAATCATGAAAGAAGGTTGTATACATGGAAGAACCCTGGACATACTAAAAGGTGTCAGACAGATTATATAATGGTAAGACAGAGATTTAGGAACCAGGTTTTAAATTGTAAGACATTTCCAGGGGCAGATGTGGACTCTGACCAAAATCTATTGGTTATGAACTGTAGATTAAAACTGAAAAAAAATTGCAAAAAGGTGGGAACTTAAGGAGATGGAACCTGGATAAACTGAAAGAACCAGAGGTTGTACAGAGTCTCATGGAGAGCACGAGGAAACAATTGACAGGAATGGAGGAAAGAAATACAGTAGAAGAAGAATGGGTAGCTTTGAGAGATGAAATAGTGAAGGCAGCAGAGGATCAAATAGGTAAAAAGGCGAGGGCTAGTAGAAATCCTTGGGTTACAGAATAAATATGGAATTTAGTTGATGAAAGGAGAAAATATAAAAATGGAGTAAATGAAGCAGGCAAAAAGGAATACAAACGACTCAAAAATGAGATCAACAGGATGTGCAAAATGGCTAAGCAGGGATAGCTAGAGGACAAATGTAATGATGTAGAGGCTTATCTCTCTAGGGGTTTGATAGATCCTGCCTACAGGAAAATTAAAGAGACCTTTGGAGAAAGGAGAATCACTTGCATGAATATCAAGAGCTTTGATGGAAATCCAGTTCTAAGCAAAGAAGGGAAAGCAGAAAGGTGGAAGAAGTATATAGAGGGACTATACAGGGGCGATGTTCTTGAGGACAATATTATGGAAATGGAAGAGGATGTAGATGAAGATCAAATGGGAGATATGATACTGCGTGAAGAGTTTGATAGAACACTGAAAGACCTAAGTCGAAACAAGGCTCCGGGAGTAGACAACATTCCATTAGAACTACTGACAGCCTTGGGAGAGCTAGTCCTGACAAAACTCTACCATCTGGTGAGCAAGATGTATGAGACAGGCGAAATACCCTCAGACTTCAAGAAGAATATAATAATTCCTATCCCAAAGAAAACAGCTGTTGACAGATGTGAGAATTACCGAACTATCGGTTTAAAAAGTCACAGCTGCAAAATACTAACGCGAATTCTTTACAGACGAATGGAAAAACTGATAGAAGCCAACCTCGGGGAAGATCAGTTTGATTCCGTAGAAATGTTGGAACATGTGAGGGAATACTGACCCTACGACTTATCTTAGAAGAAAGATCAAGGAAAGGCAAATCTACATTTCTAGCATTTGTAGACTTAGAGAAAGCTTTTGACAATGTTGACGGGAATACTCTGTTTCAAATTCTGAAGGTGGCAGGGGTAAAATACAGGGAGCGAAAGGCTATTTACAATTTGTTCAGAAAGCAGATGGTAGTAATAAGAGTCGAGGGACATGAAAAGGAAGCAGTCGTTGGGAAGGGAGTACATTGAGCAAGCAGTAAAGGACACAAAAGAAAAGTTCGGAGTAGGTATTAAAATCCATGGAGAAGAAATAAAAAACTTTGAGGTTCGCCGATGACATTGTTATTCTGTCAGAGACACCAAAGTACTTGGAAGAGCGGTTGAACGGAATGGACAGTGTCTTGAAAGGAGGGTATAAGATGAACATCAACAAAAGCAAAACGAGGATAATGGAATGTAGTCGAATTAAGTCGGGTGATGCTGAGGGAATTAGATTAGGAAATGACGCACTTAAAGTAGTAAAGGAGTTTTGCTATTTGGGGAGCAAAATAACTGATGATGGTCGTTGTAGAGAGGATATAAAATGTAGACTGGCAATGACAAAGAAAGCGTTTCTGAAGAAGAAACAGTTGTTAACATCGAGTATAGATTTAAGTGTCAGGAAGTCATTTCTGAAAGTATTTGTATGGAGTGTAGCCATGTATGGAAGTGAAACATGGACGATAAATAGTTTGGACAAGATGAGAATAGAAGCTTTCGAAGTGTGGTGCTACATAAGAATGCTGAAGATTACATGAGTAGATCACATAACTAATGAGGAGGTATTGAATAGAATTGGGGAGAAGAGGAACTTGCGGCACAACTTGACTAGAAGAAGGGTTCGGTTGGTAAGACATGTTCTGAGACATCGAGGGATCACCAATTTAGTATTGGAGGGCAGCGTGGAGGGTAAAACTCGTAGAGGGAGACCAAGAGATGAATACACTAAGCAGATTCAGAAGGATGTAGGCTGCAGTAGGTACTGGGAGATGAAGAAGCTTGCACAGGATAGAGTAGCATGGAGAGCTGCATCAAACCAGTCTCAGGACTGAAGTCCACAACAACAACAACAACAACAACAACATGCGCTTAGCGAGCGACAGGGTGAAAAAATCCCGCGCGCAGTTTTTGAAGGCTAGATATATCATTGCAGGCTGCAATGGAATATTGCTTATCTTACTTACATCTCTTATCTTCAGCATACTTCTGCAAAGCACTTCAAAGGCTTCTATTATTTTGTTTGTACTAACCTATGTTAATATGTCAACCAAACACGAAATATTCATTTGCATCAGTTGCCCGTCTCAAAGCGCTTAGCTTAGGATTCTCTGCCACCTTATCTTTAAGTGCTGGGGCACTCTGTGTACCTATCAAATATAAACAGTGTGAAAATAATCCACATTATGATTATATTAAGGAGGTGGCAGGATGATAACTTCCAATTAACGGCAGGTGACATATGTGCCAATACAAATAATTGAAATAATTATCCGGAACTGGTGATGAAGCGATATGCGTTCATTGTGAGTACTAAGAGCGTTAACTCGCTGTTTATGTAGCACGGTATGTTAGAAGGCATTAGAGTGTTCTCTATAATTAATTTTAGCACGTGACAGAGATGTGTCAAGTAAATTTCGAAGTCATATTTGTGTCTTTGGCACACGTTTTAGTAGTTGTTTATCGTAGCACGCATAATGGAACAACGGAACGCTTCAACGTGGCGCTAACACTGATATACTCTCCAAACTTCGGCGAGGCGCTGCAGCCTCTGCATAACGCATCCGCTGTGAGAGGAGCGTGCTTGTTGCGTTGGAAAACAGCTTACTCATGGCCTAGGGCTGTTTTGGAATGAAATGGCTCACACGGAAGTGAAGAGCATACCGAAATGCAACTTCGTAACAGATTAAAGTGTTACGGCACATGGGAACTAAATCTGTATTCCTCTCCACGAATGTGGGTTTGTATCTGGAAATAATATCCATGTTAATGAACTATGTGACAGAGCTGGGAAAGTTCACTGTCTCACCAATGGACGACACGAAGATGAAATTGTAATCTGATCCGCATTGTGGCTGAAAACGACGAGAGTCTATGTTGAGGAAATTTGGATAATATCATTTTATGTCGCAAAACTATTGAATGTTTACAAACGCTATACATAATAAATAACAACAAAGAGCTTCCTGTTTCATTTATCTACACGAACATCTATATAAGTGTATATTCACTTTAGATTAACTACAGAGTTTCTTCTACTTGTAACTATTCAACAAGGCTAATGAATCATATATATATACAAATTATAATACCTGTGTCTACAACGGTAGTTGGTAGACACCTTAGCAAGAAAAAGAAATTATATGCTTTACTAAAAATATATAAAGAACTATTCTGCATGTTTGAGACTATCATACAATATAAATTTAAAGCCTGCAGAGGATGCACTGGGCGGTTATAATGAAAGTGCAGCTACTTACAGACGTTATCGTACGGCAGCGAAACTGGTAGATATGCGAATGCATTAATGTGGAACAAATGTACGCTGGGGAAAAATCAGTTCCAATTTTGGCCAAGAGGTGCAAACTTGGTGGTGTGAATGCAAGGAAGACTTACTGATATATTTCGACAGCAAAAGGATTAGGAACGAGATGTAGGCAGAGATGGTCAAATAAGTGAGAAAGACATTATGTTGCTTTTATTACTAACCGTCATGGCTTATCAAATGACGGCGTGGATATCATACGGTCATACAAAGAATGCACGGCGCCAGATTTGCACCTGGTGGCCAAAACTGGAACTAATTTTTTTCTGGCGCAAATCAGTTCGCATTAACGCATTAGTATGTCTGAGAAGTTTCGCTGTCATACGATAATTACAACCCACACTGGACCCCTTTGAGCAGCTGTGCTTTACTTATAACCACTAGGTATTTATACGACAGCCATCATCCTTAGGGCGATTGCCAGATGACAGGAGTGTCGAACGGATACGATCATGAAAGTAATGGCTATCTTCCCTATAATCTTGTTTTGGGACTTCTGTGAGATATGCATTGCTGGCTACAAAGTATTTCTGCACTTTCTATAAAATATCATCACAGTTCTACTTTTTTACGTTTCACATCAATGTTTAGAGAAAAGAACGTATACACCGTAACCTAAGTGCGGCCTGTCATGATTTCCTCTCCCGTGTCAGCCTCTCACTGTATCAGCTGCACCCAACGTCCTCAATTATTTCTTGGATATACATGAATATTTGACTCCTAATATTGGTTCTACCCTCAACAGCGTCCTCACGTACTACGGAGATAGTTCCTTGATGGCTGAACACATAGCCGATCAGCCTGCATCTTCTTCATGTCTGTGTTTTTCGTACGTTCCTCTTCTTGTAGTTCCTGCGGAGAACCTCATTTCTTATCAGGCCGCCTGATTTTCAAAATCCTTCTGTAGTACTATATCACGGGCGCTTTGATCACCTTCTCCTCCCGTTTCTCCAAATGTACATCGTCAGAAATTTATTCCTCAAATTAAGACCTATGTATGATAGTTGGACTCTTCACACTGCCAGGAATGCCCACTTCGTCTATGATAGTACGCTTTTTTTTGTCTCTTTGCTTCGTCTTTCACGTGTTAATCTGCTTCCCTAATAGCAGAATTTTTCCTGCCTGCGGGATTGTGTGGATGATATTTTTCCTAAATTGTGGTAGTATACATCGAGATTCATAGATTCCGCGAACGAACTAGAATAGTCATTAGTGTACACAACTCAAAATGAGTATAGTTCAGAACGAATTTTATCTGAGCCTTCCGCATTATTTAGCCGCAATCCTTGCAAAACACAGGGCCTCTCACCATTGCCATATCGATTCCCATTTCTTCTTTTATCATGCCATCAGACGGTTCCACCCCTCGTAGAGAACTTCACTACACTCTTTCTAACTATCCGCTCTCTTCTCTGTGTTTAACATCGGAATTCATCTTGAATTATTAATGTTGACACTATTGCATTTAATTTTACTGAAAGCTGTTCTGACTTTTTTGCATGCTGAAGCAGTCCTTAGGATAACCATGACTTTTACAAAATCTTGGAATTTTTACTGCTTTCATTTTCCCTTCGCTTCATTGAACTTGTCAGCTGGATTGGATTGGATTGTTTTGGGGAAGAGACCAACCAGCGAGGACATCGGTCTCATTAGATTAGGGAAGGACGGGGAAGGAAGTCGGCCGTGCCCTTTCAAAGGAATCATCCCGGCATTTGCCTGGAGCGATTTAGGGAAATCACGGAAAACCTAAATCAGGACGGCCGAACGTGGGATGGAACCGTCGTCCTCGTGAAGAACTTGTCAGTTATTTCGTTCCTAAGTGACTTATGTTGCCGTATTTTTCACATTGCTATATTCCTGTCTTTTCGTAAACATGTATATACTTATATACTTTCTCTTTCGTTGCTAAATTTCTTCTGTTACCCAAGGGGTTTTTGCAGTTTCCTTTTTTTGTAACTGTATTACTTATCTGTCAAGCTTCTGTGATTGTTTATCACAGAAATATCCACTCTTCTTCTAATGTACTGCCTATTGTGCTATTAACTGTCTCAGTTTCTACAGTCTCAGAGAACTTCAGTCCGGTCTTATTACAGTTCCGCACTCATTTTGCCATACGGTTCTCTCAAACCATAACCTAGTCTTCATCCTTACGCCACTGTTACCTAGTAGAACTTATATCTGCTCCTGGATACGCCCTAAAATCCAATACCTGATTTCGAAATCTCTGTCTGAACGTAAATCTTTATTTTCTATCCAATTCACATTACAGACCCCAACTAAATGTTGACTGAGCCTTTGCATCTCTGTTTCAATTTAAGATTATGTAACTTCCATAACACATTCAAACTCCATACTGTTCATGCTCCGATTCGTAGAAAGTTATCCTTTCTTTAGTATCTTTTTTCTCGTGGTTGCCGCGCGGAGTGGCCGCCCGGTTTGAGGCGTCATGTCACAGAGTGCGCTGCCCCTCCCACCGGAGGTTCTAGTCCTCCCTCCGGCATGGGTGTGTGTGTGTGTTGTTCTTAGCATAAGTTAGTTTAAGTAGTGTGTAAGTCTAGAGACCGATGACCTCAGTAGTTTGGTCCCTTAGGAATTCACATAGATTTGAACATTTTCACGTGGTTACGTACTCTCACGTAGACCGCTGCAGTGATACAGAATCTTCTATCACCTGAGATATCATCAATACACTTTTTCAGTTACAGACTAAATTCATGCGGATACGCATTAAGTGTACTTATTGCATTGTTTTCCTTTGCCTTCTGCATCCTCATACCGCTGCTGATAACTAATTCTTCCAAGTTTTAGATGCATTTACCCAACCCAAAGCACGAATGTGCTATGAACCCGTCTTTTCAAGCAGCGTTCCACTGAATTAGTTCGATGGTACTATAATGCACCGCGATATGAACTCCAAACACGGGACAAATAATTTTACAGTTTCATTTCAGTACGTATGCTTTTCTTGAATGAAATGCTACTTAAGCTACGCTGGAAAGCTGCCAGACAATTTATCCAACGAATAAGTTCACCCATTGCCGACATCCTATTACGTTTCACGAAACGTTCTAGTTACGGGACTCACTGAATGATATAAGTGGCAAATGGCAACCAAGTATATGAAATGAAATGAAGACCCGTGCTTCTTTACAGAGCGTAGGGGAACGATGCGGGAGACCCGCACCACCTTACTAGGCAAGGTCCTAATGGAGGTGGTTTGCCGTTGCCTTCCTCCGACCGTAATGGGGATGAATGATGTATATAGGCATGGTCAAAAATGGAGAATCTTTGTTGTAGTATTACGAAATACCTTAATGGTGGGCTACTTGGTGACAATGCTGTCAGCCACGACTAAGAATTGAGTACTTGGACACTGGTGGTGTATAACGGACGGCCCGTCGAGGATGCTACTGATGACAAAGAGAATGCCTGCCGACGCCCGCCACTGAAAAGGAATCAAAAGAATCAACAGATAAAGTGTCTGTTCTGGTACGCCATATCCATGTAATAATAGCGCTGTGCCGAAATTTGCATAGTAGGAATTCTGATTGATGTTAATGATTTTCAGAAAAGTCAGGCTTACGGGAAAATTAAGATCCTGGCCATAGCCTCATACTACTGCGATTCAGTGGTCAAGGAAGCTGTGGAGATACAATTAGCAGACACATTGCTCAATGGAGACGAGGGTTCCCAGCTCGGCAAATCTCGGAAACCCATCATTTCACATCTGTCTTCATCTCATCCATAATAATTATCAACAAGACAATTCGTTAACTCTGTGGGTTCACTGATTCAGCGCTTACTTTGTTTTACTCTTAAGCACATCAAGTGTAGTAGCACTCGGCTAGCAGCATTACCTGCAATAGTAATGTCATTTGGACGCCAAGAAACGCAATATCGCGAGGCCCAACACAATACTGCTCCTCGTGGGATATCCATCTCCCTCCTCCCCCCCACCCCCCTTCCAACCCCCACCACACACCGCAGCCGTAATACTGACAATATTCATTTAGGCATACTTAAACTTTTTGTATTATACACTCCTGGAAATGGAAAAAAGAACACATTGACACCGGTGTGTCAGACCTACCATACTTGCTCCGGACACTGCGAGAGGGCTGTACAAGCAATGATCACACGCACGGCACAGCGGACACACCAGGAACCGCGGTGTTGGCCGTCGAATGGCGCTAGCTGCGCAGTATTTGTGCACCGCCGCCGTCAGTGTCAGCCAGTTTGCCGTGGCATACGGAGCTCCATCGCAGTCTTTAACACTGGTAGCATGCCGCGACAGCGTGGACGTGAACCGTAAGTGCAGTTGACGGACTTTGAGCGAGGGCGTATAGTGGGCATGCGGGAGGCCGGGTGGACGTACCGCCGAAATGCTCAACACGTGGGGCGTGAGGTCTCCACAGTACATCGATGTTGTCGCCAGTGGTCGGCGGAAGGTGCACGTGCCCGTCGACCTGGGACCGGACCACAGCGACGCACGGATGCACGCCAAGACCGTAGGATCCTACGCAGTGCCGTAGGGGACCGCACCGCCACTTCCCAGCAAATTAGGGACACTGTTGCTCCTGGGGTATCGGCGAGGACCATTCGCAACCGTCTCCATGAAGCTGGGCTACGGTCCCGCACACCGTTAGGCCGTCTTCCGCTCACGCCCCAACATCGTGCAGCCCGCCTCCAGTGGTGTCGCGACAGGCGTGAATGGAGGGACGAATGGAGACGTGTCGTCATCAGCGATGAGAGTCGCTTCTGCCTTGGTGCCAATGATGGTCGTATGCGTGTTTGGCGCCGTGCAGGTGAGTACCACAATCAGGACTGCATACGACCGAGGCACACAGGGCCAACACCCGGCATCATGGTGTGGGGAGCGATCTCCTACACTGGCTGTACTCCACTGGTGATCGTCGAGGGGACACTGAATAGTGCACGGTACATCCAAACCGTCATCGAACCCATCGTTCTACCATTCCTAGACCGGCAAGGGAACTTGCTGTTCCAACAGGACAATGCACGTCCGCATGTATCCCGTGCCGCCCAACGTGCTCTAGAAGGTGTAAGTCAACTACCCTGGCCAGCAACATCTCCGGATCTGTCCCCCATTGAGCATGTTTGGGACTGGATGAAGCGTCGTCTCACGCGGTCTGCACGTCCAGCACGAACTCTGGTCCAACTGAGGCGCCAGGTGGAAATGGCATGGCAAGCCGTTCCACAGGACTACATCCAGCATCTCTACGATCGTCTCCATGGGAGAATAGCAGCCTGCTTTGCTGCGAAAGGTGGATATACCCTGTACTAGTGCCGACATTGTGCATGCTCTGTTGCCTGTGTCTATGTGCCTGTGGTTCTGTCAGTGTGATCATGTGATGTATCTGACCCCAGGAATGTGTCAATAAAGTTTCCCCTTCCTGGGACAATGAATTCACGGTGTTCTTATTTCAATTTCCAGGAGTGT
The DNA here is from genome assembly GCF_023864275.1 of Schistocerca cancellata. Lineage (NCBI taxonomy): Eukaryota > Metazoa > Arthropoda > Insecta > Orthoptera > Acrididae > Schistocerca > Schistocerca cancellata. Next base: position 239,666,110 of record NC_064628.1, on the reverse strand, counting down.
AAATAGCAGTATGCAGCTTCAATGCAACGGCGCATTGAAAATGTATCACAAACAAGTTATCATCAAGTCATCATCCAATGTTAGTTAACAACACATCAGCGGTATAAACCTTCAAGGGATACAGCGATAACCGAGACTTCAGACGTATATCACACTATTGGGCTGTAGCGTAAGGGAAGAGTTCGTGGGTAATACAAGTCTGAGTATATAGTGTCGCATCTCACAACATGCTAATATTTTTTATCTTGGTGTTGTAAACTGATACTAGGCCCTTCTTATGAATTTAGTATCAGTATTTCGTATTCATTGTTATTTGACATGTCCGTCTGATTAGAGAACGAAAGATGAAATGAATATTTCCTAGGCGCTCCAGTCCGGAGCCGCGCTGCTGCTACGGTCGCAGGTTCGAATCCTGCCTCGGGCATGGGTGTGCGTGATGTCCTTAGGTTAGTTAGGTTTAAGTAGTTCTAAGTTCTAGGGGACTAATGACCGCAGCAGTTGAGTCCCATAGTGCTCAGAGCCATTTGAACCAATATTTCCTATTTCCGAATCTGTGGCGATTTCCGAGTGTATGATTAGGTAGGAACCTAAAAGAACAGCTTAAAGCGATCAGCAATAACATTCATATCCTTCCTTCTCGCACATATTCCATGGGTAACAATCATCTCACAAGTGCTCCTGGTATGAGGCCAGCATTGAACACTAACGAAAGTTGATAGCAGTTCCTGTGATCGACAATATTGCGCTCGACGTCAAAAAGACGTCACGTTTGCAAAAAGTGTTGTTAAACGAGTGTTACCCCATCAAATTTAATCTGTGACTGATGATCTTGTAACCAACAGTGTTATCTCTGACTCACACGCGTTTAATCCAAAGCGTGTGAAGTGATTTAAACACGTGCCAGCGACTCCCTTTAAGGATGACTGAAAGGTTCTCAAGCGAAATATCTGAACATGAGATAAAAATATTCTCGATGTACGGCAGCAAAATGACGGAATAGCCAGGGATTTGATGCCACATTTGTATGGCTTTCGTACAAATATAAGTATGTAATTATTAATTGCTTGTGAACGTGATTTAGTAGTTTTTGAACAGTACTAATGTACTGGATTAGCTACGTAAACTGTTACGTTAGCACATTTCAGTGTAATTCTAATGAATTTACCCACTAAAACTGAATTAGCGATTAGTTTAGAAACGATATTTTATTAATTCTGAGGATGTGAATTATTCTTTGACTTTTGTGAATTTTTCCCACGTGTGGTTAAAGTAGTAACGTGTAACACTCGACTTCTTTTGATTAATCTAAGCTATTCAGGGCCTGTTCACGATCAACAAGAAGTCGTTTATGTGTCAGAGATTACATTTTTGTAGTTTAGTCCGTGATTTTTGAGTGTTCCCCTGAGAAGGTAATTACGACTAGGGCCCTCAGGTTTCAAGTAGGTCGGACAGAACAACTATACCCGGAGCAGATACAAGACCGACTGATAAAGATAGCACCATAGCTTTAACCCAAATATAAGGCAAACCACTGTTCATTATATCGATTAAAATTGCTCTGAATTTCGTATTCATTGTTATTTAACATGTCCGTCTGATTAGAGAACGAAAGATGAAATGAATATTTGGCTGTTTGTTTCCGAATATGTGGCGATTTCCGAGTGTTGTCAGCAAACAGTCAGTCTGACAAGTCCTTTAGATGTAATGACAGCTGCGAATATGATCTACCAGCCGCCAACGCATTCCATGTTCGCAAACATCGTATAGTGAGTGATAAGTGATAATTTACCACACTTGAATCCAAAATAACAGTCAGCAAAGCATATACTTTTGTAGGAGAAGGCAGATATTTTCATATTCTAAAACAAGACTATGTGAGAGACATTACCACTTTTAAATTTAAAGGGCTGTGAACTTAGTGGGATTACTGGTTGGTGATTACTCGAATTGCTGTTCGGATATAATTGTATTTGTAAAGATAATGTGTTCAGACAACTTTCCAGCCATCCTTTACACTTCCAGGTTCTCCCGTCTTATCAACGAACTAAGCCAATTGTGCTTAGGATCTGCAAGAAGACAGTAGAAACTGTAGAAGTTTCTTGCAGATCCTAAGCACAATTGGCTTAGTTCGTTGATAAGACGGGAGAACCTGGAAGTGTAAAGGATGGCTGGAAAGTTGTCTGAACACATTATCTTTACAAATACAATTTGTGCTTAGGATCTGCAAGAAACTTCTACAGTTTCTACTGTCTACAACTCCCTCTACTAACATGCACCATGGAAGTTACTCCGTGGAGTCTTAAGCTATGTTCTACTATCCTGTACCTTCTTCTGGTCAGTGTTTTCCATATATTCCTTTCCTCGCCGATTCTGCAGAGAACCTCATTTCTTACCTTATCGGTTCACCTATTTTAAACATTCTTCAGTAGCACCATATCTAAAATGATTCTATTATCTTCTGTTCCTGTTGTCCCACAGTTCATGCCTCACTGCCATACCATGCTGTGCTCCAAACGTATATTCTTAGAAATTTCTGCCTCAAATTAAGGCCTGTATTTGATAGTGGTAGACTTCTCCTGGCTAGAAATGTGTTTTTCTGCCACTGTTGGTCTGCTTTTTTATGTCCTTCTTGCTCCTACATAACTGGTCATTTTTCTGCTAGGTAGGAGAGTTCTTTAACTCTGTCTTCTTCGTGATCCTCAATTCTGATGTTAAGTTTGTCACCTTTTCTTATTTCTGCTACTTTTCATTACTTTCGTCTTTCTTCAGCTTACTATCAATTTATATTTTGCACTCATTCGACTGCTCACTCCATTCAACAAATCCCGTGATCCTTCTTCACCCTAAGTGAGAATAGCAATGTCATCAGCGAATCTTATCATTGGTATTGTTTTAACCTGAATTTTAATTCCATTCTTGAATCTTTCTTTTATTTCCGTCATTGATTCTTCGACGTACAGGTTCACCAGCAGCGGCGAAATACTACATCCCTCTCTTACGCCTTTTTTAATCCGTGCACTTCGTTCATGTACGAAGACAAAGGTGCCATTTCGTAATTACGTAAACATTGTAGGTCACATTGTGTACACGAAGAAAAAAATGTGCAAAATATTCCATTATAAGCTTTTTAAATTAAAAAAGAAACCCCGTTTATTGCAGCACAACGCGGCCGAGTGATGTGTATTACCTGTCGAGATTACAACACAGGTTTCACCACGATATATATTCATTTCCTCTTCAGACCACAGTCAGAATGAAGGATGGAGCGAGACTAAATTGAAACACAAATCAATGATGTTATTGGAGAATGCATTTCGTAGTTCAAAGTGAAAGCGTTCTAGGGACGGACGGACAATAGCGTGTGGAATGAATGTACGCGAGAGTTCCTTTTGTTCTATATGGTCTGTCGAGCGCAGAGAGGATATAAACTACCTCCTGTCAGTCGGATTCTACTGAAGTTGTAGAATGAAAAAAACTACTGGCTAGATATAGAGCAGCTTTGTTCACCTGCGTATGTATCTATTGCAATAAGTAGAGGTAGAGAGTACTTCTCAAATGGTATTGTCACTACCTACTATAACAGTCACGCTGTTATTGGAGATCTGCACTCCTTCAGTATGTGGGATGCTTATTCAGCCACTCTACATCGGATCATTAATTTAACATGACAAATAAAAGACTTTTTTCATTGAAAAGTGCATTTACAAGCATTCAAATTGTAGTGATGGAGATGATTAATTTTAGTAGCCTTACATTTCCCTACATTGTTTTATACATGACTAAGCACTAATGTTTATTCAGTATGCAATTACTGACAGAATTATATTCGTGAAAAACATAATTTAGTCATTCTTCAAATGACTAAAAATTTTAATTTAGCGTATAAATTAAAAAAAAGTCAAACAAATCAACGTGCTCTTGCTGCACATAAAATCAAGACGCGTCTTAAAACACAGATCATGACACAAAAAAAATACTAGCTACGAACATATTAAAACATATTGTAATATTCATACATTAGTCATGACACAATATCAGTTAAGTGTTGTGACGCAAATACCCATAATACAACACGACACAAATATCTATGCGAAATAAACAATATTACGCGTGACACCAATATAGGAACCACTGAAAGGTGGCTACACTGAGTCACAGCGCCAGAGATTGCGCCAAAGAGTATTATTCAGCCGCCTCCACAGGCAGTGCTTGTCGTGAAGTCGTCGTGGAGAGTGTTTGTCCAGAAGCGGTGGTAGAGTTCTTGTCGAGAGGCGGTGGTAGAGAGTGCTTGTGGAGATGTTGCAGTAGTGTGTCGTTGTTGAGAAGTTCCCATTGTGAGTGCTTGTTCAGATTTTGACATATTGTTTTGATGGGCTAGACACCAGATGTTGTTGGATTAGGGATGCTGTAATGTGCTTTTCGTCAATATATATGAAGGTAAAAAAAATTCCTTTTTTTTATTTATTTCATTGTCTTAAACAATAATGCCTCTTGGTCACAGGTTCAGTCAACAAAGCATCTGGCACGTGTTCTTGTATTAGACTGTATTTCTGGTTTCTATGTGCAATTATATGTATTTCAGTTTTATTTACTTAATTCAGTCTAAATGGTATCTAAAATATCTTGTCTTATTGAGGAAGTACCGTGCCAGATGTGTACGTTGAATCACACTTCCACACACAGAACAGCTACACTTACGTTTTGTTGTTTCGTAGGTTTTATAGTTGCTGGGGACTTAATTAATTGTTTTAACGCAAGTTTTCCTTCATTCTTTGTTGTTATTCTATGCAGTCAGATTGCGTACAATTACTGGTCAGGGCCAACCGGTTACGAGGATGAATAACCGGACAGACAGTAAAAAATATTTGCATAATAAAAATTTATTTTATTAAGCCCCCATGCACGTGGCGACCGCTGCTTCGGATCGTCCCTTGGAATTCTTCTGATAATAAAAATAGCAGACAGTACTATTGTTGAAGTAGTTTGTAGTTTAGTAATTGTAGTCTATATTGCATGTGTAGATTTTGTAATTGAACATTTGCAGTTGTCTTGTCATTCTTCTGGCGGCATTTTTGTGGAATTTAATTTTTGATGAGTCGTATACAGGTCTGACAATTTTGTGCAATTTTGAAGGTTTTAATTGTTCGTTGGACGTGTTTGGCGGGAAGCATTTCGTGTGAATGGTATTGTTGGTGATAAAGTGTCATTGTGTGTAATTTTCGTATAGTGACGAGTTTTGTATAGTTTGTAAATGATTACGCGATCGATGAAAAAGGCAAAAATGATGGATAGAGAGAATGACGAAATTGTTAACATGGCGAACTCGCCAACACAGGAGAACAGGATGAAGAATAATGAAGTGGAAAACAATTTAATAAGTCGGGAAAATAGTCCGGAAACAGTTGAAAATTTTTCACAATCAAAAAATTTTCAGAATACGAGATTAACGACAGAAGATATTGAGCAGTTGATGAATGCAATATTACATTTGGGATCTCAGTTAGAAACCGAGTTGAAAGCAATGGGAACACAGTTAAGATCTGAATTAAAAACAGTGGGATCACAGTTACGATCTGAATTAGAAACAGATATGGGCACAATGGAAACACAGTTAGGCTCACGAATAGGGACATGTTTCAAAAACATGAAAGATGAATCAAAGAAAGAAATTAGGGAAGAAGTACAACCGATTTTGAATGCCCACAATAATAGTTTAATTTCAACAGAAATCAGACAAGAGGAACAGGACAGAGAACAGGAAGAAAAAGATCGCGTGATAGTAGAAAAATTTTCAGAATTAAATTTACAACGTGCATGGGGGCTTAATTAAATATAATATTATGCAAATAATTTTAATCTTAGTCGCTGTCTGTGCGGTTACGCAGTCTCGTAATCGGTTTGCCCTGACCACTATTAGTACGCAATCTGACTGCATTGAATAACAACAAAGAATGAATGAAATCTTCCGTTAACACATTTAATTAATTAAGTCCCCAGCAACTATAAAACCTACGAAACAACAAAACACAAGTGTAGCTGTTCTGTGTGTGGAAGTGTGATTCAACGTACACATCTGGCACGGTACTTTCTCAATAAGACAAGATATTTTAGATACCATTTAGACTGAATTAATTAAATGAAACTGAAATACTATAATTGCACATAGAAACCAGAAATACAGTCTAATACAAGAACGCGAGCAAGATGCTTTCTTGACTGAACCTGTGACCAAGAGGCATTATTGTTTAAGACAATGAAATAAATAAAAACAAGGAATTCTTTTTACCTTCATATATATTGACGAAAAGCACATTACAGCATCCCTAAACCAACAACATCTGGTGTCTAGCCCATCAAAACAATATGTCAAAATCTGAACAAGCACTCACCATGGGAACTTCTCAACAACGACACGCTACTGCAACATCTCCACAAGCACTCTCTACCACCGCCTCTCGACAAGAACTCTACCACCGCTTCTCGACAAACACTCTCCACGACGACTTCACGACAAGCACTGCCTGTGGAGGCGGCTGAATAATACTCTTTGGCGCAATCTCTGGCGCTGTGACTCAGTGTAGCCACCTTTCACCACAAAAGCAAGTGACAAAATTATAATAGCCATTCAATACACTTAAAAATTTAAACATAAGCAATTAAACAATAAGAAGTGCGATACCATTACAGGAACAACAAACAACAGAATTATTAAATTTATCCAGTCAACTTGAAAAACTGGGAAGGTCGTAATTTTAACGATCGTTTATTTCAAATCGTCATCCTGCCCAATTATTCAACCATTTCAGCCTTCACTGACACCTTTTTAATATGAATCGTTCAGTTCTTTACTATGTCCTGGAAATGATTTTGGTCTTTTCGCCTCTAGAGTATAACGTTTTGAGTCGCGACATGATACTCGGCGTTAGTTAGTAGTCCACAATTCGTTTTCTTTGCCTCCTAAAATGAATAACAGTTTGATTGTTTCTATTGGTCCTGTTGTGTCACGTTGTCATGCCGAATACAGTCGGGCACGAAGTTATTTAACCAAATTAGCTATTCCCGATCTGCAGCGAAGTTCTCACATATTTATATGCTACAGTCTTGAACGTTGCTAACGTCGAGCAGCCGTATTTCGTTTTTAATGAAGGATAAAAACAACCAACCGGTTTCACAGATTTTACTGCATGGTCCTGATTTATACCGACTAAGGGTATATTCATCAGCGCAGTGCAGGCCAACCATGGGGTGCGTATAGCGCAGACCGTCACAAATTAAGAAAACATTTATATTACAAATGAAAGCAGTTACAACAATTGACCAAACTTAATAAAAGAAGTATAAAAACAGGTAATAAATATACAGGAAATGATGCAAAATGATGCAGCAGTTGAAACGCACCATCTGTCCAGTGACACATGGCATTAAAGAGCACAAAATGAACAGACTTGACATATTAGGAATAACAGCTGTGGAATACAACACAAACTGTTAGAAGAGGAGGAAAATAATTTTTGACAACTGTGTCTAAAGACCCTCTTCAAAAGAACGACAGAATGACAAAAAGTTACGAACAACGGTTTGAAGACGTTAATGAAATTTTTATTTCGCAGTTGTGACTGTTCATTAAGAACGAGAACATAATTAACAGACATATGCTTAAAAATTTCAAATTTTTAAAGAATATCAAGCCTCCAACCTTTCTTTTCTTTATGGAGCATAGTAGCTTCATCGACTGCCTTCGGTTTGTGGCCTGCAGCATATGATCCACAAACAACGAATTATCCACATTAGTACCCTTTCTTGGTAATAAATGCTATTTAGATCTGATACTGATGGTACCTCCGGTCTGTTCTGTGTAAAAAACTTGGTAAGTATAACGGATTATTTTGTGGACCTCTGAATTACACAAAAGGGTATCAGGCTGATGTCAGTTCTAGTGGCATACTATGCTTGTGGTCTTAATGTTGGCAACATAACTTATATCTACTTGGCTTGAGCATTTCAGCTTACATAATTTTATTATCTCTGCATGCAGTGTGAACTTACCTAACTAATATCTGTTCTGTTTTTGATATTTCTAATTGTACTTAAGATTTTTGATATGGTTGTTTTTCTCCTATGTTGATTAAAAATTACAGGTACCTATAACTTAATGCGATGATGACACCCTTAACCGGTATCCAAAGCAGGTCAATGTAATAAAATTTGTGCACCCGTCTGGGTGCTATTACCCTTCATTAAACCTGTTTAAGTGAATAATGCCGGTTATGTTGGTACTTATACAGTTACTGCAGAAGGAACTGATTTTCTCTTACGTTATGTATCTCCGTAAAATTTTTTAAGTGCGTCACGTCAGGTACAAATACTGTCCTACAGCGCAAAAGATGTTTTGACCACGGGAAGTGTGACAGCATATTATTAGACAAAGCGAAATTAAGATGCGGCCGTGAGTGGGTACAGTCGCTTTCTAGTTTAAAGCATTGCGCCTTGTTGCTTTGCACTGCAGACATGAGAAGCGATCGCAGAAAATCCCTTCGCAGGCAGTCATCTCGGCTTATTATGAACTTTATTAAATTTGTTGACAATAAGAAGCAGAAAGCATTGACAGTATTTGCGGCAAAGTTGATGAAAAGAGGAAAAATTTTAAACTTGATTAAGTCGACGTCGGTGCGCAGATGACGGATACTGTGCAGAGAGGGACTCAAGTACTTACTCCAAAGAAAAAGAAGACAAATTCTCGCAACGAGCAGTCCAGTGACAATAACGGAACATACAATATTAGGCAGCAGTTTCTGTGATATTGTAAAGAAGGCAAAGATTTACAGATTTTGTCAAAAAATTCATAGCTAGAGAGGACGCAGTGGAACAAATTTTTCTCCCTATGTGTTTGGTTTTAAAATATGTCACAGTAATTTGTCGGGTGCGTGAACGAGATGACGTAGTTTCAAAAAGGGCATACTTCTTTATTTTTTTCGGAAAAGTAGAATATCATGCAGCGGACGACAGTGCATTCCAAAGGAACAGGGATTCATACACTTTATACTGGGAATAGGTACCACAGAAGAACGGCATTGTCAAGCAGAAGCACCAATTACTGTTTAATTCCTCTACTGTCGAGGCCATTGTCCGTATAGACGTGTGGCGAGTGACGACGCCGCACTTAGAAAAGTACTGGAGTGTTCGCTGTTACTGTCTCCTATCTCTGTTTTTCGAGCGTACACAGGACAGTGTTGCCAATTTCCCTTCTTCTGCTTTCGTTTCACACAACAGCGAAGATGTCAACAAGCCGAAGGCTCATTTGAACTCCACAGTGATTGAACACTTCCATCTTGGAACTAGTATGCCATTATATTCCTTTGACTTACAAACTGACGTACCCAACCAGGTACATGGGAACTGGCAGTTAAACACGAACTCCGAAGTACGTTGCTTTTCGTGAGAGATGAAGGAGCACGATAGTAACAGAATAAGTCTTCATTGTTCTAGGAATCGAATTGGACTTTTTGATTTGTAATCTGGAACTCATCTACCTAAAAACACTGTCACACCTTGAATTGAGGATACAAAAAGATGTATGATAATAGAAAAGAGTGTTCTATTATCATTTCATTTTTCCTTCGATAATTATTCCCGTTGTGAATACGGTCAAAGTGAAATACACTGCGCTAGCATTAACGTCACAACGTAAGTTAAAAGCACTAGAAATTTTATTCAGAAGCAATACAGTCACTATTGTCGAGCTGTAGAGAAGAATGGAACTCCAGAAAGGGGGCTTCAGAATGCAGAAGCTCAGTGGTATGCGTGAAACGCGAAACTCTCGTATCAGTTACACTGTCGAATTTAATTTGGCACTCCACGTCATAGCCTGGCTTTAAAATTTCGACCGTCAACGCCATGTCCATTTCAATTAATACTCGCAACCGTTTTCACTGGTGATAAGTGTACCAGGCGAAAATGTGGGCAACTGTTGACAGGTGGGCAAAGTGGACAGCTGTCGTAAGTAACACTGCTTGGTTCAGTACAGGCGCTTACAGCCAGTGGCACGCATCGAGCGAGGTGGCATTGTGTTTAAGAAGGTGCCTCGCATACGGGAATGAAAGAGGTGTACATAAATATCCGATGTGGCTTGGAGCCAATGATACGTAGGAAACAAAAGTAATTAAAATGTATCAGTGTTCCAGTTTTGCAGCTGGCATTCGTTGGCTTTTCATCTGTATTTAATTTCAACTGTCACAATTAAGAGCAAATATTGAATTACGTATTATTAACTAACATGTTATTTGAACATCTCATGTTTAACAGTAGCGCGATAGAAATGACATCTACAGAAACAGTCTTACTTCATTTATCAGTATATCCTCCTTTTATTCTAATTCTTTGAAACGTTTTATAATTCACGCGCCCAACATATACGTCATAGAAAACATAATGAAGCTCATAAGCGGGGCAAGACTGTCATTGGAAACAACGTAATTTTTTTTTTACGATCGTTAAGCGATACACTTTTCATATGTTAGGTAATTGGTTTCTTAAAGGGAAACCACACGCGCTATTTAATTCGCCAAATGACAAAATACTGTCGGATTTTAATCTTGTTATTAAGGTAACTATTTTGAGGAGTGACTGACAAGGGAGCCATCACACCTTTCCTCACAGACTTTGTTGAACGTCAGATATGTTGTAGAGGGACTTTTCCCAAGGTAGCGACTTTCCATGCAACGACCCCAAATTTCCGAGGAACGCGATGTTGAATTTTTTGCGTAAAACCTTTAATATATGTAATGCTAGTTATGTTTTCTGCAAGAGAAAGTAGTGGAGCGATTGAGGATCACGGCTATCAAGCTGACGGTACTGGTTCGAATCCTACCCGTGTATTTATTTAATTTCATCGTACAAAATATTAAAGTGAAATTAGATTTTCACTCTGAAGCGGTGTGTGTGCTAATATGAAAATTTCTGGCAGATTAAAACTGTGTGCCGAACCGAGATTCGTGCTCTGGACATTTAGTTTTCACTGGAAAGTTATCTACGGCCTGAACTACCCCAAACACAACTCAGGACGAGTCCTCACTGCTGTACTTACATCAGCTTTGGAAGGTAGGAGACGAGCTACTGGCGAAAATTAAAGCTGTGAAGAGATGTCGTGAATCGTGCTTGGGTAAAATGGTTCAAATGGATCTGAGCACTATAGGACTTAACATCTGTGGTCATCAGTTCCCTAGAACTTAGAACTACTTAAACCTAACTAACCTAAGGACATCAGACACATCCATGTCCTAGGTAGGACTAGAACCTGCGACCATAGAGGTCACGCGGTTCCAGACTGAAGCGCCTAGAACCGCACGGCGTGCTTGGGTAGATAAATCGAAAGCACCTCACCCGACAGGCAAAGATCGCTAGTTAGAGTGTCGGTACGGTAGAGCCCACAGTTTTAACCTGCTAGGAGTAACATAAAATAATTTCATTAATATGTCAATAATTCCAGCCAGCTTTCTGCAGATGTGTATTACGTTAGTGGTTCTTAGTTAAATTGCCAAATATCTGGATAAAGTTCAGTGGATTCGTGGGGAAAGCAAGCTGTCACTATTTGTATATGAGAGGAAGCATTAAACTTCAATACGAATTTTCTCGGAAACTAGGAGCCACCGCATGAAAAACCAGACACTCAGGAGAGGTCACTCTACAACATACCTAAGAATCATCCAAATCTGTGATGAACAGGCCTGATGGTTCTCTTATGAGTCGATGTAGCAATATTTGTACTCGCCCACTGAAGTAACGACACACATTATCAAAGGTCTACGACTTCGCTTGTATGACGAGAGCAACTGCTTAGCAAATATAAAATTACCTAAGATCAACACAATTTCTTGAGTGTTATCTACAGCATTATCACTCTTGCACATTTGCAATGAAAAGTGCTTTCATAAATAAAAAGTTGAGGCAAATTTAAGTTTCTCACAGAGCACCGTAACTTCTACCGCTGGATTTCTTTTTCAGTTGCATTTCTGCTGATTTTATGCTGAAGAATATTTCGACATAAGAGGAATGCCAAACGATAGCATTATGGAAGTAAGCGCTGCCTTTGTATTTCCTTTAGAGGTTAGTTTTAGATATGGACTTGGAGCCTGGCGACTAGAAGAGCAATGATGGGAAAAGGATGATTTTCTTTGACTAGTTGTCTAAATAAAAATATAAATAATCATACAGAAGACTTTCGCTATACGAATGTATCATCTGTTTGTCGAACGTAATAGGAAATTTCGAAAATATGATTTCACTTAAGCGGTAAAAAATGAACTTCTTTGGAATCTTACGTAAAGAAACATTATGATCCGTGATGATGATAATCGTATACAGTGTTACTACAGAAAAACCAAAATATTTAGTCTTCGGTGTAGAGGTTTAAGCATACATGGCAGATGGCGATGTCAACTGGAGACGTAGCATTAGTTAAGATATCAGGCTATGGCTTCCATGAGAGTGTGAAAACTCTGTGGGAAAACATATTTATACATATAACAAATAACTGAGGTCACAGAGTGCAGTTGTTACTCTGAGACGAAGAGATTGGCTCAGGAGAGGAATTCGTGTTGAGCCACAATGAACAGTCATAAGACATACAAAAAAGAAAAAAAAGGAATTAGAGAAAGTGCTATGCAGTAGATGTGCAGTGTAATACTTCACAGCCAGACACTTAAGATAAAAGGGCTCCCCTTAAGCCGAGCTTCTCCGAAAGCCACAGAAAGTGGTAAGGTGTTGCTGAAGTGTTTGTCTTGCTCTGAAAGGGATGTCTTGTGGGGAACTGACAGCTGAGAGACGCTGCAGAACTCCGAACGAATACGACACTGAAGGCTTAAAGGCTTCCCCGTTACAAAGAAACGGGATTCTTTTTGGGCTGCGGCCTTCCCGATGCCTGACAAATGCGGAGAAACATCTGGAACAATTCTCAACGGTGTTCACAAGAAAATCAGGCATGTAAGCCGCTAGGAACTAAGCAGCCGAAAGTGGGAAATGCAGCAGTGCAAGACAGCACAAGAAGAGAGTGGTGATGCCCATGCTAAAGGCCGTTGCCACCCAGGGACTTTTCGAAGAATAAGCGAAGTCTGGCAAGTTTATTGCCCTGGACACAGTGAGGGGGAAAATGATCAAAACTGCCGGACAAGGGCAGTCTCGGAATCAATGAACATTTGGAGAAAAGCGGGATCATTCGTTTGGAGTTGGAGGTTTCAGCCGATCAACCTGTGATTACGGTGAGCTCACTCAGGATCCGTCTTTCGGAAATCTTTGTGACCTCATTCGAAGTTGATGCTGTGACACACGATTCAGAGATGATTGGGAGTTCTCATTCTGAGATGACTCGAGCATCACGCAGGAGATCCTTCCGGGAAATTTATATGTATCGTACTGTGTGACACGCATACTGGTTCACCTAAGGAATTTTGACGTTGATTTTGGAGGATTTTTAGCCTATTGTCAACTCAGTTTAACGACTCTGATACCTGCATTCATTCTGAAGTCTACTGCCGTTCTGCGATATCCTCATTTTCCGTTTCGTGTCAGATGGTTTTCATACTGTCTAATACATCAGGCTTTAAGCATCTGACGGTGTTCTTGTCAAGCCTCAACTCTCGTATGTAACAGGGAAACACCGCTACAGTTTAATTACCTCATCTAATAAATGCTGGGAGCGTGTTGGGAGTCTGTAAATATTCGCTACCTGACAAAGGACAGCACCATCACCACTGGGCAGCGATATTACCTGGAGAGTTCTTAGGCAGTAAGTATGAAATGAGGAACAAGTTAAGCCACTGTAAGCGCCGCCCCAAAGTCAGGGTGCATGGCGATGAAAGCTGCTGGAAGTCACTCAGTGGACACATGACACCAAAACTGGTTCGACAAAAGTTGATACATAGTGTCGATATCCCACTAACTGCCTACGTTCGTGTATAACACTGAATCCATGAAATATTGAGATAAAGTGGTGAACCGCCCCAGTCCCACCCCCTGAAATGTCAAATTACTGAGCTGCATCTATAGTCAGTCAAAATGGCTCTGCTTTCATTGTGTAAAGGTGGCTTGTGAAAACAGGATTGTACTGTCCGATCACATTAATGTGTGACCACTTGTCGGAAGTCACGTTTGGAGATCAGACCACTGTGAGACGTGGAGGAAGAGAGTCAATGAGGAACTGGAGGGTACCGACAGGAATGTGCAACCACGCCGACGGAATGCCCGCCCGCCTAGCCGTGAGGTCTAATGCACTGCTTCCCGAGCGGGAGGCGTGCTGGTCCCCGGCACGAATCCGCCCGGCAGATTAGTATCGAGGTCCGGTGTGCCGGCCAGCTTGTGGATGGTTTTTAAGGCGGTTTTCCATTTGTCGCGGCGAATGCGGGCTGCTTCCCCTTATTCCGCCTGAGTTACACTACGTCGGCGATTGCTGCGCAAACACTGCCTCCACGTACACCATAGTTAATCTACCACGCAAACATTGGGATTACACTTGTCTGGAATGAGACTTTCTGGTAGCGGTCCACTGGGAGCCGAACTGCACAATAACTGTGGGTGCGGTGTGGAGCGGCGGTGGGGTGAGTGGACTGCTGTAGCCTGTTGTGGGGTTGTGTACAACTGAGGGCTACCGTGGGGACGAAGCCTGTCTGTCGTTTCTAGGTCCCCAGTTAAATAGGGAGTGGACTGCTGTAGTCTGTTAAGGGGTTGTGTACAACTGAGGGCTACGGCGGGGACAAAGCCTGTCTGTTGTTTCTAGGTCCCCAGTTAAATAGTGAGTGGACTGCTGTAGCCTGTTGTGAGGTTGTGTACAACTGAGGGCTACGGCGGGGATGAAGCCTGTCTGTCGTTTCAAAGTCCTCAGTTAAATAGGGAGTGGACTGCTGTAGCCTATTGTGGGGTTGTGTACAACTGAGGGCTACGGCGGGGACGAAGCCTGTCTGTCGTTTCTAGGTCCCCAGTTAAACAGTGGGTGGACTGCTGTAGTCTGTTGTGGGGTTGAGTACAACTGAGGGCTACGGCGGGGACGAAGCCTGTCTGTCGTTTCTAGGTCCCCAGTTAAATAGTGAGTGGACTGCTGTAGTCTGTTGTGGGGTTGTGGACAACTGACGGCTACGGCGGGGACGAAGCCTGTCTGTCGTTTCTAGGTCCCCAGTAAAATAGTGAGTGGACTGCTGTAGGCTGTTGTGGGGTTGTGTACAACTGAGGGCTAGGGCGGGGACGAACCTTGTCTGTCGTTTCCAGGTGCCCAGTTAAATAGTGAGTGGACTGCTGTAGCCTGTCGTGGGGTTGTGTACAACTGAGGGCTACCGTGGGGACGAAGCCTCTGTCGTTTCTAGGTCCCCAGTTAAATAGTGAGAGGACTGCTGTAGCCTGTTGTGTGGTTGTGTACAACTGAGGGCTACGGCGGGGACGAAGCCTGTCTGTCGTTTCTAGGTCCCCAATTAAACAGTGGGTGGACTGCTGTAGTCTGTTGTGGGGTTGAGTACAACTGAGGGCTACGGCGGGGACGAAGCCTGTCTGTCGTTTCTAGGTCCCCAGTTAAATAGTGAGTGGACTGCTGTAGTCTGTTGTGGGGTTGTGGACAACTGACGGCTACGGCGGGGACGAAGCCTGTCTGTCGTTTCTAGGTCCCCAGTTAAACAGTGGGTGGACTGCTGTAGTCTGTTGTGGGGTTGTGGACAACTGACGGCTACGGGGGGGACGGAGCCTGTCTGTCGTTTCTAGGTCCCCAGTTAAATAGTGAGTGGACTGCTGTAGGCTGTTGTGGGGTTGTGGACAACTGAGGGCTACGACGGGGACGAACCTTGTCTGTCGTTTCCTGGTGCCCAGTTAAATAGTGAGTGGACTGCTGTAGCCTGTTGTGGGGTTGTGGACAACTGAGGGCTACCGTGGGGACGAAGCCTCTGTCGTTTCTAGGTCCCCAGTTAAATAGTGAGTGGACTGCTGTAGTCTGTTGTGGGGTTGTGTACAATTGAGGGCTACGGCAGGGACGAAGCCTGTCTGTCGTTTCTAGGTCCCCAGTTCAGTAGTGAGTGGACTACTGTAGCCTGTTGTGGAGTTGTGTACAACTGAGGGCTACGGCGGGATCGAAGCCTCTCCGTGGTTTCTAGGTCCCCAGTTGAATACGTACGTACATACATGCATGCTGACAGCAGTGCAGTGACCAACGGCGCTAGTTTTCTCAGCCCGCGTAGAGGTGGTCCGACAAATACTCGACTGAGTTTGAATCCGAGGACTCAGATGGCCAGTGGCGTACAGTAAACTCATCCTGGTGCTCTGAAAACCACTCATGCATACTGCGACATGTGGTTCACGTTGCATTGTCCTGTTGGTAGATGCCGATATGCAGATGCGGTGCATCACGAAGTACGAGCATACTGCAGAGACCAATACGCAGCAACTCCCGCTAAACGCTCGTTGTGGAGATACTGTTGGTAGGACCTTGCTTCACGTAGGCGGTCAGTTGCTCAACAGTTGCACGTCTACTCGTCCGTATACATCTCCGTAGCCGTAGTCCACCCCTTTCATCTGTGGCCTGTGATGCACCACAGGTTTTGGGTAGCGCCATTTTGCCATTTGCCGTTTGTGGGAGATAACTGCATGTTGACGTCGAACATAGCTGGTGGTAATGTTAATGAGACTGGACCATGTAATACTTACCACAGGTTTTGGGTAGCGCCATTTTGCCGTTTGTGGGAGATCATTACATGTTGACGTCGAACATAGGTGGTTGTAATATTAATGTGACTGGACCATGTAATAATTAACGTAAATGTTTCCTTGCTTTATCATTAATTTTAATGCATAGTGTGAAGTTCGAGTTATCAATTTATTGAATTTATTACGTTTTTGTCAGCCAGCACGGAACCATTTTCACTTCAGTAATTCACACAGTTTATTATGTTTTTGGTATTCGAAATGAGGTTATTTGCATTTCAGTTTCTCAGTTTCACTGCATTTTTGGCAACCGGAGTTGGATGACGTTATTATTTCCTCAGCTTTACTAAATTTTCACACCAACGCGGGTTATGAATTTTGTTACATTTTGGCCTACGGGGGTTATATTATTTCTCTCAATTAATTTTATTACAACTGAGACTAAGAGACTGGTTGCGTACTGAGCAAATGGATAGTGTACATGCAGCTCCAGCGAAACATTGCATCATTCTTCATAAGAGTATAGACACTGCAATATTGTATCAAAATTAAAATACATTACATTTCCTACAGGGAAGGTCCTTTCCATTTTTTCCTTTAGGGCACATACTTTCCACGTTGCACTGGATGCAAAAACCGCAGATTATCCAAAATAATATTTGAATGGTATCGGAGATCGGCGAACTACAAAGTGAGCGGGTGAGTCTTCCCCACCTTCCCACTATCCCCCAATCTTACAGAATACAGTTTGTTTCACAATCTCACATCGGCCCATCCACATCTCACCTCGTGAATCACACCAGCGATGCAGTGCGCAAAGATGTCCGTAGGTGTTTATACACCCATCAAACAAAAGTTTTGCATCACCTTGGTTCCCAGAGTTCCGGAACCTGGACGGAAAATTGGAATAGAGATCAGCATAAATATCGTTTCCAACATTTTTATTTCTCATGAAAACCACACATTACATGCTGTAGCACCATACAGCGAGACATTCAGAGATGGCGGTCTAGATTGCTGTACACACTGGTACCTCTAAATACCCAGTAGAACATCCTCTTGAATTGATGCATGCCTGTATTCGTCGTTTCATACTATCCACAAGTTCATCAAGACTCTGTTGGTTCAGATTGTCCAAGTCCTCAAGGGCGATTTAGCGTAGATCCCTCAGAGTGACTGGTCCTTAAACAGCCCTTTTCAATCCATCCCAGGCATATTCGATAGGGTTCATGTCTGGAGAACACGCTGGCCACTCTAGTCGAGTGATGTCGTTATCCTGAAGGAAGTCATTCACAAGATGTGCACGATGGGAGCGCGAACTGTCGTCCATGAAGACGAATGCCTCGCCAATGTGCTGCCGATATGACTGCACTATCGGTCGGAGGATAGCATCCACGTGTCCTATAGCCGTTACGGCGCCTTCCATGACCAGCAGCGCCGTACGTCGTCCCCACACAATGCCACCCCAAAACAGCAGGGAACCTCCACCTTGCTGGATTCACTGGACAGTGTGTCTAAGGCGTTCAGCCTGACCGGGTGGCCTCCAGACACTTCTCCGACGATTGACTGGTTGAAGGCATATGGCGTCACTCATCGGTGAAGAGAACAGAATGCCAGTACTGACCGGTCCATTCGGTATGTTGTTGGGCGCTGCGTGGTGTCGTGGTTGGAAAAATGGACCTCGCCATAGACGTCGGGAGTGAGGTTACCCATCATGCAGCCTATTGCGTACAGTTTGAGTCGTAGCACGACGTCCTGTGGCTGCACGAAAAGCATTATTCAACATGGTGACGTTGCTGTCAGGGTTCCTCCGAGCCATAATCAGTAGGTAGTGGTAATCCACTGCAGTAGTAGCCCTTGGGCGGCCTGAGCGAGTCATGTCATCGACATTTCCTGTTTCTCTGTATCTCAACCACGTCCGAATAACATCGATTTGGTTCACTGCGAGACTCCTGGACACTTCCCTTGTCGAGAGCCCTTATTGGCACAAAGTAACAAAGCGGACGTCATCGAACCGCGGTATTGACCGTCCAGGTATGTTTGAACTACAGACCACACTATTCGCATACCTCCTTCCTGATGGAATGACTGGAACTTATCGGCTGTCGGACCTCGTCTGTCTGTAATAGGCACTGCTCATGCATGCATGGCGGTCTTAGTGACATCTCCGAACTGTCAAAGGGACTGAAACTTCCTGGCAGATTAAATTTGTGGGCCGGACTGAGACTCGAACTCGGGACCTTTGCCTTCGCAGGAGAGGTTCTGTAAAGTTTGGAAGATAGGAGACGAGATACTGGCAGAAGTAAAGCTGTGAGGACGGGGTCAGAGTCGTGCTCGGGTAGCTCAGATAGTAGAGTACTTGCCCGCGAAAGGCATAGGTCTCGAGTTCTAGTCTCAGTTTTAATCTGCCAGGACGTTTCATACCAGCGCATACTCCGCTGCAGAGTGAAAGTCTCAATCCAGTCAAAGGGACTGTGTCTGTGATACATTATCCACAGTCAACGTCTATCTACAGGAGTTCTGGGAACCTGCGTGATGCAAAACGATTTTTGATGTGTGTATTTCACGAAGTGCTGTAACGCTGTGAGGAATACAGATGTGAATTACTAATGGACGAGAGTTGGAACTTTAATAATGGGAACTATTTATTTACTGACCTTCAAAGTAGTCACCGTGGTTGTGTATAACCGTTACCAGCGATGTGGAAGTCGTTGAATACTCTTAGTAGTGGCAGTTGTGTTGACAGTTCGAGCGGCGCGATCTATTCCCCGACGAATTTGTAGCAGTTCTGAAGCGCATGTCGTGAAGTGTTTCCTTCAGTTTAGAAATCGAGTTTAACTCACGAGGGCTTAAGTCAGTGGAGTGCAGTAGGTGGTATAGCACTTAGCAGCCCCATCAGTCAAACAAATCAGTAACAGCTTGCACAGTACGTGCTTGAGCATTATCCTGCAAAATGATGGTCAGATCCTGCAGAAAGTGTCATCACTTCTGTCTCTAAGCTGGTCGTAGGCTGTGTTCCGAAAATGAACAGCACAGACACAGAAGTGATGACACTTTTTGCAGAACTTGACTATAATTTTGCAGGACAATGCTGAAGCACCATCAATGCAAGCTGTTACAGATTTGTTTGACTGATGGGTCTGCTAAGTGCTATACCACCTACTGCACTCCCCTGACTTATGCCCTCGTAAGTTGTTCAACTCTATTTCTAAGCTTCAGAACTGCTACAAAATCGTCGGGCAATAGAGCGCGCCGCTTGAACTGTCCACGCAACTGGCACTACTAAGAGTATCCTACGACTTCCACGTCACTGGCAACAGGTTACACACAATGCTGGTGACTACCTTGAAGGTCAGTAAAACTTTGAAACACGTATGTATTTTGTACTAGCTGTAAATAAATAGTTGCCACTATTAAAATTCCAACCCTCGTATATGAAGATATCTCAAGTACAGCAGCTGCAGCGTTCTTTCCCCACCACAACTCTGCTCGCGTTCCGGTTTACACACAGACCGTACCTCCCTGCGTTTCATGCCTCATTCTCTTTTGTGAGAGGCAAAATTACTTTACCTAGCTCGTGTTTATATAGTGAAGATATTTTCAGTTTGTAGAATAATTATTTGCAGTTGTAAAGTGAACTAGTACGTAAAAAAAGCTCAACAGCTGCCGCTGGTAGTTGTCTAGTGCTGTGGCCTTCTCCACCAGATATCATGGCGCCTAGAGTATCAGCAACCGAACTGACAGCCTGCAGCCGCAGGTTGCCTGCGTTCACAGGCACACCGAAGCACTACACAACCACAGGCAATATTGATGAACGGCAAGAGAAACAACCACAACAACAACACCACAGCAAAGACACCAGCGGCCACCAGGGGCCACTACCGGCCCACATAAACGTAAGGAAGAGGTCGCTGCAGATCCCGGAACTATTTTCACACGTCAACCACGTGATGGAAAATAGTTCCGAGGTACTCATCCGCGAAGTGCTATAAAGGCCGGCACTCGGGCGCACATCGGCAGTTCATCGACCGCCAGCAGACTTGGATAGCTGCCGCCCCGACAGCCCGGCTTGGATCTTCTCGCTGATATCTGGGTTAGGCTTGGTATATCGGAGAAGTTTCTGGCGGAGACTAGTAGGAAATTTTTTCAGTTGTTTTCTATCTTATTCTTGTATGTAGTTGTGATTCGAAGTCTGATCACTGTTTTGTGTTGGTGTTATACTTTGAGAATTTGTTTTGGTTAATCGAACAGTCCAATAAATTGTTTAGGACTTTGATTGTTAGTTTCTTCTGCTTACGCAGACATATCATCTAGCATACTGAAGAGCCTGCTCAAAGTATAACATGATGTCAGAATGTATTCGACCAAGTAGATTTTGTCCACTTCGTTATCTCCTCTTCCAATGGGTCCAGTACTTTTCACAGCACGCGGAGTATCAAATAGAGCACCCCAGACTCAGCTAACTTCCGAAGACGCCCAGGGATTTAACCAGACTCTTTCTGCAACAGAAGTAGGTCGCATACATGTTATGGAAATTCAGTATTTCAACGTAAGTCAAGAAGCGCCTATTGCGGTTCTAGCCTTTATCAAGATCAGTTTCATTCCACTACTCATATCCATACTCACCTTGCAAGATATGCTGCGGAAGTCCGGCAGGTGGTTCCACTTATTGCAACCCACTTCACAAGTGCCAGCTGTAAGCGTATGGAAGTGATTTATACAGTCTACCGTTAACACAATTAGTGGTGAGAGAAGGCATCACCAAGTAACTGCAATGTAAAACAACTTTGCAATAGGCTGCCAACGATAGCCAGCAGTAAGATGCCACATTTCCCAACAAGTACCTTTCCCACCATGACTCCAAATGTCACTGAGACAACACAACTACAAATTATGCACTTCACAGCCATTGTTTATAGACATGAGACATGTATTTTACGTTGTAGATGACTTAACAACTGCGGGTAAGTACTCAGTAAACTCAAAATAGTCGGAATATATACAGGGTGTTACAAAAAGTTACGGCCAAACTTTCAGGAAACATTCCTCACACACAAAGCAAGAAAATATGTTATGTGGATATGTGTCCGGAAACGCTTACCTTCCATGTTAGAGCTCATTTTATTACTTCTTTTCAAATCTCATTAATCATGGAATGGAAACACACAGCAACAGAACGTACCAGCGTGACTTCAAACACTTTGTTACAGGAAATGTTCAAAATGTCCTCCGTTAGCGAGGATACATGCATCCACCCTCCGTCGCATGGAATCCCTGATGCACTGACGAAGCCTTGGAGAATGGCGTATTGTATCACAGCCGTCCACAATACGAGCACGAAGAGTCTCTACATTTGGTACAGGGGTTTCGTAGACAAGAGCTTTCAAATGCCCCCATAAATGAAAGTCAAGAGGGTTGAGGTCAGGAGAGCGTGGAGGCCATGGAATTGGTCCGCCTCTACCAAGCCATCGGTCACCGAATCTGTTGTTGAGAAGCGTACGAACACTTCGACTGAAATGTGCAGGAGCTCCATCGTGCATGAACCACATGTTGTGTCGTACTTGTGAAGGCACCTGTTCTAGCAGCACAGGTAGAGTATCCCGTATGAAGTCATGATAACGTGCTCCATTAAGCGTAGGTGGAAGAACATGGGGCCCAATCAAGACATCACCAACAATGCCTGCCCAAACGTTCACAGAAAATCTGTGTTGATGACGTGATTGCACAACTGCGTGCGGATTCTCGTCAGCCCACACATGTTGGTTGTGAAAATTTACAATTTGATCACGTTGGAATGAAGCCTCATCCGTAAAGAGAACATTTGCACTGAAATGAGGATTGACACATTGTTGGATGAACCATTCGCAGAAGTGTACCCGTGGAGGCCAATCAGCTGCTGATAGTGCCTGCACACGCTGTACATGGTACGGAAACAACTGGTTCTCCCGTAGCACTCTCCATACAGTGACGTTACCTTGTACAGCAGCAACTTCTCTGACGCTGACATTAGGGTTATCGTCAACTGCACGAAGAATTGCCTCGTCCACTGCAGGTGTCCTCGTCGATCTAGGTCTTCCCCAGTCGCGAGTCATAGGCTGGAATGTTCCGTGATCCCTAAGACGCCAATCAATTGCTTCGAACGTCTTCCAGTAGGGGCACCTTCGTTCTGGAAATGTGTCTCGATACAAACGTACCGCGCCACGGCTATTGCCCCGTGCTAATCCATACATCAAATGGGCATCTGCCGACTCCGCATTTGTAAACATTGCACTGACTGCAAAAACACGTTCGTGATGAACACTAACCTGTTGATGCTACGTACTGATGTGCTTGATGCTAGTACTGTAGAGCAATCAGTCGCATGTCAACACAAGCACCGAAGTCAACATTACCTTCCTTCAATTGGGCCAACTGGCGGTGAATCGAGGAAGTACAGTCGCCTGTGATTCACAAGGGGAGCTGTGGAAGGGCCCATGATACTTTGCATTACGCCCTATAGTTTCTCCTTGTGACGTAATGGTGGAGAGAGAAAGAGTGTAAAAGAGAGAGAGAGAGAGACAGCGAGAGAGAGAGAGAGGGAGAGAGAGAGAGAGAGAGAGAGAGAGAGAGAGAGAGAGAGAGAGAGAGAGAGTGGTGGGGCGGGGGGGGGGGGGGAGGACTCGCCCGCTCGCGCTTTACTTTGCAGACTTACCTTGGAGGGAAGTGCATGACCTCAATCCCGTGACCTCCTTTGCCTCACTCTCGGAAGAGTTTGTTATGTCTTAACGTTAAATACCAAAAGTAACATTTTTTATGATAATACCTGTTTAGTGTAGATACATCCTTCTGATCTAGCCTGTGACAGTTTCGTTTGATCCTCGTTGTCCCTAGTGTCGACAGCGATCGCATGCCCGACAGCATTGCTTCTCTGGAGGCGAGAGTTCGAGGGCATTGCCCGCAGGTGGGTGCTCCTCAGCCATTAGGCAGAGAGCGCCAGCCTGCGGGAGAGGCCTGTCACTGGATACCACGCAGCAGTTCCTCAATTGACGCACTCCATCCTCAACAGGCGGCGGTTGTGTTTCCTTACTCTCTCAGATGCGGAGCATGACCACACTCAGGCTGAACAAAGGATACGGTTAACACTTTTCTCTGTACGGAAATACCCGAGTCTGAGTTTTACACTAGGGTAAGTTCGTAGTGTTATCTTTTCGCTCCTGAATGACGATGCCGTGGGAATTAGATTAAGAAATGCGACACTAAAAATGGTAACAGTATTTCTTTCAGCTGTAAAATCGTTGACAATGTCAGAAATAGAAAAGAAAAAAAAGCAGACTGCAAGAACAAGCATTTGTGAAAAGTGAAACCTTTTAACACCCTACGTAGGTGTTAGTAAGTCTTTTCTGAAGCTATTTGTCTGGAACGTAGCCTTATATTGAAATGAAATTGGCCCACACACAGTTCAGATAAGAAGAGAATAGAAACTTTTGAAAATTGGGGCTACAGAAGAATATTGAAGATTACGCGGATAAATCGAGTAAATAAGGAGGAGGTTCTGCAACGAAATGGAGAGAAATGTACCAAACTTTCATCTGATTTCAGCGGAAAAACTGCGTCCAAGACGTTCTTCGATATTTGTTCAATAGGTCACTGCAGATGGACATACAAGGGAAAGATTATATCAGTTCTAATATTTCATTTCCTCCTTTCCCATTTCACTGTAGAACTGCTCCCTCCACTCTTTATTCACCTGCTACTCCCTCAGTCCTTCCTGTCCGTTTCCTTATCTCGCACTCTCCATCCATCTTCTCTTTGGTTTCTATGTCTATCTTCTATCGCTCCTCTCCCTACCAATCTCCTCTTTCTATTCTCTTTCGATCAACTCCTCCCTCCCTCTCTGTGCCACAGAATGATATAATTTTGGAGGTACATTCAACAGCATGTGTGGATACTCTCTGGTAATCTGTTGCCAATAGATTGTGGAAGTATGGATTAAACATACTGAACACTGAATAAGCACAGTATTTATTACTTTGAATCTATCATGTAGCACGTTGTTGTTGTCGTTGTGGTCTTCAGTCCTGAGACTGCTTTGATGCAGCTCTCCATGCTACTCTATCCTGTGCAAGCTTCTTCATCTCCCAGTACCTACTGCAACCTACATCCTCCAGAATATGCTTAGTGTATTCATCTCTTGGTCTCCCTCTACGATTTTTATCCTCCACGGTGCCCTCCAATACTAAATTGGTGATCCCTTAATGCCTCAGAACATGTCCTACCAACCGATCCCTTATTCTAGTCAAGTTGTGCCACAAAGTTCTCTTCTCCCCAATCCTGTTCAGTACCTCCTCATTAATTATGTGATCTACCCATCTAATCTTCAGCATTCTTCTGTAGCACCACATTTCAAAAGCTTCTATTCTCTTCTTGTCCAGACTACTTATCGTCCATGTTTCACTCCCATACATGGCTACACTCCATACAAATACTTCTCCAAAAAGACTTCCTGACACTTAAATCTATATTTGAAGTTAACAAATTTCTCTTCTTCTGAAACGCTTTACTTGCCATTGCCAGTCTACATTTTATAACCTCTCTACTTTGACCATCATCAGTGATTTTGCTCCCCAAATAGCAAAACTCATTTACTAGTTTAAGCGTCTCATTTCCTAATCTAATTCCCTCAGCATCACCCGATTTAATTCGACCACGTTCCATTAGCCTCGTTTTGCTTCTGTTGATGTTCATCTTCTGTCCTCCTTTCAAGACACTGTCCATTCCGTTCAACTGCTCTTCCAGGTCCTTTGCTGTCTCTGACAGAATTTCAATGTCATCGGTGAGCCTCAAAGTTTTTATATCTTCTCCACGGATTTTAATTCCTACTCCGAATTTTTCTTTTGTTTCCTTTACTGCTTGCTCAATATACAGATTGAATAACATCGGGGATGGGCTATAACCCTGTCTCACTCCCTTCTCAACCACTGCTTCCCATTCATGCCCCTCGACTCTTATAACTGCCACCTGGTTTCTGTACAAATTGTAAATAGCCTTTCGCTCCCTGTTTTTTACCCCTGCCACCTTGAGAATTTGAACAAGAGTATTCCAGTCAACATTGTCAAAAGCTTTCTTTAAGTCTACAAATGCTAGAAACGTAGGTTTGCCTTTCATTAATCTAGCTTGTAAGATAAGTCATAGGGTCAGTGTTGCCTCACGTGTTCCGTTATTTGTACGGAAACCAAACTGATCTTCCCCGAGGTCGGCTACTACTATTTTTTCCGTTCGTCTGTAAAGAATTCGCGTTAGTATTTTGCAGCCGTGACTCATTAAACTGATAGTTCGGTAATTCTCACAACTGTCAACACCTGCTTTCCTTGGGATTGGAATTATTATATTCTTCTTGAAGTCTGAGGGTATTTCGCCTGTCTCATACATCTTGCTCACCAGATGGTAGAGTTTTGTCAGGACTTGTTCTCCCAACGCTGTCAGTAGTTCTAATGGAATGTTGTCTACTCCCGGGGCCTTGTTTCGACTCAGGTCTTTCAGTGCTCTGTCAAACTCTTCACGCAGTATCATATCTCCCATTTGATCTTCATCTACATCCTCTTCCATTTCCATAATATTGTCCTCAAGTACATCGCCCTTGTATAGACCCTCTATATAGTCCTTCCACCTTTCGGCTTTACATTCTTTGCATAGAACTGGGTTTGCATCTGAGCTCTTGATATTCATACAAGTGGTTCTCTTTTGTCTCTTTAATTTTCCTGTAGGCAGTATCTATCTTACCCCTAGTGAGATAAGCCTCTATATCCTTACATTTGTCCTCTAGCCATCCCTACTTTGCCATTTTGCACTTCCTGTCGATCTCATTTTTGAGACGTTTGTACTCCTTCTTGCCTGCTTCATTTAGTGCATTTTTATATTTTCTCCCTTCATCAATTAAATTCAATATATTTTCTGTTACCCAAGGATTTACGCCCGCCCTCTTCTTTTTACCTACTTGATCCTCTGCTGCCTTCACTACTTCATCCCTGAAAATTACCAATTCCTCTTCTACTGTATTTCTTTCTCCAATTCATGTCAATTGTTCCCTTATGCTCTCCCTGAAACTCTGTACAACGTCTGGTTTAGTCAGTTTATCCAGGTCCCATCTCCTTAAATTGCCACCTTTTTGCAGTTTCTTCAGTTTTAATCTACAGTTCATAACCAACAGATTGTGGTCAGATTCCACAATTGCCCCTTGAAATGTCTTACAATTTAAAACCTGGTTCCTAAATCTCTGTCTTACTATTATATAATCTATCTGAAGCACGTATCAACTAAAAAATTATGTTCACACGTACGATTAAGTTAAAAAGTGAAAGAAGAAACAGCTCTTCAAAGAGTAAATTTTTTTCCCCAATAAATGTAATACTTTGTACTATACACTTTTCAAAGGGTTCATGCTATCTCGTTAGCAAATCTCGTCGAAATCGGTTCAGTGCGTTAGTATAATAAATTTAAACATCAAGCATGGTGCGGAAGTTTCTCACACATCCGCTCCGTCTAGTGGTTTTGAAGATTAAGATGTTCAAAGACAAACAGACTCGACGGTTTTACCGTTTTATTGTTACTGTAGTTAGAGAGTATACATTATACAGGCAGAACTTTTTCGTGAATCGGTGTATTGGCGGAAACTTTATAAGACCCCCATGAGTAATTCCTGAGATTAGCGTTCACATAGAGAGAAAAACGCGATGGTGGAAGGGGGGGGGGGGCGGAATGTAATTTATGATACCTACAGATATCTAAGAGGTTCTTCAGACCCGGTAGTCCACTAGGACACCCACAACCGATCAAAGTCGGTAACCTAAATCGAAAAGTAATCTTTTTGTTGAACGACATTTTCACTTTGGACATGTTATAATTTCACATTCACTCTTTGCCGACTAAGATAACAAGACATCACTTGCAATTTAAATTCTCGATTTGTCTTTACTCAAATGACTTTTTCGAAATAACGAGGACGTTCAGCAGTGATCAGTAGTTTTCATACCAAAATGGGGCAAGCCCTTTTCCAAATTTTACACAGGGTCCAGGTTTCTGAATCTAGGTCATATGTAATCGGAGGCACTGCACTTCGTTGGCTGTCACAAAACAATAAGATGTGAACTGTATACTGAAGCCAAACTTAAAAACTATACTGATGTTCCTCATAAACTAAAAGAAAATGGATTGCCCTTATTTTCGTGGAAAGAGGACATTTACTGTCGTCGCAATTGTGGTTTCCTTCTTAGAACATGCTTGATTATAGAGATGCGTTGATACTAAATAAAAGTGTTATCTAGAGCAGAATGGTGGTCACTTACTGTAAGGGGATGTGGGGGATGGTCCAGTGTGTGTAAGATCACCGACGCAGTATCGCCCGACCAGGACGAGAGGGCTGTATCGCTATATTTTAGACGAACAAGTTGCACTTGTGATGGCCCTCCATTTATCTTCTATTGGTTATTTGACTATACATGGTTTTGTGTTGGCAAAGGACCTATGCCTCAAGGTGCTCAGCGACTCCGGCGAGATTGTCCGCCACCAGAAGGGCGGTAGCAGCAGCTGGCCATTTGAAGTAGCGATCCGGAGCGTTCTCCGGAATTTCGTTGTTATTCAGATGGGTCCAGACTTTCCGAGAAATATCTTTAACAGATTGCAAGAAGCGTTCTCCTATTGACTTCTGTCTATCGGTGACTGATTTCCAAGGACTGGAGGCAGTATATCAGTGTCACCAGAAGGATCTCTTTGTGGACCTCCAGTGAGAATACAGAACATGCCTCTATCCCGACATGTGACAACGAGTGGGAGAGAGGGATGAGGGGTGTAAGGGGAGGGGGCTAAGACTACCTCCTAGATGGTTAGTTTGTGAGCACCCATTGAGGAGGACACAGCTGATACTGCAGTCCATCTTCAAACTTCTGGGGTCGATTTCCTTCATAGTTCCGTTGTTACAATGACTTTTTCCCAATACCCAGTACATGTGTTGCATTATGACATTTTCATTACGAATGCTGGTTTTCTCACAACAATGTCGAAGTGTAATCTGTATATTGACCAAACAGCAAAGGAAATAAAAAGAAAAATTTGGAGTGGGAATTAAAATCCATGGAGAAGAAATAAAAAGTCTGAGGTTTGCCGATGACATTGTAATTGTGCCAGAGACACAAAGGACCTGTAAGAGCAGTTGAACAGAATGGACAGTATCTTGAAAGAAGGATATAAGATGAACATCAACAAAAACAAAAAAGGATAATGAAATTTAGGCTCATTAAAGCAGGTGATGAGGGAATTAGATTAGGAAATGAGATATTGAAAGTAGTAGATGAGTTTTGCTCTTTTGGGAGCAAGATAACTGATGATGGTCGAAGTAGAGAGGATATAAAATGTTGACTGGTAATGGCAAGGAAAGTGTTTCTGAAGAAGAGAAATTTGTTTACATTAAATATGGATTTAAGGTTTAGGAAGTCTCTTCAAAAAGTTTTTGTATGGAGAGTAGCCATGTATGGAATTGAAACATGGACGATAAAGGGTTTACACAAGAGGAGAATAGAACGTTTCGAAATGTGGTGCTACGGAAGAATGCTCATGATTAGATGGATAAATCATGTTACTAATGAATAGAGCTGGAAGAAGAGGAATTTGTGGCACAACTAGAAGAGGAAATCAGTTGGTAGGACACATTCTGAGGCATCAAGGGATCATCAATTTAGTATTAGAGGGAAGCATGACGGGTAAAAATTGTTGCAGGAGACCAAGGCATGAGTACACTAAACAGATTGCATCGGAGAGGAAGAAGCTTGCACAGGATAGAGTAGCATGAAGAGCTGCATCTACCCAGTCTCTGGATTGAGGACCACAACAACAACAAGGGTAATTGAGGGGGGGGAGGGGGGAAGGAGGGATGGAGTGACAGTGAGAGGAGAGCGTGCGGCCTAATTTCAGGGTGAAAAAAACACATGACGTTATCTGGAGATGGGGGTGGAGGTGGTTGGGATGGGTGGTGAGAATTAATTGATCAATTTCAATAATTTGCATATCAATTCGATGTCAAAACTGCGCTTATACCGCCGTCTCCCTACCACTAACATCGTCATCGTCAAGCTGGGGTAAAGGACTGTCTTCTTGTTTGGAGTCCAGAAGAAGGCAACAGCAATTAGTCAATGTGGAGGAATAATGGAGAAGCTGGTAATGACAAGACAGTGCACAGTAAAAAGTGCCTTGGGCTTCTGAGGAGAATATTTGTTACTGGCAAGCAGTAGTGGTTGTCCAAGTTTAGCCAACAAGATTGCAGTGTGGTTGTGAGCTGGGATAGGTGAAACTGGCGTGATTCAGTTTGTTGCTCGATGAAAAATGGCAAGGCCATAGTGCATTTTACTGTACCAAAACAATTGTAGAGTATTTTGCATGGTGTGGCAATGGAGACATAGAGGATAACATTTTGACTGTGAAATTGTGAATACAGTGAGGGTGTTATTCGACAACAGTTTACTAGCAATTAGCCATTGTGTCATTTGCTCGCAAAATGTGCACGCATAGTGTTGTACAGGTACCGGATGTCAGTTTGTGGGACGGAGTTTCACGCCTGTTGCACTTGGTCGGTCAGAACAGGACGGTTAAGGCTGTTTGTGGATGACGCTTGTGTTTTCGTTCTAAGATGTCATGTATGTGATCAACGGGAGACACATCTTGTTCGAGCAGGTCAAGACAACATCTCGACACTCTGTAGAGCATGTAGGGACACAACAGCGAAATGTGGTCAGCGTTATCCTGTTCGGAAAGGCCGTGGAATACTGTTCACGAGTGACAGCACAACAGCTCGAATCGCCAACAGTAGTATACAGGGTGCGTGCCGAGCAAGGTGGCGCAGTAGTCAGCACACTGGACTCGCATTCGGGAAGCCAATGGTTCATACGCGGATCCGGTCATCCTGATTTAGATTCCCCGTGATTTCGCTAAATCGCTTCTGGCAAATGCCAGGATGGTTGCTTTGAAAGGGCATGACTAATATCCTTCCCTAATCCAATGGGACTGATGACATGGTTAAGAAAGTACAAGCTGCTGTCAGTTACCATGTGATTGTAAGAAATTTGTCTAGTAATGTCTTATCTTAATGTGAGGTGTGGAAAGTGTTAGTTATACCAGCAATGCATGCAGACAATGTAGTGCTTTTCCACGTTGGTTTTATAAGTGCTTGACAATGGCAAGTAGTCGAAATTAGCTAATCGCATGATTTAATAAATACCACTTTACAACCTACTACGGAGCATGGTTACGTTTACTAAGCATCTGAAGGCTGTGGATCTCTAGAAATAAAAAAATGTTACCATATTGTTTCTCTCTGTAATCTGTAGTCTATTTAGTTGGCTAATGCTTGTAGTTCTTACGATATGTCAGCATTTAATTTTTACAGAGTGAACGTATTCAGCTGCCTCTCAGGTTTTCAAAGAGCCTAAAATGTAGAACCCCAATCCATCTTCGAGATTGGTCTATGGTATCTCTTGATTTCAGGGGAAAGAGCCAACTTTCTGCACCTGAGCACACTAGCGCCTTCGGCTATGAGGCGAAAATTTCCACGCCAGCCAGAGTGGTCGAGCGGTTCTAGCCGCTACAGTCTGGAACCGCGCGACCGTTACGGTCGTAGGTTCGAATCCTGCCTCGAGCATGGATGTGTGTGATGTCCTTAGGTTAGATAGGTTTAAGTAGTTCTAAGTTCTACGGGAGTGATGACCTCAGAAGTTTAGTCCCATAGTGCTCAGAGCCATTTGATTTTTGAAAATTTCCACTCCACCAAGAGGTTGTAAAATGTTGTCGCCAGGAGTTTGCACTACGGGAGATACCAACTGTGTACGTTCAGAACAAAAGCTGGGCATCCCGGTGTGGCACTACAAAAGCGTGGCCAAAGTCTATTACTCTATTGACCCTCAACTTCCCTTGGCAGGCCTTCTGCGAATTCGCTCCAGGGGTGGCGGCCGACTCTACTGTACCTAGCGATCTGCATACTTTATCCATCAATCAGAATGCTTACTACATTCTCTCACTCCTAGAAGTGATACAAAATCAAATCACGAGTAAAAAAGAGTAATGGTTGCATTAGTCAGTTACCGTCAATCATTATGACTGCTGTTTATAATAACACACTTCACTCCAATTTTACGTTTGTTGTATGCCACCTTATTGGCGCTGCAGTTTCATCGACATTCATATATCTACATCTACATTCTTACATCTCAAGCCACCCAACGGTGTGTGGCGGAGGGCACATTACGTGCCACTCTCATTACCTCCCTTTCCTGTTCCAGTCGCGTGTGGTTCGCGGGAAAAACGACTGCCAGAAAGCCTCCGTGCGCGCTCGAATCTCTCTAATTTTACATTAGTGATCTCCTCGGGAGGTATAAATAGGGGGAAGCAATATATTCAATACCTCGTCCAGAAACGCACCATCTCGAAACCTGGACAGCAAGCTACACCGCGATGCAGAGCGCTTCTCTTGCATAGTCTGGCACTTGAGTTTGCTAAACATCTCCGTAACGCTATCACGCTTACCAAATAACCCTGTGACGAAAGGCGCCGCTCTTCTTTGGATCTTGTCTATCTCCTCCGTCAACCCGATCTGGTACGGATCCCACACTGATGAGCAATACTCAAGTATAGGTCGAACGAGTGTTTTGTAAGCCACCTCCTTTGTTGATGGACTACATTTTCTAAGGACTCTCCCAATGAATCTCAACCAGGCACCCGCCTTACCAACAATTAATTTTATATTATCATTCCACTTCAAATCGTTCCGTACGCATACTCCCAGATATTTTGCTGAAGTAACTGCTACCAGTGTTTGTTCCGCTATCATATAATCATACAATAAAGGATCCTTCTTTCTATGTATTCGCATTACATTACATTTGTCACTGTTAAGGATCAGTTGCCACTCCTTGCACCAAGTGGCTATCCGCTGCAGATCTTCCTCCATTTCGCTGCAATTTCCTAATGCTGCAACTTCTGTGTAAAGTACAGCATCATCCGCGAAAAGCTGCATGGAACTTCCGACACAATCTACTAGGTCATATATTGTGAAAAGCAATGGTACCATAACACTACTCTGTGGTGCGCCAGAGTTTACTTTAACGTCTGTAGACGTCTCTCCATTGAGAACAACATGCTGTGTTCTGTTTGCTAAAAACTCTTCAATCCAGCCACACAGCTGGTCTGATATTCCGTTGGCTCTTACTTTATTTATCAGGCGACAGTGCGGCACTGTATATAACGCCTTCCGGAAGTCAAGGAAAATGGCTTCTACCTGGGAGCCTGTATCTAATATTTTCTGGGCCTGATGAACAAATAAAGCGAGTTGGGTCTCACACGATCGCTGTTTCCGGAATCCATGTTGATTCCTACGGAGTAGATTCTGGGTTTCCAGAAATGACATGATACGTGAGCAAAAACCTTGTTCTAAAATTCTACAGCAGATCGATGTCAGAGATACAGGCCTATAGTTTTGCGCATCTGCTCGACGACCCTTCTTGAAAACTGGAACTACCTGTGCTCGTTTCCAATCATTTGGAATCTTGCGCTCCTCTAGAAACTTGCGGTACACGGCTGTTAGAAAGGGGGCAGGTTATTTCGCGTGGTCTGTGTAGAATCGAATATATTTCAAGAATGATGTGACCCTTAGATACGATTGAGCGTGCTGAGGCAAGTGTTTCTAACTTCTTGATCAGTCCAGGGGAGAGACAAGGCGGCAGCTAAACGCAGAAGAGGAGCGAGAGCCTTGATATTTAGCACACAGTGTTAAGCAGGGACGATGGGGCCATCAGCGCGTCGTCACTCGACGTCCTCGAGTCGTTCTCCGTCGCTGCGGACCACAGCGGCCCGCTTTGCCGGAGAGGCAGTGGCTGCGCAGTAAAGACGTTGCGACGGCGATAACAGTTAAGCTCTCAATTAAAGTTAGCGCCGAGGCGCTGCGCCGTAAGCGGCACGGCCTGACGACGCCCTCCGCGACTACTGGGCGCCGTTACACGTCGCGCCCGCGGGCTCTAAGCGCGTTGCGACGCCGCCACGTGCCGTTACGTGCGGCGCTCCGGCAGTGCCTCCGTCAACCACGAGTCGCGGCGATACAGGGATTAACGCGGCCAAGACAACCACCAGTAGCGTATTGGTGTCGAAATAAATCCCTTCCGCAAACAATAACAGCCAACGGTGCGCACCAGCTGGGGTACATACTGCCTGGCTTGTTTTACGCGAGCGCCGCCATTGTATGCGGGGCGTATGTAAATGAGGTCAGGCGCCTCCCCCTCGCCGCCTCCCCCCCCGCCTCACAGTACCCCTGCTATTCTGCTCATCCTCACCCCACTAATACACGATGCGCACGTCGGACAGCTGCATCACAGAGGCAGTTACGACCTACGACAGCGGCGACCGCCGCGAACAAACGCCCCGTCCAATACGGACGACAGCAAAGTGGCACCGCCCGCCTGAGCTGTGGGGGGCGGTCGATTGCTGACAACAATGGCACCCCTGCATGTTCACCGGAGCAGGTGCCGAGCCTGCATCGTTGAGAGCTCGCTCAGAATTCCAGACAGGGCTGGCTGTGTTAGGGGAAACACCTATTCTGTAACAAGCATTGGACTTCCCGGCTTTTCGACTATCTCGCTGCGAAATAACAAGTATGTAAGGTGTGTGGGGTGTAGGTAGGGGGGGGGGATGGGAAGGGAAAGGAGATAACATACAGGGCATTTAAGGTACGGTGCTTTACCGTGTAGCCGGCCGGTGTGGCCAAGCGGTTCTAGGCGCTTCAGTCTGGAACCGCGCGAACGCTATGGTCGCAGGTTCGAATCCTGCCTCGGGTATGGATGTGTGTGATGTCCTTAGGTTAGTTAGGTTTAAGTAGTTCTACGTTCTAGGGGACTGATGACCTCAGATGTTAAGTCCCATAGCGCTCAGATCAATTTGAACCATTTTTTTCCTGTGTAATTTGCAAAACAATAACATAAAGAAATAATTAGTTATGTAAACGTAAGAAACGTTACTCTTTCTGTGGAGTTATGAGCGTAGTTCATTTAGTCAGTTTGCAAAGAGCTAAACTTTTCTAAATAGAACGTTATTCTTTTTCATTCATGCAGCTGTTATATTTAAATGGCTTAAAATTAAATCAAATATCTATCATTTTGAGCTATGAAGCTAGAAGCGTTCTCCGCCAGGGGAATTTATGAAACTATTTTGAGAAATATCTTAATAAGACGCGTTATTGGGATGAACCGATGTTGGTAAGAGATGTATTGAGAATTCTTAAATGTAAAATACCCACTGCCATTCGAGAAAAACTCGTGCATGTCAGAGACACGGACATAGAACAATTTATGCGAGCACTAGATTCTTTGAATTTAATCCAAGAAGATGTACCTCAAAACGAATATGACAATGCGTGGAGTAATCAAAACAACAATAAACCACGACAGCCGAATTGTAGCAACCGCAGAAAGAACGGGTCCGCGAAAAATAATGACTCTTCAAATGGTGAAGCATACAATAAATGGCAGGTGGCAGATAACCCAGTAATAGTAATTGGCATCCTAACCATGCGGAAGGAACCCAATATTGACGACCTACTTACTCACCGAGTGAAAAAGGCAATGAATAATACAACCGTAAAAGGAGAGGTGAAGGAAGGGGTAACCACAATTTCTGCCGGCCGCGTTGGTCTCGCGGTTCTAGGCGCGCAGTCCGGAACCGCGCGACTGCTACGGTCGCAGGTTCGAATCCTGCCTCGGGCATGGATGTGTGTGATGTCCTTAGGTTAGTTAGATTTAAGTAGTTCTAAGTTCTAGGGGACTGATGACCACAGCTGTTAAGTCCCATAGTGCTCAGAGCCATTTTGAACCGCCCGCATCTCGTGGTCGTGCGGTAGCGTTCTCGCTTCCCACGCCCGGGTTCCCGGGTTCGATTCCCGGCGGGGTCAGGGATTTTCTCTGCCCCGTGATGGCTGGGTGTTGTGTGCTGTCCTTAGGTTAGTTAGGTTTATGTAGTTCTAAGTTCTAGGGGACTGATGACCATAGATGTTAAGTCCCATAGTGCTCAGAGCCATTTGAACCATTTTGAACCACAATTTCTGCCAGAAAAACATGCGCACTGCCAACGACCACTGGCAACGCACAGGTCCGGTAAACTGGCAGACACGAACTCACATGTCAAGTCATAATGTAATGATCCATCACATAAACGTTATACCTACGCCACCACCGCCGCCGCACCCACCTAACCCTAATACGCAAGTGTATGTACCACAGGGTCTGTCTAGCGCTCAAAACGAGAGCGGGACACAGGCCGTTTAACACCAGCCGACCGCTGTAGGCCCCTCGGGTTAGTTAGGTCTAAGTAGTTTCAAGTCTAGGGGACTGATGACCTCAGATGTTAAGTCCCATAGTGCTTAGAGTCATTTGATGGTTCAAATGGATTCGAACCTGCGACCGAGCAGCAGCGTGGTTTTGGACTGAAGCGCCTAGAACCGCTCGGCCACAACGGCCGGCGTGATCGATTTGAACCATTTGATAATTTTATGTACAAAATTTACTGAACTCACGCTATCAGAGTGGCCAAATGACCGAAAATTTATGAATAAGAGGATTTCGAAGGAACATGATAATTTGGTAATAGACAAAGGACGTATTACTGATTAAATTACTTGTCGGAAAAACCGACGGAAAACGTAATATCGATTGTATATGTATTTATTTATATACTTTTAATGAAAAGAATAAAAATGTGCCCAATATGCCTTTAAAATGTGAAGTACTTTTCCGGACACTCAGATAGTGACATGAGGAAGGAAGTTACTCACATGGTACGAACTTTAAACAAAGTAAGTGTGAAACAGACTGTACGTGTTATAGCTAGGCAAAACATCGATAAAGTGTACCATAGAGAAGCAGTAATGAAGTAAACGGAAATGCCTGTCACATATGGCTGAACTATAATAAGTAAAGTGCTATATGGTTGTTATAGTTTCACTGAACTGTGAATAAAAAGGAACAGTGGTGTTCATTGCAAGACAGTGAACCTATACATCGTAGCTACGACTGTGTGTTTCAGAAACAGCCAACCGCTACCTAAAATCACAAGTGAACGCTTCCAGCGGCACAACTGTTACCAGAACAGTGTGAAAATGTCACAACGATAAACCTTGTACGGATGCCCACCAGAGTGACGTACAGGAAAATCATAGTTAACGCGTGTGTTATGAATCACTACCTATATAAAGTGAAAGAGTGATCTGAAAAAGCCAAAATACCAAGTGAAGTAGTGTTATTGCCTGTTCTGACGAACATACTGAAGACACAAATAGAAATGTGACTGTGGAGCGTATGGCCTAATAACGTTTCTCTTACAGCCAGTGTATTTTGTAGTACTGTTGGTGAGAAATCTAACGTGAGGCTGGTGACTTTTCACGTCGCGCGAGTGGCGAGCGGGCGCGTATCAGTTGTGGACTGCTCAGCTGATCGGCGCTGGGTGACGCTCACTTGTTCGCTGATGTCATACACCGTCATCGAATCTGCTTTCCGCGCGCCTTGTTCCTGCTTATGCCGACGCCCTGCGCTGAATACTCGCCGACACTGTCGTCAACTGCCGTCGTGACGATATGACATGAGCACTTTAAGAAAGTTGTAAGGTGTCAGGCAAATCCAACACCTTCCATGAAAACCCTGACATGATCTGACATGATAGCAAATCCGACAGTATGTCACATAGTTCCAAATAAATCCTGACATTAAATTAACCAAAGTAATACGGTGAACGAGTGAGCAAATGGAATACCACAGACTAACACAAGAACGCCTAAATGCATGTCATACCTTCCCACCATGAAACAGACGCAGTTCCGAGAGAAGAAACGAGAACAGAAGCCGAGAGCAGAATCGTGTAGGCTAGGAGGCCCTACGATAAGGGACGGACACCCACGTCGCCAGCTGACTGCCAAAACCATCCCCCAGCTCATGTTAAAAGATAGAGCCCTCCAGAAGAACAGTATAGATCTTACGATAAAACTAAAAGGGCCACACCAGCTGCAAGTTTTAGCATGAGACTTTTTCGCGACTCTGTTACATTGCAAACGTTAAAAACATTGCCCCACCACGAAAAGTATAACGTTTCTCATTGGATAGACAGAATGTTTGTAGGTGGAGCTTAAGGTTAACATTGGGACCCTGATTGGTCAGTTGAAAACACAGCCAGATAGCTTTTTTTTTTAAACCAACTTCGGTAAATTGTAGTAAGGAGAAGTTAGGAGAGAGTTGCTTCCGAGACGGCGAGGTGTGGAGCTGCGCCACCCGCCGCCCCCTGACGCTGCCTAACCAACGACAAGGTAATGAACGCACGCGATGCCGCATTTTTGAGCGCATAAGGCTTCACTCAGAACTGCAGAAGTCTCACCTGTTACAACCAACCTCTTTTTGCGTAATACTAGTGTCGATCGTCAATTAAAGCTCATGGTATTCACATTTGCTACGTAAGTTAAAATCTGAAACACAATAATTTTACTGTTATATAATTATTGAGAAGCCGCATCAGCCACTGTAATTTACGATAACTTCAATAAGTAATTAAAGATAATTGAGGGTCACTGTAGACCATTTTGATAGTTTTCTCTTTTATGAAACTTAACTTAAATCTAAGATTATAGATGTGACATGGCATAGGTCATCCTTCGATCCATATTAGCACATGGGAACCCTTTTAGGGAATATTCGTTCACATTTTCGTTAAACGCAGTTGGTTTTTATCATCCTGTATTAAAATATTTACTTTCGTCAATAGCGCAATTTATAAACAATGTTTTGTGAGTGGAATAAAAATTCCAATGGTAAACTTAACTGCTTTTTAGACATTATTTTACCAGCTAACTAAAAATAGGAAAGCCTTGAACCCCTTCCACTAAATTTAATTAGTATTAAGATTCTTTTACAGGGAGTGCAGTGGAGCTGACGCAAAAATCATTAGGTATTTGATTATATTATCGCTAGTCTCACTGAACTCTTCTGAACTCTACATGTCATGTGTGGTCGGGCGTCTCCTTACCAGCAACATGTCCCAGGTTCAAACTAGTCAATTCCCTAAAAAACACGCTCAGAGCGTCGTTGTGCGAAAGTGGTAGGGAGACACGACTTAGAACAAACAGACACCACGCAGAATGTTAGAAATTAATTGAGAAAGCATGGAACATTTTGCTCATGAGTGTAAATACAAATGAACTTGAGGTGATAAAACAACAGAAACGTTAACCTTTCGCTAATGTTGCTAAACTGACAAAGACTTTTGCCTTGTATGTGAAACTAACATTGTTACCGACTTGGACCTTAAGTAACAAAACATGTCGTGGACATTCTCAACCAGCGAATATGAAAATGATCCTAAAATAACTTGCATTTTAATCAACCTCTACAAGAACTATTTTTCTTTTGTGTTGATGTAAATACTGTATTGAATATCACAGGAAAGAAGGCTCTGGACGGGGTTATTTTCGACCCATTTTTTCCCATACGCCTGTAACCGGAATGGGGGAATATATGCCTTTTGGTAATGGGTGATAGGTTAATCCGAACTGTTCGCCTTCATGTACAGACACAGGGCAAAAAGGAAGGTAAACACAAGCCTTGACAAAGTAATAGTAAACCTAAAAATACATTGTTAACAAATATTGTAGGTGTAAATTAAAGCTCTACTTGCTTAATAATTTGAATAATCTGAAACTATGCTTGCCTGTGACTGAAGACATTGAAAATCATGTGAAGTGATCGGGTCTGGTCGTGAATGAGACCCAACATTAGAAATATTTGAGTTCGTCCTCACTAGGGAACCATTGTGGCTGTACGCCCACAACGGGAAAAAAATAATATTGATGAATTTCGCAAATATAACAAAATTGACGTCGTAACGAAATAAATATTATCGCAGAAAAATAACAAGGACTGTAACCAATTAATATGATCTGCAATTGTAAGTCCACAGCTCGTGGTCGTGCGGTAGCGTTCTCGCTTCCCGGGCCCGAGTTCGATTCCCGGCGGGGTCAGGGATTTTCTCTGTCTCGTGATGACTAGGTGTTGTGTGACGTCCTTAGGTTAGTTAGGTTTAAGTAGTTGTAAGTTCTAGGGGACTGATGACCATGGATGTTAAGTCCCATAGTGCTCAGAGCCATTTGAACCATTTTTGCAATTGTAATCTCTGTTCCTTTTGAAAAAGGATCGCACACACACTTCCCTTTTGTTTCTTTCTGGTGTAAGAAGCCATTTTGTGACAAGGCGCTTCACTTTTGTTTCTCTGTGGTGTATGAAGCCATTTTGTGACGAGGCGCGATAACGTGGAAGTTTCATGTAATATTTAGACTAAATATAATCAAAAATTATTTAAAAATGTCGCTAAGTTTTTCTGTAACAACTCCTATATTCATAAAGTGATAAATGTCAATGATTTATGCAAATTTTATAGGGTAACACAAGCGTAGAGGTCAACGCCGTTGCTCTAAACGATAACGGCCCAGAGTCGTAATAAATATTTTAATAATCGCTAACTTTGAGAATTAAAAGTAAATGTAGGAGATTTCTCTTGATTAATGGTTCTTCCTCTCAAACAGTTATAGTAGTATGTCTTTCCAATACTGAATCACATTATCGTAAAGTGGCTCCAGAAAATTTTGATCCCCGCTTGACGAAAGCTGCGAGAATCTTCTCAGCATAGTAATTTCCCAAATGAGAGGAAAGAAATCACACTATTTAACAAACTTGTAAGTGCCTTTTAATATAAAAACAGCGTCTAGGACAAAGTAACTGCGGAAAGTACCACAACCGAAACATTGACATAAATAATTTGCCAATTGTGAAGCAGGCAGAATAATGCTAACTCGAACTATTCATAACACATAAAAAACATAACACAGCTTGAGATCTAAAACGAATGCAGAAATTCCGTTTCCATTAAACAGTAAATACTTCATTGATCTAACATGCATGGGCCTATCATTGCGCATTTCGCAGATAATTTACCACTCTTTTCCAACAACAAACGAGAAGCGACACACACCCGTGGGAAATTCCAACAAATTACTTAGAAGGTCGGACTTTTCCTTTCGCTATCAACATTTATCTTCCAAGCCTCGCTCCTTTCGATATATCTCTATTCTGTAGAATAATATATTGTAGTCTGCTTTTTAGAGGAAGTGGAGTAATTTAGTTGAAGTGACGCTTTCTCATATATAATAAGAGAACAATTTAGGATAATTTGCGTCTTCTTCCACATCGATTATGGGAAAAATGAGCACGTGTAGTTTCGTGTACCACGTTGAAGAGACACTTGGATGACGGTACCTTCTGCGATCGGAAGAAACCGCAGTCCTACAAATAAAGGTTTCTTTACATATAACCTTGTTGTCGTGCGCCCTAAAACACTAATCATCATCACCTTTACATATGAATTGAAATATTGCTTATGTAATGGGAAATACACCTAAAGAATTCGGCGTCTTCTGTTCCACTGAACGGTTGAAAAGAAGGGATCTAATACAGTAAAGCATCTTCCGCTCTCGGTCGTAAATCATAAAGGGGTTCATCTTTTGACAAAAAGCTAATTAGTTACTGGGTGTTAAAACTCTTCTTTATGTTCAGCTAAGTGCGGCTTCGTATATCTCGGACGCTGGCGACATGGTTGTTTTTACATGTGTTAAATTTACTTTCTCATCGTAAAAGTCTGTGACACAAACCTCTACTGGACTATTGACCTGATTGCAGATAGGATGCGGCCTCTCTACGCCACGGTGCTAGGGGATGGGGGGGGGGGGGGGGGTAGAGGGGCGGCGGCCACATCACCCCGGTCGCCTTTTATCTCCAAGAAGCTGAACTTATTAGTAGGCTGAGGGGAACTGGGGAAGTCCTGAAGGAACTGGAACGTAAAGAAATCTCGGGTGCTATTCGGGACTGTACAAAGGCCGGAGTGTAGGGCTCTGCCAGACAGACTAGAGAGGCAGCTCACTGTCTAAGGCGTATTAAAAAAAATGGTTCAATTGGCTCTGAGCACTATGGGACTTAACTTCTAAGGTCATCAGTCCCCTAGAACACAGAACTACTTAAACCTAACTAACCTGAGGACATCACACACATCCATGCCCGAGGCGAGACTTGCGGGCTTGCGGGCTTTCAATCAATAACGAATGAAATGATGATGGTGTGGTGGCCCTCAACTACATACCCTCAGGCTCAAAGTTGAAATATTAAAAGATTTGGCTGGTTACTTCGTCTAGGGGCTGGGATATGTAGTTGCCGCATTACACGGCAAATACAGCTGAGTCTACAATGTAAGATAAGAATACACACATGAATCGAATGGTCAAAGGTTTCTATCCCTCGGCAATTGCGAATTATGAATGTAACATTTAAATTTATAAATGAAAGATTGAAATTAAATAAAATCCGCAGGTACTATCTGAACGAGTTTAGATGGCGAGTACGATAGTAGAAGTATTTTTGAGAATGTGGTATATTTCTGCAAAACACTTATTAGTGTCGATGGTCCAGAAATTAAATAAAATATAAGTTTAATAACAGGGAAACAATAGATTCCTACTTCACGTTATTAGTTGCGATCCGCAGCTCGTGGTCGTGCGGTAGCGTTCTCGCTTCCCACGCCCGGCTTCCCGGGTTCAATTCCCGGCGGGGTCAGGGATTTTCTCTGCCTCGTGATGACTGGGTGTTGTGTGATGTCCTTAGGTTAGTTAGGATTAAGTAGTTGTAAGTTCTATGGGACTGATGACCATAGATGTTAAGTCGCATACAGCTCAGAGCCATTTGAACCATTTGAATTAGTTATGAACAACAACACAGCTTGCAAGATATTCACATCTGAACGCATACTACGACTTCACTGCAGAAGCCACAGAACTCACACAAGAGCACTTCGAAATATTTCTATCCTCCGCGATCACGCGCAAACTGCTCCACTGTCCAAGTCTTTCCGCCGACTCCGCGTCCGTCGCGCCGTTCTGTCCCGGACTCATGTGTGTCCTCTCCCATACTGTCCTCCCACTTCCATCCAGTCCTCCCATTCACGATAGCTGTGATTGGCTGGAGTGCTCCCACCATGTCTTCAAGCCAACGCACATTCACAGACATAATGAAACACATTCGAAATAGTGGAT
This sequence comes from Schistocerca cancellata, assembly GCF_023864275.1. NCBI lineage: Eukaryota > Metazoa > Arthropoda > Insecta > Orthoptera > Acrididae > Schistocerca > Schistocerca cancellata. The sequence continues at coordinate 239,623,272 of NC_064628.1, read as the reverse complement.
TTACTTTTAAATATCTTGAAATTAAATAAATATTCCTATGGCTGGACCATAAACATGCTCTAACATACATTATTAAATACATAAACAAATTAAATAAACATATATCAAAGGAATAGCAAGCAAAAATAGGCCAGTAGCTCTGTGGTTTCTAAAACACAGTAAATATTTGACCAATTTCTTCATGAATAGTATATATCGGATATAAACAAAGACCAGATGAATAGATGTATTTATAAGCATGCTGCTACCGTTTTTTCGTTTAACTGTTGAGTACTTACGGCCTGACGCGATCGATAGTAATCGGCCACTTTCACCCCCAATAACTCATGTACTATTCAAGTTACAAGCCTGTAAATTATATCAGTTTAGGTTTTTACTAATAGCTTTCTAAAGACACGTCGATCTGCAAAATCGGATGAACCGTTTACATTTTGGAAATTCGTTGCTGGGTTTTACTTGTATAATTTACAGTCAGATACTAAACTTTAAACTAATAAAGACATTGAAAATCTGATTACATCATCAGAATCGTCATGCAAATTATGGTAATGCATACGTAACACGGCTCGTAAATCTCCTACTGTTCGAAGGCGCTTTCTTAAATTGAATTTTTTTTTACCTGTGTTATACTGCATTAAGAAATTGTTGCAGTGACACTGACCTTCAGATCCTCTATGAGAAAAACCAAAGGTGTAATAGAAGACCGTAAAGGTACTCTTGTTAGCTCGCATTGTTCATGGTATTCTCTCGAAAGTGGGTGTGCTAAAGGGGAAAAAGCTCCTAGAAAGTAGATCGCCTGAAACATAAATATGCGACGGATCATTGCTTGAGACCGATTCAACGAAAGAAAATCCAAAGTAAAGCTCACCAGAAAGAGGAGGCAGCGATAAGACACATCAAAGAATTAACATTAACTTGAAGTAATCGACAGTGAATGTACACACATCAAAAAAAGTTTCGCATCGCCCTTGTTCCCAGAACTCCTGAAGACAGACGTTGACTGTGGGTGTTGTATCACAGACACAGTCCCTGTGGCTGTTCAGAGATGTCACTAAACCCGCCCAAAGATGTAAACAACCATGCATGAGCAACGCCTATTATACGGAGGGGATCCGACAGGCGATCAGTTCCAGTCATTCCACCGGGAAAGAGGTACGCGGCTCGTGCCTAGACGGTGAATACTGCGGTTCAATTACGTCCATACCGTTACTTTGTGCCGGGAAAGTCTCTCAACAAGGAAAGAGTCCAGTCATCTCGCAGTGAACCAAAGTTGATGTTGCTCGGATGTGGATGAGATGCAGAGAGACAGGAACTGTCGATGACATGCCTCACTCAGGCCGCCCAAGGGCTACTACTGCAGTAGATGACCGCTACCTACGGATTATAGCTCGGAGGAAACCTGACAGCAACTCCACCATGTTGAATAATACTTTTTGTGCAGCCACAGGGCGTCATGTTGCGACTCAAACTGTGTGCAATAGGCTGCATGATGCGCAACTTCACTCCTGGCGTCCATGACGAAGTCCATGTTTGCGACTATGACACCATGCAGCGCAGTGCTGATGGGCCGAAAAATACGCCGAATGGATCGCTCAGGATTGGAATCCCGTTCTCTTAACCGATGAGTGTCGCTATTCCTTCAAGCAGACAATCATCGGAGACTTGTTTGGAGGCAACCCGGTCAGGCTTAACGCCTTAGACACATTGTCCAGCGAGTGCAGCAAGGTGGAGGTTCCTTGATGCTTTGGGGTGGCATTACTTGTGGACGACGTACGCCGCTGGTGGTCATGGAAGGAGTCGTAACGGCTGTACGATACCCAGAATGCCATCCTCCGACCCATAGTGCAACCACATCGGCAGTTTATTTGCGAGGCATTCGTCTTCATGGACGACAATTCGGGTCCCCATCGTGCACATCTTGTGAATGACTTCCTTCAGGAAAACGACATCGCTCGACTAGTGGCCAGCGTGTTCTCCAGGCATGAACCCTATCGAATATGCCTGAGATAGATTGAAAAGAGCTGTTTATGGACGACGTGACTCACCAAGCACTCTGAGGGATCTACGCCGAATCGCGTTTGAGGGCAGGGACAATATGGGCCAGCAGTGCCTTGTTGAACTTGTGGATAGTATGCCACGACGAATACAGGCATGGATCAATGCAAGATGACGTGCTACTGGGTATTAGAGGTACCGGTGTGTACAGCAATCTAGACCATCACCTCTGAATGTCTCACTGTATGGTGGTACAACACGCAATGTATGGTTTTGATGAGCAATAAAAAGTGCGGAAATGATGTTTATGTTGATCTATATTCCAGTTTTCTGTACAGGTTCCCGAACTCTCGGAACCGAGGTGATGCAAACCTTTTTTTGATGTGTTTAAGATGCAAACTACTCACTGGGAAATTAAATTAAAAGATCATTGAAAATCTGGTTTCCAGAATTCCGAATCAAGTTTTACTTCTTCTCTGAAATTATATGAAATTGGAACTTATAACCAAATCTGTGTCACAAGTGAGGAATTCGAATCATAAGAAGAACATGAACGAATAAATTGACATTTCAGACACTTTAAATACGGGAAATTAGACCATTAATTCACAATTCACTATATTAACAGGAAATCAGAGACAGCTGAGAGAAAATAGAGAAGTGAGAACATGGAATCGAAACGGATAAAATGTAAAATTGTATTATCACTTGGGACATACGCGCATTAATTACAAGAAGTTAAATTTAGTGAACAGAATGTACTTGAAAATAATGTAATCTTCAAACGAAATCCCACAGCTCATATGAGAAGAGTCGGGCCTTGTTGCCTAGCGGGAAAACGCGTGACCGGAAACCGAGAGGTCACGGGATCAAATCCTGATTATACTATTTTCAAACTAGATTTGATTTAGCGCTCATCTCTCAACGATGCTGGGAGTCGCCAGGAACGACATGTCAATTGCACTCCACGATAAACTGTACATCCCCTTCTCCTCGTTGGATAACTGGGATGGGTTGGGGTCACGCAAATCACCGAACTGGCGACTACTCAAAAGAGATGCACCGCTCCTGAGCTACATGGCGTTATTATCATCTCCGAAGAGCAAAATGATAGAATTAAAAAAAATGGTTCAAATGGCTCTAAGCACTATGGGTCTTAACATCTGAGGTCTTCAGTCCCCAAGGCTTCGAACTACTTAAACCTAACTAACCTAAGGACATCACACACATCCATGCCCGAGTCAGGATTCGAACCTGCGACCGTAGCAGCAGCGCGGTTCCGGACTTAAGCGCCTAGAACCGCTCTGCCACAGCGGCCGGCAAAATGATAGAATTATCTAAAGTTAACAATACTGGCACCTGTGCAGAATTTTCGACAAATACGATTGGTTTACACAACTCAATGAAGAAAAAAAGTAATAAATTCTCTGCACGGCTTTGTTTAAAAATGAACTGATATGGTAATCATTTAAGTTCCACTCTCAACTTGCAGACTTTGGTACTGCTGTTGAGGACAAAGTGGGACTGAGAAGCTCGGAGACAGTAGTTCTCCTGAAATGTCCTTCTGTTCGCCACACAGTGCGAGAAAACTAGTTCGCGCTGAGTGGGGAAACGATGTTAACGCCTCACAAAATTACGCCTGGCGAGCCGCCAAAACTCCCCTCTCCAGAAAAGCAGCCATCTCAGACGCAGCTACTGGAATCGCAGTAGCGTCTCAGGATTTCATAGCGGAAGTCTCCAGCTCCTTGCTAGTGGACACATTTCTCTATGAATCACGGGCAGTACGTGTGAAATATTAAAGAAAGGTTTCTGTTTCAAATAACATAGACAAATACTAGATAATTGTTTGTAAGATTTTCAGAGGCAGAGATATTGTGAACGCATTATTGTGGCCAAGATAGACACAAAGCCCATGCCTACTACAGTAGTACAAGTTTATATGCCAACTACCTCTGCAGATGATGAAGAAATAGATGAAATGTATGACGAGATAAAAGAAATTATTCAGGTAGTGAAGGGAGACGAAAATTTAATAGTCATGGGTGACTGGAATTCGTCAGTAGGAAAAGGGAGAGAAGGAAACATAGTAGGTGAATATCGATTGGGGGGAAGGAATGAAAGAGGAAGCCGCCTTGTAGAATTTTGCACAGAGCATAACTTAATCATAGCCAACACTTGGTTCAAGAATCATAAAAGAAGGTTGTATACCTGGAAGAATCCTGGAGATACTAAAAGGTATCAGATAGATTATATAATGGTAAGACAGAGATTTAGGAACCAGGTTTTAAATTGTAAGACATTTCCTGGGGCAGATGTGGACTCTGACCACAATCTATTGGTTATGAACTGCAGATTGAAACTAAAGAAACTGCAAAAAGGTGGGAATTTAAGGAGATGGGACCTGGATAAACTGAAAGAACCAGAGGTTGTAGAGAGTTTCAGGGAGAGCATAAGGGAACAATTGACAGGAATGGGGGAAAGAAATACAGTAGAAGAAGAATGGGTAGCTCTGAGGGATGAAGTAGTGAAGGCAGCAGAGGATCAAGTAGGTAAAAAGACGAGGGCTAATAGAAATCCTTGGGTAACAGAAGAAATACTGAATTTAATTGATGAAAGGAGAAAATATAAAAATGCAGTAAATGAAGCAGGCAAAAAGGAATACAAACGTCTCAAAAATGATATCGACAGGAAGTGCAAAATGGCTAAGCAGGGATGGCTAGAGGACAAATGTAAGGATGTAGAGGCTTGTCTCACTAGGGGTAAGATAGATACTGCCTACAGGAAAATTAAAGAGACCTTTGGAGATAAGAGAACCACTTGTATGAATATCAAGAGCTCAGATGGCAACCCAGTTCTAAGCAAAGAAGGGAAGGCAGAAAGGTGGAAGGAGTATATAGAGGGTTTATACAAGGGCGATGTACTTGAGGACAATATTATGGAAATGGAAGAGGATGTAGATGAAGACGAAATGGGAGATAAGATACTGCGTGAAGAGTTTGACAGAGCACTGAAAGACCTGAGTCGAAACAAGGTCCCGGGAGTAGACAACATTCCATTGGAACTACTGATGGCCTCGGGAGAGCCAGTCATGACAAAACTCTACCATCTGGTGAGCACGATGTATGAGACAGGCGAAATACCCTCAGACTTCAAGAAGAATATAATAATTCCAATCCCAAAGAAAGCAGGTTTTGACAGATGTGAAAATTACCGATTTATCAGTTTAATAAGTCACAGCTGCAAAATACTAACGCGAATTCTTTACAGGCGAATAGAAAAACTGGTAGAAGCCGACCTCGGGGAAGATCAGTTTGGATTCCGTAGAAATGTTGGAACACGTGAGGCAATACTGACCTTACGACTTATCTTAGAAGAAAGATTAAGAAAAGGCAAACCTACATTTCTAGCATTTGTAGACTTAGAGAAAGCTTTTGACAATGTTAACTGGAATACTCTCTTTAAAATTCTGAAGGTGGCAGGGGTAAAATACAGGGAGCGAAAGGCTATTTACAGTTTGTACAGAAACCAGATGGCAGTTATAAGAGTCGAGGGGCATGAAAGGGAAGCAGTGGTTGGGAAAGGAGTAAGACAGGGTTGTAGCCTCTCCCCGATGTTATTCAATCTGTATATTGAGCAAGCAGTAAAGGAAACAAAAGAAAAATTCGGAGTAGGTATTAAAATTCATGGAGAAGAAGTAAAAACTTTGAGGTTCGCCGATGACATTGTAATTCTGTCACAGACAGCAAAGGACTCGGAAGAGCAGTTGAACGGAATGGACAGTGTCTTGAAAGGAGGATATAAGATGAATATCAACAAAAGCAAAACGAGGATAATGGAATGTAGTGGAATTAAGTCGGGTGATGCTGAGGGAATTAGATTAGGAAATGAGACACTTAAAGTAGTAAAGGAGTTTTGCTATTTAGGGAGTAAAATAACCGATGATGGTCGAAGTAGAGAGGATATAAAATGTAGACTGGCAATGGCAAGGAAAGCGTTTCTCAAGAAGAGGAATTTGTTAACATCGAGTATAGATTTAAGTGTCAGGAAGTCGTTTCTGAAAGTATTTGTATGGAGTGTAGCCATGTATGGAAGTGAAACATGGACGATAACTAGTTTGGACAAGAAGAGAATAGAAGCTTTCGAAATGTGGTGCTACAGAAGAATGTTGAAGATAAGGTGGGTAGATCACGTAACTAATGAGGAGGTATTGAATAGGATTGGGGAGAAGAGAAGTTTGTGGCACAACTTAACTAGAAGAAGGGATCGGTTGGTAGGACATGTTTTGAGGCATCAAGGGATCACAAATTTAGTATTTGAGGGCAGTGTGGAGGGTAAAAATCGTAGAGGGAGACCAAGAGATGAATACACTAAGCAGATTCAGAAGGATGTAGGTTGCAGTAGATACTGGGAGATGAAGAAGCTTGCACAAGATAGAGTAGCATGGAGAGCTGCATCAAACCAGTCTCAGGACTGAAGACCACAACAACAACAACAGAGATATTGTAACCTATATAAAACGAGTGAAAAAACAGTCTTAAATCGCGAGGGTACTTTATTAAAATGACCGATTTCGGCCTTTACTTAGGCCATCTTCAGACAGCATCATCAGCTGCAAATGACGATGCGTACAACAGCCAGTTGACTTCAGTTGCTTAAGATGATGGTGCTGTCTGAAGATGAACAAACTATAGGCCGAAACCGTTCGCTATAATAAAGTACCATCACGATCTATACTGTTTCTTCACTGATTTTACACGATAGATAACGGACTTGAAATTAACACTCCATGTACATACTTGGTGTATACATGTTACGTAGAAGGAATACATCATAAAAATCAGGTTAATTTCTAATAACACTTGAAGCTTCCTCAGACACGACAGCTCTATTTGTATTCGAGTGATAATTGTTAATCGAGTTGTGTTAGGTTCGTTTAACTATATTTGACTGAGATGTACTCAAGTCGAGACTATACATAAGACAAATTTGGTTACCTTGTAGAGCAAATGCCGTAAAAGCAGCACAGACAATTGGTGTTAATACGTATATTAGGGTATATACGAAGATATTGCAGTTGAGTATATGTACAAGGAACATAATTCAGATATCATGCATACTCAATATCACACATTCCTCTCTGATACAGAAAAATTTGAGAATAAACTGGAATATATTGTACAATACACTAAGACAGTTATGGATAGTTATGAGCAGCACAGAGTTGGAAGGAAAGGGTAAGACTAGTGGTGGCTAAACAAACGTGTTAGGGAGATATTCCGAAAACCTAACAATAACGCAGCGTCATTAGTAGTAGCTGTCTAGACTGCGACCAGGTAATGGCGTGTGTTAGAATGCTCCTAGCAGACAGCAGTTTCTTAATCTCATAGTGAGCGCGATGACTTGGGCTCAGCGACCATCATTATTCCTCTCCCCAATGCGGAAGATCTTATGCCCACTGTATGGAAGAACGAAGGGACTGAAAACTCCAAAGGTCGTTCTAGTTTGCAAGAGGTGACGTCGAAGAGGTGCATAAAATTGTAGGCCTTTATCACTGGCGATGTTTTATACAACTTCACAGCATGTTCGCGTACTACGGTTTTTTTTATTTTTAGAAGCGATGTTCTCATCTGACATCTAATGAACAAAAGACTACGAGATCTGTGAATGTGTTGCAGCGTACTTAGGAAGCAGAGCATAGCGCGTCATTCTCAACTCAGGAAAATCTTCAGACAAAAAGAGTTTCTAGCATATCTTACGGCAGTGTTATAAGACTATAAGGTCGGAAACTTATTGAGGCTGCGCACGGATGTATATAGCCAAGCTGAAACTGTATAAAACTGTAGCGAAATGTAACAACACCTTCAGAGAATTTAAGCTTGGTGCAGTATTGAGAGTTGTCCCTCAACATAAACAAATGTACTCGGAAAGTATTGTGTATACGCAGACAGAAAGACCAGTTAAACCTATATAATACGATTTCGGAACACACACTGAAATCAATAACATCCATTAAATATCTGAGAGAACGTGTACGGGGTGCTTTACAGTGGAACGATCACATATACTTTTTGAGAAAACATTATGCTACCGTAATGCGGTTATAATTTGATCGATTTTCATATTCAAATGTGATTATCATGAGTGTCTTTTAATGTCTGTGATATTTATGTTAGTGACTAATTAGTACAACAGAATTTTCTAAAATGAGGAGGAAGTACTGGAAAAAGTTGTAGGTAATGAAAGCATGGATTTGAAGACACTTCGACCTGAACTGTCGATTACTTTTCCGTTTGTGGTGAACGTTTCAAAAACACAATGAAACTATGACCACCCAGAAATAAAACATTGATCTTAAAGTTTTTTAAGTACTTTATTGAGCTTCATAAAACTAAATACCTTAGTACGGTACACAAATGAGATGCGATCCACCATCAGTATTACGAATACAGGATATAACAAAAATGTATGGTACAAATTGCAGGACACATTCCCCAGACGTAGCGAAGAAATTATGTTATATGAACATGGGTCTGGAAATACTTTATTTCCATGTTACAGCTCATTTTCTCAAACTCATTAATCATGGGAAACACACACTTGGCATGTCTGGGCAGACGTCAACCCTCACCTCAACAAAGATTTTGTGACAATGTTTGAGGCGGCATTGTCGGTGACTGTTTGGTAGAGCGTCACTTTCTTCCACCAGGCTACACGGACGAAGTTATCATAATTTTGTGAAGAATATTCTACCTGTTCTGTTAGCAGATGTTCCTGTAGCTGTGCGACAAAACGCTGTACTTCATGCATAGTGGAGCACCTCCTCATTTTAGTGGTAATGTTCGTCGGCTTCTAAATAACAGATTCGGTGACAGATAAGTAGAGATGGACCAGTTGCCTGGCCTCCACACTCTCCGGACCTAAGTCCACTGGATTTTTCTTTGTGCGAGCATTTGAAAGCTCTTTTGTGTGGAATTCCAGTACAAGATGTTTAGTGTCTCTGTGCCCTTATTGTGTAAGGCTGCGAAACCACACGATAAATCGCTGGTATACGTCAGTGCATTCGAGATTCATTGCGACGGCAGGCTGATGCATATACCAATGCCCACGGAGAGCATGTTGAACATGTCCCGTGAGAAACAGTTGCATGTGGAATGCTTGTGCTTTCTGTTTGTGTTTGTTTCCCACGATTAATGATTGGAAAAAAAGAAATTATTCGATAAATAGTACAATTCTCAAGGCTGTCAGTTCAACTAAGTACCTGGGTGTTAAAATTACGAACAACTTCAGTTGGAAAGACCACATAGATAATATTGTGGGGAAGGCGAGCCAAAGGTTGAGTTTCATAGGCAGGACACTTAGAAGATGCAACAAGTCCACTAAAGAGACAGCATACACTACATTCGTTCGTCCTCTGTTAGAATATTGCTGCGCGGTGTGGGATCCTTACCAGGTGGGATTGACGGAGGACATCGAAAGGGTGCAAAAAAGGGAAGCTCGTTTTGTATTATCACGTAGTAGGGGAGAGAGTGTGGCAGATATGATACGCGAATTGGGATGGAAGTCATTAAAGCAAAGACGTTTTTCGTCGCGGCGAGATCTACTTACGAAATTTCAGTCACCAACTTTCTCTTCCGAAAATATTTTGTTGAGCCCAACCTACATAGGTAGGAATGATCATAAAAATAAAATAAGAGAAATGAGAGCTCGAACAGAAAGGTTTAGGTGTTCGTTTTTCCCGCGCGCTGTTCGGGAGTGGAATGGTAGAGAGATAGTATGATTGTGGTTCGATGAACCCTCTGCCAAGCACTTAAATGTGAATTGCAGAGTAGTCATGTAGATGTAGATGTAGATGTAGATATAGATGTAGAAAAGAGTTGTAACATGGAAACAAAGCCTTTCCATACTCATGTTAAAATAATATAATTCCTTTGCCTACGTGTGAGCAATGTGCAATTTATGCCGTATATTTTTGTTACACCCTGTATAATGAAAGGTACTAGGATGCAGTATCACATAGATAGCTCCAAATTTAGTTGAGTGTAATATCTTCAGTTTCACACATCTTAAACCTAAATCCTTCTTTCAAAACAATTGGTGCACCTACATCTAAGGCTACCTGTTCTTCATTTATCGAGTCGATATCTAGCAACTGGGGCCAAACAAACATTATTCCTGGTTTCCGGAGACATTTGACACTAAATGTTATACCTGAATAATTCCCTGAACCACAACAGTTTGTTACTTGAGCAATACACGACTGACATTTGTTTTTCTTAGTTGGAGGCACATTAACGATTACAGATAAGCTTTTATCTATATGACAATGGTTAATGTTTGTACACGTTAGTTACACGTTGTCATTGGTGTCCACAGCGTATCATAAACTGTGTATCTGTGATACTGGGGTAAGATGACCAGTGGTCAAAGTAGTTTTAAAAAGGAGAAATCATGCACATGACCTGATAATTCATACTATGGTGGCAGATACACTGAAGCGCCAAAGAAACTAGTATAGGCATGCGTATTGAAATACAGAGATACGTAAAGAGGCAGAATACGGCGCTGAGGTCGCAAACGCCAATATAAGACAACAAGTGTCTGGCGCAGTTGTTAGATCGGTTACTGCTGCAACAATAGCAGGTTATAAACATTTAAGTGAATCTGAACGTGGTATTATAGTCGGCGCACGAGCGATGGGACCCAGCATCACCGGGAGTGCGATGAATTGGGGATTTTCCCGTATGACAATTTCACGAGTGTGCCGTGAACATCATAAATCCGGTAAAACATCAAATCTCCGACGTCACTGCGGCCAGAGAAAGATCCATAAGAACGAGACCAACGACGACTTCAGAGAAACGTTCAACGTGTCACAAGTGGAACCTTTCCACAAATTGCTGCCGATTTCAGTGCTGGAGCATCAAGAAGTGTCAGAGTGCGAACCATTCAATGAAACATCATCGATATGGGCTTTCGGAGCCGAAGGCTAACTCGTAACAGCACGACACAAAGTTTTACGCCTCGCCTGGTCCCGTCAACACCGATATTGGACTGCTGATGATTGGAAACACATTGCCTGGTCGGACGAGTCTCGTTTCAGATTGTATCGAGCGGATGGTCGCGTACGGGTACGGAGACAACCTCATGAATCCATGGACGCTGCATGTCAGCAGGGGACTGTTCAAGCTGGTGGAGGGTCAGTAATGGTGTGGGCGTGTGCAGTTGGAGTGATAAGGGACCCCTGATACGTCCATGTACGGCTCTGACAGGTGACACTTACGTAAGCATCCTGTCTGATCACCTGCATCCATTCATGTCCAATGTGCCTTGGGAACGTTCAAATGGCTCTGAGCACTATGGGACTTAGCTGCTGTGGTCATCAGTCCCCTAGAACTTAGAACTACTTAAACCTAACTAACCTAAGGACGTCACAAACATCCGTGGCCGAGGCAGGATTGAAACCTGCGACCGTAGCGGTCGCGCTGTTCCAGACTGTAGCACCTAGAACCGCTCGGCCATTCCGGCCGGCGCATTGGGAAGGACTTGGCCAATTCCAGCGTAGCACTGCGACACCCCACACTTCCAGAATTGTTACAGAACGGTTTCAAAAACACTCTACTTAGTTTAAATACTTCCGCTGGGCACCAAACTCCACAGACATGAACATTATTTAGCATATCTGGGATGCCTTGGAGCGTGCTGTTCACAAAAGATCTCAATCCCCTCGTACGCTTACGAATTTATGCACAACCGTGCAGGATTCTTGGTGTCAATTCCTTCCGGCACTACTTCAGGCATTAGTCGAGTCCATGCCACGTCGTATTGTGACACTTCTGCGTGCTTGCGGGAGCCCTACACGATATTAGGCAGGTGTACCAGTTTCTTTTTCTCGTTGGTGTATATACATGTGAAAAAACAACAATTTAGAGATCTCTGTTAAGACGGTATTAAATAACACAGATGATTCAGATGAAAACACCAATGGTTTTGCGGTTACACGAAATCGGTCGAATTTGCACAACCAGATTTTAATATAGTTTTTAACATAGAATGGTAAGTCACAACAGTTTCGCCAATTGTTTCGTGAGGAAACCGGCACTACATGGCGCCATCTAACGTATATTGATGGACATATATCACCAAACAGTATATACAAAACAACTGACAACCAGCACACAGCCGTAAAACTTTGGGTGTATGAATGGTCAAACTAACCACGGTGGTCAAAATATACCCGGTTTACAGTACCATAAATTTCTTTTTGGCCAATGGCAAGGTGCAAGTCTTTCAACTAGAAGCCGCTTGATCGACTTTGTGTCCCAAGTCTACTGATTTATCCACCCGGATAACAGGGACTAACAGCTTAACGTCGAATCCGTGCCACGTATCGCTCTTGTAGACTGCTCACCTCACTGACAGGTGAAAATTTCCGTGGGCTGACCGCTGACCGGGATTCGATCGCGCAATCCATCTGTTTCCAGAAAATTTCTTTAACACTAGTCCACAGCTGCATGTAGATCACTATGCCTGTTGAGTCATCCTGGCATATGTATTTATTAATGAATGTTTGGAACAGTAGAGGGAATTCCTGGGGCGAATAGCTTCACTTTGAACTTTCTGATCTGTGTTTCTGTACATCCTGTGGATTACATAAGTGGATAGTAATGTGGGATTTGGGTTGTGGCGTACTGAAGCATTGTTATGCTCGTATATCACTAACTGTGCGAGATTTTCTTATCTATCTGTACAAGTACTGGTAAGGAGTATTTCTTTGACACCAGGTTTCCAAACGGCTACCAGAAAATTCCACCGAACTGAAATGAGTAAATGAAGTCCACAACGAGGTGACCACCAGATGTAGCAGGCAAAGGATTTCTTCAGAACACGAGAGCTTCTAGCAGAAGAAAGATGACGTTGGCGGTTTTAATATCTTGTACTGTAGTGCGAATCCACCATTACGAAATAACCTAGGAATATTTCCTTGTCTGTTTGAATTCTTTGATCATCAGCGAAGTATCAAACAATTCCTTACACGGATGCTGTGGTCTGATAGTACAAATAGATGTCCCGATGCTTTCAAATGGCTATGAGCACTATGGGACTTAACTTCTGAGGTCATCAGACCCCTAGAGCTTGGAACTACTTAAACCTAACCAACCTAAGGAGATCACAAACATCCATGCGCGAGGCATGATTCGAACCTGCGACCGTAGCGGTCGCGCGGTTCCAGACTGTAGCGCCTAGAACCGCTCGTCCACCCGATGCTTTGTACTTCATTTTGCTAACTGACTGACTTTTGTAATTGTTTTAGTTAATGAAGTGAATACGTTTGCTCTTACTATCCGGTTTGGATGAAATATACTGATGGAAAAATATCGCATTAGAAAGAAAGATTTGTAGAACATAAACGCTAGTTGGTAGGAGTGTTTCTACATCTGAATGATGATGTCTATTCAGATTTCACGCCAGCACCGCAAGAGTGGCGGTAATAGCGCCTCTATGAGGATGCAAATCAGGTTTGCTTTAAAAACACGTTGTAACGGTCGTTAGTGTTACTTACCATTGAGACTGGAGTTGATGTTAGTCAAGAATGCCTTAACAATGAGAAAGAGGCTGTTTCAGCACTTCACTTAGTTTGATCGAGGTCGTGTTAGAAGTCTACGAGAGGATGAATGTATCTTCTGCGATACTGCAGAAAGACTTGGCAGGTATGTAGCTACTGTACATGATTGCTGGCAGCGGTGGTCACGAGAATATACAGTCGCAAGAAGACCAAGCTCCGGACGGCCACGTGGGCACTGCTGAGAGGAAAGACTATCGTGTTTGGCGTATGGCTCTAGAACATCGTACATATCAGCAGCAGCAGTCTGAGCAGCATTTGGCACCGCAGTGTCACAACGAAATCTTATAAAGCGGTTACATCACGGACAACTCCGAGCATTCCACTGGCCCCAAACCACTGCCATTTGCGACATCAGTGGTGTCAAGCGAGAGCTCACTGGAGGGCAGGGTGGAGGTCTGCTGTTTTTCTAATTAAAGCTGGTTCTGAATCGCTGCCTGTGATGGCTGTGTGTTCCTCTGTTTCACTTATTACTCGAGCCTTAAAAAGTACATCGCTCGATTCGCACGCAGCAGGCAATATTCTTCAGCATAACTCACTCAATGCTTCAGGCTGTACTGTACAAAACTCTGTCTGGCTTCGTAGCTGAGCAGCAGATAGCTTTTCTAACAAGAGCACGTGGGTTAAGTTACTGGTTACGCTAGACATTTTTAGCGGTTGGGAAACCTGGAGCGGGGTGAATTCCGACTCTTGAGAGCAATTAACCAGCTGCTAGAATTAGAAGTAACGGCTCCATGGTTTGGAAATCGGAGAACCAGCTGGGAGAGTGATGTACTGACCCCATACCTCGTCCACAGCACATCAAAAAGAGGCCATACAGAATAGGGAGAGACGGCGGCCAGAAGAATCTTTGGTAAGTTAAAGTAACTTCAAATGGAATGGCAAGAATATGAGATGACTTATTGGAAACTACATAGTATCTTTTGTATCATAAAACGTGGCAATACGGCCGAAGGCTCATCATTCTTTCTTGAACAGCTGTTACCTACAGTGGGCGCAGAAAAATATGAGAAAAAAACACAAGTGGTTTCCACACCTAATAGGATATAGGGAAACCGTTGGCTTTCAAAACAGCTTCTAGTCATTTCGTACAGGATAAATATAGGTCCTGTCTGGATTTCAAGGTAATGTTATACCATTCATCTTGCAAAATAGTGACAAGCTTAGGTAACGTAGATGGAAGTGAATGGAAATCTCAGACCTTTCCTCCGAAGTAGACACAAAAGATCAGTAATATTGAGATCTGGTGACTGTTCTGTCCAGGAGAGATTTGACAGTTTAGCCTCATTCACACAAACCTAGACCACGATATGAGCTGTATAGACAGGGGCCATATCGAGTTGGGACACAGCATGACCATTGAGGAACAAACAGTTTACCATGAGACGGACCTCATCAGCCGAAATTGTCACATAACCGTCGGCAGAAATGTAACCTGCGGTAACCGTGGGGCCCATGGATTACCACGATAACACTGTCGAATCACTGCCGAACCCCCGCCGTGTTTCATTCTTGAGGCGTAAACTAGGCCAGAAATTGTTTGCAACAAGACTCATCCAACCAAATGACGTTCTTCCATTGCTCCATAGTCCAGGTTTTATGTCTCCGTAACCACGTTTTCCGGTTACTGGCATTTGATCACCAATGATTGGCTTTGGAATTCTAGCTTGTTCTGCAATTCCCTGCATTCCCTCCGTGTTATTTTGGACTGAGAGGTTTCGAGAGTGCAACACTGAGTTCTGCAGTGACTTTTGTAGTGCCGCCCTCTTTTCTTTTTCGTCAGTCTTCTTCGATGACCATCTTTCACTATCACTTTACACCCACATTGTGATTTAGCGGATGATTTTTTTCCTCTTTCCCTGTGTGCGGTAAAAATTTTCGACATGGTGCCTTTTGAATCACCAAACACATCCTTTACCTTGGTTACGGAAGCAGCAACCATGCGAGCACCAACAATTAGTCCACGTTCCAATTGAGTTAGTTCCGATGTAATACACTCAAAACTACACAGAACACTGTTTTGACCACGACTGATACTTGCAACGTATTGAGGAACAGCGTGACCTGCAGGCTTGGCTAGCGTCTGCATTTATGTTCAAGCTGACATTTATCACGAACTTTCAAAATTTTTGTCCAATGCCTGTAGGAGATAATAAGTAAGCTACAATACATCCCTGTAGTATCTGGCCGTGTTACTGCCGAATAGGAGCAAGAGTTTCAAGCATTATCGACGAGAAACGCAACCAACTATACATCGTCGGCCTACATATTGAGTTTACACCACGATGCATAAAAGCGGACTGAAGTGACTAATGAAAAAATGTACCACGGCTGGGATTCGAACTTTAGTCTCCTGCTTGCTAGGTGGATGTACTAACCACTACGCCATTGTGGCACAATGGCTTTGCACAACTGCTTAGTGAGCAGCATACCCGTGTTAGAATCCCCTTACTGGTATAAATTTTCATTCGTCACATCAGTCTGCATACATACATCAAAGAAGTTTAAGAACTGAAAGATATCTGAAACCATATAGTTTCCTCTCTGTTACAGTTGATTCATTTCATCAGGCAAGTGGGAGCCAAATGCATTCTCTTACAAAAAGACATATGAGAAGCCCCAGTGGAAACTGCATCTGCCAGTTCACTCAGTATTCACCAAGTGCGATAGCGCAGGTATTAAGATACTGGACTCACGTTTGGGAACAACCAAATTAGTGAACCCTTTCCGGTCGTGTTGAATTATTTCTTTCCGTTGGCTTCCCATATCACTGGAGGCGAACGTAGGAATAATGTCCTAAAAATCGTGGGAAATAACACATAGGAGCGGCGAGACACTCCCTACTTGGACAGGCGCATACGGGCTAGCATATTTTTCGAGGCTACAGCGCGTGTAATTTATCTGTTTGACCAGCGGTCCCGTGAGGCTCTGCTATTGGGGAAACTATAGGATGACTAAATAACGCGGCTGTCAGTTTGGCAACAGGGGATCTGAGGAGTTACCCATGCGAATTGGCACTCCAGGTTCACGCGTGGCGCAAGAGAGCCAGCGTATAAGTAAAATACGTACTAAAGAATGAAATTTTCAATCTGAAGCGTAGTGTGTGACGATACGAAACTTCCTGGCCGATTAAAACTGTGTGCCGGACCGAGACTCGAACTCGGGATCTTTGCGTTTTAATCTGCCAGGAAGTTTCGTATCAGCACACACTCCTCTGCAGAGTGAAAATTTATTTCTGGAAACATCCACCAGGGTGCGGCTAAGCCATGTCCTCAAAATGTCCTTTATTCCAGGCGTGCTAGTTCTGCAAGGTTCGCAGAGGAGCTTCTGTGAATCTTGGAAGGTAGGAGACGAGATGTTGGGAGAACAGAAGCTGTGAGTAAGAGTCGTGAGTCGTGCTTGGGCAGCTCAGTCGCCCACTTCCTGGTGAGAGGCAAAGATCCCGATTTCGAGTCTCAGTCCGATACACAGTTTTAATCTGCCAGGAAGTTTCTTCAATATACATACTCTTAATGATATAGGGTAGGCTTTGTTACCACATTAAAGGGTGAAACTAGGTGAGGAAGCAATTGTAAACACACGGCTATTGATGTCATATAATAGTACTTCAGATTTTGGCGGTGGACTATAGGTATGAATCTGTTACTTTCACAGATTAATGGCTTCCAAACACATCATGCGAGCTTGATGGAAATGTTAAACGATAGCGCTGGAACAGTATTATACGCAAAACACTTTAGAATTTCTATTAAAACAGTGTAACTTGTGTTACGAGCCAGAAAGTTAATTCCGGGTATTAAAAAGCACAATTTGGTGAAAAATAAATATATTGACAAAAAAAAAATTGCCCCAGCAAGGGCGTACCTAATGACCTGAATATCGTTGAGAGATTAGTTTATGGCCTTATATCTTCGCTTCTCTTTCCTTCTTTACCGTATTCCGTATCCAGGAGTACCTACCTACGATCCCTCAATCCAGAATTAGGTTTTTAATGGTTTACTTAAAATAACTAAGGTGAACGATGGGATGATATCTTTCATCATGATACGGCAATTTTTTTCTCTCATCCTCTTCTAACGCGGCTTTTTACTGTATTTCGAATGACTATATCAACAGAAGGAGGTAAAATTCGCCGGCTCCCAATGGAACTTCACATCGTACGCCGCGTGAAACCAACATACAAATCTTTCTGCTGTTCGGGGGTATGTTATTCTACGTAAAATTGTTGGCTGTTTCTAGCCCCAGAGCCAGCCGCTTTGGCCGAGCGGTTCTAGGCGCTTCAGTCCGGAACCGCGTTGCTGCTACGGTGGCAGGTTCGAATGCTGCCGCGGGCATGGATGTGTGTGATGTCCTAAGGTTAGTTAGGTTGTAGTAGTTCTACGTCTAGGGGACTGATGACCTCATATGTTAAGTCCCATAGTGCTTAGAGCCATTTGAACCATTTTTCTAGTCCCAGAACGTGTTGGTTATGGAAAGCGTTACGTCCTAGACAGCCAAAAGGTGCGGAAGTCGTTGATGAGGATGACGATATGTAGGGTATAATGGGTGCAAGGGCACACACTTTTATAGATGACTGAGCACAGCGTTAATAACATTACATCAGTATATACTTAACTTGCAGACTAAGAATTATAGGTATTAAGAGTATCATGTTTTTAGGTTGGTCGGTACCTCTAACCACATGTGCAACAGCAAGCCGTTTATGCTTATTATCCCGTGGTCAGCTGGTCAGGTGTTGACATCTGGCCACGTGGACCCTAAAGAGTTACCCCGTAGTGAAATGCATAGTATATGTCGGGGCGATTATGCGAGAGTTTAACCTTAAATTAAGATAGAAAATGACATCAGATCAAGCTTAATTTGGAAATCTGCGTTGTATAAACGTTAATACCAGATCATATCACCGTGAAGTCGGGTCATATTTGACTCGTGAAACTACGCAGTTCTAAGTCAGTTTATAGTGTACTGGCATTTAGATTTATCGCCTATGTCTCTTAGAAGATACCAATAGAAATAATAAACGGAAAGTTGTTTTTAATACAAAACAATGGTAAGTAAATATGGTAAGTAAATATGTGACAGCTCCTACGCCACTGATGCTCGAAACACTTTTTTTTCTATTTGGAAGGTAATATTAAGGAAATTACCGGCTGCCGTGTGTTCGTGATGATCAGTCTCATAACAGCTCTAGGGAGATTATTAGTAATTTGTGTGATTGGTTCAAAGGCATTTTATAGACACTTAGCAGCAGAGTAATAAAGGAAAATGCGAAATATTTGCAGTGAACAGTTAATGGGAATTTTGACAGCATCCTGTAATGATTCAACGTCTATTCTACAGGGTGTTTCAAAAATGACCGGTATATTTGAAACGGCAATAAAAACTAAACGAGCGGCGATAGAAATACACCGTTTGTTGCAATATGCTTGGAACAACAGTACATTTTCAGGCGGACAAACTTTCGAAATTACAGTAATTACAATTTTCAACAACAGATGGCGCTGCAGTCTGGGAAACTCTATAGTACGATATTTTCCACATATCCACCATGCGTAGCAATAATATGGCGTAGTCTCTGAATGAAATTACCCGAAACCTTTGACAACGTGTCTGGCGGAATGGCTTCACATGCAGATGAGATGTACTGCTTCAGCTGTTCAATTGTTTCTGGATTCTGGCGGTACACCTGGTCTTTCAAGTGTCCCCACAGAAAGAAGTCACAGGGGTTCATGTCTGGCGAATAGGGAGGCCAATCCACGCCGCCTCCTGTATGTTTCGGATAGCCCAGAGCAATCACACGATCATCGAAATATTCATTCAGGAAATTAAAGACGTCGGCCGTGCGATGTGGCCGGGCACCATCTTGCATAAACCACGAGGTGTTCGCAGTGTCGTCTAAGGCAGTTTGTACCGCCACAAATACACGAAGAATGTCCAGATAGCGTGATGCAGTAATCGTTTCGGATCTGAAAAATGGGCCAATGATTCCTTTGGAAGAAATGGCGGCCCAGACCAGTACTTTTTGAGGATGCAGGGACGATGGGACTGCAATGTGGGGCTTTTCGGTTCCCCATATGCGCCAGTTCTGTTTATTGACGAAGCCGTCCAGGTAGAAATAAGCTTCGTCAGTAAACCAAACGCTGCCCACATTCATGTCGCCGTCATCAATCATGTGCACTATATCGTTAGCGAATGTCTCTCGTGCAGCAATGGTAGCGGCGCTGAGGGGTTGCCGCGTTTGAATTTTGTACGGATAGAGGTGTAAACTCTGGCGCATGAGACGTTACGTGGACGTTGGCGTCATTTGGACCGCAGCTGCAACACGACGAACGGAAACCCGAGGCCGCTGTCGGATCACCTGCTGCACTAGCTGCGCGTTGCCCTCTGTGGTTGCCGTACGCGGTCGCCCTACCTTTCCAGCACGTTCATCCATCACGTTCCCAGTCCGTTTAAATTTTTCAAACAGATCCTTTATTGTATCGCTTTTCGGTCCTTTGGTTACATTAAACCTCCGTTGAAAACTTCGTCTTGTTGCAACAACACTGTATTCTAGGCGGTGGAATTCCAACACCAGAAAAATCCTCTGTTCTAAGGAATAAACCATGTTGTCTACAGCACGCTTGCACGTTGTGAACAGCACACGCTTACAGCAGAAAGACGACGTACAGAATGGCGCACCCACAGACTGCGTTGTCTTCTGTGTCTTTCACATCACTTGCAGCGCCATCTGTTGTTGAAAATTGTAACTACTGTAATTTCGAAAGTTTGTCCGCTTGAAAATGTACTGTTGTCCCAAGCATATTGCAACAAACGGTGTATTTCTATCGCTGCTCGTTTAGTTTTTATTGCCGTTTCAAATATACCGGTCATTTTTGAAACACCCTGTATATGTTCCCTTTCGGCTCGAGTAGCAGTAACTATGCAATTCGTATTAAATTTGTTGTCTACCGATCACGTCCTTAAACTGCTAAGACAATTCGACGTGCGTTGATAAATAGAAGGTAAGCAATTGTTTTGAAACTAAGTAATGACGTTTTCCATTTCGGTGGCTCAGGCGTTGTGTTGTAGACTTCAGTGAGGAAGTTCACATGTTCGAATCACCATTAGCTCTCGGATTTTTTTTCCTTGTGTGTCTATTTTCTCTATTTTATTTGTTGATAGTAATAACAACACTACCACGCCATTCCATTCCATACCTTTGAAACAATATCACACTCTCCGTTTTCCGAGCGTTCTGGAACACTGCTAGGCAAAATTCCGTGTGCCACAACCCTTCTCGCTGTGACTTACATTGTTTCCTTTGGTTTACTTTTCAAACATCTGAGTATTCAGATGTGTCCACTGAGGACGACGACGATGAGGCCCAGCGAGCTCTCTGCACGTTCCGTGAAAGAGTGAACCAACTATTGGAGTTAAGTTCAGATGTTCAAATGTGTGCGAAATCTTATGGGACTTACCTGCTAAGGTCATCAGTCCCTAAGCTTACACACTATGTACCCTAAATTATCCTAAGGTCGAACACACACACCCACGCCCGATGGAGGACTCGAACCTCCACCGGGACCAGCCGCACGGTCTATGACTGCAGCGGCTTAGACCGCTCGGCTAATCCCGAGCGGCGGGAGTTAAGTAACAAGTCATTTATGCTGAAGTTTCTTTCGGAGAAAAGAATTGTAGAGCAGTTGGAACCGAGGCTCAGAGACTATCTGAAGAAACGAACGAAAAGAAACCAGCCACTGACCGTAATGTGCGTGTTGCTGTAAACCTTAAGATCTTACGCCACAAGAAGCTTTCAAATAAAAACATTTTAGAAAGCATTTTTGACTGGAGCACAGCGATCCGTATTAAGTTTTAACATTCAATAGATACAGTCTGGACAGAGTTTCAGATTTTTCATTTGCAGGCAACCGGTTTCGGCCCTTTCCTCGTACCATCTTCAGGCTTACACCGCCATTATGGCTACTGGAGACGGCAGACGGAGCGGGAGCGGTAGAAGTACGTAGTGACAACCGTACCTCTACGGCTCTCGCTCCGTCTGCCGTCTCCAATAGCCATAATGGCGGTGTAAGCCCGAAGATGGTTCCAGGAAAGGGCCGAAACCGGTTGCAAACAAATAAGAAATCTGAAAACGCTATAGAGACTGCTTTTATTGATTTTCAACTTTCAAATAGTTTTTAGTGATCTGTTTAAAGTAGACACAGCAACAGCTTCCAGATCTGTCCTTAAGGTATCCGCCTGCATTGCCTCATTGAAAAATGAATTACTCAAAATGCCAATGGATGAAGATGGCGTTAGGAACACCCAGCTTGAATTTTATCACATAGCGCATTTTCCTACCGTTTTTGGCACTACTGACTGTACTCGTACCCCCATCAAAATCGCCTGATGGCGACAATGCTGAGATAACAATTTTCTTTAAATGTGTAAGCGATTTGAGACGCTAATGTGTAATGTTTAAATATCGTGGCTAGATGGTCAGGGCCCTCCCATGAGAGATTTTCGCAATCTCACGCGTACGCGCTCAGCTGGAAACAGCAAAATTTCCGGAAGATATACTTCTGGAAGACCATGGCTACCAGTGTTGCAGGTATTTTTCCATGCCGGTACTTCGTGAAGAAACGACGGCTGAGCGAATTTATAATCGTGCCCGCAAGAAAACCACATCAGCAGTTGTAGGAATGTTTAGAGTAGCAAAAAGACGATTTCCGTGTTTGAGTTTAGGACTCATAGTGAAAGCAAATCGTGGAGCAGTCACAACAGTTTCAGCAATTGTCTTGCACAATATGGCTATCAGTGCATCAGAGGAAGAGGTTGAAACTGATGACTATGTGTTTGCTGAGAGAAGAGTGTACGAAGAAATCCCAGTGCCTGCAGAATCCCACGTAGCCAACTGTGGTCATAATGCAGCGAGGACGCCATTTATTAATAATGGAATTATGTAAAAAGTTAAAAAATTGGAATAAATGTACAAAGTGTCAGTCTGAAGGCCAGGTTTTCTTATCCTTCCTTTTAGTTCTACTCACTTCCCTGTCCGCTGGCTACCCACCAGGGTAGCCGAGAGTGCTAATGCACTACTTCCTGGACTCAGGTAGGAACGCTGTCCCTGGATCGAATCCGCACAGCTCATAAACGACGAGGACCGGTCTGCCAGCTAGCCTGGTGTGGGTTTTAGGTTGTTTTCCATATCCCACTAGGTGAATACCGGGCTGGTCCCCACGTTTCGCCTCAGTTACTCGACTCACAGACATTTGAACACGTTCACACAATTTCATGGCTTATACGAGATGCAAACAGCTGGGGTACACTACTTACACCCCAGGGTGTTTGGTGTAGCAGCAGGAAGAATATCTGGCCACCCTCTGCAACTAACGCTGCCACATGTATAATAACAAGGCCAACCCCGCGTTGGCGCGGGATAATGCGCAAAGAAAGAAAGAAAAGAAAGAACTTCCCTGTCCCCTGGTTATTGAACTCTCTATAAAAAGAAGAACAGCACGAATAATATCATAAACTACCTAATACGAATCAAATTTGCCTCAAAACGTTACTTAGAACATATTAAAATGAATACAAAAAACATAATGTCAACGAATAAATTCCAGTACACTTCATACCGACAGAAAACGAAAGTAAGAGCATTCACAATGCAATGAATGCGAAATTTATTAATAAAGCGTATATACAAAAAGTTAAAAAATTGAAGAAATTTACTATGCGTCAGATTAAAAGTCTGTCTCTTCATTGCATGAAGTCCATTTCTTTATCTGCTTCGAGGGTTTCCACTCTTATTTCATGTTCTGCAAGCAAGCACTATATTTTGATTTAATGTTAATGCTAGAGACACTCTAATTTCTCTTGTATAACTAGTATTTCTTATCGCGAGCATTTTCTGTTCTTTTATTTCTAAGACGAGATTCTGACGCTACAACAGAGTCCTGGCTTGCGCGTTGCGCATCTACCTGCAATTAGAGGTTATTTTCAGTGCAAAATATGCGGTGTTGTACTGTTACAGTAAAGTTATTACATTATTTTAGTGCACTACCGTACTTAACAGTTCAACATAAACATTCTCTCCTCCGTCTTCATTTTCGTTTTCATCAACAAGAGTAATACTTTCGTTTGAAGCTACTGCAGAGTGCTCATTTAATGATGTTGTGAATGAACTGCAACCTGTGTTATCTGTATCAGAACAAGAATGTAAGAAGTAACTATGTAAACTATCTCTTTCGCAGATAATTTGCTTCAAAAAATTTATGCGATTACATCAAAATGTTTACAAAACATTGCACATAACTTCAGGATGAAAATCTGCATCGTCATTGTAGCGGTTGAAAATAGGACAAAATTGTGGTCTCAGGGCTGCAATTAGCTTTTGTCTACTTTCTGTAACAGTAGGCTTTACGAAATTTTGGCCTCCAAGATTTATGCCTTTCAACCCTGAAAACTTTTGACAGAGTTTTGCTCCAGTTTACATAGTAAATTCATAAAAAATGAAGTGTAATAATGAGAAAGTACATCTTCGCCCTATACCATGTCACGTGTGAATATTTTCTTTGTTCATTTCTTAACATTCTCGGAACACATTTTTAAAATCCTCCAATCACGATCTGTTAAAGTTAACAGCAACTTCTCTCGATGCGTTTATCTTGTTGGCCGAAGTGACTTTATCTGTTGTATCTTTATACTGACCCAACACAATTTCCAGCAGCAAATATTTCTCTTATTGAGAGAAGTTTGATGATCACTCCGTTTCCTGTTGACTTGCTTCCACGGAAATAGCACGACACCTTCGATAATAAATACAGTGTATATATGATGTACAATAAATATCAGCGGTCGACGCGCAATAATCGTGTCGACAGCCGATTTCAGCCGCGTTGCCAAACATATTACGTGCTGCCGTAGATCAAATCTGAACCTGTTTCGCTGGATCCAAGTTTATCATTATACAGGGTGGAGCAGAGCTAACGCATGTTTTTTGAACCGCTAGTACGCGGCGTCGAGAGGGGGGTATTGACCTTGAATGAATGTTGGCAGACTGCCCATACAATGTATGTAGTTTCAGTCGCTATGGAGCGTTGGAGCGTAGAGCATCGTGTGTTCGTTGTCGAGCAGTACTTCAGAAACAATGATTCTGTAATCACAGTGCAATGTCTTTTCCGACAAAATTTTAGAGTTGGACGTCGAGGTGCAGTGCCTGATCGAAATACTGCACTCCGATGCGTTGCAGCGTTTAGAAGCACTGGATCTGTGATGAAAAAGATACCACCTAGTCTTCCCCGTTCAGTGCGTACTCTGGAGAATGTAGACCGAGTGAGAACGGCAGTTCCTGCTAGTCCGAAACGATTGGCTGGACGACAGGCTGCAGCGCTGAGTATGTCACGTCATTCGCTTCACCGCATCTTACGTGATGATCTTAAGTTCCACCCGTACAAGATCATGATCGTCCAGCAGCTTAGTGAAGGGGATTTTGTGCTGCACAGAGAGTTTAGTCGAGTAATTGACGAAATTTTTAGGGAAGATGCAGATGCTACAGTCTTCATGAGTGATGAAGCACATTTTCACGTAGACAGTTACGCCAATATTCAAAATTGTCGGTATTGGGCGTCGGAGAAACCGCATGAATTACACTAAAGAACTCTCCACAGTTTAAAGTAACAGTGTGGTGCTGCATTTCAAAGATGGGGATAGTTGGACCCTCTTTCCTTTTTTTTAATTTTTAAGAGGAAGGAACTGCAGTTACTGTGACATAAGGGTGCTACGTTAAAATGTTAATCAACCTTCTTCGTCCAGAACTTCAAAGTCGTCAAGTGAACATGAGAGAAATATGGTTTCAGCAGGACGGTGCCACAGCTCACACGGCGAGAGCATCCATGGAAGTGGTTCGACAAATGTTCACAGGAGATGTTATTTCGAGATATGATGATGTTTACCGGCTCCGTAACTCATCCGATTTGTCGGTATGCGACTTCTTTTAGTGGGTATATTTAAAATCAAAAGTCTACATGAACAAGCCTAGCTCAATCAATGACCTGAAGAATTTCATTCGTCAGGAACTTGAAGCTGTGCTGAATGAAATATTGGAGAGAGCCCTGCATAGCTTTCGGGAGAGGATCTAAATTTGTATCCAGCAAGAAGGATGTCATCTCCAAGACATTATTTTTCGAATCAAATTTAAGTATGTACATTTTAAAACTGCATAAAAAATCTATCACTTAATGCTTGTTTTTATTATTTTTATCAAGCCATGTCCCAGTCATTCAATAGTGAAAAACATGCGTTTCCTCTGCTCCATCCTGTACAATAGAGCTGAGTCCTGAACACAGTTCAGTTTCTGATCTTATGTTAAATTAGATTTCCAATAAGCGATGTTTATACAACCGGCCATTAGTAATGCATTTACGACCATGCAAAAAACATCAGGTAGTAAATCATATGGTATGTTTGTGGGAAGATGCTGAGAGAAAACAGAAACACATTTATGTGAGTATGTATAAAAATATCTGCCCTTGTACCCATTACATCCTGCACAGCCTCTGTTCGTCACAATGTAAGGTTGGTCTCTCTCTTATGTGTGGAGCAAATTCTGCCAAGTTTCAATCATGCGTTGAAACTGGAAATTATTGACACGGGGTCCTACTTGTCACATGTGTGATATACGTACTCTTGCTACGTTCTAAGTCCAAAGAATTATCAATTCCAGTCCTCCGCGACATCCTTTAATGGAACTGTCCATATATCTATCGCTGTATCTATCGTATATGTCTGCACAGACGTTAGTTCTGGAGTGACATTAGCAGGTAGCTCTTTCTCATATATTTTAACCATTACTACAAGGATTACATGTAAACTCACATGTGTTAAGGTAAAGCATTACAGCAAAATAGGCAAATACGCTAAGAAGAAACTATTCAAACTGTTCTCTGTATCTATCGAGTTGCGTTCGCTCTGCGTGCATAGAAAACGTAATTACGAATACCTTCGAAGCAATGCAGTATATTCTATGTTGCTTTAATTGTTCACTGCTAGAGCTCCAGTTCAATGCACAAAGAACTATTTGTTATTGAAACTGGCAGTTCTGAGCGTTTAATTTAAGCATTCCTTTACATTTTACTGCAACACCAACTGACTGACGTATTAATTAAATCAGACAGGAGGCGTTACCTTTCAGGAAAAATCACGTCATCACGATTACATGATGCTTGTAGCCATTTTCTCTTGTCATACTTACGCCATAAATCCAAGAAATTAATATTGACGTGATATGACTCAAATAGAGCTAAACTAAAACATAAGACTGAAGAGAAACAAAAGCCTAGGAAAAAAATGGTGCCAGTCTGTTGAAATATATTCGTTTCGAAGCTAAGTATTGAGATGCAAGGAAATTCTAACAATTGCGCATCTCTCTGTCACTAAATCTTACGAGAAATCGCAATAAAGTTGAGTGCATGTTATCCGCAGTAATAAGTTAGATTTATACTATGGAACGGCGGTGAAAAAGGATGGGGCAATTTTACGAAAGAGCAAGAGGGCTGAGACTAGTGATTTAGGACGCGTTTCTCCAGTTACGACCCATAGATCTGAATCACAGTGCTGGAATATTTCGGGAGGGAAGTTCAGTCATAAAGAAGCAATCTTCAATATGTATATGTTACATTAGCTACTTCTCATTAATTACTTACGTCGCTAATGAAAAAAATGGAGTTACAGTTGTAAACTAGTTTTGAAATGAACGAATTTGATAATCATGCATTACACTAATCACTAATTCTAACCGGCTAGCAGAAAAATATAAGATCACAGTTTGTGGCTGTTACAAAACGTTTTTTATCCTATATTTGCGACAAGCCCTAAGACTGCAGTAAAACAATGACTTACTGTGACTCAGAATAAAAGCAGTTACAGCACAGACAAGCAGTATAATGCTCGCATACGTTGTTGTCTGGAGCGGTTTCGACACTTACGTCACTCTCAACAACCCATACAAATCTGCGTCACAACGTAGTCGTCCTCTAGTAAGAGGGCTGAGGAGATGCCCGCTCATACTGCATTCCGACGCAGGCATCGGCTAATGGATGATGTGGGCTATCGAGAATGTGTGGTAAAGATGTGGTAATAATACCGTGCTGAAGAAATGTTCATGAAAGGGAGTACTGAACAGACTGTAGGGAAACTAGCTGTATTTTTAGCAATAATGATCGAGAAAGAAGAATAGGATGATGTGGTCTGATGGGTGGCATCGATCAGTGGATAGGTTTAGCCTCCAATCAGTAATAATTTTCCTGCACCACGCACAATGGCTCTTTCCTCGATATGTGTGAGATCTGTGCTTTACGTTGATCTGTTTAGTGTAGCTGACTAGGATGTGTGTAGAATTTGGCGTCATGTTTGTGTGTTTTGATAACGAAGGAAGAGGGAGGGTAAATCTGGATGCTGCAACATGGCGTAATGCTCTCCAATAGCACAAAAAGGGTATCTGGGTTTTTCCCCAATCGAAAGGTGGATGATCATCGACAGTGTCATATCCTCTCACTCCAAGTTATACTGTGGAGCGGTTAGCGGTTTAATTCATGAGACTGGCGCAAAGTCAGGTAATCAGGAACCTTACATCACCACTACTTCTCTCCTAGGCGGTCATATACTGGCAACGAGAATTTGTTGCAGTATCAGAATTAGAATCGGCCAGGTCCGAGTTGAGTGACACCTCACAGGCTCGAATTAGCGCTTTCTACTAACGTAGCTGATTTTCTACAGAAAAAAGGAAAAAGTTCACATACAGAATTGTACCATTTCCGCCGTGACTTTGATTCTCATTATTAGTTCAGGAGATACATTTGTCGTCTTACTGATTGGTATTGTCGTCATTTTCTGGCTCATCTGAATTCACGTATATGCAGAGGAGCTGTAGTAAATTATCTTTGTACTCTCTGACCGATTAATTTTTCATATGTCGTATAGTGAATAGCCCGGTACATGGCGTGGGAATCCCACTTCAATATCCTCTCGGTGTCTCCATTAGGATGTCGTCACAGTCCTTTTTCCGTAATCATAAAGTGGTAATTAATTGCATTATATAACTGGAGCAAAGTATTTAAGAATATGTAAACCAAATGTTTCTGTTTCTCACACGTAACAGTACAAGTCACAGAGGACAACAATAGAGAAAGAGATTTGGGCGCAAGGAAATTGATCGCATGCAACTCTGTGGCAGAGTGTCACGCTCATAAGAGTCTCTATTGAAATACGTTCTGAATACATTATTCAGACTACATCTGCATTTACGTATACCACGCAGGCCACTGTTCAGAACATGCCTGGGGGTGTGTGGTGTTTCAGACCTACTCAGCGATTTTCTGTCCGATTACATAGTATGGAGAGAAAGGAGAAAATTTCCATCTACATGCCTCGGAGCATGTGTGACACAAAGTACAGCTCGTGCATGTCCAAGACAAGGCACCAATACCAATATCTGGTTCCGTAGGCATCCGAACTTCATGAAAATGTGCGCTCTTCACATATGTGACAGCAACTGTCATTTGACACATACAGACTGCGCGGTGCCTTTTCCTTATGGTATCCACTGCCCTAGCATGTCTGTTGCACTTTGGCATTCCTTGGGTCTATTACATCATCAAATTTTTTGTCCTTATTGCTCTTCACTCCGTGGTTTTGGCACTCTTGTCTATCCCAGCTTCACAGTTGTCTGCAGCATTTCCTGGATTGTTCCAGGTAAGTAATCAAATTGTCTTTTGGAAACTCTGGTATTCCCCATTATTTGTAGTTAATCGGTTCTATCTATTATTTAATATTTCGTTATGTACTGATCCTGTATTTAATTATTTCTTCATATTTTCATTTTTTATCCTGTCCAATCTTGTACATCCTTTAACACACCTCAGATTTATGGGAGAAAGATGGGACTCTTATTACTATTGCCAGTAGATGATTCCATCAGCGATTTCATCCTGTAAGAAGACAGTGTCTTCAATTATGTGTGCTTGATTTATGCTACTTGACAACTAAGATCTACAATTGAAAGAAATATTCAGAGAAGTGATATTTTTTATTGCTGATACATGAATGCTTATAATAGTATGTGGATGCCGCAACTAGAACAGGCAAAGGAAATAGATAAACTGTAACTCCAGCGAAGCCTCTAAGATCAAAAAGTTGCAGGACAAACTGACAATTTTCTCTACTTAACACTACAGGGGGAAAATGTTACACTGGTACTAAATTATCGTAAATTTTACTACTCCTAATTTTATTCAAAGCAAGTCGTAATATATGGGTATGCATTAGTTAACTGCAGTTATTGGATTTCGAACTGTATGTTACGTAACAAATTAAGTACAAAATCATCTGTTTTATACCGTAGTGAAATCGTAACTTTTACGATGGTTTGATACTCTAGGGCTAATTAAACGAAATAGCAATGCTGAAGGCTAAATAAAGCGTTTGGTATGGGGGCCCAGAACGTAACGCAGCAGTAGCCACAAGCTGACGCGCAACAACAACAGGAGTGCAGGCGTGTGCTCGAACCGCGTGATATTCACTCGGCTGCAGTGCCATCGATGATCGTAACTACGTCACTTCATGACACAGCTGCGTGTTCATCGCGTGTGGCACCGCGAATCTCACTCGGCTGTTTCTACTTTTCGCAGAGATTGCCAATTTGCGGAGAAGACACAGTCTGCTTTCTTTACTCACCGTTGAACGTAACGCTTCTGTGAAGTGCATCTAACCGCCAGGTTTCCATAGATGGGTGACAGAACTTGCGCTTGTTGTGTCTTTATCGGTGAGTGCTCGCCCGCTTGAAGGCGAGTAACGGAATTGCCGACCAAGCGCAGTCGAGTCGTAGAAACGAGTGAGGGGAAACTTGGTTCCCTTATGCAGCTTCGCCAAGTGAACGGTTTCAGCAATCACAGCTGAAGAAACCACAGGGTGGTAAGGTGCGTCAGTCCAGCCAGACTGGGCACATGGACGAACGAGCCGGCATGGACCGTGTGCCACGCTGGCAAGGCCGGGAAACAACTGGGTGGACCGTGAATTGATAGTTGCAACTCTGATATAGGTAGCCAATCTATGGAGCTTCTGAAGTTATCAACTAGACCATTTGTATATTACAATTGTTGCCACACGTACACAAAGTCACCTGGCAACAAACCTATAAGACCAGTTGTAGTTTGCTGCCCCATGCCGAGTGACGTCAAAGGGCATCCCGACCCTTCGTGCTACCCCCTCCCCCTTTACCCCTCGCCCCTGCCTCTATTATGTCCAAACAGGCATGGGACTGCTCGTACATCCAAACTCATAATGTCAGGTTAGAGGGAAAGAAGATGTCTTCAGTTATAAAGTCTCTTTCCGAAAGCAGACATGACAAATGGACATACCCACAGGACAAGGAATGCCAACAGTAAATGGACGAAATAAAAATTGCGAAGCGAGGGAATTACTTCTAGGAATAACTTCGTTGACTGTTGTGCGTCGTCTTTCTGCCGCGGGAATGTGTGTAGCACGTAACAGTTAATTAATGCCAAATATAATGTCTTCAGAATACCACCAGAGAGATAGTCTTAGTGCAGGACTTCGAAAGAGCAAACGAGGCACTTGACTGCGCGACTCGGTAGTACAGACTTCATTTGGAGACACCAAAGGTAAGGATAATAGCTTTGCTGATACTTCTGAGCATCACTACCACCAACGCCGGACATTTAGCGATGCCCCTGCCGAAAGACATCCATCCCGGACATCGTCACCGGCAGATGCTGTCGACCTAATCCGGTGCGAATTCAGTGGTGCCACCAGCCCCCGATAATTGTCCGATAACAAATTCACATTACAACAAGGTATCCCATCCACGTCCGCCTGCGTTTTTTCTTAGCGACCACATTTGAAAGTCCTGCTAACGAGCATGATAACATTTTGTGGTTGATAATGGACATATTTCTT
The DNA here is from genome assembly GCF_023864275.1 of Schistocerca cancellata. Classification (NCBI taxonomy): domain Eukaryota; kingdom Metazoa; phylum Arthropoda; class Insecta; order Orthoptera; family Acrididae; genus Schistocerca; species Schistocerca cancellata. The sequence continues at coordinate 239,591,705 of NC_064628.1, read as the reverse complement.
CTGAGAACATTTCAGGTCATTCGACAACATTGCAAAATTGAACATTCAAAAAATGGCTCTGAGCACTATGGGAATTAACATCTATCGTCATCAGTCCCCTAGAACGTAGAACTACTTAAACCTAACTAAACTAAGGACATCACACAACACCCTGTCATCACGAGGCAGAGAAAATCCCTCACCCCGCCGGGAATCGAACCTGGGAACCCGGGCTTGGGAAGCGAGAACGCTACCACACGACCACGAGCTACGGACTCAAAAACTTCGTAAAAATGTTAATAACTCCAGTTAATTCATTTCGTAATCTTGTTTCTTCACCAATTTTTCGTTGGTTGGTTGCTATGCCTATTCTCGTTGTTCGTCAGTTCATCGACCTACTCATTCCCTTCCGTTGTGAAGTTAAACTTACTCTCCGTCTGCATCTGCTTAATTTCTTCGCTGTACTTCCTTTTTCCTTCTTTTCAACGTACCACTGGCCAGATCTCGTCCCTCTTTCTTTATAGGCACCCTGTTAAATATCACATTTTACATTTTTAACTACCTAAAGGAATTCAGTTTCGATGAAATTTATTTCTCTTTCTGTGACTTTCACGCCGATTTACAAAGTGTACCAACGCACTCATCTCGCTATAGATGCGCTTCTGAGATGGAACATATCCCCACCGCAATAGGACATTGGAATATTTTGCAACATTCTATAACTCTCTCGGATATTTTGAAATATTATGTAAATTTCTGAAAGATACTGGCACATTTTCGAATCTTCTGAAAGAATCTGGAACATTCTACATCATTCTACAACATTCACAGTTTGTGCTGAAGCATCCTCACAGATTGAAACTGTGTACCGGAGCAGGACTCGTAACCAATACCTTTACCTTCCGTGGAGAAGTGCTCTGCCAAGTGAGTTACCGGAGCATGACTCACGAGCAGTTGCCGGAGTTTTACTTCCGCCAGCACCTCTTGATCTACCTTCCCATATTAACAGAAGATTTACTGAGACGGGAGGATACTGGAAAGGAGGATACTGCGACAATGGCATAGCTACAGCCTAGAGGGGTTGTTGCCAGAATGAATTTGCACGCGGCAGCGCAGTGTGCGCTGATAATAAACTTCCCGAGAGGTTAAAACTGAGTGCTGGACCGGCACTGGAACGTGGGTCCTTTTGCTTCGAAATATTTCACTACTGCCATTGTAAGCCACTTTGCCAAGCAATTTTCAACTGTTTAACTGACATCGCTCAAGAAGTCCATTGGTGTGATACTCTCTCTGTCACTCACATCTTCGAACCCAATCTGTGTTGTTCCTAATCGAAACCTTTTTTGCGGATGGAGGATAGAGGGCTCAGTTGAGGCGTTATAGTGGCATCCACGGACAACCGATTATATTTATTACATGTGGTGATTCCATTGGTAGGAGGGAGAGCAAGTATTGTCTAATAGTGATTTATAAAGCTTAAAGTAACGGTCCATTTGTGAGAATGACTATATTTTTGTGGCTGGTGCCACCAGTTTCTTTATTTATTATACAAATGCCGCACTAAAATGCAAATAACAGTCAAATTACAATTAATAGGTCGGCCGTTGTAGCGGAGCGGTTCTAGGCGCTTCAAAATGGTTCAAATGGCTCTGAGTACTATGGGACTTAACATGTTTGGTCATCAGTCCCCTAGAACTTAGAACTACTTAAACCTAACTAACCTAAGGACAACACACACATACATGCCCGAGGCCGGATTCGAACCTCCGACCGTAGCGGTCATGCGGTTCCAGACTGAAGCGGCTAGAACCGCACGGACACACCGGCCGGCCTAGGCACTTCAGTCTGGAGCCGCGCGACCGCTACGGTCGCAGGTTCGAATCCACCTTCGGGCATGGATGTGTGTGATGCCCTTAGGTTAGTTTGGTTTAAGTAGTTCTAAGTTCTAGGGGACTTATGACCTAAGATGTTGAGTCCCATAGTGCTCAGAGCCATTTGAACCATTTTTTTTTACAATTAATAAATGGTCTGAAATACTTCTATCACTGCAATGTACTGTTGTAAGTAACGGCCCAATAACAATCCATTGGCGTACTTTCCAAACCACGTTTACATTAATCGCTTTCGTCAAATTAAGGGCGGTATGTTGAGTGCGGCAGCCAGCAAGAATAGCACGTTTCTTAATCACGTCTGTCGACTAGTACTGAACGTTTTCTTAAGGCAGTTACTTTACAGGAATTCCCTGAGTCCCGAAAGAGCCGAGAGGCGTCTCCAGTGTCTCCAAGTCTCGGCATCGGCTGCGCGCAGTGAAAGGGTCGGGTAGCTGACGGCAGACGGCCGGCGGGCTTTCTGGGGGGCGCCGAGCACGCCTCAACTTGGTCTGCTGCGCAGCCAGAGGGCGCCCCGCCGTGGCGCCAGCGCCCGCGGCCACGTCCACGTCGACAGCGGCGCAAAGGGAAGCGAAGGGCAGGGGAGGGGAAGGGGCAGCGAAAGGAACAGCGAGGGACAGCGAGCGCGCCCCGCAGGAGTTAACTCTGCCCACTCTGCGCCACGCTCCCGACAGCTGACGTCCCCGTCGGCGCTGTGGCTCTTGCTAGTGAAAGGTCGTTGCGGAGGACTCGCTAGGGTGAGCTGCGGGCGTTTATCTCGCATCTGTCTCGTTCACTTCTTTGAGAACCGTACCAGGGTCACTCCCAAAGTTTAGCGCACTGCAAGACAGAATCGAAGAAAACGAGTTATTTTACAGAAGACTTTTACAGGCCTCCAGTATAATCTCCATTCTTGCTTATAAGGGCTTCCCAACTTTTTGGCAACTTCTGTATTTCGGATAGAGCGTCTTCATTATTGAGCTGTGTGATTACTCGTGTTACCTCATTGGAAGCTTCATCAGTTGAATCAGAAAGTTTTACACGGAGTTGCTCCTCCAGTTTGAGAAAAAAAAAAAAAATCGTCTCGCGGGCTCATATCGAGAATATGATGAATGGGGAAGTATTTCCTCTCCGGATTTGTCGAGCATTTCTTTCATTGGTAGGGCAACATGGGTCTTGCATCATCGTGCAAGATGAGGACACCAGCTGCAAGCGTGTCAGGCCTTCTTCGATAAATTGTGGAGAGTAAAACATTTTGCTGAAGTGGCTTGTAGTACGCATCTGTTACAGACATCCCTTTATAACCCTACCTCTACTATTGTAATTTAGTATGCTTTCACCTAAGTAACAGAAAAACCTGTCTCTATGTTGAAACTTCCTAGCAGATTAAAACTGTGTTATTAGGCTTTATGGTGTGAGTTTTATAAGGAAACGAAATAATTAGATGTTTATAGAATTAAAATGGAAGTAACAATGAATGTGCAAAATTAAAATATACAATGTAACTGGATTCTTCTTAGACTTTGTGATAGAACAAACTCTATATTTTTTTTTTCTTTTCTTGCAAAAAATTTATATATAGCTGCAAGTTCGTGAATTCCGTATTGACAAGCCCCATATTAACATTCATTTAGACCACGGAAAGATGTAGCTGCTACTTCATAAAATGCTACGATATCAATTCTGTAAAGTGCATCGTCTTTGTTGAATTTCTTTTGAACCCTGAGTTTAAAGATTACACAAAGACCCCGGAGGTCTGATATTTATCTCGAACATTATTTTGCGCTGAGAAACAGAAGGTCATTATAATTAAAGCTTCAGTTTCAAAACGTTCTAAAAAGGACTACTGCTCAGATTGACGTCAAAGTTCAACGCAATTTTACCTAAGAATTTTGCATCTGAGATACTCGGCATGAATGTCTCAATGCAGAATCGCGCCGTGCTGATAAACCCGGTTTACAATAACGGCGAATGTGCGCCACTAGTCCTGCATAAGATCCACACCGAATAGTATGAAAAAAGGGGTTGATCGATGAATGCCGAGGATCTGGAGAAAATGATTATCAAATTCGAAAAGACAGTTATTTTTAAGTGCAATGTGGCAGAGGGAGTACATATGTAGACTTTCACGGCCGGAAATATCATGTCCATTATAATTATCCGGGCTGTAATGCCGTGGTCGGTTGATGAATTTTGTCTCAATTCCCAACGTTTCGTTTCCGACTGCGGGAGACATCTTCAAGGGGGTACAGTTGGTCCGAGGTCATAGAAGATTTGGCCACAGTATTGTAGGATGGATCGAGTTGTGGTGTGCAAATTGCAGTGCACGGGGAATTTCCCGGCTATTGGACATGCCTGCGAGCATGGTGCCTAAAACTGTACGAAGCATCCTGCATTGCTATCCACACAAAATTACCCATTTCTTCATGCTGACCTGCCAGTAAGACAAACGTTTGTTCTGGAATTTCTTTCTCACGTGGAACTGGCCAGTGGATGGCCATGGAAGTTTCTGTGGACGGACGAAGCCCATTTTCATCACCAAGGACACATCAATAAACAGGATTTCAAATACGGGCAACGGAAAATCCGCTCGTAAATCACTCGATTCCGCTTCATTTTTCGAAGGAAGCTCTGAGGCGCAGGCTGTCGGCCAGCGCTTTTCGTAGAACAATATTTTTTCGACGAGATGGGTCCTGCAGGTCGTTTTGCCTGTATCGTCGCTGGTAAACGCTATGAGGGCCATTTGCCCACCAATGTCATTCCAGCACGTCAACGCCGTGGATGTGTGGGTAGCATCATTTTGCACAGCCAATGAAGTAGCTACTGCAGGGACATTCTGGAACTGCTGGAATCATCAGCCGGCATTTCCCTACAGCCTGGCGACCAGATCACCCGACCGCAAACGGTGTTGTGGCGTAGTCTAAAAGACGCTGTGTTGAGTGCTCCAACTACAAACGTAGCTGAAGTGAAGGCACGCACTGCGCAACGCATTCTGAACGTGCCCCTGAGACACTTCGATCTGTTGTGGAACATGTGTCTCTCTTTCAACTTGTGGCAGTAAACAATGGACGCCATAATGAAGATGTCTTGCTCCAGTTTCACGACAGTTACAAACCGATTTCACCCTTACTTTTTACGCGGTTTTTGGCCTCAGGACATTTGGAAAGCGATTTCACTGTTGCTTTTAGATCGGTTACTGGTATCAGGTCAATTAAAGACGATTTGTCCCATCCGATGCGGTACGACCTTGTCATGATGGAAGGGATTATCGAAATAAAAATGGTTCAAATGGCTCTGAGCACTATGGGACTTAACATCTGAGGTCACCAGTCCCCTAGAACTTAGAACTACTTAAACCTACCTAACCTAAGGACATCCCACACATCCATGCCCGAGGTAGGATTCGAACCTGCGACTGTAGCGGCCGCGCGGTTCCAAACTGAAGCGGCTAGAACAGCTCGGCCACATCGGCCCGCGAAGGGATCGCCTAACATTACCTAACAGTGCCACAATTGTTGAACGTCAGACAAGGGCAGTCATGCGTATTGCACAGTACAGTTGGTTTATTATGCAACTCACAAAATAGAGCCGTCATATTGGAACACATTTGTGCTCTGTAGCCAAACTCATTAACGTTACAACGCTTACAGCGCCCTCTAGTGAAAAATTATCGTTCAATTTTTGTTTGTTTCCATAACGTTCCTCCTCCTTTGATTAGTTTCTTCCTTCATTCTGATCAGCAGTTTTGATAGTGGAACTGTAATTATAAGCATCCTATAAATGAAACATTCAGTAGTATCACCTACTAGGATATTCTAAGAAAAGATAATATTCATTTTGATACAATAGTTTTCTGATTGTGGGTCTACTCGTATCCTCATATAGCTGACCAAAACTTATCATTCACTAGGAAATCCTTAGGAATAGATACAGTAATTAATTTCAACCAATACCAGTCTTCTGTTATTGCATGTGGGAAGAGAGAATAAATAATAAGGTACTCGGGACTAGGGACAGTGATATACATAGACGATTGTACCTAGTCTCCAAGGGAATGGGTTTTGCATTCCTTTTCGCTTTTATTTAATCAGACAACAACCAGTAATTTTACTTTCAGAAATACTGAATCCATTTGTGATCTATAGCCATGTACACTCTCGTTGCAGCATAAGAAGGCTCTGTGTTACGTTACACGGTTATAAAAACGGCTGCAGATCGTAGTTGAAATAAATAACGGTAAAGGTAAAACCAGTGTTAGACGTTCGAAAATCCATGAAGATACATCACCATCTTGAAATCTTTGTAGTCACTACATTTTGTCTCCTCTTTGCTTTGCCCGTCGTACAATACTCAGAATGCAACAAAAGTACTTATTCGATGTTTCTCATAGTACATAAAGCGGGCTAGATATAGATTGCATGGATAGGAAGGGGACAGGAACCCAGAACACCGTATTTCGAGAGTAATTCTCTTACAGACTGACTTACCCAAGCACGACTGACGACAACTTCGCTCCTACCAATAAATCGCCCCTATTTTTCCAACTTGAAAGGGTATTGTAGCCATCAGCTACGGAGAAGAATTTCGTTGAAGATTGAAAAGTAAAGTGGAGGTACAACCAGAAGTAAAGCTGTGAAAGTTCGTCGGAAGTCGTGCGTTGGTAGCCAGTTGGAAAGTACATTGCCCTCGAAAGGTAGGATTCCTTTCAATTCTCAGTCCAGCACGCATATTTAATCTTCCGATGTGCTTATGTTGACTTTCTTTAAAAGATGCGCTTTTACGTCGTCCGTCCAAGAAGTTTCGAGACTCAATTTAATCATGCCGTATAAGCACCGATAGTTAAGTAGCTCTGGTGGCAGCTGGAGCTAACAGCTTTAAACAACAAATGTGCACTGGACAAGTTGGTTGTGAGCGAGCAGGCAGGAGTAATGAACGTGCGGCCGTAGAGGTCAACATTGTCGTGTCACAAATCCCAATGGTGCAGTGAACTGAACATCTCTAAATCATGTATTCAAGACATTCCTCAGAAATTTTGAAGAAGAGAAAAGCGTGTACAATGTCCGCTGCGACCACCTCCAGTCGCAAACAAAAACAATGACTCGTGGACGCTTGCCACGGCTTGTTTGAAATGAAGAACACGGAATTTCTTCTGCGAAAAAAATTACCACTGTGCCATGACTTGATGTTATCAATACGATCCGAACACAACACTACAAAGTGCAGAATCGGTCTCTAATAGTTTACCGAATCCGAATAACGTGTGAAAGTGATGCGCCAGTTGAACACCATCGCAAAGGGCGGCTTGTCTGGCAGTTTCACACGATTGTATGAGTGGGTTTAATCGAAGGACTGCGGACCTGAAGTTGGATTAGGTATACACAAAGTACCGGGGTGTTATAACTGATGTGCAGCTACTTATATAGGTCCAGTTATCTTATGGTAGATATCCTAATACTTCAACATGGGACCTATTTTCGGTGGAAAAAAATTAGTTCAGATTTTAGTCACCAGGAACAACTCTGCCGATATGAATGACAGAAAGGTCTATAGAAAGGCCTCCGTATATACTGAAACACGTATGTAACATAGCAGCGATGGCGAGGCATTGTAGCATCTGTGACCAGAGAGTATGCGCTTGACCGCGCGAGTGTTGCGAGCGGTTCTCAGTCTGTCAGTCAGTCGTTGCGAGTGTGCAGCTCTGTCTAGTTGCGGGCAGTACTCAGTTAGTTGTCGTTGAGAGCAGTACGCTAGTAGTCGTCATGCAGAGCGGTCGGTCAGTAGTAGCAGCCCAGTGTGATGTAGTCTGTCGGCAACACTGGTCAAGATGCTGAATGAGGTATATTGTTAATTAAGGTAATCATCAGATAATGTAAAGTTCATTTATTGTAATTAATTTCCAACAAAGGCCCCAATAATAATTTTGTTTTCAAACTAAGCATTTTTAACAAACAATCCTTTTTGAAATAATATCTCCCTTGCATTTCCTTAAAGAAAAGTTTCCCTTAAATTCAAATTTATATTTGCGATGAATTTCCTCCAAGCCGTGGCCAACAATAAGAGCAGAACTTTGACATGCAGTTTCGAATAAGGTAAGAAATTAATTATGATTTTTTGCACAGGGACAAAGACCGATATTTCGGTTTAATTGAATGTTCATTATCACTGACATTTTCTTATCACTGAATCGACTTTCATTTTTTGTGAGGAGCTTATACTTAGGTCAGATTGCTAATTTTTGTTTAATGGTCATTGTCATTGAATTGATTTGCTGGGAGATTACGTTAGGTTGTATTCTTGTTAACATTCAAATTATTGTCCGGTCAACATTTTTGTTAAACATTTTTATTAAATATTTTCTTTTTAAATTTTTGTGGGGAGGTTACACTTGGCGACACCCAGTCCAGGATCGAATTTCGTTGAGAGTCTTTTGAAAAACAGTCAGAGATCTGCTCTTATTTGCTTAGATATAATTAGGATTTGGCGCAACGCTTTTATTAACTTGTGACTTTGTTTCTACAGGTCAACGGCAATTCGTTGCTCTGTTGTATTTGTGTGTTGTTTTTGCATTTGTGCTTATTGTTTTGTGAATATTTGTGAACATTGTAAAAATGCCGCGAAAGACTGTGAATAGTGTATCGCGAGGTATTGTGAATGAAATTACCGACTTAAGCAACTTAACCGATAGTAATTGTGACACGCAGTGTAATGATGACAATCCTGCGTTCAATAACAATCAGTGCATTCCAACCACTAATGATGACTTTTACCTTAATGATGAACGAACGAACTCGATTGTGTCTTGTGTTGATTTGACGAGAATCGATGACGCGGGGCGCCCTATTGTAATGAGCGCTGCCCAGCTTAACACACCCGATTTGGAAAATTCAGGTAACGTTCAGACGAATTCTTCTAATGAAAATGAACTGGATACACAAAGTACGACGGATCCATTTAATTCCGAAATAGTGACCGACAGTGTACATTCGACTGACAAACCTTTTAGTAAATCTCAGAATAACCAAATGGTTACAGAAAGCGAAACAATTTCAGATCCACCATTAAACAGCACAGAGAATAGAAATGCTGACTTTGGGTCGAATCCAATTATGGCATTGTTGCTACAAATGACTAAGCAGTTTAATGAAAAATTTGATAAGAATTCTAAACAACAGAGTGAAGATTTCAGACAACTTAGGGAACAGAACAAACACTTAAATGAAAAACTTGACAATAATGACAAAAAACTCAAACAACACTTAAATAAAAAAATAGACGACAATTCCAGACAGTTAAATGAAAAATTAGACGACAATTCCAGACAGCTTAGTGAACAAATTAGAGCTGTTGCCGCGCAGTGTCATGACACTAAGGAACAGTTGCGCGCAGAAATTGAGGCTTGTTCACGAAAAAATAGCGAAGAAATTAAGTCTGTTGCGCAAGAGTTAAGGGAAATGCAAACAGCCGCAACAGAAACACTCAGAGATGAAATTAGCGGAGTCGCTAAACAATGCTCTGAAAAAGCTACACAATTACGCGATGAGTTTAAAGCAATGACAACAGAACTTTCGCGCACAATGGATGAAAAGATTGACGCGAAATTCGACCAACAGAACACTCAAATTAACGAGCGCTTTAATCAGCACATAGAAAACAGTAATACGCGTTTCCGCAAATTTATTCAAGATCAAAATAAAGTCAAACGTCAGGTCATGGAAACAATCACTGCACAAAGGCAAGAAGACAAACGTAAAATGTTCGCGAAAGCGAAGACGTATGTAGACAATAATATTACTACAGTGTCCGACAAAATTAATACCATAGAACAGTTGAACGCGGAATTACGAGATGAAATTTCTGATCTTAAATCAAAAACAGATACACACGCAGTAAATATTCAAACAGTGACAGACAGATTCGAACAATTAGAACTAACACAGGATTGCGACGTCATCAAAGCTGATGTTAAAAAACTGAGCGAAACTACGCGTAAGTTGCAAAAACAGATTAATGCGTCCGATTCTAAAACCGATGATCAGGCAAAAATACTGACTGAAAAATATGATGAATTGGCCAGTCGTATTGATGCTATCGAAAGTGCTAATGACAATAAATCAGACGATACTACACCGATTTCATTTAACCAAACACCTGAATTTCAAAATTTACAGCAGACAATTAATGAGATCGACTCGTCTAACAACACGTTGCGTAGAAAATTGTCGAGTTTACAACAAGAAGTAACAGAAATGAAAAGTGTTTCAATTAATAACACATCACAGCAGACGCCACTTTGCGAACATCTGTCAGACTCGTGCAATGCGTTTAATTTGGGTAATCTACAGAGAGTACGGGACTTAGATTCCGCACAACCACAGTTCAATAGATACTCTTACGATCCTGAACCTGTTGCATCACACAGAGACGATAATTTCGATTACAAACATTTTCTGTCAGTGAGAAAGTTTAAAGTTTTTAAAAACGATAGAACGCAGATTCACCCACTGGACTGGATTCAACAATTTAGCTTTGCTCTTCCACCGACTTGGCCTGTTACGCATAAACTTGAATTTATTTGCAGTTTTCTGGAAGGCGAACCGGCAACTCGTATGAGACCGATCGCGAGACAATGTTATTCAGTAGAGGAATTTCAGAATGCCTTTCTATCAGCGTACTGGTCGAAGACGACACAGCGCGGAATTAAAGACCAACTAATTAGTTTGCCAAACTATGAAAACTCAAATTTTCCCAGTGTAACGCAATTTTTTGAGCACATGGTACAACAAAACCAATACCTAAGTGAACCGTACAGTGAATCAGCACTTATTCAATTATGCATCTCTAAATTACCGAGGTCATTAAGAGTGTCACTTCTGACGGGTCATCAAAAAGAAAATATTTCGGCGTTCAGGGATCTGTTGCAGCTTTTAGAAGTGCAGCAATCTGATTATTCTTTTGTAAACAAAAACTTTTCGTATAACAACCAAGGCCAACAAACGTACAGCAATTATGATCAGACACGTAATTTCAATAGGAGAGGTAACAGACGCTTTAGGAATGACAACCACGAAAACTTTAATAACAGTCAAAATTCTAATTATCAGTATCGAGAAAATTTTCAGCAACAGGAACAACACTTTAGTAACAATAGAGGTGTTTCACAACAACAACATCAAAACCAGCCGGTTAGCATACCTAACCAACAATGCAGTCCACAAGGTCAACCTAACTTTAATGTTTCGCCGCGTGGACGTATAGTCCCTGGTCCAACAAATAGTTACGCACGACAGCAAGGAAACAATTATGTACAAAGAAGACAATATTTCAATTCCTATCGCAATGCACCGTATAGGAATGACTATTACGACAGACGTAAAATTAATGAGAACAATTTTCAGCGTACATCTGACAACAGTCGGTCTTACCAGCAACAAAGTAATCAGCAAGAACATATTCTCATGAATGAACCCGACAGTAGGTACCATCCAGAGCGTAACACGTCTGGAAGAAGTAATAGGACAGTTCAAATAGTAGAAATGCCACAGAATCCTCCTAATAATAATAACACGTCAGATAGAATCTGACTAGATACTGTACAGATCGCATCTTCCAATAATACAAGCACTACTTCAGACACGCAAAATGTTGTTCACGAAAATGTAATTACTTTTGACGACATCAGAGACACTCTCTTGCAGGAAAGACCATTTGTTCAGAAAACTATTTCACATCCTGTTATCGAAATTAAAATTGGTTCATCAAAATTCTCAGCAGTAATAGACTCCGGATCACCTATATCAGTAATAAATGAGGAGACTTTTAACGTGTGCAACAAAGAGTATACTTATCCGACATTACCTTTAGGCAAAACAAAAGTGAAAGGAGCAGTATCAAGTAAAGGAGTAGACGTTAAATTGCAGACACATTTATCATTTTGTATTGGAGGTCATACTTTCCACTCTAATTTTTGGATTGTTCCTTTATTGACAACAGACGTAATTTTAGGTACGAATTTTCTGGTACAACACGACGCAGTTATTGATTTTCAGAATTCTTATTTAATGCTAAAGGATGAAAACGTACAACTTGCTTTAGAATTTCAGCACTCATTATCTGCGGAAGAACAAACAATTAACCGCACAGAGGTCATTTCCGCAACACGTAACATAGACTGTAATCCCACATTGTTCACGGATACGTACGTACACAACTACAATACTCCAGACGAAGATGACTACGACGTAATGCAAATGATTTCCGATAAAGTTAGACAAAGCAGTGCAACTACAGACGACGAACGAATGCAACTACACAAAATTCTTTTACAGCAAGCTCCAGTTTTTGACAACATTCCTGGTACTATGTCCGGTTTTATGTACGAATTTCAAGTGAAACAGCACGACACATTTAAAGCAAAGCATTATCCCATTCCATATATTCACAGAGAACAAGTTAAAAAAGAATTGCAGGATATGCTTGTTCAAGGAATTATAGAACCAGCAGTTAGTCCATACATAAACCCGCTGCATATTGTTAAGAAAAAAGATGGCTCACTTCGCCTTGTACTTGATTCGCGTCACATTAATGACATAATTGTTAATGAAACAGATCGACCACAGACACTAGAAGAACTTTTACAGAAATTTCACGGTACAGCTATTTATTCTACACTAGATTTGAAATCGGGATTTTGGCAAATTCAGCTTCATCCGAACTGCAGAAAATATACAGCTTTTCTCTGTTTCGGCGACTGTTATCAATTTTGTAAATTACCGTTCGGCTTAACTATTTCTTCTGCAGCTTTTATTCGCGGTTTGAGCACAATACTTCCGACAGAACTTAAGGACAGAATTACAACGTACGTAGACGACATTCTTATCGCAGAAGCTAACTGGTCTGAACACAATCTGATTCTTGAACAACTGTTACAAACTTTCCATGCACAAGGACTTACAGTTAACCTCAGTAAATCGCACTTTGGTAAAACTTCTATAAAATTTCTAGGACACGTAATTTCAGCAGAAGGGATTGCACCTGATCCGGAAAAACTTCAAGCTCTACGTGACATTACTGTTCCTACGACAAAAAAGCAACTACGCAGTTTTTTGGGATTAATTAACTTTTTTCGTAAATTTATTCATCACTCTGCTTTAGACACACCTAGATTATGTCAACTGACAGGTAAAAACAGTATTTGGTCTTGGGATAAGCAAGCACATTATGAATTTGTGAACTTGAAACATGCTTTGTTGAATGCTCCACTTTTATCGCACCCAGATCTTACCAGAAATTTTTCCATTGCCACCGACAGTTCTAACACCGCTTTAGGCGTACACATTTTCCAGGAAATTGAAGAAGATGGTTCTACAGTAATTAAAAACATCGCATTTACAAGCCGCATTTTGTCATCTGCTGAACGAAATTACTCCGTTACAGAACTGGAAACATTATGTGTTGTATGGGCTTTTACGAGATTTAGGCACTTTCTTTATGGCAGACATACCACCGTGTACACAGACCACAGAGCGATACAATTTTTACTTTCGGCCAAATTCACGCACGACAGATTAAGTAGATGGAAACTTTATTTACAGGAATTTAATTTTACAATAGTTCACATTCCCGGCACACAAAATGTTGTAGCAGACGCACTATCTCGTTCTCTCAGCAACAATCAGCAAGACGTCGCAACCAATTTCTGCAAAGCAAATTTCAGCGTCATGTACATTCAACAAGTAGCATTTGAAAATTTTATTTCATCGTCATTACAGGACATAGCACAAGAACAAAATAAAGACAATGTGTGGAAAGAAATTAAACACCTTTGGCAAGATAGGAAAAATGTTACGATTAGAAACCATTACACTGTACGCAATGACATTCTGTTTCGCCGCTCTCATCCTGACAGCAACAATTGGTTATTATGCATCCCTGACGAACTTGTTAACAAATTAATCTGGTACACTCATTTAAGTTACGCACATTACGGAGCAAGAAAATGTTTTCTTATACTGAGACAGAACTGTTATTTTAACAACATGGAGAAACGTATACGACGAGTTTTAGCGTCTTGTAAAATTTGCCAGAAAGCTAAATCAGACACCACTTCACATATTCCTCCTTTATATCCCATTGTACCTGTTAAATTAAGACACATGGCCGCAGTAGATATTTTTGGTCCGATTCCGAGAACTAACAGAGGTTTTTGCTACATCTTTGTCGCTGTTGAGCTCACTTCGAAATTTGTTACTTTCACTCCGTTACGCAAAGCTACTGCTAAAACAGTTTCGAAAGCATTTGTAAAACATCTTCTATTTCATGTAGGGCATGTGATGAAAGTAATTTCTGACAATGGATCTCAATTTCGTAGTAGCGTATGGACACGCATGTTACGAGCCAGAAACATTTCTCCGATCTATATATCCAAGTACCACGCTTCTTCGAACCCCTGTGAACGATTAATGAAAGAAATTGGTAAACTGTGTAGAATATACTGCCACAAAAGACATATTGATTGGGACACACACATACTCTCATTCCAAGATGTAATTAATTCCATTCCAAATGAATCCACTATGCTATCTCCGTCTGTTATACTGAAAAACGTTGAACCACCAAACAAAATTAAAGAATTAGTAAATTTTCCTGCATCTCGTCGCTTACGACACCACGAAATAATTGACATTGCGCTGAACAACATCAAACGTGCTGCAGAGCGCCGGAGAAGACAGCAAAAACAGGTTTGTACACGCCGCGACTTTCACGTTGGACAGAAAATATTAGTACGTACACACTATTTATCCAGCAAATTAAAAGGTAAGTGCAGTAAATTTGAACTTCTATACGCAGGTCCATATCGGATTCGCAGCATCCCTCACCCCAATGTTGTACACGTCGAAACTTTGAGAACCAGAAAATCGAAAGGCAACCACCATATCTCAAACATTAAACCGTTTATTGAATGAAATCACTTTATGATTTAACAAGCTATAATGCCATTTGCTAATTTTATGATCACGTATGCAATTATACTCTCATGAATACTTACTGATGATTATCGTATTTTTTCTTGGCAAGTGCCCGGCAAGGTAAGGTTAGCAGGTCGCTCTTCTTGTCGTTACACATAAGACCGTGCATATTTTTCCAGATGAATTTACACATTTTATGACCATTTATGCAATTATATTTATATGATTACCTACTGATGACTATCGTATTTTTCTTGGCAAGTGCTCGGCAAGATAAGGTTAGCAGGTCGCTTTTCTTGTCGTTACACATCAGACCGTGCACATTTTCCATTTTTTTTGTATGTATGATTGTTTTTCTGTTTTGTTAGTATGCATTATGAAATAGTTAAGATATAACACACACCAGTTGACTTTGACATTTTTGCCTTATGACATCTCAACATCGTGGCTTTTACATTTTTTTTGCTGCTGCATTGTGATATTCCGTGTACATTTTTGCCTTTTGAACACTGTCTATGCTTTTGACATATTACGTTTTCTGTCATGTTATGCTGTATGCTTGATTCTGTTACCGTTAATCAGTAATTATTTAGTGGGTATATGATTTGAATGCAAGACATTAATCTTTGTTCATCATTTTCAGAAAGAAATAACGTGTAAAGAAAATAAATTAAACAGAAATGGGAATTTCACCTACGGAATAAACGATAGAAGATGCAATAACTTTATGAGGAAGAGTAAATGGATCAGGATTAACAAGCATTAACAAGAATATACTATACTCATCGCTGAATAGCAGTCTTAACTAATTTTTTCTTTCAGAATACGAAGCGATTGATGCAGGCTGTCAGACAGAACTACACATCTTAGTTTTAGTGATGATATATGCTAGAGATAAGGAATAGTTGTATAATGAGTAATGAAGTGATATTTTTGCAGATGATAATGAATACTGATGAATAATGATGAAGAATATGCTATTATGAATAATGAAGTTTTTCTTTACAGGTGATGATAATAATGAAGTTATGATAATATGGATAATGAAGTTTTTTCTTTACAGATGAGGATAATGTTGAAGTTATGTATTTCTGCTACGTAGTTATTTAAGTATTTGTTGCAGTTTGTTTTGACAGCAGGTGTTATATTGCATAGTAGGATGACGGAAAGTTTTGGAAAGGACAGCTATGGAACACATGTTTATACACATTTCACTACCTGTTAATTCGAAGTTCACTACTTTTCAGCATAGTGTGCGTTTCTTCTTTCAGGTCAATAATCCATTTTGTATTTTTTCCAGGAGAAGTTTTTCATGATACTTACTAAACCTGTTACTTATTATACCTGTTCTAGTACTTGCATTTTTTTGAACCCATTTGTGTTTATCATTTATAAATGTGATCACATATACTGCCTTGTTTCACAATCTTGCTACAGCTGACTCATGACGAATGACGTTACACATTTTTGATTTACAGGAACAACCCATTACCAATTTTTTTTTCTCTCTTTTTTCTCTTCTTGCTTTCTCTTACAATTACCAAACGCAATGCATTGCTAACAAAAAATGTATTACCAGTCCCAAATAGTGATACCAGTTTGAGAAAGTTCTGAATAATACTGATCAACTCTGAATAGTATGTCACTTCAGTAATGACTTCGTAATGATACAAAAAAATATATGTATAAAATAATGCTTTGTAACTGGCTAATAACTGCCACGGTTTATTGTAATGAGACTACTTATAATGCCCATGATTATTAATGCTATGACTGTAATTAGCTGATTTTTTAATAATGACTTTGTAATGATCTGAATGTCACTCAATGAATTGTTATTACTTCTTAATGATCTGAATAATACTGAATGAGGAACAATGTTTTATACTATTCAATATTTGCTGGGCCACTGAGTGCCAATGATGAGTGTAATGTTTTGTACTATTCAGTAATTGCTGGGCCACTGAGTGCCAATGATGAGTGTAATGTTTTGTACTATTCAGTACTTGCTGGCCACTGAGTGCCAAGAATTAGTGTAATGTTCTGTAATATTCAATACTTGCTGGCCACTGAGTGCCAATAATTAACATTATTCTGTCATACTAAATATGCTTTGTAACCGTCCAAGGACTGCCACTGTTTATTGTAATACGATTACCCATGATGCCAATAATTTAATTTTGTGAACATTTTTCTGTAATACTACATTCATGGTACAGAAATGTTCAACACTGGGCTATGAATGCCCCAAATGAAAACTGCAATTGTCAATATTATGTGACTTAATGTCCTTCACCTCATGAGCTAACTACCCTGAATTACTACAATGTCCATTTGTCCTGTCTATCCTAGTGATCATGGAGCACTACCTTTGGGTTTGCACTACTTCTACGTTGGTGTGTCTTGTAAAAGCGTGGTGTTGACACGACATGCTGTCCACCACCATGAGCGATGAAGACGTTATTATGGTTCCACTGTTTGGTGTACCTAATGTACTGCCAAAATGAGAACATGAAATATTACTACGAGAGTTCAGTGTCTTGGCTACACTGATGGGAAAAGAACTGCAAATTGTGTCACTTGGTGTTGTACTTCTGTGGAAAGATATGGACTTTCAGAACAGCTGTGTGCAATCTAAAGTGCTACAACCATGATGCAATCCTTCCCTTTCCTATCCTAATTCTTGTCACATAGTGAAAATCATTTTTTGCTAACATTATTTATGTTCATGGGTTATACATTTTTTTTTGATTCGCTGAACTCCAGTGCGAGTACAGTTATGTCACTTGTCGATATGATTTTTGCCATTATGTTTATTTATTGCAAAAATACCTAAGACATTTTTTCGATTTGTTCTCAAGTACAGTATGTGTCTTTTATATTGTATATACATTTTTTTTAGTATTTTATTTTAATGATATGTTCTGAACTACAGTGCATGTGCACTTATGTTGTGTGTTAATATGTTTTCTACTGAACTTCAGTGCCTGTGCACTTTTCTCATTTTTCAATATGATTTGTACTATTCTGTATATTCAATACTTCAGTGCGTATGCACTTATGTCATTTGTTACTGATATGTTCTCAACTGCAGTGCATGTGCACTCATGCCACTTGTCAACATAATATTTTTTGCCAGTCTGTTTATTTGTTCTGAATATGCTAAAGAATTTTTTCAGTGCCTGTGCACTTTGTTATCTGTCAAATAATTTGTATATACATTTTTCTGATTTGCTACTATGTTTTGTACTCACATTTTGTCTTTGTCTGATATATTTTGTACTTTGTGCGTGTGCACAACATTTAATTCATGTACTACATCTAAATATTCTGTAAGTTGTAGAAGTTTGTTAGTTAAAGAAAAATTTTGCCGCGCTTGGCAAGTCCAAATGACTCACCATCGCTGCCAAATTTTTGCCCCCCCAGTGGAGGGTTATGAAACACGTATGTAACATAGCAGCGATGGCGAGGCATTGTAGCATCTGTGACCAGAGAGTATGCGCTTGACCGCGCGAGTGTTGCGAGCGGTTCTCAGTCTGTCAGTCAGTCGTTGCGAGTGTGCAGCTCTGTCTAGTTGCGGGCAGTACTCAGTTAGTTGTCGTTGAGAGCAGTACGCTAGTAGTCGTCATGCAGAGCGGTCGGTCAGTAGTAGCAGCCCAGTGTGATGTAGTCTGTCGGCAACACTGGTCAAGATGCTGAATGAGGTATATTGTTAATTAAGGTAATCATCAGATAATGTAAAGTTCATTTATTGTAATTAATTTCCAACAAAGGCCCCAATAATAATTTTGTTTTCAAACTAAGCATTTTTAACAAACAATCCTTTTTGAAATAATATCTCCCTTGCATTTCCTTAAAGAAAAGTTTCCCTTAAATTCAAATTTATATTTGCGATGAATTTCCTCCAAGCCGTGGCCAACAATAAGAGCAGAACTTTGACATGCAGTTTCGAATAAGGTAAGAAATTAATTATGATTTTTTGCACAGGGACAAAGACCGATATTTCGGTTTAATTGAATGTTCATTATCACTGACATTTTCTTATCACTGAATCGACTTTCATTTTTTGTGAGGAGCTTATACTTAGGTCAGATTGCTAATTTTTGTTTAATGGTCATTGTCATTGAATTGATTTGCTGGGAGATTACGTTAGGTTGTATTCTTGTTAACATTCAAATTATTGTCCGGTCAACATTTTTGTGGGAAGGTTTCACTTGGTCCCATTTTTATTAAATATTTTCTTTTTAAATTTTTGTGGGGAGGTTACAATACACTCCTGGAAATTGAAATAAGAACACCGTGAATTCATTGTCCCAGGAAGGGGAAACATTATTGACACATTCCTGGGGTCAGATACATCACATGATCACACTGACAGAACCACAGGCACATAGACACAGGCAACAGAGCATGCACAATGTCGGCACTAGTACAGTGTATATCCACCTTTCGCAGCAATGCACGCTGCTATTCTCCCATGGAGACGATCGTAGAGATGCTGGATGTAGTCCTGTGGAACGGCTTGCCATGCCATTTCCACCTGGCGCCTCAGTTGGACAAGCGTTCGTGCTGGACGTGCAGACCGCGTGAGACGACGCTTCATCCAGTCCCAAACATGCTCAATGGGGGACAGATCCGGAGATGTTGCTGGCCAGGGTAGTTGACTTACACCTTCTAGAGCACGTTGGGTGGCACGGGATACATGCGGACGTGCATTGTCCTGTTGTAACAGCAAGTTCCCTTGCCGGTCTAGGAATGGTAGAACGATGGGTTCGATGACGGTTTGGATGTACCGTGCACTATTCAGTGCCCCTCGACGATCACCAGTGGTGTACGGCCAGTGTAGGAGATCGCTCCCCACACCATGATGCCGGGTGTTGGCCCTGTGTGCCTCAGTCGTATGCAGTCCTGATTGTGGCGCTCACCTGCACGGCGCCAAACACGCATACGACCATCATTGGCACCAAGGCAGAAGCGACTCTCATCGCTGAAGACGACACGTCTCCATTCGTCCCTCCACTCACGCCTGTCGCGACACCACTGGAGGCGGGCTGCACGATGTTGGGGCGTGAGCGGAAGACGGCCTAACGGTGTGCGGGACCGTAGCCCAGCTTCATGGAGACGGTTGCGAATGGTCCTCGCCGATACCCCAGGAGCAACAGTGTCCCTAATTTGCTGGGAAGTGGCGGTGCGGTCCCCAACGCCACTGCGTAGGATCCTACGGTCTTGGCGTGCATCCGTGCGTCGCTGCGGTCCGGTCCCAGGTCGACGGGCACGTGCACCTTCCGCCGACCACTGGCGACAACATCGATGTACTGTGGAGACCTCACGCCCCACGTGTTGAGCAATTCGGCGGTACGTCCACCCGGCCTCCCGCATATCCACTATACGCCCTCGCTCAAAGTCCGTCAACTGCACATACGGTTCACGTCCACGCTGTCGCGGCATGCTACCAGTGTTAAAGACTGCGATGGAGCTCCGTATGCCACGGCAAACTGGCTGACACTGACGGCGGCGGTGCACAAATGCTGCGCAGCTAGCGCCATTCGACGGCCAACACCGCGGTTTCTGGTGTGTCCGCTGTGCCGTGCGTGTGATCATTGCTTGTACAGCCCTCTCGCAGTGTCCGGAGCAAGTATGGTGGGTCTGACACACCGGTGTCAATGTGTTCTTTTTTCCATTTCCAGGAGTGTAATTAGAAATGTTTCCATACGTACAGGATTAGGAACACGACGCAGGAAAGATTACACAAGAGAGAAACGCATGATGTTGATTTTATTATTAACCGTCGCCTACATTGGCTGTTCAGTATCAGCACCGGAGCCGTCGACGTGATACTGTCCAGAACCAGATTTGCACCTGGTGGCCAAAATTCGAACTAACTTTTCCCAGTACCGTACACATTAACGCATTAGCACATATACCAAGTTTCGCTGCTACAATATAATTATATCCCGGACTGGACATCCGAGAGCAGCTGCACTTTCGTTATGAACACCTGGTATTGCAGGAGTTATTGATGTACCTTTATGGATGTTTCTATCGGTTAACTATAGTTCGTGCTTGAAACTAAACTAGTTATCAACGCGGGAAATTTTGAAGTCCAACTTCGAATAAAAAACTTCACTATTTATAAAGGCTTTTCTAGAAAAAGAGTGTCAAAATTAAGATGGGCAGCATTCTCATACCGGGCTTACAAGTAGGGTTAGTTTGTGGAAAAGAGGTGGTTCTGACTTCCAGTATATGCTAGTAAATCTGTGGATAATATCTGAAACAGAAATCCTGTGCCAAACCTTGTACCACGTGAAGAAAGCTCGTAAAGTAAACGCAGAAAGGCAGATAAGGAAAGGGGACAGGAATTTTCAAGCAATTTCTTTTAGTAACGGGAAGTGTTCTTTGTGCTACATAAGAAACTGCTTTCATTGCGTAGAATTTTAGGTTGTAGTTTACAAACTAATTTTAATTTCAAGCAAGCAATATGAAGTTCAACAGCATTATACCGCAAAGGAGGCTACCTTTTATGTTCATCGCCCAATAAGTTACAAGAGCCGACATATCTTGTCCCTAACACGTAGCTTATGTTTGCAAAACAAAACAAAACATAATGTTGTTGTGCACAGGCAAACTTTCGTAATGCTTAGCGTACGTAGTAAAATAAGAACCTGCCTTGCACAAGCTGACAACCGCTCTCATAAAGTAGGTGAGCGCTCGATACAGTGTACTGACGGCATTCGGAAGCGCGGCAGGCGGCGTATTGGCTCCCCCGGGCAGCGATCGGTCTTCGCCCACGCCCGCCCCTATGACGGTGATTGATAGACTGCCCGCGGGGCGCCCGGGCCACGGGCCGCGCTACAGGACCGCCAGTGGCTGACACCGCCTGCTCCTAAAAGGTCACACACTAGTGGGCGCCTATGAACAGCGTTCGGCAACCCATGTCCCATGTAAGAACGTTTCAGTGCAGTGGTTTCTGCCGTAAATCTCAAAGCATCTGTTCACGATGACATTACGAGCATAGTGGTACTGGACCGAAGTTACTGTGGAACTGACCAGCTGGAATCGAGCAATACCCTAGACCAAGCTCGAGGAGTAGGTCGTCAACAAGATCGTTGTGTGGATTTACCACACGCCTCACAATGAGCGTTAGAAGTCAAAGGTTTCTCAAAGGATCGGCGGCAATTAAACAGTCTACGAAGTTGTGCAATATACTACAATAGGACAGCTTCGACTTGGAGCCAACCCACATTGAGGATGGGTAATTTTATCTAGATTCGCGCAAAGTAGGACCTCACAGGAAGGTTACCTGGTCTCATTTAACAGTTTTCCTTGTTGAAGTCCACCTTTGTGTTTTTTATAGGTGTGGTATTAGGCCGATGAGTAGGCTGGCAGACGTCTTTGTTCGGAAACTGAAACCAATCAGACTCGTGCAACTTTGATAGCAAAATATTGCATACCACCAAGAAATGATGGATAAGGCATCTCAGAGAACTTAACTGAAAAGTTATTAACGAAAGAATACCACTTGTGTCCGATAGTTTGATTTTTTCCTGGGAAATATATAAATTACAACGTAGGTTGCAAACATGGTATGGAGTCAAGGTAGTGGCTCGGATTAATGACGGACTCGACAAAATATATTGATGCAAATAACATTTATGCAGCAAAAAGTATTTGATTACACACCTTACGAACCCTCAGCTTGAGAGGCTCCTAACAAGAGATGGATTTGCACGAGATGATAAAAGAGCAGTGTCCTTTCAAACATTACCTTTTCAGTTTTTGGAAATTTTTATGTACTTAATTCAGACTTTCAGTATTCAGCAAATATGTGATTCACAAATTAGTTTTTACTAACGAGTCATCTTTTCCTGATTACGCACCACACATTATCGATTACAAGAAAAGAGATTAGACATAAAAGCAATAATATGAAACACTTTAGTTGGCGGGGAGTCTGTTATTAAGTATGTGACCTGTGGCAGCTTTATCCTACTCCAGAGACCACGGGATCGCGCCATGTATTGCGTAGGAGGGTGTGGTCCTGGCCCGTGGCAGTGTGATAGCTTCCTGCTGCGCGTCTGTTGAGCCGCCTGCTGTGGGAGCTGGTAAATTTTCTCGTTACATCAGTCACTGACTGCAGCAGTTACTACTTCATTATCTGAAAATGACAGCCTGTTTATAGATGTCAAAGCATGAAATGTTGATGCAAGAAGTCTATTCGTCTATAACCTCATTTATGGAGGTAATGTAAATTGAACCGGGTTTACATGAAGGTAAGCCTGGTAGGCGTCGCAAAAATTACGGTGTCGTCGTAAATATTGAATGAGGAAACTTAAGACTGCTAAATGACTCACTAATCACAATTACTTTGATGTAAACTGAGAAAATTATTCATGAAACAATTGTAAAACCTTGACAACATTAATATAGTAAGGCCTTGACATATACGACAAGGAATATCTCACATCTGTGGTTGGAGCTGAAAGCAGACTGTTCGCTGATTCGAAATACAAGTCTTCGAAGTGAAGCTTGAAGTAGTCGAAATGTTATAAAATGACTCAAGTTTCCCTATGCATAGTCTCGAGGTTGAAGCTCGATCTCACCACATCGCTGTAGGTGGTAGCTTCATACCCAGTCATTGTCGGAACCTACGACCGCGGCAGTAGCAAAATGAAAATCAGCTGGAAATATCTCTAACTCCGTCAGTACATCATCTCTGGCGGCGGCTCTCAGCAATGACTAACTCGAAAACGGAGGCTCAGATGAAGTTCACGAAGGAGAAGATAAAACACAAGGTTAAGAGAGTTCTGCTCGAATGTTTACGACAAGGAAACCTCGCTTTGCCGCATTTTGCGCATTTTATTGAATTCGTACTGATTGGGCTCTGGATCTTCTGAGCGCTGACTGATAAAAACGATCCTTATAACATGCCAGTCTGCTTCTCTGGGGTCTCCTCTACTTGGGTAACCAAAAAAAGTTCGTCCTATAATCTTACTCACAAAAAAAGTCGTTCCTTACCTCATTGTCTCTGTGATCACTGATACCAATTTCTCTGCGTAAACTATAGTTTATGTAAGTGAACCAATTCCAGCTACTCCCATGTTGCATAAACATTTGTTCTTTTGTGGAATCAATATATCCAGCGGTGTATCACATCTTCGAAGGTCCAAAACTTCAGGTCCCCATTCCATTTTCGAGACTTTATGTCTAACATACAGTATCGTCCAAACAAAAACTCTACTTTCCATTTTTGTGCGCAATACTGCTTTCTTTTAAAATGCTCCCCTCTTTCTGAGTTGTAAAATGTCGGTGATGGGAGCTCGCGACACAGGAGATATATTTGGTGTGTCCACGAAGCTTTAGGCGCCCCACGGCACTGCATCATAGAACTGGCTGGCAGTGGGCTATTGACCTTCAACTTCAAACCAAATGAAGTGTAAGTTTAGTTTATTCAGTTGCCAACAATCGCTGGTACTGCTATTTATCACATTACTTGACGTCAAATATTCTAATCAAATGGGTCTATCACTATGAATACCGTACTCTACTTTTCCAGAAAAACGGTCTTCCAAAAGTAATTTTGACAAGAGAAAGGTATCGGCTCTTGATCTAAGCCTAAGCATTTGAGTTTAATGGCACATATGAAAGTGTTGATAATGGAGATTAATATTCTTTATACGCTATGTGATCAAAAGCATCCGGACACCTGGCTGAAAATAACTTACAAGTTCCTGGTGATCTCCATTGGTAATGCTGGAATTCAGTATGCTGGTGGCCCACCCTTACCCTTGATGACAGCTTCCACTCTAGCAGGCATACTTTCAATCAGGTGCTGGAAGGTTTCTTGGGGAATGACAGCCCATTCTTCACGTAGTGCTGCACTGAGGAGAGGTATCGGTGTCGGTCGGTGGTCGGTGAGGCCTGGCACGAAGTCGGCGTTCCCAAACATCGCAACGCTGTTCTATAGGATTCAGGGCAGGACTCCGTGCAGGCTATTCCATTACAGGGATGCTATTGTAGTGTAACCACACCACCGCAAGCCGTGCACTATGAACAGGTGCTCGATCTTGTTGAAAGATGCAGTCGCCATACCGGAATTCCTCTTCAACAGTGGAAGCAAGAAGGTGCTAAAAACTTAAATATAGACATATGCTGTGATAGCGCCACGCAAAACAGCAAGGGATGAAAGCGCTCCCCCCCACCCCCATGAAAGACACGACCACTCCATAACACCACCACTTTCGAATTTTACTGTTGACATCACACACGCGGGCAAATGACGTTCACCGGGCATTCGCCATACCCACACCCTGCCATCGGATCGCCGAATTGTGTACCGTGATTCGTCACTCCACACAACGTTTTCCACTGTTCAATCGTCCAATGTTTGCGCTCCTTACACCAAGCGAGGCTTCGTTTAGCATTTATCGGCGTGATGTGAGGCTTATGAGCAGCCTCTCGACCACGAAATCTAAGTTTTCTCACCTCCCGCTTGACTGTCATAGTACTTGCAGTGGATTCTGATGCAGTTTGGAATTCCTGTGTGATGGTCTGGATAGATGTCTGCCTATTACACATTACGACCCTCAACTGTCGGCGGTCTCTGTCAGTCAACAGACGAAATCGGTCTCTACGCTTTTGTGCTGTATGTGTCCCTTCTCGTTTCCAATTCACTATCACATTGGAAACAGTGGAGCTGGGGATGTTTAGGAGTGTGGAAATCTCGCCTACAGACGTGTGACCCAAGTG
Organism: Schistocerca cancellata; assembly: GCF_023864275.1. NCBI lineage: Eukaryota > Metazoa > Arthropoda > Insecta > Orthoptera > Acrididae > Schistocerca > Schistocerca cancellata. Next base: position 239,566,147 of record NC_064628.1, on the reverse strand, counting down.
ACTCCCAGTCACCTGACCACGTTCGAAGTCCGCGAGTTCCGAGGAGCGCTCCAATCTGCTCTCTCACGATGCCTAATGACTACTGAGGTCGTTGATATGGAGTAACTGGCACTAGGTAGCATGTCCAGTTAACCACAAGAACACTTCTCCTAAAAGCTTGCCACTATGCCAATTAACCCCCCCCCTCTCTGGTTGTGGGGTTAGTTGGCATACCCCCGAGGGGCGAGACGGTAGAAGCTGATATGCCTAGCAATACTGATAGAAAATAGCAATTTTCGAAGAAAAACCGCTTCTTATACCAAAATTTGTTAAAGTATAAACCGCAAGCGAAAGAAATTCCTCGTGAAGAAGTAACAAAATTATATTCTGCTTAGGTACACTCCTGGAAATGGAAAAAAGAACACATTGACACCGGTGTGTCAGACCCACCATACTTGCTCCGGACACTGCGAGAGGGCTGTACAAGCAATGATCACACGCACGGCACAGTGGACACACCAGGAACCGCGGTGTTGGCCGTCGAATGGCGCTAGCTGCGCAGCATTTGTGCACCGCCGCCGTCAGTGTCAGCCAGTTTGCCGTGGCATACGGAGCTCCATCGCAGTCTTTAACACTGGTAGCATGCCGCGACAGCGTGGACGTGAACCGTATGTGCAGTTGACGGACTTTGAGCGAGGGCGTATAGTGGGTATGCGGGAGGCCGGGTGGACGTACCGCCGAATTGCTCAACACGTGGGGCGTGAGGTCTCCACAGTACATCGATGTTGTCGCCAGTGGTCGGCGGAAGGTGCACGTGCCCGTCGACCTGGGACCGGACCGCAGCGGCGCACGGATGCTCGCCAAGACCGTAGGATCCTACGCAGTGCCGTAGGGGACCGCACCGCCACTTCCCACTTCCCAGCAAATTAGGGACACTGTTGCTCCTGGGGAATCGGCGAGGACCATTCGCAACCGTCTCCATGAAGCTGGGCTACGGTCCCGCACACCGTTAGGCCGTCTTCCGCTCACGTCCCAACATCGTGCAGCCCGCCTCCAGTGGTGTCGCGACAGGCGTGAATGGAGGGACGAATGGAGACGTGTCGTCTTCAGCAATGAGAGTCGCTTCTGCCTTCGTGCCAGTGATGGTCGTATGCGTGTTTGGCGCCGTGCAGGTGAGCGCCACAATGAGGACTGCATACGACCGAGGCACACAGGGCCAACATCCGGCATCATGGTGTGGGGAGCGATCTCCTACACTGGCCGTACACCACTGGTGATCGTCGAGGGGACACTGAATAGTGCACGGTACATCCAAACCGTCATCGAACCCATCGTTCTACCATTCCTAGACCGGCAAGGGAACTTGCTGTTCCAACAGGACAATGCACGTCCGCATGTATCCCGTGCCACCCAACGTGCTCTAGAAGGTGTAAGTCAACTACCCTGGCCAGCAACATCTCCGGATCTGTCCCCCATTGAGCATGTTTGGGACTGGATGAAGCGTCGTTTCACGCGGTCTGCACGTCCAGCACGAACGCTGGTCTAACTGAGGCGCCAGGTGGAAATGGCATGACAAGCCGTTCCACAGGACTACATCCAGCATCTCTACGATCGTCTCCATGGGAGAATAGCAGCCTGCATTGCTGCGAAAGGTGGATATACACTGTACTAGTGCCGACATTGTGCATGCTCTGTTGCCTGTGTCTATGTGCCTGTGGTTCTGTCAGTATGATCATGTGATGTATCTGACCCCAGGAATGTGTCAATAAAGTTTCCCCTTCCTGGGACAATGAATTCACGGTGTTCTTATTTCAATTTCCAGGAGTGTATATGAACGAATGTAGTGAGGTTGTCTATGACAAATAACACAGGCCAACTAAATTTTTTTTTTAATTTATTTACTTTTATAGCTGCTCTTATAGCTTTTTATGAGCTGAATCCAAATCTAGCCTTAGGTTTTTTGTATCACCCATTGTTTTCGAGTAATATGCTTTTTATTATGTAGTACAAAAATCCTATACTATAAGGTAAACGGGGAAATTAATGAAACGTTTTGCTAAAACATAAGCATGGTTTGTATTTTCAATCATGTACTTAAAACAATGATATATGTTAATAGAGCATTCACTTGTCAGCTGGAATAGGTTTTCATTTTCTTTCTATTTTTTTCTTTGAAGCTTCTTGTACAGCTTTCTCTACGATGAGTCGCTTGCTGAACTTATCGGTGATGACCAACAGTATTCCCCCAGAGGTAGTGTTTTACCATCACTTTAATGTCCTGGCGAAAACGCTCTCCTTGCTCCTCACTAGCATCTCCTATACTGTCTGTCCGGGAAGTAATCAAGATGAATGTTCAAAAAGTGAACTTCTAGGCTCATTAAACATCCTAAAGTTTTAAACTTCTTTAACAATGTAGCTATAAGGTCTTTTTCATGTTCTAAGAACTATGTAACGACTTGCTTGAGTGCTTCTACCCCATTTGAGGTCATTGTGGATTCAAAGTTAACGTCAGACATCAAATTTCTATTGTCAGGTCCGACAAAGACGCCTTCTTTTAGTATAACCTCTGAAAGGTGTGGAAACTTTTGGCAGAGATACTTAAAACATGGTCCATCTTTAGGCAAAGCCTGTTTCATTAGGCCTAACTTCATATGTAGGGGCAGTAGGAGTACGTTTTTTGGAATTACAAGGTTTTTGTGTAGAACGTACTTCTCATCAGGTTTTAAAGATTCCCTCACAGGCCAGTTCTTTATGCACCAGTGTTGGTGCCTAGCCCTACTGTCCCATTCACACAAGAAATATGGAAATTTGGTAAAGCCGCCTTGCTGACCAAGGAGCATGCATGTTACTTTAAGATCGTCACATATCATCCAACACTGAGCAGAATAGCCTATTTTATTTAGCACTATTTCTAGGTTTTCATAGAATTCTTTCATATGTACAGAATGTCCAACAGGTATAGATGCATACATGTTACCATTGTGTAATAAAACAGCCTTTAAACTAGATTTGGATGAATCAATAAACAGCCTCCAGTGTTCCTTTTTGTATTCAATACCAAACTTATTCATCAGACCGGGAACGTGTGACCAGTACAATATATTCACCTTCTTGTTGAAAAAACTTGGAAAATTGCCGCTCTCTTTCTATACATGTATATGCTGGTTCCAACTGCCAATAAGTTCATTTCTTTTAATCTAGAGCCAAGCAATTCAGCTTTTTCTTTCGTTAAGCCCAGATCTTTATTCAAATCGTTAACCTCGGTCTGATAAAACAATTTGGTCTCTAGACTTTCTGTATTCCAATGGAATTCATCATCTTCTGGTTCATGTAAATCAGATCGTACATCAGAAAATACTTCTGCTGGAATAGAATTTAGATCATCTGGTGGTTCAGGAACCGGCAAATCTGCACCTCGCCCTACTGGAAGGGTGGCGGACGGAAGATTAGTTTAGGTTATTACCATCTTGTTTTTCGAGTTATGACCAGTTATATCAACACTGCAAAAGTAGCAATCATCGAAATGATTTCTTGGCTCCCTCCATATTATAGGAAAAGCAAATATAAGGGCTTTTTTTCTTCTTTTTGGACCATTTTCTCAGATCTTCAACACACACACAACATACCTTATGCTGTGCCGAAGATTTATCTCGATCACCAAGTTTATATCCAAAGTATGATGGATAAACCTTTTTCACAAAGTCCCTAATGTTTCTTTGGTGTTTTTTAATCACAGATTCACCACAAATATAACTAAAACAGTCAGCAGAGATTTAACAAGCACGATTAGGCATTGTACTGAGCACATGTACAGGAAATGGAAAAGTGAGTTTAGGTTGACAGTAAACAAAACACCATCTGTTAATACAAAAATAGAATCGACCTTTTTTTGCCATAAAATGTTTTTCAGCAGTGCTACCAATGTCATCTACATTCATTACACCTCCTTTTTAAATTATTTTAACCATATAAAAGCTGTTAAATTCTTTAAAAAATCGTTTAATTTAATAAATTTAACTGTAAAATGTGAAGAAATGGTGAGTGATACAGTTTTTTAAATATCATATTTGGATTTCCCACCCTAAAAACATAAAAATAAGGCATTTTCAGCAAAAAAGGTTTTCCATCCTTGGCCTGTGCAATAGAAACTCTCCACTCCTTATATTTTGAATAATATTCACCAGTAATGGCAGCAGAAGACTTCAAGCCTAAGAAGTCACCCACGTTCTGCCAACTGCCTTGTCAAACAGGGAGAGGAGCGCACAAAGCTTCAAGGCTATCTCTGGTCCTGGGGGTGGGAAACTGCCCTAAAAGATGGAAGAATCAGCAATGATCAATGGCATGAGAATGCAGAACGCAATGGAAATCACTGTATTAAAAACATGTAATTTGTATCCACAGGACATATGGCCCATAACAGAAGAAAGTGTCTGATGATATGTCCATTGACAAAAGATTCCGGATTAGTCCGACATTCGGATGTCCGAGAGGGAACTGCCAAGCAGAGGTGAGCATGAGAAAAAATTGAATAACCAACACAAGCGGAGTGTTCTTAGATTTAGGGCTTGGAATGTAAGACGTTTGAACATGATAGGGAAACTAGAAAATCTGAAAAGGAAATGCAAAGGCTCAATCTAAATATAGTGGGGGTCTGTGAAGTGAAATGGAGACACAAGAAAGATTTGTAGTTAAGTGATTATAGAGTAATATCAACAGCTTCAGAAAATGGTGCAATGGGAGTAAGAAACGTTGTGAATAGGACGGTAGGGCGGACACTGAGCTATTGCGAACAGTTCATTGATAGGGTTCTTATCAGAATCTACAGCAAACCAACACCGACAACGATAGTTCAGGTATACATACCAAGGTCACAAGCAGAAGATGAAGACATAATAAAGCATATGTGGATACTGAAGGGGTAATTCAGCGTGTGAAAGGAGATGAAAATCTATTAATTGTGGGTGACTAGGACATGCTTGAGGCGAAGGACTAGAAGAAAACGTAACGGGAGAATATGGACGTGCGAGGAGGAATGAGGGAGAAGAAAGACTAATTGAGTTCTGCAGTAAATTACAGCTAATAACTGCAAATACTCTCTTCAAGAATCGCTAGAATAGGAGGTATGCTTGGAAAAGGCTGGATGATATGAGACGATTCCTGTTAGTTTACATCGTGGTCAGGCAGAGATTCCGAAATCAGATATTGAATTGGAAGATGCATACAGACTCAGTTCACAATTTAGAAATTATTATGAATAGGCTGAAGTTTAAGAGACTAGTCAGGCAGAATCAGTGTGAAAAGAGGTGAGATAAGGAACTACTGAGGAATGAAGAGATACTCTAGAAGTCACTTGAGTTATAAACACTGGGGTTAGGAACAGCTCAGTAGGCAGTTCATCTCAAGTGGAATGTACATCTCTATAAAGGGCAATCACAGAAGTTGGGAATAAAAGCGTAGGTACAAAGAAGGTAACTGCGAAGAAATCATAGGTAACTTCGTTGATCGAAGAAGGAATGAAGTACAAAAATCACCAAAAGTCAGGAACACAGAAGTAAAAGTCACTTAGGAATGAAAAAAAAAAAACAGGAAGTGCTGTGAAGCTGAGGCAAAATGACTACAGGAAAAATGTGAAAGATTCGGAAAGGAAATGACTGTTGGAAGGACTAACTCAGCCTAGAGAACCGTCAAACAATCTTCAGCGAAATGAGAAGCAACGTTAATAACATTAAGAATGCAATCGGAATTCCACAGTTAATCTATTCCACTATTAAATGTTGAAGAGAGAACGGATAGGTGCAAATAGTACGATGAAGGCCCCTATGGCGGGTTGGACTTCTCTGATGACGTGACAGACGAAGAAAGAGAAGTTGACAGGGAAGAGACAGGGAATCAAATATTAGAATCAGAATTTAAGAGTACTGCATGACTTAAGACCAAACAAGGCAGAAGCGACAGATAACATTCGATGGAATTTCTAAAATCAGAGGAAGGAAGCGACAACAAAACTATTATTCTCACTGGTGTGTGGAAGGTATGAGACTAGCGATGTACGATGAGACTTACGGTAACCATCATCCACAGATTTCCGGAGATCAGAAGACTCGATAAATTCAGTATTTAAGACGTAGTGTAAGAATAAAAAAATATCAGTTATTACAGCACATAAACAATGAATAAAACCTATACAATAATAAATGCTCATGCCCCAACAAATTAAAAAAATTGTCTAACAAAAACAAAGGAAGAGGTAGATAAATTTTGGGACCTTCTAGAACAAACTGTGAACAGAGTAAATAAAAGGAATGTAAAAATCTTATTGGGAAATATCAATGCTCAATTGGGAAAAGAAAGGAAATATAAAGATATAATTGGAAAATGGAGTCCACATAAATTTACAAACAAAAATGGTCAAAGACTTGTAGAACTCTGCAGAGAACACAACCTTATATCTAAATCAACATACTTTAAGAGGAAGCCAAGTAAACTTAAATCATGGAAACATCCAGACTGGAGGACGGGCGAGTGGCAGCTAGACCATGTCTGTATGGACAAAAATTTTCATAAGGAGATCCACAATGTTAAAGTACTGAGAGGAGTAGACACAGGCTCAGACCATTATATGGTTAAAATTAAAATCAAATTCACACCGTTAAAGAAGAGGACCGGAAAAACTAATAAAATAAAAAGGAGGTTTGACCCACATCAGCTAATTAAAAATAATAAGTACCAACAAATAACACAAACCATCAAATTAACAGATGATCTAGAACAACTAGTGCCTAATCTTAAAAAAGAAGCAGAGAATCTAGCTCCCTTGAACCCACGAAGGAAACATGCATGGTGGACATCAGAATGTGACAAACTCCATGAAGATAGACACCAAGCATGGTTAAAGTTTCAAACACATAAAACTGAGGAAAATGCAATCAACCTAAAAAATGAAAGAAAAAAATTCACTCAAAATATTAGAAGAATCATGAGAGGATTTCATAAAGATATTATAAAGTCTATAGAAGACAATTATCATAAAACCAACTCCAGGAACTACTACAAAATCTTTGGGAAACAACTACAACAATATGAGGCCCCTACACTAATACTGAAAGATGAAGATGGAAGAATGACACACAGTAACAAGGAAAATGCAGAAATCATGGCAAAAGCATTTTACAAACTTCTGAATTGCGAGGAACACAAAGAACCCTTACAAATCAACATAAATACCCCAATAAAAGCCAAACCTAACGAACTAGACCCTCCATCTTTCCAAGAAGTAGAAGAAATTCTTAAAGAACAAAAAAATTATAAGGCATGTGGAGATGATCATGTTTTTGTTGAAATGTGGAAATATGCAAGTGACACAGTCAAGATCTCCTTACACATGGCTCTAACAAAAATTTGGGTAACAGAACAATTTCCCGAACATTGGACCACAGCTATCATCCACCCACTACACAAAAAGGGAGATAAGAGCAACCCAGATAACTACAGAGGAATCTCTCTCCTAGATTGCACATATAAAATTCCATCCAAGATCCTATATGAAAGAATCAAGGAGCAATTAGAACAGGAGTTAGGGGAATATCAGGGAGGTTTCAGACCATGGACAAGCTGTGCAGAGCAGATAATTAGTTTAAAATTGATTATGGCATACTACAAGAAAAGGAACAAACCTCTGGCAATAACATTTGTAGATTTTAAGAAGTCATATGACTGTCTCCACAGACCTTCAGTATTAAAAATTTTAAGAAATCTAGGACTCCATCCAAAATTAATTAAAATAATACAACTCACTCTAACCAACACCAAATCAAAAGTGAAGTTTAGAGGAGAAATTTCGGAACCATTCCTCATAAAAACAGGCTTAAGACAAGGTGACTGCCTGTCACCATTACTTTTCAACTGTGCACTGGAATACATAATGAGAGAATGGTACAAGGACAATCCAAAGATGATAAGAATTGGAAGTGCAAAAGATGATATTAGCTTAAACTGCTTGGGATTCGCTGATGATCTTGCTCTCCCAGCCAACACCGTTCAAGAAGCCAGGCAACAAGTGAAATCACTACAAGAAATAGCAGAGAAAGTAGGCCTTAGAATATCATTTGAAAAAACGGAGATTATGCTAACTGATCCACCACTTGCAAACAAAATTACAATAGGAGAACAGGAAATCAAAATTGTTGATAAATTTAAGTATTTAGGCGAAATAATAACATACAATCTAAATGAGAAGCCATCATGGCAAAATAGAATAAAAAAACTGAACTATGCAAATTACATTACCAAAACTACATACAGCAAAAAAAGCCTATCTATAGATGCAAAATTAAAACACTATAAAACAGTTACACAACCAGAAATAACGTATGCAGCTGAAACTATCTTCAAAACAACTAATACAGCAGAAATTGACAGAATACTAAAAATAGAAAGAAGAATAGTTAGGACATGTATAAATAAACAGTATAAAATAAATGGACATTGGAGAATAGCATCAAATGAAACAGTATATAAGAAAATAGAACCAGTCATGAGCACAATCAGGAAGAAACGCATCTCATTCTTTGGACATCTGATGAGAACTCCAGAAAACAGAATTAGTAAAAAAATAATACAAAAATTATGGAATAGCAAGAGCGACATTAAATGGATCACAGAAATTAAGGACTATATAAAAGAACTTCAAATTACAGTAGATGACCTAAAAAACAAGACAGAGAAAACCAGAATACTGCAAGACCCGCAAACCAGACTACAAATGGAAATCAATAAAAGGAGTACAGGAAGAGTTGTCTCAGATGAAGAAAGAAAGAAAATATCTGAAAGAATGAAGAAATATTGGGCAGACAGAAGAGCAAAACACCTTTCATATAAGAATAGCCTCTAATAATTATATTACCTAAATATATTAAGTTATTTTCGAACCAAATTGTATCCATTTGTAACAACTTGTTTAGAACTTTGTATTTTTGACTACAGTGGTGCAATGAAGGCCATAAAATAAATAATAATAAACAGCACATAAATTAAGGGAAAATACAAGGCAAAATGTCTATTGGAAGACGAAAGATCTCGTGCTAGACATTCGGAAATTAGACCTCTGTACGTCAGAAGACGCCTTTTGTGCTGCTATGTCAGGAGAAGGCTCCTTAATAAGAAGACTAAATGTTTCAACATAAACACAGCTCTTTAGCTTTAAGAGGAAACTAGCCAGGTAGTGATACTCAAGGCTTCCAAGACGCCAAGGATCGTTCACAGTAATTTATGAACTTGGAGTCTAGAAGTTAACGGAGTAACAGTGCTTTTTAGCTAACTAATGAACTGAAACTAAAACGTCTTCGGAGTTATAGAGGTTTATACTTGTACAACCAAAATTATTTGCTGGTTTGGAAAGGGAAGTACACTGATAAGAGTTGCCACTATCACAGACGTTCTGTATGGTACGTGTCCTGGTGCTCATAAGCAAACACTGCTTTTATCGAGAGATTTGGTCAGCCTGAGCAACGTTCTAATTCAGTCGGTGGATTATGATCGGTGAATGTTGGTACGAATTCTCGCTAGTCATTTTTTGACAAGTTGCGAATCGATTTTCACTGATGGCTTTCTATGGTCTGCAGTTTTAAGATACGTATATTGGAATACCTACAGTGCATCCGTCACAGGTATTAATGCCTGTGTGGAACCAACACACCTGCATATGTTCCGTTGTGAGCTGAAACACCCCTTGTGAACGTTTTGGCTGTTTCATTTGCTCTCGTTCCTGCCATCTCGAAATGGTGGATAATTATTTTGTGCAGCTGGTGCACCACACTTCTAATATATCTGGCCAAGTCATAGTATGGAATTAACATGGGCTATTGGCAAAATCAACAATTATTCACAAACACTTGCGATCAGTCTGCAATCCTCAAGTAACATAAAATTATTTAATCATCCTGTACGGTATAATTCCGACAGTGGCGCCAAATACAAGAAAATTATGAAAGTGGATGTACATATGTATGTATGAATGTTCCACATCTCCTCCTAAATCAGTGGATAGATTTCCATAAATCTTGGTATACTGTCTGTAAAGGATCATTGTGACGGTAAGAACCACCCACATATCAAAGGGTTGGGGGTGAGGGTGAAAATAAAGTGCAGCTCACGATGCGAGAATTTCCATAGTTTAGTTATCCAGCATTTGAGAATGAGAGCATTTAGAGTCTTGCACCAAACTCTATGCACAGTTTCAAACCTTTATGGAACTGTTCCTCCCTGACCACCCCCACACAAAGATAAAAGAAATGAAAGAAGTTTCTCGCTCACTGAATTTTCGCTGTTGGGTTGATTTGTGGGAGGAGACCGAAGTCCTAGGTCATCGGTCTCATAGGATTAGAGAATGATGGGGAAGGTAGTCGGCCATGCCCTTTCGAAGGAACCATCACGACCTTTGCCTCAAGCGATTTACGGAAATCATGGGAAACCTAAATCAGGACGGCCGGATGCGTGATTGAACCGTCGTCCTCCCGAATGTATCCTCGTTATACATTTTGTCGATTTTATTCATATGTACCGGCGAATGTACCAGAAAAATTACGTCATTGAACGACATTCAGTTCAGGAGACACGGCATCATAAACACTGAAGGTGTGAAAAACAACCGCAATATGCTAGACGCTTAAATTTATCGGTTCGTTGCTACTAAATCTATTTGTAACTCTTTTAGCAGACAGTATCCACATTGGCCACTGAATGTACCTACAAAAATACGTCACTGTATGATGCACGGTACAGGAGACATGACAGCAAAAACTGAGATCTGACAAAAAGCTGTCCTGTCATACGATGGTTATTCGGAAAGTAAGGAACGATCGGTCGTGAAATGGAAATTACAGTGCAAATCTGATGAAGCTTTGCACACATGCGTTGGGCACTGTATCTAGTGCGCCCGACGATCGCATCATGTCGCTCTTTTCAGTTCTGAGTTTACAGTGAGAACGTAAAGATGGCTAGAAATTAGCGTCTCCCGCCAAGTATGAGGACCTGGTGAAAGATTTCGCCTGAAGCTATGCAATCCGCATAACATAACTGTTATGCGTTTCGTTCTACACGATAATTCTCGGCCACACTCTGCAGGGGCAATGAAGATGCTCCTGCAGCATTTTCGATGGGAAGTGTTTGATCATCTACAATGCAGCCTGTAAAGGGCTACCCCTGAGGTTCAACTCTGCTCAGATGAACCGCTGGCTATGAAGACAATATTTTTACACAGACAACGAGCTGCAGTCCAGAGTAGAAAATTGTCGAAAAGCACTGGCGGCTGTCTTCTATAATGAGTGAATCGAAAAGTTGGTACAACGCTACGAAAAATGTCTAAGTCTGAGCGGCGACTGCGTAGAGAAGTAGCTGGTAGGTGTAGCTAACATCTAGAAAAGCATATCGTTTTACAATTCATAGTTCGGTAGATATGGCATCACAAACACTGAGATGCGTGATAAACTGTCGCTCATGAGCAATATTTCAATTAATTACTTTTTCACTACTAACTCCACTCACAACACATTTCGCAGAGAGTAGGTACATATAACTCTGGATGTACATGCACAATTATATCAATGTACAGCCCGCAGTTCAGGAGATTCGACGTTATAAACATTAAGCTGCGTAAAAACGAAACTGGAGGGTGAAATTCGTTAGACGTACAGGTGACGTTTGGGTAGAAGTACGTTTGATGAGGTATTTTAAAAATGTGTGACTAATGCTTGACTTGTGCATACGTGAACAAAGTCACAGGTGAAAAGCTCATCCTGAACGCATGGACCGATTTCAATCAATAATGCAGCGGTAACATTGAATACAAGTTCTCTGAGTGCTCGTGTAATTTTAATCACTTGATGCGGATGGAAACCCGAGAACTTTTCATCCGATTTTAATCGAATTTGGTACACATATTAGCTTAACTTTGAAACAAATACTGTAGAGATAGAAACCACCAAACTTCAATTAGGGTGAGAGTGATAACGTGGAGAGAGAGAGAGGGAGGGGGGGGAAGATGAGGAGATGGACATAGGGTGAAGGGGAAGGAGGAGATAAGCACAAATAGGAACAGAAGGCTGGATAGATATAGCAGACGGGAACTGGACAGAGATGGGTGGAGAAAGAAGTATGAAGAGAGAGGTGTATGACGAGATTAACAGAAGGGGAGGAGGAAATGGATAGGTAAGAGGAGATGGATAGCGAGAGGGGCAGGAAGAGTTGACCAGTGAGCACTGAGTGAGCGGAAGGGGGGAGGGGTGTATGGGAGCGGGAGAGGTGGAATAGAGAGAAGGTGAGCAGAAGAAAAGAGATGAGATGGAGGAGGATATAGACAGAGTCAAGAGGAGGGAGATGGACAGAGATGAGATGAAGGAGTACATGGACAGAGAGAGAGGTTCAAAAAGATTCAAATGGCTGTAAGCACTATGGGACTTAACATCTGAGGTCATCAATCCCTTCGACTTTGAACTACTTAAACCTAACTAACCTAAGGACATCACACACATCCAAGCCTAAGGCAGGATTCGAACCTGCGACCGTAGCATCTGCGTGGTTCCGGACTGAAGCGCCTAGAACCGCTCTGCCACCCCGGCCGGCAGAGAGAGAGGAAAGGAGGAGATGGACTAATAGAATATTGGAGTAAATACACACCTGGGTAACGCCGCGTATTCAGCTAGGAATAAAATAAAAAAATCGTCCTTGCTCTCTAGAGATGTAATATTGTTGTTCTTAACTGTAGACCACTCAGTGGAGATATTGAAAACAAGATTATGTAAAATAAAAAAAAGCTGATAGTGAGACGATGAATAGATTCTCCCGCAATATAATTAAAACATGACAGAGCAAGTAACTTGGATAGCCCCCAGAACTCAGACGCTTAATTACGCTGGTCGTTCTCGAGGGACGACTTTCCCTTTTGTTAATAGGTCTTAAATGTCCCACCAGAAGTCAGATCTTCCCCGCGGGAGAGTCAAGCCTTTGGGAAACGAGGGATCTCCGGCTGGGTTGGGCTGACCTCTGCTGCTGTAAGACGAATCGCCCTTGTTAAAACAGCGCCGGTGAAAGACAATCGCCCCAAGGAGGCTTGATCAAGAGTGGCGTCCGAGGTCGCTGTGTAATTGAGGGTGGAGCGCAGGCGGCCAGATTGCGAGGTGCCACTGACTGGGGTCTGGGGGCTCGTAAATTCTGGAGGCCGGGCCTGCGAGCGACCCGCCGCCTCCAAGAATCAATCGCTCCGGCCACTACTGGATCCAGGCGCTCATCCCTCCCAAACACTGTAAACAGATCAGTATGCAGCAACCAGACTAATCAGCTCATCAGCCGAAATGCGCTATTGGATTAAGGGTCGTCATCAGGGCCAATATACAGCGCCAATGCAAGGTTACGTGAGACTGATCTGAGCTGTCACTTAGCATTAACACAGACCTCAATTTCATCATTCCAGGGCTTTCTGCTCCCGTCGGACGAACTCGAGAACTCCACATTATTGGATTACCTGTGGCGTGTGCTTAAGGTATCGCTCTATCTAATTATTCCTGTCTGTCTCCTGTCGATGTACTGAATAACTATCGTGCATTATTGAATCTGTAAAATTCTTAACTTACGAACTATGAACACGTCTTCAGTAGAAGAGACATGTTTCACAGTAGTGAAGACGATCAAGCTATCGTAGGTTTCCTTCTGAGGCTCACAGTCCAGTACAATGGACTTCGCATTTTAATTTTTTTTCGCGCTAGATTTACAACTGCAGATTGCCTCGTGTGGCACGGCGGACGTGACATCTGGCGGCCAGTCAACCAAGTATTTCAATCGTGAAGTCTTACTCTCAAATATTATGATTATTCTATGAAGGCGTCACAAAGAAGCAAGTTCAAGCGGTAACGTATCAGACGTTTTAAAAACGTGTTGCTCTTCAGTTGAAATTATTACGTTATTGTAATGTATATGCAATTACAAAACGTATACGCTTGTTTTGACTTAGCTAAACAATTTTTATGTATGAAGTATTGTCTCCTCTAATAGTCTATACATTCAAGTCCTTTATACTAGACTTCAGGTCTCTAGTAAATGAAAGCTACACATAATTTTTTGTGCATAAGTTTATGCGGATTTTAATATTTAAAAAACTAGATGTTTAATCTATTATCACTTTTAATAGTAGACTGATATAAAAAAATGTGTCAATGTTAATAATTTAATAGTTGATTTATTTGGGGAATGTTCTGAACTGATTCAAATGTTCTGAACAATATCAGTTAATGTTGCTGAAAGTACTCAATATTCTCTATGAATCTGATGCTGCACTTTCCGAAGGAGAAGAATTAATTGATCCAGACGACCCAGTTGACACTCCTGTTCCTGTTGGCGAAACTTATGACGAGAAAGCTGATACACCCCTCTCCACATTGACAACAACTATAAAACCATCACTACTGACGCCTGTCCAACAACGAACACCATCAACAGCAACTGCTTCTCGATTATGGTGGAGGCGGAAGATATATTTCTCACCTGAACATCCACAGTTTTTCCAACCAAATTTCCCTCCAATATACACATTGGAGTTCAGCTTTTGGCAATACTGTGACCTTTACATTGATGACGAAATTCTGAAGTTAATACCTGAAGAGCAGCATCAAACATATTTATTAAATAAAGACTTCTCGCTTAAGCGAAACCTGAAACAGCTTAAAGTTTTCATTGGAATTAATACGGTAACGAGTCGCTTGTGATATCCCCACACTACTCGGAAAACAGTCTGATCCAGCAATTATTGGTAATTTGTCATTCACAAGATTTTTCATATTACGAACGTCTCTGAAAGTGATGTTTGATGAAACTCTTCCAGAGAATGCATGTAAAACACATCGCATTTCGAAGCTACGACCTCTTACTGATAGAATCAAGAATGGGTGCCTGATGCAAATCAGGGACCAGTCTGCATGTGTAGCCGAGATGATGGCACCTTTTTCTAGTGTCTGCTGTCTCAAACAATATGTCCCGAACAAACGAAATCCAGCTGGCTCGAAAGTATTTATTTTAGCCATCCCAAATGCGTCATAGTTTTTGTTATCTAGCAGGGCGAAAGTAAGTTCCCAGAAATAATAACTTCTTGGATTTCATTGAGAAAATGTACTCAAACTTACGAAATGTTTTACGCATGATCAACCTTATTTCCGACTCTCGGTACATTAGAAATGAGTAACTAGACAATAAACTTGTGATTCGAGGATTCCTAACTGGTGCAATAAACATATCTCATGGTTTCGAAAGCAGCGAGATTAAAAAGTCTTAAAGAAACGAGATAAAAGGTAGTCGTTCCTCTGATGTTTTGGTTTGATGAAATAAGAAAATTTAAATTTTTAAGTCGCTGAAAAGAAGAACTGTGACCATGATGTCATCAGTTCATAGCACAGAACCCATGGAACCTGGGGGAAGAGGACGGCGACGGCAAGCTATGTCCACGTCACGCATTAGTGTTACTACACATTTACTACATGTTTCTTATCGAGCCTCAAGACGATAGTAGAGGTGTAGCACCGAATTAAGGAATACTAAAAGGTGTTTGAAAATTACCTTATTGACATGTTCACTTTTAAGAACAGCCTGTATGCTGATATGTCTTCAAAAGATGCTTTTGGCCACTTATTGTTTGGACACCTTCCTTCAGGAGCCCGAGGTATCAGACGACTGATGATTCGTACAGATTCATAAATGGGCTGTCCAGCAATAGACAATGATCGACTAATGTTGGATGTTTCACAAGATAAACTGTAGTAGAAGAGTTTTTATGCTGGAACATTGATGGAAAGAATTTGCAACACCGAAAAATAATTAATGTTGGATAATGAAATTTCGTGAATGCATTCGAATAGGTAACATATTTAAGTGGTTGACATTGTGAGATCACATGTTAAAGTAAGCGCAAGGTAAGCCACAGCAAATGTAAAGGGCTGATATGTTAATAACCGGTGTAATCATCAGAATGTCGAACGCAAGAAAGTATACATTATGTCGTACAGGTGCCAGATGTTAGTTTTTGGGATAGAGTTCTATGCCTGCTGCACTTGGTCAGTCAATACAGGGACGGTTAATGCAGTTTGTTGATGACGCTGGAGTTGCTGTCCAGTGATGTCCCATATATAGTTGATTGGAGACAGATCTGGTGATCGAACAGGCCAAGGCAGCATATCGACACTCTGTAAAGCATGTTGGGTTTCAACACTGGTAAGTGGGCGAGCGTTATCCTGTTGGAAAACACCCCTGTGTTATCCTGTTGGAAAACACCCCCTGGAATGCTGTTCATGAATGGCAGTGCAACAGGTCTAATCACCAGAGTGACATACAGATTTGCACTCAGAATGCATGGGATAATCACAAGAGTGCTCGTGCTGTCATATGAAACCACACCTCAGACTATAGCTCCAGGTGTGGGTCCAGTGTGTCTACAACGCAGACAGGTTGGCTGCAGGCCCTCAGCTGGGCTCCTTGTGACCAACACCCCGCTATCAGAGTCACCAAGGTGGAACCAGCTTTCATCAGAAAACGCAACAGACCTCCACTCTTTCCTCCACTGGGCTCTCGAATGATACCACAGAAATCGCTAATGACCATGGTTAAGGATCAGTGGAATGCACACTACAGGGCGTCCGGCTCCGAGCTGTCGGTGAAGTAACTAATTCAGCAATTCGTTGTGGCAGTGTGGTGCTAACTGCTGGTCAAACTGATGCTGCAGATGCAGTGCGAAGTGCCAGATCCATAAGCCGAACATGATGGTCTAACCTCTTGGTTGTACCATATGCCCATCCAGAGCTCGATCTTCTTGAGATCGTACATTCGTCTGACGACCACTGCCAGTATTCACGTACTGTGGCTACATTCGTGCCAAGGCACTCGCAGTCGAGCAGCCGACCCGAGCGGAACGCTGTTCTCTGCACCTGGCGTAGCTGCCCGCTGATAGCTCCTCGGAGTGGTCTCTAACAAGCTGCAACTGGCGTAGCTGCCGGTGACGCTCTACTGAGCGGCACGAACTAGCCCAAGCCGCTTAACGCTTCCGGGCGCTAAGTGGCAAGAGTTTCGGCTCAACTCCCTGCAACTTCAGTTGCAAACTTCCCCAGCGGGACTCTCCCGTTCTTTGGTAGGGTAATCTCAGTGTCAGGGACCCTTTCACGTAGGATAACCCCGCGCACTGTAGGCCGCTCTCTTCAACCCGCGCTCTCTTGCGCCGCGCATTACACTCTTCGCAGATAGGTCGTAGGGACACCCCTCTTCTGTAGGAACACGATACACAGCACTTTCGCTAAAAAGCAAATATTGTCGTCTCGCGAAAAGAGCAAAATTGTCGTGCATCCACCCTTCCCTATCCAAATAAAAACTCCCGAAACAGCAAAGATGTCCGATCTTTCCTGTGCTTCCCCACCACTTACCCGCAGCAAAGCTGCAGCACAAGAGGCGGAAATGCCGGCTACTCCCGCCATCATTTCCGTCCCACTGCCCACCTTCCAAGAGCAGGTTGCATTGAAGGACAAACAGATCGCGGGACAGCAGGAGCTGATCGCAGAGCTGATGGGCAGTGAAAACGCACAGACAGAAACACCCACACCACACACACAGGCACCTGCTGATAAACCGAAGGTCATGCCCTCTATTTCACCTCTGGCGGCCCAGGCACCGACGGAACCGGAGCCAGAGCCGACGGAGGATACAACCAACACAGACGAAGACGGGCCGTGGCAGCAGGTCGGCCCACGACGCAAACAGCCGCCAAACACGCAAACAAGTGAGCCCACAAACTCACGAGGCAACGGCCGAGTGCTGTTGGCAACACCATCTACATCGCGAACCAACAACAAAGGCAACACAGGGACCAACACAAACAACCCTGCGACTGCAGCAACCACAAATATACAAGCAGCTACGCAGAACACAAACAACACCTCGACTGGCTTCCCACCAGTCATCATACATAACTACGGAGACCTAAGTCTGCTAAACAAGGAATTTAATAATCAACACAGCCCCACAACATACTACTCTAAGCTCACCGGGGAACACGCCGCACTGTACGTGGCGAACAAATCAGATTACACAAATCTACTGGACTTTCTCAAAGAAAGGAAGGTAGAGCACTTCACGTACAGGAGAGTCCTGGAAAAAACACAACAGTACGTGATAAAGAGGATAGACTCACGAACCCCGACCGACACAGTACACAATGAACTCTCTGCTCTCGGGTGGGAGTGCATTCGGGTAAACCGAATGTCAGAGTTCGGCACAGCGAGACCGTCTCACAACTACATGGCGGAATTGGCCGACACGGCCAAGTCCCGCGAACTGCTGAAGTTGAAGCTGTTTTTTCACATGGTCGTCAATGTAGAGGTTTACAACACGCCGCGCACCCCCTAACAATGCCACAACTGCCAGCGCTTTGCGCACGCGGGTATCAGATGCGGTCTCGCACCTCGCTGCCGCATTTGCGCTGACGTTCACACGACCCAACGCTGCAAACTCCCCCATACAGCACCTCGCAAGTGCGCCAACTGTGGTGCTGCCCATCCGGCAAACTACAGAGGGTGCATTGCTTACAAAGCAGCTCCGAGGCGCAAAATCGCGAAACATGCGAAACCTACCGCCATCACAGTTCCAGAACCGTCCCCGCGCCCAGTAAGAAGTGGAATATCGTTCGCTGGAGTGGTCGCTGGCAGCCCCAGCAGCGCGGGACGGTCAGAGGAGCCCCAGAGCTCAGAACACGCTCAGAAAACACCCCCAGCAACAGACACACAACAGACAAACACAACACCTGACACCACACCCACACCGGGCACACCGCACGAAACCAGCAACAACACCACCCTACCCCCTGAGATCGCGAACTGCAGCCCACCACAGGCTACAGAAAACGCACCAACACAGGGACGACCACAGCGCCAGAGGAGGAGGAGAAGGAGAAACAGCCGCAGCACGAGGAACACGACCACACCACAACAAATACACAGACAATAGGACACCAACACTCACGAACACAACCCGGACACCAACTCAACAACCCACATAACACACCCACTCACCACAGAGAATACACAGGCAACCACAACTGCCACACGAACAGCCGACTCTCAGGCCAGCCCTCACCAAACGCCAACACTGGAACAAGCGGCCGCTAACACGACCAATAACTCGCAGGCCGACATGACCAACATTACGACAACATTCCAGAGAATAATGGAAACATTATTCCCCGTACGCACGACCACCGAAATAGTCACGAAGATTATGGGGTGTGTCTCACAACTCTTCATGCAGTTCATGTCGGGTACGCTCAACTGGACTAGCTTCCAAGCCACTATCACACCGCTTTTTACACTACTACATGGATAATACACCACACCAGCCCCGAAACGCAGACTTAAACACAATCTCACAGATCCTGTTTTGGAATGCCAACGGGATCGCAAGCAAAAAAGCCGAGATGGCCGCGTTCATGGAGCGGAAGGGTATCTGAATCGCTCTTGTGAACGAAACACTGCTTACGCCTCACAAACAACTAAACTTCCCAGGGTATTGCGTCCATCGTACCGACCGAGCGGATGGCAGGAGGGGAGGCGGCACGGCAATCATCGTACACAGAGACATAGAACACACGAACATCGAGCTCCCAGCACTTGAAAAACTAGAGGCTACGGCCGTCAGGGTCAAGTTCAACGGAGCTCACACCACACTGGTATCGCTATACAATCCTCCTAAAAACATAGTAACACGCGATATCAGCACAGTACTCAACATAGCACCGCGGGTAATAGCCGCTGGAGACCTCAAAGCAAAACACCCCGATTGGAACTCACGAATACGAACCTCCAACGGCAAGAAACTGTACGAACACGCACTAGGCCGAAACTACATTATACTTGGGCCGGACGTTCCCACGTTCGTGCCTACACAGGCTCGACATAGGCCAGACGTGTTAGACATAGCCCTCATAAAGGGCATCATATGCACACTCAACCTGACGGTTGAAAACGATCGGGACTCAGACCACATGCCTGTATTACTGCACATGGAAGAGACACTGCAGGACATCGAACCACGCAGGATGCTTAACTACAAGCGTGCGAATTGGACACTGTTCAAGGAAACGCTTGATAGTCGCATTCCTGACACTCACGAAATTATCAACACACAGCAAATCGATGAGGCTGTGGAGGCTCTCACAACTGCCGCCCAAGACGCAATGACTGACGCCATTCCATTTACAACACCAAGACAACACTCGACGGCCCTGTCCCAGGAAATCCTGGGCCTTATCTCAATGAGGAACCGCCTCAGGAGATACTGGCAGCGTACCAGGCGCCCGTTCTAAAACTGCACGTCAACAGACTACAGGGCATAATACGGAATAAAATACAAACATTCAGAAACGAGCAATGGGGACAGAAACTCGCTCGGCTGGATACCACACGTCCTGGCGTGTGGCAGCTGGCCAGACACTTCACCAGGGAGAAACATTACATTCCCACGTTACAAGGACCAGACGGCCCAGCCTACTCCGCGACGGAGAAGGCAGAGCTTATGGCCACAACACTTGCAGCGTCCTTCATGCCGAATCTGGTTCCTTCAGACCCAGCATTCACACTTGAAACGGACCAGGAGGTTACACGACTTGTAGCCCAGCCCTCGCGCAACGAAATAAGACGTACTAGCACAAATGAAGTCACATGGGCTATCAAGCACACCAACGCTAGAAAAGCCCCTGGGCCTGATGGCATTCAAAACCGTGTCCTCCAGGAGTTCACGGATAAAGCCGTAGAATACCTCACACACTTAACGAATGCCATCCTGACACACCAACACTTCCCTGACTTTTGGAAGGCGGCCAAGGTCCTGATGTTCAGGAAGCCAGGGAAAGACCACTCCCTCCGACAAAATTACCGACCCATCAGTCTGCTGTGTTCGCTCAGCAAGATTGTTGAGAAGGTAATACTAAAACGTATCACTAGGCATTGCATCGCGAACGACACCCTAAGACCGGAGCAATTCGGCTTTAGGAATCACCACTCGACAACACAACAACTCCTCGTAGTCGAACATATAACACACGGCTACAACATGGACAAAGCCACAGGGGCCGTGTTCCTAGACATCGAAAAGGCTTTCGATCGTCTCTGGCACAACGGACTCATACGCAAACTAAGCGAAGCTGGTTTCCCGGACGGACTCGTACGTCTCATACACACATATCTCACGAACATATGTTTCAACACTAACGTGCAGGATAAACAATCAACACAACACGGTATCCAAGCTGGAGTACCCCAAGGGAGCATCCTAGGGCCCATCTTGTTTAACCTGTACATTAATGACTTCTCAGCGACACAAAACACGACGTTAGCCGTCCACGCGGATGACACAGCCATCCTCGTGCAAGACTGGAAACCGTCGAACATCAATTCACGAATACAGACAGCACTCAGAACAGCTGAGCCTTGGTTGGAGCGATGGCGTATTAAAGTAAACGTCGACAAGTGCGAAGCAGTTCTGTTCACACGCAGACCGAAACTACTGCGCAAACACCAACACTGTAGACCAATAACACTACATACACGCTCAATACGTTTCCGAGAGAAAGTCAGGTACCTTGGTGTCTGGCTGGACCGGAAACGTACATGGGGGGACCACATCGAATACGTTGCCAACCGAGCGCACGCGAGGCTCAAACGGCTCTACCCAATGCTCAAAAGGGAAAGCACACTGAATAGGAGGGTGTCGAGGTCCTTGTACATGACACTGATTAGACCTCTGATGACGTACGCAGCTCCTGTCTGGGGATATGCAGCTCCTACACGACTGCGCCGCCTGCAGATCATACAGAACAAGGTGCTACGAATCATTAGCAACGCTCCACGCTACACACGCACCGTGGATCTTCACCATGAATACCGCCTTGATACCCTCAAGGAAGTATTCAAAAAACACGCCACACGACTATACAGGAACTCGACACACTCGAACAATCCTTTCATCTCACTCTGGGAAACTACGATCACAACCACAGGTGGAAGCACAAGCGACCAAAGACACTGCTAGCTAGGGCATAGCCACCTGTGGTAAACTAACATACGCAAACAGCGACAAACGTCGGCAAGCCCCTGCATATCAGCAACACTGACTGGCAACTACCAGCTGCTATTAGAGCCGGCCAACAGGCCACAGCAGGGACACCGACGAGCTCGCCCACAGACACACAAACAATCTGCCAACATTCCCTCACACTGTGGCTCCGATATATGACCTGTCGGACACAAGATCGATAACAAACCTAACTGTTGCAGGTTGCTGACGCTGAACGAGGACTCTGTACCAGCACCCAGCGCCAGCTGCCGAGCAGCACAAACGCACAACGTCAAGGTATAGACATGCATGATACACACTACTAACACAGCCTATCGTTGCACAACCTATCGCAGGCAGCAAGACAACCGCTACTGCTCTTGCCGCCCGACCTAACTTTCGCAGAGGTTTTTTTTTCCCTTGGCTCTTGCCTTGGCACTTTTTTTCCTCTGCCCTTCAAACCGCTACCCTTCGTCAGATTTCGACCAATCTATCTCCAGATGAGCGCGTATTAATGGTTAATCCTAACCAGACGTACGCAAACATCGCAGTACCCACATCCTGCGACACCTCACTTCAGTGAATACTAACCCTTATGCAGAGATGGCAGTAGACCTTTTGTGTTGGCCATCATGCCGGTGTGGGCGTGGAGGGGCTCCACCTCTATTTTAAAAGTATTTCTGTAGTATCGCAGAAGGAACATCTAGCTTCTCATTGCCCTATTACAAGACCTCGTTCAAACTCAGTGAGATGTTGATAATGGCTTCTTGTCATCGTAAAGGCTTTCTTCACTAACACCAACTCACCATGTCCAGTCTCAAAGGTAACTAACGCTCACCACAATTACAGCGAGTATTTAAAGCAAATTTGATTTGCATTCTCATCGTGGAACTTCTAGCGTCACTCTTATGCGACTGGCGTGAAATCAGAACATATATCATCTTCCACAAATAGAAACACTCCTACCAACTTTCTTTAATGTTGCACAATCCCTTCACGGTGTTGCGACATTTTTCCGTCAGTGGGTATCGAATAACCGCTTTAATGATAACTTATGGTATCACATACATTAAAGATGATAAGAGTTCGAAGTTAGTTCCCATACTGTGTTTAATCGAAATTTCATTCTCTTCTTTGAGCTCATATTTTTGAATGTCGGACGTAGAGTCTGGAAGGCAGCTGACACAGAAAGTGGTTGGAAGCTAATTACTGTCAAACCATTCCGCAGTTATGACTAGAGAAATGTGGGGGAATCCACCGTGGATTACGTTTTAATGAGAGTTGCAATACTCTATAAAAATACTGAGTCTATCATGCCAAAAGCATGATACTAATAACAGAAAATGATAAAATCAATAAGTTTTTAGAAACCAAAAGCAAACTCTGTTTCATGGTCATCATGAGGAAATTATCTCGAGAATTGAAGAAATTCAGCCGGCTGGAGTGGCCGAGCGGTTCTAGGCACTACAGTCTGGAAACGCGCGACCGCTACGGTCGCAGTTTCGAATCCGGCCTCGGGCATAGATGTGTGTGATGTCCTTAGGTTAGTTAGGTTTAAGTTGTTCTATGTTCTAGGGGAGTGATGACCTCAGCAGTTAAGACGCATAGTGCTCAGAGCAATTTGAACCATTCTGAATAAATTCAGCAAAAAAAAAAAAAAATAAATAAATAAATAAAAATAAAAAAAAATAAAATAAAATAAAAATCGTAGAAGCAGGCATCACGTAAAACATCTAGATAAACAGGAAAGTGAAAGCTGTCACTTACAATTCTTGCATATTAATCTTAAAAAATAGGGAAAAATCTTCGTTTCAATCTGATCACTCAGAAAGAAAATGGCGAATTAATTAATTGATAAAGGCAAATTACATTCCTTTGCACAACATAAAGACGAGATAGATACAGTAACAACAGTGACATAGCGAATAATTACGAGATGGAAATAGATCGAAGTGCGGGAGTGTGTTGCCATAGGTCACGCCACATGGCGTGAGGTCAAAGTGACTATATCGCCATTGGGCCTGCACCTAGAGGCAGTTAAAGGTATGGGAGAAGACGGTTGCGTGCATGAGCGAGCACCTACTATGGTCTGTGGTGGTGTTCTCCATTACAGCATGGTCCGTATAGAAGATCTGACTTCACGCAGGAAAGAATGATCGGAAACTGAAAGAAGAACGAAGTGTGACGAGTACAGCCTAGGAGTTTCTCAAAGCACTGTTTCGAACCACGGGCTCTGTAGCTAGGAGGAGACGAGGTAGTCGACAGCAGCGGACGGCCGCTACACTGTGTGACAGCAAGAAAGGACACACTTGAATAACCAGGTGCATCTGCAACCACATATAACAGGACAGCAAGGCAAGCAATCTCGGATTCCATACAAGCACTGTGACTACATGGGGGCATTTTCTTTGTCCAAAGACCATCACGTTGTGTTCCGTTGACACCTTCACCGTTAGCGGTGGTGCTAATAGCTCTCCTAGAATGAGAGCAAATAGTGATTCTGCACATGCTCTCACACGGCGATAGGTGGGACACGTAATGCACTCATTAACATGGTCGAATATTACCGTTTTGGTGGTCCACGTTTTATGGAGTGTGGAGGCATAATTTTGCCTGGGCGTGCGGACATGCAAGTCTTTGAACACGGAACACTCTCCGGCAAACGTTATCATTCAATGTACTCCGAGCCCATGTGCGCCTTCTCATGGGTGCATTCGACTTTGGATTCATTTTTATGGATAACACTGCATCGAATACCGCAGATGGAAGATCTCTCTGAACAAGAAGGTATTCGACGAGTGGATTGACCAGTTCATGCCCCCGCCCTCCCACTCCCCCCCACCCCCCCACCCCAGATGTAAATCTCATCAAGCACGTGTTGCAAGCGCTGCGGGGACACGTATTGCAACGTCCACATGCACCACCGGCCAGCCACCAGTTGTCAACCGCGCTGGTGGAAGAATGGAACAACTTATCCCAAGAATTCCTTACATACATGCTGTCTGTGGTTGTCACTCACCCTGTTATGAACCATGTCCAGCCCTTTGTAGTGTTCACGGAACCATTATAAAACCGCGATGGAACGAGCGTATTTACTATTTTTCAAGAAAAGTGTCATTTCTGTTCGGCTCCTTGCATATTTCTTCCAGTTTCCTTATGTACTGTAGCCGATTTTGTTGTGTATTGCCCAAGTTTGAAGAGCTGTGTTGTTTGACACTGATACATCACACGAAAGCTTCTTTCGTCCTTATGTTCTGCACACCATTGTATATTATAACTGTCCTTGATTGCCTCTCATGCAAGACAGGGTTCAAGATGTAGATTCTTAGACATTTCTCCCTACAAAAAGGGTTATATTCCTCAAAACAATGATTATGTTTTATACTAACAGAGTTATTTTGCCAAGGAGGACCCTATGGTCTGTTTTTATGCCCTCTTTGCTTCGTCCGTCGCTAATTTGATCTCTGCTGTTCTCCATTATCTCCGTCTGCCTTCGGTTTGCTCTTAACCAGTACTGCACTTTCAGTAGTATGTTTATTCAGCTGAATAAGTACTGTAATGCTTCGCCTGTTTCAAAGAACATTGTCGTTTCCTCAGTGAATCTTACTATTTATTCGTCGTGAATATGAATCTTACTTCTGAATTTTTCTTTAAATGCCTTGATTATTTTCCGGTAACCTGAATAGCAGAGGGAACGACACTTTAACTTACTCCTACCTTACACGATGACTTCTCCCTTGGTTTTCCGTCCCTTCGTATTGTTTTCTCTTGGTTCGTAAACACCATTGCTTACCGCTTATTATAGTTTGTCTCTTGCACTTGGTCGGTCAAAACAGGGACTGTTAATACTGTTTGTTGATGACGGTGGAGTTGCCGTCCAATGATGTCCCGGAGGGCCCTCTGTCGGTCACGTTCCTCCAACTACTTCCCCCCTGTGCGGAGTTCTGGCGTTCGCGCTAACAGAGAGCGCTGATTATGTGCAGCACCATGTTTTCTTTCATTTGTGGCTCCTTTACCGATTTGTTTTATGGTTGTTCAATATTACCCAGTGCACTATCAACGGTGTTTAATATTTATCTCATTATCTAGAATATTGGCTCTAGTGCACATATCAACCAATGTTTTCCAACTCTTCCTCTTTTAACAATATTACTTTTCTCGTGTTCTTCTTTTTATTGCTTTTTATTACTGTAATACCTTTTATACGTTATAACCTTATTACAGACTTCAACTATCGTATCCCCCTTTATTTTCGCTTTTTCAATTAATTATTGAAAACTAGCGTATGCCGATATTAGCGATATCTGGTGAACTTACAACACAACCATCTTGTGGCTACTCTACGGCAGCTTGTTTTAAACAGTAGTAGTACTGACAACATGACTCGTGCATGTGATGTTATTTATATGTATTTGACGATTCTGGTGCTGATTCCGCATTTAACATTTGACGATGCCACTATGGCTGCAGTACATTAGGACTTTGTTTTTATGAAACAGGTATGCCTCTTCATATTTAAAGCGCACAGATGTAAATTTTTTTCAGTACTACTTTTCATTATGGTCTATGTATTGTTCTTAAACTGTATTCAGTTTGGGAGTGTATTTATGTTTTTCCCCTTTTTTCTGCAGAACGGATGATGGTCATTAAATACCGAAACCGGTAATCTGTTAGCGTAAATTAAAGGAAACTTATTATACACTCCTGGAAATGGAAAAAGGAACACATTGACACCGGTGTGTCAGACCCACCATACTTGCTCCGGACACTGCGAGAGGGCTGTACAAGCAATGATCACACGCACGGCACAGCGGACACACCAGGAACCGCGGTGTTGGCCGTCGAATGGCGCTAGCTGCGCAGCATTTGTGCATCGCCGCCGTCAGTGTCAACCAGTTTGCCGTGGCATACGGAGCTCCATCGCAGTCTTTAACACTGGTAGCATGCCGCGACAGCGTGGACGTGAACCGTATGTGCAGTTGACGGACTTTGAGCGAGGGCGTATAGTGGGCATGCGGGAGGCCGGGTGGACGTACCGCCGAATTGCTCAACACGTGGGGCGTGAGGTCTCCACAGTACATCGATGTTGTCGCCAGTGGTCGGCGGAAGGTGCACGTGCCCGTCGACCTGGGACCGGACCGCAGCGACGCACGGATGCACGCCAAGACCGTAGGATCCTACGCAGTGCCGTAGGGGACCGCACCGCCACTTCCCAGCAAATTAGGGACACTGTTGCTCCTGGGGTATCGGCGAGGACCATTCGCAACCGTCTCCATGAAGCTGGGCTACGGTCCCGCACACCGTTAGGCCGTCTTCCGCTCACGCCCCAACATCGTGCAGCCCGCCTCCAGTGGTGTCGCGACAGGCGTGAATGGAGGGACGAATGGAGACGTGTCGTCTTCAGCGATGAGAGTCGCTTCTGCCTTGGTGCCAATGATGGTCGTATGCGTGTTTGGCGCCGTGCAGGTGAGCGCCACAATCAGGACTGCATACGACCGAGGCACACAGGGCCAACACCCGGCATCATGGTGTGGGGAGCGATCTCCTACACTGGCCGTACACCACTGGTGATCGTCGAGGGGACACTTAATAGTGCACTGTACATCCAAACCGTCATCGAACCCATCGTTCTACCATTCCTAGATCGGCAAGGGAACTTGCTGTTCCAACAGGACAATGCACGTCCGCATGTATCCCGTGCTACCCAACGTGCTCTAGAAGGTGTAAGTCAACTACCCTGGCCAGCAAGATCTCCGGATCTGTCCCCCATTGAGCATGTTTGGGACTGGATGAAGCGTCGTCTCACGCGGTCTGCACGTCCAGCACGAACGCTGGTCCAACTGAGGCGCCAGGTGGAAATGGCATGGCAAGCCGTTCCACAGGACTACATCCAGCATCTCTACGATCGTCTCCATGGGAGTGTAGCAGCCTGCATTGCTGCGAAAGGTGGATATACACTGTACTAGTGCCGACATTGTGCATGCTCTGTTGCCTGTGTCTATGTGCCTGTGGTTCTGTCAGTGTGATCATGTGATGTATCTGACCCCAGAAATGTGTCAATAAAGTTTCCCCTTCCTAGGACAATGAATTCACAGTGTTCTTATTTCAATTTCCAGGAGTGTATAATAACCATTTGCACTGTGAACTGCAAATTTTTCTGATTTAACTGAAATAGCTGACGAGAAGAATAAGGCAAGTGGTATCACCCGATTTCCCAGAAACTTCGCTCAGTGTAAGAGGGGTCAAAATAAGGGAACATGTGTCACCGCTTATCCGCAAATACTCAACCTTCCTCAAAAAATCACGATCAAACTTTTCGAGATGTTTCCCAGGTACTGTATGTGCCTTTTACCGCGCGATTTCCTTACACAAAGTGGTTGCACAGTGGTTAGCGTCAGGAATTAACAATTTTACTTCCCATGTTCGAAAACCAATCTTTATTTTTGTTTTGCATTTATATACCCATGTATGTAGATGATTTATATACGGATGTTTCAGAGTATATACTGATATAACTTTGTCCATGTTCATTTACTAGTTCTATCACAGATGAATGAAAAACGAGAAAATCATTTGAAGTTGTTTTCGGTGAGTCCTTATTCATAATCAATAGCAAGCACCAGTTTTCAGAAAAGTTATCCGTTAAGCTTGGTTTGCCGCGAAATTATTGCCAAAGTACGAAATCTTTAGCAATGTTAACGACGTTTCTTTCAAGAATAAATGTCATACCAAGAAACGTCACTGTGCCAAACCCACCTTCGTTCGATGCGTATGGTGTTCGGAATATCTGTATTTCGAATGTTTCTACGTTCCGTATCATCCAAGGAAATTCACCAAAGTTCCTGAAGAATAAACGTATGAATAACAATGAGAATCAGTATACGAGTAAGAACTGATATGAGCATCACATATCAGAATGTGATAATTTAAAAATATTATAACCCCCTCACCATAACATACACACATATGTTATATGACAAATGTGCGATATTTATAGTGGAACACAGTTGTAATTTTACAGTTATTATCACAATCTTGCATCCCCTAATTTGACAAGAAACATTCACGTAGTAATCCTCTGCTAAAGTAAAGAGATAAGTGACAACAATGAAAATAAAATGAAATAAAATAAAAACAATAATCGCGTTTCGAATACAGGGCGCAAAATTAATATTCCGCGACGCTAACCAAAGACACCATTTCATGTGAGAACATTCCGCCATAAAGGCATTTAAGACAGTAAATCTGTAGTCTTGCACATATAGATAAGGACTTACCCGTTGCAGTCACGACAAAATTTTCCTCCATAGTTCTTAATAATTTCCGGGGAACGTTGCCAGCAAACGGAATGTTACCGTATAGCAGGAAGTTTCATAAAGTCTTACACGGTCTTTACAAAGAGAGATCCAGGTTCTAATTTCTGATGTTGCCAGTACATGTTACGCGCCCCACACAGTCTTTTGTACTGTACATTTCAGCAAGGAACATAGGCTGTAAATTCCATGCTTACAATAAACTTGCTACATTTTATGTTTTACAGGTTAGGATGAAAGTATCATACGTTTCAGTCAAGATAACGTTCCGGTTGCTCATTTGCTTTACCAATGTATCTACCAAGATGCCTGAACATTTTCCTCTGGGAATAATTTTCTGAAGATTTTCGTCCTTCATTTCTGATTTCTAATGACTGTGCACTATTGAATATAGTAAATCAAGATATCATTGTTTTGCGATGCGATGAAAGTTGAAGTAGGTTTTGTTTCTTGCACCAGTATTATTATGCCTGTTCTTTGTGTGTCATACCTACAATTATTTTCTGTTCTCCAGAATCTTTTTCAAAGGACGTCGTTCTTTTAACTATGTCTTCCAGTCTCCTTCGTAATTTAACGCTCTGTAGTTCTTTGAAGATTATTTTACGGACTCACAGAATAACTCATTTTGATTTCTAGTGCGTTCACAGTGGTTTTAGAGTTGCGAGTGTTTGTAAAAGGTAGAGGAACTTACCAATTCTCGATCATGAATTGTGGAATTCATTCCTGGTGTGTGTCGGGTCTCACTGTTTTACCATTACAGTCTGTCCAAAGTACTATCATTTGCTCACTCTATCTTCAATTATCGTTGGTATGCTCGGTAAGGGTACCTTTAACATTGAACGTTGGTGTAATTTCCTCAATAGTTTTTCTACAACCAATCTGTTTCCAATTCTCATAGCGTCCTTCCTGGTTTTCTTTTAACTTCGAATCGCAGATCTGGCTGAATTATTGTTCAATGATGCATCCAAGAAGCAATTAAAAATGCCGTCACGTACTTTGAAT
The DNA here is from genome assembly GCF_023864275.1 of Schistocerca cancellata. Taxonomy (NCBI): domain Eukaryota; kingdom Metazoa; phylum Arthropoda; class Insecta; order Orthoptera; family Acrididae; genus Schistocerca; species Schistocerca cancellata. The sequence continues at coordinate 239,535,728 of NC_064628.1, read as the reverse complement.
ATTGCTCTGATCCAAGAGGATTCCTAAAATGTCATACAACAATTGAAACAGTATAAAAAGGCGGAAACTGCTTATGTTGGTTTCAAGTGCACATGTGCGCATTCCTTCATGTGATTTATTTATTTATTTGTCATCAGTCTTGTGATTGGTTTGATGTAGCACGCCACAAATTCCTCTCCTGCGTCGTGCTCTTTGTTTCAGGGTATCGCTTCCATTTGTTGGTTGTATTCAATTCGCTGTCATCCTCTACAATTTTACCTTTTACTGTGCCTTCTAGTACCATGGATATTATTCCCTGACGTCTTAACATGTGTCGTATCGTCCTGTTCCTTCTTCTCGTCAATGTTTCCCACATGTTGCTTTCTTCGCTGATTCTGCAGAGACCCTCCTGATTCCTTATCAGAGCACCTGATTTCCAACATACTTTTGTAGCACCACATTTCAAGCACATTCCTTCCCTTGTATCCTGGATTTTCCACTATCCGTGACTTATTACCGAACAACACTGTGCTCCAAATGTACATTCTCAGAAATTCCTTGCTCAAATTACCGCTTATGTTTGATAGCATTCATCTTAATGCCTTCATCTTGATTCCTTCACCTTAAATACTCTAGCTTAGCAATCGGAGACAATTTAGAATTTTTTTCCTATTAAATTCTCACGCTTACCAATTGCAGACAAATTATAAGTGCAAATCGACCATCGAATAAGCAAATATTAATCAACTATTGAATCATATACTATCCTCTAAAATTACCGTCGAATGTCCGGTGTGTACAGGTTAGTTTCCATGGATCTTAGGAAATTTAGATGTCAACCTGAAGCTAATGACCTGGTGAATATGACATTCCTATCCTCAGTGAAAGTCGTGAAGAATTACAGGATCTGTGGAATGGAATGAAAAGTCTAATGAGTACAAAATTTGGATAGAGAGTAAACCGGAAAAAGAAAAAAGGTAATCAGATGTAGCAGAAATGAGAACACCGAGAAACTTAATATCAAAATTGATAAACACGAAGTAGAGGAAGTTAAGGAATTCTACTACGTTGGAAGCAAAATAATCCATGAACGAAGCAAAGAGAAAGTAAGCAGATTACCACAGGCAAAGAGGGTATTCCTGGCCAAGGGTAAACTACTGCTATCAAACAGGATGGTAGGACACATGTTAAGACGTCAGGGAATAATCTCCATGGTACTAAAAGGTACAGTAAAGGGTAAAACCTGTAGAGAACGACAGCGATTTGAGTACAACCAACAAGTGGAAGCGATGCCCTGAAACAAAGAGCGCGACGCAGGAGAGGAATTTGTGGCGTGCCACTTCAAACCAATCACAATGCCGATGACAAATAAATAAGTAAATCACATGAAGGAATGCGCACATGTGCACTTGAAACCAACATAAGCAGTTTCCACCGTTTTATACTGTTTTAATTGTTGTATGACATTTTAGGAGTCCTCTTCGATCAGAGCAATATTCAAAGTACGTGACGGCATTTTTTATTGCTTCTTGGATGCATCATCGAACAATAATTCAGCCAGATCTGCGATTCGATGTCAAAAAGAAACCAGGAAGGACACTTTGAGAATTGGAAACAGATTGGTTGTAGAAAAACTATTGAGGAAATTACACCAACGTTCAATTTTAAAGGTACTCTTACCGAGCATACCAACGATAATTGAAGATAGAGTGAGCAAATGATAGTACTTTGGACAGGCTGTAATGGTAAAACACACCAGGAATGAATTCCACAATTCATGATCGAAAATTGGTAAGTTCCTCTACCTTTTACAAACACTCGCAACTCTAAAACACTTTGAAATCACTAGAAATCAAAATCATTTCTTCTGAGAGCCGTAAAATATTCTTCAAGGAACTACAGAGCGTTAAATTGCGAAGGAGATTGGATGCATATTTAAAAGAACGACGTCCTTTGAAAAAGTTTCTGTAGAACAGAAAATAATTGCAGGTATGATACACAAGCAACAGACATTGTAATACCGGTGCAAGAAACAAAACCGGCTTTAACTTCCTTCACTTAAACGCAAGATAATGAGATTTCGGTTTCCTATAGTCAATAGTGCACAGTCATTAGAAATCAGAAATGGACGAAAATCTTCAGATTATTATTCCCAGAGGCAAATGTTCAGGCAGCTTTGTAGATACTTTGGTAAAGCGAATGAGCAATGGCAACGTTCCTCTGTAACTCCTAGTGTGCTTCTTAACGTGTAAGAAATGGAGCAGAATTTATCTAGTCTTGTTGAACTTGTTGGTTGATGAAACTTTTAATTGACCCTTCCGTTGTAAGTTATGGAGACCAATATGTTTTTAGATAATATTTCACATTTTTTTCCAAGTATTGAATGTTTTCCTTCATGGACAATAAACAGTTCAGATTAAAAAAAAAAAACAGCTGAGGTACAGGGTGCCTTCAAATGTGCGGTACAACTTTAATGCGTTATAGCATCCCCACAAATTAAGATATTAAATCAATGTTTCGCTTATGTGATACACTATCTCACAAAATTGTTATACCTTTCAATCAATTTCATCAAGTGCGCTTTTGGTGGCACGCACAACGTCCAGTCTGTTTCGAAGCTCTAACGACACTCGGCGCAACATACACACATCAATTGTGGCTTAGAACGTCTCGCACAGTATGAGCCCAGTGTGCCGATACAGCATTTTGTATGTTGGCAGTCAGGCGGTTGTGGTAACGCAAATAGCTCCAGTTTATCAACGAAACTGTGGAGTTAACTCTTTTTCTCTGACAAAAACAATTCTCCCACAACGCGATCAACAATCAAACACCACCAAGCATTCACATTTGGGCAGTCACGAATCGCTTCTGTCACCGTATGCGGATTGGTTGTGCCCCCTTCGCGAAAATTTCGATTTTCTACCTTACCTCACAGGTGGCAAGAAGATGCTAGACTGTATCCTCCTCTACATGGTAAAGCCGCATTTTAAACGCTAAAGTGTACTGGAAATGCTCATGCAACTCAGTTGGCAGAATGTACGAAGGTGGCCTTGTGCATTACTGTTTAAATCTCTTCAAAGTGACTCGAAGGTAAAATGGGAGAGATTAGATTTCAGTCGGAGGCTTACCAAGAATCCCTCTTCCTGTACACCCTTCACAAGTCGAACAGAAAAGGGGGAGAGGAAGAGTTACACGAAGTATCCTTCGGCATAGGTCGCAAGGAGATTTGCCGAGTACAGTTGTAGATGTAGATGTAGATGTATATTTAGAAAGGCGTGAAAATGCTAAGTTTATAATTCGTAAGGCCTCAATTGTTTGGATTATCTCTTTCCTCAACTGTGTAATTATTAGTTCCAGTTTGTAGTAGACGCTGATTGTAATCGTTTGCTTTATGTGACATGTAATATCTTATCCAATTTTTTTTAAAATGTGGACAGCATCAGGTTACATATAACACACAATCGCATTGCACAAATCTTGACAGACATAATAAATGTAGCCGTTTGTTTACAAAAATACAGATACTGTCAGGTGTTGAAACAGTGGGATTTCCCGGCTACGCAGATTGATATACGTCGGCAGATCTGACAGTTAGCGACACGTCGCTTGGTGCATGGTTGGACGGACAGAGACGTGAAGCTTACGCGGTCCTAACCACAACAACCGTGCGTAATTCCACGTGACGTGATGTGCTTAGGCGAATTAATATTGCCGTAATTAAGCTGCTGCCTACGCAATCGTGCCGCGGTGGTCGTAGTCCGCACCGTCACGAAAATTGGCACGTGATTGGAATTTGACCGCAAGTACGCGCCTCTGGCTACACGTACAAGCACAGTGCCCCTTGTTCCATACGGTCTGCCAGAAGAACAGACTTCTTCGACACAGTTGTTGTACTGACACTGTACTTGTCTATTCTATGAAGCAGAGCTTTGTAGCTTTTTTATCTTCAGTTCGTAACTGTCTGTCTCAATGCCACGCTGATGACTCGGATTGAGTCACTGAAGTCTATTCTCCACTGGGACTACTAGGACAGGATGCACTTGTACTCCCGGCGAGTAGTGGAGGGTTCTTCGTAGTAATATTAATGACTTTTGTCATATTCGTTTCGCGTACCGAGTAAGGAAAAAAATCAGTCTTTGTGCCTATAAATGTGCTAAAACCTCTTTTACTCTATTCTCATAATTGTTACACGTGACATACAAGGGTGACAACAGAATTGCCATACAGTTGGTCTCGAGCGCGAGGACAATGTCGATTTTCATCCAAAATTTCTCACTTCAGTTCTCCGACTCTGTCTATTATACTCTGGTATAGCCAACACAACCTATTACTATTCTAGAAGCTGCTCTCCCCATTCAGTACCTTTTTTGATTTGCCTACCCGTTAACGGACCGTAGTACTGAAAGAATTATTCGCATTAGCACAGGGAAATAGTTGGCCCGTTGCGCCATAGCTAATGCCCGATGGCTGGATTACTAGTTTAATACTCAACAGCATAAATTCGAAATCCTGTGTGCTCAAAAACGCCTTTTCTCTTTTCAGATGCGGGAAATTTTAGAATATGGCTCTATAACTGCAAGTTTCACCTATCAGCAATTTGTCCTAAATGAATGGAGCACGTCTTCGTTACTTTCCATACGCCTAATTTTGACAGTACTCATTGAATAGTAAATTTTGACCAGGAGCAATGGGTGTGCCTACGAACGTTTAGCGTTGTGAGTATACTTTAGACACTCCTTTATTAATTTCGGGGTCAATAGTGTGGTGAAACTGTACATTGCTCTTTACCTTGTGTGTTGCACCTGGTGATGTAGCTCTACGCCGCGAAACCGGTTGCGTTTCAATAAACAACCATTTTACCAAGTGTTAGCGAGATCATTCCTTGCGTCATGGCTTTCAACGGCTGCTGATTCCCAAATATACAACAGTTTTTTTAAAATTATTGTCTCAGTTGTGAAGCCCTAAATTAATACAACTAGCGTTTGTTCTTTTTTTACGCTATGTCGATATCGGGAATGATAAAGCAGAAGAGAGTTTACAACACATCACCGTAACAATTTTTGTTTACATTCTACCGTAGTTTAAATGTTTCAAAGGTTTAGACAATTAAGTTTGTGCATCTCCCGTGCTTAGCTAGATTTGAACTACACTCCTGGAAATGGAAAAAAGAACACATTGACACCGGTGTGTCAGACCCACCATACTTGCTCCGGACACTGCGAGAGGGCTGTACAAGCAATGATCACACGCATGGCACAGCGGACACACCAGGAACCGCGGTGTTGGCCGTCGAATGGCGCTAGCTGCGCAGCATTTGTGCACCGCCGCCGTCAGTGTCAACCAGTTTGCCGTGGCATACGGAGCTCCATCGTAGTCTTTAACACTGGTAGCATGCCGCGACAGCGTGGACGTGAACCGTATGTGCAGTTGACGGACTTTGAGCGAGGGCGTATAGTGGGCATGCGGGAGGCCGGGTGGACGTACCGCCGAATTGCTCAACACGTGGGGCGTGAGGTCTCCACAGTACATCGATGTTGTCGCCAGTGGTCGGCGGAAGGTGCACGTGCCCGTCGACCTGGGACCGGATCGCAGCGACGCACGGATGCACGCCAAGACCGTAGGATCCTACGCAGTGCCGTAGGGGACCGCACCGCCACTTCCCAGCAAATTAGGGACACTGTTGCTCCTGGGGTATCGGCGAGGACCATTCGCAACCGTCTCCATGAAGCTGGGCTACGGTCCCGCACACCGTTAGGCCGTCTTCCGCTCACGCCCCAACATCGTGCAGCCCGCCTCCAGTGGTGTCGCGACAGGCGTGAATGGAGGGACGAATGGAGACGTGTCGTCTTCAGCGATGAGAGTCGCTTCTGCCTTGGTGCCAATGATGGTCGTATGCGTGTTTGGCGCCGTGCAGGTGAGCGCCACAATCAGGACTGCATACGACCGAGGCACACAGGGCCAACACCCGGCATCATGGTGTGGGGAGCGATCTCCAACACTGGCCGTACACCACTGGTGATAGTCGAGGGGACACTGAATAGTGCACGGTACATCCAAAGCGTCATCGAACCCATCGTTCTACCATTCCTAGACCGGCAAGTGAACTTGCTGTTCCAACAGGACAATGCACGTCCGCATGTATCCCGTGCCACCCAACGTGCTCTAGAAGGTGTAAGTCAACTACCCTGGCCAGCAAGATCTCCGGATCTGTCCCCCATTGAGCATGTTTGGGACTGGATGAAGCGTCGTCTCACGCGGTCTGCACGTCCAGCACGAACGCTGGTCCAACTGAGGCGCCAGGTGGAAATGGCATGGCAAGCCGTTCCACAGGACTACATCCAGCATCTCTATGATCATCTCCATGGGAGAATAGCAGCCTGCATTGCTGCGAAAGGTGGATATACACTGCACTAGTGCCGACATTGTGCATGCTCTGTTGCCTGTGTCTATGTGCCTGTGGTTCTGTCAGTGTGATCATGTGATGTATCTGACCCCAGGAATGTGTCAATAAAGTTTCCCCTTCCTGGGACAATGAATTCACGGTGTTCTTATTTCAATTTCCAGGAGTGTATGTCTAAACTGGTGTTTGAAAGGACTAAATGTTGTTTTTAATTCTTTTGCTTTCTGTCTGTTATAGTAACCAGTTATTTGTTATCATGTCTATTTGTTATTATCACTGCCAAGACCAGTGAACCAAAAGTATACTTCGTTTATTGTTTTGTAGCAAGAGTGATTGTATTAATGCAGTTAGTTAAACTTGTATACTGCTTTTGCTTAATAATTTGACTGATAATTGAAGATAAGCTTGTTAACCAGTTCAGTTAGCCAATGATTGTACCTCTTGCTAAATTCATAGATATTTCCTTTTTTTACAACTGAATTAAGTAACGCTATTTTATGGTGAAACGTAGAAATGTCTTTGTAACAAATTTTATATGTGTCGTCTAGTAGAAGAATAAATTAATAAAATCTTCGTGCTAATATACTGCTTAAAATTATGCACGGCATCTTTGACTTCTCAACTCGCCTCCACCCCATACCTATCAGTGGCAACCTATTTCAATATACGGCCACACCAGGAGAGTCACAAAGCTAATTTAAATTCCTTAGTACGTTAGTAGTTTTACAAATCTCATGTGCTGTTTGTTGCTTTTGGTTCACAGTAGAATATCACTACCATGGAGGCTTGCTCTGTTGACCTAGATATTTTTCGGAAATCGTCCACTACCGGCGCAAATATACACCAGATATCTAAGGATCTGGAGAAAACTGCCGCTTTTACGTCACTCTTGTACCCACCCCGTAGCGTACCGCTTTCGTAGAAACTCTTTAAACAGGAACACGAAATCATCAAATAAGAGAAAATCTACCCATTCTGCCACCTCAGAAGAAATCACGGGTTCGTCCACAAATCTGTTACCAATCCTTCAGAGCAACATGAAAGTAATAGATCTTATAATTCCATTTTTCGGTAAATTGTCAGAGCGGAACGGAAAACAACTTTAGGGAAAGATATTGTTCCTTTTTTATTTCTAAAAACGTAAGTCATATGCGGACATAAATTTTAACCAGTACAAAGGGACTGGTCCACTCAATTACTTGCGACGATTGTCTACGTAAGTATATTGGACAATTTCGACGTGGTTTGAGTTACGCTTTCAAGAGTATTTAAGTTTTGTCAACTCCATGTGTGCCATTGCTTCGAATTTGCGCATAACACAATACTCAATTTTTAGCATGCAGAATAATTTAAAAATCTGATTTAAAGAAATCAAAGGAGAAACCTTGAACGTCTTAACAGAAGTGCAGATTATGAGATCTCTGAAGGAGTCGCACACCTACACCTTGTACAACCAAAGTGATCTGAAATACCGTTACATTTAGGCTGATTTCGTCTAACTGAACTCCCCCAACTGACCACCATCATATCTTGCATACTGGATGTGTACCGTTCTTTTAAAGCCTGGTTAGTATAGAAGCATTAAATAATTCTTTGTAAATATTTTATTAATATTTAATTCATGCTATTTGTTGTTCCAAATTTATTTACCCACTAAAAAGAAAGTGGTTCATGGTGGGGTTCCTGTAGTCATGTCCTAGTTCATGAACCACGGGCAACGTATGAGTGGCCAAGTAAGTGGTCCCGACAGTCGGGATACCAGTTACTTTGGAATAAGGCTGGGCATCTCGGACATATTCTGAGTCGTGGTCACGTTTGTGCTCATACGGCAAAGACTACCAAATCCACCGGTTAGTCCTTCAACCGTTAGGGGTAAAACTCAATGGGACTCGGGGCAAGTAAGCTAGCAACCTGCTTCCCTGGTACTTTAAATATGATGCTGGCAACAAACAGAGCAAAATGCCTCGGACCTTTGCAGGTGACGGAGTCCCACCTCTAACTGACAAACCAGGGACTCCTAAGATACGACTTGGCAAACAAATGGTAATGAGATGGGGAGCTATTAATATCAATGGGAGCTACTCTGGGAAGAAGGTAGAGCTGGCAGAAGCTGCCTGAAAGATGGAGCTGGACGTTTTAGCTGTTAGTGACATTCGGGTAAGGGGTGAGAAAGAAGAGGAAGTGGGAGAATGCAAGGTCTACCTGTCAGGAGTCAAAGCAGGAATAGCACAATGGGGTGTAGGGCTTTACATCAGGAAAGAAATGGAACCCAGCGTAGTTGCAATAAGGTATGAAAACGAACGACTGATGTGGATAGATTTGACAGTGTCTATCAAGAAAATTAGGATTGTGTCAGTATATTCGCATTGTGAAGGGACAGATCAAGATATGATGGATAGTTTTTATGAGGCACTCAGTGATGCAGTTGTTAGAGTAGAGGACAAGGACAGTGTTCTGCTCATGGGTGATTTTAAAGCCAGGATTGGAAATCGAACAGAAGGGTATGAAAAGGTTATGGGTAAATTTGGAGAGGATATGGAGGCCAACAGGAACGGGAAACAACTCTTGGATTTCTGTGTCAGTATGGGCTTAGTAATCACAAACTCCTTTTTTAAACATAAGAACATTCGCCGGTATACTTGGGACGGCAGGGGAACCAGATCTGTCATTGACTATATAATAACAGATCAGGAATTCAGGAAGGCTGTGAGGGACACACGTGTATTCAGGGGATTCTTTGATGACACTGATCATTATTTAATCTGCCGTGAAATTGGGATTGTGAGGCCGAAAGTGCAGGAGGTCAGGTCCATATGTAGGAGGATAAGAGTGGGGAAACTTCAGGATAAGGAAATCAGGCACAAGTACATAATAGTGATCTCAGAAAGGTACCAGTTAGTTGAATGTAGTCAATTACAGTCATTGGAAAAGGAATGGACAAGGTACAGGGACGCAGTAATAGAAGTGGCTAAAGAATGTCTTGGAACAGTAGTGTGTAAAGGTAGAATCAAGCAAACAGCTTGGTGGAATGTAAAAGGAAAAAGAAGGCGTATCAAAAACGGCTACATACTAGAACTCAGGTAGACAGAGAAAGTTATGTTGAAGAAAGAAACAAAGCGAAACAGATAATTGCAGCATCCACTAACAAATCATGGGAAGACTTTGGAAACAGGTTGGAGACTTTAGGTCAAGCTGATGGAAAACCATTCTGGAGTGTAATTAGCAGTCTTCGAAAGGGAGGTAAGAAGGAAATGACAAGTATTTTGGACAGGTCAGGAAAACTGCTGGTGAATCCTGTGGATTCCTTGGGCATATGGACGGAATATTTTGAAGATTTGCTCAATGTAAGTGAAAATACGATCAGTAATGTTTCCGATTTCGAGGTACAATGGGATAGGAATGATGATGGAAATAGGATCACATTTGAGGAAGTGGAGAAAATGGTCAATAGATTGCAGTGCAATAAAGCGGCTGAGGTGGATGAAATTAAGTCGGAACTCATCAAATACAGTGGAATGTCAGGTCTTAAATGGCTACACAGGATAATTGAAATGGACTGGGAGTCGGGACAGGTTCCATCAGACTGGACAAAAGCAGTAATCACACGAATCTTTAAACATGGAAACAGAAAAGATTGTAACAACTACACAGGTATCTCTTTAATGAGCGTTGTGGGTAAAATCTTCTCCGGTATTGTTGAAGGGAAAGTGCGAGTACTAGTTGAGGACCAACTGGATGAAAATCAGTGTGGGTTTAGGCCTCTTAGAGATTGTCAGGACCAGATCTTAAGCTTACGCCAAATAATGGAGAAATGTTATGAGTGGAACAGGGAATTGTATCTATGCTTTGTAGATCTAGAAAAGGCATATGACTGGGTTCCTAGGAGGAAGTTATTGTCTGTTCTACGAGATTATGGAATAGGAGGCAAACTTTTGCAAGCAATTAAAGGTCTTTACATGGATAGTCAGGCAGCAGTTAGAGTTGACGGTAAATTGAGTTCATGGTTCAGAGTAGTTTCTGGGGTAAGACAAGGCTGCAACCTGTCTCCACTGTTGTTCATATTATTTATGGATCATATGTTGAAAACAATAGACTGGCTGGGTGAGATTAAGATATGTGAACACAAAATAAGCAGTCTTGCATATGCGGATGACTTAGTTGTGATGGCAGATTCGATTGAAAGTTTGCAAAGTAATATTTCAGAGCTTGATCAGAAATGTAAGGACTATGGTATGAAGATTAGCATCTCCAAAACGAAAGTAATGTCAGTAGGAAAGAGATATAAACGGACTGAGTGCCAAATAGGAGGAACAAAATTAGAACAGGTGGACGGTTTCAAGTACTTAGGATGCATATTCTCACAGGATGGCAACATAGTGAAAGAACTGGAAGCGAGGTGTAGCAAAGCTAATGCAGTGAGCGCTCAGCTACGATCTACTCTCTTCTGCAAGAAGGAAGTCAGTACCAAGACTAAGTTATCTGTGCACCGTTCAATCTTTCGATCAACTTTGTTGTACGGGAGCGAAAGCTGGGTGGATTCAGGTTACCTTATCAACAAGGTTGAGGTTACGGATATGAAAGTAGCTAGGATGATTGCAGGTACTAGTAGATGGGAACAATGGCAGGAGGGTGTCCACAATGAGGAAATCAAAGAAAAACTGGGAATGAACTCTATAGAAGTAGCAGTCAGGGCAAACAGGCTTAGATGGTGGGGTCATGTTACAATGTTACACGCATGGGAGAAGCAAGGTTATCCAAGAGACTCATATGTTCAGCAGTAGAGGGTAGGAGGAGTCGGGGCAGACCAAGGAGAAGGTACCTGGATTCGGTTAAGAATGATTTTGAAGTAATAGGCTTAACATCAGAAGAGGCACCAATGTTAACACTGAATAGGGGATCATGGAGGAGTTTTATAAGGGGGACTATGCTCTAGACTGAACGCTGAAAGGCATAATCAGTCTTAAATGATGATGATGATGATGATGATGATGACTAAAAAAAATTACCGAGTAAATGACACACTGTTCTCCGTTCCCGTCGCGTCTTGCACACTCAAAATTTTCTTGCACGTCCCGCCTGCTCGGCCCTCGTTCAGTTCGAATCAGTGCCTCCCAGTGACCTCTTCCATTGTGACACTGTCAAAGTGCCCACTGTAACTGATTCCATACAATAGGGAATCTCGTAGCCTGGCGTAAGAACTTGTCACTGGATGACCATTTTAAGCTTTCATAGTTCCTGCACCACTGTCTCAGTACAGCTTTATTGATAAGTTTCCAAAAAGTTTTCACTTACCATTTCTTCGCGGTTAACAAGTGTTAGCTTGGTGCCCAGTTGTTCCCTATTTATGTTCGACAATGGCAGAGAGATGTTATGTGTGCTAACTACACTCTTCCTTTAATGTGGACTACACCATAACACTACGATTAATAAGGAGTTAGTATTTCAGGCCCTGAGACCACTATTAACACAGCCTTGTGTGAGTACTGTCTTTCACTACGAGGTGTCCATTATCACTGTCTCTGTCCCGTGTGTTTTCGTTTGCGGTGACTTGTTCTCGTTCCCTACGTATTTTATTCAAATACGAGTGCCCATTACCACTATTTCGGCCCTGTATGTCCCAGCTGGATGTGATTTGCTCTTGTCTCCTAGGTATTTTATTCGAGCTTGGATTTTGACGCTTTAGACATTCAGCTTACGGTGTATAAATTCCAAGTTTAACCTTTAACGAGATTACGTAATTAACCGGTTTATAACTTGAATGTTGGGACATCGCACATTCTCTCGAGCCTTATGAAATAAAAACATGTAAGTGAAATACTGTTTCTCTTTCTCGCTCTTATACGTTATGTATTAACCGCACTTTATAAAAAACACTTTTTGTATTCGATAGAGATCTTCACCTGCAGATGCGCGTATAATTTTGTGAAACCGGTCGGTTTGCTTGATAAAGAACGCGGCCTTGAAGAATTTTCATTCCTTTCGAAAAATTTTAATGGGTATTTTATGATTACCTCGGAGAATTTTTGAAAATTTCTTTACAGTAGTAGGGTATAATCTAAGCTGTGGTTGTCCTAACTACAAAACAGTCTAGGTAAATACATGCCAGAGTGTATTGTGTAGAATGACCGACGCCATAACGTCTGTCGCATGCAAGTGCGACGTTTATGCTCAGTAGGCCGGTCTAGCAAGTCTCGACGGTCTGAAAACTGTATGACATCCAGAATGAAATTTTCACTCTGCAGCGGAGTGTGCGCTGATATGAAATTTCCTGACAGATTGAAACTGTGTCCCGGACCGCGACTCGAAATAGGGACCTTTCCTTTCGCAGGCAAGCGTTCTGCCACTTCGCTACCCAAACACGACCCACGATCTTCCCTCACAGATTCAGTTCTGCCAGTACCTCGTCTCCTACCTTCCAAACGTAACAGAAGCTCTCTAGCGAACCTTGCAGAACCAGCAGTCCTGGAAGAAAGGATTTTGTGGAGACATGGCAGCCTGTGGGATGTTTCCAGAATGAAATTTTCACTCTGCAGCGGAGTGTGCGCTGATATGAAATTTCCTGGCAAATTGAAACTGTGTCCCGGACCGCGACTCGAAATAGGGACCTTTCCTTTTGCAGGCAAGCGTTCTGCCACTTTGCTACCCAAACACGACCCACGATCTTCCCTCACAAATTCAGTTCTGCCAGTACCTCGTCTCCTACCTTCCAAACGTAACAGAAGCTCTCTAGCGAACCTTGCAGAACCAGCAGTCCTGGAAGAAAGGATTTTGTGGAGACATGGCAGCCTGGGGGATGTTTCCAGAATGAAATTTTCACTCTGCAGCGGAGTGAGCGCTGATATTAAACTTCCTGGCGGATTAAAACTGTGTGCCAGACAGAACTGTGTGCACTTTCCCGCGAAAGGCAAAGGTCCTGAGTTCGAGTCTCGGTCCGGCACGTAGCTTTAATCAGACAGGAAGTTTCAAATGTATGACATGCTGCAGCTGTAAAGCACCCACCTTACGCGACCAAGACCATCCTCAACAGACCGAAAAGGCCCAAATTTTGTTTCGTGGTCGAAAAACACGTTTCACACTGTATTTTCATAGAATACGATCACTCTGACCTTCCACTTCTACCATTCTGGCGAAAGGTGAATTCGAGAGGAATTAACTCTGCTAACAAATTTTCAGTGTCAGAGATTGTGTGGGCCCAAATAACCAAAGTACAAAGTATCCCATCACGCTGAGCCATATGATGACAACTGCCAGCCTGAAAACACGAATCATTGTGAGTTACCTTCCTACATGAGGCATGCCCCAACGCACATCAACCTTCCACCTGAACAAAGTACCAAGGAACGAACGGGGGTCATCCTCCTCCGGCTCCATCGACAAGCATGGACTGAATCCAGATGTTGAAAAACGCTGTTTAAATTCTCACTGCCAGAGGCCAAGCAACAAAATTATGTGATGTAATTATAAATAAATTAGCCTTTGGCTGCAAGAATGGTTTTTAAATTATTTATTGCACAATCGAATTCGGGACTGCGAGGCCCAATTAAAAACCATCTTTGCAGCCAGAGGCTAATTTATTTGTAATTGAAATTTATCACACGATCGCGTTCCCACAATTCATTACAATGAAGGCTCAAAATAAACGAAAATATCATCAGCATATCAGAAAAAGCTAGAAAGGTTTTAGTGCTGCTCACTACAGGGCAGCTTTCTCGAAATCATCCATAAATAGACTGGCAATAATAGGTGACAGATAGCTTGCCATCCCAACTTCGTCTGTTCACTGAACTAGTCCACTAATAAAATGTAAGCAGATGTCAACAGAAGTTGAGAAAGGTTGATTAATACAGTATAAAACCTAACTTCAACAACCCGTAACAAATCAGACATAGGAATGCGAGTAAAGAGCGAGAGACCACATAAAAACTTACGAGATTTAGGAGTCATTCAAACGGAAATCCTGTAATCGACCAAGTTCTTAATGTGATATACACAGCGATCTACTCGTGCGTTCATCAGAGTAGCAAGGTCTTTTGCTACACGGTATGTCCGTGCACTGATGACAACGACCGATTGCCGAAGCTGTGGCACGTCATACATTGGTCAGAAGATGAGGACCATGTACGACCCGTGTGTTAAGCATCAGTATCACAGACGCTTACAACAGGTAAGCTTTTGCAGAACGTTGTGTTGCCACCAGTTATTCTATGCAATATGATTACACAGACACTGTTCCGTGCACTTCCACCTATTAGTACAGTGCTATTAAGGAAGTACTTGAGACTACATTGCCGGCCGGGGTGGCCGAGCGGTTCTAGGAGCTACAGTCTGGAACCGCGCGACCGCTACGGTTGCAGGTTCGAATCCTGCCTCGGGCGTGGATGTGTGTGATGTCCTTAGGTTAGTTAGGTTTAAGTAGTTGTAAGTTCCAGGGGACTGATGACCTTAGAAGTTAAGTCCCATAGTGCTCAGAGGTATTTTACCCATTTTTGAGACTACATTAGTAAGTGAGATTACAGATAGAAACGGAAATTATTACTTAAAATAACAGAGGGATGGAGTTAATGCTAATTCCTCTCATGTTGTTAATTAATAAATACTATCGATAACATCTGACAGTTACCTGTGGTTGTGTGGTAATGCTAGTTCATTACTGTATGTGTATAATCTCTGTTTGGACTCGGCTACTCACTCCAACTGCCATCTAGTGGCAGCTTCAAACTGGACAGGTCAGACTGTCCAGTATAGTCTGCTCCCTGTTGGAAGAATTTGCAACCTACATGCGGAAGTGGACCTCCCAGGTCCTTTGTGCACGCAGGTAGGATTAGCCGTTGTAACGGCCGAGCAGGTAGCTGTGAGACCCCGTAGCGGACGGGCGTATATGTCTCCCAGCTAAGCCAGGAGCCGCAGTTGGCGCGCTGCCTGTGCAAGTTGTAACGTTTAATGTAATAAACACTTATACCATACAACTTGTTCCGTCTAGTTATTGTGAGTGGAAACAAGGGGAGGACAGTAAGTCCTCTCGTACTATACATTCACACTCAAATGTGCCACCAAGGGAAGAAGAGCCCGCGTGCACATTTTTTGGTCCTCCGAGCCGGATAGTGACCACGCGGAATGTACATTCGCGCGGATTTACGTTCCGGTATTTGTGAACTTCTAAAAACCCACGTGTGAGCTGTACACGTTATTCGGTTTCGTTGTTGACTGCTATCGAGTGTTCCAAGGCCTGTTCGGGACTTCGACAATAACAGCCTTAACAACGGCGATCGGGGACATATTTGTGAACATTTAATGTGTCTCTAATTCAAACGCGAGAGGCACAGAAACGCGTCGGTGCCAGCATCATCGCTGACGTCACGTCCTGCTCCCACCGAAACTTCGCGCCGTCGGAGACTGCAGCGCCTGCCACGCCAGCTGCCAGTGCCCGTGACGCCGCTGCTGTTCCTGTCCGTACTGCCGCTGCAGCGTGGTAAGTGCAACTGTTGGCTTCCTACTATCATCTTCCTGGTCCTAAAATGGAGCCCTCAGAGAAAACAAAATTAGTCAAGCAGAGAGGTGTAGCAAAGGCCGCTCTCGCGCGCTTAGCGAGCTTTGTGCAGTCTGCAGACAGTGCCAGCATCGAAATGTTGGAATCAAAATTAAGTCGATTGACTCGGATTCAGACTGATTTTGAGTCGTCTCAAACACGGCTGGAAATTGAAGACGAATCAGCAGATCATAGTAAGGACAGGGCAGAATTCGAGGATTCGTGGGACTTTGTTGAATCCACTATCAAGGGTTCAATGAAGAGGTACACCCAGCTTCCGCAGCCTTTGGGCTCGAATCCATCAGGCAGTGTCAGTTCTTTGAAACTACCCGCTATTAACTTGCCAAATTTTGAAGGTGACTACCTTAAGTGGTCATCATACAGGGATACGTTTTTGAGTCTCATTATGAATAACAATTCAATTGATGACGTTCAAAAACTTCATTACCTTAATTCGTCTTTGCGAGGTGAAGCTAAGGACCTTTTGAAACATATACCTGCCACAGCAGAAAATCTATCGATAGCCTGGGGACTTATTACGCAGAGGTATAATAACCCAAAAATAATTGCAGCCAGACATGCTAAGGCTTTGTTGGCCTTGCCTACAGTCGGCCATGGCGCAGCGAGCGATTATAGACAACTAATTAATCACGTATGCAGCAATTTGAAGGCCTTAGAAGCTCTCAAACCTGATGTTCCACTTCATGAAGTTATTCTTTCGGAAGAGATTCTGTCCAGTATGCGACCCACAGATCGTCATGAGTGGGAGGTAAAGATGTCTGGGTCAACATTCACCACATTAAATCAACTAATAGATTTTTTGGAAACAAAATGTCAGGCCCTTGAGTTGATCAGGTTCAGGGATAACACCTCAAGGGATTCGCAAGGAAATGCCAATAATTTAAGTCAAACAAGACATGTGAGAAGGGCTCATCTCGCTAATGCTGATGCTGAGGAATCATGTAAATTTTGTAGTGAACCTCATACTATCACTAAATGCAAAGGGTTTCAAGCACTAAATGTCGATGAGCGAAGGGCATATGTGACAAAAAATAAGCTTTGTTTTTTGTGCATCCGCTCTGGTCATTTCCCTACTAAATGCAGGATTTCTCCTTGTAAGACCTGTAAAGGGAGGCACAACATACTGCTCCACAAGCCTGCTGAACCAAGGAATGGGCAGAATAGTGAACCAGGAGGCCATTACTTGGCCCATCAAGCTATGAACGGGAAGGCAAACATCCATTGTAATGTTTTGTTACCAACAGCTGTTGTCAACATTAAAGACAGCATGGGTAGACAGCAGGTTTGTAGAGTTCTGCTAGATAGTGCGAGTCAGATATCCTTTATATCTAAGGGCATGGCAGAGAAATTAAAACTGAAACGAAGTAAATATTCGTTTCCTGTGAAGGGTATAAACAACGCCTTTGCAGCCTCAGTGTCTCACACTTGTGATGTTGAACTGTCGTCGAGGCTCAACGACTTTCATATCAGAACCACTTGTGCTATCGTAAATCATGTCACTAGTGACCTACCGGCGAGCAAGATAGACACAAGGTCCTGGAGTGTCCCATGTAATCTTCCACTCGCTGATTCAGAATTCAACAAGCCTGCCACAATAGATTTAATTCTTGGTGCTGAGGTTTTCTTTGACGTTGTTTGTAAGGAAAGGCTGGCGAAACCAAGTCATCCTTCACTGGTCGAAACAAGATTTGGCTGGATTTTGTCTGGTAGGATGCCTTCAGCTTCATGCAACATGGCTCGTTCTACAGTGACCTCGTGCTTTGTTAGAGGTGACAATTTAGACGCCAAACTGCAAAGATGTTGGGAGTTAGAGGAACTGTCTACGAAAACGATTAGTAAGCAGGATAAAATATGTGAGGCTCACTTTCAGCGCCACACGGCACGAGATGAAGAAGGGAGATTTGTGGTTCGACTACCAGTGAAACCTGAATGTAAATCCTTAGGCGAATCACGACAACAGGCATCTCAGAGACTGGCGCATATTGAGAGGAGGTTTAAAAGGCAACCGAATCTGCAGAAGGAATACGCTGCATTCATGCATGAATATGGTAATGAGATCGCTTTGCTGATGGCCAGTTCCCCTATTCCACATAATAGCAAATTAAAGGGATTTGCACCTGTTTGTTGATGCCAAAGGTATTTTACGAGTGGGAGGGAGATTAATGAATGCTAGTGTACCATATGATGAGCGCCATCCTATTATCATACCGCCTATGCATCATTTGACAAAAACTCTCATAATAGATCAACATGAAAATCTGTTGCATGCTGGGTCACAACTTTTGTTGGCTATGTTGCGTAGGAGGTTTTGGATCCCCAAAGGGGCGTAACACAGTCAAGGGAGTTATCAGAAAATGTTTAAAATGCTTTAGGCTTAAGTCCAAGACAGCAGTTCAACTCATAGGTCAGCTACCTGCAGCTAGAGTAAACCAGTCTCATCCATTCCAGCACTGTGGAGTAGATTATGCAGGCCCTATTGCTGTAAGGCATGGTGGAAGGCGGAGTAAGGTTACCACCAAGGCTTATATTGCTTTATTCATTTGCATGGCAACCAAGGCCATCCACTTAGAATTAGTTAGTGACTTGGTAACAAGTTCATTTTTGGCTGCCCTCAGGAGATTCATTGCAAGAAGAGGGAAACCTTCTCACATGTACAGTGACAATGGCACCACATTTGTAGGTGCAGACAATGAGCTTAAACGTTTTCTCTCCAACGATGTTACTGTTGAAGGTGTGGTGAATTTTTCGACCTCAGAGGGAATCAGTTGGAGGTTCACTCCACCTCGTGCCCCTCACTTTGGTGGACTCTGGGAGGCAGGAATCAAATGCATGAAGTCGCATCTCAAACGTGTCCTCGGCAATGCAGTGCTGACGTTCGAAGAACTGACTACTGTGTTAATTCAGATAGAAGCATGCTTGAATTCAAGGCCGTTGTGACTTCTCTCTGATGACCTAGATTCTCCTGCTGCTCTCACTCCTGGCCATTTCCTAATCGGACAGCCCCTTTGTGCTCATCCTGAACTCTCTGTCCTTGAGGTTCCCGTCAACAGGTTGCACAGATAGCAACTTATGCAGCAGTTGCATCAGTGCTTTTGGAAGAGGTGGTCCACAGAATACATACATGATCTGCAGCAACGCAAAAAATGGACGTCGGAAGACGCATGGCAACCCCAGATCGGTGATCATGTGCGGGTCAAGGAGGATAATTTGCCTCCCTTGGTGTGGAGGCTGGGTGTCATTGACCAGCTGTTTCCCAGTCCTGATAAGTGTGTGCGTGTGGTAACGGTAGAAACTGCTAATGGGCAGATTAAGAGGCCTATAGCAGAATTGTGTTCCCTACCTAAGCAGTGAATCAGTTAAGTGATCCCTCAGATCTGTGTAGTGGTATATGATACAGAGCAACTGCCAAATTGCCATTTACTGGAATAACCTCATAATTCATACAATCAGCTTGGGAAGCTGTGGATGTTTCTTGTGGACTAACTGCTGTTAGTATTGATTTCATGTTTTTATGCAGTATAACATTAATACTTTATTGTTTTGTGTCCTGCATGTTAGTACCCATCGTGTTTCACATGCAGCTTGACAGTGGTGTTTTGGTGATTTGGGCATCCCAAATGTTAGTGTATTCATGTTTTATGTGCATTGATATTGTGTCTTGTTACATTTTTATTGTTTACTTGTTTTGGTGTTGTTGTTTGTTAAAATTTTGGTTATTTGTAAAAATGTTAGTGCATTCATGTTTTATGTGCATTGACATTGTGTCTAGCTATATTTTGATTGTTCACTTGTTTTGGTTTTGTTGTTTGTTAAAATTTTGGTTATTTGTAAAATGAGAAACTCATTTTAGAGTGGGAGTATGTTTGGACTCGGCTACTCACTCCAACTGCCATCTAGTGGCAGCTTCAAACTGGACAGGTCAGACTGTCCAGTATAGTCTGCTCCCTGTTGGAAGAATTTGCAACCTACATGCGGAAGTGGACCTCCCAGGTCCTTTGTGCACGCAGGTAGGATTAGCCGTTGTAACGGCCGAGCAGGTAGCTGTGAGACCCCGTAGCGAACGGGCGTGTATGTCTCCCAGCTAAGCCAGGAGCCGCAGTTGGCGCGCTGCCTGTGCAAGTTGTAATGTTTAATGTAATAAACACTTATACCATACAACTTGTTCCGTCTAGTTATTGTGAGTGGAAACAAGGGGAGGACAGTAAGTCCTCTCGTACTATACATTCACACTCAAATGTGCCACCAAGGGAAGAAGAGCCCGCGTGCACAATCTCCCTGCATATGCCCTGCAAATCAGGGTTATAAATTTCCTTGTACAACGATTTCTCTTTTCATTAGTACTTTGAAAATTACTGGTGGTGCAGCTGTTGAAATACTGGTGATTGTCGGAGATCTCAACTGATGCATTCCTGTAAGTTGTTCGAACTTCACTGTGCTGTTTACCGTTATCATTTTGTTATAAAGATTTAGTGAAGAATGAACAGAGCGGAGGGGACCAAATGTGATGGGTTTACATCAGCTACTCCAACACTTCAACTTTCTAACAGATGAATCTCTCTTTGACAGTCCGACAGTTCTCACTCGCCACTAAGATCTGTTCTTTGAAAGACATTACAAGTTAAAAGTTTGATTAAAGCCGTCGGAACGTATTTATTTGGAGGCTAGAACCCCCGTACACTACATTATCCAAAGTTACCCGACACCATTTGTGTACTTTAATTAGGGTGTTCAAACTCTTCGCCCTTACCACGGCTTGAGCTCCGCTGTGGATATTTTCAATGAAATTTCGGAATGTCTGTGGAGAAACAGCGGCTCATTCTTGCTCAAGAGCCGTAAGCTGAGAAGATAATGTTGGATGCTGGGGTCTGGAGCGAAATCGATGTCTTACCTAATTCTGAAGATGTTCTATTGGATTCAGATAGGGGCTCAAGGCAGGCCATTCCATTTCAGAAATATTATTATACACAATTATATTATATTATATTATATTATATTATATTATATATTATTATACACAGTACCTTAGAGGTACTGCTTTATGACTGGTCCAAAGAATAACCTTCTCCGAACTGTTCCTCACTTGCATGCAGTTCACAATCCCGCAAAATGTGTTCACATCCTTCCGCATTTCGTGTTTTCATAAGTGCAATAGGGGACCACAAGCTGACCACGATGGGAGGTAACGTTCTCTAGCTATTCTTGAAACGCAAACCCTTCCATCGGAGTCCCAGGGGGTGTAGAGTGATTCTCCATTTCACATCACTCGTTTCCAGTCATCCACTGTCCAGTGGTGTCGCTCTTTCCACGTCCCCAGGCGTCGCTTAGTACTGACTACAGAAATTTATAGCTTATGAGGAGCTACTCGACCACTGCAGCTCGTTTCTTTAACTCCCTACGAACAGTCATTGCGCTAACTGGGAACTGTAAGTCACGAGTGACCATCCTCTGCAGTGCTCAACGGTATCTGTAGTTTCTCATTTGCATTTCGACATTACAATGGCATTACCAGTTGTCCATTTGGGCGGCCTTAGAATGTCTGAAATGTCCTTGACGGATTTGTTACTCAGGCAAGTAGTCTACGTTCGATGTACTTGAGCTCTCCTGACCGACCTGTTCTGCTTCTCTACTTACAACGCATTACTCCTAATCTCCTTTTATACTCACGAGTCCGTTTCTTGTGACATTTAGTGTTAATTTCCGCATTACACAGGTTTGCTTGGATACTTGTGATCAGATAGTGAACAGATGAACAAGACTAAGAGCCGTGACCTTTTGCTTACAAGAGAACCTCCCCATCGCAGCCCCGTCAGATTTACTTATAAGTTGGCACAGTGGATAGGCCTTGAAAAACTGAACACAGATCAATCGGGAAAACAGGAAGTAGTTGTGTGGAACTATGAAAAAAATAAGAGAATGTGAGCTCAGGAGCGCCGTGGTCCCGTGGTTAGCGTGAGCAGCTGGAGACTGAGAGGTCCTCGGTTATAGTCTTCCCTCGAGTGAAAAGTATAATTTTTTATTTTCAGACAATTATCAAAGTTCAGGCACTCACACATAATCAACTTCGCTCTCCATAATTACAGAACATGTTAAGATTTGCTTGGACATATGGAGGATTTGACGGTCTACACACGGAAAAATTTGAAAACCTTAAAAACATATGTTTTGACAGAGCACAGGGAAAACTGTGAAACTGTTGCATTCATTTGTTACAGTTCATGTGACAAACTCTATGTTTTCATCACTTTTTTTGGGAGTGACTATCACTTCCACAAGGAAACCGTAAATCGGGGAAGGTAGAAGAATCTTTTTGCCCATTCGCCAAGTGTACAAGTTAGGTGGGTCGATAACATATTCCTGTCGTGTGACGCACGAGACCTGGGACCTTTGCCTTTCGCGGGCAAGTGCTCTACCATCTGAGCTACCGAAGCACGACTCACGCCCGGTACTCACAGTTTTACTTCTGCCAGTACCTCGCCTCCTACCTTCCAAACTTTACAGAAGCTCTCCTGCGAACCTTGCAGAACTAGCACTCCTGAAAGAAAGGATATTGCGGAGACATGGCTTAGCCACAGCCTGGGGGATGTTTCCAGAATGAGATTTTCACTCTGCAGCGGAGTGTGCGCTGATATGAAACTTCCTGGCAGATTAAAACTGTGTGCCCGACCGAGTGGTAGAGCACTTGCCCGCGAAAGGCAAAGGTCCCGAGTTCGAGTCTCGGTCGGGCACACAGTTTTAATCTGCCAGGAAGTTTCATATGGACCTCTCGTTTCGCAGCTGCTCACGCTAACCACCGGACCACGGCGCTCCTGAGCTCACATTCTCCTTGATGTTGCTTATCTTACGCATGGACTACTCAGTTTGTATATTTTGCTATTTTTTTCATAGTTCCACACAACTTCTTCGTGTTTTCTCGATTGATCTGTGTTCAGTTTATCAAGGCCTATCCAATGTTGCAACTTATAACTAAATCTGAGGGGTGTGCGATGGGGAGGTTCCCTTGTTAGTACCCATCTCATATCCCTGTTCCGTATAAATGCAGCCTGACTTCGTTTCAAATTAATTAAATAGTAGAATGCACATCGCTTATATTAAATAATTCAGAACAAGAAAGATATAAAAATGTTGTCGTTTTCACATTTCCGGCAAACAGTGTTGCCTCAGTGGTATCACCGACTCCCGTAAGATCACCGAAGTTAAGCGCTGTCGGGCTTGGCGAGCGCTTGGGTGGGTGACCGTCCAGGTCTGCCAAGCGCTGTTGGCAAGCGGGGTGCACTCAGCCCTTGTGAGACCAGTTGAGGAATTACTGGACTAAGCAGTGGTGGCTCCGGGAACGAAAACTGGCAACGATCACGAGAGCGGTGTGCTGATCACATGCCAAGAAAACTGACGTTATCAGCTCAAGAATAACCTACGCTTCTTGGGCTTCTAAAGAGCTTGAGCCCTGCAGACATGGTGTGACTGCAAGTACAACACACCTTCATTTCATTAGACAACTAATACTGCTCGTCTTAAAGACCGGAAGTAGCGTCTGTTGAAATAATCGTTATAAATATTTTCGCATACTAATACTGAAAAAGAGATAAACTTCCTGATGTTCCGCAAAACTATATTATCGGTCAGGAATTAACTATCGGCTTGTCAGGCCCTCTTCCGATGTCTAAATTGCTATAATTTTGCAGACTATTACGAAGTATTTTCCTTTTTAATACTTTTAATATTAGGTGTTTTCCTGAAAATTATCCGTAAGATCCATTAAAAAGAAGTAAGCTGTAGATAACTGAGAGAATTAATATCCACTGTAGGAGAGAGCAGGACATTTATGTAAAAGCCGGAGTAAGTCAGGATCCGACATCACTTGCTCACTACAAAAAATTCTGTAGCATTTTAAGGGAGGTTTTAAAATTTCCAGAAGTATGCAAGTCCTGTCAGAAATAAATAATGGACATAATAAGATTAAAACAACATCGGACATTATCAAACGGGAGACAGGACTTCCAGCTAGTGTACAACATTCCATAACAAACTAAATAACAATGTTGTGACTAATAATTCACAAGTTGCAAGACTTAAAAGTCACTTTCTGTATCTATCGGCAAATGTAGGGTTAAATGATTCGGTTGTAGCAAGAGAAATGTCATTACACAAAGCTGTAAGCAACTAGAAGTAGCACCAATATGCCCCCTCCATGAGCCACGAACCTTGCCCTCGATGGGGTGGCTTGCGTGCCTCAGAGATACAGACAGCAGTACCTCAGGTACAAACATAGCGGAGGGGTGTCTGTTAAAACGACAGACAAACGTGTCGTCCCTGAAGAGCAGCAGCAGTTTTTTCAGTAGTTACTGAGGCGACAGTCTGGATGACTGACTGACCTCGCCTTGTAACATCAGCCAAAAGGGCCTTGTTGTGTAGATATTGCGAACGGCTGAAGGCCAGGGGAAATTACAGCCGTAATATTTCCCGAGGACACGCAACTTCACTATATCGTTTATGGCGTCTTCTTGGATAAAATATGCCCGGGCTAAAATAGTCCCCCATACAGATTTCCGGGTGCGGGCAGCTCAGGAGTATGTCGTCGTAAGTACAAACAAAACTCACGTTCTACTGATCGCAGTGCGAAATGATAGATCACTTAATCGGGAAGGTACGTTGGAATATTTAAAAAGGGAAATGGATAGGTTGAAGCTAGATATAGTGGGAAGTAGTGAAGTTCAGTGACAAGAGGAAGAGGGTTTTTGATCAGGTGAATACAGGATTATAAATACAACGTAAAATTGTTCATATGGTTCATACGGTTCTAAGCACTATGGGATTTAACATCTGAGGTCACCAGTCCCCTTAGACTTACAACTACTTAAACCTAACTAACCTAAGGACATCACACACTTCCATGCCTGAGACAGGATTCGAACCTGCGACCGTAGCAGCTGGGCGGTTCCGGAGTGGAGCGCCTAGAACCGCTCGACCACAGCGGCCGGCCGTAAAATTGTTGGGGTAATGCAGCAGTGGGTTTAACAATGAATAATAAAATGGGAATGCGGGTAAACTACTATGAACTCCATAGTGAACGCATTATCGTAGCCAAGACAGACACGAAACCCACCCCTACCACAGTAGTACATGTCTACATTTCAACTAGCTCCGCAGATGATGAAGAGGTTGAAGAAATGTATGAAGAGATAAAAGAAATTGTTAGCACAATTAAAGGAGAGGGAAACTTAACTACGATGGGGAATGGAATCCGCTAGTAGGAAAAGGAAGAGAAGAAAAAATAGTAGGTGAATATGGACTGGGGAAAAATAATGAAGGAGGAAGACACCTGGTAGAATTTAATCATAGCTAACACTTCGTTTAAGAATCATTAAATAAGGTTGTATACGCGGAAGAGACCCGGACACACTGAAAGGTTTCCCACTGATTGTATAATGGCAAGACAGACTTCAGAACCAGATTTTAAATAGTAAGACATTTCCAGGGGCAGATGTGGACTCTGACCACAATTTATGGGCTACGAAATGTAGTCTAAAACTGAAGTAACTGGTACCATGGGCATTAATAAACTGCCCCAGCTGTGTTTAGTCCTTTATTATTGGATCAGTACTGGTTTAGTGGCACTAAAAACTACACCTTCAGGCGAAAAATTGTATAATAATAAATGCAGAGGGAATAATAACCCTAAGATATAAAAAGGTAAATCATTTTAAGATATTAAAAAAATCTTTAAAAATAGTAAAAACTTTTACATGAGAATATCAAAATGTTAGTACTCCCATATCTAAAAAATTAGAACGGAAAATCTCAGAACATTTTTACCCAATATGCGTTGTCCGTCAGAACAAAACACTGCTAAAAGGCATAGAATAAAACAGCCGGATTCCAATGTTGTGGATGGGTCCGAAACAAATCATACCATAGTTTGCCATTAGTAAAGAGCGAATAAATGAACGGAATGAACTGTGTCTTGGAAGGAGTATACAAGATGAACATCAACAAAAGCAAAAAAAAAAAAAAAAAAAATAGTGGAATGTAGTCGAATTAAATCAGGTGATGCTAAGGTTCACATGGTTCAAATGGCTCTGAGCACTATGGGATTTAACTGCTGAGGTCATCAGTCCCCTAGAACTTAGAACTGCTTGAACCTAACTAACCTAATGACATCACACACATCCATGCCAGAGGCAGGATTCGAACCTGCGACCGTAGCGGTCGCGCGGTTCCAGACTGAAGCGCCTAGAACCGCTCGGTCACTCCGGTCGGCAATCAGATTAGGAAACGAGACACTTAAAGGAGTACATGAATTTCGCTGTCTGGGGAGCAAAATTACTGATATTGATGGAAGTAGAGAGGATATAAAATGTAGACTAACTATAGCAAGAAAGGCGTTTCTGAAGAAGAGAAATTTTTTAATATCGATTCCAGTGTTAGGAAGTGTTTTCTGAAGGTATTTGTCTGGAATGTAGTCATGTATGAAAGTGAAATACGGACGATAAACAGTTTAGATGAAAAGAGAATAGAGGCTTTCGAAATGTGGTATAACAGAAGAGTGCCGAAGATCAGAGGGGACTATCACGTAACTAATGAGGAGATACTGAATAGAATTTGGGAGACAAGAATTTTGTTGCACAACTTTACCAAAAGGAGGGATCGGTTGATATAACACATTCTGAGATATCAAGGGCTGATCAGATTAGTATTGGAGGGAAATGTGGGAGGCAAAATTCGTGGAGGGAGACCAAGAGATGAATACAGTAAGCAGATTTAGAAAGGTGCAGATTGTAGTATTTATTCAGAGATGGAGAGCCTAGCATAGGTAGAGTACCATGGAGAGCTGCATCAATACACTATTCGTACTAAGGCCTACAACAAACCATTCTTCAATGAAAATAAAATAACTATAAAAATTCTAAAAAACAATAGCTCATTTAAGGCAAATACGTGTTACCATTTGAAACTAAATTTGCTTTATACTTAAATATGGAACATTGCTAAAAAGTGTTTCTATCATGATACCGTGCAAAAAATGCTTATTTGATGTGATCTAGATCTAGCGTTAACAGAAAGAACTTGCTATAGTTACTGTTCCTGTAGCTGAAGAAAATGTAAGACTTAAATAAGTGGAGCTGAGCCAATAGTTAACAATGGAATCGGCTTTAGAACTACAATCTTATCGTTAATGACGATTCTTCACTAAAATGAAAATAGACTTCAGTTACTCCAGATCCGACTTAAGGACTGCAAGCCTTGTTTTTCATTTCCTAAAATCTAACAGAGGTATTTATGGCTTGAAAATAATTAATTTTTTGTGGTGGCACTGGCACTGCAGATACGTAGTGTGACATCTCAGAAAAACCACGGAGACCATGTTTTTTGAAGTGATATGAGACGCAAAGTGTTACCCCATTTAAAGAAATCCAATACAAGTGCAATTTATAACTCGAAAACTTTTGTTCAAATGGTTCAAATGGCTCTGAGCACTATCGCATTTCACAGCTGAGGTCATCTGTCCCCTATAACTTAGAACTACTTAAACCTAAGTAACCTAAGGACATCACATACATCCATGCCCGAGGCAGGATTCGAACCTGCGACCGTAGCGGTCGCGCGGTTCTAGACTGTAGCGCCTAGAACCGCTCGGCCACTCCGGCCGGCGATAATTTTTGTAATAAAATGTCTCAAAGTACTTTGCAAAAAGTAATATCTGAGAACCACTTGGATCTACTGATGAAATAAGTCTTTATTCATCGCCAGTTTCTCTGAAATGATCATCAGATGAGCGTTTAACACAATATCAAATAAAGATGGATGAATGGTTGTCAGCCGACATATCGTCACAATATGTCGACGTCATCCGTCTGCAATCCCAAGAAATCACGAAACGCTGTTTTTGTCTCTGACGGACAACTGAAAGGTTTTGTGAAACACTCTGTGCAAACGAGCGACGCTTAAGGCAACGCCTCTTGGAATTTTA
The DNA here is from genome assembly GCF_023864275.1 of Schistocerca cancellata. Lineage (NCBI taxonomy): Eukaryota > Metazoa > Arthropoda > Insecta > Orthoptera > Acrididae > Schistocerca > Schistocerca cancellata. Next base: position 239,507,837 of record NC_064628.1, on the reverse strand, counting down.
GATTTTTTGTTGGCAACTTTCGCACGAAAGTTTTTGTTCACGTAAACGCTTTGAATCCTATTTTCTTCACAGAACATTTGTTTCCCTGCGAGTTTGATTGCGGCTGCTACGAAGCGAGGTGAAGATAGCAGAAGAACAGTAAAAAATGGCGCCGTTAGTGCGAAGGGTAGGAGATTAGTCGCACCTCGGGTTTTTTGCTGCCGAGCCCTCCGGCTCTTCTGGGTGCGCGCCGAAGCGAAACAAATTGCCCTGGGCACCGTCTCTCCCCGGCGCCGCTTAACGAAGAGCCAGCGGATCTCACTGGCTGGAATTTCTGGAGCTCGGTGGCTCTAGAGTCCTCAGTGAGCACGGCGGCGCTCTGCCCAAGTCCCTCAGTTCGTATTCAACATCAGCTGCAGCACAGTGCGGACATCTTGCCTCAGATTTTCTGAATCACTTCAAGTAAATTCCTGAATAGCTCCTTGAACAGAGATATCGCCATTTCATTCAAAGACTCTGTCCAGCTCTGCTTTCCTCTGTAAGTGACAATCTCGATACCGGCTGGAGTTCCAGAGTTCCATTTGCCTATCCTCTCCAGAATCGAAATTGAGGGTTTGTCCTACCTGTATGTTAAACAGAAGCAGAGCCCTTGTTTCAGAAACCTTAGCTCGGAATGATAATGAGTACAGTTTGCCATGCGCATTATAGAAGGTCCCACCTTCCCGTCATGAATAGGAACGTACCTATTTCCTTACACTATGAAGAATGCATACTTCTCATACGTATCCCTATCTCTTTATCTCCCGTTGTCAATCACCTAGTCAGTGCTCCCTGACGTACAGAATGCAGTCGATATAATTCCACTCTTTTGGTTAGTTAACACAATTCTAGCTTACTGGGTATCGACCCAGATTTTTCACATGCTTCAGGACTTCCTAGGTGACTGAACTTAACACATTGTTCGTAATGGAATGGCAAACGTAAAAATGTTTTTACGAAGGCCCCAAGGAAGTGTACAGGCAATTTCTGTTTACAACATACAAAGTGTAACAAAAAAGTATGGCACAAATTGCGGGACACATTCCTCGGTAATGTCCAAGAATGATTGCCTATCGAAGTCGCTGGGTCCAAACGATACATATCAAACGTGCGATCGTAAATCGATCATGCGACTCTGGTGGCGGGTGTTATGAGTATGTTTACGTTGGTCACTACAGCAACGACAAAAGAAGGGCGTTACAAAATTACTTGTAATTGTTGCATAGGAGACGACTTAACTTACTCGTCGTCGGTGTTGTCATGTAAAAGTCCATTACGGTGTCCTGGATGGATAATTTGGAAGAGTCGAACCATGTATATGAAATTGTAACGGTATTTCAGCATCGAAACTGTTCTTACGAAGTTTTACACACTTCGCACTACCACAGTGTACACAGTCCCTTCTTTCCTCCTCCGGTAGTACTCCATATTTGCGACGAAAAGTCGAACAATTTTTTACGCTGGATAAACATGGAACTAGATCCTTCCATTTGAGAGGATCCACCGAAGAAACGTCAAGAACACCAGACATCCCACTGAAATGTTCAAATGTGTGTGAAATCTTATGGGACCTAACTGCTAAGGTCATCAGTCCCTAAGCTTACACACTACTTAACCTAAATTATCCTAAGGACAAACACACAAACCCATGCCCGTGGGAGGAATCGAACCTTCGTCAGGACCAGCCGCAGACATCTCACTCACTAACGACATAAATAGTCTGGGTTTCTCTAGCAACTCACAAATAATTCGCGGAGGTATGTAATTTAGAGCAAGTAAGGGAACGACGGAAAACAGATAAAAATTACGATCACAAATAATTCATCACAACGCCCGCCACTGGGGTCGCATGATCGACTTCCGATCGCACGTTCGATATGTAACGTTTAGACCCAGCGACTTCGATAGGCAATCTTTCCTTGTTAGTACCCATTCCTCTCACGGAGATCAAGAAATTATGTTACATGAACATGGGTCTGAAACGCTTTGTTGGTATGTTGCAATTCATTTTCTCCAACTCATTATTCATGGGGAACATACAAGAACAGAACGCACCAGCATACGACACGCCACTTTTTCTCATAAGAGATGTTCAGTATGCTCTCCGTGGACATCGATACATACCTCAGTCCATCGTGTGGTCCAAGTTCAGTTTTGCCATGTCTTTGTACTGACAACAGGGTCGTCGTCAACTGCATGAAGAATTGCCGCCCCCCGTTGCGGTGTACTCGTCCTTCAAGGCCTCTCCCGGTCCTGAGTATCAGGCTTAAATGCCCCTTGTTATCTGAGACGACGACCAGTGGCTTCAAAAGTTTACCTGTCGGCACACCTTCGTCCTACAAATATTGAGCGCCATTTCCATTGCCGTCAGCTAATCCATACATCAAATGGGCATGCGCCATGACCGCATTTGTGTACACTGCCAGTGTGTGAACCAAATCTATGATTAATTCTACGTAGTAACTCATGTGCTTGCAACGGTCGTAGTTATCGCTGTAACACTTGATCTTACCTGTGAACAAGCAATGACGTACGTCGCGTGGCAACAAGAACATTATAAAACAAAACACTGCCGTTGCTTAACGTAAGCAGACGTAACCAAGGGTGCATATTCCCCATGATTTAACGTTCTATTCTTGTGTATTTCCCATGTTAATGAGTCGGAGAAAATGAATTGTAACATGGAAACAAAGCTTTTCCTGACCCATGTTCATGTAACATAGTGGAGTGAGTCCTGAAATTTGTGTCATATATTTTGGTACACCCTGTGTATAGATGATCTATGTTATAATGTTCGAAGCTACATAATGCTGCTCACAGATGGTGCTGTTGTCTACAGGATGGTTACATTCTTTGATCACTGAAAAGAAACACTGTAAGACCTGTTTATAATCGATAATTGCTGCGCGGACTAGTAGTTAGCCTTGGACATAGATAAGTATACTGTATCGCAAGGGGATAGGTGAATAGATCCGTTGCTTAAAATTCCTGGCAGATTGAAACAGCGTGCCGAACCGAGACTCGAACTCGTGATCTTAGTCTTTCACAGGCAAGTTCTCCACCAGGTGAGCTACCCAAGCAAGACTCATGATCTGTCCTCACAGATCTACTTCCACCAGTACCTCACCTACTACCATTCCAAACTTCACAGACGTTCTCCTTGAAACTTAAAGGACCAGCACTCCCAGAAGAAATTCCTAGAAGAAATGGTACTGCGAAGACAAGGCTTAAACAAAGACGAGTAGGATGTCTCCAGATGTAATTTTTCACTCTACAGTGTAGATCGCGCTGACTGGAAGTTTTGTGGTAGATTAAAACTGTGTGCCACACCGAGACTCGAACTCGGGACCTTTGCCTTTCGCAGAAGTGATACGAATTAGAGATGGTCGTAGGAGGGATGCTAATGGTACCAAAGGCATATTCCGCTACTCACCATAACTCAGTGAACAGACTGTAGATGTAGATATAGCGAGATGTAATATAGAAAGGAATTAGTGGAAAGCTGCAGAATCTTTCAGTATGTAAGTCGCCATAACTCATCATAGAGATCAACCTACAAAACCCATATTATCTTCTTTCACAACTACCAGCATGTACTGCGCCCTCTCGGATTATACATAAACTAACCACGTGTGTCTGTTTGTATGCCACCTTAACTTCCTCCTCGGTGTCATTTTACATGCACATTCATCTTTATTCAATTCATTATTGTACCTGTTTCCTAAATGTCATGTCTTATACAATCACAAGTTTCTTGTTCGTTACTGTACATGCCTGGGAATGGTAACAATTGTATCTATAGCCCTAAAGTGCTGCACCGGAACGTTGTTTCCTGTCACTGGCCTAAACTGAAATAAGATAATGAGGTTCAGTATGGTTTTTATGTTCCTACTTTTGACCATTTTCTGTTCTTTTGCTGTATTGCTGAATCCATTAATTCTACTACTATAACTTCCCCAGAACTCAGTAATTAAAACTTCCGGGCTAAGAGGCCGTGGTCCAATAGTAGAAATACTTCTCCCTGACGTTTCGTTGCCAGCTGCGGGCAACATCATCTGAGGTGAGTCTACGACTTGCTGCTAGGCCGTGGAGGTTCTGTTTATGTAGAGCGTGTAGAGGGCGCCACCACTCGTCACGTGTTGTCAACAGTAAAACTATCTCTTGCTGGCGTCATTACTCTCGATCGTAGGTAATCGATTGTCACATCTTTGGTAAAAAGTCGATCACCATATCTTATCTAACTTCAAGCCTTCTTCTTTCCTGTTAAAATTATTGTGGTGTTTAAAAATCTCTACAGCCTCTGTATACATACGCGCATAATAAAGCGATGTCTTAGCTAGCACGCTCGTCTCACTAAATTTTATTTCATGGTCACCCGTTTCAAAAACAGGAAAGAACAAGGCTTGAAGTTAGATAAGATATGGAGATCGACTATTTACCAAAGATGTGACAATCGATTACCTTCGATCGAGAGTAATGACGCCTGCCAGAGATAGTTTTACTGTTGACAACACGTGACGAGTGGTGGCGCCCTCTACACGCTCTATATAAACAGAACCTCCACGGCCTAGCAGCCAGTCGTAGATTCACCTCAGATGATATTGCCCGCAGCTGGCAACTAAACGTCAGGGAGAAGTATTTCTACTATTGGACCACGGCCTCTTAGCCCAGAAGTTTTAATTACTGAAGACGCCGGCCGTAAAAGCCTACACGCTATGATTCCCCAGAACTGATTTTTTCTTTGCTCAGCTTCAGCATGACAAATGTCAGACCACACACGAGTGTTTTGACATCATCAGCAATCAGACGCTTTAGCTTCACTGTCATCGATCATCCTGCATACAGTCCTAACTCCACACCATCGGATTTTCATCTATTTCCATAACTTAAAAAACGCCTTCGAGGGCTTCGCTTTGACAGAGAACAGATGTGAAATTGTGGCTGTGTCAACAAAGTTAAAATTTCTGCAGGGACGGTATAAAAAAACTGGCATTTCGTCGGGAAACACGTGTTCGTCTTCAGGGTATCTATGCTTGGAAATAACTAAGAATAAATAAAGAATAAAGATGTAAAATGATAAAAATTTATGATTTATTTAATAAGCTTGAGAGTTTTCACATAAAAAACTTGGATGCATTGCTTTTCAGCACGCACTGGTGGAAAAATGGAGTGACTGACGTTACAAACTCCTTCGATCTGTACGTCATTAAGAACAGGTCAAATGGATGCTACCTTGGTTATGTATCCCATCTAAATACCTCAAGTGAATAACATCATAGGACACTGATGGTTGATCCATGAAAAGGGAATGTCAGGTACGGCAGCATATTTTGGCGCCATTCAAGGGAGGGAATGTAAGTGGTGGAACAACATTTCATTCCTTGCTTGCACTCTGTCATACACTACACAAACTTTGCAATGGATGGGTGGAGAAGTGATTTGCTATCTGCCAGTTGCTTGCCTTGCTGGTATGCGAGTCCTCCCGTTTAGATGGGGTGGACAAAAGTGTCCAGCTCGTACGCTTTACACGGAGAAACTGACTTCAGCCTTGACTTCGGTTTTGAGTGTTTAAGGCTATCGAAAGCTTTCCGCTTGTACTCTTTCCTTGGGGAAATAGATTTCAGTCTTGACCTCAGTTTTGACTGTTTAAGGCTATCAAAATCATCCCTGCCTGTAGGGTGTTCCAAATATTAATTAATAAACTGAGGGGATGGACAGATAAAACACACAAATAACGTTTTCCTTTAAAATTACGTATATTGCAAATAATTAACATACTCGTTGTCAAGAACTGACCCTCCTGGGTAGCCACTAGCGTTAGCACTGCACTCCAAGGATTCGGCGAGTCACTGTGGCTCCAGAGCGAATGGATTAACGACAAGAGCCAGTGTGCGAGCTGCTCTGGGTGTGGTTTTTAGGCTGTTTCGCACATCCGACTAGGTGAATATCGGGCTGGTACCTACGACCCACCTACGTGATTCGCAAACATCTAGAAAAAAATGTTGTCAGATTTCCACATGGGATAACAACAAATGCAAACAAATGGGGTGGGTGGGGAAGGGGAGGGGGCGGCCTACCACTAACACTACCAAATCCAGATTATTATCCGATCCCTTGAAGACATGTGATTAGGGCATGAAAATAAGGAAGAAGACATAATGCCAAGAAGAGCCTTCAGAATGCACTGCTACAGCGAAGAAGTCACTCGGAAAAAGTAACGGTAATAAGCACTTAAGGAAAGACTGGCATTTTCATTTTCTACTAAACAGGAAGTGGTGGGCAGTGTACCGTTACACTCGAGGCTAAATCCTCTCTCTGTTCTTGCGATGCAGCAGGGAACAATTACGAAATAAGAGTGAGAAAGAAGAAAAAGAAAACAAGAAGATGGGAGAGAAGGGGGGGGGGGTGGAGAGGAGAGAGAGTATGATTATTGCTTACGATGTCTTGTTACCGCATCGCTAATTTGGTAGTATTCAGCATCCAGAAACCTGTGACACCACCTCTCCACGAGGCAGTTGCTCTCTATAAACTGGTGGGGTTATATCGCAGGCGTCATTAACATCTTTGTTGGTTGTGTGGCAGTCTACACCGCAGCCCGTGCCCAGTGCCATGGACAGAACGCCGAGTTGTTCACGCTGACTGTCGCTGGACAATGCCCTCCATACCACTGGCCTGGGACATTGACATTCAGGAAGCTTCGCTGTTTGACCCACCACCATATAGCAACAGCCGCACCTCGGTCACTGGCCCCTGTTCGAGCTGCTACCGCTTGACACAGCAACAAGGCCTCTTCCGCATGGTCAGCACTGGACAGTGGTATTTAAATCCCCATGAGCATCTCGTCATCATTCAGGACCAAGGGGCAAATTTGCTTAGTCCAGTATGTATTGGACACAGATTTGGAGTATACTCCATAACTATGACACAGTGCCACAGCACACAGGCCAAGTTTAATCTCCGCTGGCGGCAGTGCCTACCATTCTGCTTAGGACATCGCCGGCCACAACATTAGGTGTCGTCGCTGCTTCGCATCTGGCCACCAGCTCCAAGCTGATGGCCAAGGCCACCACAGCCGATTCCAGTTATGCCGAATCAGAGAGCTACCTCTCGGGAACTTTGCGTAAGGCGCCGGATGTTTGCTACACCTGTCTCAGTTGCAGAGCGGATAGGAAATATTACGAGACAATGTCATGCCTTACCCGAGACGAAGGCACACTTAAATAAGTGTTCAAGTCTGAGAGAATTACTCGATTTTTCTCTGCAGCCTAGTACAACGATCCTCCTGTCTCCCTCTCCATCATCCAAACCCAGGACGTCCCAGGTGGGAGTCGAAAGAAGGCTGATGAGCACCATGAACTCCCACCCCCAACCGTAACAGTGGTCGTTCCACTACTGACTCGCTACAGTCATAATAAATTGCAAAACTGCAAGGAGACTCTAAGTGGCAAGTGCTGAGAGCCAAATGCGATATTTGTTCTCTTCTTTTGTGTGAACGATCTAAATGAAGCCCCACCTGTCGGAAGAGAGAGTGGGTGCTGATGTCACCGTATTAAAGACGGTTATGACTCAGAGCGATCGCTCCTCAGTAAACTGATGGTTTCAAAATTACCTCTCCTGGCAGTTGCTGAGAAGGACAATGGGCAAACTCTACTGCTGAGACATAAGAAAGCTGTTAATGGCTTTGTTCCTCCGAGGTTTCCCATTCTGCCTTGATGCGAACCGGCGGCAGAACGGCCTTTTATCGTTTCATTGCGAATCTTTCTGAGGCATATTTTAGTGGCACTTCCCGTTTTACTGAAAATAGTAACTTACAACGCACGCACCAGAGATCTGCTCTTCTGTACGTAAGGAGTGTATCATTGTCTCCTTTCACTCAGATTTTCCTTAGAGAGTAAATTCTACATATAGAATTATGCTGACATCAAAGAACATTCACCAGCGCGTCAGTTTCCAAGATTATATGTGCAAATTTTGCTGTCCCCGACATTATACTTAACACATCTGAGATGCAAACCACTGAAGATGATTGATTCAGCGAACGACTCAGAGCATAGAGAATAATAATAATAATAATAATAACTCAGTTGTTTGTGAGTTATTGTTGGATGTCCTGAAAAATCGAATGAATGATACATCAATTGATCTGATAACACGGACTGACCGGCACAGTGTCAAAAGTAAAACTCATTGGCTAGAGCTGGGGCCCCTCTGAAATCAAAACTGCCTTCAGACTAGCTAATGGACTGGCTCCACTCGTTTTAATTGCTTTTTGGGAGAGGTTATTAGAGAATGGAGGAACACTGCCCCAAGGAAGAGGGATGAAGAATGATTCAGACCAGAGACGTGTGTACATTGATTGCTCGTACTTTGCGGATGATTTAGCCATTTGTGTTAACAATACTAACTGAACAATCATAAAGAAATCGTTGATAGATTGACAGAGATAGATGAGAAATTAGGATTGCAGGTCTTATTTGGGCACAGTAAATGCATGACAGACATGAGCGCTGGACCAGAATGGATGATTTCAAGCAGGAGGACGATAAATCACGTGAGGAAATTTAGATACACAGGTGAAGTAATTCAGCAGTATGGCTTAGAACAGGAGGAGATCAACCTGAACATCTGCGAATTGGACAGAGCGTACCATCTGGCGAAAAATATCTATGGTAAGAAGTCCCCAGGCGTAGGTGCCATGTTACGACGCTTTGGTGTGGTTCCGAAACCAGAAAGATTTTATACTTCGGAGAGTGACTATGAATAGACTGAGTCCAGTCGATATGTTTGTCAAAAAAGAACACAGAATACTAAAGAAGATTTTAGGCAACAGATGAATTAATGGCCACATATATTTGAGATGAAAAGGGGAATAGTGTAGGAAGGTAGGATAAGTACAATCACCGATTAAAAAGAAAAGGTTGTTGGCCTGCGGGCATATCTTCAGAATGGCCGATGATCGTGTAACAAAGAGAATATGGGGGAATTTCATAGGGCCAAAGGCAAAAAGATTAGGATGGTTCCAAGAATGTGATAAAGAACTTAAAGCCATCGGTATCTCAGAGCATAAAACAACGAATAGGTTGAATTTATACGAATGGTGAAAAACTACTGACGTTTTAAGATGGTAGAAGATCCCAAAAGAGAAGACCGGAAGAAGTCCATGAGTGATGAGCTGAAGGGCTGATGGCAGAAAGAAATATATAAAAATGGAAAATATGTTGATTATTAACTCGCAGTAAACAGTGGTTCTGTTCGAATGTAAATAATAGTAATAATAATGGTGCACCATACAACTCGCGGATTAGGTCTGAAACCTGTTTGGTCTGCTGCCTACAAGGCAGTACGAGGAGCGATCTATGATCGAGGGACATGTGATAAATATGTCACCCCATCACGCCAGCCTTTATTGCCAATATATGAATGCTTCTTAATCTCAGTTGGTTCTGATTTAGCCCCACGAGGCTGAGTTGATCCAGTTCCAAATTTCCCTACTTCTTTTGTCCGAAGAGGTACCGGAAATCAAACCCGGGTCCTTCCACGCGGAAGAGAGTGACGCTACAACGGAACTGCAGCCTAGATATAAAATTTCTTGTTATTAAAGGTACCGGTGCATTCATTTTTCGACCTTCCGTTACTTAACGTTAGGCAAATGTTAATATTCTGTTTCTGCTTCTCGGTGGCAGTGGAGACGGACCAACTGGTAAGCGCAATTATATAGTTGTTAAATACAATAAGCCAGATCGAAACCATCTAGTTGAAGACAAGGTTGTAACGTTTGGTTAGCGGTCGTATTCCTTGAGACATCAAGTTTAGCCGAAGGACAGTTAACTGTTGCTACTTAATCACACTGTTGCTACTGTTAAAAATCCGGTGTATTTTGAGACGAGCAAGTAGCTCACGTTCTTATTCCTGTACATACACTGTTAGTTAGCCGTTAACGGCTAGGAATCTCTCTATGTTACTTTCCTGGAAGTAAATTCTGCTCAAATTATTCATTTCCGACTAATACATTATGACAGTCTCTTCGTTGGTACAACGTCTATTGATTGACGATCGACTGGCAAAACACACATAACGAGCTACACATGGCATTAATAAACCCAAATGCTTTATTCCTAAACCAGCTTCCCAGCGGAGCCCTGAATGGAAACCTCGGCCAGTGTTCGGCGATTTTCCAGCCGAGTTTCCGCGCGACGTTCTGTCGCCGCGTAATTTGAGTGTTATCGACCGAAGCATCCAGCAGTGGAACCATCGGCGACCACACACGCAGTCCGCTGACAGTACGTCAGAGCGCCGCAACAGCTTTTGCCTTCATCTACAGCGTTTGGGACCGTAGGGTTGGCAACGTTGGCTGTGGACGTTTGTCACATCTTCAGGCACCTAAAATGTCGCAGCTTTAAGCCGAGAACAATCCACTGAGTTTATTTCTAACGATGGCCTTGCCACTGACTAGATTCTGAACTTCCTTTGCGTGAGAGGAGTTAACTGTAGCGGAATTTCAGCGCTATATTGCATAATACTCAAAGGCAGGGAATAAAATCTCTACTTTGCAAGAAATTAAATTTCCATTCGGTTACTTTGTCTACGATATCTCTAGGAGTTAAAATGGAGATGGCACTGCGCTGTTGGCGATGATACGAGGGCCACTTTTTCTTTTTCTTTTTTTTAGTCCGATGGGTCGAGAAATGAAAACCACAATGAAAATGAAGAAACTTTTTATTGGTAACGTTTAGCTACACACACCAGATTTCTTAAGTTCGTTAGCAGCACAAGATATAACTTTTATGTCCGTGTGCAACATGACGTTCCAAGATATCTGTTGATGGTTTAGTCCGAAAAGCATAATACTGTAATAATGAAGACACGATGCTTCCTGTCTACGACTTTTTCTTTAAATACCCATTCTGCATTTTGCATTTTGCTGCCTAGACATATTTTTCAACATCATTCAACATCATCTCATACATACTTCGTGATTCCATGTCACGACTGTGGCACCCAAAGTCTGTTCCCTCTCATATACTAAGTAACGGAGACCTGCGTTTCGAGTCCACTGTTATGCAGACTTCAGACGTAATCTCTTCGACTGCAGATTTACGAAAGAGATGTTAATTCGTCGGTGCGATACACACCACCATCCTTAGTTAACACTGGCCGGTTTACATTACTTTGGAATAAGTGGTATGTAACATCTCATCGATGGGACTGTGCCGCTAGAATATGCGTGCGCTTACTTCAACTGCTGTAATGAAAGGCATTCAAAGTTTATCTTGTGAACCGAGTACGTATCCCACAGCCACGCTGACGGAGTCAGAGTTGCTGCACTTACCGCCCTTTGCGTCCGAAGCTTCCGTCTCTCATAGTCAGCCACAATCTCTCCTGTACGTCTCTTATGGTGGTTTATCACGTCTGACAGGCTACGGCCTCGAAGCAATTGTAATCCTCGTTCGATTGTTTCCTACAGGGGGCTTGCTAGTCGACGAATCATCGAGAATTGGGGATTACCTCGCATTTTTAAACTGTTTTTGCAACTTCGCAATATTCATATCCCACTGCCTGCGTGTCTGTTCCGTGTGTCTGGCATCTCCACAGTCTCTTATTACCTAAATTTTCTGTCCGAAACTTTTGCTGTAGGGTCATACTCTGATGCCGCCGCGTTCACTTGACAGAGGATCTACAGGCAAGAACCCTTGTATCTGCTGGTAGGGAGCTGGGACAGGTAGGGAAACAAAATAGGTTTAATTCATTCCAATTCGACTTAATCAGTAACTTTCGCACTTTCCACGTTGATGCACTATTGAAGCTGGTTAGTGCTCCTGCCTCACCTTGTTTCAACCTCTCCCTTTTGTCACCACCATATGATACAAACTTACCATACTGTACGCAAACACACATTACAGTCACCTACATTCATCAAATACTTTTAAAACAAGACTCATACCCCTTCTACAGGGGCCATTATACCCGTGGGGAGAAAATCCTTTGCTGGCCGGGGTGGCCAAGCGGTTAAAGGCGCTACAATCTGGAACCGCGTGACGGCTACGGTCGCAGGTTTGAATCCTGCTTCGGGCATGGATGTGTGTGATGTCCTTAGGTTAGTTAGGTTTAAGTAGTTCTAAGTTCTAGCGGACTGATGACCTTAGAAGTTAAGTCCCATAGTGCTCAGAGTCATTTGAACCATTTGAACCAGAAAATCCTTTGCTATTCGTGGGATGAACCCTCTTCTTGTGATATTCCCACAAACTACCATACAAGGTTTCCTTTCTTTCTCTTTGTTGGAGCCTAAAACAGACCTAATGCTGCCTCATCATATTGTTGGTAGATACTAGGATTTGGTAATAAAGAATGTGGCATACTGTTTAAGGCATTATTGTAAGATTCTCGAGCACTAACGTTGAAGGAATGAACACAATTTTCAGCATTGTGCACTGGGTACAGTAGAGAAGGAGTCTAGAGACGATGACTGTATCAGCATGACAGTGCACCCTGTCATAAAGCAGCACCAGTGAGGCAGCGATTAGTTGAAAAAACATTCCTGAAATGGACTGGGCTGGCCAGAATCCCAAGCCGGATCCAATGGAACGCGTTTGCGGTGAGTTGCAATGTCGACTTCGCTCCAGACCCCACCGTCCAATATCCGTGGCTTCTCTGGTTTCGGCTCTTGAATAATAATGGACTGCTATTCCTCCACAGACGTTCAGATATCTCACTGAAAGTATCCACAGCAGCATTCATGCCACCCTAATGGCGAAGGGTGGACACGCCCCATGTTAATGCCCACTAGTAGGTGTCCGGATACTTTAGACAACATTGGGTAGGACTGATGAAGCGACAATACGCTGTGACCATTGTAACCGGCTGTTTCAAATCCCGTCACCCCCTTTTCAAGTGGAGTAGCTCCGAGGCTCCGATCGAAGATGGACAAATGCACCATGTCCAGAGAATGAGTTACGTACTGATACTAATCTGCCATCACATTTGAGGCATGTATACAGTCACACGCGCGCTCTAGCGGCAGTCTGTTTTTGGCAGTGGCGAGGCGGGAACTCCTTGTTTGCGTCTCGCCTGTTGTGCGACTTGCGAGCCAGAGCGCCTTTGTTTACTTCCCAGTAGCGGCTTGTCATCGCGTCCGAATTAGCGATCTCCACGACGTTCTCCTATCTAGAAGCCACGATTAAATTAATCATGAACGACCAAAAGCTTACCAATTAGAACGGTTTATCGGGACGAAATGCGTCTCCCACTGCAAGATGTTCTCGGAATTCATTTTGCGATACTTTGTACCACTGTGTACATAAGGCTGTGCGCCGACGTCGTGAGCGTCACGCTAATGATCTCAAGTTCCAATACGCCGGCAGCCATATAGGGGCTGTAATGATTGATAGTTGAAGGTTTTCGAAATCCCGTTTCCTGAGTCATCAGACTTTGTGGTGGCCGCCTTTAAACCTTACACCAACGCCGAAATTTACGTTACTGAAACGCAGAAGACGTCGAAATGTACCGTGTCCTCAGTGGTGTCCGTCAGATCAAAACTGAGCTCAAGAAACACGTGCATTCTTACTGGGTTATCGCCAGCTGCAGGGCTGTAGTCATGTACTGTGGCCAGGTAGGCCATGTCTGTCTAGAATGACTCCGACGTCGACTAGTTCAGAAGCTGATCAGAGACGTCGCTGTCCCTGCGTCGCCCACTGTTCTACCTCTAAAAATGGCTCTGAGCACTATGGGACTTAACATCTGAAGTCATCAGTCCCCTAGAACTTAGAACTAATTAAACCTAACTAACCTAAGGACATCACACACATCCATGCCCGAGGCAGGATTCGAATCTGCGACCATAGCGGTCGCGCGGTTCCAGACTGTAGCGCCTAGAACCGCTCGGCCACCCCGGCCGGCTGTGCTACCTCTATCTTAAGTGTTGGCGACCGGGCTGCTTGCTCCTCCCACTCTGAATCAGTCGGAGCTGGCATTAACTTCTCTAGATAACGCGATGGACGTTTTGCCTGTCTCTCCTTCACTGCCACTGGAGGCAGAACCAATGGACGATGGCCCTAAATTTGGAGGCTGGCCGCGGTGGTCTAGCGGTTTTGGCGCTGCAGTCAGGAACCGCGCGACTGCTACGGTCGCAGGTTCGAATCCTGCCTCGGGCATGGGTGTGTGTGATGTACTTAGGTTAGTTAGGTTCAAGTAGTTCTAAGTTCTAGGGGACTTATGACCTAAGATGTTGAGTCCCATAGTGCTCAGAGCCATTTGAACCATTTTGAACCTAAATTTGGAAATTTGTGGTAAGTTCCTATGGGACCACACTGCTGAGGTCATCGGTCCCTAGGCTTACACATTACTTAATCTAACTTAAACTAACTTTCTCTATGGACAACATACACACCCATGAACGAGGGAGGACTGAAACCTCCGATGGGGGGGGGGGGAGGGGGGGGGAGCCGCGCGAACCGTGGAAAGGTGCCATAGACACCGCGGCTACCCTACGAGACTACCCCGCGTGGCTCGGTAGCTGTCAGCAGACACAAGCCGTCTCTCTCGACCCCATGGCTGTTGATCATGGTGCTGTACCGATCTCGGCTTTTATGCCTTCTGGCCACGACAGCCATCCACCATCTGACATGTTAGGAAGCAGCGGTCGCCGAGGAAACATATCCCTTCAATTGACTGCCTCCGTAGGATATGTGCACAGTATGAGAACCCTCCTACAGATGATGCGCTGTCTTTCGACGCCATGGTACCGGACACCACAACATCTCCCCGCCATCCACGCCATCTCCAGTCAGCATCCACCTACAACGCCACCAACCTTCACCACTTTTCTCTGATAGCCACTAACTGTGGGTGCACCACCTATAGTGTTCCACTAAACTGCCCTGGTGAGAACTCTGCCTCCCGGGAGGACGACGTCGGTGCTGAACATGGAAGTTCTTGAGGTGTACAGGACGATGGAACGCTCTTGGTGAGGTCGGCTCCCTCCCCATCACAGTGATGTGCCCTTTCGTTGGGGACTAACGGGGCTCTAACCGTGCTTCCGTCGTGTTTGCATAGCCATAGCGATGGCGGTTTTTCAAACTTATTACATAGCCACAGTCAATGTCAATACCATCCCTGCACGCCAGAAAATGGCATTACTCCATTACATACTATATGCTGCAGACGTTGATCCAACCGTCCTTCAGGAGGTGCATTTGGAAAACATTGTGCCCACCATAGCTTCATGGCACACGTCACCCATGCTTCCCCTAATGGTAGAGGGGTAGCGATCCTCTTTACGTGACAGTATCCTGACTGATGCAGTTACCTATTTCCCTGATGCCACGTTTGATGGCGTCAGTATCATCAAGGTGTTTCGCCACCGCGAAAGTTCCACATTCTTCTCCGAGGTAGTCACACTTCTCTTGCTGGATCGGCATGATGCTTTGGCCAAGGGAGGCGTTTTCAGCTCCATCCAGGCGCCGAAAAACCAACTGGCACGTCACTTTCCGAGTGCGGCTCTAGCTCCAGTTGTCGACCATCTCAAACTTTTGGACGCTTGGGTGATCGTCCAGGATTTACACATTTCACTAACCATTCTTCCAGTCAACTCTATCTTCTACTTATCTCCCGCGAGATTGTCAGTGGGGTGCAGGATGCTGAAGTTTGGCCTGCTGGGTTCTCTGACCATGACGCCTGTATCTGTGTAATCACTCTCTGCCGCCAAGCGGTGTGGCGTGGTCACAGACCATGGAAACTTAACAAGTTCCATCTTACTTTATCTGACTGCTGAAAGCTCATCGAGACCACATGGACAGCCTGACACCATGAGACATATCAGGCTGCTCTGTCATGGTCAGTCCTCTACGCAAGGCCTGCCTTCCCCAAGGCTTTGACTGGTTGGCACGGGAGGTCGAATCCAGGATTTCTACTCCATCACTCTCCAGGAATGTACTATGATGCCGTATTCGCCAGAGCATCAGGCATATGTCCCAAGGCACATATGACTACCCTCTGTCTACGCACATAGAACGCGTTAGAACAGGAGCGTCCGTCTATGTACCACGTGATAGAGGAACGGCGGCATTGTCCGAGGACACTGATTAATTTTCTTACGACTGATGATGGATGGCGCTTTGATACCCAACGCGATGTAGGGTGTGCCCTCCATACACGTTATTTTATGCTGCATCTACACGTCGACACCAGACTGCCAACATTAAAGCAGTTTTCCGACTCTCGTGTGGCTCGGTAACTGTGGATGCACAATGGATCAGCTTGCCGATGTTGCGGAGAACGAAATCCATGATGCTATTCAGGCAGGTTCTACGAACAAGTCGTCTGGTTATAATGGTCTTCTGCTAGAGTTGTTCGGACATTTCGTCCCCTTTTATCGCCAGTTACTGTTTCAAATGGTTCTGAGCACTATGGCACTTAACATCTGAGGTCATCAGTCCCTAGACTTAGAACTACTCAAACCTACAAAACCTAAGGACATCACACACATCCAAGCCTGAGGCAGGATTCGAACCTGCGACCGTAGCAACAGCGCGGTTCCGGACTGAAGCGCCTAGAACCGCTCGGCCACCGCTGCCCGCAGAGTATGTTACTGTGGACAGTTCGGTGATACGTTTGTTCTTATCAGAATCGACAGCAAACCAACACCGACAACAACAGTCCAGTTATACATGTCGACGTCAGAACAGAAGAAGAAGGGGTAGAGAAAGTTTATGAGGATAGTGAACGGGTAAAGAACTTGAAACGAGATGAAAATCTAATAGTCAAGGGGGAAGGACTAGAAGAAAATGTTACAGTATGGTGTGGGCTTGGGGCAAGGAATGAGAGAGGGGGAAGACTAATTGAGTTCTGTAATACATTTCAGCTAGTAATAGCGACTACCCTGTTCAAGAATCACAAGAGGAGGAGGAATACTTGGAAAAGGCCGGGTGATAGGGGAGGATTTCATTTAGATTATGTCATGCTCAGGCAGCGATTCCGAAATCAGATACTGCATAGACTCAAATCACAATGTAGTGGTGATGTCGAACTGGCTGAACTTTAAAAGACTAGTCAGGAAAAATCAGTGAGCTAAGAAGTGGGATATGGAAGTACTAAAGACATATGCATGAAGTTCTCTGAGGCTATAGATACTGCGATAAGGAACAACTGAGTAGGCATTTCAGTTGAAGAGGAACAGACATTTCTAAGAAGGGCAGTCATAGAAGCAGGAAGTAAAAACATAGGAACGAAGTAGATAACTGCGAAAATACCTTGGATAACGCAAGAAGTACTTCAGTTGACCAATGAGAAAAGGAAGTACAAAGATGTTCAGGGAAATTCAGTAACACTGAAATAAAAGTCAATAAGGATTGCAGTAAATAGGATGTGCAGGGAAGCTAAGGCGTAATGGTTGCAGGAAGAATGTGAAGGAATCGAATACGAAATGATAGTCACACGGACTGACTCAGCATACATAACAGTCAAAACCACCTTCGATGAAATTAGAAGCAAGCGTGGTAACAGTGAGAGTGCAGATGGAATCCCACTGGTAAATGCACAGGAGAGAGCGGATAGGTGGAAAGAGCACATTGAAGCCCTCTATGAGGGGAAAGACTTGCCTGATGTCACGTTAGGGGAAGAGACAGGAGTCGATATAGAAGAGATAGGAGATCCTGTATTAGAATCAGAATTTGGAAAACCTCGGGAAGGTGCAAGATCGAACATGATAGAAGGGAATTTCTAAAGTCAATTGGGAATATGGCAACGAAACGACTTTCACGATGGTGTGTAGAATGTATGATTCTGGTGATACACCATCTTATTTTCGGAAAAGCATCACCCACACAATTCCGAACATTGCAGGAGCCGATAACTGTGAGAACTATCGCACAGTCAACATAACAATTCATGGATTCATGTTGCTAGCAAGCATAATATATAGAAGAATGGAAAAGAAATTATATGTGTTAGATGATGATCAGTTTGGCTTTACGGAAGGTAAAGACACCAACAAGTAATTCTTACGTTGCGGCTGGTAATGGAAGCAAGACTGAAGAGAAATCAAGAAACGTTCATAGGATTTGTCGTCTTGGAAAAAGCGTTTGACAATGTACACTGGTGCAATGTGTTAAAAATTCTGGGAAAAATTGGGGTAAGCTGTAGGGAAAGACAGGTAATAGACAGTATATACAAGAAACAAGAGGAAGAATAAGAGTGGGAGAACAAGAACGAAGTGCTCGGATTAAAAGGGTTTCACGGCAAAGAAGTGGTCTTTCGAATCCACTATTCAATCTGTACATCGAAGAAACAATGACGGAAATATTAGAAGGGTTCAAGAGTAAAAAGGAATCAGTAATAAGATTCGCTGAGGGTATTTCTATCCTCAGTGAAAGAGAAGAACAATTACAGGACCTGCTGCATGGAAGGAACAATCAAATGAGTACGGAATATGGATTGAAAGTAAATCGAAGAAAGACGAAAGCAATGAGGAGTATCAGAAATGATACCAGTGTGAAACTTAACATCAGGATTGACGGTGACGAAGTAAATGAAGTTAAGGAATTCTGCTATCTTGGCAGCAAAGTAAGCTATGTCGGTCGGAGCAAGGTGGGTGTCAAAAGCAGACTAGGATTGGCAAAAAGGGCATTTCTGCTCAAGAAAACACTGATTTTAATTTGAGGAAGAAATTTCTGAGAATGTAAGTTTGGAGCACAGCATTGTGTGGTAGTGGAACACTGACTGTTGGAAAACTAGAAGAGAAGAGAATCGAAGCATTTGAGATGTGGTGTTACAGAAGAATGTTTAAAAATAGGTGTACTGATAAGAGGAAGTTCTCCAGAGAATCTGGGAGGAAACGAATATAGGAAAAACTCTGCAAAGAAGAAGGGATATGATGGTAGGACATCTATTAAGACATCACGGAATAACTTTCATGATTCTAGAGGGAGTCGTATAGGGTAAAACTGTAGAGGAACACAGTGACTGGAGTATATCCAGCAAATAATTCTGGCCGTAGGCTGCAATTGTTACAAGCTACCAGTGCAATGTCCAAGGCTGATTATATACTCCAGATCATCAGATTTCAGCACTGTAGACGGGAACTTACGAATATGTAAGTCTACAGACTATGAGACCCATAATGGGTCCAGCGTAGCCAGGTATATTTTTACATGGAAGCAGCATAAGCCCGAAGAAGACTGGCGCTAAAAATACACCAGCCGATTAGCACGACACCGCCCCATAGGGTGACGCCTCCTACTGCAAGAAGTCAGGGTAATTCCGTACGAATTTCCACTCAACAGCAGAGTGTGTGCTTTATTAGAAACTTGCTGGGAGATTATAACTATTTGTCGGATCAGAACTCAAGACTGGAACCTTTACCTTTAGCGAGCAAGCGCTATGCCAACTACAATTAGCTAAGTACGATTTACATCCAGCTGTCCCTCCCGCACGGTAAGGAGAGCTTCTGTGCCGTTTAGAATGTAGGAGAAGTGAAACAGGCGGAAGTAGCGTTCTGAGATTATATCCTGAGTCGCGCATGGATAGCTAATTTGTTAGAGCATTTTCTCGCGAAATGCAAAGGTCCTTTGTTGAATCCCGGCGCGGAACACCATTTTAGTGTGTCATGGTAATATCAAGAAGACAACCGCCGCCGATATCTGTCCACTTCCAGGAAATTGCAGATGTCACTGCTCTTTGAGGTGTTTCCACGCTGTTACTGTGACTACGGACTTTGCTTTCGGAGTAGAACGTGGAATTTCTTTTGTTAAGCTTAGTTTATACCAGAGCGATTCAAAGTGGAGTGAGCTGAAAGAAACATTCTGATCAAGTTCTCCAGTGTTCGTTAGCATTCGCTTGTACCTGTGAACAAGTGTGTACACCAGAGAGAACGGAAGAGAACACCACAGAACGCGCACAGCATGACAGGCTTATAAACACTGCTTTTTTTCCTTTTGTAATAGGCACGCTGGTTTTATTCGCTAAAACGCCAGTTGTAGCCGCGATCCAAAACTGATAGTATGGCAGGATCGTTTTGCATGACAGCCGTGCGGAAACTGGCAAAACAGGCAAAATGACATGGGTAAAAAGAACGTAATTGTCTGAATTATTACAAAAGCATGAAACGCACTGAATGAGTGCACTTATTGCTTAATTGTAGCTGCATCATTTATTGGCATTATTCCGAAACCTCGCTAATTTGTCAATTGACGATTTTTGCTAGGTTATCAGTGCAATTTAGCACATGTAAAAGCAATGCAGATATTATCGACGATCATCATAAACTGAAGATAGGCTAGCATTTACACTCCGATTGTTAGAAAATGGAGACCATTAATTTAGTAATTTTTTCGAATTTGAATAGCTGTTACAGTCAGACAGTTCTTGATGCCTGCGTATCATACGGGAAGCGCTGAAAGATTTTATAATTTACATACAAGGAAGATAATTTTTGTGAAGTACAATTAATGTAGTTTAAAACATACACACTGCCAGGCTCACTAGCTACTTGATAAAATTTGCGAAAGAAAACCGAACAGAACCGAATGTTGGTTTTACCAACTCGCCTACGGTTTAGAGAGGAGATTGGTTGGCTGATCTTAGTTTGTTTCAGTTCATTTTGTTGTAAACCGTGCTTTAAATTTTGACGAACGGAACTTACTAGGCGGCAGTAGAAAAGGTGGAACTGGAGGTCGAACTGCAAAGCTCCTTTGTGGCATGAGTCAGTCGGTGGTTAGCAAGCAAAGTGTGTGCATCTTCTGAACTGAAAGATGCGAGAAGAACTGCAAGATTTTATGATATAGCCTCGATGCGGAAATAATGCAGCTTATTATTTATGCCATTATTTGGTTAGCTCTCTACTACGAAAATCCGACGCTAAGAAGAGAATTTTAGGAGCTTGTTGCACAGGAAGAGCCAGAGAAACTTTTGCCGCCTTTTTTGAAAAGTACGACAGATCGACGATGGCGCCACCTTCAGCTCAAATTATCAGTTACGTACTGTATAGTTGCATGGGACAGTTATGTGGTTTAGTTTTGAATAATAACTTAGTGATCTGTCAGCCTTGTTCTGAGCCACCATATTTTATCCTTAGTCGTTTACCTAGACGGGATCCTATTCCAAGTGCTTCGATAAATCCGAGTATCCTATTTAACTGAACTGAAATACAATGATCTTCCTTAACAAAACTTAATCATCTTTGTGAAGTTGTAAAATACATAATTATTTAGTGAGCACAAGTTTTGAAATACTCCATGTAGTTTTTATAAATGGACAGTTAAATTTTCATCAAAGTACCAAGAGGACATTTAAAACATTCATTTCAAAGATGCTTCCTATTGAAGCAATAGTGTTTACAATTTCATGTGTTATGTAGTTAACAGTGTTTCCCACATTGTGTTGTGACTGAAGTGTTCAGTCTCTGTCTGAGTCTAACGATAGATTAGTTTCCCTTGCTAACAGGTGAACCAGACTGAAATGTCATATTACAATAACAGCAATCAAGAATAAGCAACTGGCTAAAATATTCAAACTATACTAGATCTAGGTACGATATATTTCATTTGAACGTAAGGGAGTGAATATTCCTTGA
This sequence comes from Schistocerca cancellata, assembly GCF_023864275.1. Taxonomy (NCBI): domain Eukaryota; kingdom Metazoa; phylum Arthropoda; class Insecta; order Orthoptera; family Acrididae; genus Schistocerca; species Schistocerca cancellata. The sequence goes on along the minus strand of NC_064628.1, from coordinate 239,486,257 downwards.
GAAAACAAATAATAATCTGTACAAAAGATACAATTATTTCATAACCATTTCAATAGTTGTAATTCCCTATAATTAAACTGACAAAAGAACCTCCTGCCGAAGCCAGTGATGCTCCAATATTAGTAATCATTTACGTATGATTACCATTAGCTTCCTACTATAATGTGCAGATAGTAAGTGTTTTTCAGAGCCAGTTGTTGCCTAAACGTATTAATCCTCCTCCATTGTAATTCAAGCCAAATCACTGGTACATCACTTGCTACATTGTGGCCCGCATCTCGTGGTCGTGCGGTAGCGTTCTCGCTTCCCACGCCCGGGTTCCCGGGTTCGATTCCCTGCGGGGTCAGGGATTTTCTCTGCCTCGTGATGGCTGGGTGTTGTGTGCTGTCCTTAGGTTAGTTCGGTTTAAGTAGTTCTAAGTTCTAGGGGACTTATGACCACAGCAGTTGAGTCCCGTAGTGCTCAGAGCCATTTGAGCTACATTGTGCTACTGCCTTGTATCTTATCAGCAAAACAGAAGTTCATTATTAAGTAAAGTCAATCCCAATAATTAACTTTCTTTACCAACCACGCTAGCACAGGGTACAACTTTGTCTAATTAGGCTGGCTATCGTTTCCTTTTACGTAATTATTTATTACTTGATTATTAATAGAACGGTGGTTCGATTACCGTTTGTTTTGCTATTGTTTTCTCTCAATAGCAATATCTCCAGAGTCGATAGAACAGTCTGACACCCTTTCGTCACACACAGTAACGATCACAAAATAAAAACCCTTTCACAGAAATAGCATTATCGGCATCACACTAGTTCAATAGTAGACAGTATCGTTATAACCCAATTCCATTGAGACAGTCTTAGAGTTATTGAGAGAAAGTCTACAGTAGGTAGTGCGGAAATACCCACATGATGCAAATACGACTTTAATCTACAGAGTGTAGACTGGGACGTTTATGAATTCATTACAGGGAGTACAGAGAGTGTTACGAATTACTTTTGAACACTTTTTCTGAAAACTGTCTTGAGCAACTACTTCGACAGCCAACAAACAATGGAAATATTTTAGATCTTGTAGCTACAAACAGGGCTGACCTAATCAAGACGCCAGTATGGAGACAGGAATTAGAGATCACGACGTCATCATAGCGACTTTGGTTACTAAGGTTAATAAATGAATCATTAATGTTTGGGGAGCATTTCTGTTAGAAAGAGAAACTAGACAGTTGTTAGCATCCGACTTGACAGTAAAGTGACGTCATATAGTTCCACCTCTATGGGTGAAGAGGAATTATGGGTAAAGTGTAAACGGATTATAAATCATACTCGATGCCGATTGAGTGTGTTAAGAACAGAAAAAACCCATCGTGGCTTAACAACGAAATTCGTAAAATCCTGAAGAGGCCAAAACTGTTGCACTCTTTGTTCAAAAGAAAAGGCGCAAGTGACTGCAGGCAAAAAGACAAATGAGCGAAGCTTACAAATACTACTACCATCATACCTTAGCAATACTGGGTCTAAGGCTTCAACCCAGTCATTCGTTGACCAGTCTGGTATGGCAGTAGAATACGGCAAAAGTAAGGCCGAAGTTTTAAATTCGCGTTTAGGAAATATTTCACGCAGGAGAATCGTACAAACATACCGTTGATTCGCCGTCTCACAGATTCCCGTATGCAGGACACGGTAATAAGCGTCCTTGGCGTAGAGAAACAACTGAAAGAGCTGAAAGTAAAAGTCGCCAGGCGCTGATGGAATCCCAATTCGGTGCTACAAAGAGTAATCTACAGCACTGGCCTCTTGCATGGCTTTCTTTCACAGCGAATCTCTCGCCCAGGGCAAAGTCCCAAGAAATTGGAAGAGAGTGAAGGTGACTCCCGTGTATAAGAAGGGTAAAAGAACGGACCCGCAGAATTACAGACGAATTTCTACAAAACCAGTTTGCTGCAGAATCCTTGAACATATTCCCAGTTAGAATATAATAAATGTCCTTTAGAGGAAAAAGCTTATGTTCGCGAACCACCACTGTACTAGAAAGCATCGCTCGTGCGAAACGCAGCTTCCGCGTTTCTCACATGATATACTACGAACCTTGGGCGATGGGCAACAGGTAGATAATATATTCCTAGATTTCCGCAAAGCTTTTAAACATGGTGGCACACTACCAACTGTTATCGAAGGCACAAGCATACGGAATAGGTTCCCAGGTAAGTGACTAGTTGGATGTCTTGGAAGTCTTCTTAAGTAACAGAACCAAGTATGTTGTCCTCGACAAAGAGTGTTTTTCAGAACAAGGGTATCGTCAGGAGTGCCACAGGAAAGTGTGATAAAACCAGTGTTATTATCTACACGCGTAAATGATCTGGCAGACAGAGTAAGCAGCAGTCTGCGGCTGTTTGTTGATTATTGCTGTAGAGTATGGGCAAGTGTTTTCGTTGACTGACTCTAGGAAGATACAGAACTAGTTGTTGGCATGATGAATGTCAGCTAGCTCTAAATGTACAAAAGTTCAAGTTAATGCAGATGAGCAGAGATAACAAACTCATAATGTTGGAGCACAGCATTAGTAGTCCGGTGCTTGACACAGCCTCATCGGTTAACTATCTAGGTGTAACATTCCAAATTATGGAAGGATTGTAGTAGGAATGGCGAATGGTCGACATTTTGGGAGAATTTTACGGGAATGTGGTTTACCTGTAAAGGGGAACGCATATACACTCCTGGAAATTGAAATAAGAACACCGTGAATTCATTGTCCCAGGAAGGGGAAACTTTATTGACACATTCCTGGGGTCAGATACATCACATGATCACACTGACAGAACCACAGGCACATAGACACAGGCAACAGAGCATGCACAATGTCGGCACTAGTACAGTGTATATCCACCTTTCGCAGCAATGCAGGCTGCTATTCTCCCATGGAGACGATCGTAGAGATGCTGGATGTAGTCCTGTGGAACGGCTTGCCATGCCATTTCCACCTGGCGCCTCAGTTGGACCAGCGTTCGTGCTGGACGTGCAGACCGTGTGAGACGACGCTTCATCCAGTCCCAAACATGCTCAATGGGGGACAGATCCGGAGATCTTGCTGGCCAGGGTAGTTGACTTACACCTTCTAGAGCACGTTGGGTGGCACGGGATACATGCGGACGTGCATTGTCCTGTTGGAACAGCAAGTTCCCTTGCCGGTCTAGGAATGGTAGAACGATGGGTTCGATGACGGTTTGGATGTACCGTGCACTATTCAGTGTCCCCTCGACGATCACCAGTGGTGTACGGCCAGTGTAGGAGATCGCTCCCCACACCATGATGCCGGGTTTTGGCCCTGTGTGCCTCGGTCGTATGCAGTCCTGATTGTGGCGCTCACCTGCACGGCGCCAAACACGCATACGACCATCATTGGCACCGAGGCAGAAGCGACTCTCATCGCTGAAGACGACACGTCTCCATTCGTCCCTCCATTCACGCCTGTCGCGACACCACTGGAGGCGGGCTGCACGATGTTGGGGCGTGAGCGGAAGACGGCCTAACGGTGTGCAGGACCATAGCCCAGCTTCATGGAGATGGTTGCGAATGGTCCTCGCCGATACCCCAGGAGCAACAGTGTCCCTAATTTGCTGGGAAGTGGCAGTGCGGTCCCCTACGGCACTGCGTAGGATCCTACGGTCTTGGCGTGCATCCGTGCGTCGCTGCGATCCGGTCCCAGGTCGATGGGCACGTGCACCTTCCGCCGACCACTGGCGACAACGTCGATGTACTGTGGAGACCTCATGCCCCACGTGTTGAGCAATTCGGCGGTACGTCCACCCGGCCTCCCGCATGCCCACTATACGCCCTCGCTCAAAGTCTGTCAACTGCACATACGGTTCACGTCCACGCTGTCGCGGCATGCTATGAGTGCTAAAGACTGCGATGGAGCTCCGTATGCCACGGCAAACTGGCTGACACTGACGGCAGCGGTGCACAAATGCTGCGCAGCTAGCGCTATTCGACGGCCAACACCGCGGTTCCTGGTGTGTCCGCTGTGCCGTGCGTGTGATCATTGCTTGTACAGCCCTCTCGCAGTGTCCGGAGCAAGTATGGTGGGTCTGACACACCGGTGTCAATGTGTTCTTTTTTCCATTTCCAGGAGTGTAGAACGTTACTGCGACCCATTGTTGTGTACTACTCGAGTGTTGTTGTGTACTACTCGAGTGTTTGAGATCCGTACCACGTCGGATTAAAGGAATACATCGAAGCAATTCAGAGGCAGGCTGCTAAATTTCTTACTGGTAGGTTCGAAACATAAACAAGTTTTACGAAGTTCATTCGGGAACTCAAACGAAATGACTGGAAGGAGGGCGACGTTCTTTTCGAGAAGCATTATTGACAAAATATAGACAGCCGGCATTTGAGGCTGACTGCAGATCGGTTCTATTGCAACCAAAGTACAATTCGCGTAACGAGCACGAACAAAAGATTAGAGAGATTAGGGTTCGTGCGGACGCATTTGTATATATATATAGTCGTTTGCCGCTCGTTCTACTTGCGAGTGGAACAAGAAAGGAAATAACTACGTGGTACAGGGTACCCTCTTCCACGCACCACACGGTGGCTTGTGGAGTATGTATGTGGATGTAGATGAAGGTAATTTCTGGGACAGTGTGACAGGAACATTACTGTTTACTATATATATAGGGTGAATGGCCTAAAACTTGCAGTGAGATATTGCGGAAATGGAAAGTGCTACTGAAGTGTAGCTTTCATAGAATGGATTGGTAGTCAGGGGCTAGCTTTGTTAGGCAATCAACAGACTGTAGTAATAACTAGAAAGTGTATGATTTGCGTAAACATACACCTTTTTAAATGGAAGCCTTTTGACACTAACAGACAAATAGTAAATTAGGATGGCAGTGGTGTTCGTTGTAGGATTCTAGTGCGACTCGTTTGTGAGATATCGTAATTGCCACACTAACACTTGTCTGTGACATTCAACCTGCGTAGTTACTAGGCACGATGTGGCTATGTCTGCTTACAGTGTGCTTGTTTGTGCCTTGAATGCATTGCGATTTGCTATTCAGTTCTTGTGTGATAGTGCAAGCAGTAGGTTGTTGGTGGACAATGAGAGTTTCCAATGCAGGAAAAGCTGACATGGTACTGGTATATGGAGAGTATAGTAAAAATGCAGTTCGTTCTTGTATGGTGTAGGCGGCAAGATATCCCAATAGACATCAAACATCTTAGCAATTATTTTTCAACCTCTTCAACCACTTCCGTGAAAGTGGTAGTGTAACACCTAGACAACGTAATAGACACAAACAAGTGAGGACAGAAGGGAGATAACGTTTTTCCTGCTGTTGCAGTTGATCCACATATTTGCTCCCGCGCAATCTCACGAGGAAGTGGCATGAGACAACCGAGTGTCCTATGCATTCTCCATCCCAATGACATCTCTCTTCATCAAGAGCTGCATGGAAACGATTATGAGAATAGTGTTAGCTTCTGTACATGGTGTAATACGACTAGTTACTGAATGCTTCGACACCACTAAAAACTTGGCAGTTTTTGTAATCCCAATCCACAATACGTAATGGACAAAAGTTAGGTAGTATAGTTTTTCTTAATTTCTATCATCAAATTAAACAGTATGGTTAACTTATACACCGAATCAACATTTAACTGTAATTAACAGAAAGTTGCAATCAGTTAGAAAACCTGGTGTTGTGAGTTACCAAACTGTCGTAAACACCAGGGAAAGTTATAATTTTATTGTAGTGACTGCATTATTACATTACCATAGAAGTGTTAGGAGAAACATCTACGTTGTAATTAAACCAATAATTAACTTGATAAATTCATATCTTTCAGCTTTCATAAAAACAGACTTTTGGAACATTTATCAGTCATCTGATGTATTCAACGTGACTTGTGTACCTTGTATATCACAAAACACTAATTATATCAGTTGTAATTAACTTTTCATTAATAATTCTCGAACATTCTGATGTAAACTCTATTGATTTCCAGTTGTTTGGATACTACGGAATTATCGTACATAAGTTTAACGTGGAATTCCGTTTTGACATTTTGTACTGTACCTCAAATACTGTTAGCAATAAAGTTCAATGTGAAACGAAGATGTAATTAAGGATTTTGCGATAGGTAATGTTATTGTAACTTCATATCCAAATTTCAACGCTAGCTTCAAGAGAACAATATTTATAAATGTATTCAGAATGCATCATCATTTATTGTTTTTAAAACGGTACTAAGCGTTTGTTGTAAATCACAAACTTTTCGTTATAAATCAGTCTACATAATTGTTTTCGACCACAGGCCAAAGGACATACATTCTTGAGATAGGGTATATACTGAGCGGTGCAACGCACTTGGAATCAGTCGCATTTTGGCAATGTAATGTCGCAAAATCTGTAACAATTGCTACTTTGTCCCTCATGTTGGCAGAAGACAGTCCATCATGAACATCTTTGTACATGATACAGGGTTGTTCTTATCGGAATAGACAGCAAACCAACACCGACAACGATAGTTCAGGTATACATGCCGATGTCGCAAGCTGAAGGTGAAGAGATAGAGAAAGTGTATGAGGATACTGATAGGGTAATACAGTATGTAAAGGGGGATGAAAATCTAATAGTTATGGGGGACTGGAATGCAGTTTTGGGGAACGAGTAGAAGAAAGGGTTACAGGAGAATATGGGTGGGAGAAAGAGTAATTGAGTTCTGTAACACGTTTCAGCTAGTAATAGCGAATTCTCTGTTCAAAAATCACAAGAGGAGGAGGTATACTTGGAAAAAGACCGGTGATACGGGAAGATCTCTCAGTTAGATTACATCATGGTAAAACAGAGGTTCCGAAATCGGATACTCGATTGAAAGGTGTACCCAGGAGCAAATGTAGACTCAGACCACAATATAGTAGTGATGAAGAGTAGGTTGAAGTTTAAGACATTGGTCAGGAAGAATCAATACCCAAAGAAGTAGGATATGGCAGTACTAAGGAATGACGTGATACGGTTGAAGTTGTCTAAGGCTATAGATACAGCAGTGAGAAATAGCTCAGTAGGCAGTACAGCTGAAGAGGAACGGACATCTCTAAAAAGGGCCATCACAGATATTGGGAAGTAAAACATAGATACAAAGGAGGTAAATTTGAAGAAACCATGGGTAACAGAAGAAATACTTCAATTGATCGCTGAAGGGAAGAAGTACAAAAATCTTCCGGGAAACTCAATAACACAGAAATACAAGTTGCTGAGGAATAAAATAAATACGAAGTGCATGGAATCTAAGACGAAATGACTACAGGAAAGATGTGAAGACATCGAAAAAGAAATGATAGTCGGAAGGACAGGCTCAGCAAACAGGAATGTCAAAACAACCTTCGCTGACATTAAAAGCAGGGATGATAACATTAAGAGTGCAACAGGAATTCCACTGTTAAATGCAGAGGAGAGAGAGAATAGGTGGAAAGAGTACATTGAAAGCCTCTATAAGGAGGGAGATTTGTGATAGATGAAGAAACAAGAGTCGATTTAGAGGAGATAGGGCATCCAATATTATAATCAGAATTTAAGAGAGATTTCGAAGATTTAAGAGCAAATATGCCAGAAGGAATGGATAATATTCCATGAGAATTTCTAAAATCATTGGGGGAAGTAGCAACAAAACGACTATTCACGTTGGTGTGTAGAATGTACGAGTCGTGCGATACACCATCTGCCTTTCGGCAAAACATTATCCACATAATTCCGAAGACGGCAAGAGCTGACAATTATGGGAATTATCGCCCAATCAGACTAACAGCTTGTGCATCCAAGTTGCTTACAAGCATAATATACAGCAGAATTGAAAAGAAAATTGAGGATTTTTAGGAAAGGTAAAGGCACGAGAGAAGCAATTTTGACATTGCGGTTAATAATGGAAGCAACACTAAAGAAACATCAAGACGCGTTCATAGGATTTATCGACCTAGGAAAAGCGTTCGACAGTGTAAAGTGGTGCAAGATGTTCGAAAATCTGAAAAAAGTAGGGATAAGCTATAGGGAGAGACGGATCATATATAATATGTACAACGACCAAGAGGGAGTAATAAGAGTGGACGAAGTGCTCGTATTAAAAAGTGTGTAAGACAAGGACGTAGCCTTTCGCTCCTACTGTTCAATCGGTACGTCGAGGAAGCAATGATGGAAGTAAAAGAAAGGTTCATGAGTGGAATTAAAATTCGAGGTGAAAGGATACCAATGATACGATTCGCTGAGGACATTGCTATCGTTAGTGAAAGTGAAGAAGAATTACATGGTCTGCTGAACAGAATGAACAGTCTAATGAGCATGGATTGAGAGTAATTCGAAGAACGACGAATGTAATGAGAAATAGTAGAAGTGAGGACAGCGAGAAAGTTAATGTCAGATTGATGGTCCCGGAGTAGATGAAGTTAAAGAATTCTGCCACCTAGGCAGTAAAATAACGAGAGACGGACGGAGCAAGGAGGACATCAAAAGCAGACTAGCAATGGCAAAAAGGGCATTCATGGTCGAGAAATCTACTAATATAAAATATCGGCCTTTATTTGAGGAAGAAATTTCTGAGAATGTGTTCTGGATTACAGCATTGTATAGTATAGAAACATGGACTGGGGGAAAACCGGAACAGAAGAGAATCGAAGCATTTCAAATGTGGCGCTGAGAGTCAAATGTTGAAAATTAGTGGACTGATAAGGTAAGGAATGAGGAGGTTCTGCGCAGAATCGGAGAGTTAAGGAACATGTGGAAAACGCTGATAAGAATAAGGGACAGGATGATAGGACATCTGTTAAGATATCAGGGAATGACTTCAGTGGTACTAGAGGGAGCTGTAGAGGGCAAAAACTGTAGAGGAAGACAAAGATTGGAACACATCCAGCAAGTAATTGAGGACTTAGGTTGCTAGTGCTACTCTGAGATGAAGAGGTTAACACAGGGGAGGAATTCGTGGCGGGCCGCAACCAGCCAGTCAGAAGAGTGATGACAAAAAAAAAAAAAAAAATCAGAATCCAAGATTTCGTCACGCCCCAATTGAGAAACACGTGAGCCAGTCGGGCGATGCCCTGACGGCTGAATCGACAGCTTCCGCTTGTATGGGGAGGGCGACGGCTTCTCCTGAACGTGCTGACTTCACGGTCATTGCCTCTTCTGCTCTGTCCGCTGTTTGCCAGTGTGTAATTCTTCTAAACTAAACTAAGCTTTTTATTTATTTTCTAATTTCTACTTCACCTCACCTTGATTTCACAAATTTATTTACCTATCTTAAGTACCACTCAACAGCAGGAATGTTGAGGCAATATTATTCATCCAATAAAGATGTGACTTAGATGAACTTGTTCGATCGATTATTGAATACTGTTTGTCAGTCTAGGACTCCTAGAAGGTAGGACTGGTTAAAGAGGTAGAGAAGATCAAACAAAGGGCGGCACATTGGCACGTGATCGTTTAGTCGGCGCGACAGTGTTACAGAGATGTTCATCGAACTCCAGTGGCAGGCTACAAGAGAGGTGTGTGTCATGGTGAGGTTCACCATTGAAATTTCAAGTGTGCGCTTTCTGCAAACCGTCGGAGAACACAAACGTCTTTCGAAACGACCACAACGAGAAAACTGGAGAAATTAGAGATAATACAGAGAAGCACGACAATCATTCTTGCAGCGCACCCTTCGTGAATGGAATAAAGTAAGGGAAATTGTGGTAGTACAAACTCTCCTCCCCTCCCCGCACACATCAGGTGGCTTACGGAGTATTGAAGTAGTAAGGCTGTAATTAATACCTCGAAAAAATGGTTCAAATGGCTCTGAGCACTATGGGACTCAACAGCTGAGGTCATAAGTCCCCTAGAACTTAGAACTACTTAAACTTAACTAACCTAAGGACAACACAAACATCCATGCCCAAGGCAGGATTCGAACCTGCGACCGTAGCGGTCGCGCGGTTCCAGACTGAAGCGCCTAGAACCGCTCGGCCACAACGACAATAACTCGAAAAGAAATATCATTTACGTAACTTACTTTTTAGAGGAAATAATTAAAATGCGCAAGCGCGTCTGTGTATGCGCGTGTTCTGGAAAATATTATCCATGTATTTTGAATCTACTAGAACGTTTCAACACTTCATCGTTTCGAATCGTGCTCGTCTCATAGGTTTTTAGAATGGCCTGTGAGGGCCTCGATGTCTTGCGGTCAAACGGACCTGCAAACGTCATTATTTTTACGTTTATGAAGTTACACATTCAAGCTGAATTATTTCTTAAAAATAATTTGGTTAAAAAGTAATTAACGAAGAAGAAACCGTTGAGATACGCATCCATTGAGGTGGTCACGCCATCCAGATCCACGCCGCAAACCCGAGCCGAATAGCTGTTGCGCATGCTAATGTATACGGCTAATTGTGATGCAGCAGTGCATTAGATTCAGTGCCAGGCGCCGGCGAGTAGCAGAGTTTAACTTAAATACAGCCCTTGTGTGTGACACACACCATAAATCAGGCACGAGGAAACGGCGCATGCAATTCCAGTGAAACGTGTGTCTCACGTGGGTTTGCGTGTCCAACAGCCGTTCACCGGCGCATTTCGCTCTGAGTCTCACGGACTGACAGCAGACTGCCGGATACATTTCGGCTGAGGAAGGGAGAAGAAAGCGCGGCGTCTCAGATTTGGCGATTAGAAGTTCAACGCCACCGGAAATGGCAAGTGGCGGCAAGTAAGTTGTCGAGGACCTGGCGTGTCACCGCGCAGTCTCCGGCAGCTGCACTTACAAGTCGCTGCACCGGGAACGAGCACACCGGTTGCGGGGGGACTACTTCACCAGTGGACTGAGCACTATGGAAGTGCTTTGTGTATTAACGTCAGAGGACCGTCAAGTTTATTTAAATCGCCCAATACTGACATTGCCTCATTACATATTACTGACTTTGCAGTAAAATAAAAAAAGTTTACTTCTCCTACAAGGTAACACCACCAATTAGACCTCATATATTAAATAACAAAAGCACGTTTGCAAGATATCAGCACCAGCAATCGATCTCACGCGAAAATTTGGGCCACAAATATGACCGTATACAGATATAACCGGAATGTACAGCTTTTAAACTTGGCGCTTTAAAGATTTCTTTTTCTTGTTTCTTTTCTTCTGCTTAATTTTCTCTGCGCGTACGTCTTTGTTTGTCTACAATACTTTTTTTTGTTTTTTATTATGAAATGCTATTATGTTCTGCTTTATTTGTATTGCTACATGAATCTCTTTTTAACTAAGTATGCAAAAGTTTTAGAGCATGTTTCATTTTCAGAATGAGATTTTCACTCTGCATCGGAGTGTGCGCTGATATGAAACTTCCTGGCAGATTAAAACTGTGTGCCCGACCGAGACTCGAACTCGGGACCTTTGCCTTTCGCGGGCAAGTGCTCTACCAACTGAGCTACCGAAGTTTGGAAGGTAGGAGACGAGGTACTGGCAGAAGTAAAGCTGTGAGTACCGGGCGTGAGTCGTGCTTCGGTAGCTCAGTTGGTAGAGCACTTGCCCGCGAAAGGCAAAGGTCCCGAGTTCGAGTCTCGGTCGGGCACACAGTTTTAATCTGCCAGGAAGTTTCATGTTTCATTTTCTTTGTAATGCTTATGTCTAATGGAAACTGTAAACTAAATGTAATATTCAGCCGGCCGGTGTGGCCGTGCGGTTCTAGGCGCTACAGTCTGGAACCGGGCTACCTCTACGGTCGCAGGTTCGAATCCTGCCTCGGGTATGGATGTGTGATGTCCTTAGGTTAGTTAGGTTTAATTAGTTCTAAGTTCTAGGGGACTGATGACCTCAGAAGTTAAGTCGCATAGTGCCCAGAGCCATTTGAACCATTTTTGTAATATTCAGTACTGTAGTACGAACGAACGTAGATGCGAGAGCGATATCCACGTATAATTGCAGTCGGGCAGTGAAGACAATGAGTATCTGTGCGGTGTCGTGGTGTAGGAGGGGTTCATGTTGTGTTATCGTGCTAGACAGAATCGCACGAAAATCCGTGGTCACGTTTTTTATTTTTCGGCCACAGTATGTACCGAATTTTGACGTGGACGTGATGAAACAAACGCCTGACTCTGTGAATACTGTTGATCTTCGTGGAGTGCTATAAACAGCAGTGACGATGCACATGCGGGTGGGCTGTGATTGTAGTTGAAGGAAGTGAACTTTTTTGAACGTAACAGAGGTGCTCAAGCTAATCTACGCTGAATTTACTATCTCGTGTGCAACTTACTGAGCTACCACGCGCGTTAAAAGATTAACTGTTGCCGTGGAGACTTACAAACTGATTGAGACGTTTCTTCTGACAGAGCTGTAAAAGCGTACGGACTGTAATACGCGATCAGCTCGTGGGACTGAATGCAGAATGTCGAATTAAAACAACTTCCAGCCATCTAAATTTCAAATGCATTTTACTCAATAACCAATTTCGATGATATATCCCCCAGACCAACTAGGGAGACTGGGAGATTCCCACCTCTTGTCCAGTCAAAATGAATGGTAACCGTTGATTTTTGACACAGCTGTCCCTTCAATCATCACTTGTCGACCAAAGATGGAGTAATAAATTGCCGAAACTGGTAGCTCAATAAAATATATTTGACATTTAAAAACACTGACAGATGTTTTGATTCGACACTCTATACTGAATAGCCGCCGTCTTGCAACGATCTGTATAAAGATGGACTTACAGAGACTAGAACACTGTACAGTTTTAAAAGTATGTACGGTACTTTAGAAACATAAACGTGTGCTTGGAACTTCGTAATCGTGCACATACGAGACTGGATCTACACAACTAGTGGCGGCTGCTGTGTGAGAGCAAAAGAGCACGTGACCACCCTAAATTTCGACACCTTGCGAATTTATTTATTATTTTTCTTTGAATGCTGTTAAACTTAACATAGATACTGCAATCGCAATCTGAAAGGCACGGCACTTAAATGTATCCTATTGCTCCTATGCACTCCCTTTCTTAGCATCAGGGTCGCGAGTACACCTTCAGCTGTGCACGTTTTAACGAGCTTTTACGCATGCACATCTCGCATGACGTAACTGCCATAAGGGCCAAATACATAAGGATCTGATAAGCAATGTGCACCATTCACGATGTGCATAGCTGGCCCCTGCCACTCAATTAGAAGTTTATGTCAGTACCACCAGATGGTAGCACACTGCGGCAGACTTTTATACATGATCGCTCGGTATATATCCTGCAAGACGATGGCACACACTTGGCATATGCTAATTCCCTCACTGTACACTGCAGTAAAATTAGATCGAATGTCAGTATATGTTAAAGTTGACGCACAATAAACCTATTTTGGGGGTTTCTGAATGAGTTTTAGTTGGTAGGTTCTGGGGAAGGGGAGAAGAACAAACAGCGAGGTCATCGGTCCCATCGCATTAGGAAATGGTGAGGAAGGAAGTCGGTCATGCCCTTTCAAAGGATCAATCCCGACATCTGCCTGAAGCGATCTAGGGAAATCACGGAAAACATAAATCAGGTTCCACAGATTGCGAGGCCATTGTACTAACCACTGCGCCACCTCGATCGATGAGTTTTAGTATGTTTGTAAGTAGGCTGTTTATGTTTTCTTTATGTAAGTAGGCTGTTTATGTTTTCTTATTGGCAACGTTACGTAGCGCTCTGTATGCAAATCACTGGCTGTACTGTGTGCAGTCTGTGGCTAGTTTGCATTGTTGTCTGCCGTTATAGTGTTAGGCAGCGGCAGCTGGATGTGAACAGCGCGTAGCGTTGCGCAGTTGGAGGTGAGCCGTTAGCAGTGGTGGATGTGGGGAGAGAGATGGCGGAGTTTTGTAATTTGTCATGAACTGCTATATATATTATGACTATTAAGGTAAATACATTGTTTGTTCTCTATTAATATCTTTCATTTGCTAACTATCCCTATCAGTAGTTAGTGCCTTCTGTAGTTTGAATCTTTTATTTAGCTGGCAGTAGTGGCGCTCGCTGTATTGCAGTAGTTCCAGTAACGAAGATTTTTGTGAGGTAAGTGATTTGTGAAAGGTATAGGTTAATGTTAGTCAGGGCCATTCTTTTGCAGGGATCTTTGATAGTCAGATTGCGTTGCGCTAAATAATGTTGTGTGTCAGGTTAAGCACAGTCGTGTATAAATTATTCAAAGGGGACGTTTCATATGTCGACCCTTAGCCTAGGATACCTCACTGGAATCTTCTGATTTTTTCTTGTAGTTTGTGTATTTAGTGTAGCTTTTGTTTATTGCTAGCGCGTAATTGTAGAGAGAATTTCCTTTGTAGTTGTAGTTTTTCATTCTTGTACAGTAAAACAGTTGTGGCATGCATGTAGATTTGGACCAAGTATTTCACAGCTACGCTTGCAATTAACTGGATATTATTTTCAGTGCTACGTTAATGTGTTCCCATATTTTGGCTCTTCAAATTGTGTTTTTCTGTGTGGTCTTGTGAAATATTGTCACAATAATGGCGTGTGAAAAACGTAACACTAGGCTCCAAAGTAAACTGAGAAATGACAGTGAAGACGAAAGTAGTGTGTTAGCGCCACCATGTAATGAATTAACTAATGTTCAACATAGTAATTTGGTAACTGTGCATAGGGAAATGGAGCGGGCGGCAAACAATGGCGTAGGCAGTGAAACAATTAGTCAACAGGGAAGCATTATCGATCGATCGCTCGGCAACAGCTCGCCTCAGGAGTCCGAAATGACAGCACACAATTTTGCAAATACTGTAGATTCAGGTTTTGGGTCCTCACCGTTTTCTCAAATGAGTCAAGACACATTTTCTGCTTGTCAAAATGTGAATGTTGCCGGTGCAAACGCACTGACGAAAAGCGTAGAGGAACAGATTCCAGACACTAATGCATTGTTATTACAGCTAATGCAACAAATGGAACAAAATCAGAGACAAACACAGCAAAAGTTAGACACAATGGAACAAAATCTTCGAAAGTTAGACACAATGGAACAAAATCTTCAAAAGTTAGACTCCACACTTGAACAAACACGTGAAGATTTAACCACTGAGTTACATAACATCGAATCGAAATGTCAAAAGTTCTGTAATGACGTAAAAACACAATTTTGTGATTTTTCCAACCTATTTTTTCGCGTCATGAAAATGCATTACAGAATCACGAAGCAGCCATAAAAGAACTGCAAACTATTGTTCATGAAAATCATGAGACCTTGCAAGCTAAAATTGACTCAGTTGCATCTACCGATTCGGTTACGCAACTTGCAAAAACTCAGGAAAATTTAAAGGACACAGTAGATACCCTGAAAATTGGTTCAGAAAGACACATGGAGGAAATAAGTACACTATCGGAGAAAGTAGCCGAACTTTCGGATCAGGTCACTAACTTATCTACAAAGGTAGATGATGATCTGAATGACACAAGACCCGTAGCCTTCACTGACACAGAAGAGTATGAACAAATAAGAAAATTCAAACAAAATCAAAATCAAATCAATACACAGTACAAAAGAGAAATCTGGGAAGTACAAGATCAGTTGACGCAGGTAATACAAGAATTACGTATTTCAGAGGACACTCACGCTCCAACATGGGAAGAGGAACTTAGAAATATGGAAAAGCCACAAAATAATAACACAGGGCATTTCGGTAATTATGAAAGAAATTGGCAAGGTACACCGAATTTTGAGATGGAACCGCCGACACGACGTAACAATGACCGATATGCTACTCGCCGACACGATGATTTTGACTATAAGCTGTTCATTAGTACACGTAAATTCAAAACGTTTAAGAATTCTGCCAACGACATTCATCCACAAGCGTGGCTCCATCAATTCTCTCATTGTTTCCCTCCTAACTGGTCATTGGAGCACAGGTTAGAATTTATGTGTGGCTACTTAGAGAATGAACCATCTGTAAGAATGCGATCGGTCATTCACGATTGTCACAGTGAAGGAGAATTTTACCATGCCTTCCTCTCAGCATATTGGTCTCAAGCCACACAAGACCGAGTAAAACATGGCATCATAATGATGAAACATTTCGAACAATCTGAATTTTCCAGTCTTGTCAAATATTTTGAAGACATGTTGCATAAGAATCAATATCTTTCAAACCCATACAGCCCTTCAGAACTCATCCGCATTTGCTTAATGAAAGTGCCTGAACATTTAAAAAATATTATTTTGGCAGGGCGTTGTAAAGACGACATTGAAGCTTTTCAGGGACTCTTACAAGAATTAGAAATTGACACAGACAGTCGCGGGATGCGAAAACAGGAAAACAATCACTACAGGTCACATCCGTCACAATTCCATGACGGCAGAAACAATAACTGGCCACGACAAGCATATTCTTACAACGTAAATCGTGACCAAAACAGACACCACCCGTATGACAACCACTGGCAGAGTAATAATTACAGGGAAAGATCACCTCTCCGCGGTAATGACTATCACAGAGACAATCAGAGAAACAGACAATACGGCAATCAGAACAATTATTATCAAGAGAGACAGAGTAACTTGAGACGCAACGGTCCACCACGCAGTTACGACTCAGGGAGAAATTCTCCACCACATAACCGACAAATAAGAAACTATGTAAACTACCGACAAAACGACAGATCTGAATTCCATCAGAACTGGCGAGCTTCAAATAGAGCTGGGCCCTCTCGGCAAGGCGAATTTGTAGAAGTTAGACCTCCAAATCCCAATAACGATGCGCGCCAACAAAGAGACAATAGGCAATGACTCACACCGCTGGCAGCCACAAGACGTACTTATGAAACTGACGACACAGCTGCCGTAGCTAGTAATTACGTAAAAATGGAAGACATTAGGGACATCTTACTCCAGGAACACGACGTAAAACATAACAACATTGCATATCCTGTGATTCACATTACTGTAAATGTCGTAAAATTTACGGCAGTACTTGACTCTGGCAGTCCCATTTCAGTAATTAGTGAAACAGCTTTTAGCAAATGCAACAAATCGAACGATTGCCCCACACTTTCGTTACGTAAGATTAAATTACAAGGTGCAATCTTTGGAAAAAGTGTAGATGTACGCCAACAAACCGATTTAGAATTCTTTTCCCAAAGCCACAGCTTCTCTATGAACTTTCTTATTGTTCCATTATTGTCGACGGAAATTATACTGGGAGTAGACTTTTTGAATGAATACAAAGCAATCTTAAGCTTTCACGATGCTGAAATAAGTTTAGAGAAAGAAGGTAAGTCAATAGCTTTGAAATTTGAAGACTGGCTCTCAAACCATGATGAGGAAATTAATCGGCTTTACGTTCTGTTAGACAACAGTTCGGAATTTTCTACGGAACTAGACACTAAAAATCACTCTGCAAGTACTGACAGGGATGATATCGACGGCATATTTGAAATTATTGAGTTAATTCAGAATAAAATTCAAACAATTGAGAATTGTAATGACACTGATAGGCAGGACCTTTTTGAGATTTTACAAGCACATTCCACAGTTTTTACTCACAAAACAGGAACAATCAAGGGATTTCAATACCAATTTTGTGTTCGTGAGCATACTAAATTTTGTGTTAGACCATACATAATTCCAGCACATTATAGGGACCGTGTTAGAACAGAAATACAATCTATGCTTGACGAGGGCATTATTGAGCCTGCAGTAAGGTCATACAACAATCCGTTACATGTTGTTGAGAAGAAAAATGGATCGATCGGGCTTGTCTTAGATTCGAGACAAATCAGTACTATCATTATTCCTGAAACAGACAGGCCGCAGACGATGGAAGAACTTCTTCAAAATTTTAATGGTGTAAAAGTGTTGTCTTCCATTGATCTCAGATCCAGCTTTTAACAGATCGAACTTCATCCAGAATGTAGAAAATACACAGCTTTCCTTTATTTCGGCGTTTGTTATCAGTTTCGGAAACTTCCTTTTGGTTTGAACATTTCTTCGGCAGCATTCATTCGCGGGTTAAATTCCATATTACCTGAGTTCTTAAAACGTCACATCACCTTATATGTGGACGATATTCTAATAGCAGAAGCTTCATGGGAACAACATAACCGCATCCTCAACAGTTTGTTACGTATTTTTGCAGAATCTGGAATTACAGTTAACTTGGAAAAGTCTGAATTCGGTAGGTCAAAGGTGAAGTTTTTGGGACATATTATTTCTTCTGAAGGCATTCAGCCGGATCCTGAAAAGTTAGAAGCAATCAGAGCCATTCCAGTTCCATCCACAAAAAGACAAGTCCGCAGTTTTCTATGTCTCGTAAATTTTTACCGTCGTTTTCTGAATATGCAAATTCTAGTTACACCAAAACTTTGTTCCCTCACTGGAAAAAATACTATTTGGAACTGGGACGAACAAGCACAGTTGGAATTCAATTCTTTGAAAGAAGCGTTACTTCACGCGCCAATACTAGCTCATCCAGATCTGTCACAAGATCTCTGCCTTAGCACGGATTCTTCCAAAGTCGGTCTTCGTGCCCATTTATTTCAAGAAGCCATAGAAGATGACATTACTGTTCAGAAAACCATTGCTTTTGCTAGCCGAGTGCTAATAAAATCTGAAAAAAAATTATTCCGTTACTGAATTAGAAGCTTTAGCTATCGTTTGGGCATTTAACAAATTCCGTTTCTTTCTTGCTGGTAAGCACGTAAAAGTATACAGTGATCATCGTGCATTAGAGTTTCTTATGTCTTCAAAATTAAATCATGATAGGTTAAAACGTTGGGAATTGTTTCTGCAAGAATTCCGCTTCACAATAGTCTACATTCCCGGCAAGGAGAACATTGTTGCGGACGCACTGTCACGCGCATCGGCTGGGCTTGAGACAAGTAACACAGAAGGCAACATTGAGGAAAATTTCAGTATTCTTTACATTCAGAAAGTCGCCTTTGAAAACTTCATCACTACATCTTTAAAGGACATTGCTCATGAACAAGATAAAGATCCGATTTGGAAAGACATCAAGAGCAAATGGCATGAAAAGACACATACACAGATTCGGCATTATTATCTGATGAGAAACAACATACTGTTCAAACGCTGCACTGTTGATGACAAGCTATGGGTACTTTGCATTCCAGACGATTTTGTTAATAAGCTCATTTGGTACATTCATTTCAGCTACGCACACTTTGGTCCACGAAAATGTTATCATATTCTTAGAACGAATTGTTATTTTAACAATATGCAAAAGAGAATTCGAAGAGTCTTGTCTATTTGTAAACTTTGACAAAAGGCAAAACCATCTACTATCTCACATCGTGCTCCGTTGTTTCCTATTATTCCTTGTAAATTAAAAGAATTTGCTGCTGTTGATCTCTTGGGACCCCTTGTCAGAACATCGAATGTATTTTCGTACGTTCTAGTCGCTGTTGAACTTACTTCAAAATTTGTTTCTTTCACTCCATTACGTAAAGCCACTGGACGGTCTGTATCCAACGACTTTGTTAAAAATTTCTTACGTGAAGTTGGACACGTTAGTAAAGTCATTTCAGATAACGGACCACAATTCAGATCTGCTGTTTGGTCACGCATGCTTCGGAATCATAAAATCAAACCTGTTTTTATTTCATTGTACTCACCACATTGTAACCCGTCTGAACGGATTATGAAAGAAATCAATAAGCTTTGCAGACTTTATTGTCACAGAAATCATCAGCATTGGGACAGATATTTACACTTATTTCAAAATGTGCTGAATGAAATGCCTCATGATTCCACTGCTTTACCACCTGCTCTTGTACTAAAGAATGAAGAACCACCGAACAGAATCAGAGAGCTTGTACCTTTCCCGAATACACGTAAACTTCGACACAAAGACATAATTGATTTGGCTCTTAAAAATATAAAATCTGCAGCAGACAAAAGGAGAAAACTACACGGTAAAGCAAATGCAAAGAAATTATATATTGGTCAGAAAGTTCTCATTAAAGCTCATTCATTGTCACATAAGAAGAAACACTTGAGTCACAAATTCTTTCTAGTTTACAATGGACCTTATAGAATCCGACGTATACCACATGATAATTGCGTTGAAGTTGAAACTCTGCGTACTAGGAAGAGTAAAGGTTTACACCACATTTCACATGTAAAACCGTTTATTGAAAGATAATCTGCTTTTTAACTTTGTCTTTGCCATAAAACGTTTCACTTCACGTTACTAGTATGCTTTAGAAACTGTTACCATGCAACAATGTTTAAAGTTAAATATCCAGTCAAGAACCAAGAGAACTTATAAAAACATAAATTACGAATGCATTGTTATTGCGAACAGATGACACAGTGGTTAGTTAATGTGACAGCTACACGATTTTATCACGATGCTACTAATGAGTGACAATTTACAATGTTGCTTTTGCGGTGTTTCTGTTTTATATCTGCACAGTTCTTCTGAATTATTCTGGAAAGTAAAACATGTTTTAGTAATAACTTTTGTGGTATAGCTACAAGAGACAGCCTTTTCCGTAGCACAACAATACGTTACAGCACAGTACTTTCATCATCACAACAATAAGCGTAATAACTAAGATATCTCTACGCAAAGCATTTCACTTTTGTTTATCATGAGGTAAGTACATTGACTTCTGCAGAACTTAGCTTTCGGAGGAAAATAACTACGACGCTTCCACAGAGATTATCTTACAACAGGATGTACATTTAGCGCTACAGGACACGCATTTCAGTGATTAATTTTGTACTTAAAACATTTATTTTTAAAGATATTTGAAGTACAATGATACAAAAGTTTTCCGTGATACATTTCATTCCATTGCTGTAATTTGTAACACCTGATGGTATAATTACAATAATCCTCAGGGGGGTACACGCTTACTTTGTGTACCATGTGTGTGGCAAGCACAAGGAGCCCTAGCTAATATGGTATTTGCTTATACAACTTTACACATCGGTACCATATTTCTCCAACACAGAATTACACAGCCACCTGATCATTTAACTGAGAGATAACCTTTTTTTTACATCAGTGACACATGTTTACGCAATTACACCGTTGGATAACTTCACACTTACGAAATTGTATTTTGTCTGTACTGTGTGAACTGTTCATATTTTTTCGGACCCATTGTGATACTATGAGAGCTTTGAATGATGTATTTGGTATGAGACCATGATTTTTAAAGTACGTTTGAGGTAGATGACACTACTGAAATGAGCAGAGAATTTTCTTTAGGTTTTGCAGAAAGCTACAACGTTTTTGAGATTTGACTGAGGTGTTATGATGTTATTTTTACGACGACGATTTGTATTATGCTGTTGCGGTATGTTTATGATCAATAAGCCGATGTTATATGAGGAATTTGATTATGCTACATATGTATTAAGATGAAATATTGAAAAAGTGTTGACGAATATGTATATGTGTAGTAAGGTAAGGAGTAATGAATAGTGGTTAGGGACTCTGATTTATGAAAAGGATGTTGGAAACCAAGAAACGTACTTTAAGAGTTATGAAATGTATGTAAATGCGTGAATGTAGCACAATGCCGATGAAAATTTTTTGGACACTGTTATATCAATAGCATTTGGTTTCTACAGATTTGTAACGCAAATTCTTGACCTGTGAAATATTTTTATATGAGACTGTCACTGTAGCGGAAACTGCTGTCGTAAATATTTCCGTAAGAAAGTTAAGTGACCACCTGCACATAATGCATCGTGGGCACCCAGCTGTGCGACAGACGCCCGGAAAAAAAGCCTCGTCAGAAGCACAGGTAGAAAAAAAGAAAGGGGAGGCCATTGTCCTCGCTATTGACATTTCCTTGTTGAAAGCATACTGTGGAGCTCGTAATTTATGATATTTACTGAAATGCCTAATGAAATGATGAGAAATATTTTTATGTCTACACACCTGATTATGACTACTGTCTCTCTAGTTGAGAGATTTTTCTACTAACTTATGAAATGCCTCATGACTACTGAATGATGTTCTTATGCTTTACTTTTTACATAGTTGCTTATTTCATTTGATATCTGGTTTCCAGCTGTCTTGCAGCATTGGTTTCATAAAATAAAATTAAATGCATTTACTAATGTGAACACTTTCTGTCAACAGATCTATTAAATAATTATTTTATGATCCAAATTCTTCGAAAAAGGAGCTCTTGGAATGGAAAGAACAATAAGAAGGGACTGATTACAATAACTGCATATATAATTTTCTTTTCAAGTACTGTGTAATTTTTTGTAGAATTAGTTTTTGTGGTGCACCACTTTAATTACATAGACATTAAGATGTGAATAGACATTTCCCTTTTCTGCTTTGTTGTTTTTACTGTAATATTTTTTCTGCTTGAGCTATGTCATGTTTATTTATAAGTTACTGCTGTTTGCCTGGCATAGTGTTACTGAATTTGACTTTGTGTTACTCTTCTAAGCTAGTTTTACTACTGTTTTATTTTTCTTGTTTGCTGCACAGTGCCTTATATTAGTTGTAGTACTGCAATTGCTTTGCCTATTTAAAATTTTTGTCCTTGATGTTTGTGTTAATTGTTTTATGCTGCTGCATTGCCTCGTCCCTTAGTTTAGCATCTGAGCTCAGTAGATTTAAGTTAGCTTAAGAGGGGGTAGACTATAAGGGAATGAGTTGAGATGAATTGGGAGAAATGCATTGAGAAGTTATACGAAAAAAGTACAGAAAGCAGGTATAGGTAGGATTTTCTTGGAAATAAATGATGAGGTAAGATAATGGAAAATAAATAATGAGGTAAGAAATATGTGAACATATAAATACAGAAAGCATGCTTGGATAGGATTTTTTGGTGGAAGCAAAGGTTGAAATAAGACGAATGATCTATGGAACGAAGTTTTGGGTTGGACTGCAGTACCAAATGTTACACTGAAAACAAACCCTGTCCTTTCCTTTTGTGTTATCCCACTATGTGTTTGTGTACCCTTGTGTATTTGTTTTCTTCCTGTCTCTGTGTAGTTTCATAGAATTTTTTCTTCTTCTAATACTAAGCTACATTCACTATGATGAGGAATACTGTTATCCTCGAATATAATTGGCATTAATAATAATGTGTTATTTACCTTGTAAAGATGTTTAGACATGATTTATTCTGTTTTGTTTTAATGTTCATGTGTGAAGTTGATGTTTCAATAATTATTCTGATCTTTTATATATTTACTCATGTCATAATCCCTGTAACACTGATGTATATGTTTATTTCTATTCTGTTGTAAAGCCTGTACTACAAATGTTATCTGTATTGTTATGCTTTTAAAGATGTATTTTGTACCTTTGTAATTGTATTCTCATGTTATAATATTGTAATTGACACCAGTTAATCAAATTAAGTAACTTGTAAGTTACATTTCACTGCACACATTTCTGTTGGTCATAGTATATGGACAATATGTGAGAAGTAGGGACTGATAGTGTTTGCACGTCTGTCAATAATTCAGCAAGGGACTGGTTAATAGCATTGCTGGTTCTAAGGATAAAAAAAATTAAAAAAAAACTTTGTGAGTGCACAAGTGGTGGTTTATGGACTTGCTATATTCTCTGCAAGACTCTTCGATGGTGATTGTGCACCTGCACAGTCGCAGCAGATGGCTGCTGGCCATCTCTACAAGGACTACAGTGGGTCTGCATCTCTGGTGGCCCACCAATACCACAATCTCTACCAGGACTACAGTGGGCCTGTCCACAATTTCTACAAGGACTGCAGTGGGTCTGCACCTCTGGTGGCCCACCAATACCATACTCTCTACCAGGACTCCAGTGGGTCTACTCTGTGGTGACCTACCTACCAATATTCATCAACTTTGACTGACTCTGCTGTGGGTTTGCTCTGATGTGGCCCATTACCTGTCAGCATATCAAGAGTCAGCACTGTCTTTCTGTTGGAAGGACAACACTACTTCTTCAAGACTGCATGGACATCCACTACTTCCGTGTGCATTGTCTTTTACTGCTCAGACTTTGATAAAAGAAACGGCAGTTTTACTGTGATGAATGATCAGGACTGTCTTTATGGACTGTGAGAAAATTTTAGCTTTTGACCAACATTATATAAATAAGTGTGTCCATTTGATTTCTTTGTTATTGTAATTATGAAAAATTTTATCAAATCATTATTGGCCACTGCCCAAAAAAATTTGTAAAATTTTTTGTGGGGAGCGTGGGGGCTATGTAAGTAGGCTGTTTATGTTTTCTTTATGTAAGTAGGCTGTTTATGTTTTCTTATTGGCAACGTTACGTAGCGCTCTGTATGAAAATCACTGGCTGTACTGTGTGCAGTCTGTGGCTAGTTTGCATTGTTGTCTGCCATTATAGTGTTAGGCAGCGGCAGCTGGATGTGAACAGCGCTTAGCGTTGCGCAGTTGGAGGTGAGCCGTCAGCAGTGGTGGATGTGGGGAGAGAGATGGCGGAGTTTTGTAATTTGTCATGAACTGCTATATATATTATGACTATTAAGGTAAATACATTGTTTGTTCTCTATTAATATCTTTCATTTGCTAACTATCCCTATCAGTAGTTAGTGCCTTCTGTAGTTTGAATCTTTTATTTAGCTGGCAGTAGTGGCGCTCGCTGTATTGCAGTAGTTCCAGTAACGAAGATTTTTGTGAGGTAAGTGATTTGTGAAAGGTATAGGTTAATGTTAGTCAGGGCCATTCTTTTGCAGGGATCTTTGATAGTCAGATTGCGTTGCGCTAAATAATATTGTGTGTCAGGTTAAGCACAGTCGTGTATAAATTATTCAAAGGGGACGTTTCATGTTAAGTTATGAATTTTATCATACAGTAATCGATTTGAGGCGCTGAGAATCATAAGGACCTAAAGCACACCACTTTCGATTGTGAGACGGTATCATTTATTCACGCTTCTGAAATATGTTGATCTTATGATGAGTCAGGTTTATCTGTGCTGTAGGCCCATATTGTATATATGAACATTAACGAAAAGCTGTATCACTGGTCTGTCTGATATTCACTTAGGTGATGGATCGACGGCGGTGTGCTTTAGGCCCAATTGGATCTCATCGCCTCAGTTGTATTCTAGTCATGTGACCATGTTGGGTGCGTTTAATCATTTCCACAAACAGCACTTTCTTTTTGGAGTTGATTGTTTACACTGTGGGGATCGGTTATATATTTTGAAAAAAGATGATGATTTTACATCTGACATTTCGTAGGGAGCGAATATTTTTCTTAATTTATAGCCCATTTTGAGCATCATATCTTGCAATATATGTTAATGACATAAACTCAGTCACTTGAAGATGGCATAACAGGTTGAAACCTGGGTCGTAATTAAATAAACAACTATGCAGTCAAATAGCGGTGTGTTCATTTAACAATTATTGTATGACTGTTGCCCAGCAACATCAAAAATTGTTCATTGAAATAATGTTTTGATATTGGCAAAATGCTTTGTTTATTTTTTCAAACTGTGGGGTTTCTAACCTGTAGCTGATGCCAGAGATGGCTTTGAACATTTTTATGTTTCGATTCAGAAATGCATTGTAAATGAATGAGTGTGTCATGGCAGAAGTAGCGTAGCGCTATTTAATGATTAACATCGCTATTCTGCGTCATTTTCTTTGGGTTTCAAAGCTTACACTGTTAAAGTGAAGTGCATTTGCAGGAGTTGCACTATTTTACAACGAGCTTGGCATCATTAACTTCATTTCATGACAACTCTTCAGCTGCAGTGTTTGTTTGTTTGTTTGTTTGTGTTTGTGTTTGTGTGTGTGTGTGTGTGTGTGTGTGTGTGTGTATGTGTGTGTGTGTGTGTGTAACTGCTGTAGAATACCAGTACGACAGTAACGTTAATATAATACTGAATTTATACGTGCCTTAGTTTGACTGATACGTACTCATATTACCTACCTCTTCTTCACGTAATACAACGTGTGTTCTAAAGACGTGATCCTCTACCTTGCCCTTCTCTCTCGCCATCCTCAGCCCGCGAATAGGGCTCTGGTTGCCTCTCCTTCGTGCAGTACTACGCGCTTGGGCATTAGGCGGCTGCAGTGGGTCACAGCCAGTGACAGACAACCGGACAGCTCCAAGTTTAAAACCTATACATTCAAAAGACCATAGCTACGTCCTGTCGGAATTATGGCACAATTTTCAAGCAATCTCTAGATGATAATAAACTATAAACCCATTTTAACTTATCCATTGCGTTGTTTCTTTGTATGCACAAAATAACATAAACAAAATCAATTTCTTCCCTTCAACTAAGCTGACTTTTTCACTGTTAAATAAAGATATTTAAAGAAACTTGTTTCATCAATTTATGTACAATGTAGACAACTTATTTGCTTAGGTACTGTGTTATACAAATGTTAACACACAACGCTAGCTACGCCCTCCCTCTCCCTCACCTCAGTGACAACGTCAAAACTTTCTTTCCGAGAAACCATGGCGGTAACGTCCCGTCCTGTTCTTCTCCGTTAGCGGTGTGTGAAAGGAGCAATGTCAAATGTATTCTGGAATGACTCGTACCGTCACGTGTGAATCGCCCCCAGTTCGCTGGAATCATGCTCGCATCACATTTTGTTATCATTTGTCACTCCATCGCATGCATTATCTGCATACGGCTCTTTCCGCATTATGTTTATATCTTCCATCATTTCTATGCGTGGTACACAATATGCTTATTTGCAGAGATCTGGTTTAGCTTTAGTTGCAACTATAACTGTTCCCTTGCCTCTTTGTTTAAAATATGATCTCAGACAACATATTATGTCTTCCATAGAAATGTTGTTACTGCTGCAGTGATTTCCTTCTTGTGGTTTGAGTATGGTACACGTGTCTGAACGTAAGAGCGGATTCAAACATAATTTTATAGAATTTAATTTCTATTTCCTTCAGTGCTTCCTATTTTAAGGTAGAAACCCAGTTTTTGTGATGGTTTCATACCTCCTTGCTTTTACACTGATATCACGGCTAATTTGTTTTCTTTCATCACGCCCCAAATGATGAGAGAGATTTATTGCAATGAATTAGTGGCGGCAATTGACACTAGTACAGTCCTTTGGTTAAAGATAGCTTCTTTCGGTAGCACCAATTACTGATCTCCTGCTTGATTTGGATGTCATTCATAAGAATGTTTTCTCGATAAGGATTACGGTTTTATGTCTTGTTTATAATCTTATATGATTTGTAGGAAAATCATGATTTAATCATTTTCGTCTTCCTGTGGTTTATTAATTCTTATTCTGTGCAAAACCTGCTATGCATTCCTTTCAGCAGTTCCAGTACTTACCAAGCAAAAGGCAATGTTAGTAGCGGAGACGACGGCCTTCAGTAGATAGGGATGAAGAACACCATTTATCGATTCTAGAGAGTCGGAGACAAATGGACAAGTTTGGTGCTAGAATTTAATTGATGGTGATAGTAAGAACGGTTCACTTGTTTATGAGCTGGTGCAATTATCTTCTTCCGTGTATGTGACAATGCAAGATTCTGTCATGCGCTTACAGATAATTTTATTCTGATGTCATTAATACTGAATTTTCTACCAAGTTAATTTGACAACTAATATTAATTAACAATATTTAATTATCTTCTTCTTTTGACGACCGTTTGTTTTAACAGCCAGAGCCAGGAAACACGATTCATTTAACAAACGAAGTAAAATGGTTTGTACGTATTCTTGTAAATGTGAAGAAAAATAAGAACAATTGTAAATTCGATTAAATATATCCGTAAATTATTCCTGAAGTAATCATACCTATCAAAGACTATCAATCGCGTGAAATTCCTTATTGTATGTTATTTTCCGATATATGGGTGCAGCGTAGCATTATATTGCCTAACGAGGCTTACTTAATTTACTTTCTGTGATGTGTCGTTTTTGTTGCCAATGCAAAAGCCAAAACGTTCCTGTGTATCAAGTCTATAATGTCTCGTTCGAATCAAGCGACTGGTTATGCATTATGCAGCACTAGCATTATTCGAAGACGCCACTTGCAAATGACCAATTATTTGTGGAACAAGTAAACGCAAAAAAAAAAACTTTAAAAATGCTCCGATACCGAATACTTGTTAGATCCAGAGTCATACTAAAGTGTTTTAGATCACGAATTTGTTCTTGGAATGACAATAGTTTTGTCCTCATTTAATGGTATTTATTTTCAGAACTTCCTGAAAAGAGAAGTTTTCCTATTTTCTTCTTCCCAGTCAAAGAGTAGTTGGCAATGTTATCCAAACACTGGTGTTCCTATGTTATTCTAAAAGCGAAATACCATTTCGGAGTTTCATCGTAAAATATTGGAAACCTACAGCGGCAGTAAAAATGATCCTGTGTTAAAAATACGAATGGTCGGCAAGAGTTTTCAACTTCCGTAAGCGTCACGAATCAGCGCGGCTACGTTATCAATTTAACGTCACGGAAAATCTAGATTTTTCTGTAACATGTGTAATCGAAACAAGTCCCTACCCGATCTTCCGTAAACTGCTAGCATCGCACGCCACTACACTCTTAAAACTGGAAGTTACATAGCGATATAACATGTTCTTTTTCGCTCTGCGGTGAGCACTGTCATATTTGAAACTCAGACCTTTCCAGATTTCTATTTGTGCAGATTTCCGTAACGGACTCTCTTCCTTTGATCATTGCAGAGGTGCATGGGAGGGTTAAATTTTGCCGGAAACTGAGTTCGGCAGTCGCCTGGCGTGACGGGAAATACCACCACTGAAATCGCGCCAATGAGGGAGCTGCCGATAGCCGCAGAGAACGAGCGCGCGCCCACACGGGCACCAGATCTAAACGCCGATATCCAGGCTAAAGCGGTTCCAATCCAGCCCGCTGCCTTCACGTAATTCAATCCCATTTTTTTTGATCGTCCAACTGTTGGTAAAAGGGCGTGTTACTTCTTACGTACAGACCTTGTTATCGGCTGTCAGGGTAGCTACGAAGCGCTCATCACTAGAATTATCGATCCACTGCGAGAAAGGCGCGCAACTGCATCCTCATAGAACTCTCCTATACAGCTCCTCTAACTCTGCGGTACTTTCGGACATGCCCTTCCCTGCATCGGTCCCTTCTCAAAATGAATCGGCTTTCCGCTAGTCTAGAACTTCACGCGTCAGAATACATACTTTTTGCGGAAATGTAGCTGCAGAGACTGAAGAATATACTGGTTTTCGTAAAAACGTTAGCCTCTCTTACCCTAGGCGAGGTTCCTACGAATCATTATTCTGCGTCTCACATCTCAAACAGCACTGTTGTGTGATAGCCCTTTTCTTGCTAGTTTGTCTCTTGCATACTCTTTCGCACCCCTTGCAGCTGTTGTTATTCCTGGGTGACCACCGTTTCCCTGTTTTGTCCAGAAAAAAAAGCTCAAAAAGGGGAACAAATACGAGGGAGGATTGTCTCTTCACATTAAAATCTGCAGATAATCAGGTGGTGATACCAAATGACAATGAGGATAAATGCACGCTAGCAAAAACGGCTTTTGAAAGAGACTCGAACATCAACAAGACCAAATCAGAATATGTTGCACTAGTAAAACCATTAGTAGATTTGATCAAAGAGATTGAGAGACAAATCATTACGTACAAGGCCACCGTTATCTCAGCTGTATTGTGACAGCAGACACAAAATACGAAAATTCCAGGGTGAAGATGTTTACCTCTGCTCTGGATTCAATATACGAGACGATTGAGGGCATTGCTGCAACGTATATGCAACGTAACGCGACGGCAATGCGGCTATAGAAACACTGACATGTAGGGAAGACATTAGTGTGGGATTCGTGTCTTTCCGAGGTGCGTTCCGTAAATGTGGTAACGTGATCTACGGCCACGTTATTAGCAGTTGCATCCAAACGGGACTAATGTGCTGTTATTATTTTCTTGGCTGCCGAAGGACAAACACTGGTAGAGATCCGTCGAATAATGAAGAATGTGTAAGGGCAGCATGTCTGCCGAAAACCGCCGTTACGTAATGGTACGCCAAGTTCTGTGGTGGTCGATGTTCAACACGAAACGTCGGTCGATCTGGGAGGCCAGCATAAGTTACGCCCTCTTAAGCGGGAGACACTCGAACATGCACCCCATAGTCCAAGTCTCCCCCCACGCCTTCAATCTCTTATACCAGGCCTTGAAGGATCGGCTATTCCTGTCGGATGAGGTTGTGCAGTAGGCATTTATGGACATCTCCACGCATCAGGACACGGTGTTTGACCAAACGGGTATCTTCAACCTGGTTCGTCGATGGGATGGTTGCATCAGTGCTCATGGCGATTTCGCGTGACTGGCACACCGATTCTGAACTGTACAGCCTTCGAACTAAAACTTTTTGGTAGTCCCTTACAATAGACTTAGTTTCAGTTCTATATTATTGTCATTAAGGCTTAGAAAGAGGATAAAGAAATATACTGAAGGTTGTTTTTGAAGCAATTCCTACAACTGACGCACAATATAGGCACACTACAAACAAAATCGAAAATGTGCTAAAATTCCCCGAAAACTGCGGGAATATCCTAAAAACCTGAAAGTGGACCACCTGTGAACTGGAACTATTCTTACGACTTAAACGGAGACAGCAGAAGATTGGATGGCTTTGTCATATACAAGTTAAATACCTCCGTTCACATGCCCTGGGGGGCTAGTCGGTAGCGCCCGACCGCCGCCTCATCCTGTGCCAATGACGTCAGTGGATGCATTAAGGATGGCGTGAGATCAGCAGACCACTCTCCCAGCCGTTATCAGTTTTAGCACCTGGAGCAGTCACTACCCGGCCAAGTAGCTCCTGTGCTGGCTTTGCGAGTCTGAGTGCACCTCGTCCCAATACTTCTACCAACGAAATATCTCTGGCAGTACCGGGAATCGAACCCGAGTCTTCTGCATGGCTGACTACTCAACTACGGAGGCGGACGTATCCAAAAGAAATTCATTTGGTAATAATTTTCGTAGCCTACACCTACTCTGCTAGCCACCCAAAGGTTTTTAGTGCAGGGGGCTTCGTGTACCGAAGCCAGTTCCTCCTGTATCTGTTCCAGCAGCGAATAGTTCGTGAGGAGAACAATTGCTGCTACGCCTCACTGTCAGCTCGAATCCTGTTAATTTTACCTCCATGGTCTCTTTACAAGATGTACCTAGGATGAAGCAATATTTTGACTGACTCTCTTAAGAATGTACACTTAACAATAAACCAGAAACGGGTAAACAACTATCGTGTGAAACCTAGCTCACTCCCTTTCGTCCAGAAGAACGGGAGGTCAGAGGTCGATGCGGAGTTGGGTGTTCTTCGACATCGACAAGTCGTTCCATACAGTTTCGCGCTACCACCTAATGAATAAAATACGAGCCCATTGAATATCAGAAAAGTGTTTGATTGGAATGAATAATTCCTATCACACAGCTCGAGTATTTCATTGTGAATGGAGATAAATCTTCTGATGTAAAAGTAAGTTCGAGTGTACCCGGAAGTGTTACAACACTGTCATGAATATAAATGTAGTCACTGTGCCACTTCATTCGGTGCCACATTACGAGTCATATTACTCGTACTTCCTCGAGCAGATACCTCAGATAGTGGATACGACAAAATAATTACGAAGTCGGATCTCTACAAGGGGTGTCCATCGCCGCTCATATCACGTAGGCCCTACCGGTCGTGAGTCGAAGAGAAAAGAGGGAGGGAAGAAATTATTCTGGTGTTGTGTGTATCCTCTGCCAGATACGATACAGTTGCTTGCAGTGTACAGATCAGATACTGACTCAACTTTCTAGCACATTAAAAGTGTGTGCTGGACGGAGACGCGAACTGGGGATCTGTCTTTCGAGGGCAAATGCTCTATCGACTGAGCTACCTAAGCACGGCTCACGCCCCGTCCTCACAGCTGTATTTCCACCAGTATCTAATCTCCTTACTTCCACTCTGCTGTCGAGTGAAAATTCCATTAAGGTGTTTGCCGATTGTCTGCTCGTTGCGACACCGTTCTTCCCGTGAAACCGGTAACTTTCTGGATTTCTGATCGCGGCAACTCATGTTGTGCTTTGTTCGAACCCAAAGTTACTCTTCTGAGATGGGCAACCACTTGCACGATCGGCCAAGTCCGTCAGCGATAGCTCGTACCCGGAAATTCACTCGTACAGAAGTTGGAGGACATGCTACTGAATTTCGCCTCATAACAGAGGTAGTGGACTGTATTTGATCGCTCAAAATAAAAACCGAGATATCATTTAGCCACGAAAGTATATATTTTATGAAAACACTCATCTCACTAGATCTAATCGTATCGCTTATGTGGCCAGCAACTACACAGTCAGCCGGCTAGAGTGGCCGAGCGGTTCTAGGCGCTACAGTCTGGATCCGCGCGACCGCTACGGTCGCAGGTTCGAATCCTGCCTCGGGCATGGATGTGTGTGATGTCCTTAGGTTAGTTTGGTTTAAGTAGTTCTAAGTTCTAGGGCACTAATGACCTCAGCAGTTAAGTCCCATAGTGCTCAGAGCCATTTGAACCATTTGAACTCAGAGTCAAAATAGTAATTGCGTCTTACTGGCTTTGTCAAAGCTTCACGACCACCAGCTTTGGAGGGTAAAACTTTGGCAATACTGTGTACTGGCGAAAAGTAAGAAAAATCATCAAACAAACATCGGCCGAAAAACCCGAGATAAAGATCAACAGACAGTTGCCATTTCGAGGAATGTAATAGTGAATTTCCTTGTTTGCGGTTGGTTAATTCTGCGAATTATAAGACAGTTCCTCTCAAGTAGGTACGAAGTAGACATAACGAATGCTAACCACAAGAAAAAAGAAAGCTTTAGTTCGTACTTCCCAGTGAGACGTAGAGTCTTGCATCGCGCTTGTAGCAGCCGTGCGATAGGAGATACATTCACGCTGACGAAGAGTCACAACTCTCGTGATTCCAAGGATGATGCCAGTAGTAACTATTACATCCAAATGACGCCAAGATCAAACAGGCACTGAAATAGTACGCTGTTAAATGAATGTAGTCTTGTAAACGTTAATCATCTGCTATTAATGTTGCGCCATCTATTAATTATTGCCGATTTTATTTGTTTAGGTTTTAGTGTGAATGAAGGTATGGACACAAAGTAATATGATAAATGAATGCCGGCCAAAGTGGCCGAGCGGTTCTACGCGCTTCAGTCTGGAACCGCGCGGACGCTACGGTCGCAGGTTCGAATCCTGCCTCGGGCATGGATGTTTGTGATGTCCTTAGGTTAGTTAGGTTTAATTAGTTCTACGTTCTAAGGGACTGATGACCTCAGATGTTAAGTCCCATAGTGCTCAGAGCCATTTGAACCATTTGATAAATTGTAAGAGGTCCGAGCAGATGTAATTTCGATGTATTGCTCATCCGCTGCCTGCGATATGCGAGGTATAAGAGAATCGCTGACCAGAGAGCAGTGTTGACTGAGTAGGAACTGTGTAGCTGTAGCAGTAAGTTGTTGCTAGTCTGCGCTTGTCTTGAGTCTGCTTTGGTCTGGTATGGTGTATCGTGTTGGCTGGTCGGTCGCGGTGCAGCGATGCCGGAACCTGAGTATTATTGTATAAGGTAAAAAGCAGCCTCGCGCATATCTAGTAATGTCATTTGAACTCCCATGTAAATCTTTTAAAAATGTCCTAATAATAATCTTTGTCATATAAAGTAATTTCTAACCAACATTCATTTCAATTTAAAGAATTTACTAATTTCTCCTATCCATGATCATTCCGATTGCTGCAAAAGAAAAATCAGTTGTTTCCTCTCATAAATGACCAATCTATCGGCCAGCATTGCACGGAGCTGTGTCGGAAAAATTAATTGTAAGAGCAGATATATTCGACAATTTTATTGAGGTAAGAATTTTTCCTTTTTTTTATTCAGAATGATCTTACAGGGCCATGACGCAGCACTGCTGTCGTCCAAAATTTACCAGATTACTGAATTTATTTTTTATTACGAGGTTTAGGAATTTTTCTGTTTCGAGCTTACATTAAATGAGAAAAGAATTTTGTGGGTACATTAAATGGGAACCACTTTTGTTCTGAGGTTACACTAAAATTAGAATCATATTCATATTATTATTTATTCAATTTTGTGGGGAGGTTACAAAATGAATGTTGTTATATCTATTAATTGAGTAAATGGTAGTGTGGGATTTGTGTCTAAAATGAGTGAGTCATACATCCACCGGAAATTTGTAACGTATAATTCCCTAGCTTAGGTTACTGAGGAAACAAAGAACATACTACGATAATTTAGTTAGGTAAAGAGAGGATTATATTTTTATTTGTGGGTTTTCTAAATTTATTCTTATAATAAATCACTAAGAAAAGATACTGTGTTCTGACTGGTTCACTTACATCTACATCTACATCTTACTCACCAAGCCACCCAACCAATTGTTGCCACTAACTGAGCCCCCTCTCCCTGTTCTAATGGCGAATTGCGCGTGGAAAGAATTATTGGCGGGTAAGCCTCTGTATTATCTCTAGTTTCTCGAATTTTCTTGACGCGGTCATTTCGCGAGATGTATGTTTGGGGATGATAGTGGGGGCGGAGTAATATCTCATTCCGCAAAGTTCTCTCTAGACCTCTCCGTGATGCATAACGCCTGTCTTGCTACGTCTGTCACTCGGGTTTGTTAAGCATCTCTGTAACGCTCTCTTTACTACTAAACGGTCCCGAGACAAAATGCGCCGCTCTTCGTTGGCCTTTCTCTGTCTCTTCTACCACTCCTACCTGATACGGATCCCTGATTGATGAACAGTGCTTACGAATGTGTCCCAACAAGTGCCCTGTAAGTCATTTCTTTAGTAGATGGATTATATTTCCTTAACATTCTTCCTATGAATCTCACTGCCATCTGCTTTTCTTACTATTTGTTTTATGTGGTAATTTCACTTAAGGTCGTTCTGGATAGTTACTCCTACATATTTTACGGTAGATACTGTTTCCAGCAATTTGCCATCAACAATGTAGTTGTATAGCAGTGGAGTTATTTTCCCTATGTATTCGTAATATGTCACATTTATTTACGCTCACGGTCAACCCAGCGTTGCACCTCTGACCAATCCTCTGCCGATCGTTCTGACAATGGATCTGCCTTCTGGAGTTGCTACTGTCTTATAGACAACCGTATCATCTGCGAAAAATTTGAGGAACTTCTGACGCTTTCTACTAGATCATTTATATACACTGTAAACAGGAATGGACCTATCACTCTTCTTTGAGGGGCCTCCGGAAATTACCTTTACATCCACCAATTTTCTTCTGTTCAGCGACGTTTTGAGTTCTATCTGTAAGAAAGTTTTGAATCCAGTCGCAAATGGGGGACAATACTCGGTAAGCTCCTACTATTTTCTTCCTAAACGGCAACGGAGCTCGTTGTGCAACATGTTCCCGAAGTCGAGGAATGTGGCATCAACCCTGGCGCCGTTGTCTACAGCGCTATGGATCTCACGGAGGAACGGAGCGAACTTTCGCAAGTTATTTGTTTGTGGAATCCATGACGATTTTTATAGAGGAGATTTTCTTTCTCCAAATCGTCATCATTCTTGAACATACAACATGTTCATAAGTCTACAACAAATGGACGTCAACGGTGTAGGTCTACAAGCTGTCCTACGACTGTAACTCTACTGGTGTCCTGGCGAACCAATTCCAATCGTCATTCACCCCGGAGGACGACAATCTGGATGAAGACCACATCCAGCGGGTAGCCGAGCAACTCCCATTGTTCCTGGAGGCAAGCGACGACGGTGACGTCATCGAAGCCATCTCCGAGACGGAGGTGGCCGCACAGCTGAAGGCGCTCAATACTAGGAAGGTCGGAGGCGCTGATGGGGTCACCAACCACCTGCTGAGGAACCTTCCAGCAGGGTCCCATCCGCTGCAGGCGGGTATCTTCAACCAGGTCCTTCCCTCGGGTGTCTACCCCTCTGTGTGGAAACATGGAGAGATGGTGGCCATCTCCAAAGCGAACAAGGACCCGTGTGACGCTGCCAATTACAGACCCATCAGTCTTCTACCGGCCCTCTCCAAAGTGTTCGAGCGCCTCTACGCCAGGCGCCTGCTTCGCCACGTGACAGCAGAAGGAGTGATACCGGATGGGCAGTTTGGCTGCCGGAGGGGTCACTCCACGGTCCATCAGCTGATGCGGCTGGTGGAAGAGGCCATGCGCGCCCTGGAGACGCGGGAATACCTTGGGGCGGTGTTCCTCGACGTCTCCAGGGCATTCGACTCCATGTGGCACGACGGCCTCGTGTACAAACTTTTTGTGCACAGGGTCCCGACGTCGCACGGGGTCCTACTCCGGTCGTATCTGGCCGATAGGACTTTCCACGTCCGGCTGGACGAGGGAATGTCCACGCACCGACCAATCCGTGCTGGAGTGCCGCAGGGGTCCGTTCTCGGCCCCCTGCTCTACTCCTTATTCACGGCCGACGCTCCGCGCGTGGCGCCGGTGAAGTTGGCACTCTATGCCGACGACACAGCGCTATTCGTGCAGAGTATGAAGGCGGTCGAGATGCGCCGCCTGCTCCAGCGTGGATGTGAGGCCCTTGGTGCGTGGTCGACAAAGTGGCGCCTGAAACAGAATGCGGCGAAGAGCCAGGCAGTAGTGTTCACACGAAGACCACTACCACCAGATCTTC
This sequence comes from Schistocerca cancellata, assembly GCF_023864275.1. Taxonomy (NCBI): domain Eukaryota; kingdom Metazoa; phylum Arthropoda; class Insecta; order Orthoptera; family Acrididae; genus Schistocerca; species Schistocerca cancellata. The sequence goes on along the minus strand of NC_064628.1, from coordinate 239,449,645 downwards.
CGCCAGTCACCGTCATGGGAAGCCCCGTCCCATGGAGCAGGACTGGCCGCTACCTGGGAGTCATTCTCGATCAGAAGCTAACGTGGAAAGCCCACATCGAGGACGTCAGGGGCAGAGCAATAGGGCGCCTACGCGTTCTGTACCCTCTGCTCAACCCGTCGTCTGCCTTGCCTCCCCACCACGGCATCACGCTGTACCTGGCGCTGGTTCGTCCAGTGCTGGAATATGCGGCCGTGGTGTGGGGCAACGCATCCGAGACACACATCAACAAGCTGCAGAGGGTCAGAACAGGGCGCTCAAGCTCGCTCTGCGCCCACCGAGACTCTATTCGACCGTTCGGCTACACCGCCAAACCGGCATCCCCTTCCTCCGTGACCGATTCAAACAATCGGCGCGGGTCTTCTATAAGCGGACTGTACAGTCCGACAATAGGCTCATTAGGGACTTGGGCCATCCTATTCACCACAGGCCAACCACGCGTTGGCCTGACCTGTTACGAGATTAATATCTCGTGGCAGAGAGAGGACAACTCCACTCCAGCAAACACCTCAGGCCAATTCGCACCGTGAGGAAGCCACTCCACAGATACAGCATTATGCTAGAACAACAGTATATGCTTAGCCTGCTCCCAACACGGGTCAGGGCAGACCCGTATGGATAAGTGACAGTGACAGTGACAGTGCTGCTCCGTTTTCCGTCCGCTGCGGTTCTAGGTGTTCCCTCTGCGGTCCGCGCCCACCAAACCCGCTCCTGGGGGTTACATCTACGGTCTGGGGTACCAAGCGTTCCTCCTGCGGTCCGCGCCCGCTAACCACGACCTGTTGGAGCGTTGGCGCTCCGTTTTTCATCCGCTGCGGCTCTGGATGTTCCATCTGCGGTCCGCGCCCACCAGTCCCACTTCTGGGTGTTCCATCTTCAGTCAGATGCGCCTGGCAGTCCGTCAGGGGCTCGTTTTCCATCTCCATGTCTCTGGTTCTTCTGTTTGTGAAGTGTTGCAGCTGGCCCCGTTGCTCCTTTAACAATTCCAGAGCCGGATCCCAGGCTCTGCTTAGCTGGTATCCTGTTTCACGGTTCATAAGATCGTCAGCCATTTTAATTTCTATCGATTCTCTTATACACCCAAAATTTGGGTGTTTGTGCTAGAATCTTGGTATCCTCATACTTCATGGCATGATGTAGTTCTAGACAGTATTCAGCAATGGCTGACTTAGTCACCTGTCTTAATCTAGTGTGCCTCTGATGTTCTTTGCACCTGATCTCCACAGTTCTTGTCGTCTAGCCAAGGTAGGACATGCCACATTGACAAGGTATATTGTAAATCCCTGGTTTTCGTAACCCCAGGTCGTCTTTGACACTCACCAGCAGTCCCCCGATCTTGTTGGATGGACAGAAAACACACTTGATATTGTGTTTACGGAGGTTCCTACTGATTCTGGCAGAAATAGAGCCAGCATAGGGCAGATATGCCACATTCTTTGCTTCATCTTGGTCCTCTTCAGGAACCTGTGGTATAGTGGCTGGTTGGAGTGCCCTCTCAATTTGCCTGTCCGTGTATCCATTCTTGGAGAAAACTATTTTGAGAATAGGTAGATTCTCTTGGTCTGGCAGGGCACGTGCTCTGTGGACCGAAGTCTTCAGAACCCCATTCTTCTGTGCAGGGTGGTGACAACTGCTGGCCTGCAGATATAAATCAGTGTGTGTTGGTTTTCGGTACACACTGTGGCCAATTGATCCATCTGCTTTCCTCTGGACTAGTACATCCAGAAATGGCAGCTGACCATTCTTCTCCAGTTCCATGGTGAACTTGATATTAGGGTGGCATGAGTTAAGATGTTCAAGAAACTCATTGAGCCTGTCCATCCCACGTGGCCATATCACGAAGGTGTCATCCACATACCTAAAGAAGCATGTGGGTTTAAATGTGGCTGTCTCCAATGCCCTCTGCTCAAAACTCTCCATAAACATGTTGGCAACCACAGGGGACAGTGGGCTGCCCATGGCTACACCTTCAGTTTGCTCGTGATATTGGTTTCTGTACAGGAAATACGCGGATGTCAGTGTATGACTGAACAGGTCCAACAGAGCACCGTCAAATTTCTCTGCAATCAGTTCTAGTGAGTCCTTCAGTGGGACCCTGGTGAACAGCGATACCACATCAAAACTAAACATGATGTCCTAATCTGTGATGTGCAGTTGCTTGAGGCGTTGCAGGAAATCTGAGTTGCGGATGTGGTGAATACATTTCACCTACGACTGGTTTTCATAGTAGAAGTCCTAGGATAGCGCGGTTTGATCCTGACAGATCATCGACTATAACGTTTCTTAGTCAGTCACAACAGAATACATTGGTGCGTATTTTGTAGGCGAGAAAATTGCTTTGTGGAGTGTATAAGGAATTCGAAGCTCGGCCATCACAATGGTCTGACGGGTATGCTAGGAGCTCTGATAAGAGGTTGTATTTCTGTGCAATTGTAAGTCAGGATTGACTGTGAAGAACAGTGAAGTAATCGGACACAAGTGGTAAAGACGAACGTATGAATTCTGAATTTTACCTGAAAAGTGTGACTCAATGAATAACTAAAATCTGCTCAATTTTTGTACAAGTTGTAACTGAGAACTCAACATTCGAAGAGACCGATTGACATAATATGGAGCCAGCATTCGAGAAAGACAAACCATCCATTTCTGATTTATACAATAACAGGTTCGGGTAAATACCGTAAACTAGCAGTTTTGAGTGATCTGATTTTATGTGTTAAACTGTAACTTCAGACTAGGCGGTTACTTTGTAACAACGAGGTGCGAATGTAATAGAGTTTTCATTCGAAGACATACCTTGCAATCAGTATCTCAGTAAAGCTGGAAGTAGAAAAACTTTGATGCACTCTTCAGATACAATTAGTGTGGCTGGCTCTGCTACATCTAGTCCAACCGAGCAACATTGATTTGCTTACTGACAGGGAATGCGTGTGTGAACTGCAAAAGGAGACAACTTCATCGAAGGGTGAAATGGTTCAAATGGCTCTGAGCACTATGGGACTTAACATCTGACCTCATCAGCCCCCTAGAACTTAGAACTAAAGTAACTAACGTAAGGACATCACACACATCTATGCCCGAGGAAGGATTCGAAACTGCGCCCGTAGCAGCCGCGCTGTTCCAGACTGAAGCGCCTAGAACCACTCGGTCACAGCGGATGGCTCAACGAAGTGTGAGTGGGCAGTTATCTGCAGGAGGAAAATGGAACTGTGCCGCGGCATGCTGAATACATGTTGAAGAGGATGAGTTACTCCTGGGCCCTTGATGTGTGTTCCTTTACGAGACGCTTTTATCCGCTAATATTTTGCGCCAACGACAGCAAATCAAAGAACACTGTAATCGTGCTTATAAATTGAAATAGCTGCTTCCTCTCTTGTACAGATACTGCAGAACCACATGTTTCCCAAAAAATCTCCAAGAACAGTGAGGCAATTTCCGTGTCATTAAAGTCTCGTGCAACATCAAACCATTCTTTTACTGAGTTGAACAGTGAAGGTAAACAAAACTGAAAAAATCATATTAAACGCCTTTGTCACGCACGCACCCACATGCACGCAAACACACACACACACACACACACACACACAGACAGACACACACACACACACACACACACACACACACACACACACACAGCCGGCCAATGTGGCCGAGCGGTTCAAGGGCGCTTCAGTGTGGAAACGCGTGACCGCTACGGTCGCAGGTTCGAATCCTGCCTCGGGCATGGATGTGTGTGATGTCCTTACGTTGGTTAGGTTTAAGTAGTGCTAAGTTCTAGGGGGCTGATGACCTCAGATGTTAAGTCCCATAGTGCTGACGGGGTTTGACTTAGGTATAAGTAATCGAAAATGTCTGATCCTTTCAGCGCTTGCATTCCAGTTATCTCTACAGGGTTGCATATTTGCATATTTTGGACTGCTAACTATATACCTCAAACATCAAATAAGTGAAACTTCCTGGCAGATTAAAACTGTGTGCCGGACTGAGACTCGAACGCGGGACCTTTGCCTTTCGCGGGCAAGTGCTCTACCATCTGAGCTACCCAAGCACGACTCAAGCCCCGTCCACACAGCTTTACTTCTGCCAGTACCTCGTCTCCTACATTCCAAACTTTACAGAAGCTCTCCTGCGAACCTTGCAGAACTAGCACTCCTGAAAGAAAGGTAGAGCACTTGCCCGTGAAAGGCAAAGGTCCCGAGTTCGAGTCTCGGTCCGGCACATAGTTTTAGTCTGCCAGGAAGTTTCATATCAGCGCACACTCCACTGCAGAGTGAAAATCTCATTCTGGATCAAATAAGTGTTTCTTTTTGCAGAGAAAGAAACGTGAAGGGGTCATCAGTTACCTTAATGTACTTTCCCGTTGATTTCGCCAGAGCCTGTAAAATTTCAGGGATCGTGTTAGGTTTAGATTCAGTAGATTTCTTGAACTGAGCTTCAAAGTATGACACTTTTCCTCGGTAGCAGGAAACTGACATGTCAGAGCTTACGTTGTCGCCAGTGGTATAGCGTCTCTGTATTTTGTACTCTGACACAAAATTTCATGGTGTGTGATCACCACGAATGTGAATGCATGGTCTGCAACATAATTCCACGCTGACCACGAGATTAATTAGTTCTCGTGATAGGTCGTTCCATTCTTCCACCAGCGCGGCTGCCAATTGCTGAATGGTCGTTGGTGCATGTGGACGTGATGCAATACGTCTTTCCAACGCATCCGCCACTTCACTCTGGGATTTAAATCTGGGGAACGGGCAGATAAGTCCTTTCAGCGAATATCGTTTCGTTCCATAATATCCTGCACTTGCAGTATTCGATGCAGTCGTGAATTGTCCTCCATAAAAATGAAGTCATTCAGCAGTTGTCAACCGCGGTAGTGGAGGAGTGGAGCGCCATGCCACAAGAGCTCTTTAAGAAACTTGTGGCGACCATGGTAGGACGTTGCAGAGAATGCATTGCCGTAGATAGTAATAACACAACCTATTGAGAATCATGTCCATCTTTTTGAGACGTCCAGCGGTTGGTCATGAACTGCGGTGCCTTCAGTGTAATTATTGTCTTTTAATAAAAGTGTCATTTCTATTCGTCTCATTGGGTGTTTCTTTCAGTTATCTTCTGTACCATACTGTAGCAGTTACTATGCGTATGTTTCCTAACGCTACGTTCCACGGCAGTGGCACATCACGTGTAAGTTACTGTCGTCCTTACCTTTTGCACACCAGTGTACTTTCCTCCGCACTCAGTGTCTAACAGGATAAACTATTACTCCAAAGTCAGGAGTATAGTTAGTAAACAAAATACTCCTCGTCATCTTCATCTCTTCCATCACGCTCACAAATGCATTACAGAAAAAAACAATTTATTTTCCCAGTATTTGTTTTTCTTTCTACATTTTCAATTAGGTCTCAAAATCTAATGTCTGCGGTTGACAGCTGCAATTACAAAAGCGGACACCTTGATCACTGAAACAGGCTGCATACTTCTATCTAGATGTGGATGGAATCTCGCGCGCTAAATATCCAGAATTGGCTTGCATCTACACTGAAGTGCCAAGGAAACTGGTACACGTGCCAAATATCGTGTATGGCCCCCGCGAGCACGCAGAAGTGCCACAACATGACGTGGCATTGATTCCACTAATGTCTCAAGTACTGCTGTAGGGAACTGACACCATGAATCGTGTAGCGCTGTCCATAGATCCGTAAGAGTACGAGAAGGTGGAGATCTCTTCTGAACAGCACGTAGCAAGGTGTCCCAGATATGCTCAATAATGTTAATGGCTGGGGAGTTTAGCGGCCAGCGGAAGTATTTAAACTCAGAAGAGTGTTCTTGGAGACACTCTGTAGCAATTCTGTTCGTTTGGGGTCTCGCATTGTCTTGCTGGAATTGGCCAAGTCGGTCGGAATGCACATTGGATATGAATGGATGCAAGTGATCAGACACGATGCTTACGTACGTGTCACCTGTCAAAGTCGAATGTAGACGCATCATGGATCCCGTATCTCCCCAAACTGCATACGTCCCACACCATCATAGAGCCCCCAGAAGCTTGAATAGTCCCCTGCAGACATGCAGGAATCATGGATTCATGGGGTAGTCTCCATACCCGTACACGTCCATCTGCTCAATACAAGTTAAACAAGACTCGTCCGACCAGGCAACATGTTTTCAGTCACCAACAGTTTAATGTTGATGTCGACGGGCCCAGGCGAGACGTAAATCTGTATGTTGTGCAGTCATCAAGGCTACACGAGTGGGCCTTCGGCTCCGAAAGCCTATATCGATGATTTTTCATTGAATGCTTTGCACACTGATAACTGCTCATGGCCCAGCATCGAAATCTGCTGCTATTTGCGGAAGGGTTACACTACTGTCACGCTAACGACTCTTTTCATTCGTCTTTGGTCCTGTTTATGCAGGATCTTTTCCCGACCTCAGCGATTTCAAAGATTTGATGTTTTACACGATTCCTGATGTTAATGGTACACTCCTGAACTAGTTGTAAGAGAAAATCCTCAATTGATCGCACCCTCGAAGATGCTGTGTCCCATCGTTCGAGCACCGACTATAACACCACATTAAAACCCACTTAAATCATGATAAACTGCCATTGTAGTTGCTGTAAACGATCTAATAACTGCTCCAGACGCTTGTTGTCTTATATAAGCGTTCCCGACCGCAGCGCCGTATTCTGCCTGTTAACATATCTCCGTATTCGAATACGCATGCCTACACCATTTCCTTTTGCGCTTCACGGTATACTCATACCTCTTCTTGCGTATGAGGCGAACAAAGGCGCAGCTTGCTCAGGTGAAAATTCACCTCAATAATGATGAACTTTATAAGTTTTCTTGTGATATTTCTACTAACAAGAAACATGTCGTCATTAAAACATTGGAATTTCTCTCATCATACGAAATGTCGCTGATAGAATCCTAGACACAACTTCTGGAACCTTAAAATGTCCGTCCCTCCCGGCTACTATCCTGTGGTTTTAAATTTTTCCCGGATACCAAGAAAGGTGATTTAAGTCTCTTTTATGATTGATGCCTAGTAAGAAATCACAAAAATTTGCAAATGGTTCAAATGGATCTGAGCACTATGGGACTCAACTTCTGAGGTCATTAGTCCCCTAGAACTTAGAACTAGTTAAACCTAACTAACCTAAGGACATCACAAACATCCATTCCCGAGGCAGGATTCGAACCTGCGACCGTATCGGTCTTGCGGTTCCAGACTGCAGCGCCTTTAACCGCACGGCCACTTCGGCCGGCAAAAATTTGCATTTGTTTGCTATATGTTACAGCAGTTCCCCATTGACGAGTTTTAATTATGTACACTATGTGATCAGAAGTATCCTCACATCCAGAGAAACATACGTTTTTCATATTAGGTGCATTGTGCTGCCACCTACTGCCAGGTACTGCTTATCAGCGACCTCAGTAGTCATTAGACATCGTGAGAGAGCAGAATGGAGCGCTCCGTGAACTCGCGGACTTAGAACGTGGTCAGGTGATTGGGTGTCACTTGTGGCACACGTCTGTACGCAAGATTTCCTCACTTCTAAACATCCCTAGTTCCACTGTTTCCGATGTAATAATGAAGTGGAAACGTGAAGGGACACGTACTGCACAAATGCATACAGGCCTTCCTCGTCTGTTGACTGATAGGGATCGCCGACAGTTGAATAGGGTCTTAATCTGTAATAGGCAGACACTTATCCACACCATCACACAGGAATTCTAAACTGCATTAGTATTCACTGCAAGCACTATGACAGCTAGGGGTGGGGCTGTTGTTTTTTCTTTTTTTCTTTTTTTTTTAGCGTCATCAGTCTTCTAACTTGCTTGTCTGATGCGGCATGCCACCATGCCACGAATTCGTCTCCTGTGCTAACCTCTTCATCTCAGAGTAGCGCTTGCAACCTACGTCCTCGATTATTTGCTGGATGTATTCCTCTACAGTTTTTGCCCTCAGCAGCTTCCTCTAGTACCATGGAAGTCATTCCCTCATGTCTTAACAGCTGTCATATGATGTCCCTTCTTCATACCAGTGTTTTACACATGTTCCTTTCCTCTCTGATTCTGTACAGAACATCCTCACTCCTTGCCTTATCAGTCCACCTAATTTTCAAAATTCATCTGTAGCACCACATCTCAGATGCTTCGATACTCTTCTGTTCCGGTTTTCAAACAGTCCATATTTCACTACCATACAATGCTGTATTTCAGACGTACATTCTCAGATTTTTCTTCCTCAAGTTGAGGCTGATATTTAATATTAGTAGACTTCTCTTGGCGAGGAATGCCGGTTTTGCCATTGCTAGTCTGCTTTTGGTCACTTTACTGCCTAGCTAGAAGAATTCGTTAACTTCATCTACCTCGTGATCATAAATCCTGATGTTAAGTTTCTCGCTGTTCTCATTACCTTTGTCTTTCTCGGTATACTCTAAATCCATGCGCTGCACTCATTACACTGTTCGTTCCGTTTAGCAGATCATGTAATTAACTTCACTGTCACTCAAGATAGCAGGGTCATCAGCGAATCGTATCATTGATATCATTTCACCCTGAATATTAATTCCACTCCTGAACCTTTCTTTTATTTCTATCATTGCTTGCTCGACGTACAGATTGAACAGTAGAGGCGAAAGGCTACAGCCATGTATTACACCCTTTCTAACTCGAGCACTCCGTACTTGGTCGTCCTCTTCGCTGTTGTACATATTGTATACAATCAGTCTCTCCCTATAGCTTACCCCTACCTTTTTCAGAATTTCGAACATCTTGCACCATTTTACATTGTCGAACACTTTTTCCGGGTCGACAAATCCTATGAACATGTTTTGATTTTTCATTAGTCTTGCTTCCATTATTAACCGCGACGTCAGAATTGCCTCTCCGTGCCTTCACCTTTCCTTAAGCCAAACTGATCGTCATCTAGTGCATCCTCAGTTTTCTTTTCCATTCTTCTATATATTATTCTTGTAAGAACCTTGGATGCATGAGCTGTTAAGCTGATTGTGCGATAATTCTCGCGCTTGCAGCTCTTGCCGTCTTCGGAATTGGGTGGATGATGCTTTTCCAAAAGTCAGATGGTATGTCGCCAGACTCTTATATTCTACACACCCACGTGAATAGTCGTTTTGTTGCCACTTCCCCAATGATTTTAGAAATTCTGATGAAATGTTATCTATCCGCTCTGCCTTATTTGATCTTAATTCCTCCAAAGCTCTTTTTAATTCTGATTCTAATACTGGACTCCCTATCTCTTCTAGATCGTCTCCTGTTTCTTCTTCTATCACATCAGACAAATCTTCCCCGTTACATGGGCTTCCAATGTATTCTTTCCACATTTAACAGTTTAATTCCTGTTTCACTCTTAATGTTATCACCCTTGCTTTTTTCAATCTACCGAAGGTTGTTCTGACTTCCCTCTTTGCTGAATCTGTCCTTCAAACAATTTCTTTCTCGATGTCTTCACATTTTCCCGCAGCCATTTCGTCTTACCGTACCCTACACTTCCTATTTATTTCATTCCTCAACGACTTGTGTTTCTGTGTTAATGAGTTTCCTGCAACAGTTTTGTACTTCCTCCTTTCATCGATCAAGTATTTCTTCTTTTACCCATGGTTCCTTCACAGTTACCTTCTTTGTACGTATGTTTTCCTTCCCAACTTCTGTGACGGCCCTTTTTGGGGATGTCGGAGATGTCCATTCCCCTTCAACTGTACTGCCTACTGAGCTATTCCTTATTGCTGTATCTGTAGGCTTAGAGAACTTCAACCGTATCTTGTCATTCCTTAGCACTTCCGTATACCACTTCTCTGCGTATTGATTCTTGCTGACTAATGTCTTAAACTTCAGCCTACTCTTCATCACTACTATGTTGTAATCTGAGTATGTATATGCTCCTGGGTACACCTTACAATCCAGTATGCGATTTCGGAATCTCTGTCTGATCATGATGTAATCTAATTGAAATCTTCCCGTATCACCCGGCCTTTTCCAAGTATACCTCTTTCTCTTGTGATTCTAGAACAGAGTATTCGCTATTACTAGCTGAAACTTGTTACAGAACTGAATTAGTCTTTCTCCTCCGCCCAAGCCCATACTCTCCTGTAACTTTTTTTTTTTTTACTCCTTCCCCTACAAGTGCATTCCAGTCCCACATGACTATTAGATTTCCATCCCCCTTTACATATTGTATTAGGCTTTCAATATCCTGATACTGTCTATCTCTTCATCTTCTGCTTGCAACGCCATCGTGTACACATGAACTATCGTTATCGGTGTTGGTTTGCTATCGATTCTGATAAGAACAACCCTATCACTGAAGTGTTCACAGTAACAAACTCTCTGCCCTACCTTCTTATTCATAACGAATCCTAGTCCCGTTATACTATTTTCTGCTGCTGTTGATATTACCCTATACTCATCTGACCAGAAATCCTAGTCTACTTTCCACTTCATTTCACTGACGCGTTCTACATGTAGACTGCGCTTTTGCATTTCCCTTTTCAGATTTTCTAGTATTCCTACCACGTTGAAGCTTATGACATTCCACGCCCCGACTCTTAGAACGTTAAACGTTCGCTGATTATTCAATTTTTTCTCATGGTAACCTTCCCCTTGGCAGTCTCTTCCCGGAGATCCGAATGGGTGACAATTCCGGAATGTTTTGCCAATGGAAAGATCATCATGGCACTTCTTAAATTTCAGGCCACAGGTCCTGTGGATACACTTTACTTGTCTTTAATGCAGTTGTTTCCATTGCCTTCTGCATCCTCATGCAGTTGATCTTTCACTTTCAGGGGCAGTTTTCCACTTCCAGGATAAGAGAGTGTCCTGAAACTCTGTCCATTCTTCCGCCCTCTTGGACAAACCCATTGGCATAATGAGAGTGTATTCTTATGCCGGAAGTTTTCGACCACCAATGCTGATTATTAATCAAATTATTTAACCAGTGGCGGGATTAGAACCCGGGACCGAAGACGTTTTTGATTATGAATGAAAGAGGCTACCCCCTTTTTTGTAATTTTATTTTGTTCGTTATAGTTCGTTGCAATTGTTCGTGGCGGAGGTCCTCCGACTCCCGTTGAAGTTCATTATCGATCCATTCACTCAGCAGGTTTTTTTTATTATTTATTTATTTATTTATTTATTTATTTATATTTTTTTACTGTAGAGGGCAGTAACCGTCTGACCGAACACGCTGAGCTATCGTGCCGGCACCCCTAGACAACGGGTGCTTGGTGCATAGAGCGTAAACACTGGAGAACTGAACGGTGGAAAAACTTTGTGTGGAGTGATGAATCACGGTACACAAGGTGGCGATCCAATGGCAGGGTGTGGGTATGGCGAATGCCTGGTGAACGTCATCTGCCAGCGTGTGTAGTGCCAACAGTAAAATTCGGAGAAGGTGGTGTTATGGTATGGCCGTGTTTTTCATGGAGGGCGCTTGCAGCCCTTGTTGTTTTGCGTGGCACTATCACAGCACAGGCTATGGGTGGGTCAACACCATACTGAACTCCAGCATTACCGATGGAGGGCGGCGCGAGCTTTTAAGTCGTTTTCAACCAGGTGTCCGGATACTTTTGATCACATAGTGTATAAGTCTGAAGCCTTTAGTGACCATTGTAAATAAGGTAAAATCTTCTGTGTCGTTAGGCAACGTCTCTTTTTCCTTCAGACTTCTCCTCTGAAACTAGACTCTTCGACATCACTGCTGTAACTGTCTTCACGACTCTCCCGCTGGCTCTACGTAGGATACCAGAAGAGTGCTGAAGAAGATCCCTGCAGATGCGTCGAAACGTCGAGTTTCGGAGTAACAATTTGAAGATGATTATGACAGAGTGGCCTAATCACAAATATTTTACGGTCACTTATGTAGCTCTAGCTGATGTGGGTGGTTTAAAATTAATTTCAAATGTCTAATTATGCTTCCATAGGCGTTCTCAATGCACCACAGTGAATAATGTCAACACGAAAACTTTATGTAGCTAAAAAATTTCAAGCCCAAACCGTCTTTGCCTGCGGATATTTGAACTAGGCTGCCTTTGAAGAATATGAGCTCTGAAAATGCTTCTATTTATTGGCAGCTGCGTTACGTAGCTCGATGATGTGTTTTCTCACACTGAGACATGTCCCATGAATAGAGTCATTCCTCGGTGTGAAGCAAAATACCGATCTCAAGCAGTTTTTTTTTTCACTAGGTAGTGATACCGCCGAAAGCTGACGCCCTGAAAAATGGGCACCTTCAGAATTTTTCGGCGGCACGTTGTCGAAAATGCTAAACATCCGCACTTGCAGCGCCCTTGATGGGGCGGATCGGTGGCGCTGTATGCGCCAAAGCGACGGGCTTTGTGCTGGCCCAGATGTATGGCGCGGGGGAAGGGGTTGTGGAATGAGGATGGGGGGGGGGGGTGTTGCCCACCCACCTGTCGAATGCCGCCGCCTGATACACTGGGAGCAGACGCTGAAATACGGCCGCAGGGCTGCCGAACTGCAGCCGCTGTCACATAGACTAGACCGGAAAGCAGCACGCGTTCCAGTGGACGGACGTGCTGGTGGCGGCACGGCAGCAGAGCACTGGTCTTTTCCAGGTGTAGGAGGCAGCAAACCCGTAACTTGAGGGACCCGACAAAAGTTGCAAGGGTCAACGAAGTATTGTTTGGTAACCGGAACTGCTGTGTACCCATATATGCCGATGTGATTTAACCTTTATGAGTTATTTGCTGTTTGTTGAAGAGTGGAATGAATACATTGAGGAATTTTTTGCTGGAACACCTTTACCGGAGGATGTAATAAGAAAAGAAGGGGAAGCAGGCGGAGATGACGAAGGAGACGACATTCTGCGATCAGAAATTGAGGAAGCTCTTGAAGATCTATGGGAGAACAAAGCAACGGGTATTGATAACTTTCTTGCATAACTAATCAGGAATATCGATGACGGCATGAAAATGTGGTGTCGAAACTGATCCCTAAGACTGGAGAGATATCAGCCGACCTATCGAAAGACATCTTGCTACCTAAACCGAGGAAGGCGGCTGTTATAAAATATGAATTGTATCGAACCTTAAGCCTGATATTACAAGCACAGAAATTCTCTTTAAGATAATTCTGAAGAGGGTTGAAGAAAAGGCTAAACATGTTGAAGATCAGTTTGGATTCAGTAGTGTATAAGGAATAAGAGAAGCGATTCTGGCACTGAGGCCTCTTGTAGAAAATTAAATACAGAAAAATGAACAAACTTCGCCTTTGTATACCTGGGGAACGCATTTGATAAACGTTATCTGCCAAGAGATATTTGGAGTGCAAAAGAAAGAGCTCTAAAATACAAAGACGTTCAAATGATGCACAGCTTCCATCATTTAAGAAGCTGTGATTTGAAATTTTCGTCTGGAACAAGAAGAAAAAGATAGTAAAGAGTTGAGACAAGTATGTTCTCTTACTCCTCTTATATTCAGTGCTACAGATCAAGTTCGTGAAACTGCTGATGTGGGGATCAAAGTTAATGGACAAAGGGTAGACACGCCGCATCAGCAGGTAATGCTGTTGAGGCCACGGAGAAGAAAGAAGTTCAATACAAGGTCCGCAGCACCATGGAAAGGATTTTCTGTTAACAGTATGACATGAGTATAAACAAATAAAAGTCTAAAGTAGTGGTACGCAGTGCTGAAAAAGGATATGACTCTTTAAGAATACGAACTGGAACAAACGAGCTAGAACTGACAGAGGAATTTACGTATTTGGTAAGCAAAATTATAAGGTATTTTAGAAACCGGAAGGAATTGTGTGCAGAATACAACAGACGAAAACTGCATTTCCATTAAAAAAGAACATACCAATAAGTGCATCAGTCAATAAATAAGGTATCAGGTTATGAAAACATTTGTTATGTGTAATGGCTATGTTACTGTGAAACTTGGATACTAGGAAGCCAAGAGAGAAGGGGGCTAGTTGCCCTGGAGATTTGGTGCTACAGAAATATGATGATCAGTTGGAGAGACAGAGTTACCAACGAAGAGATAATGAGAAGAGTACACGAAACCAGATCTCGAAACCAGATCTCCGTCGAGGCACATCAAGGAAGTGGAGACGAACTTGGAGACATTTTAAGACACAGCAACATAAGTGCAACAATAGCTGAAGAAGCTATTGAGTGAAGGAATCGCCCGGGACGACCAAGAATGTCATACATGCAGCAGATTATGAATGATGTGGGATGCACTACATACGTGGAAATGCAAAGAAAGGGAGACAAAAGATTTATTGGAGTACTATTACAAATCAATCTCAGGGTTGAACACTACCGAGCGAGAGAGAGAGACCAAGAAAAAATATTTGTACTAGTTTATCTACCCACGTTAGCTCCTGACCTGTTATCCTCTGATTTTCACTTAAACATAAGAAGGTACGTGAGCTATGGCAGTGTTCACTCGGATATCCCACGGTGTGAGCTTGCGACAAAGCAAACTGGGGTAATTTTAACTCCCCTCTTCTTTTTCCGTCTGCCTCCTTAAATTAGTTTTGTTACTTTTAACTATTTGTCATTAGCATACGTGAATATAATCTGCGTTATCATTAAAGAGCAAGATTGGCCCTCAGTTTTAATGAATATAATACCAGATCAAATTTTGTGCTTAGTTTTATATATGTCATTGATTTTCTAATTTATTTTCTACATCTACATCTACATTTATACTCCGCAAGCCACCCAACGGTGTTTGGCGGAGGGCACTTTACGTGCCACTGTCATTACCTCCCTTTCCTGTTCCAGTCGCGTATGGTTCGCGGGAAGAACGACTGTCTGAAAGCCTCTGTGCGCGCTCTAATCTCTCTAATTTTACATTCGTGATCTCCTCGGGAGGTATAAGTAGGGGGAAGCAATATATTCGATACCTCATCCAGAAACGCACCCTCTCGAAACCTGGCGAGCAAGCTACACCGCGATGCAGAGCGCCTCTCTTGCAGAGTCTGCCACTTGAGTTTGTTAAACATCTCCGTAACGCTATCACGGTTACCAAATAACCCTGTGACGAAACGCGCCGCTCTTCTTTGGATCTTCTCTATCTCCTCTGTCAACCCGATCTGGTACGGATCCCACACTGATGAGCAATACTCAAGTATAGGTCGAACGAGTGTTTTGTAAGCCACCTCCTTTGTTGATGGACTACATTTTCTAAGGACTCTCCTAGTGAATCTCAACCTGGTACCCGCCTTACCAACAATTAATTTTATATGATCATTCCACTTCAAATCATTCCGTACGCATACTCCCAGATATTTTGCTGAAGTAACTGCTACCAGTGTTTGTTCCGCTATCATATAATCATACAATAAAGGATCCTTCTTTCTATGTATTCGCAATACATTTTGACTATTCTTAGTTAGTATTTTCATTATATGGCGAAATCAGTAACTGTGGTAACTTAAATTCTACTGTTGATGCATAAACAAATATAAATTCTTTACTAATTATAAATATTTGGAAGACGAAATACTAGTAACCTTAAAGTACCTGTTTGGCTATATTCGAAAACATCTTAGCACAGTCAGTCTTTAATTAATTCCAATGTAATTAACAGTTTTGTCAAACTATACTTGTTAATTTCATTATTTAAACAAATAATTCGGCTTAACCCTTGTAGTAGAAGAAGCTGTTAGAAGTTAATGTCATGAGTAAAGCTTTAATTGTAAAATAAATAATTCGGCTTAACAATCGTAATAGAAGAAACTGTTAAAAAGAACCAATTTTTCCATGTACTCAGTTAATTTAATAAGTAAAATTTTGATTGTAATTTCTGTAAATTTAACTTTAAACAATGTCTAGTTTCAGTTTCTCTTATTGTGATGATAAATAAGGGCCCATGTTCACGAGACAGTCAGTCCACGGCCGAGTAACCTGTGATGGCTAGAACACCAGCAATGCTTCAACTTAACATGATAATAAGTGTTAAACAATTAAGCCATGTGAAAAAACAATGACAGTGTCTGCTCCATACATATATGATTATTATTCAGGAACTGTGAGCTTTGTGGTTGGGTTTTTACTGCTCGTAGTAATTCAACAAGAAACTATTGTAGCAGTATGTGGAGGTTAATCTGAAAACTATTAATGAGGCATATCGAAGGTTAAACAATAGTGCACTGGCCATATCACTGTGCATTAATGGGGGGGGGGGGTTGTGAACAGCGAAATTAAAGTATTGTGAAATGTAACTGTGCCTCTGTCAGCTACATTATTTACAGTTGTCAGCGTCCAAATTACAAAACCCATTTTTCAGCCAGTGTAGCAACACGGTACGTCGACATTGAGGACAAACAAATGAAGAAGAAAAAGCAGATGGAACTGCTACATGTGGTGCCATTGTGGGTGAGGAATATTGTATGTGGGCACAATAAACAAGAACTCACGAAAAGTAGACAGTGAAATGTGTACTCGATTGATTTTAGATGGAAGAGGTGATACAGCCAATCAGCGCTAGCGTTTCTTAACGAAGAAGGTAGAGCAGCCAATCAGTGAGTGGGTTCTATGAAAGCAGCCATTGAGTACAGGAGCAGGCAATCCACATGCAGGTGGATACAGCTGACCGGCAATAAATAAGACACCTTGCCAAGATAATTACAGCTAGTATCAGCCAAGCAGACGACGAGTCGAGCTAACCACAGCAGAGCAGCAGCCGACAAGTGATTAAAAACAAGCTAATTCATTGCAAAAGCTGTTTTGTATTAAGTGAGCTTAACGAACAAGACAGTGTGACTGAGGACAAAGGTGCAAAGGTTAAGTTCTTAAATGAACAGAAGGGTGTAAATGCAACGGGTTCAGTAGACGTTAGTAATTATAAATCAGACATGAATGTAACTTTGATGGTTGGTGATGAAAGTCCTATTGTAAAGAGTGAAATGGACAAAAACAGTATTGAAGTGCATGAGGTCGTTAAGGTTAAGGAGGAAGAATCTAGCAGTGAAAGGCAACAAGGGAAAAAGTTTATGGCAGATGGAAATGTGAAAGCAATGTTAAGGCAAATTATGAGTAATATGGATAGGATGGAAAGTAACATGAGTAGGGTGGAAAAGAAAACTGATAGCATTGGAACTGACATGGTTAGCTTAAAGGATGAACTAAAGAAAGAAATCAAAAAAGAGATTCAGGTAGTCAACTCTAATCTTTGAAACTCAAATAACAGGACTGCGACAGTAGCTAAGGGTTGTGATGAAAAGATAGAGAAAGTAGTACATAATACTAATGAGAAATTAACATTGAGTAGTAAATGTGTAGAAGAGAAACTATGTAATGACAATAGCACTAAGGTGGGGCTTTCTGAGAAATTTTGTGCTGAAAGTATAGTTACACTTGAGAACTATTTTCATCAGGCTAAAAATGATTCAGAAATTGAGGTAGAAACCAAGTGAGCAGTAGTGGAAGAGGAAAAACTGGTAAAATTAAATGAAAATGTAGATTCAAAATTGACTGAAATGGAGAAAAAGGTGGAAGAGGTACGAAATCTAAAGCAAAGTTAAAGTGACAGTGGGTCTGATTCTGACAGTAGTTGTAATGATGATAGCAGTGACAACTCCAGTAGTGATGAGGATGAGGTATTTGAAATTATAATTGATAATGAGGGCTATGTGGTAGGTAAAGAAAGAATAAAGGACGATAATATTAGGCCTAATGAAGGGTTTGAGAGTGGTGATGAGGACCATGCTATCTGTCATTTGATTGTGTCAGATAATCAACTTGGTAAGCAGGATGATAGTTTTTCCAGGGAAAGATTTATTGAGGATTTGTTATACGAACAATATCATATGGTAAGTAAAAAGGATGTGTGGCACCTTGTAATAACAGCAAGTGTACATATTAGGTATGTACTGGACAGTGGTAGTGATCAGAACGGCATGTCACAGGCATTTTTTGAATCTATTAAGAACACTGAGGGTATAGTAGTAATGCATATTTCTGGAACAAAAATTATTGGTGATACAGGTAAGCTATAAAAGAGTGTGAAACAAAAGATACTATTAACTGTGGAATTTGGAAGGACAGTTGTTGAAGCACAATTTGTTGGTGATTAACAATCTCAGCGTTGCTGTAATATTTGGAACTAATTCCTTGTGCAAATAACAAGTAGGGCGTTCTACATTCTGTGTTGGAGTCATTACGTGGCGATAATGCTTACCCCAGCCGTCTATCTCGCTTTCCATGTTTCCTGAGGCAGTCAAACTCTTCTGCTATCCTATCTGTAGTTCATAAGTAAAACAGACCCATTGATTCTTCTACTTTCATCTAATTTTGTGCAGTAGGATACTTTAGTAATGGAAATATTGTAGAAAAGGTTTCTATACATACATACATATATATATATATATATATATATATATATATATATATATATATATATATTACGTTGTGCTAGTAATAAGTAATGCACTCATCAGAGGATGGAATAAGACATAGTGGTACCATGATTAAAGAATCTCTGTCAAAAAAATGGTGTCAGCATACGTGGAGGATAATTAAAATCTGAAATAATCAGTTCAATGATGCAGCAGCAGAGGCAATATGCAATAAAAATCATATTGAATACTAGATGTTAATATTAATTGTGGTATAGTAGAAGTGTTTGTGTTCAGCGCAGTCAGTATACTGAGATAACTAACTACCCATTTTATAAATAATTCGGGTTAACAATCGTAATAGAAGAAACTGTTAAAAAGAACCAATTTTTCCATGTACTCAGTTAATTTAATTAGTAAAGTTTTGATTGTAATTTCCGAAAATTTTACTTTAAACAATGTGTAGCTTCAGTACCTATTATTGTGATGATATATAAGGGCCCATGGCCACGAGACACTCAGTCCACGGCCGAGTTTCAGATGAATAACCTGTGCTGGTTAGAACAACAACAATGCTTCAGCTTAACAGTGTAATAAGTGTTAAACAATTAGGCCATGTGAAAAAACAATGTCAGTGTCTGCTACATACATACCTGATTATTCTTGAAGAAATGTGAACTTTGTGGTTAGGTTTTTACTGCTCGTAGATGTTCAACAAGAAACTATTGTAGCAGTATGTGGAGGTTCACCTGAAAACTATTAATCAGGCTTATCGAAGGTTAAACAATAGTGCACTGGCCATATCATAGTGTATTAATGGGGCGGGGGATGTGAACAGCGAAATTAAAGTACTGTGAAACGTAACTGTGCATCTGTTGGCTACATTATTTACAGTAATCAGTGTCCAAATCACAAACCCCATTTTTCAGCCAGTGTAGCGATGAAGTACATCGACACCGTGGACAAAAAAACGAAGAAATAAAAGCAAGTGGAACCGCACAAGCTTAGCCGCCTGTCAAAATGAACTTCCTTCCACTGTACACTTTGACCTTTTTTCACTCGGATGGGTGAGAGATGTATTGAAAGCGTATATGTAGAGTGTGGGTGGGTGTAATGGATGCCTGTAGAGTACAGTGTTTGTTTTGTGTTGTATGATGATGATAATCATGGTGGTGGTGAAGGTGGTGGTGGTGATGATGATGAGTCAAGGGACAAGGTGGGATTCAGTGTTGGCGCATAGTCTGCTCTTCTCGAAAGGAACCCGTTGAGCTTAACGAGCCCATCTGATGGATGGGTCACCATCAACAGTGTAGTATACCCCACTTGACGAGACACTGCAGACCTGTTTGGTATTTAACTCATGACTTTGACGCACAGACTGGTGCTCAGGAGCTTTATACCACCACTCCTCTTCTTCTTGCTGCCCAAATACTAACAGTGAAAATTTCATACACGTCCAGGATTGTAACCGTCTTACCGCCGAGTCGAGCGCCACTACACAGGGGGGCGTTAGCGACCTCGGCTATGGAGTCGGTGATTCGAAGTTAAAACATAGAAGATTCATCCCAGAAAGACTTTACCATGCTATAGTGGAGTGTGTTCTAGCTTGAAACTTCCTGACGTATTAAAATTGGTGCACCGAGCCGGAACTCGAGCCTGGCATCTTTGCTTTTCGCGAACAAGTTCTCTACAGACAGAACTTTTCAGACCAGAGCCATCCACACATAAAAGGTGGGTCGCTTGTTGGGCTTGCGTAGCTCAGTCGGTGAACACTGCTCACAAGAGCCAAAGATCCCTGGTTTGATGTAGCAGGAAGCTATAAAATCACTGCCGGCCAGAGTGGCCGAGCGGTTCTAGGCGCTACAGTCTGGAGCCGCGCGACCGCTACGGTCGCAGGTTCGAATTCTGCCTCGGGCATGGATGTGTGTGACGTCCTTAGGTTAGTTAGGTTTAAGTAGTTCTAAGTTCTAGGGGACTAATGACCTGAGAAGTTAAGTCCCATAGGGCTCAGAGCCATTTTCTTTATAATATTCCTCTTGCGTTAGACAGTGCTGCTGACAAAAACCCACTAGCCATTGAATGGAAAGCCACCGAGCTGGTACACATGTTGGTCCACTGACGAGTGTTCTGTCTCTCTACTCTGCTCCATGTAGGAGAACACCGGAATAGTTACAGAGCCTCTGACAAGGTTCAGGTTACAATGGACCGTTATCAGTAACCAACTGCAAAAGCAACAGGCCATATACAACCATGACTAGGAAAGCTGACTGAAAGATCTCAACATTAAGAGCTGCTTTTTATCACTAGCAAGAAAATTTCGCTAAAACAAAAAGACAGAAGGATAATTTTAGAATCTTTTTTGATTCATAACTGGAAAAAAAGCGCTCTTACAGCCAGTCTAGACTGCAAAAGATGTTTATTTTTCTGGTAGCCGGTTCTAGTCATACAGGTAGGTATATTATTTCCAGACCCGTATGTATTTCCATTTGTGACGAGAGGAATCGATGCACACAACCATCGCACGTGCTAGGAGACAGCTGTCGTAAACTGTACTTGAAGTAGAACGACTTTGTGCATTGACTCCATACGTCAACAATGGAATTACATACTGGTCAGCATGGTTTCTCTATAACCGAATCCGGTTACCAGAAAAATAAACACAATTTACTGTCTACAATGATTAGTTTGCTAAATGATTTGAGAATTGTATCTGGCATGGTCTCGACTAATATCTTAAATAGTACTGGAAGGAATTGTCACCATAAATCCTGCAGAGCTGTCCGTAAATCCGTAAGAGTACGAGGGGGTGGAGATCTCTTATGAACAGCACGATGAAATACATCATAGATGTGCCGAATAATGTTCATGTGTTCATGTCTGGGGAGTCTGGTGACCAGCGGAAGTGTATAAACTCAGAAGAGTGTTCCTGGAGCCACTCTGTAACAATTCTGGACGTGTGCGGTGTCGTATTGTCCTGCTGCAATTGCCGAAAACCGTCGGGATGCCAAACGGACATGATTGGATGCACGTGATCAGACACGAGGCTTACGTACGTGTCACCTGTCAAAGTCGAATCTTGACGTATCAGGGATCCCATATCTCTTCAACTGCACACGCTCACACCATTGCAGAGCCCCCAGCATTTTGAATAGTCCCCTGCTGACATGCTGCAACCATGGATTCATAAGATTATTTCCACACCCGTTCTCGTCCATCCGCTCGATACAATTTGAAGCGATACTCTTCCGACCAGGCAATATGTTTCCAGTCATCAACAGTCAAGTCTCAGAGTTAATGGGTCCAGGCGAGGCGTAAAGCTTCGTGTAGTGCAAAAATTAAGGGTAAAATAGTGAGCCTTCGGCACCGAAAGCCCGTATCCATGATGTTTCGTTAATGTTTTGCCAGAATGGAAATCTGCAGCAATTTGCGGAAGGGTTGTACTTCTGTCACGTTGAACGATTCTCTTCAGTCGTCATATGTCCCGTTCTTGCAGGACCTTTTTTTCCGGTCGCAGCGATGACGGAGATTTTGTTTTACCGGATTCCTGATATTCACGGTATAACACAATAGTTCCCTAGCAACTGAACTTTTAGTCCTGTCACAGGGAAGCCAAGTATAGCCCTATGCCTGCACGTTGGCGGCAATATAACGTTCTCTCACAATCTAGCGTTTTAGACAGTAACTTTTATACACTTTGGCACTGAATTATTGCACATTTAACACACAGATACAAATAATAGTTTTGTTAGACACAGGATACTCGGTTTTCTGCACACTTAGGAAAGGACCCTGCATCGGTTCGTGATCGGGATACAATTACGGTTCAAACCACGAATTTATAGCACTTCAATTATTATTGCAAACACTACACAAATATACTGGTCCATGCGATAATACATATCTGTGTTGCTGAAGTTGACGGAGCAGTGGCGCAATAGTGATGGCAAGCAATGTGGCGGCTAACTGGTCCCACACTCTTGAAGTTGAATGCTCTTTACAAATTCTTCTAGGCGACGTATTTTTCTCGTTTTAGAGCTATTCCATAATACCAAGATCACCATTCAACAGCCGAATCCACATCCGAGGCATGTTTGTAACATAGATTAGCTTCCAAATGTCTCACTTGGCACCATCGATGTTAACCGACAACGGCCAGCCACTGACTGCGTAGCGTTCTCACCCAGTAGCCGCCCAGATCGGCCGCCAAAACCATCTTTTACCGTGCGCGAAGCCACTTCTGTAGTGGAGGAGGTTCCCTACATCTTTTATACTACACAATACAAACTACCTGAGCACGAACCAACATTCAAATCACGATTTCTCTTTTATGAGCAGATATAAGTTATAAAATTCCATTATTTTAAATATCGTTTAGTTTTCTTATAATACTTATATTACAAAGTTCAACTTTCCCTCTGACAGTTCAGTGACCTTCATTAGTAAAGAACATTTACCTCATAGTTACAAGCACAGAGTTGCGTAGTATAACCTACTTACAATCGATATTGGTGTTACATCTACCTCATGTTTCATAGAGGTTTCCCGACAGGTATACATCAATGAAACATCAATAACGCCTACGCAGTGTCTAGCAAAGAAATAATGATTCGAACCAGAGTTGGGCATAAAAAAATTTGTCACAAAATACACTAAAACACAATAAACTTCATACACATCATCATCAAACCAAGACATAAGCATCAATATTCAATCCTGTAGATATATGATTATTCACTCTCATTTTATGAAAGAATATGTTAATCAAGATTTTCTGCATTACTAAGAATTTTGCATAGCAGGTTGTAAGTATTCAAGAAAAATATGGGACCACATATTCAAGTATATTTGGAACAATATCATAAGACATTTCAACACTGTACACGTTATACATCCTATAGTATAGTTTTGAAATCATTAAGCACGAAATTTTTGAATGCTGCTTCTAATATTAGCAGTCCATTCTAGAATATTTACACATATTTAAATTGATTCTAGCATTCTTTTCTCACTGCCCTTACTTGACACAGACAGTTCATTTAGAAAAATCATGGTAAAATCACACACAACATTAATTAAGGCAATCATCAAATTACGAGGGCAGTTCAATAAGTAATGCAACACATTTTTTTCTGAAACAGGGGTTGTTTTATTCAACTTTGAAATACACCAGGTTATTCCCCAATCTTTTAGCTACACAACACTATTTTTCAACGTAATCTCCATTCAATGCTACGGCCTTACGCCACCTTGAAATGAGGGCCTGTATGCCTGCACGGTACCATTCCACTGGTCGATGTCGGAGCCAACGTCGTACTGCATCAATAACTTCTTCATCTTCCGCGTAGTGCCTCCCACGGATTGCGTCCTTCATTGGGCCAAACATATGGAAATCCGACGGTGCGAGATCGGGGCTGTAGGGTGCATGAGGAAGAACAGTCCACTGAAGTTTTGTGAGCTCCTCTCGGGTGCGAAGACTTGTGTGAGGTCTTGCGTTGTCATGAAGAAGGAGAAGTTCGTTCAGATTTTTGTGCCTACGAACACGCTGAAGTCGTTTCTTCAATTTCTGAAGAGTAGCACAATACACTTCAGAGTTGATCGTTTGACCATGGGGAAGGACATCGAACAGAATAACCCCTTCAGTGTCCCAGAAGACTGTAACCATGACTTTACTGGCTGAGGGTATGGCTTTAAACTTTTTCTTGGTAGGGGAGTGGGTGTAGCGCCACTCCATTGATTGCCGTTTTGTTTCAGGTTAGAAGTGATGAACCCATGTTTCATCGCCTTTAACAATCTTTGACAAGAAATTGTCACCCTCAGCCACAGGACGAGCAAGCAGTTCCACGCAGATGGTTCTCCTTTGCTCTTTATGGTGTTCGGTTAGACAACGAGGGACCCAGCGGGAACAAACCTTTGAATATCCCAACTGGTGAGCAATTGTGACAGCACTACCAACAGAGATGTCAAGTTGAGCACTGAGTTGTTTGATGGTGATCCGTCGATCATCTCGAACGAGTGTGTTCGCACGCTCCGCCATTGCAGGAGTCACAGCTGCGCACGGCCGGCCCGCACGCGGGAGATCACACAGTCTTGCTTGACCTTGCGGCGATGATGACACACGCTTTGCCCAACGACTCACAGTGCTTTTGTCCACTGCCAGATCACCGTAGACATTCTGCAAGCACCTATGAATATCTGAGATGCCCTGGTTTTCCGCCAAAAGAAACTCGATCACTGCCCGTTGTTTGCAACGCACATCCGTTACAGACGCCATTTTAACAGCTCCGTACAGCGCTGCCACCTGTCGGAAGTCAGTGAAACTATACGAGACGAAGCGGGAATGTTTGAAAATATTCCACAAGAAATTTCCGGTTTTTTCAACCAAAATTGGCTGAGAAAAAAAATGTGTTGCATTACTTATTGAACTGCCCTCGTATTTTGTAGCCTGCACTAGAATTGAGCAGTCAATGTTTACAAACACTTCAACACTGTAATTGTATCACACATTATACATTTGCCTGCCCACTTTGAATTTGATGGCAGTTGATTTCTGACACAATTTTACACATAAAACACTTAAAAAGATCTCAGTATTGAACACTGCCTATCACTGAGTTGTGGCAGTCCATGATTAACACATATGCTCTTGCCCCACTTTGGTATGTCCTTTTTTGGTGCCCTCTTTGTAGTCAAGGCATTTCTTGGTCATTTTCATCATCATTATTTATGTCCTTAGTAACACTTTTGGCAGTGCATTTGGTCGTATTCCATTTTTGCAGTTCTTATACAAGTCATAGCCAGGATTTTACATAAACAGAATCTTCTTATCTTATACTGAATCTGGAACTTACAGACAGGCATCAGTAATCCGATGAAAAAAAGTTTTTCCCAACATAACAAAATTTGGTGATAAAATATCAAACCAAGAACCATATACACTAATTTACATAATCGCTCTTCCATTTCTTGCCCTTTTTTATTCACTTCTGGGGACATACAGTTTTAAATCTACAATATTGCAAACACCCAATGGTTTCTTTGACTTAGGATATACGAGATAATAGGCATTTGTGTGCTGATTTCCTTGTTCTTCAAAGGGACCAATATAGATATATTTGAATTTAGAAATTTTTTGGTCAATTTCACTTAACTTTTCGTGCGTTTTTACTAGAACAAAATCACCAATTTTGAATTTAGTCACTTTAAGGCCCTTATCATGCCTTTTAGATATGGCTTCCGCTTTTTATTTCATTCGTTTTCTGACCCAGTCTCTCTTTTTTCTTTCAGATCTTATTCAACATTGGGTGGAAATAGTAAGGCTTTTTCTATTACACTTTTGCTCCTACAGTTTAGTAGGATTTCCTCAGGTGTAAATACTTTAGTTTCATCATGGAGGGTATTCATTATATTTTCAAAATCCGTAATAAACCTGCCCCATGCCTTATGATTGTGGAGACAGTAAGTTCGACACAATCTACCTAATTCATGAATATACTGTTCTAATCGATTACTTGCTGGATGGTAGGCCGAAATATATTTTACTTGGATACCATTCTGTTCCATTCCTTCCTCCAACATTTTTGAGATAAACTGTGGGCCATTATCGGATATTACTGCTTTTGGATTTCCAATCATATTAAAACACTCATTTTATTAATTACTGCTTTTACAGTAGCCTTTCTGATGGGAAAGAATTCCATAAATTTAGAAAATACTTCCAATATTACTACAATGTATGTACAATTTACGAAAGTTTTCGAAAGAGGCCCATACAAATCAACTGACAATAATTCAAGGGTGTCTTCTGGTGTATTGTTCTGCACACAGCCTTGTCTGTTTCAGTTTATAGCTTTTGCCCATTGGCAAATTCCATATGATTTGATTCTATCTGTTATTTTCCATGTAGCACTGATGTTTATTACAACTACATCAGAGAGTTTTTCAATACACCTTTTCAGACCACAGTGTCTTAAAGCGAGGTGTACATATTACTTCGGTTTCAAACTGAGATGACCAGCATTCTTTTCATTCCTCTCTATTTGAATCTCTCCTTTTGTATAAAATATCTTTAAAGACTTTATAAAATTTACAAATTTGGTGATACTTGGTGTTACTAAAATTTACTTTAACAGATTTCCAGACTTCATCTTCGATTTGGTAGTACCACATAGTATTGCAAATTTGTTCAATTTTCTTTTTACCCTGAACCTCTTTAATGTATCTCATATGAAAAGTACCGTCTTCATTATTTTCCCCTGGTACACTGTCCATACCTTCCGGTAACCTGGATAGAGCATTTGCTACATGATTGTCACTTCCTTTAACATACAAAATTTCATAGTCAAACCGCTGGAGGTACAGTGCCCAACGGCTTAATCTGCCGGTAAATGAGAGACAGTCTGTAAGAAAGGTCAGTGCTTTATGATCTGCATGTACAATGGTTTTATACCCCCACAGGTAGTTTTGAAAAATTTTCAAACCCTATATAACAGCAAGAACTTCCTTCTCTGAGATGGTGTAATACCTTTCATATATAGTCAGCGTTCGAATGGCGAAAGCTATTGTCCTACATTTTGGTTCAAAAATGGTTCAAATGGCTCTGAGCACTATGGGATTCAACTGCTGTGGTCATCAGTCCCCTAGAACTTAGAACTACTTAAACCTAACTAACCTAAGGACATCACACACACCCATGCCCGAGGCAGGATCTGAACCTGCGACCATAGCAGCAGCGCGGCTCCGGACTGGAGCGCCTAGAACCGCACGGCCACCGCGGCCGGCTACATTTTGGTTCCCCTGATTCCATGTTCTTTTGGAAAATTTCTACACCAATCCCATATGCACTGCTATCAGTACTCATATGGAATGGTTCGCTCAAAACTGGGTGATAAACCGGGTGACGCTAAATATTTTTTCTTATTAATTCATTCTTCAGCTCATCGAAATCCATTTGGCATTCTCGTATCCATATGAATGCACTATTTTTCTTTAATAGTCCATTTAAATGAGGGTTATTAAACGCTTGTCCCTGCGCAAATTTACTATAAAATCCACAAAGACCGAGAAACGCTTTCAACTGCTTTCCATTTTTAGGTGGCGTGCTTTTTTCGATAGCGCTTAACCTCTGGGTCGTTTACAGTCCCAGACATGGTTATAATATGTCCCAAAAACTTTATTTCTTGTTTCAATGACTCACACTTTTTCAATTTCAATGTCATTCCGCCTGCTTGAAGAGCAGAAAGGGTTTTATTAAAATACTCGCAATGTTCCCTCCAATTTTCGGTGGCAATCAATAAGTCATCCACATAGATTGTTAATCTAGCACAGAGTTCTCTTCCAAGTACAGAATCTAAAGCTCAAATGACAACAGAAACAGAAGTATTGAGACGAAAAGGAACAACTTTATACTGGTAACATTTTCCTGCAAATAAAAATGCGATATATTTTCCGGATTCTTTCTCCGTGAGGTCTAAGCTAGTCAAATATTTCACATTTTGGAACTTTTGTAATAAGTCGTCTAAGTTTTCCGGACGATCTACTTCTCATTTGACAACCTTATTCAGAGTTTGTGCATCGATTACAACCTGTATGCCTCCATCCTTTTTGTTCACAACAATGAGTGGGCTATTGTATTAACTTATGCTCCTATCTATGAACCCCCATTCGATCATTTTATCTGTTTCTGACTGTACTGCTTCTCTCTTAGCTAGTGGTACTGGGTATGGCCTCACGAAAAATGGTTCATGTTCTACTGCATCAATACGGTATTCAAGATTCTTTAACATCCTGGGTTTGTATGAAAACATTTCCTGGTTATTATTTAAAATGTTAAGCAAATCAGCTTTCTGTTCTAATGTAAGTTCTTGTATTTGTGTCATTAGTCATTAAGTTCTTCACATGGTAAATTTCATACAGATTAGACAAACCATCATTTCGCAGGTCTAATTCTAATACTAGTGACTCTAAATTTGTGTCCAGTAAAGTTCCGTTTTCCCCAACTTAATTTCCACAATGCTGGATTCACTATTAATTTTGACAATTCCGTTACCACAAGATACTTTATCTTTGTCTAACCAATCAATACGCAAAATCATTTCAGCACTCAACTCAGGCATGTCCAAGGAGTCGTGTTCAAATTTCTGTCCATTAATTTCAAAATCTACCAATACTTGTCTCCGAATGGGCTTACTGGACTTGCCAGGTGATCCTACAGTCGTCACCCCATTCATTGACATCATAACCAATCCAGGTTTATTCGACATGTGTTCAAAGAAGGATTGTGAATTAGCACTAATTTGGGAGCCAGTATCTAAAAGTACCTGTAATTTAATATTGTAAGCTTCTACTGGGATGATGGTTTGTTTAATTGTCCTACTTTCTATATTTTCCTGTTCCTCCCACAACAATCTTGTTCGACCATCAGATCACTCCAAGAAATGTTATTAACTGACAACTCATGTGTATCTGTTTTTTTCGGTCTTTTGATCTCTACTTCCTCTATAATCCTCATAAACTTTTGCCCTGCAATCGTATCGTCAGGTGGCTCTTTTGGTTTTTAAAGTTCGATGTCTTTCAACACTGTTATCAAATCTTGCTCCAGTATTGTGTCATCTGATGGCTATTTCTTTTTCGGTTCGGTGTCTACTGCCGGATTTTGCTTATGAAAAAGCTTCAGTTAGCCCTTCATATTTATTTTCGGTTATGCTTTGTTCTTTCTACACTATTTCTATGTCTCCTTCATTTGAATTGTCACTCATTTCACAGTCACTATCTGATTCTAGCATGAATGCTACCCTGAGACAACGAGCCAGCTCATCTTTCGATCCTTTTTTATTGTCATTAGTTTCGATTTTCTGATCATTTCTTAAAATTTGCACTTCACTTTCGGTCACAGGCGCTTCTTCAATATCACTTTGGATTACGTCAATTTTCGCTTCATGTTTCGTATAATCGTCATGAATTTCAGTGGTTCGCATGTAATTGTCGGTATTTACAACTTTATCACTATCGCTAACAATTTCTTCTATGAGATTTTTGTCAGCCAGTTTCGCATCCACAGTACTGAGGATTTCATCCACCTCCCTATTCCTATTCATACTGGTCATTTTCCTTTTTTCTGCACAAATTTTCTGACATTAGAAGATCGTGTGCTTTGCGCAGCGCCTTCTCTCTTCTCACTAACCTCTTCTAAATTTGCTGCATATGCACCTTGCACAGCGCTTACTTTTCCACTTCATTTTCATTTAACGAACACATCCTTACTACGATGTTTCCTCCATTGATTGTGTTTCTGGTTGTACAATCTTCCTCAAAATTTCCCTGCTCATAGTGCTTTGTACTATTAATTACAACATCACGCCGTTTTTCGATCCCTGATGACTCCCTTTCATCAACTTGTCTACATTTTCACATTTACTTATTAACAGATCTGATCCTCCTGCCGTTTCCTCCATTTATTACATTTCTGCTCGTAAAATCTTCCCCAATTTCCCAGCTCATACTGCTTTATACTGTTAATTACATTATCACATCCTTTTTTGATCCCTGAATGTCTTCCTTTCACACAACTTGTCTACCTTTACACGTTCACTGATTAAGAGATCCGATCCTCTATTAGATTCAGTGATATTTTCCACCGAAACAGGTTCACTAAATTCTTTTATTACGTGATCTCGTTTTACTACTGCAGCTACTACAGTCTCACGTCGGCAAGATGATCCCTCCGCAAAGTTCAATGCACGCTGTGGCCTAGTTCACATGCTACTGCCAGTCGCTTTTTTACCTGTGTGTGACTCATACATGACTGCACCTGTCGTTCTGCGTCTACTACCTAGTGACATGGCTCTGTCGTTTGCTCGTGTCTTAAATTCATCTTTCGTAATCCTGTTATGTTTCTTTAGTTTTGACCCATAAAACTTGTCCGCTTGAATCTGGCCTGTAATACACGCAGGCCTTAGTTTTCTGCAACACTTTTATTTTCAAAGTTTCGCGGTACAAATCCCCTACTGCAACCTTTGCCTCTGCCTCTTTTTACCATATTCACGTGGTAACATTCGTTTTACGGTTGTTCATTCTGATCATGGTTTTCCCTCGTCCGTTTATTACTGTTTTGATGATAATCAGGGTTTCCTCTCCAGTTATCCTCGTCTTCTACTCTTTCTAAAAGTGATGAGAAGCCTTTATGGGTACTTCCCACATAATGTTTTGAATCCTGTGGGAGCTTTTTCCACAGTTACCACTCTGATTCGGATTCTGTTCGCTGTTTCTTAAATTGCTCAATTTCCGGTACCACACTTCACAAAATTCCTTCAAGAAGTTCCTGCCTCTATTATCGTACAACCTCACCATGATAAATTCTCGCCATAGATGGTCCTGCTCCTGTTCTGACCAGTATTTCTCAATAAATTTTTGCTTAAACTTTCGAAATGACATCTGGTCCATATCTAGAGTTAATTCTCACCTTTTTTCGTCACCTGCTAATGCACTGATAAACACAAAAATTATTTCTTGACCTGTCAAATAATCAGGGAAATTCCTCTCTCAGTTTTTCTAAAAGTCTAAGGGACTCCATCCGTTACGTCTTTTAGCCAGATTGAATTGCTCTTCGCCCTCCAGCAGTTGCTTAAAAATTATTCTTTCAGTTGCATAATTTGGTTTTCCTCACATTCAAGGTCGCTCATTTTACCTTGAATCTGTGAAGTTTTCTGTTAACACATATGTTCGCAAGTTGCTACTAATTTACCCAATTCTTTTTCGGAACTGGTCACCAGTTGTCTCAATTGAGAAATTTCGGTATTACATTTATGTATTAATTCGGTTTTGAGACCAAAAATTTTTTCCTTAACTTTTGTTACTACCAAACGTTCTACCTAGTCTTGGATTTGAATTATTTATATGTCAAATCTATCGTTAATGTCATTAATCGGTCCTTGCATAGTGGTAACATTGTTATTAATAGTATTTATCTCAATTTTTAAGTTCCTGATTCCATTACTCACAACGCCTACTTTCACCTCTACTTTTTCTATTTGTTTACTGATTTTAATCCCTTCCATTTCAATTTGGTTGTTAATATTACTACTCTGTGCTGTAACTTATGTTTTAATTTGATCATTAATATTGCTACTGCATGCTGCGATTTGTGTTTTAATTTGGTCATTAATATTGCTACTGTGTGCTGTGATCTGTGCAGACAGCATTTTTAATAAATCGTTCATGCTAAGTGGTTTTTGGCTGTCTTGTTCTAAAGTGTCCTCATAATCGCATTCTGCACCTCGCGTTTCACTCGTTTCACTTTTGACTTTCGATTAATTAAACGTGTCCACCAATATAGCCACTGTCTTCGATCTTGCCGTCTTTCCTGTCTTGTTTCATTTGAGACAAGTTCATCGTTAGAATTACATCGTTTACTTGTGTATGACACGCCATGTAAGCCTGTTGCCATCTCGTGGCCTCATCTGTGTTTGCGTCTAGCGAGCTACTGGTACCTAGTATACTCTGAACTTTCTCGCCCCGCTCGTTCTGGCCTACTGCCGTTTTCGTATCCAGTTTTAACTTCGTCACTTCTTTATACTCTATCTTTCTAATACTTGGGAATTTTCTATTAATTATTTTGCCTGATTTCTTGAAATATCGTGCAGCTGGACATTCAACACTCGTTTTACGATTGTTTTGTACCCAATATTTATGTTCTGAACCGTATTTTTGTGAGTAAAATTGACGAACGTCCTGGCACGCGGCGCCAAGTATAACACAGTAGTTCCCTAGTAACTGAACTTTTAGTCCTGTCACAGGGAAGCCAAGTATAGCCCTATGCCTGCAAATTGGTGCCAATGTAACGCTCTCTAACAAACTAGCGTTACCCTCTGGGAGGAAGTTTAGTTGTTCTTACCGTGTGTGTACCTAATGGACAAAGGGTATCGAACAGTAATTTCGTATCATTGGCAATTAATAGAAAACTTAACAGACTATTCTTTGGAGATAATGAAAGTAGAGAAGTGCATACAACTGAAATAACAAATGGTCGCCAGCCTAATTAGGCACAATAATTTGAAACATTATGTTCAAGGAAATTGAACATGAGTAGCAAATGAAACTCTAATTAATACTCCCTCTGAATAGTGCACTGTATACACACGAATACAGGACGATCTAAACTGTGGGTAGCAATAGTTACTATTAATGCACCAGCTAGTAATCACAGAAAGCAAGATATTGCCTCAGTCCTCATCATAGTAGTTGTAATCACAATCATTATGTAACACAGTATTGAGATGAAACTGCATGGGACAGTGAACTATATTGGGGCATGGAAAGAGTTCTTACTTAACTGGCCTAGAACTATTAAAAATAAAATTAGATAATACCACAAATACAATTTTTATATTCTCATTATTATGAAAATATATGATTTCTTTAGTAAAGATAATATTCCAAATATCTTTTTGGCATGAGAAGAATATGACGGGGGACCCATAAACTGATCTGTCTCTTTCGGCAAACTCTAGGATAACTTCAGCAGTTAAGTTCAATTCTGTCATAATTAATATTAGTCCTACTTGGAATTGTTTAAATTTTCATCTTTCAAAGCAAACTACTCAACGCTGTACTCGGTTAATCTCAACAAAATCATTCATGATAGAAATCAAAGCTGAAATACTTTTCAAGTAAGTTTAATTTTGTGTGCCTTTTCATCACTTGTGAAGCAGGTATTTTAGACTGTAACTTTTATACACTTTGGCACTGAATTATTGCACATTTAACACACAGAAACAAATAATCGTTTTGTTAGACACAGGATACTCGGTTTTCTGCACACTTAGGAGAGGACGCTGCATCGGTTCATGATCGAGATAAAATTACGGTTCAAACAACGAGTTTATAGCACTTCGATTATTATTGCAAACACTCACACAAATATACTGGTCCATGCTATAATACATATCTGTGTTGCTGAAGTTGGCGGAGCAGTGGCGCAATAGTGATGGCAAGCAATGTGGTGGCTAACTGGTCCCACGCTCTTGAAGTTGAATGCGCTTTACAAATTCTTCTAGGCGACGTATTTTTCTCGTTTTAGAGCCATTCCATAATACCAAGAGCACCATTCAACAGCCGAATCCACATCCGAGGCAAGGTTGTAATATAGATTAGCTTCCAAATGTCTCACTTGGCACCATCGATGTTAACCGACAACGGTCAGCCACTGACTGCGTAGCGTTCTCACCCAGTAGCCGCCCAGATCGGCCGCCAAAACCATCTTTTACCGTGCGCGAAGCTACTTCTGTAGTGGAGGGGGTTCCCTGCATCTTTTATACTACACCATACAAACTACCTGAGCATGAACCAACATTCAAATCACGATTTCTTTTTTATGAGCAAATATAAATTATAAAATTCCATTATTTTGAAATATCGTTTAGTTTCCTTATTATACTTATATTACACAGTTCAACTTTTCCTCTGACAATTCAATGACCTTCATTAGTAAAGAACATTTACCTCATAGTTACAAACACAGAGTTGCGTAGTATACGCTACTTACAATCGATATTGGTGTTACAACGGTACAGTCGTGAAGTGGTCGTACGGGAATATCCCCACTTGATCGTTGCCGTGGATATGCTGTGTCCCATCGCTCTTGCGCCGACTATAACACCAAGTTCAAACTTACTTAAATCTTGATAACCTGCTATTGTAGTTGTAGTAACCGATCAACAAATGCGCCAGACACTTGTTTTCTTAAATAGGCGTTGCCGACCGCAGCGTCGTATTCTGCCTGTTAACATATCTCTGTATTTGAATACGTATGCCTATTCCAGTTCTTTGGCGCTTCAGTGTATAACAAGTTGAGAGGCCAATAGTTAGGTAAGTAGAGAGTCAGGTTTTTGTTTTGTTTCGATGAACGTTCAAAGGATACAGTAAGCCGTACAAAACATGTAAAAGAAACGACAGGACTTAAATTCTGTAGTGAAAAACAATATTGTATCGTATTTGTTGATATCATAGTATTCTACAAACGGAATGAAGGAATGTTACAGTAGCTGTATGGTACATATAAAAGTGGAAATAGAAGGCTAATAATAAGAAAACCACTGTAGTGAAAAGTAGGTATAATTTAAAGAAACGAACATGGAGAGAAAAGCCAATGGCAGAGTTAAAAAAGTTACGCTGGACTGCTGTTGAACTAGTATCTTTGCAGAAGATAATATTATGTTTAACAGAAATAAAGAGGAGGATGCCACGACTAAAATATTTATGGTTCAGACAATTTCTTACAAATCATCACATCTTGCATAAGCCCGTAAATAGTCCGCAAAATGATTTGTTTGGAATATATTTCCTTATGGATGCGATGATCAGATAATAGACAAACGGAGCGGAACCATTTTGGAAGCAGCAGAAATTAGCATTTAGCGGAAAAAAGACCAGAACCAAATGTTCAGTTGCGTGTGAATGCTTAAGGGAACAAACTGCTGAGTCCATCGATCCCTAGACTTACACATTACTTCAACTAATTAAAACTAACTTATGCTGGGAACGACACACACACACACACACACACACATACACACACACACACACACACACATGCCCGAGGGAGGACTCGAGCCTCCGGCGGGAAGGGCTGCGCAATCCGTGACATGGCTCCTCAAACTGCACGGCCATTACGCGTGGCGACCAGAACCAGATGCCACATAAATCTAGGAGTACTGCGGGAAGGATTTGGTGATTGAAGCCTTCCAAGAAAAACAAAGAATACATTTGAAATATCTTTCGATAAAATGCCATTCTCACAGCTCTATCTGAGAGGAGAAGTTATCCCCCTCATCGCCCCGTCTCTTTCGCCACCACTCTCCACCCCCACCAACTCACCGCAGAGCTCCCTTCATTGCCAAATTAATAGATCTTCTTCAGTGCCTCAAGGTACGTCCTGTCAATACGTTCCTGCTTCTAGTCACATAGCCAATAAAACTATTTCCTCCCCAACGCAGTACAGCACCTTTGCATTAGCTATCTGTTCTAGCAATGTACAGCATTATTCTGGAGAACCACATCCCTAATGCTTCTATTCTCAGCTTGTCGACGTATTTATCGCTCATGTTTTAATTTCAAATAAGGCTAAATTCACTTATGTACTTTTAGAAAAAGCTTCGTACTACTTAATTTTATGTTATTTGTTAGCAAATTTCTCCGTCTGAGAAAAGCTTTTCTTGCTATTGGAGTTATACATTTTAAATTCTGTTTGCGTCAGGCATCGTCAGCTGTTTTGCTTCTCAAAACACGTTACTCGGATACCCCGTATGGTGTCTCATTTCTTAATCTATTTCCCTCAACATCACTTGGTTTAATTACAGTCCATTACCTTTATTTTACTGTTGTTAATGCACATCTGGTATCTCTTTTCAAGGCGCTAATCATGCCATTTAAAATCTTGGGAGTTCTTGGTCGTATCAGCAGAAACATTTGAAATGAAAAATACAGGATACTATGAGAGAATTCAGACCAGAAAAAGATGCAAAACTGTAATGATATTAAAAGCGTAGCTATTGAATGACTGGAATATTGCTTTCAGAATGCGTATTCTCAAGGAAAAGAATGAATAGAAACTTTAGGAAGTAAGAAGTTCTCCAACATCATCTATCTGTAATTAATAAGGAATGTTTGAGGGTAAGTTAAGGACTTAGAAACATTTATATCAAGAAATTAGAAGCAGGACGTATTCTAAAGGAATTAAATATCTTAAGGTATCAGATCCTTTCTTCTTACACCATGGTGTCTTTCACGTAACCGCCCGCATCTCGTGGTCGTGCGGTAGCGTTCTCGCTTCCCACGCCCGGGTTCCCGGGTTCGATTCCCGGCGGGGTCAGGGATTTTCTCTGCCTCGTGATGGCTGGTTGTTGTGTGCTGTCCTTAGGTTAGTTAGGTTTAAGTAGTTCTAAGTTCTAGGGGACTGATGACCATAGATGTTAAGTCCCATAGTGCTCAGAGCCATTTGAACCATTTCACGTAACCTTTCATTTAGTAGGTTGCCAGTTATCGGAGATCTGTTACGCTTGTAGTCGTAAACATCTACGTTTTGGCTTCCTTGTTAAATTTCCCCACATTTCGCCTGTCTTACACATATTTTTTCGTAGTCCGTACATAACGTGTGAGTAAAAGCAACATACGTCAATCATTTTCTTGTTGAAGAGTTATTAGCGCAGTTGTTTTTGAAATACTGTGGCAAGTGAGGAGCTGTGGATGGCTCACTACCAGGACACCAGAACGCAACAAGTCATCCAGTAAAGGCTTTATGTAATAATAATTAATATTTCCTTTTAAACACTTGAACTTCAGCTACTGCAATTGAATGTAGGAAAGCAAACGGAAAATTTAATAGTTAAAAACTTCCAGTTGATATTTGAAAGCACTTAAACAGTGTCAGTTAAATGTAAGGAAACAAGCAAAAAAATTAATAACTGAGAGGCTTCAATTGATATTTGGAAGCTCTAGATAGCGTGGACCTTCTATCGAAACAATTTCAAGTAGGTTTCAGTTGTCACATACAACCTCGCCTTAAAAAAAATAAAACGTATAGTCAACACGTCAACTGAGACCTGTAATGCCAGCATGCGAAAAGAAGAAATAGGCAACAGCAAAATATAAACTTAGCTCAATCAAGGAAATATTACTTAAAATCCTTAGAGGAAAAGAAATCACTCACACTGGTTGCATAAAATAATGCATAAATAAACTTTAAACGACAACTCGACAAGGCTTCTAGTAAAACAACAAGCAATTAAATTAATCCTCAATACCAAATTAAATCGCACAAAGGCAGCAACAACAATGATAAATCAAAAACCAGTCTCAAATCAGGTAAACAAGAATGACTGTGGCACGAACAGACAGAATCCTTTATATACAGGAAAATCTTTAAAATAATACTGCTCTGTCTTTTCCTGTCGCAGCTCGTAGTCCATCTCAGACGACTTTAATGTAGACTGGAAGTTACATCACAATCTCTTTTGCTTCCGATCTCCCTCGTGTCCTTCGAAAGGCCTATACTTAGTACGGGGGAAGATTATCTCCGACAGCTGCAAGAGTTCAACGGAGAACCGAAGAAGGTTGCTGACGGTGACAGAGCTACGTGACTCAAAACACTAGTCGTGTACCGAACTGCGGCAACACAGAGCTATGTACAAAATCACGTTATGTCGTTTGTTGTGATTGACAAACGGAGTAACCACGCGAAGACCACTTTCTCACGGCTCTTCTTTTACCGTATGGACTACAGTGCAAATAAAAGAGGGACAATGCCATTGTGATCACATCTCCTTGCCTTGGCCATCTACTCCCAGTAACATTGCTCCACCTCATTTGAGAAGACAAGAAGCAGTGACTCGGTAAGGGGAAACGAGTGGTCCGAAAGTCTACCTGTCCAGGAAATTGCGCTCGGACCACCAGCGTGCATCACAAATCAAGGAAACCACTTTGGGCAGCTCACGAGATCCAACCACGGTAGACTCAAAAAGTGTGGAACGAGACATGGAAAAAAGAACATTAGCATACGTCGTCATCGCCTCGAAGACCCCATATGTATATCAAGTTTGCAACTGCCTGGAATGTCCTGGCGTCAACTGAACACAATCCGATGCGAACGCAAGAGATTTAAGCTCTCCACGTAGGAATGGGGATTCTCGGACTCTCCATTTTGTGTGACTGTGAAGCTTCAGAGCAGACTGCTGCCCACTTGTGGAGGAATGTCGCTAGAGATGTTTCAGTGGTGACTGCAGGCATATCATCAATGTCTCTCCTACTTCAGTGCAATCGATAGACTCTCTTCACATCACTCTGAAAGCTCAGCTGAGACCTGAGCTCTTGCGTATTCTTTTTGTACTTCAAATTGCTGTCAATTATATACGTATATCCATTAGACAAATAGTAATAACAATCAAGGAATCGAAATCGGTTGCGAATATAAATACGTTTCATGCAACTGGAGTTGCTATCTAATCAAACAGAAAATAGTTGCGCATGCCCTATACCTGAAATGGGGAGCAAGGTAGTCCAACTACTAATGAAACAGCGTAACAGAACATTCGGAACGTTATATTATTGGTTCTCAGCAGTGACCTCGGACTTCGAGAGGGTTGGCGAGGTAGCTAAGAAAATGTGTATTCTTCGGAGACATGTCTGAAAGTCTATAGTTCGAAAGAAATCTCAATTTTAACCTAAACGATGGCACTGGCTCCAGCCTCGTGGTATACAGCCATCGACCAAGCAGCTGGTCTTCCGCGCAGCAGAGTAAACACAAACAGCTTCCGCGAAGCCGCCACTTCCGCTTGATAAACAAAAATATTATTGCTGCCGAAATGTTACGCTACGCTCTCATCATCTTAACATCGATTACTAGCATGCCAGTAATGTACTGAATGTGGTACTGGAATAAGTCGCAGAAAAACGAAGGATCGCACAAGCCATCTGCTGTGAGTTCGTTCAGCTGTAGTGAAGAAGTTGACATATTAGTGCATCAATCTGCATCTAAAGGAACTGTCTTCGATTTCAAATTACTACGAACTTCTGACGTTAGGTCAAGAGACAGAAAGCCAATGGAAAGAGACTTGGAAGGTGCCCGAAGAAACTAAAGGTGTGTATTATGCGGCATTACAAACGAAAATTCCTACGAGACCGTGGGTTGCGAGAACACAGCTGGACCGGTCAACGATTTCCACCACAACTCGACTCAGCTTTAACCCCGCCTCTTTTCCTCTAAATGTACATACTTGATCTTTACGGCTATTCCGCGTTTGAGTGTGATACCAAGTTGTAAACTAATGTAAACCATGTCTTGTGTTGATGTCCCAAATTTAGCAGTTAAATATTGGACTTTTACATAATTGACGAGTATGTGATACCAGGAGACCACATTCCTGAGTCAGCTTCTGCTTTGTTTGCCAAAGACGTTCGTCTTTATAGAGCATACCAAATCAAAATCTCTCACTCTTGCACTGTCGATTCGGTCAATCATTTTGTTACCCCACATATTTACTAGACACGACGTGCAGTTGTCATTGTAAATTCAGTCAAACGCCACTATCTGCAGTGATAATTATATTGCTCATACGACTTAATTAAGCGAGGGTGTGTGTGTGTGACGGGAAGTATTAAAAAACCTAAATGTGTGCAAATCTGAATACAATCATAGGGCTCAAATTGAAGCTTCACTTGATTAAATTGAAATGCGGTATTTTATTTTATTTGGCCAGTAATTGGTATATGAAAAATGTGATTTGTAAACATAAAATAGTATTCTGCTCATTATCTGTACAAGTAATAAGTATGACAAAAATTAGGCAAATTTGAGAAAAAGTTGAAGAATTTCCTAGTATTTAATACTTCCAGTAGCATAGAGGAATACACGAACTATTCTCTTTGATACGGGTGAGCCACTTTTTTCAAGAATACGTCAGATGTGTTTTACTTGGTCTTTCACGTGAAGAATGTTTCTGCTGCTTCTCCTCTGTTCTGATCGTTTCAGGCTGCCGGGCACTGAGAAATCTGCCGAAGTTAGTCTGGCGAACAGCAGCAATACTTCTGTGAGAGAATTTACGTGTGAATTGGTGTGAAGCTACTCAGTTCTGTGTGTGTGTGTGTGTGTGTGTGTGTGTGTGTGTGTGTGAGTGAGAGTGACTCGAGAAGTGTTGAAATTTGTTTTAGATTTCCATTGTTTTGCTCATTGAGATAACAATTTATTTGCCGTTACTTGCACATTCTGTGTGTTCTATTCCTCTTTCAGAGTCATTCATTCATAACACTGTAAGCAATAATCAGGGAGATGAATAAATATTGCTTTTATTATGTTATGATATTATAGTTTTTTTATCA
The DNA here is from genome assembly GCF_023864275.1 of Schistocerca cancellata. Taxonomy (NCBI): domain Eukaryota; kingdom Metazoa; phylum Arthropoda; class Insecta; order Orthoptera; family Acrididae; genus Schistocerca; species Schistocerca cancellata. Next base: position 239,409,407 of record NC_064628.1, on the reverse strand, counting down.
GATGGCTATAAGAATAGATTTAAACTCGTTGTCATTTGTTCAGAATGACGGCAACTGCCGCACTAGTCGTCGTAATGGTCATTACTATTATTCATTTTCAAATGGGTACAATATACGCCTCCAAATGGACTGTAATCTTCACCTAGTCATAAATCTTTCAAACGTATTGTGAGGTCCAAATGCATAAAACGAATGTTTCCTGAACTCCGTTGAGATAACACATCGCTTAGAAGTGTAAAGGTGTAATCTCTTACGTTCTCGTCCAGTTTTATGTTTGATGGATCACACTATACACACTCGAAAATTGCTACATTGACGAAACCGTTCTGAAATGATGATTACCAAGTAAAACGATATTTTTTTTCATACAGAGGTGGCGTGGCTGTGGACCTAATTGCAAGTGAAGTATTTGTTTGCATAATAAAGAGAATTTTTCATTTCACAGCAGCATACAGTATTCTCGAAATAATTGCAGAAAGGGTTGTACACTCATTAATATTATTAATTTTAAAATGAATATGTAAATTATCCTCCAATCAGTAATGCCGTCACTTTCAATTGAAATACCAAAGTTATTAGCCACATTTCACACACTTCTCTACATCGAAGCTAATCAACGGGATTCAGTTTTGGAGCTGATGTTCGTTCAGCGAAATGAAGATACTTAACACATGTTAATATGGAGACAATGTGACGTATACGTTTAAAATGTGGCAGCGACGATAGTACGCGGTTTTGTTGAGCCTAATGAGCTGGATTTCTTTTTTTCTTCGCATATTAAAAAAACAACAGACGTAGCGGAAGGCTCTAACCGCAGTTATTGCTTCCTTCGCAGGGCCGCGGTGCTGGAATTCCCATCTTGCGGAGAACAGCAGCTACCCGACTGCATGCGAGTTTCCCGCACAGGAACAGCCATTTTGTCGACATTACGGCCAGTAGGGGCTGGCGGCCGGACGATATATTGCTGCAGCACTCTGCACTCCCAAAATCATTTGGCTTAAAGGGTTAGCGGGAGAACTCATTTAGCAAACGCGCGTGTAAAGTACAGCCGCGCCAACGCGTCACGTGGCTCCCGATCTCTCTGCGCTCTTGAAAGCGAGGCGGCCCGACCGCAGCCCTATTCCCGTTGTTAGTCTTCATCAGCGCGCTGCCAAACACTCTTTTTTGAGTCGCTTCTAAATTGATATGGATGCAGGACCGACGAGATTCTTCGTGGCGTCTCTTTTCTTCGCGCCTCGAGACAAAAGGCGGGCAGAAGTTTGAGGATAATAAGACGTGAAAGAATGGCTTTCACCGCTCGTCCAGCAACACTTCGGCTCTATTCAAGCCATTTCTGCGACTTGGGAACTGATTCTTTGCAAGCCATTAATTACTGTTTAAAGCCAAGAAGTACACAGAGAAGACGTGTGTTTACCCTTTGCAAAACTTTTGCTACTGTAAGTAGGCTGTTTAGGTTTTTATATTGGTAACGCCACGTAGCGCTCTGTATGAAAATCACTGGTGGTGTTGTGTGCAGTCTGTGGCTGGTTTGCATTGTTGTTGGCTATTGTAGTGTTGGGCTGTTGGCTATTAACAGCGCGTAGCGTTGCGCAGTCGGAGGTGAGCCGCCAGCAGTGGTGGATGTGGGGAAGTGAGATGGCGGATTTTTGAGAGCGGAAGATCTGGACGTGTGTCCATCAGAAACAGTACGTTTGTAAGAATGGATGTCATGAACTGCTATATATATTATGACTTTTGAACACCATTAAGGTAAATACATTGTTTGTTCTCTATCAAAATCTTTCATTTGCTAACTATGCCTATCAGTAGTTAGTGCCTTCAGTAGTTACAATCTTTCATTTAGCTGGCAGTATTGGCACTCGCTGTATTGTAGTATTTCGAGTAACAAAGATTTTTGTGAGGTAAGTGATTCCTGCAAGGTATAGGTCATTGTTAGTATTCTTTTGTAGGGATTATTGAAAGTCAGATTGCGTTGCGCTAAAAATATTGTATGTCAGTTTAGTGACGAGCAGAATAAGTAAAGAGAGTAATGTCTGAGTACGTTCAGTTTTGCTCTGCTGTTTGAAAATAAAATAATGTAAGAGGTTTATCAGCACAGTAATTCACTAATTTTTCGAAGGGGACGTTTCACTACAAAGAATACAGTGTGTATATCACTTAACGCCTGTGTGATTCTACACGGTCCAGTCACATTAATGCGACCATCGCCTACGTTCGACGTCAGCGTGCAATGACCTCTCACAGACGGCAGATGACAACACTGTGGTAGGTACTTCAAGTGTGTAGGGGAAGGAGGGAAACAGTGTAGTCGTTACTAGAATGAAATTTTACAGCGGAGTGTGCGCTGATATGAAACTTCCTAGCAGATTAAAACTGTGTGGCGGACCGAGACTCGAACTAGGGACCTTTGCCTTCGCGGGCACGTGCTCTACACCGGTCTCGGTCCGGCACACAGTTTTCATCTGCTAGGAAGTTTCATATCAGCGCACACTCCGCTGTAGAGAGCAAATTTCATTCTAGAAACAAATCCCAGGCTGTGGCTAAGCCATGTCTCCGCAATATCATTTCTTCCAGGAGTGCTAGTTCTGCAAGGATCGCAGGAGAGCTTATGTGAAGTTTGGGATGTAGGAGACGAGGTACTGACGGATTTAAAACTGTGAGGACGGGGCGTGAGTCGTGCTTGGGTAGCTCAGTTGGTAGAGCACTGGTGCGCGAATGGCAAAGGTCCCGAGTTCGAGTCTCGGTCCGGCACACAGTTTTAATCTGCTAGGAAGTTTCAGTGAAGTCGTTGTAAGGTGGCAACTGAACGATTTATCCAACATCCAGAAGTACATGATCATTGGCTTTCGGGCCAAGAGCAAATTGTTCGCGTGCCTCCGTGGTTGAAGTACACCATGCATGGCAAAATGGCTCTATGTGAAACCGGCGTCTAGCAACTGCGGTGCATAACGGGACACAGATGACAGTTGGCAGCTCATGGCTGGAGTGCTGACACCAAAGTTTTCAGATAGTCTGCGTAACCGGTTATGTTGGCCACTGATGCGGTATTATGTCAGTCCCTTCAGCATCAATTACAGCCTGAAGACAGCATATTCAAGCAGTGAAACTTGTAGGTACAAAATAAATAAAATCGTAAGGACGGCTGTAGGCGTTTCATTTTCTCACAATAGGAAACGGCCGTTGTCCTGAAGAGCCGGCCGGGTGGCCGAGCACTTCTAGACGCTACAGTCTGGAACCGCGCGACCGCTACGGTCGCAGGTTCGAATCCTGCCTCGGGCATGGATGTGTGTGATGTCCTTAGGTTTGTTACGTGTAAAGTAGTTCTAAGTTCTAGGGGACTGATGACCTCTGAAGTTAAGTGCCATAGTGCTCAGAGTCATTTTTTTGTCCCGCAGACCTCCTGTCAAAAGGATGGACATACGAAAATATATGACAGGGGTGAACGACGGCTGCGGAGATGTGTGCGGGCGAAGAGATGTGCAACTGTTCAGCAACTAATCGTCCAGATGAACCAAGCGGCTACCACCAGTGCCTCCACAACGACCGATCAACGAACGACGCTGAGTATGAGCCTCCACCGCAGGCGGATGGTTCATGCACCCATGCTCACTGCTGTTCATCGGCGACGAAGGCTGGATCGCAGTTGGACGTAAACGGAGTAGCGAAAGGTGGCTTTTTCGGATGAATCACTTTTTGTGCTCCATCAGAGAAATGACCGTTGGCGTGTACGACCCTGCAACAATCGTCGGAAGGGTCCAGGCCAGGGACGGGAGCGTCATAATCTTGAGAAGGTTTTCGTGGCTTTCTCTGGGTGATTTCGTCATTCTGGAAGGCACAAGAGATCAACACAAATACACATCTATCCTTTGGGACCTTGTCAACTCCTAAATGCTCTGTTTTTCCTCGGCACGATTGTATCTACCAGCAGCACGACGCAAGGTGTTACACAGCTCGCAGAGTACATGCCTCTTTCGAAGAGTGCTAGGACGAGTTTATCGTACTTCCCAACCACGAAACTATTCGGGTTTAAACCCAGTCGAGAATCTGTGTGATAAGCTCTGTCGGACTCTTCGCGCCGTGGATTCTCAACCAAGAAACCTTGTGCAGCTGGCCAGGGCAGTGAAGTTGGCATGGCTTGGCCCCTGTCGTTACATTCCAGAACCTCACTGACACTCTTCCTACACATCCGCTCTTCAAAAGACGATTTTCCAGGCTTTTAAAGGTTGGTTACGTCAATGTGACGGCACCGTGTACATACGGCGTCTAAAAGATAACAATGTATACAGTGGTGTCTTTGAAGTCGAGAGAAACAAATTTATATAAGATACTTCTGGTCCATCAAGACGTGAAAGAGCCACAAATCGCTCTAAAAAAGGCACATAAGCTACAGCCCTTGGTGCGTCAGATTTTATGTCACCCATGAATATCAACGACCTTGTTCTTGCACTTCAAAAAATGTACAGTTGAGATTGTGTAAATTTCACATGAAAATATTGTGAATTTTAACAGCACAGAATTAACAATTAGGCAATGTGTTCGTCGCACCTGAAGATGTCGGCCAGTTGCGCTGATGAAATATTGTGGAGTTTTCACTATGACATCCGACGTCTCGCCCGAGAACCAAATATACAACATGTACGTCGGGAAAGCCTCAAGCAACACAACTATTAAATAGTTTTATTTTTCTGGCCTTCTTACCACGAAGCTACTGTGTTCAAAGGTTTCAGATTAGGTCCAATTGTATACGTAATTAGTATTTGTAAATTATAGGAATTATTGGAGGCAACATGTTGATACAATTCCGAAGAATACCCAAGAAGGATGTTATACTTTAGGCCTAAGGAAATAAGGTATCCGGGATGACCAATGAAACAATGATCACATATGTTTTGAATCCAGAAAACGAACCGCTGTCTAATCCATGGATGAGAATGATATTTGGTTTGTGGGGTGCTCGGCTGGGCGGTTATCAGCTACCGTACAAATTCCCAATCCTTTCACCGGCCAGTCTCACTGCTTCCATGAACGATGATGAAATGATGAGGACAATGCAAACACCCAATCACCCGGCTGAGAAAATGACCGACACTGCCGGTAATCGAACCCGGGATCCCGTGAGCCAGAGGCAGCAACGCTTATCACTAGACCTAGAGCTGTATGTAGTGCAATAAAAGAAGAACAACTCAGTATCAATGGTCAGCCTTAGTATTACGTCGACTCACCAAAAACCAGCACGCTGAAAACCGCATCCCGTAAAATTCTAAAAATCCTAAAAATCCTAAAAATACAGTTTTACTGGTCTGTGATACAAATGCTTCTTTACCTCTTCAGAGGAGTGTGCAGTGTCATGACGTTATTTTCTATCCAATATAACTATGTGGAAAATGTACATTCCTCACAGTTCATGGAAAACGTTTACTGGGATTTTTCTCGTTTTTCAATTTACCACTATTTTAAACATAAACTGACAATGAAAAGAATTCGAAGGGGAAAACTTGAAGGAGAAAAGAGAAGAAACATATTTTTTAATGAGTCCTGATACGTAAAATTAAAATATCGCGTGTCTCAGCGTGTGTTATTGTATCGAACGTTGGAAGTCTTCCTTCAATGTATTGATTGTGACCCTCCTATAGTCTTTTGTGTCAGTTAACCACTTCATTCGTTATTTTTCCTTTGATGGTGTATAAGCCTCCACATAATCAGTTTTAGAAGATTTTCTGTAGCACCAATGAAGCTTTGTTTCGATATTTTAGAGCTAGTTTGAAAAACGCATTGAAAAGTTTGTACATGAGCGAGTTTTTATGAGTGTGTATGTGTCTCATGCAATGGCCAGCTGTGCAACATAGTAATTTTGTTTGGCTATCGGTACCGTTCGTCGAATTAGCGTTTCATATGACAGTGATGCCAGTTGGATGTAGCACCATTTTACATGGAAAAAGAATTTTAAAAAATAGTTAAAAATAAAAAAAATAAAGAGAAGATGGGTAGTGAATAGCAATAAGCGAGTTAGTGAAACTATTACACGACGGTGGTCAAAAAATGGTTCAAATGGCTCTGAGCACTATGGGACTGAACTTCTGAGGTCATCAGTCCCCTAGAACTTAGAACATCACACATATCCATGCCCGAGGCAGGATTCGAACCTGCGACCGTAGCGGTCACGTGGTTCCAGACTGAAGCGTCTAGAACCGCACTGCCACACCGGCCGGCGACGGTGGTCACAGTAAAGGCGTGATTGCAAATCAATTTTGTGTCTCTAAAAGGTAGCATGGTTTCGGTGACAATTTCGCAACAACCCTATAAAAATATCAGGAGAGCTTTCTTTTTTATATTTGTCCAGATCGTTGAACAGTGTCTCCCGAAGTGTTTATTTTTCACCAAAGATAAGGCTGAGTTTCGTAAGAGCATTTCGTACACGTGCATCTTTATGTTTTGCAGCGTCCTATCGCCGATGTATTGCGTTTAGTTGGCTGACTTATACACATACGATTCACGGCCCACCGTCGTATCTTCAGCTCTCTCATTCCTATCGTCCCAATTTTTGCGAAATCTGTAGAAGTTATAGTGTACACGTTACAGGGCGGAGAACACTTTAGCGAAACTATTTCATTGAAGATGATGTAGCCACAGACTAGCGATTTTTTCCACTGAAACATTCACTCTTCAGTACATTGAGTGGTATTTTGAAACTTGTTGACTGACTGACATTGGTTCGGGTCTCAGTGAGTTAGACATTTTCAATCTGTCTGGAAGAATGAGTGCACTAAATATCCTTTTGAGACGACGAGTGTCGTGTGTATGTGTGTGTGTGTGTGTGTGTGTGTGTGTGTGTGTGTGTTGAACAGTGAAATAGAGAGGGGAGGTGAGGAGAGGCAGAAGAAGAAAAAGATGAAAATTTCATTTCTAAGGTTTTTTTGTTTCCTAGATTTTATCACATTGTAGGGTGGCCGCTGGTGTTCATGATTGGGCAAGTTTATTTAATTCAGACTCCGTGGGGCAGTGTTCATGCTGGCGCCACAGCCATCAGCTAACCTAAGGGAGAGAAGCTGCATGTGCTGTCTATCAGTGCAGCGTGTAAACTTTTCGTTTGTGCCACACATTTTGTGTGTCGTATATTTTAGGGTGGAATTGGGGGACCAGCCCACCATTTCGGTAAATGAGTGTGGAAACCGCCTAAAATCGTATGAAGAATGCCCCATGTATGAGAACAAATGTTGTTGTACCACGCACGTAAGTTTTCTGGCAAGGCGCCGACGATTGGTCGATAGAGCGCCGTTTCTTAATTTTGGCATTGGTGATTTTCCAAGTGATCTGCCAAAAACGCGGATATAGAGGCTCGCGAAGCGTCAGCAGTGTGGAGCTGTGGTTATGTCTGGTGACAGTGTGAAGACTCGTTGTAGTGTATTGCGTAGTGTGCGGCGCTGCTGATTTGGTCGAGAAGAGTCGTAATGAGGAGACAGACACTGGAATAGACGGTTATGCCGTGGCAGTCACATTGAACTTCTTTCTGAAATTCCACAGACGGCGGCTGACCGTTAATTTGCCGATCATGCTACAGACTGGACCTCACGATGAGCATCAAAGCATCTGGTCATTGAAGCAGATTTTGTTTTTTATGCCGCCGAAACACTTGCATCGAGTAGTGTTCGTTTGGCTGTGAGTTAGGCTGAGTTCATTTAGGGTGTTGCACGTACCTGTGAAATTACTGCTAGCCTACTGAACTTCTGTGCAGTGTGATCCGAATTTATGCGTCGGCAGGTCGTGAGAGTTGCAATTCTATGAGATCAGCGTTCGGATTCGTATTTTGTAATTATTCATCATCATCATCATCATAATAAATCTATGTTCAAGAGTGAAAGCATGTCCTAAATGTTTCCGTAGTGGGTACCTGAGACATGACCTTGGTACGAGCCCGGTTTTCACCTAGACAGATGTGTGGAACCACCTAAAATCCACATCCAGGCTAGCCAGCTCATCAACCTTCGTCATTAGTCCGCGAGGTGAATTCCATTCGGGGATGGCTCGCCTCCCCGTATCTCGGAAGCAGCGCTTGAACGTACTCGGCTCTCTGGATGGGTAAATTCCATTTCTACCGCTTGGGTTCTCTGATCATTGAAAGTCCTGCCACTCAGTTTTTCGGAGAAACTTGTCTGATATCTAGTGCTGCACATCAAAGGTTAAATTATGCGAAATTTACGCTAAAATGTGATACAAAACACCAAAAAGACTAAAAAAATGGGTTAGAATGAAGGTAACGTTGCTACACAGATAAGGTGCAAGAGAAAACTATACATTTTTACTGTTATTTAACCTAAATTTCAAACATAATTCAGTTCAGTACAAAATTTCCATATGTAATTAAATTACAAGTGCAAACTACTTCGTGTCCAGTGCTGGAGTTATGGGGCAGTGGTGTGGATTACATCGAGAATAAGTAAACATTACACAACTTAACGATCACAGATTAGGAAACGTGTCTGCTTAGGGACCAATAGCAAAACAATACATCTCATAAGTCAAGAGTAGCGTTATCCACCGCGCATCCCCTGCCAAAATTTTCCAAAATCGATTCATCTACCGTAGCGAACATCTTCAGAAACTATTAACCTGCATGGGAGTCGTAGGGGAAGCCTAACAGACTGAGGAAAACAGAAAATAGATTGGTATATTACTATATTCTGCATTCTGAGTTTTCAACCAGGAACATCAACAAAGGGCGAATAGTATTTCTTACTGTGGGAGACGAATGCGTCACATGACGTACAGCATGTTAATAAGTGAATTTTCTTAAAACGAGAGGTAGGTATAAAACAAAAACGTCACAGTTCTTTCACGTCTCAATGTTACAACCTAGGCCTTTATTGACCACTTATCCTCACAGGTCCGTCGAACAAGAGGAAAGCTTCTGTACCCAAACATTGAAGTAAATGAATTAATTAATGGGGGAACTCCCACCATGGTGGGGCGGGAGGGTTACATGGAACTCAACAAAAAAAAAAAAAAAAAAAAAAAACAACACATTAATATTGTTAGCTGGAGACTTGCGTGGAACACATTGTGGGCCATTAGAAGCATAAAAACTGCATAACAGAAGGCTAAAAAGAATAGTTCCATATTAGAATGAAAATCGCAGTACAGGAATGAGATGTTAAAGAACACAGGTACTGTTAACGGCACTATCATCTGCCGAAATTGTGGGACAGTTACTATCTCATAGAGAGAAACACACTTCTTCCGAGTCACTCTTCAGCGTGGATAAGAATTACGAATACACCATCACTATTTCTTCTCACATAAATATAGAAACATACATGAAGTTAAGTAAAAGTAAAGTAACAAGCAAATACAGCGTATTATGGGTGGATTGAACGATATCAAACTTGCTAAGGCACACCATACTCAGCTACAAATCCAGCTACAAATGCGTATGCTGTCAGTGAGCCAACATCAAAATTTTCTTTTTAAATGTAACTTATTCAAAAAGAGGAACAGATTTCAAATATTTATTGCTTTCAAACTACAAAAGATGGAAACGCAACTGCAACTTTCTAGGAAAGAGAAAAGTTCAAATTTTTATGCGTCCAACGTGGGAACCACATTCTACACGACAAATTTGAAGACGGTGGTTCATTCCCTGCCGCACATGAAGCAAATTGTCTCATGATATCGAATTCACAGCTGCGATTCGCAGACTTTCAGGAGTGTCAGGCATAGTAGGGCTAAAAACGCGGTCTTGTACTAACCCCACAGATAGATGTTTCAAGGTGTGAGGTCTGAAGACCTGCGAGGCCACTGGTGAAGAAGTTCATCTCCTGCTCCTCCTCTACTAATCCAGCCAGCGTCCTGGAATGTTATCATTCATATAACGTCTCTAAGCACGTCCGACCTTAACTGAGTGATCACATCCAGTCATTTCAGATTTCATTTTAATAACCACTTTTATTAACATTAGAGTAACGAATTGCATACGAAGCAAGAATACTTACCGTTTGAAATGATTCGTGCTATCCAGTCAGTCAGTATAAAGTGGCCATACGACACACTTCGGTTGAGAGGATGCAGTTTTAAGATCCTACATACGGGTCAATAGAACTTAACTAATCGTTACTCTGTGAGCTATGAATGGATCAGAGTATAGGATGTGTATGTTGATCTACCAATGTAATTTCCACAATGTATTTAATATTAGGGGATTAAGTGCTATATATATGGACTGTATTACGTGTGACTTTGTGTGCGTACGATTGTGAATTGTCTTGTCAGCAGTTTATGGCTTTAACTGCTCTGTTTGCTATACAGAAAGAAAAAAGTCATTGACATAACAAGTAACTTTGGATACGTAGTAGCGTATTGAACCTTTGCCAGCTTACTAGCAAATTTCATAACCTATTTCTAGAAAGAGGATTTGCAACCGGAGTGCTACTTCTGCGCAGGGACAAGGGCATCTTTAAAAGACATAGGTACGCGGACAATTTCAGGACCACAGTATTCGACTTTCACGCAGTGGAGTACAAACAGACCAATCGCATGTCCTGCATTTCCAGTACCAATAGGAACAGTTCCACGTTAACTGTAGCAAACAGGGTTGGGAATGAATACGGACAGCGCATTTTGTGTTGTACACCGACTGTCGCCATACTTGGTTGCGATAAGCGTTCAGTCAGGAACAGTATTCTTCATTTTATGATTCTAAACTGTCGTCAGGTGCATAGAAAATGAAGTGATGTGGAACGGTAATTACTTCATTTTTTTGTCAGTATCCGAAAGAGTGGAGATATGGAACTACTTAAAGCAATTATGTCGATGAAAGACATGATTGGAGATGGTGGCTGTTATATGATACAAACTGTTGATGATGTACACAGAAACCATCCACAAATTAGTTTTAAGTTACGTCATGGGCTTCGGATTCATATAGTTCATCATCATTCCGCTTTCATGCATCGTCAATTAAGTTGCTGCCAGGCTAATAGATGAAATCCTCTAGAACAAATGATAATGCACAGTTACAGAAGTGCTACGATGATTGTTGTTGATGATGAAGAATAACGATTGCGCTACGAAGTTGTGGTAGAATGTAACTGAAGTGAAATATCCGCGTGGCAGATTTATTTTTACAGTTTTTCTCCAACGAATAATATTCACCTTGTTGTTCGTGTTTAAAAACATACACACATCGTTATGTACACTCCTGGAAATGGAAAAAAGAACACATTGACACCGGTGTGTCAGAACCACCATACTTGCTCCGGACACTGCGAGAGGGCTGTACAAGCAATGATCACACGCACGGCACAGCGGACACACCAGGAACCGCGGTGTTGGCCGTCGAATGGCGCTAGCTGCGCAGCATTTGTGCACCGCCGCCGTCAGTGTCAGCCAGTTTGCCGTGGCATACGGAGCTCCATCGCAGTCTTTAACACTGGTAGCATGCCGCGACAGCGTGGACGTGAACCGTATGTGCAGTTGACGGACTTTGAGCGAGGGCGTATAGTGGGCATGCGGGAGGCCGGGTGGACGTACCGCCGAATTGCTCAACACGTGGGGCGTGAGGTCTCCACAGTACATCGATGTTGTCGCCAGTGGTCGGTGGAAGGTGCACGTGCCCGTCGACCTGGGACCGGACCGCAGCGACGCACGGATGCACGCCAAGACCGTAGGATCCTACGCAGTGCCGTAGGGGACCGCACCGCCACTTCCCAGCAAATTAGGGACACTGTTGCTCCTGGGGTATCGGCGAGGGCCATTCGCAACCGTCTCCATGAAGCTGGGCTACGGTCCCGCACACCGTTAGGCCGTCTTCCGCTCACGCCCCAACATCGTGCAGCCCGCCTCCAGTGGTGTCGCGACAGGCGTGAATGGAGGGACGAATGGAGACGTGTCGTCTTCAGCGATGAGAGTCACTTCTGCCTTGGTGCCAATGATGGTCGTATGCGTGTTTGGCGCCGTGCAGGTGAGCGCCACAATCAGGACTGCATACGACCGAGGCACACAGGGCCAACACCCGGCATCATGGTGTGGGGAGCGATCTCCTACACTGGCCGTACACCACTGGTGATCGTCGAGGGGACACTGAATAGTGCACGGTACGTCCAAACCGTCATCGAACCCATCGTTCTACCATTCCTAGACCGGCAAGGGAACTTGCTGTTCCAACAGGACAATGCACGTCCGCATGTATCCCGTGCCACCCAACGTGCTCTAGAAGGTGTAAGTCAACTACCCTGGCCAGCAAGATCTCCGGATCTGTCCCCCATTGAGCATGTTTGGGACTGGATGAAGCGTCGTCTCACGCGGTCTGCACGTCCAGCACGAACGCTGGTCCAACTGAGGCGCCAGGTGGAAATGGCATGGCAAGCCGTTCCACAGGACTACATCCAGCATCTCTATGATCGTCTCCATGGGAGAATAGCAGCCTGCATTGCTGCGAAAGGTGGATATACACTGTACTAGTGCCGACATCGTGCATTCTCTGTTGCCTGTGTCTATGTGCCTGTGGTTCTGTCAGTGTGATCATGTGATGTATCTGACCCCAGGAATGTGTCAATAAAGTTTCCCCTTCCTGGGACAATGAATTCACGGTGTTCTTATTTCAATTTCCAGGAGTGTTTTTGTGTTGCCCCATAAAAAAACTTAACAATGGGCACCACGTGTCCTGACGAACCTAAAACATGTATAAAGAAATACAGAGTGATTATAATGATTACAAAGTATGAGTGTCAAAGGTGGTGCGATTATATGATATATTACAAGATATGACATGTAGGGAACAGGAGCCTTATTTCGCTATTACATGAAATTCTAAGCTTACTTTACCTAAATAGGGATTTAGTCAATTACTGCATTAAAGTTTAATTTTGAGCACAGTAAAGAAATAAATGTGGATAGGAAGGTATGTGGACACCTCATATGCTATTTAAACAGTGCTGACGACAGTACATTAAAAATTTATTAGTATTTAGTACCGTGAAATTTACTGATTATTGTAGATTATAAAATATTATAAGGTTACTTGATCTACAGATAGGCGCAGGAACTTTGCTTACATTGTAATGTGGTAAGTACTTTCTGGGAGGTTTTCAAGAAAAGAGTTTTTGGCAACTCAGCTTGCTTCCTCACGTTATAAGCAAGGGAGTCGTTTTGTGTGTATCTCTTCCTGTTTCTTCTGACATGTTCGTAGCGTCTCCTTTTTGTACTAAGTGTAAAATTCTCATGTTAATCTCAATGTTTCTCACTGCATGGTTTTAGTTGACAATTTGGGAAGCAAATCTGTGTTTGTTTACGTTCCAAAGTGTTCAAGCAGCAAGGTGTTCTTTGTATCTAGTCTCAAAACCCTTACGTATCTGACCAAGGCCGAATTTCGGGTTACCTCTCGTATTGCGTCATCTAGTCGAATGTTAATCTGGAGCGCTTTTCTCCTACATCACGAGACATCATGTTATCCCAGATGGTAGCAGTATTTTGCTAAATATGCTAACACTCGAATATCGTGAGCTGCGTGTGTCATTACATCATTCATTCCTTGGTAGTCATTGACAGTACAATATGCATGATCAGACAGCTAGACGATATGATTTTAAATCTACCCGTATTGTTCATGAAATATGCTCCTTCGCCAGCAGGCTGACCAAGAGAGCTCTTTGTGTTAAAAGGATTGTGCAGGCGTCGGAGGTTTGACCTACCTCACCCCTCAGGTCGTCGATAGTACAGTCTAACATGAAAATACTTTAGGGGCCCAGAACAATTCTTTGGAGTGTTTCAACGCCGGTCCGAAGCTAATTAACTTGTAAAAATATAATACGGTGTACTTTTTCTAAAACGCACTTCCGCCGAAAACCATTACTGAATTTCTTGCATCAGTGATTAAGTTTCAGTTCCGACTGCGAGAGGTTGGGATACAAAGCGATTCTGTGTGCTTTCAAAGGTAGGGCCCCGAAACGCGTTTGCAGGAGGCAGTGTTAATCTTCAGCAGAGAAATTATTCCTGAAAAATCGCTCTCTTCTTCAGCGATGGCTCAGTAAGAATGGATTCGTTACGCAATACATTATTCATCTCGTAGTGGTCCGTGTCTGTAGTAGTATGGAGGTGAATGGCTGTAATGCGCACTGAATGTGTTTTCTAGAGGAACAGTATAAGCATATACCGGGAAGTTGTAATCAAAATGCAACTACTAACGGAGATCCTCTGTGGTCTGTAATTGTTGTATGGCATCGTTGATAACGCGTTGAAGGGGAACCGATTCGCTCTGTTAAAAAAAATTAGGTGCCATTTTTGGCACCAGGTGCAAATTAGGCGCTGTAAAGTATCTTGTCAGCATCTCCGGTGCTCATGTTGAACAAATGGTGTAAGCGGCGGTTAATTATAAAATCGACATCATGTATTTCTCATTTGTTTGACCTAGAAACGTTGCCGTATGTAATGGGTTAGAAATGGGACATGGGCATCCCATACCTAATCCATTACAAACGGAAACATTTCTACACGTCTTTCTTACATTCACAGCTCCAGATTTGCACCTGGTGGCCAAATATGGAACTATATTTTTCGTTGCAGCGTAAATCGGTTCCGCGTTAATACGTAAGAATATCTATGAAGTTTCAATAGTGTATGATAATTACTGCTCATACTGGACCTCCGTACGTAGTTGAATTTTAATTATAACCACCCTGTACTTATTACGACTACATTCATGTGAAAAGTAAACACAGGAATTATGAAACGGACATACAGACTAGTTTTTTTCATACTGCAGTTTAAGTAGATAAGTATACGGACAAAAAATAGTCGCCCCAAAAGATAAAACACTGATACCAAGTGACACCGCCGCTAATCTTGATAACGGCTTCAACTCGGCGAGCAAGACAGTCCACAATTTTCTACATGTACAGCATGGGGTCAAAAGTATCCGGACACCTAGGTGAAAAGCACTTTGAAGTTCGTAGCGCTCTCCATCGGTAATGCTGGAATTTAATATGGTGTTGGCCCACCCTCAGCATTGATGACACCTTCCACTCTCGCAGGTATACGTTCAATCAGGTGCTGGTAGGTTTCTTGGGAAATGGTAGCCCCTTCTTCACGGAGTGCTGCACTGAGGAGAGGTATCGATGTCAGTCGGTGAGGCCTGGCATGAGGTCGGCGTTCCAAAACATCCCAAAGGTGTTCCATAGGATTCAGGTCAGGGCTCTGTGCAGGCCAGTCCATTACAGAGATGTTATTGTCGTGGAACCCCCCTTCGCCACAAGCCGTGCATTATGAACAGGTGCTCGATCGTGTTGAAAGATGCATTTGCCATCCGAATGAAGAACACGACCACACTGTAACACCACCACCTCCGAATTTTACTGTTGGCACTACTCACGCTGGCTGATGTCGTTCACCGGGCATTCCCCATACCCACATGTTGTCATCGGATCGCCACATTGCGTACAATGATTCGTCATTCCGCACAACGTTTTTCCACCGTTCAATCGTCCAATGTTTACGCTTCTTACGCCAAGCGAGGCGTCGTTTGGCATTTACCTGCGTGATGTACCACTTATGAGCAGCCGCTCAACCGTGGAATACAAGTTTTGTAACTTCCCGTCTAAGTGTCATAGTACTTGCAGTGGGTCCTGATGCAGTTTGGAATTCCTGTCTGATGGTCTAGATAGATGACTGCCTATTACACATTACGACCGTCTTCAACTGTCGGCGGTCTCTGTCACTCAACAGACGAGGTCGGCCTGTACACTTTTGAGCTGTACGTGTCCCTGACGTTTTTGTGTGAAGACTGCTCGACTCAGAGAAAAGCAACCAACACACTGAAGAGGGTATTAAGGTATCACATACAACAATATCTGCACTAGCAATTGTTACACCCTGCGTATAAGTGGTTGTAATGTTTTATCTTATATCGACTCCACTGGAGATGACCACACAGCGAGCAGAATCTGGATTTGCAATAAATGCTATTCACCATTGATTGCTGTACTCTTTACCACTTGAAATAAATACAGATGCTGGGTACATTTAATTCCAATTGGACTAACACTCTATTAGGTTTGGTAATGCGTTTATGTCTTGATCTTCCCATATTTTTGCCCATTCACATATATTCTCAGAAATTTCTTCCTCAACTTAAGGCTGATAGTGGCAAACATCTTTAGGTCAGAAATGCGCTCTTTGCTTTGGTAGTCTGCTTTAGATGTCTTCTTTCCTTTGTACGTTATATTGTTTTCAAGGTAGCATACTTCCTTCACTTCATGTACTACGTGATCACCAATTATGATAATAAGTATCTAGTTACGATTATTTCCGCTATTTATTGATAATTTAGCCTTTCTGTGGTTTACTCTCAATCCTTATTCTGCACTTATTAGACAGTTTATTCCATTCTGTAATTCTTCTTTATTTTCTCTGGGGAGAGCAAAGATAATAGTGAAATTTATCATTGATATTGCTTCACCCTAAATTTAATCCCACTCATTTATTTCGTCTTTTTTATCATGGGTGTACAGAAGAAACAGTAACGGCGAAAGACTGCAGCCCTGTCTCATACCGTTTTTAATCCTAGCTCTTCGTTCTTCGTCTCCCAATCTCAATAATCCATCTCGATTCTTGTGCGTATTGCATATTACCTGAATTTCATTATATGTTACTCCTGGTTCTTTCAGAACTTCGAACAACCTGACCATTTTACTTGATAGAAAGTTTTTCTAGGTTGACAAACAGTATGGACGTGTCTTGAGTTTTCTTAAGTCTTCATTCCATTATCAAGGGCAGGGTCAGAACTAGTTATCGCATGCCTTTCTCTTTTCTACAGCTAAACTGATCTTCGTCTAACACATCTTCAGTTTTCTTCTCCATGCTTCCGTATATTATTCAGCTGCTTGGATATATGAGCTGTTAAGGTGAGGATGAGATAGATTTCTCATTTTACCTGCTCTTGCTGTCTTCGGAACTGATAATAATTTTCCGGATATTCTGAGAGTATGTCTCCAGATTAATAGATTTTTTACCCCAACATGTATAGCTGTTCGGTCTCCACTCTGTCTCCACCCCTCACCTCCTGCAGCCTCCGCCGCTTCCCCCCCCCCCCCCCCCTTGATTTCAGAATCATCATCATCATCATTCAAGACTGAATATGCCTTTCAGCGTTCAGTCTGGAGCAAAGCCCCCCTTATAAAATTCCTCCATGATCCCCTATTCAGTGCTAACATTGGTGCCTCTTCTGATGTTAAACCTACTACTTCAAAATCATTCTTAACCGAATCCAGGTACCTTCTCCTTGGTCTGCTCCGACTCCTCCTACCCTCTACTGCTGAAATTCAGATTTGATTTCAGAAATTCAGAAAAAATCTCATATACCCTCTGTCTAATTTGATCGCTAATCTTCTATTGCTCTGCTAAATGTTGACTCTGATACTCAATCTCCACGTCTTCTATATCGCCTCCTATATCTTGCTCAACCACGTCATCAGTAACGTTCTATCCCCCGTACAGCCCTTCCGCGTTCTCATTCCACCTACTCGGTCTCTCCACTACGCTTGCCAGTGGAATCCCCATTGCACTCTTGATGTTGTCATCCTTGTGCTAAATTTCACCGAAGGTGGATCTGATTTATGTATATCCCGGACCACTTCACCCGACGATCATTTTCTTTTCAATTCCTTCACATTTCCCCTGCAACTGTTTCGCCGTGAATTTCTTGCATCTCCTATTTTTCGTATTCCCAAATTACTATATTAATGGCCTTGTCGCAGAGGTAGCACCGTTTCCCGTCAGATCACCGACGTTAAGCGCTGTCGGGCTTGACTAGCATTTGGATGAGTGATCGTCCGGTCTGCCGAGCGCTGTTGGCAATCTGTGTGCATGCAGCCATTGTGAGGCCAATTGAGGAACTCCTTGAGTGAGAAGCAGCAGCTCCGGTCACGAAAGCCTGCCGGGAAAGAGGTTTACTGACCAAGGGCCCATCCACATCCGCATCTACTGATACCTGTGGTCTGAGGATGACACGACGGTGGGTAGGAACCGGTGGTCCTTCAAGGCCATTTCGGAAGTAGTTCAATTTAATTGACTTATTCTGATGTATTCCTGTCCTTCCTGATTATTTTTGTACATCCTGCCTTCATCAATTAGTTGAAATATTTATTCCGTTGCTCTAGGTTTCATCGCCTCTACATTCCTTGTACCTATGTTCGCCTTCGGTGATTGTCCATGTAGAGAAACCCCTTTCTGTACAACTGAATTTCTTGCTGTGATATTCATTATCCCTGTATTTATTACTTTGGAGAATTTCAAACGCATCTCATTGTTACTCAGAAAATTAGTAACCCATTTCTCTCTACGTTGATTCTTCCTGATGATTCTCTTCAACACCAGTCTACTCTTTATCATCAATAAATCATGATCGATTCTGTATACGTTGCCAGGTACTGCATTTTACATGTATTATTATATGATTGCTCTCTGCCTATACTTTATTTTAGTCTTCAGTATTTCCCTTCATACCAAACTGGTGATCCCTCGCTACCTCACGACGTGTCCTATCAACCAAACCTTCATTTAGTCAAGTTGCGCACCACGTTTCTTCCTTGCCGAATTAGATTCAGTAGGCATACGTCATGACTAATGGTCGGATCTACCTACTTAGCCTTTAGCATTTTTGTGTAACACCAGAAGTAAGAACATCTACACACTTTTTTGTCTGAATTGATTTTGTACACGTTTCGCATCCTTGAACGACGCTCTTTAAATGTAAACTTTTTGAAAAGACTTCGAAACGTTCATGTTTTTCAAGAAGGCTATTCTTGTTTTCGAAAATAAACGTTTTCTTGCTATTGACATAAAGATTTAAAAATGGGGGCACAGATTACAGAACTAAAGGTACTTGCAGCGTGGAATACACAGTCTACGTAATGATATGAAGATGAAGATCTAAATATATTACACAAGTTCAAGAGAGATTAAACGACGAAATCATCCTTGCAGAAATAGGTATGAGTGCGATAGCATGGGTACCTGTATGTTTCAAACCACCGCGCATAAAAACTGGGTTTTCCGGTGCTCATACCTCGGTGGTCGATGGTGGGCTTAATGGGACTTTTCGAGGCATCATTACTTCATCGGCGGTTCCTCGAAAACCCGCAAAAGGGGGTTTTTACTATATTTCAACAGTGAACCAGTACCTAGTCGAGGATTCCAAGACGGTTACACGCACCAAATGACTGATATTCTTACGATATATTCCTATGATCGCGATCTCGAATAATCTGAAAAATTTTCTTCGAATATTTATCTGTTTCCACGATATAAAAGATAATTCTTCTACACATAAAATCCGGTAGGAGGCGGAATATAGATAATAAACAAACAGCTAACATTTTAACACTGTATTTTCCAGACATTTATCTAGAACAGCCATCTTCCTGTTTTCTAAAAGTTCTATCGGTTATCAAGAACACCCCAGAAACCTATTTTTTGGGTTCCAAAATCCAGCCGCGGATTCCAAGATGGTTAACTGCAACAAACGGTTGTAATTTTTGCAACGCATTCCTAAAATCCTGATCTCCAACAACCTTGACAATTTTCTTCATATTGTTATCGATTTCGGAGACACGGAGGTTGAGTTACCCTACTTATACATGTAAAATAAGCACGTAAAACGAGATGTGAGGTAAAAATGTAGTTCATAAAGTGACGTAGCTCTGAGAAATACGGTATAAAATTTATCCGATATCATCTGGGAAACCCTTGTTGTCGCACTGAAGCACATGCATTTTTTTTTCCTTTTTGCCCTTGAAATACGACCTGAATTGTAAAATTAATTCTTCGTTATTTCAGTTTCACGTAAGTAAACTATCTACATTTTACTGATTAATACAGTTCTTTTCATGCGAGTTTCATGACCTGCTGCAGCAGGGAAAAGAAGGGAACTAACGGAAAAGTACTCGTATTGGAGCACAAAATATGGGATTATGTTCCTGTTTATTTAAAAGACTCTGACTGAAAGCTGGGTTACCAGCAGCCTTGTTCTACCTTCCTCAGCATCATTAGGAAAATTTTCCAAATATTTTGGCATTTGAACATATTGTCGCCTTTTTATACTGAGAGAGATGGAGTGAGTGACAGTGGTAAGGAGATGGAAACGTAATAAATATTGGAACATAGTAGACAGTGGTTGTCTTTGAAAAGCAGTGATAGAGATAAACACAGTGTGAGAGAAAGACAATGTCGGAGTGACAGTAGCACATGACTGTGACAGAACACTGCTAGGAAAAAAGTGAAGGTGGCAGTGCCAGTGACAGAGGGTTGAAGAGAGGGAAAAAGTAGAAACGGTTGAGAGCCAGTTATAACAGATAGAGACAGTAGGAGGAAGAAAGGAATATGATACTAGCAGTAAGAGAGAGCAAGAGCGAACAGTGACATTGAGAGGAGAAGGGAGTAGGTGGACCGAAGAAAGGAGAAAGGAGTCAAAGACAGAGAGACACAAAGAAATAATGATAATGAGTGTGGCTGAATGAGTAACTCAGAGAGGTGAGAGAGGGCAACAGGGACTGGATGGATATGAGCGACTGACAGCGATGGAAAAATGGGTGTGAGTGCAGTACAGTTAGGGGACTCTGTGGGAGTCTGAGGTGAATTTCACGTTAAAAAAATCAACAAATACGTACGCTTACCAGATTTTTGGGAAACTTTTAAAGGTGCTAAGGAAGGTAGAATGAGGCAGCTGCTAACCCACTTTTTATAGAGTCTTTTAAATAAAAAGGAACGAATTCGCGTTTTTTGTTCTCCTATAACAGCATTTTCCCGACGACAAAAGTATACACAAAAGAACGAATGATGGTTTTATTTCTTCAAGTAATTCAGTCCATAGCTATGGAGCTCATCTGCGATTAATATGGATAAATTAATGTCATAACAGCAGTCAAGTTGTAGATATTATTTCGAGCCTTGAATTATTTCACTACTTACTTCAGAATTTCTGAGGTTGTAATACAGTCAACATTGCCTAAAAATTTATGTACTCTGGCAGTTCTTTAACCAAGTTTGAAAGAAAAGTCGTACGGACATTATTAGCTCCTGTTTCCTACATTTCTCCGGAATCCAACTTGGTCATCACAAATATCGCTCCCATATTTGCAGTTTTAACTAATTACAAAAATAGTTCAAATGGCTCTGAGCACTATGGGACTTAACATCTGAGGTCATCAGTCGCCTATAACTGAGAACTACTTAAACCTAAATAACCTGAGGACATCACACACACATCCATGTCCGAGGCAGGATTCGAACCTGCAACCGTAGCGGTCGCGCTGTTCCAGACTGAAGCGCCTAGAACGGCTCGGCCACACAGGCCGGCAACTAATTACACTGAAACCTCAGTAATATGAATTTTATTTGCAATTGCAGAATCTTTCTGACATTAGCTGCATCAAGAATGAAGATATTGCCTGAAAATTGTGCCAGACCGAGACTCGAACCAGTATTTCGCGCTTATTGCGAGTAGTCGCTTTAATCATTACTGCTGCACAAGCACGACTCCAGCACTGACACAAACCTCTATATGTCCTAGAAGCATGCCTGGATAGCCAACGTGGTTAAGGCGGTCACTTGTGGCAAACGAGAAATCCGGGTTTGAGTCCTAGTGCGGCACAAATTTTCTAATGTCACCAGAAGGTAATATCTTCACTCCTAATGAAACTAATGCCAGAAAAATTTCGCAATTGCGAAGAACTTTCAAATATTTAGTACAGCTCCAAGATAATCACGAATGTCCGTGTTTTCAAACACTGTTAAAAATAGCTCCGGTAGAATTCACACCTGAAAGTACCTTCATATTTTGGAGCTGGAATTATTACATTCTTCCTGTACTCGTTATTTCGCCTTTCTTATACATCCTGCATACCACCAGAAGTACTTCCGGCATTGCTGGCTTTCTCAAGGATCTCAATAACTTTAAGAGCATGTTGTTACTCCAGCGGTCTTTCTCGCTCTTAGGACTGTCAGTGCTGTGTCAAATTCTCCTTACGCTTGGGTACACACCAGATCATCTTCTGTTTCTTCAGTTTCTGTAGCGTTATCTTCAGCTTCATTCCTCCTGAATAAACCTTACACATATTGCGTCCACCTTCCAGCTTTCCTTGCTTTTTCCAGTACCAAAACGCCACCCGAGCTCCCAATACGTATACAGCTGTTTCTCTTTCTTCCAAAGGACTCTTTTAATTACAAATACTGTCTCCCAGTGAACACTGTCAAAAGCTCGCTGCAACTCTATTAAAGAGAAAATGGAACCGAGTGATAAGTTTTTACTTTTATGGCGGAACTGCGCTGAAGACAGGGACGTCGACATGGCGCGTCTCGCAAAGTTTGGCACTTGAGCAGACTCGAAGATCTGTTCTGGACGGCACGCTAGGGAAATCCCTCCGGCGACGCCAGGTTCGAGCAGAAAATTGAGTCCGGGTCTGGCGGCGATTGTAGGATGAGGGTGTCGGCACACCCCCGGCCCGCTCCGTGGCGACGACGGTGTTGCGGCGGGGGGGAGGGGGGGAGGTGCCAAATTCCGCCAGCGCAGTGGGGTGCGCGCGGGTGCGGGGCTGTATTAATGCGCCAATTCCGGCAGATATATCGAACAGCTGAGCAGCGGAGCCTTGATTAGCCCACCTGCGGGGCGGCGGGCGACCGCCTCTGAAGAAGCAATTACCTAATTACCGAGATAGGGGGCGGCGCAGTCGCTGAAATGAAACCAGCCGGCAATTATCGCGCCGTATCGACCCGCGCCCGCCTGCTAGCGCGTTTCCCGGCGCTCGGCTCGCCCTGTCGCTGCCGAAACCGACAGCCTCAAGCGGGTTGGCGTTCAGGCCTGTACCAAGTAACGTCCTCTAGTAACCTTGAATAAGAACATCAGGCAGGACAACTGTCATCCGCGGGAGGCGTCATGCTGTCACTGCGAAATACCGTCACTAGCCTCAGTTCAGTGAGGAAGAGTATACACACAGGAATCCTCATGTAGGTTTAGGATATATTTCAGTATCTAGCTTACCCTATGGTACACCCTCTAATAGCTCGGAAATTATTCCCTGGTGCCCCATCCATCTCGTTCCTTCTTCTTTACAGTGTTTTGCTTATATTTCTTTTGCAACGACTGTGGGTGTTCCCTGGTGGAATCTGGTGGGTCATGATGAGTCAGAAACTGTTCCGCCACAGCTAGTCTTCGTCTACTGTCTGGGGCTACCCTCATTTGTTTGATTAATTCCGCGGATGTAGAGGAGCAACTCTTCTCCCATCTCTTGAATGGGCGTCGGCGCAGTCCTAGCCCTTGCGGTAGCAATATTTACAAATTTTAGCTACTCTCGAAGGGTCCATCCTTTCCTCATGTTGCAGTTACTTTTCTCTGTCTTCATCCATTTATTTACATCTTATATTTCATACTGATCCCGTATACATGGTGTCCATAATTAAAGACCCAGTTTCGAAACGCAGTAGAAAGAGAATAACTGCTCAGAATGACGTCAAATGTGAACAGCGTATTACTGATGCAGGAGAAACTTCTTGGAAAACAAAAAGTAAATTTAACGAAAATTTGACCAGTAGATGGCTCCGAAGCCTCGGAATAAGGACACCAAGAGACGCGTTGCATCCCTCTGTTCCCGAGTATGAGTCAGAAACCCCCAGCATGACTATCTCCATGTAGGATCGCGCGCTGCCGGTAAAGCTTTTTTACAACAACGGTAACGGGGTATCACTAGCTCTGCAGATATTCTGGAAGATCGAGGGTATGAAGAAAGACATTGGTCCTAGATTTGCTAAGGATCGGGACGCGTGCCGCTTCATGGTATAGCCTATTATTAAAGGTCCGAGATCATTTATTTCTAGAAGAGTCAGCCATTATATTACTTGCTGTTACCTTTATCTCAAGAAAAGACCATCGAGAGAAAACCAAATAGATTCGAGCCCACATGGAAGCTTACGTGCAACCTTTCTTCCTCCGAACCATAAACGATTGGTACAGCAAAAGAGGAAAATGTCTCTGACACACAAAGTACCCTTCGCCATACACCATATGGTGGGTTGCCGAGTATATATGTAGATGTTTACTCGTTGGATCTGTGTCAGTATCTACATTTCTATTATCGCTAAATTTCGCTTTATCTTTGCTGTTGCCCTGTCATAAGAGGACGCACCAACTTTTAACATATGTTTATTTCCCCTCAGTTGAAAGAAATTTGTTTCCCCACAGAGTATTTTGCAGCCATCCTGCTACTATTACAGTCTTTGCCACTAATATTTTCACTCGCTTAGTTAAATCTTTATAGCTGGTGGTAAAGATTTTTACGAAATTAAAACTCATCACTTGTTCAGTTGATACATTATGTACTTCTAATTTACATCTTATAGAAATTTTAATATTACCATACTTTTCTGTTTCTTGGATGAGATTTGCAGTTTATATTGCTTAGCTGTTATAGTGAATTGGTGAAATAATTTTTGTAAACTGTCCTCATTGTTTGCTACCAGTGCAGCATGATCAGCATAATATATAATATTTACCACTCTGTTTCCAATTCTATTCCTGGTTTCTTTCTTAAGACATCAGTGATGTGGTCCATTATTAATCGGAACGACTGTAGACTTAATGAGCCTCCCTGTCTAATTTCTTTATGAATTATAATTTCATTTGTCTGCTGTTAATGGGATTTAATCCTCTTTCTATTACCTGTATTCCGACTTGAATGATTTTTACTGTACCCATGGGCACTGTGTATTCAATTGAGGTTTGAAGTACTTTCTTTTTTCCTTATCTTATCAAAGGCTTTTGACAAGTCAACAGAACACAGTTAGTCTAGCAGATTAAATTGAATGGATTTCTGTACAATTTGTCTTAAAAAGTAGAAACATTTCTTTACTTCCCAATAGTGTATGCCAGTAAGCCGCGCCCATGTCATACAGACACTAGTTGTTGGGCGTCGTATCCACAGATTGTAGAGCACCATTTATAATTATCTCTACCGTATGCATCAGTTACAACAAATCCAATATTGCTTCAAACAAAAAAAAAAAAAAAACGCAAGTGACGCTATTTACTCTACAACAATATCAAACGGTCAAACTTCACACGAATGCCGGAAGACTTAATGCAGTTGATCGCCTCCTTGGATGCTTCGTGTAGACTCTTCTTGGCACCAGGGAAACGTCTGTTAGGACACTCACTGTCTGAATGTCACGCGCACTATCAACGTAAAAGCCCCATTTATGCATGTTGTATTTGTGCATACCTTGTTCAGTCCGGTGTCAGGCTGTACCCATACGTCCCTCGGATGATGAAAGTCCGGAGCTTTAACAGCTGGGATGTCAATAAGTTCTTGGTTGTGGGTTTGACATTCACGTTTCCACACTGTACCGCGGTTGAACCCATGGAAGAGCATCTGAACTCCGTTTTCATGTGCTGGACTTCTGGATTTTAGACATTTTCTAGAAAGCTTAAATATTTGTGAAGAAAAAATGACTCATTCTTTGAAACTTGGTGGAGAAGGCTGTAGAGAGCGATGTCCGACAGTAGTGGCAGCCGGCATGTAGGTATAGATCTGATCGTGCCGCTTAAGGTTGTCAAAGCTGCTTTCAAACGAACGTCTGCTATCTTCATGTTAGCGCTGCGGAGACAAACTGATGTGCAACATCTTATGAGCGCATAAGGAATTACACGATGCGTAGAGATAACGCAGATGGCAGTTGCTACATCTAGCTCAGCGTGGCAGCGAGGAGACCTCGCGACGAGTGTGTCCCCAAGCTGTCGAAGATGATGGTTTAGGGAGTGTAGCTTGGGGACGAAGTGGCAGACCAAGACTTAGCTGTAGGCGAGGTTTGCTGACGGTTTTCGCGATCTGAAACGACGGATGCATCAGGCTCCGAACGTGTCTCTTGCTGGCGGCATCTGTCGCTGGTGGACGCCATGTTGCTCGGTGGTTGAGAGGGCATCAGTTCGAGCCTCGGCCCATCAGTGCTACGAGTGGACCCCCAGATAGGCGGTCTTGTTTATTATTTTTTGTATTTACCTTTATTCATCCAAGGATCATCTCACAATGGTAAAAGATCTTTCAAGGTAACACAATGTCAATCAGTAGGTCAACATATAACACACAGCACGAGGTCAGAGTCCTAACAGATACACTGCCACATTCGATAGTTCTCTGTTGTTTAATGTTCCTTCATTTGCACACTAACGTTCGAGGTTAACTTACAATATAAAACACAGTTACTTTATTACTGTCCACACGTTGAGGATACCATCTGATGACTCCTTGACTGTTTCTGGTCACTTTCAATGTAAAACATAGATCCATTCTCCACTGCCATTCACAGTAAGACACCTACCGATTGCTCCTGAATTCCATATTCAACTGTGCGCTACTGTCCACCTGAAAACTACCCAAACAGACATTGCTATAGCAAATTATGCATACCGCCACATGATCGTTGTCAACGCAATAAACGATAACCGTTTACTGAAACCGAATTAGTCCTGTAGTTACCATATCATTACTGCCCACTGCCCTGAGCTAAGATATCTGGAGGTATCGCAGTCACTGTACAACAGTTTTCTAGACTACTGTAAAGACAGAGTAATCGAATGACAGATGGACAGCCGGAAAGTAATTAAAAGAATTACCAAAGGCTGTCCT
Organism: Schistocerca cancellata; assembly: GCF_023864275.1. Lineage (NCBI taxonomy): Eukaryota > Metazoa > Arthropoda > Insecta > Orthoptera > Acrididae > Schistocerca > Schistocerca cancellata. The sequence continues at coordinate 239,382,750 of NC_064628.1, read as the reverse complement.
CAAGTGTCGATCTGCGGCCCCATCTTCTGGGACATAACAATCGAACCCCTCCTACAACTTCTGGATGGGGATGACAGGTCAGACTTAATTGTCACCTACGCAGATGACCTATTAGTTGTAGTCACTGCAAACAACAGAGCCCAGTTAGAAGAGAAAGCCAGTGGAATACTACAAACAATTACTGAGTGGTGTCACAACAACAAGCTCAGGATAGCCGAAAACAAAATAACATACACTTTACTGAAAGGATCACTCCAAAGGAATCCTTCGGTTAAAATTGGGGACACAAACATCAAACGAGCACACATTACGTACTATCTTGGGGTACACATAGATGAAAAATTGAAGTTCCACGAACACATAAGGCTAACAACAGACAAAGCAGAAAAAATACTACACACCTTGGTGAGGCTAAATTCAAAAGAGTACAGACTACCTCTACTAGCTATACGTACACACCACTGTGCGCTCTTCGAATCAGTACTCAGCTTCGCAGCTAGCACTTGGGCACATAGACTGAACGTGGTCACCAACAAAGCACCCGTCAGACGAGGGCAGAGAAGTGTCCTACTTGGGCTATCCGGAGCCTACGGTACCACCTCAGCGGATGCACTGTGTGTGGTGCTCGGAATATGCCCCATAGATATCACGATCAAACACAGAGCTGCAAGGTACTGGTTAAGGGTGGAGAGAGTAGATAAGGTACACACAATAACCGGTGTGCCGATAGAGACGATACGTCACCTTAAAATTTGGCGTTTGGATACATGGCAAGGTGAATGGGATGTAAGTGATAAGGGACGTAGACTGCACGACTTCCTCCCTGACATAAGGGAGCGGTTGAGAATGAGACATATCGATCCCAGCCGCGGTATGGTACATTTCTTAACCGGACACGGACCTTCTCCCACGCACTTAAACCGCGTGAGTCTGAGGCAGACACCTACATGCACATGCAGGGAAGACGGTTCCCCAGAACACACAGTCTTTTTCTGAGGGCAATACGCGAACGATAGACACACACTACACTTAGACTACAAAGATACAGGCATAGATATATACACAGCAATAATATACGAAGAACAATGGGCACAATTAAACGCACTGACAAACAGTATTTCAAAAACAACACATGAAGACTACATGCGGACACGACATTACAGACATGCCTGTGTGCAGCGTAACAACAATCTCCAGAGGATGGACAGCGATACCCACAGTGACAGTGAAAATAGTGGCAATGATGAGGAACAGGAGGAGGAAGCTGAGATGTGACAGTAAATAAGCAAAAATGCTGGCGATCTAGCCAAGAAATCACCAAATGCTGTACATGGATGGGCACCTAAAGTAGTTAATACATAGGATTAGTAATAAATAGGATAAGCAACATTATTTATCTACTAATAACCATTTGTGTGTGTGTGTGTGTGTGTGTGTGTGTGTGTGTGTGTGTGTGCGCGTGCCCGCGCTCGAGTGACTGGCGGTCAACGGCTCGAAGAAACCATTCCGAGATATTCACCGTCAGTCACATTCAGTGATGGTACTAACAAATCTCTCCTCTATCCTATATTCTTTTTATATTCTTCTTAAAAAACACAAAATTTTATTTATATTTCTACCTTCAATTATTGTTATTTTGAAAAGTATTGTTTTTGTAAATGCTGTAGATAAAACGAAAGAAAAGAAAACTGTGAAAAGATGAAAAACGAAAATTGTAAGATGTACGACCTGTTTTAAACATCATGTAACAGATCAATAATTTGGCAATAAATAAATAAATAAATAAATAAATAAAATACCCTGAGTCCGCTAAGTAAAATTTATGCAATATGCACAAATTGAAAAGAACGTTTTAGCTGCCCTTTAAGAAATCGTGTTTTAGTCATCTTTCTCATTTCCTCTGAATATAAGATACATTAATGAATTATTATTTGATTTTACTTGGTAAATGCAACTCGAAATTGGGTCTTGCTCCATGATTGTGTGTCGAACTGTTAGTGCGGTATTTAGTAATATTTTCCTTATGTCCAGCATAGAATTTTTCATGTAGCGCTTTACAGTGACCCCTACTACTGCTTCCACTTATTATTCTTATGACCCTTTTCTGCAATTTAAAAACCGTGTCTCTATTTCGTGCCTTCGATCCCCAGAAAAGGAAGTTCAAACCTAAGGACTACATGTATGAAGACATAATATCTCATCATAAGACATTGGCTGTTACAGACTTCTGCTAACATCGTTCTTACTAGTACCTGTGTATGTTCACTACATGTTAGATGAAAGTCAATGTTCATCCCAAAAAACCTTGTGGTTGCTACACTAACTATATATTTATCATCTATGCTTAAAGTGACAGAGTAGATTTCTCTCTTTACGCTGAAATTCATCCTGTTCATTTTCTTTGTGTTCAAAGTTAATTTATTACATACGCTCAGCTGTAAACACCCTTGAGGGTTTCATTTGCAATCTCTACCAGGAGTTCTGATGTTTTATCATTGACTATGATGTCCTCGACAAAGGCAGCTTTTTTTTCGTACACTATATGGAAAGTCGTATACATTAAGAACAGGACACAGGGTGGTCCATTTATCGTCACCGGACAAATATCTCAGGAAATAAGCGTCAAACGAAAAAACGGCAAAGAACGAAACTTGTCTAGCTTGAGGGGGGAAACCTGATGGCACTATGGTTGGCCCACTAGATGGCGCTGCTATAGGTCAAACGGATATCAACTGCTTTTTTTAAAATAGGAACCCTCATATTTTATTACATATTCGTATAGTACGTGAAGAAATATGAATGCTTTAATAGGACCACTTTTTCCGCTTTGGGATAGATGGCGCTGTAATAGTCACAAACATATGGCTCACAATTTTAGACGAACTGTTGGTAACATGTAGGTTTTTTAAATTAAAATACAGAACGTACGTACGTTTGAACATTTTATTTCGGTTGTTCCAATGTGATACATGTACCTTTGTGAACTTATCATTTCTGAGAACGCATGCTGTTAACAGCGTGATTACCTGTAAATACCACTTTAATGCAATAAATGCTCAAAATGATGTCCGCCAACCTCAATGAATTTGGCAATACGTGTAACGACATTCCTCTGAAGAGTGAGTAGTTCGCCTTCCGTAATGTTTGCATATGCACTGGCAATGCGCTGACGCATGCTGTCAGGCGTTGTCGGTGGATCATGATAGCAAATATCCTTCAACTTTCCCCACAGAAAGAAATCCGGGGACGTCAGACCCGTCGAACGTGCGGGCCATGCTTCGACGACTAATCCACCTGTCATGAAATATGTTGTTCAATACCGCTTTAACCGCACGCGAGCTATGTGCCGGATATCCATCATGTTGGAAGTACATCGGCATTCTGTCATGCAGTGAAACATCTTGTAGTAACATCGGTAGAACATTACGTCGGAAATCAGCATACATTGTACCATTTAGATTGCCATCGATAAAATGGGGACCAATTATCCTTCCTCCCTGAATGCCGCACCATACATCAACCTCCCAAGGTCGCTTATGTTTCACTTGTCGCAGGCGTCGTGGATTTTCCGTTGCCCAATAGTGTATATTATGCCGGTTTATGTTACCGCTGTTGGTGAACGACGCTTCGTCGCTAAATAGAAGGCGTGCAAAAAATCTGTCATCGTCCCGTAATTTCTCTTGTGCCCAGTGGCAGAACTGTACACGACGTTCAGAGTCGTCTCCATGTAATTCCTAGTGCATAGAAATATGGTACGGGTGCAGTCGATGTTGATGTATCATTCTCAACACCAATATTTTTGAGATTACTGATCCTCGTGCAAATTTGTCTGCTACTGATGTGCGGATTAGCCGCGACAACAGCTAAAACACCTACCTGGGCATCATCATTTGTTGCAGGTCGTGGTTGACGTTTCACTGAACACTTCCTGTTTCCTTAAATAGCGTAATTATCCTTCGAACGGTCCGGACACTTGGATGATGTCGTCCAGGATACCGAGCAGCTTACATAGCACACGCCCGTTGGGCATTTTGATCACAATAGCCATACATCAACACGATATCGACCTTTTCCGCAATTGGTAAACGGTCCATTTTAACACGGGTAATGTATCATGAAGCAAATACCGTCCGCAACTGGAGTAATGTTGTGAGATACCACATACTTGTGACTATTACAGCGCCAGCTGTCACAAAGCGAAAAAAGTGGTCCAAGGAAAATATTCATATTTCTTTACGTACTACACGAATATGTAATAAAAATGGGGGTTCCTATACAAAAAAACGCAGTTGATATCTGTTTGACCTATGGCAGCGCCATCTAGCGGGCCAACCATAGCGCCATCTAACTTCCCCCTTCAAGCTAGACGTTCGTTCTCTGTAGTTTTTTCGTTTGATGCTTATTTCGTGAGATATTTGGCCCGGTCACTATTATTGGACACCCGGTATATATATTAAGAACAGAATTGGACCTAATACACTACCTTAAGGAATATCTATGTTTACATGTTCCTTGTCTGACAATTGTTTTACAAAATACTTGACATTAGTAGACATGTTGAGCAATGGCGGCTTCACTGTGGAAGCCCACACTACAGCGGACCTGATATCTCGGCAGCTGGATGATCAGCATTGTTAGACAACGAATATTGAGGCACCAAAACGGGGCTGTAGTGATTCCGCCGTCGCAAATGTCACGTAAGATTCCTCCCCAGTTTGGGTAACTCGCTGACCACCTAGCGACAGGTGGACTAACGGTGCACCAGCGTCTTACGGCAGTTGGCTGTCTCAAAGAAATGAGCTCTTTTGCCTTGGCTCAAGCCACTGCGTTGCCTACGCTGATTCCGAGGAGAATCTCCTCCTTTCTTGTTTTACCAGTTAACAAAATTTTCAACGACCTCCTGTAACCTCACATCTCAGAGGGTTCGGTCCTCTTCATTTCCCGTTTTGCCACAGTCCGTGATTCACTTCCACAGAATGACAAGCTACGTGGAATTTTTGGATCTTGGTGTTTCTGACACTTTTGCACGCACCGCAGGCATCTTCCAGTCAATCAGTTTTGCAACTTGGGTTTGCCGACCAGAGATTCCCTCGATGCTGATGTGTGCCAATTGTTCACGAGCAGCGGATGTGTTGTCACCTTAAGTGAGGCAGGGTCCAAGCCGACAGCGTTCGTTTCCGAATGTTTCAGAAAGCTTTACTTCAGTTCTATGCACTGTGAAAAATGGAGATCTCCATCTACTTGATAACTCTGCAATTCACACTTAAGTGCCAGGCAGATAGTTCTCCTATCACCTTCAGACTATTTCTCCAACGTTCCAGTCTCCAACAGCATGAAGGAAAAATGAATACTCACATTTTTCTGTACATGCACTGATTCTACTGCTTTATTGTCATGATCATTTCTTCCCAGGAGAGTGGACTACGTTATTTTCAAACCGACAGGAGACAGCTGGTGCCTGAAACTTCACTGCAACGGAAACCACCTTATTTTTCATCATTGTCAACCCAACCGTCTTGCCACATCCATGACAGCCTCTCCGCTATTTCGCGATAATACAAAAGGAGCTGTTCCTCTCTGAACATTTTCGATGTTCTCCGTCAGTCCCACACAACACAGCAGTGTTCTGGCAGAGGAGGGACAAGCGATATAGTGTAGGAAGTCTCTTTAGCAGATCTGATGTATTTTCTAAGTGTTCTGTGAATAAAACGCAGTCTTTGATGTTTTACTTCGCCAAAACATTATCTACGTGATCGTTCCAACGAAAGTTATTTGTAATTGTAGCCCTTTGACATTTAGTTCAGTTTACAGGCTTTAGATCTGTGTGATTTGTCGTGAAACCAAAATTTAGCGGATTTCTTTTAGTACTCATGTGACTTACTTCCCACTTTTCATTAATTATACCCAATTTTCATTTCCCGCACTGCACAGAGATCTAGTCTAAACCATCTTTCAATCGATTTGGATCATCTGATGACTTTACTGGATGGTGACCGACAACTTCAGCTGACAACAGTCTAAGAGGGCTGCTCAGATTTGTCTCCTAAATCGTTTATGTAGATCAGAAACAGTGGAGAACCTGCAACACTTCCATGGGGAACGCCAGATATTGCTTCTGTTTTACTCGATGGCTTTCCGTCAGTTACTATGAACAGGAAATTACGAATACCGTTCCACAGCTGAAATCATACTCCAGAGGCACACAATTTGATTAGGAGTGGCTTCTGCGGAACCTTGTGAAAATTCAGGAAATCTAAAAAATATGGAATCAGTTTAGCATACTAAGTCGATAGCAATCATTGCTTCGTGCGAATAAAGCTCAATTTGTGTTTCACAACAACAATATTTTCTGAATTAGAGCTGACTACGTTTAAGTAGACTGGTTTCTCCAAGGTAATTCATCACGTTCGAACACATTATGCATGTTTCAAACTGCTGCTGCAAACCGACGTCAGCAATATTAGTCTGTATTCCATTGCATTACTCCTACTTCCTACCTTAAGTGCTGGTGTGACCTGTGCAGCTTTCCAGTCTTTTAGTAAGGATCTTCCTTCGAACGATCGGTTGTATATTGTGGCTATTGTATCGACACAGTCTGAAAGGAACCTAACTGGCATACTATCCAGACTAGAAGACTTATCTTTATTGAATTAAGCTTCTTCGCTACACCGAGGATATCTGCTCCTAAGTTACTCATGTTGGCATGCTGGCATTGTCAAAGCTTCACCACTGGCAATAGAGGGTGAAGCTTTGACAATGGCAGCCACTCGTGCTGGCGAAGCGTCAGTAAAATCATCAGACTAACGTCGGCCGAGACAGAAGCCAATAGGTGGAGCAATAAATGCTATATTTGAAATTAAAAACAGATGTCTCTGGCTGGCCTCTTTATTTTTTTTAAGAAAAAGAGCTGTAGCTGTCAAATGGTTTAAAGATATTAAAAGAATGTATAACGACTCCAGGAATTTAAGATGATGATTAAAATCTCGATTCCTTACAAAAAATGAATCAGAAATTAAACTTAAAAAAACAGAAATTTAATTATCTGTAGCAGTAATGTTGCAGAAAGAAAAAAAAACATTAACTAAAAATAGAAAAAGTAAAAAAATTAACTCATTTAAACATCTATATGTACTATGTGCATAGCCAGTTCTAAGGGTGGATAAAATTTGATGCGATTTTCTTGTTACTAAAAGTTAGCAGTACCTTCCCCCACTATTGTGGCTCTCTTTGGCGGTCGGAAAACCCACAGCGGAAAACGTCACGGGTTGCAGGGGAAACGGTCGGAAATCCCACGACACCCCATGTCTCCAAACATACTTTCTCAGAAATTTCTTCCTCAAATTAAGGTATATGTTTGATACTAGTAGACATCTTTTGTCCCGAAATGTGCTCTTTGCCTGTGGTTATCCATGTGCGGAATTTACGCTGTATGGAAACCAGATGCCGTAGTTACGATTAGGTTGGGACTTCAAAGTTTTGCAACAATATGGCACGGAGAGATTCCATAATATGGCGCTACAATGAGTCAATAACTAGAAATATACTAAAGGCAGACCAAGGAGAATGTACAACATTAAGTGGTACCTGTTGTTTGTATTCCACAGAAGGGTAACACAATACTTTCAAGATCCAAGAGCGAAGAATAAAGACTGGGAAACCACGAGAAAATTGCTAGGGTGACAAAGGGCGTAATGTAGAAGTGAAGTCTTTTCCTCTACTATTCAGCGTGTACCTCGAAGAAACACGACTGAAGGACAGGAAAATTTCAGAAGTGGGATTATCATTCAGGTTGACTAGATAGCAATGATAAGTTTCACTGTTGACATTGTTCTCTGTGACAGGGAGATGAATTAAGAGATCTATAGACGGGAACGACTAGTCTACTGATCTGTTTTACCACATGTGGAAATCCATTGAGGGTTCTAAACTGCCGTCGTCGATGAAACTGGAAAAAAAACTGTTCCTGAGGTAACTAAAATTCTATGAGGCTGTATAACTATACAACTAAAATTCCTCTAGGTTTAAAGCAGTGATTAAATGTTCTTTGTTCCATATGATCAGCAGAAAAGGAGAGATGATGGAATTATCTTAACAACAGGAACAAGTTTTGTTTGAATCCGCACAGTCTCTAGATGGTGACCCGCTACTGATAGTGGTTTATGACTGTGGAAAGTAACGGAAGTATCTCAACGCTAGTACTAGCGTTGAAGAACATATTTCTTCAAATGTATCGGACTTCGAAAATCAAATTCTGAGAACAAAAGCTGCAGGTTCTTTTACTGATCATGCAGTATGCATTTAAGAAAGACTGCAGCAATGGCTAACGATAAAACGCATAACTGCATCAGTAACATCAACGTCGTTTTCGCCTCCCGATTACAGCTCTGAAAAATAAATTCAGCAACAAAGTTAGGAAAGAAAATATTAATAAGATTACATCGCGTTAAATAATGTTTAAATCAAATGCAATGAGTGTAAGCTATACAGGGTGAGTAACTAACCATTGCCACCAGCAATAACTCCGAAAGTATGATAGTAGCTGAAATGTTTCTAAGACAGAAGTTGCATGGGACAACGGGGGCCATAATATGACGTTGGGTTTTAATTGCTAGGTTGGGTCACGACAGAGATATGAAGGTCGACTTTGTTTTTTCAAATGGGATGCTATAGTTTGGTACTGTAGATTTCTGATAGCGGCTATCAAGACGAATCCAATGATTTGTAACAGTAAGATCTTTGAAGGGCAACGAAGATCTCAAAGGTGGCATGAAAGTCCATTTACAGAAGGTGTTCGAAGTGATGACCATTGGTATCAGTACAGTGCTGCAATCTTCTTATCATGGATTGTGTGGTATTCTTTATCACATGGCCACTTATCGAAACACATGCTCTGACAATTCTCTCTCACATATCTTCAGGTGTAGTTGCAATGTCTTTGTAAACAATGCCAACAATGTCTTTTACGAACACCCACAAGCAAAAATCCAGAGGCGTCAAGTCTGGCGAACGAGATGGCCACGACACATCCCCTCCGCGTCCAATCCAACGATTTGGGAATTGTCTTTGCAACTCATTTCTAGCCATCAGCGATAAATGTGCTGGGCACCCATCGTGTAGACACCACTTTGTGTTCCATGTTCCTAAAGGTATTTCTTCCAATAACAGACGTAATGTTTCTAGCAGGAATGTGGCGCACTTTCTACCTTCGATGAAACTCTGTCCTCCAGAATCCCACACCATACATTCACCGACCACGGTTTTTAGTGTGCAACTTGCCGAATCCAACATGGATTTTCAGTTGCCCAATAATGCATGTTATGCAAATTAACATTTACATGGTTCGTGAATGTAGCCTCGTCAGTAAATAAAATAAAATTACTAAGTGTGTCATCCTTCAGAATCTAAAGTTGAGCCCATCAGTAGGTTTCAATGCGTCGCTTACAATCCGTCCCAGGTAATTCTTGGTAGAGGCTGATATGGTAAGAATGATATTTATGGCACTGCAGAACACGAACAGCACTATTCTGGCTCATGCCAGATTCCCTTGCGATTTGGCGTGAACTGACACCAGGAACTCGAACCACAGTGGCAGGAGTAGCAATTTCCGTTTCCTCGATAATAACTTTCCATTTCCGGATATGTTTCTGACTCGTTAAAGATCTAATTGGTCTCTATTTATCGTACACATATTTAAATTTACGACGTTTAGAGTGAGTACACTGAGGATATCTTTCAGCGTATAAGTCTAGCTCTCACTGAATTTCGTTGGAATTCTCCGTAAGTGAGAAGCCTATCGACCTGCTCTTCGAGGAATACATCATTCACATTCGCTTTATTCGACGATACTAGTCTCACCGTTCCCATTAGTGTTGTACTGCGGAACCGTCGAATGGTGTTTATATGTCAATGGCACGTTAGATGGATACGCCGTATTGCATGATATACATGAGAGATTTGTCAGAGCATGTGTTTCGATAAGTGTAGAAGTGATAAGGAATACCACTCAATCCACGATAAGAAGACTGCAGTACTGCACTGATACCAGTGGTCATCACTTCGAACACCTTCTGTAAATGGACGTTCATGCCACATTTTTGACCTTCAAAGAACGTACTGTTACACATCATTGAATTCGTCTCGATAGCCGCCATTAGAAAATACTTACCAAACTATAGCACCCCATTTAAAAAATAAAGCTAATCCTCATATCTATGACGCGATCCCACTAAAAAAAACGAACGTCATATTATGGCCCCTGTTGTCCCAGACAACATTTGTCCCACAAACTTTTCAGCTACTATCATACTTTCGGAATTATTATAGGTGGCAATGGTTAGTGACTCACCATGTGTAATAGCATCATAGTCTACTATCCCTGCGAGCAGATAGGGCGGCACGAAAGAGTTACTACAAGAAGGAATGAGTCGGCGGTATCAAATGGTTTCATAGAAAAAAGGAAAAAATATACAGATAATATAATGTCTTAATATTCATAGTAAGTAGTACTGTAGGAGGCATTTTTAATGTATTATTAAAGAGTGAAACTTCTAAAAGGATTCAGCATTTCCCGGTGTAGTTGGGAAGAATGCTGAGTCGGCGTACATATGTCAGTTGTACAGTAGCAGTTTTATAACATGTTCCACAAATCAGATAATGGCAGCATAAGGCCCTTGAAACCGGTCGTCTTGGGACAGTAAAAGTGTCTACACTGTTATCACGGTGAATGAAGTGTGTTCTTTATTTCCAACAATATCGATCGCCTCACAGCACAGCACGTATACTTTACAGAATGTTGTACAGGGGATAAAGTCACCTTACGAGAATCGTAAGTTACCACCATATTCCAAGCATGCACTATACTGTAGTTGTCCAATCTTAACCGGGAAAGTTAGGGCGTACCTGCGTGAGGAAGAATGATATACGTTCGGTAAAATCATTCAAGCGAATGGGTAACTGATCCATAATCACTAAGCATTAACTCTTAAAGGAAAAACTAACGTTGTTAGCCTGAAAAACAGTTTCGAAGCTATTTCGATAAACTGATATCTAGAGTAATTGTTTACTCAAGGACTACATTATATGCATTTGAAATGAACCGATTGGTGACCTACTGAATATCATACGGATACCAGTTTATTCATCACAGATGGCCTTCTGTGATGTCTTATCTGTGTTATTGTCTTTGTGTACGAACAATACTTAGCTTGATTAAACTTTAATTCACCTTTCCTACTCAAATAGATAGCATTGCATATGGCACGGATTGGTAAAGTGAATATAAAGGTCACTATGTATACACCTTACTGTCGTAGGTATTTGTGTGTGTGTGTGTGTGTGTGTGTGTGTGCGCGCGCGCGAGCGCGCTTGCTGATATTACCCTCAGTGGTGGAAATTACAAGGCTTCTTGCACGATACTCACAATGGGTATTGACCGTTACAGCGCGGTAGTAAACGAGTAGAAGACCTTGCCCATAGAGTCCTGCAGTAGCGTCGGATGGTGACTTTTCCCTCTCCCAGGACAACGACCAATATGAATTGGTAAATTTGTCTAGGCTGTTTATGTGATCGGCCAGAGTCAATGTTTGCAGCAAATACCCTGTCCACCACATGGCGTGGAGCAGCCACGCAAACAAGGCAACTTGGTACGAGGGTCGGAGCGGCCGATCTGGTCGATACATCAAAGGCGAAACACGACGTTGTTGCTAACTGTATTTGGTGTGTGCAACTGACATGCTGTATCCTACATGTACCTCATTTCGACTACGACATGCTTACAGTCTACTGACACAGTATCGGGGATTTAGGGTCACTTTATTTCGTAACGGGAAATCTTAAGATCAGTGACCCACTACGCAAGAATCTATGTCGGGAAATGTGTCCAAAGAAGTATCATTTACGAACTGCGACAAAGCTACCATGAGTGACTGGAGATTCCTGAGTTATATAACGTGACACATTAACAGTTCTTTACGCCATCGACGTCTTAAAGCATTTAATATCATTGAACATGGCTCTGTTATACGCATTTCTATCGTTTTCCTAATCAAACATACGTTTTAAGGTCTTAGAGACATGGCAGTTCGATTCTCTAGAGATTGGGACTTTAGTGGTTCTACGAAAGTATTACATTTTGCATCTTATTCAAGGCATGATTTGAATAAAAGTGGAATATCTAGAAACAGGCACTGTAAGTTAATCATTTAATGAGACCTATATTATCTTACCATATAATAATTGTAACAGGATCCGAAATGTTGGTTAGAGAGACGCCTTTATAAACAGAAAGTGTTCATCACAGAATGCGCTCGCTAATAATCAGCACTTCACAACTATTGCACCAAACACGATACGCCTACATCTACATCTGCAGTCTACTCTGCAATTCACACTTTAGCGTTTGACAGTGCGTTTATAGACCATTCCCTTCTAGAGTAACTCGTGGGAGGAATGAACTCGTAAATCTTTTCGTAGGAGCTCTGATTTTTCTTATTTTATTACTATGGTTACACCTCCCTACGTAGGTATTATCTCATTCAGATGTGAAAGGTGGCGATTGCAGTTTGGTGTGTGATCGTGAAGACGTCTTGTCTAAATTATTTGTCATTTTCTATGATATTGTAAAGACTTTATAGGATGACAAACGACTGGGTCATCACTAAACAATCTAATAAGGCTGCTCAGATAGTCTCCTACATCATATATATATATAGATTTTAAGTTCTATAGATTAGTAACAGTAGACGGCATGTAACACTTCCTAGAGGAACCGCACATATCACTTTTGATTCACTCGACAACTTTCAGACAATCAGTACTAACTGTGACCTTTCTGACAGAAAATCATGAATCCAGTGACGCTTATCAGTAGATACTCCATAGGCAGGCAATATGACTAGAAGCCCCTTTTGAGATGCAGCGTCAAAAGCATGCTTAAATCTAGAAATATGCACTCAGTTTTAGATCCCTTGTCGCAGCCTTCATGTGAATAATACGCCAGTTGTGTTCGAGAAGAACTATATTTTCGGAACCGTGCTAGTTACGTGCCAATAGATCGTCTTCTATGACACATTTTATAATATTCTAACACAGTACAAGATCCACAATCGTACTCCATAAACGTGTTAGTGATGTAGGTCTACAATTCAGTGGATTACTTCTGTTTCCTCTCTTGTGCACAGCTGTGACCTCTGCCACTTTTAATTCTTCAGCTACGGGTGTATCGTCGAGTGAGCGGCTGTATATCATTGCTAAAAATGCAGGTACTTTATACCGGAACGAAACAAACTGGTATACAGTCTACCTTAAACGAATTAAGCTACTTCCCTACACCGAGGGTTGCCGAGCCGTTCTAGGCGCTTCAGTCCGTAACCGCGCGACTGCTACGGTCGCATGTTCGAATCTTCCTCGGGCATGGATGTGTGTGATGTCCTTAGGTTAGTTAGGTTTAAGTAGTTCTAGGTTCTAGGGGACTGATGACATCACATATTAAGTCCCATACGGCTCAGAGGCATTTTTTGGGAGCTGTTCTTGATTCGAATTCTGGAATAGTTCCTGCACCTTCTCAACTGAAGGAATTCCAGAGAGCTGTTTTGTAACACCGCTTTACTTGCATTTTTATAATTAAGATTACCGTTGCTATTGCTCAGTGAAGATATTTATTTTGGATTTTGTACGAAACTTCTAGACAGAGTTTAGCATTAAAGTCCGCTCTAAGTTTCGAGCTTGTGTAAAACATTGTCGACACTGAAAATTAGCGTTTTTTTACATGTAGCATGCCTTATACATTCCAGATTCTCTAGTTAGTACTGGTTCATACTGTGTTGCTGCATTTGGTTACAAAAAAAAAACAGTTAAATGGCCGCTCGTCGTTCACATAACAGTGTCTCGTTGCCTGTTTCAAATGTGACTCTTCTAGATTCATCCTTTCACTTTGGTGGTCGACACTTCAATAAGTGAAAAATATTCACACATATACCTCATCTTTCTTTAAGCGGGGTACCTTCCAGAATTATAAACCATTCACTTCAACTTAATGCTGCATAAGAACTGCAGACATTACTGAACACGTTTCCTCCACAGATGATATATATACATGCTTAAAATTGCGTTTTTTTGATTCATACTACACATTCTGAAACCAAAACATTAACATTTGTATCTTAAAACAATAATAGGAATGGTTCAAATGGTTCAAATGGCTCTGAGCACTATGGGACTCAACTGCTGTGGTCATAAGTCCCCTAGAACGTAGAACTACTTAAACCTAACTAACCTAAGGACATCACACACATCCATGCCCGAGGCAGGATTCGAACCTGCGACCGTAGCGGTCGTGCGGTTCCAGACTGCAGCGCCTTTAACGGCTCGGCCACTTCGGCCGGCTGATAATAGGAATGTAATTATTGTTATTACTTCAGTCAGTTTCATGCAGACTGCAACAGTATCTAACATGGATAGCTGGCGCCGTATCATTAATTTTGGTTTATGCACTCGCTTGCGGAAGAACGACGTTTCAGACCCCTTCTGTCTATCCAATTTTAGTTTTTCCGTCATTCCATCAAACTGCTCCAGGCAAATACCGGGCTGTTTCCTTTGAAAAGGTCACTACCGATTTTCTTGTCCAAACTCCTGCTCCGTCTCTAATTACGACGCTTCGACCGGTCGTTAAATCCTAGTCTTCCATCCTTCCTTCGAGTTAGTGCAGAGCTCCGACAGCAGATGTTACTGTAACACCAAACTGCCGATTTTCTCACATTTTTCAAGGCAGCTCATAATCCGTCTAGTTGGGTTAAAATCGATCTGCAACCTGTCAAAGTCCGAGGAACGGCCTGTAGAGCATGCAGGTCTCCTCCCCCCCCCCCCCCCCTCCCGCCACATTACCGCATGACATGGGCGCGGCTTACTGGCATACACTATTGGGAAGTAAAGAAATGTTTCTACTTTTTAAGACAAATTGTACAGAAATCCATTCAGTTTAATCTGCTAGACTAACGTGTTCTGTTGACTTGTCAAAAGCCTTTGATAAGATAAGGAAAAAAGAAAGTACTTCAAACCTCAATTGAATATACAGTGCCCATGGGTACAGTAAAAATCATTCAAGTCGGAATACAGGTAATAAAAAGAGTATTAAATCACATTAACAGCAGACAAATGAAATTATTATTCATAAAGAAATTAGACAGGGAGGCTTATTAAGTCTACAGGCGTTCCAATTAATAATGGATCACATTGCTGATGTCTTAAGAAAGAAACCAGGAATAGAATTGGAAATAGAGTGGTAAATATTACATATTATGCTGATCATGCTGCACTGGTGCAGTGCCCATCTGCAACCTGCCACATTTAGTCTTCTCCAACAGTTTCTTCCCTTTGCTGACGCGCTCACGACACTGTAAGGCTACAGGCTTGTAACGGTGGCTTTCTCAAATGTGTCGTGGCTCCCTTTATTAAGGAAATGTGGGGATTTAGGTACGTTTACACTACATCAAACATTTGAAATACACTCTGTAAAATCTAACGCTGTTTGTAGCATGATAGGAGTAGACATACTTCCTTGCGTTTGTGATACCTACTTTTAGATTTACTAGTAAGAAACCCCAGGTCATTGTGTACGTAATGCTTCGCAACAAAACTTGTATTCCGAAATGCGAATGCCGCTTGAAAGGGAAAGTACGCAGTATTTCAAATTATCACTTTCACTTCACATGAATAAAAATCAAGACAAATTGCAGGTACAGTAGAGCTGCGTTGCGAAGTCTGACAAGCATGAGATACACTGGCAATTTGTTTCTGAAAGGACATCATATTCGCCGTCGATTCTCGAGATTATTTATCTCACAACTGCAGTTTCGTTCTTTTGCCCATTTTCAAGTGGTACTAAAAAATATCTTGCTTCAGCACATGTCAGACTTTAAAAACCACAGACAAGTATTCGTGTCATCGTCAAAAATAGACCTTTTCATTGTAGCAACACTGCTACACCAGCGAAAAGGCTTATTTTTGACGATGACATGTATACGTGTCGGTGGCATTTAAAGTCTGGTTTGTGCTGAAGCTAAATCTTTTGCAGCACCACTTGTAAATGGCCCAAACGCCGAAACAAGTCAGCGACGTATATGATAACCTTTAAAAAAATCTACATGACCGTGAACCCCGACCATTAGACGTTAATTAGTGGCAATTTAGTTTGAAAAAAGAAATTTCCGTAACACAGGGGTAACATGTAGTACGGTGCTAAAAGCATTCTCTGAACTTTATTTCGAGCCGTTAGTTCATGAGTCTTCTAGAATAGTAAACGGTCGTGGAAACATACTTGAACTCTTAGCAACAAGTAACTAAGAGTTAATAACGAACATAAAATGGATACAGGGACTAATGAATACAGGGTTGTCGTAGCGAGACTGAATGCCGTAACTCACAAGTTGTCCAAAAATAAACGCATAATATAGCTATTCAAAAAAGCAGATAAAAATTCGCTTGACGCCTTTCTGATGGACAATTTCCACTTTTTCCAAACTAACAATGGAAGTATAGGCTAGATGTGGCTTGAATTCAAAGATATAGTATCGACAGCAATTGAGAGATTTATACCAAATACATTAAGAAACGACGACGCTTATCCCTCACGGTACACAAAATCCGTCAGAGCACTGTCGCAGAATCAACGAAAAAAGCATTAGAAATTTAAGCGAACGCAAAATCCTCAGGATTGGTTGTATTTTGCAGAAGCCACAATTAAACTTTTTCTCGAAACCTAGCAGAAAATCCAAAGAGATGCTGATCATACGCAAAGTATGCTAGCGCCAAAATACAATCAGTGCCTTCTCAGAGTGATAGCTATGGAAATATTAGCGATGACAGTGCTGCTACAGCAGAAGACGAAATAAATATTCCAGAACTCGAATCACGAACAGCTGTCAATACGAGTAACTTAGAATTAGATATCCTCAGAGAAGTGAAGCAATATAAATCAATAAAAGGAACTCTTCCGGTGCACAGCGTATACCAATTAGGTTCCTTTCAGAGTACGCTGATGCAGTAGCTCAGTACTTGACAATCATGCACAAGAGCTCACTCAGCGACAGATTCTTACCCAAAGACTGGAAAGCTGCACAGGTCACACTAATATTCACGACAGGCAATGCAAGTAATCAGAAGGATAATTCCAGTAAGTTACAGGCCCATATAATTAACAATGATATTCAGCAGGATTTTGGAACATATTTTGTAGACGAGAACGATCTATTGACACACAGTCAACACCGATTTAAAAAACATCGTTTTTGTGTAACACAACTACATATTTACTCATACGAAGTGTTGAGTGCAATTGACAAGGGATTTCAAGTTGATTCCGTATTTATGGATTTCTGGAAGTCTTTTGAACTGTACCACAAAAGCGGCTTCTACTGAAATTGGGTGCTTATGGAATATCGTCTCAGTTATGTGACTGGATTTGTGATTTCCTGTCAGATGGGTCATAGTTCGTAGTAACTGACGGAAAGTCATCGAGTAAAACAGAAGGGATTTCTGGCGTTGCCCAAAGAATTGTTATAGATCCTGAGCAGCCGTCTTAGGTTGTTTGCAGATGATGCTGTCGCTTATCGTCCAGCAAGGTCAACAGAAGGTCAAAACAAATGCTAAATGATTTAGAAAAGATTTCTGTGTGGTACGAAAATTGGCAACTGACCCTAAATAATGAAAAGTGTGAGGTCATCCACATGAGCGCTAAAAGGAATCCGTTAACCTTCGGTTACACCACAAATCAATCAAATCTAAAGGCCATAAATTCAACTAAATAGCTGGTAATTACAATTATGAACAGGTTAAATTGAAAAGAACACATAGAAAATGTTGTATCAAAGGTGACTCAAAAAATGAGTTTAATTGGTAGAACACATAGAAGATGCGATAGATCCCTAAAGAGACTGCCTACACTGCACTTGTCCGTCTTCTTTTGAAGTGCTGCTGCGAAGTGTTTGATTCTTACCTAATAAGATTAATGGAGTACATCGAGAAGGTTCAAAAATGAGCAGCACGTTTTGTATTATCGAAAAATAAGGGAGAGAGTGTCATGATACAAGATTTGGGTAGACATCATTAAAATAAAGGCATTCTCACTGCGGCTGGATCTTCTCAAGAAACTTGAATCACCAATTTACCAATTTTCTCCTCCGAAATCGAAAATATTTTGTTGACGCCGACCTATATAGGCAGAATAAATCGCCATAATAAAATAAGGGAAATCAGAGCTCGAGCGAAAAGATGTAGGAGTTCGTCTCTTTCTGCGGGCTGTTCGAAAGTGGAATAATAGGGAATTGTGTGAAGCAGGTTCTATAAACCCTCCGCCAGCCTTTTAAGTGATTTTCAGAGTATTCATACAGATGTAGATATAGACAGAGATAGAAAGTGACCACAAAAAGGATAAAACTCTTCTTGAGCCAAATGGTTAACGGAACAGTGATGCCACTTAACTGCAGCGTATTCGTAACACATATACGACAAAAGTAACTAACGTTATGTGTTCTGTCGGCAAAAAATCCGCAGTAAATGTTAAATACGCTTAGATACTTAACACAGTTAAACCTTCTAACATTTAATATGTAGTAGTATAGAGAAGTAGTGCAAAAATTGTGTTTTTAAATATTGGAAATTTGGCCATTAGCGTTAAGAATGTAGGTGCATACTTCACATGATAGTTAAGTGCTTTGGCTATGTCCTATGAAATTGTTTAAAATTTTATAACGCCTTTTATCAACAGAGGTGACAAGACACAGTTACCCATCCAGAAAAAAGTAAAGTGCCTGACCTCTGAATAACGACTAGCTAAAGCAGTTCAAAGGTACACATCAGATCAAATTGAAATACAAATTGTATGAAATGACAGAATTTTAAAAGAAGCCACTGCGAAACTTCAGACGGCATATCTCACATGATTTGTTATTTTTAGGGAGCAAGTCAATAACTTATTCATTTTAATCTATGGAACATTGGTTCGACCACACTTTCACTTACAACTGTCCAATAGATTTCATTACCATTATTAATTTTTATATTTTAGGCACTTCATTAATATGCTCAATAGTCAGGGCCTATTCGACACTCAGGTCTCAGTACAAAAGAATTATGGACTCCAGTACAAGTAACGATGAGTAAGTAAAAATTTTGGTGTTCACCTATTTTGGCTCAAAACAAATTATAATTAACTCTTCCTCATTAAAATATTCGGTATGCCTTTTACGTTACAAAAAATAGTATGTTTAAATGTATAAATTGTCGAAGTTACTATTTTAAACCCTGTCAGTAAGATGGTGTTGGCCGTCGACTACAACGTTCGAATGGCCCACTACACTGATGAGCATTTAGTTAGGCTCAAACGGTTTCTAGGCTTTTATTCTGTTAAGAGGCAAACCAGCATGTTGCTGTATCGTCGCGTGAAACGGTAGCGAGAACCGCCATATTCACTGAGCCTTGCGCAGGCCTGCAGGCCACTTACGTAAGTGGCACTCAGTTTTTCACCTGTTTTCATAACATCTTAGGGATGTAAGCCAGAAGTATGTTTCGCATTTTGTTGCCTTCCAAAGACGACAAAATCTATTCTGATAACGTACACAATAACTGTCCGTAAAATGACCAGGTCTTATGAATGTCATACTACCGTAAGAAATAACACTGTCAAACTTTAGTTAAATACATCTGGGCTGTAGTGTTACAAACTGGTCTTTCACAACAAACGATAGCACAATAGGATTATGCGACAGGCCACAGACCAAGGAATGACATACAGATTCCCTGTTGTAATTGTCGTACTCCATGACTGTTTCTTCACGGCTCCTACTATTTGAGTCAACAACTAGCAGAATCCTTAAACTACGGCGCTCCTCACGTATTTCTGACATTAGTCTTAGTAACTGAATTAAACTGCTATATTCAATTAATAAACTAAGAATGTAAACGATAATACCTTTTTCTCTGACGCCGCTTTCTTTAGTAGCCAACACACTGACGACAGAGACATTGGACGTTACCTGAAAAGAATAAAAACTTATTAATTCTATTTCCAGTGCAGATTCCTAAATAAAATTAGATTTTTTAGCCGTGGTGATGAGCATAGACAATTTAAAGACACATCGAATTGAGCATTTTCACTCTGACGGGTGGATAAACTACCGGCGAAAGGGACGTTTCCAGTGCAAATGACGATATGGCACATTGCTTTCATTACCTATCAGGAAGTTTCACAATAGCATACACTCCACATTAGCGTAAGGCATACGTTACGTGTTATGTCCCTACATAATCTAATATTATTGTCATACTCCGGCTGCGAGTACCAGCGATGACGCACTACTGTAAATGAGACGACAACGCCCTTTGCTGTGACGACAACGCTCTTTGCTGAAAAAAAAAGAAGCATATAGCATTTTTGCAGTTGTTTGAGATAAGGAATGGCTATTGGAGATTTTTTGTTTGTTTGTTTGTTTTGGGAGGTCATATATGTTTGCCCAGGATTTGAAGTGCAGAGGAGATATAATTTGTAATCCCAATTACCAAGAATAAAAATTTCTCTTACGAAAAAAGAATGTAAACATCGTCTACGAACTTTTATTCGATGTTGGATCCCCCGACCTTCACAAAACGATTAGCGTGTTAACCAACCCAGTGCAGAGTGATTTGTTCCCAGATTAACAATACTGGACGAATCAGCATCGTTCGGACCGTGATAGTTGCAAACTATTTCGCCGCCAGCTTGTGTGTTAAAGACGTTCCATAAGCGACCAGTTTGTTAGTAACAAGATATTATACTGCCACTGTTGTTCAACCTTCTCTTTCTGAAAGTGTTGCGAGAAAATCTTACGGCGACTGTGAGTATTTTAGCTTCCACGAGAGACGTAGTTGTAGCAGTTTCCTCCGACTTTGTCTGGAGTTCTCTGAGAAACGGAGACCTCCGACCGCCAACTCATCCCGTACTTAACCCGTTCTCTCCTTACAGCAGCAACGAAGAAAACATTTTATCTATAGTCAAATTTTTTCACACGTTTTTATATTAGATAGGTAAAAAAAAAATTTAAAATCTATGCTTCTAGGCCAAAAGTCAAAAGAGCGTTTAAACGCAGTTCCTGTCTTATCTGTGTCCAAGACAAAGGTCAAATTAATATTAACTAATTTTTCTTTACGACGTGGCGGTCCACTATATACGGCAACTTCAGAATGTGTTATTGGGAGCTGTGTTGCTGTCCTCGTGATCGTAAGTTCGAGCTAAGGAAATGACTACATTCCTTTGAAATAGGAAGTGTCCAGATAATCATATCTAAAAGTACTAAAATGCTGTAACTTGTTGATAAGTACTGCTCTTTCTTCTATATCAGAACTGGAGAAACAAATTTGGTTAGCATTCACTGAATTTTCCGTCGGTACTTCGCAGAACATGATAATATTAAAAAAGAAAATACTTCCTAATGTTTTGCAATTTTTTGCCGTACATTAGGAAGGGTATTCGTTTTTAATAATATTTGGTTTGCTTAAGACGTGTGCATTCCACAGTTTAGGGAACTCAGTGAATGCATAAGATTTAGTCATTTAACGCCTCAAGCTGAAGTCTACCTCTGCCGGCCAAGCATAACAATCGATTTAGTCAATTTTTAACTGGTGGGGGTCACGGCCGCGCACAATGGTGCCCCATCATTCGGAGTCATATATCGCGGAGGAACCACACTTCTGTACTAAACTTAAGAATGAAAGTGGCTTTTGAATGACGTGCCACTACCACGGGCCATAGCTCGTTCAAACTTGCCCCATGCACAGAAAGAACAGCTACGATATAATCTTGGAATGAAGCTTTTCACGGCAGGTGTTGTCATCACTTACCCCTTCCGGGCTAAGATGCCGTGGTCCATACATAAGACTCTCCCCTGACGTTTCACCTTCCGCAGTTGAAGGCGAAACCTCAGGGGAGAGTCTTATGCATGGACCACGGCATCTCAGCGCGGAAGTGTTAAGTGAAGCTACAGTATAGTACAGAAGGTAACTGAAGGAAATATATCACGAAATAAACAGAAATGAGACTTTTATTCAAAGACAATAAATACAGAAATCATCAGAGTTTATAATGGACCCCTGGACATTAGAAAAGGCCAGACCAAGTTCTCAGTAGGCTGTGTGATACCTAAAGATACCAGTTCATACTGTGCAATACGCCCCCATGCTGGATGCAAGGTTGGTAATGAGTCTTGTGGCAGAGCGTTCCATTCCTCCTCCACCGCTACTGAGAACTGCGAGACGGTCGATGATGCAATATGTATCCCCAACACACCCCACAGTTATTCGACAGGCTTAATTATTTATTTATTATTGGCTTTCGGAACATCGGAAAGACGATACGACAGTGAGTTGCGGTGATTAAGAAGATTATGTAGGGTCAAGTCGTACCATGGTACGACGTTACTTAGGCTTAGACATGTCATATCACGCCATGCAGGAAATTTTCCCGTCAGTCCCCGAGAACAGAATACCCAGTCCCCGAGCGGAGAAAATCTCAGACCCGCCGAAGAATCAAACCCAGACCCAGGCTCGCAGCTACCTAGTGGGACCTCGATGGGACTCAGGTCGGAGGAACTTGCAGGCCAGTCCATCCACCGAATCTCTTCCTGTTCGAAGAGCTGCTCCAACTGCGCTGCTCGATGCGGTCGTGCATTGTGATCCATAAAAAGTCAGACCCGAGTGCTCCCCATAACAATGTTTCTGGGTACATTACGAGCTCCCACCTATCGCCTCGTGAGCATCCGTCCAGAATCACCACTCAGAATGCATCCGATCTCATCCGAGGAGATCACGATACCCCAATTCTCATTGGTCCAGTCCTCACGCTCTTGGCACCATCACAAACGGTGCCCCGATGTGCGCGTCTCAACGGAAGAGAACGTACTGGCCGTCGGCCTAAGAGAACACCCATCCCGGCCCCCCAACCCTAGCCTCGCAGTCACAAGTGCCAGTGTAGAGCGTGAGATTGCGTAGCTTGCAGTCCTGTTAAATCAGGTTGCAGTTTCACCTTCTGTTTGACGTTGGTTTCGTCTGGGTTGTTGCACAATGCAGCGGTCATCTGCCGCCGTAGGTGACCGTGGGCTACCACCTCCCCTCCTTCACGTTTACCGACGCACGTGAAACAATGTTGCGAGCAATGCAAGACCCCTGGGCTACGCTCGTCTCACTTCGTCCTGCTTCCATTTTCCCGATCGTTCTCTCCCTTGTGGTGTCATCCAGATGTTCTCTCCGGACCATATTCTAGTGAACACCATAGTGCACAGTAACTGCTCGCTGTCTCTTCCTGCTCCTTCAATTGCGTTGTTACGCGCGGTCAGCCCCATTTGGCGCTACAGTCACGCTAACCTCGCGTCGTGTGACCGCCAGACTCCCGCGCACGACCACGAGATTTCTGTCAACACTTTAATTCACTGAGTATGTTGTGTTACTGTATCTATCTCATCCTTGAGTGTTGTAGATCAGTGTGCGTTTCCAGTGGAAACGAAGCACCATGGCGGAGGGATGCGGTTTGGAGAAAGTGTCACTGAGAAGTAGCATAAAAGGAATCGCATCAATAGTGAAAAAACTTGATACATCGAAACCGTATTCTTTTAGCCTATAATGATGCCGTTGGCAGGTTTCTCCGTCTCATCACAGTTGTCGGGAATCACGGCAATGCACGTTTGTTAAAATATCGATCTCCACGTATCGCGCACTCCCACTGCATGCTCGTTAGTTCGATTCTAGGATGGCGCAGCAGTGAAGCGCTGCAGTGTCGAGCGCGATGAATAAATGCCGAGTGGCGCAGTATTGTACATTTGCAAGAACGCGCCTTTGTTCCAGAGGAAGTGCATGTTGCGCCCTTCTCCAACGGCAACAGCAATCACAGCAGGTGTAGTTTGAATAGGACTGTGCGGACTTGCTGTCATTCATGCCTAGAGCTTACGTAGTTCGTTAAACTCGTTCTTTTCCTTTCTGCAAAAAGTTTCTGTTATCGGCGTCTGTGGTTAAGCTAACACAATTTAGCCGTATTTTTTGTTTTATAGTGGGTGTAACAGCGATAATCTGTCATTATTGCCTGCTTTTTTTCTGTTCGTTTCAAAATTGATCATAAACATAGCTGGTGTATGATCTCAAGTCTGTCGAGACGTAGATAGTAATGTGTGCTGTACTCTCTACCTCGACTCTAGACTGAAAATGGAAAAGCTGTAAGTTTGGAATGTTATAATGTAATAATTACTCAAATAAAAAACCTTTAACAATAACATTTTTTCAAAATGGTTTGATAAGTATAAAATAATTTCTCCTGTGCGCATACAGGTTCCTAACCCCACACAGATAGTCCTGAAAATTTGAGATAGAATTGTTAATAGCTGTGAACATATTTTTAGAATTTAAAACGAAGCATTTGGGGTGCATGCAGTATATAATAGCAAGGAGATGAACTGTTCATCTGTCAGTTATGTATTGCCCGCGCTGCACATTTTTCATTTTATATTCTACATGTATTTTTATAGCTATTAAAAATTCACTAGAACTGATTTCTGGAACTATCTGTATAGGGTGATAAATGTGCATGGGCCAAGAAAACTTCTTTTATACTTTTCGGTCCTTTTAAAAAAGTGTTATACGAAAAAAGTTTTTATTTAAATGATTATTTTCTGCTTTTTAGTCTTGTATGTGTCAAATTTTTCAGTCGGTTTCAAACATTTTGATGAGATTTCAGGAGACAGAGATGCGGTACAAAATGGTTCAAACGGCTCTGAGCACTATGGGGCTTAACGTCTGTCATCAGTCCCGTAGAACTTAGAACTGCTTAAACCTAACTAACCTAACGATATCACACACATCCATGCCCGAGGCAGGATTCGAACCTGCGACCGTAACGGTCGCGCGGTTCCAGACTGAAGCGCCTAGAGCGTCTCGGCCACAACGGCCGGCTAGAATTGTGGTACATTTCAAGGTTATTCCAGTTTCTCTTCACTTAAGTCAACCAATACAGCTCTTGCTCCTACGATAATCTCACGAAAAAAACATCAAAGGTGAAAATTGGAGAGAATGGAGCTCACACGGGGTGTCAGCAGCCAACTTTCGCAAGTGGAACAGGAAAAGAGGGAAATAGCAGTGGTAGACACAGAGCACTCCGCTACACATCAGACAAGAAAGATAATTAATATTGCATTGTCATCCGCTTGTGAGCTATGTCAGTTTAAAATCAATTGCAAAATTTTCATCGAACAAGCGGACAAGAAAGTAGAATAATAAAAATGTATTATAGGAAAAGAAAGAAAAACAGGAGAACGGACAGATTCACGTTAAAACCCATTTTATCGAAATAATGCAGATTATGGAAGTTTCACGTCATTTTGTGTGCGACAGAAAAAGAAACGGAGGAAGGTAGGAAAAACGGAACATTGGAGTTAAGCGTTCCCTGAGAGGAAACGTGTTGCAACAGTGCAGTAAGTTTAGAATTCACAAAAATTCATAAATGCAAATTTAGACAAAGTTTGAAGTCCAGTGCTTCACTTCCAAGAAAATACTATACGTTCAAAGCATTACATAAAACATTTTTCACCACTAACAGAGAACGCAGAACAGACATCTCCAACACAATGAGAAATGAAGGTGCCTGTCCTTCATTTCAAGAAAGTTGACCCTGGCTGACGCGTCCTTCCTTTCCTTCTGCTCTTGGTATATTGGTCAATGGAAATTCAGGAATATTTTCTAGGAATGGAAGACTAGAAAACCCCAAAATTACACGATATTTTGTTTTATTTCATTATGCTGTACAATAATCAGTTAAATTCTAATGATATCATCAGACATCATGTGGTGGTGCTTTTTTCTTTTCTGGGCAACAGAATGTTTCATGCGTCTTTTGTTCAGTTCTTAGCCAAGTATTATTATTTATATTTTCAATTTCACTTTTCTTTCCCATCATAAAGCTCTGGACATTCACGTCGAATATAACTAAAATGATGTAAATGGCCTATGCTTGTTGCTTGTAAGAAGCGAACAAGGACAGTATTACACGAGAGTGACTCCAAAAAAAATGCACATTATTTTTTATTTTAAATCCATCTTTTATTCAACATGTCTGAAAGTTTTACAGTCTGTAGATACGCCCTTTACTGTTTGGCAGAGTGCACAAGGGAGTCATCATCTTCAAACCTTGTTCCACGAAGAGAGTCTTTCAGTTTCCCAAAGAGATGATAGTCACATGGAGTCAGGTCAGGACTGTAAGGCGGGTGTTTCAGTGCTGTACATCCGAATTTCGTCTTCACTTCCATGGTTTTTTGACTGATGTGTGGCCGTGCATTGTCGTGCAACAGCAGAACATCCTGCTTTTGTCGATGTGGTCGAATAAGACTCAGTCGAGCTTGAAGTTTCTTCAGTGTCGTCACATATGCATCAGAATTTATGGTGGTTCCACTTGGTATGATGTCCACAAGCAAGAGTTCTTCGGAATCGAAAAACACCGTAGCCATAACTTTTCCAGCAGAAGGTGTGGTTTTGAATTTCTTTTTTGGGTGAATTTGCATGTTGCCACTCCATTGCCTCTTCGTCTCTGGTGAAAAATGATGGAGCCATGTTTCATCACCTGTAACAATTATTCCAAGAAATTCATCTTCACCATTCTCGTGCTGTTTCAAAATTTCGCTGCATACCGTTTTTCTTGTTTCTTTCTGAGCCACTGTCAACACCCTGGGAATCCACCTGGCACAAACCTTTCTTAACACCAACACTTTCAGTATTCTGCAAACACTTCCTTCCCCTATCCCAACGTAGCGTGGCAATTCGTCCGCTGTGATGCGTCAGTCAGCAGTCACCAATTCGTTAACACTCTGCACATTGTCTGGAGTGTGTGCAGTACGCGGCCTGCCGCTGCGAGGACAATCCTCAATATTGCCGTGCCCGGTTTCATCACGTAACCTGCTTGCCCACCTGATACCTGTAATGCCATCGACAGCAGAATCTCCATACACCTTTTTCAACATCTTGTGGATGTTTCCCATTGTCTCGTTTTCACGGCACAGGAATTCTATGACAGCACGTTGCTCTTGACGAACGTCAAGTGTAGCATCCATCTTGAAGACATGTTGTGACGGCGCCACTCACGGGAACAGGTTGAACTAAGTTTGAAATCAAGCGGGGGGGGGGGGGGGGGTGTATCTACACACTGTAAAACTTTCACACACGCAGAATGAAAACTGTATTTTTACAAAAATAGTGTGCATTTCTTTTGGAGTGACCCTCGTAACATACTTACCACCGCGGTCAAGCTCCCACGGCACATGTCACGAACAGTGGAACTTTTACATTGCTCAATCTAGTGGAAGTAATCAGTGATTTACAGAGGAGAAAAAAACAGGAAATACCCAATGTCATCTCTATCAGTGTTTATTATTTCCAGTTTTCAGTTCTCTCTAGAGCCGGAGCAGTAGAGTGCCTGTCTTGCAAGAAGACTTCATCCGCCTTCCAGGACCGCGAGGAAGTCACAATAGCGGCAGTTGGCAGCGAGCTGTTTTCCAGTAAATCGTACTGCAGAACTCACAAAAAATGGTTCAAATGGCTCTGAGAACTATGGGACTTGACTTCTGAGGTCATCAGTCCTCTAGAACTTAGAACTACTTAAACCTAACTAACCTAAGGACATCACACACATCCATGCCCGAGGCAGGATTCGAACCTGCGACCGTAGCGGTCGCGCGGTTCCAGACTGTAGTGTCTAGAACCGATCGGTTATCCCGGCCGGCAGAACTCACACGTCTCGTGTCTGTCACGGAGTGCTTCTTTTCCGTTTCAGAAGGTGTCCTCAGCCCATATCCAAAATTTTTCGTAATTGCCCAAAATCGCTCAAGGCGAATGTCGGGATGTTTCGTTCGAGAAATACAACTCATTTCCTGCCTCTATCTTCCGCACACCGAGCTTTTTCTCCAGTGCCCTCAATTCCGACGAAATCTTAATCCCTAATCTTTCTTCCGTTCTCTTTCTCGCCATAATTTTGCCTTTCTGTTGAATATTTATGTAACTGGTAGCACGTCGGCCTATAGAAGTCTTATTAAAACATAATAGCTCTAGCAGAAGGAACTTTATGAGTAGAAATAAATCTGAGGTAGCCACAAACAGCCCGTTCTGGGAGAAAGAGCGTTAAATCTCCGCATGTAAAACAGCGGGGAGATAGCCTTCGGCTGCGGCTGTAAGCGATAAGTCTGCGGTTTCCATGAATCGTTACAGGCAGGCCAAGTGCCAAATCAGAGGCCGCAGACTAGAGAGGGAAGACCGCCTGGCTGGGCTCCAAGCAGGGACGGCTAAAACACAGAATGTGGTCAGAAATGTAGCGAAGAGTCAATGTCTAGCGCCGCCTCCCCTCCCCACTCCCCTGCCCGAAGTCAATAGCGAGCATCGTAGGACAATTCTTCATTCCAAAAGCCGCCACATCGAGTAGTGACTGGCGTATTGTAAAGAGCCAGTTGCTCGGCACCATTGACAAGACGTTTTCAATTGGTGAGAGATCTGGAGAATGTGCTGGCTATGGCAGCAGTCGAACATTTTCTGTATCCAGAAAGGCCCGTACAGGACCGGCAACATGCGGTCGTGCATTATCCTGCTGAAATGTAGGGTTTAGCAGAGATCGAATGAAGGATAGAGCCACGGTTCGTAACACATCTGAAATGTAACGCCCACTGTTCAAAGTGCCGTCAATGCGAACAAGAGGTGACCGACACGTGTAACGAATGGCAGGCACCCCATACCATCACGGCGGGTGATACGCCAGTATGGCGATAACGATACACGCTTCCAATGTGCGTTAACCGCGATGTCGTTAAACATGGATGCGACCATCATGATGCTGTAAACAGAACCTGGATTCATCCGAAGAAATGACATTTTGCCGTTCGTGCACCCAGGTTCGTCGTTGAGTACACCATCGCTGCCGCTCCTGTCTGTGATGCAGCGTCAAGGGTAACCGCAGCAATGGTCTCCGAGCTGATAGTCCATGCTGCAGCAGACATCGTCGAACTGATCGTGCAGATGGTTGTTGCCTTGCAAACGTCCAGATCTGTTGACTCAGGGATCGAGACGTTACAGCCATGCGGATAAGAAGCCTGTCATCTCGACTGCTAGCGATACGAGGCCGTTGGGATCCAGCACGGCGTTCCATACGGTATTACCCTCCTGAACCCACGGATTACATATTCTGCTAACAGTCATTGGATCTCGACCAACAAGAGCAGCAATGTCGCGGTACGATAAACCGCAATCGCGATAGGCTACAATCCGACCTTTATCAAAGTCGGAAACGTGGCGGTACGGATTTATCCTCCTTACACGAGGCGTGACAACAAAGTTTCACCAGGAAACGCCGGTTAACTGTTGTTTGTGTATGAGAAATCGGTTGGAAACTTTCCTCATGTCAGCGGGTCGTAGGTGTCGCCACCGGCGCCAACCTTGTATGAATGCTCTGAAAAGCTAATCATTTGCATATCACAGCATCCTCTTCCTGTGGGTTAAATTTCGCGTCTGTAGCACGTCATCTTCGTGGTGTAGCAGTTTTAATGGCCAGTAGTGTTTTATCATTTCGAATACAGAGTGGAGTGGGGCAAAGTTCCTGAGAAAGAATGAAACATTAAGGCAATTGAGAGTTCCTACATGTCTTATAGTTAATGTCTTTAACACGAAATTGTAGCAGTCGTAATTAACCTTTATAAGTTAACTGGCATTAGAAAACATCGTGTCACTGTAATACAGTTAACGCACATCCCGTACGTAATTGCATGAAGCAAATATCTCCTAAATTCCAATTATCGTTTTGGAATAAGTATGGATGGAGTCAGCAGTGTTACAGCAGCTGCGTAATGGACTCTGCTGTTTATCTCAATTTGCGCACAGGATCACGGCGCTCGTTCCAATATATTACATATTATCTCTATCCACACCTGTTTGTCATTATAATCCCAGCGAGATACATGACCCTTTTAGATATGTGTATGACGGGCTTGCGAGCTCACTGTACGACAAGACAGGAAACAGCTGTTTATTTCCATGCAGAACCTAAACGACTTTCGTGAACATGTTGAATCAAACGATTGTTAGAGAGAGAAAACTTTTGTTTCATCTTTCATTCTATGGAGGAGTTCGCGCTAACATGACTACACGTTGCTTAGTACCATCGCGTACAAGCATCAGACTGAGCACCACTCATTTAAAGATAAATCATGTAGATCTTAGAATTTTAATCTAAATCTATGCGATTCCGTGCGATGTGTGTGAAAGAGCGTACCTTTTAGTGTTCCATATATCAAGGATTCGCCCCTTTTCAGTATGTCCTGAAAGCCGGATGCTGGATTCTATAAGACGGTTTTCGCAAAATGTGCGTCATCTTTCTACGAATGTCTACATATATATCTGTGATGGTTCTCACCGTCATTCTTTCTATATGCTTGACATTCCCCGTTGGCACGACTGAAAATGTATACAGACGGTAGCCTTCGATCAAAGTTGACGTATGAACGATACAAGTGTTTCGCTGGCAAAGAAACACCAGACTGGAGTTTCCATATCCTACTAGTGTGACACCTTGATAAATATTGATTATCACTTAAATTATCTTTTTTGCTGCCTATTCATTGCCCCTTCATTGTTACGATCATAAAAAAATGGCTCCAAGCACTATGGGACTTAACATCTGAGGTCATCAGTCCCCCAGGCTTAGAACTACTTAAACCTAACTAACCTAAGGACATCACAAACATCCATGCCCAAGGGAGGATTCGAAGCAGCGACCGTAGCAGCAGCGCGGTTCTGGACTGAAGCGTCTAGAACCGCTCGGCCACAACGGCCGGCGTTATGATCATAATTCGTATTCCAGCTCCGTAGATACAATCATTTCACTTATAATTGTAATTCCCAATTGCTGTGTTAGTGAAGTCTACCTTCAATTTTATTTGCCCTTTACGCATATTATATATCCTCTCGCAACGACCAAGGTCTCACTTGCACTTCCAAGAAGGCGTAAATAATCTTTAAGTCTTATAACTGGTACTTTTTCTCGTGTACTTCCTCTGAAAGTTTAATTTTAGGGACGAAAACAGAGAGCAGCCCAGGGGTGAGTCAACACAGTTGTTTAATTAATACGAATGAAGTTAGCGTGGCGTGAGATCAGATATCCAGGTGGATAGAATATAGAGGATGGTCAACATTCAGGAACGTGACAGGAACGATCATTCTAAGCAAAAATATCTAGTAAAAATGGGCTCTAAAATGCATCCTTTAAGAGCTGTACTGTGCTTCGATTCTGTGTAACAAGTATCGTTCTGCGAACGCTTTCCTTTCCCTATTTTGACAAGTTCGGTACGGGTATGTTTCACTATATCGAAGATGAAGAAGTGCTCATTATTCTTCAGGTATGAATTTTACAGCCGATAATTACTAGACTCTTTTGCTATGAATGATAGTTGCTGTCATAACCTGAATACTGAGCATTCCTCCTGGGATACCGTGTAGGTAAGCAGATGTGTTAGGATCCCATAACGGAAGATCCACGAGAAACATTAATAAGTAAATAGCGGTTTACTCTAGATTAACCTTTTTTTGTATGGCTGATGTTTCGAGATGCAAAAGCTACAAGCAGCAAAGAGGAATTCGCCTTAGAAGAGATATTCCTATTGCTGCCTGCATTAAAACGTAAGTACCATCTGCATGTGCAGTATAAATGGAAAAAATAATATATGGAAAAACGGAGCCTGAAGCAGCTGTCTTCCTTCAGTAATGTTGTGGGTAAACCAACGATAATGAGCAGTTCAGGTATTGATACGACGTCACAAATAGAAGAAAATAAAGTACAGAAGCATATTGAACTTCTAACTCATTGAGTAATCGGAGCTGAAAACACACTCTCAGAAAAAAAAATCTCACGAAAAAAGATTTATCCGGATGGGGCGGAATTCGGCAGACGAGATGTACATGTACAGACAAACAAAAGACCAGTATTTCCGACAAACTGAATGATTATTCATTCAAGAGAGAGCTTCACAAACTGAGCAAGACCATAACGCATGGATCTGCCTCTGCCCCATATGCAAGCAGTTATTCAGCTTGAAATTAATTGATAGAACAGTTGAATGTCCTCCTGAAGGATATCGTGCCCAATTCTGCCCAACTATCATGTTAGATCAGCAAAATCCCTAGCTGGTTGGAGGGCCCTCTCCATAGTGCTCCATAGTTTCTTCGTTGGGAGGGATAAAGCGACCATGCTGGCAAAGGTATGGTTTGGCAAGCACGGTGACAAGCAGTTGAAACCCTTTCCGTGGGGGGCAGCCATTATCTTGCTGAAATATAAGCCCAGCACGACTTGCAGCAGAAATGGGTGTAGAATGTCCGCAACGTATCGTTGTGGTGTAAGGGTGGTGCGGACGACAGCCAAAGAGATCCTGCTATGAAATGACGTGGCACCCAGACCATCGATCGTGGTTGTCGGGCCGTGCGGCGGGCGAAGGTCCGAAGGTCGGTATCCCACAGCTGTCCGGGGTGCCTCAAGACAGGTCTCCGCTGGTCATTGGGGCTCAGTTCGAAGCGGAACTCATCACTGAAGATTCCACTCCACTCAATGAGATTCAGACCGAAGACGTGTCTAGAGGCAGCGGTGGTATATCAACCTGACTGCGCCCGTCTTCACCCAGGAAGAGAACCGACTACACTATTAATCAGTGTCAAGCCGAATAACTGCTTGCATATGGGCCAGAGGTGGACCAACGGGCTAATGACTTACTCAGTTTGTGAAGATCTTTCTCTCTAATAAATCATCGATTTTCCCGGAAATTGTAACCATTAATTTGTACATTACATCTGAATATTTACATCGTACTCGAATAATTCCTTCTTGGTGTGCCTTTCTTTTTTGTTTTAGAGTGTATAATCATTGGCGGCAGAACTGCTGTTGTAGGGAGAGGCAGAGAGGACGGAATTACGGGAGAAGAAAGACTCATAAGCGAACCCACCACAGGTCACTCTTTGGCGCAGTCAAAGCTTCGCAGGATGAAAGAAAGGTGAAAGTAAATGATCACCGATTTTGGCTTGAGTGCCAACACACAATAGTTTTCGAAAAATGGCGGTCGAAACTTCGACAAAAGTTCATCAGTACGCTGACGTGTTATGTAGACAAATGGGCCGTTAGCGCCGTGCCTAAGAGCACAGTTTGAAATTCGTGTGCTCAGTGTTGAAACTCAATATTATGTTCCTTTATTGCTGTCGTGAAAGTATGTGATATCAATATTTTTTTGACAGCGTGAAACAAAATAGAATTATTGACGAAAGAAATATATTTATATCACGTCGGTTCCGAGAGTTCCGGAACCTGAACCGAAAATTGGAATAAAAATCAACGTAAGCATCATTTCCACTCTTTTTATTGTTCATGAAAACTACACATTTCATGTTGTACCACCATACAGCGAGACTTTCAGAGGCGATGGTCCAGACTGCTGTACACACCAGTACCTCTAATAACCAGTAGCACGTCCTCTTGCACTGATGTATGCCTGTATTCGTCGTGGCATAATATCCACAAGGTCATCAAGGCACTGTTGGTCCAGATTGTCCCACTCCTCAACTGCGACTCGGCGTAGATCCCTGAGTGGTTCGGGGGGGGGGGGGGGGTCATGTCGTCCATAAACAGCCTGTTTCAATCTATCCCAGGCATGTTCCATATGGTTCACGTCTAGGAAACATGTTGGCCACTCTAGTGTAGTGATGTCGTTATCCTGAAGGAAGTCATTAACAAGATGTGAAAGATCGGGGCGCAAATTGTCGTCCATGAAGAGGAATGTCTTGCCAGTATGCTGGCGATATGGTTGCACTATCGGTCGGAGGAAGGCATTCACCTATCGTAAAGCCATTACGGCGCCTTCCATGACCACCAGTGGCTTACGTCGGCCACACATAATGCCACCCCAAAGCAGCAGGAAACCTCCACCTTGTTGCACTCGCTGGACAGTGTGTCTAAGACGTTCAGCCTGACCGGGTTGCCTAAAAACGTCTGCGACGATTGTCTGGTTGAAGGCATATGCGACACTCACCGGTGAAGAGAACGTGATGCCAGTCCTGAGCGGTCCATTCGACATGTCACTGGGCGTATCTGTACCGCCCTGCATGGTGTCGCGGTTTCGAAGATGGACCTAATCATAGACGTCGGGAGTAGAGTTGCGCATCATGCAGCCTATTGCGCTCAGTCTGAGTCGTAACACAACGTCCTGTGGCTGCACCGAAAGCATTATTGAAAATGGTGTAGTTTCAGTCAGTGTTCCTCCGAGCGATAATCCGTAGGTAGCGGTCATCCACTGCAGTAGGAGTCCTTGGGCGGCCTGAGCGAGGCATGTCATTGGCAATTCCTGTTTCTCTGTATATCCTCCATGTCCGAATAACATCGCTTTGGTGCACTCCGAGACGCCTGGACGCTTTCCTTGTTGAGAGCGTTTCGTGGCACAAAGTAACAATGCGGACACGATCGAACGACGGTATTGAGCGTCTAGGCGTTGTTGCACTGCAGACAACATGAGCTGTGTACCCTCTTCTTGGTGGAATGACTGGAACTAATCGGCTGTCGGACCCCCTCCGTCTAATAGGAGCTGCTCATGCATGGTTATTTACATCTTTGGGCGGGTTTAGTGACATCTCTGAACAATCAAAGGGGCTGAGTCTGTGATACAATATCCACAGTCAACGTCTATTTTCAGGTGTTCTGGGAACCGGGGTGATGCAGAACTTTTTTTTGGATTATATATATATATATATATATATATATATATATATATATATAAAGTCCAGATAAGTGCGATTAGGACTTGCACACCGAGGGTTCCACACAAACTTAATTATGTGTGTAGATAGTTCATCCATCCCCGGAATCAAGAATTTCGACGATTTTTGTTACTATCAATATCAATACTAGCAAGATACTGGTCATCGGAATTCCAAGGCCTTTCGAGAATGACAAAAAAATTTTTTTGGTGTGATATTATTATAAATTAACAATTTTTTTTAATTTTTCCTTTACTTGTACTTTGAAACCGTGCTTCCTACCAAAGTTGTAGCTCAACGGAAAGTACACTATAGCCTTTGATCAGTGAGTTTCCTAGTATGGAAACATGGCATAAATGGTCGTATCTTTTGACTGTGTTAACTCACAAGCTTACATATGTTACACCTGAAAGGAACTGCAGACCTTTGTAAGTGATATAAATTTCAGTTTGATACTTCTGCCGATTCTGGGGAAAAAAAGTGTGTTGACAGACGGACGGACGGACTGACGGACAATGTAACCCCAAAGGACTAGGTTCAAATGGTTCAAATGGCTCTTAGCACTATGGGACATAACTTCTGAGGTCATCAGTCCCCTATAACTTAGAACTAATTAAACCTAACTAACCTAAAGACATCACACACATCCATGCCCGAGGCAGGATTCGAACCTGCGACCGTAGCAGTCGCGCGGTTCCAGATTGTAGCTCCAAGAACCGCTCGGCCACCCCGGCGGGCCCAAAAGACTTCATAAGTCTTCTAATGTCTTATATAATCTTATATAATAACAGTAACTGAAATGAAAAAAAGTAAATTTTAACTGCGTTCAGCTAAACATCTATTATTAAACGGACTAATTGTTGCTCTGATAGTGTGATAAATGAAGCAGTTGAAATAAAAATTTATGACAACACCATGAATAAAGACGGTAGCCTCCAGCTAAATACGGCTGTGGATCCGGACACCAGATGGTTGAATCGGAGGCGGCGGGCGCGCAGTGATGACATTGCCATTTATGGCGCTGGAGGGAACGGTGACGCCACAGATGGCACCGCGGCTACATAAGGATGGCAGCAGCAATCGGAAGACAGTCACCAGTTGACAATACCCGACTCGATCTAAAGCTCGTGGTTTTTAAACCACTTGACGCGGCTAGAAGGTCGAGAGAAATCGTAAATTCTAGTATTTCAATTTTGACATCGATTATTGCCTTTGTACTTCAAGAGGACCAGTCCTTTCTCCGAGGTAATATCTATCATAAAATCGTTCAACCAATAAAAAATCAGAGCACTGCAAGGAACGCGCAAAGCCGCATACGCCATAGTCACACATTATAATGTGAGAACGCAGGGAACAGCTCTGTGTTCTTGGACAGGATTGAGGATATTCCACTAATTTTCTTGGCACTCCCGCCTGACACCGGTATCAGGATCCCGCCACGTTGCTGCAGTTTCACAGCCTGCAGTAAGCCAGCATCGGCACTAGTTGGTGGCGTTAACGCCACCCACCGCCGTGTCGCCAGCATAGTTATCGATTTCCGGACTGATTTGTGGCGCGACTCCCCCTGCCGTGTGCAACAGTAAGCTGGAGACAACGCCGAGGCCGATAACCACCCTCCCCCACACATCAATACTTCAACCTCCCCGCACCCACCCCGCCTGCTGTGCTACTCTACAGTGCAGACTCCCTTAAATCACAGCGTCGACTTTACCAGTTCCTGATAGAGCCTACATTTTATGTCTGAGCGAATCCCCGATTAATAGCACAGAATCGCAGTCCTAAATTTTCGGACTAGCTTTATATCCTCAGTCATTGACAGAACTATACGGCAATTGGCTACTAGTGGTAAATTTTTCCATGTGATTTTACTGCTTCAAGAATACAGTTCCGTTTTCTTTTCTTCCTTACAAAACTATGATCAACAAGGACCGTAACACACTGCTATCAATTTGCAGAAATATATTTCTGTATTTTAGGCTGGATATCACTGCCTTGAATCTACATGGCAGATGGAATATGTGGGACTGACATGGGCGCGGACTCTGTGTGACGTAAAGCAGAGTTGAAGGCGTTGGATCCGAATGCCAAAGGAGCATGCTTTAAACATCCGTCCACTCTTGGTGATTGAGGTCATCCATGATATTTGGAGAACTGTTAATGTCGATGATGCAGCCGATTTTCTCCTTTATTTGTAGTGAGGAATACGACATCATGATGATTTTATTTGAGAATGTCGTGCCGGCCGGAGTGGCCGAGCGGTACTAGGCACAACAGACTGGAACCGCGAGACCGTTACGGTCGCAGGTTCGAATCCTGCCTCGGGCATGGATGTGTGTGATGTCCTTAGGTTAGTTAGGTTTAAGTAGCTCTAAGTTCTAGGGGACCGATGACCTCAGAAATTAAGTCCCATAGTGCTCAGAGCCATTTGAACCATTCGACTCTGTCGTGTTAACACATATGTTACACAAGATGTCCCTCTTACGGGTCGTCAGGGTATAATATTTCTACATCTACATCTGTATCTACAGGATTACTCTGCAATTCACATTTAAGTGCTTGGCTGAGAGTTCATCGAACCACAATCATACTATCTCCCTACCGTTCCACTCCCGAACAGCGCGCGGAAAAAACGAACACCTAAACCTTTCTGTTCGAGCTCTGATTTCTCTTATTTTATTTTGATGATCATTCCTACCTATGTAGGTTGGGCTCAACAAAATATTTTCGCATTCGGAAGAGAAAGTAGGTGACTGAAAGTTCGTAAATAGATCTCACCGCGACGAAAAACGTCTTTGCTTTAATGACTTCCATCCCAACTCGCGTATCATATCTGCCACACTCTCTCCCCTATTACGTGATAATAAAAAACGAGTTGCCCTTTTTTCCACCCTTTCGATATCCTCCGTCAATCCCACCAGGTAAGGATCCCACACCGCGCAGCAATATTCTAACAGAGGACGAACGAGTGTAGTGTAAGCTGTCTCTTTAGTGGACTTGTTGCATCTTCTAAGTGTCCTGCCAATGAAACGCAACCTTTGGCCCGCCTTCCCCACAATATTGTCTATGTGGTCTCTCCAACTGAAGTTGTTCGTAATTTTTACATCCAGATACTTCTTAGTTGAATTCACAGCCTTGAGAATTGTACTATTTATCGAGTAATCAGTTTCCAATGGATTTCTTTTGGAACTCATGTGGATCAACTCACACTTTTCGTTATTTAGCGTCAACTGCCACCTGCCACTCCATACAGCAATCTTTTCTAAACCGCTTTGCAACTGATACTGGCCTTCGGTTGACCTTACTAGACGGTAAATTACAGCATCATCTGCGAACAACCTAAGAGAACTGCTCAGATTGTCACCCAGGTCGTTTATATAGATCAGGAACAGCAGAGGTCCCAGGACGCTTCCCTGGGGAACACCTGATATCACTTCAGTTTTACTCGATGATTTGCCGTCTATTACTACGAACTGCGACCTTCCTGACAGGAAATCACGAATCCAGTCGCACAACTGAGACGATACCCCATAGGCCCGCAGCTTCATTAGAAGTCGCTTGTGAGGAACGGTGTCAAATGCTTTCCCGAAATCTAGAAATGCGGAATAAACTTGAGATCCCCTGTCGATAGCGGCCATTACTTCGTGCGAATAAAGAGCTAGCTGCATTTTACAAGAACGATGTTTTCTGAAACCATGCTGATTACGTATCAATAGATCGTTCAAATGGTTCAAATGGCTCTGAGCACTATGGGACTTAACATCTGAGGTCATCAGTCCCCTAGAACTTAGAACTACTTAAAGCTAACTAACCTAAGAACAGCACACAACACCCAGCCATCACGAGGCAGAGAAAATCCCTGACCCCGCCGGGAATCGAACCCGGGAACCCGGGCGTGGGAAGCGAGAACGCTACCGCACGACCACGAGATGCGGGCATAGATCGTTCCCTTCGAGGTGATTCATAATGTTTGAATACAGTATATGCTCCAAAACCCTACTGCAAACCGACGTCAATGATTTAGGTCCTTAGTTCGATGGATTACTCCTACTACCCTTCTTAAACACTGGTGCGACCTGCGCAATTTCCCAATCTGTAGATAAAGATCTATCGGTGAGCGAGCGGTTGTATATGATTGCTAAGTAGGGAGCTATTGTATCAGCGTAATCTGAATGGAACCTAATCGGTATACAATCTGGATCTGAAGACTTGCCCGTATCAAGCGATTTGAGTTGCTTCGCAACCACTAAGGTATCTACTTCTATGAAACTTACGCTAGCAGCTGCAGACAGACCTGCAATTTCGCTTTGCCATGCTTAGCTGGAGCCATTCCAAACGAACACTGCTCATCGGATCTTCTATATTACGCCAAGGGCGGACGGAAAGCGTCGGTTCGTGTCCTGATGCCATCAATATTATTTTTAAAGAGGACTTTCATGTGCCCACTCAATAGAACTGACTCATATTAGTGTAGTGCGATATTTATTTGGTCGATTTGTGTTAAGAGGGAGAGTAAAGCGCGAAGAATAACCACCCTGGCCCGTGCTGACTGCTACAGTGATGCAGCAGCGCTGTTTAGTCGTTGCTGGGGTACTCGTTGTTCTTCACACTTTAAATGTACCTGTCTCTACGAGGTCTATTCGGAAAGTAAGGTCCGATCGGTCGCCAATAGAGACAACTATCGAAATAAAACAAAATTTTTTGCAACAGTTAGCTACACCTTGCTTCGTTTCTACACAGTTGCAGCTTCGTATTAAACAATCTGTCGTAGCGTTGTACCAGCTTTGCAATACCCTCGTCGCAGAAGGCAAAGTTGTGTTATATGATTGGTGTCATATGGGCGGCATAACTTCAGGCGAAATCGCTTACGTGGCCCTCATACTTTCCGGGAGACACTACTTTCCAAGCATTTCTAAGGGCTCACTGTGCGGTGAGCGAAGCTTCATCGTATTTTCACTGTGGTTCCTTTTAGCGCTAGATCTGTTGTTACTTTCCAAATAGCCCTCGTACAAATCGATAAAACAAATATCGCTCTACCTGAGGCTGCCGTATCCAATTTGGATATAAAATTCCGCTTTGAAAATAAATTAGTTAGCAAAGGGACACACAGCGACACTTTCATCCAACAATGGAAGTCTAATGTTATTGTTAATGTGTGTGAAATCTAATGGGACTTAACTGCTAAGGTCATCAGTCCCTAAGCTTACACACTACTTAACCTAAATTATCCTAAGGACAAACACACACACCCATGCCCGAGGGAGAACTCGAACCTCCACCGGGACCAGCCGCACAGTCCATGACTGCAGCGCCCGCGACCGCTCGGCTAATCCCGCGCGGCTGAAGTCTAATGTAAGACGTTATGTGCAGTATTGGATTATGCTGGCTCGTGATACACTTCGCAAAAATGAAATTGCAATAACGTGACAAAACACCAGAGAAAATGCGCCTGAGGTCTCTTAGGAGGGACAGCCTGTATACCTTACGTTCCCCATAATTCAGAAGTTTCACAATCTCTTTCCTTCCAACATACCTATGAAACCAGAGAATCAGTTTAAATTGGAGCCTACAGTCTTGCTTAGACAAAAGAATAGGCATCGAGAAGAAACCATGTGTTTCCACTGCCTCTTCCTTGACATCAAACCGTTTGTTTCCTGCAGACCCCTATGCAAACTGTTTTGGTCATGGATAAAAATGTCACCACTTGGTTTAGGGAGAGTAGATGATTGGATGTCCTGTATAATAACAACAGACTATAATGTGTTTCGAAAGCGCTGCAATAGTTCACAAAGAATCAAAGTAAGACGTTTAGAGAGGAACTGGCATTAGTAAAAGAGAGCATTGCACCCTCCAGGGTAGCCGAGATGCCTAACGCGCTGCTTCCTGGACTCGTGTAGGCGCGCCGCCCCTGATCGAATGCGTCCAGCGGACTAAAAACCGAGGGCCAGTGTGCCAGCCAGCCTGGATGCTGTTTTTTGGCGGTTTTCCCCATCCTGCTATGTGAATACCGGGCTGGTCCCCACGTTCCGCCTCAGTTACACGACTCGCAGACATCTGAAACACGTTCGCACTTTTCCTTGGATTACACTAGACACACAGTTGGGGTACACACGTTCCATCCCGGGGTGGGGGGTGGGGGAGTACAGGGTGGGGGACAGGAAGGGCATCTGGCCACCCCTTAAAATTAACACGCCAAATCCGGTTAACCCTAACAGCATACCCCGCAAGTCAGGATTAATGTTTGGGAAGAGAGAGAGACAGTGAAAGAGAGCATTGTGAGACGCACGACGCTACTGCAGAATGCAGAATGTCTCACGTGTACCGAGAACGAAGAATGATAGTAGCCTTTCAATACTTAACACTCACGTCTTTCGATCTTATTGCAGCAGTTTTTGCAGTTCCATAAGAACAGGGAATCACTGACTGAATAACAATAACGCAAAACAGTTATTTTTTATTTTCCATGTAAGTGTTCCTATTAGTGCCCAAGTATTAATAATAGACTGTAGACTTTTGCATGTTGTTGTTGTTGTTTTTTTGGGAGGAGCCCAGACAGCGAGGTCGTCGGTCTCATCAGACTAGGAAAGGAAGTCGGCCATGCCCTTTAGAGGGAACCATCACGGCATTTGCCTGGAGCGATTTAGGGAAATCATGGAAAACCCAAATCAGGATGGCCGGACACGAGATTGAACCGTCGTCCTCCCGAATGCAGGTCCAGTGTGCTAGTCACTGCACCACCTCGCTCGGTGTAGACTGTTGCACCTCTGGGTTATCTTTTATTACGATATATTTTTCTTTACATAACAGCAGCTATACGTGGACGTTGTCCACATAATAGATTTCTTGTCTTCAAGCAAATGAAATGCTTATAACACTTTAATAAGTTTTCTTTCACAGATGTTTGTATATAGTCTGTACCGCCATGATGAGAAAACGCAAGGGAGAAAGAACTCCTTCATCCTGCTTTTAGCTAGGCCTTCACTGCTTCCGGATGCCTGCATTTCTACGCCTCTGCCATGAATAAATGCAAGGACAATTTGTACGTCGTCAATACCCGATCTCGACGCGAACACTGACACTTCTCTTTTCAGTCTTTCAAATTATCGAGTACGAATAAATGACTTTTGCCAGAGACCGCTTCTCCGAAGAGCAGCTCATTTGTCCCTTTATCCGGCCCTCCGTGTCCCTTCCATTTAAATAATCCTGCAGCTAATTCTGTTGTCTGCTCATTTTACGATGAATGCATCAATTCGTATAATTAAGAGGGACTTTGATTTATTTCAGTTCATTTGAATGAGTGCTCTGAACATTATAACGCAATGAAAACTTTCAGAGAGTCTCCGATAAGCGTCTATCTGTCCTAATATCACTGAGGTGTGTTGCGAATCTTCTCAACAGCTGTGGTTGATAAAACGGTGCGTCTCAGGGGGCGTGGCCCGAAAATTGTTAAGCTCAGTGTATTTTAAAATCCCCTTGAATAATCAGTACACACAATTCCTTTATCTTGATTTTTTGCTTCCGGTTGTGGGTGTACTGGCATCCCGCGGTCATGTTTGGACACTTAAGCAAAGCGCTGGTGCTAGTATTTTGACTTCAGGTAGAGCAGGTAGGCAATACCGTATCGCAATGTGCACTGAGGTGAGAAAAGTTACTGGATAGCAATAAGTACATACACATATGATGGAAGTATCGCGTACACAAGGTTTAAGTTGGCGGAGCTGACATTTCTACTCTGGTGACTTATGTGAAAAGGTTTCAGACGTGATTATGACTTCAGGAGGGGAATTGAGAGGTTCTGAAGGCGGAATAGTAGTTGGAGCTAGGCGCATGGAACATTCCATTTCGGATATCGTTATGGAATTCAGTATTTCGAGATCCACAGTGTCAACAGCGGGCCGAGAATACCAGATTTCAGACATTGCCTCTCAACACGGACAACGCAGTGGCCAACGGCTTTCACTTAACGACCGAGAGCAGCGGCGTTTGTCTGGAGTTGTCAGTCCTAACAGACAAACAACATTGTGCGTGAGGTAAGCGCAGAGATCAATGTGGGCCGTATGACGAACGTATCCGTTACGAAAATTCCGCGAAATTTGGCGTCAATGGGCTTTGGCAGCAGACGACCGATGCGAGTGGCTTTGCTGACAGCACTACATTGCCTGCGGCACCTCTCCTGGATGCGTGACCATATCGGTTGAATCCTAGGTGACTGGAAAACCGTAACCTGGTCTCAAGAATCTCGATGTCAGTTGGTAGGAGCTGATGGCAGGGTTCGCGAGTGGTGCAGACGCCACAAAGCCATGGTCCCGGGGTCTTAAGATGCAAGCTGGTGGTGGCTACATAAAGGTGGTGGGTTGTGTTTATATGGAATAGACTTGGTCCACTGGTCCAACTGAACCGATCATTGACTGAAAATGGTTACGTTCGGCTACTTGGAGATCATTTGCCGCCATTCAAGCACTACAAGTTTTTAAACAACGATGGAATTTTTGTGGATGACAATACGCCATGTTACCGGGCCACCGTTGTCCGAGACTGGGTCGAAGAACATACTGGTCAATTCAGGCGAATGGTTTGGCCACCCAGATCGCCCGACATGAATCCCATCGAACACATATGGGCCATAATAGGAGCTCAGTTCAAGAACAAAATCCTGCACAGGCAACATTTTTGAAATTATGGACGGCTATAGAGGCAGCATGGCTCATTATTTCTGCAGGGGATTTCCAATGACTTACTGAATGCATGCCATTTTGAGCTGCTGCACTACGTCGGAGAAAAGGATGTCCGACAAGAGATTAGGAGCTATCTCATAAATTTTGTCACCTCAGTGCATACAAACAAGTGTGGAAAGTGGTAAGATTTCTACTATTGTTTTGTTGCAATGTTATTTAAATTTTGTCATGAACATCTGAAGTGGTTTTATTTTGTTTGTATTATATTTCAGGATCCAAAGTGGTAGCGGCACCCAGTTTTTTATTTTTTTAGATTTTTGATTGATTTATTTGGGAAGATGGAATTGCTGGCATTCTTCCACTGCTTCCAAATTTTGATGCAAACGTGAAAAATAAATAAAGCTTTGATAGATGAAATGAAAAAGAAAAGTTCCCGAACATTAAGTAAAAGAAAATAATCTGATCTCTAACACAATTTAACTCTCTAAAAGGAAGAAGTAATTAAATTAAATTAAGGAAAAAGGAACTATAGAAACAAAAAGATCGGATAAGAAACATATGCAGTCAGTTCCACAAGAAAGTGTACGCAATTATACACTCCTGGAAATGGAAAAAAGAACACATTGACACCGGTGTGTCAGACCCACCATACTTGCTCCGGACACTGCGAGAGGGCTGTACAAGCAATGATCACACGCACGGCACAGCGGACACACCAGGAACCGCGGTGTTGGCCGTCGAATGGCGCTAGCTGCGCAGCATTTGTGCCCCGCCGCCGTCAGTGTCAGCCAGTTTGCCGTGGCATACGGAGCTCCATCGCAGTCTTTAACACTGGTAGCATGCCGCGACAGCGTGGACGTGAACCGTATGTGCAGCTGACGGACTTTGAGCGAGGGCGTATAGTGGGCATGCGGGAGGCCGGGTGGACGTACCGCCGAATTGCTCAACACGTGGGGCGTGAGGTCTCCACAGTACATCGATGTTGTCGCCAGTGGTCGGCGGAAGGTGCACGTGCCCGTCGACCTGGGACCGGACCGCAGCGACGCACGGATGCACGCCAAGACCGTAGGATCCTACGCAGTGCCGTAGGGGACCGCACCGCCACTTCCCAGCAAATTAGGGACACTGTTGCTCCTGGGGTATCGGCGAGGACCATTCGCAACTGTCTCCATGAAGCTGGGCTACGGTCCCGCACACCGTTAGGCCGTCTTCCGCTCACGCCCCAACATCGTGCAGCCCGCCTCCAGTGGTGTCGCGACAGGCGTGAATGGAGGGACGAATGGAGACGTGTCGTCTTCAGCGATGAGAGTCGCTTCTGCCTTG
The DNA here is from genome assembly GCF_023864275.1 of Schistocerca cancellata. Classification (NCBI taxonomy): domain Eukaryota; kingdom Metazoa; phylum Arthropoda; class Insecta; order Orthoptera; family Acrididae; genus Schistocerca; species Schistocerca cancellata. The sequence continues at coordinate 239,337,937 of NC_064628.1, read as the reverse complement.
GTGCCAATGATGGTCGTAAGCGTGTTTGGCGCCGTGCAGGTGAGCGCCACAATCAGGACTGCATAAGACCGAGGCACACAGGGCCAACACTCGGCATCATGGTGTGGGGAGCGATCTCCTACACTGGCCGTACACCACTGGTGATCGTCGAGGGGACACTGAATAGTGCACGGTACATCCAAACCGTCATCGAACCCATCGTTCTACCATTCCTAGACCGGCAAGGGAACTTGCTGTTCCAACAGGACAATGCACGTCCGCATGTATCCCGTGCCACCCAACGTGCTCTAGAAGGTGTAAGTCAACTACCCTGGCCAGCAAGATCTCCGGATCTGTCCCCCATTGAGCATGTTTGGGACTGGATGAAGCGTCGTCTCACGCGGTCTGCACGTCCAGCACGAACGCTGGTCCAACTGAGGCGCCAGGTGGAAATGGCATGGCAAGCCGTTCCACAGGACTACATCCAGCATCTCTACGATCGTCTCCATGGGAGACTAGCAGCCTGCATTGCTGCGAAAGGTGGATATACACTGTGCTAGTGCCGACATTGTGCATGCTCTGTTGCCTGTGTCTATGTGCCTGTGGTTCTGTCAGTGTGATCATGTGATGTATCTGACCCCAGGAATGTGTCAATAAAGTTTCCCCTTCCTGGGACAATGAATTCACGGTGTTCTTATTTCAATTTCCAGGAGTGTATGTATGAAATAAAAGACAATATTACAAATATATGTTTACGTGAATATACATGTTATTACTAATAGTACAATTACCTAATAGTTAATCCAATCCCTGCCGTTATCTATTACAGCTTGGCAATTTTTGTCATACTTTCAAGATTTTTTCTGCATATTATCACGGTAGAGATCTCCATATCGACCTGATTTTGTATAACAGCTACTTTAAAGCATTTTAAGCTTCATTGTAATATACGAACAAACATTTGCGATTGGGTTTGCATCCGGAGACATTGCAGGCCAATCGATCGTGTACACTCCATTGTCGTGTTTCCACGCTGTACAGAGATGGCTGCAATGTTTCTGATCATTATCGTCTTGAAGTATTCAGTTTGCCTCGCTCGAACCAAATAGCTTCTTATTGGACCTCAGAAAACAGTTTTGATAAATATTGCACAATTTTTCAGCGTTTAAATTGGCTGTAAATAAGTGCTAATGGCTACGTCGCGAACGTTAGCCCTCTCTCCGCTAAATCATCCAAGTTTCCAACCACTTAATATAGTTTGACACACTTCGCAACGAATGTCTTTGACTTTCTAAGAATTTTAGCAACAGCTCCATATGAAAGCTTTGGTTCCTTTCGATGATTTACAAGAAACACTGCCTCGTGACGCTTCAGATATTTTGCACTCATTTTAAACTGCAACCGACAAAACAAAACATTCAACTCTCTCACTTGTTTATCTACACACTGTGCAAAAGCGCATTGAACACAGATTCGAGACCACTACCAGAGACGTTGCTGTGGACGTTACATTTAAAATTGTAACGTACAATTTCTTGTTGGACTGACTGTAGATGCAAAGATATTATTAGTTTGCCATTAGTTACTCATGCAGGTAAAAAGAAATGTAGTTTTCATAACGTCAAAAACATGAATCCGTAGTTCGCCATCTTAATTACCCAAAAATATTACCTTCAGGTGTTTTAATTGTTCGAGTCATGAAAGTTGTTGTTCAAAATGCCGGTTTGTGTCATTTATGGATGTACTTCTCGTTCTCATCGTAGTTTGAAGTTTTTCGTCACAGGAGTAAAACACAAATTTCCCAGATGGAAGCAAATGCATAGTGGAGGAATAAAATGCTAGTTTCCTGCGGTTATATCCTTCCGGGAGTGAAATACTATGAATTGGAAGATTGTTGTGGTAATCTATACAGTGTCACTTGTTAGTACAGATTTTCTGAACTTCAGACGATTAGAACGTTTAATCCCGTTAACATGTCCGTTTTTCCTCATACGTTATGCATTTTTAGCAGCGGACGCTGTTTATGCTTGTTTAAATTTTGTATCTGAGTTGCATCTTTCTCGTCATTTATCTGTATTTGTCATAACAATGAACCTGTGTCACTTCTGCGGTATATGAAACGATGTATAGTTAGTTACAATAATCAGTCATTGTTGTTCGTATGACACAGGATTTGAAGGATTTTCTCTAAACATAACAGATGTAACTTTCGAATATTAAGTTCACTGGTAAATGTTATAACCGTTTGTTATCATGAATTCTACAATATGACCCGTCCTCTTAGTGACTGTACAAGTTGATGTATTCTAGATACAGTTTCTCCTTTAGGTTTGTTTGATCTAGTGATTTGCGTCCCTGCAGTCTCACAAAGCGCTTTCCCTGTAATAGTCAAAGCCTTTCAAAGAGTAATAAGATGTCAGTTGGTGATGCCATGCAATGCTAAGAATGCTGGTTGATATACCTGAACATTTTGTATTTGTCGATGCCTGTTAATACTCAACTTACAAACACAGGAAAAAATGACATGCAGCTTCATCTGGAATTTCCTTTGGCCTTCCTCGTATGACAAGATTTAAACTTGTAAGTTAAGTCAGGTGTATTTTGCATACCATAGGAAGCCATTTGACTGAATACTTTCATCAGCCTATTTGTTTCTGTAAACAGAACATTCTGAAAACATCTCAATCGTAAGAACCTACAATCGTCGTCTCCAACGTGATTCATGGCCCGTCATCTGTTTGTAGAATCAGAAATACGCGCCGATACTTTTCTTTTTCTTGTATGTACTCGTATTCTGCACGGGTCTGGAATGTTTATCTTCATCCTCCGAGCTTTCTGATGCCATCATTTCACTTTCAAATAACTTTATGCACAAGCTCGCTAACAGTAATACGTGAGCCTTTCTGCTCAACTTACTGAGGCAAGATCCTCTTCCACTCTAATTTGGATGCAAAAAAGTGGCGCAGTTTTATATCGGTCTTTGCTTTACCAAACAATGCAACTTCGTTTTACAACGTGTGTGTGACTAACAAGTTTTGTGGGGAATCAGTAACATGAAGTTACAGCACTATAAGGTGAAACATAAAAGGAGAAGAAATAAGGTCTAAGTAGACAATGGATATTGATTGTTCTTCCTCAGCACCGAATGGACTGTGATAAGTTTTCTAAAGCAGGCCCACATCAAAACTTCAGTATAGATTTTCGGTCACCTTGATCGTTTTTGCAAAAAGCAAACCCTGCCACGCAATAGTACCTCCGTTCCTCTATAAGACTGCATTGTGAAATAAATTTTAAATTTTGATGGCACTTGATCATAATTCCCTTATACTCTACATATATACATAATATTTCTTATGACGAACACTTACGTTCATTATTGTATGTGTCAAGCATAACATATCAAATTTGATCTCCCGTATGATGAATGAAAGAATGAATGAAATCCTAGTATTATCATTGCTTTGTCACGAAACTTGATATAGACTTGAGTACTTTGGAAACCGCAAAATGTAATTAAAAAGTAAAATTAAACAGGTTATTCCCGAAAAACTGACACTGAGAGATTCTGGGAAAAAATATTCTGGGAAATGAAACAAACAGGCTGTTGTTAAAAACGTGCGCTTCTTTAGGAGACACGTAAGTGTGAAACTACGTGCTTTTAATTAAATTATTGTTAAAATCTATGAGAAAAGCAAGTTTAAGAAGCAGTATATGTTCATGCCTGTTAAAACAAAATATTCGTTTTACGGAGTTCGGGCTAGTGAGACTCTTCCTTTTTTTCAAATTCAGTCTTTTGTACATACTAATATAGGAGGTATTAATTCAACTGCTCATTAATACAATCAGAACTGCCTACTGGTGACATTTACTGAATTGAAAATTGCTGGAACATGCTTTCAAAAACGAGTATATCGTTTCTTGCTATCTTTGGCCATACACTGAATGACACTTCGTAGGTATGAATTTAAAGCGAGAAAATTTGTTAACTACAATGATGTTGATGTAGTGATAGTCTAATGAAATACAAACTCATCTTCATGTAAGTATACCTCCACGCAGTTCTGTTCCTGCGGTATTTCAATAAATTTTCGCTTTGTCGACTTCCACAAACCGTGAGAGCTTGCGTGGCTTATTGCATACATTTATGGGCTAACAAAGAAAACAAACATTGTTCCGGAGTTTTAACTTCGACAGTTACCAACCCAAATACAGCAAAAGAGGATTTAAATGGATTCCGAAAACATCCTTTCCACATAGCTCTCTTAGTGGTTATTTGAAGGGTGTGAACAAAAAACAAAGAGACTTCTCTTCGTGGGTATTTGAAGCGTGTAAACAAAAAACAAAGACACACATTTATGAGGGCAAATGCGTCGTATTGCTGGATCAAAAATGGTTCAAATGGCTCTGAGCACTATGCGACTTCACTTCTGAGGTCATCAATCGCCTAGAACTTAGAACTAATTAAACCTAACATCACACACATCCATGCCCGAGGCAGGATTCGAACCTGCGACCGTAGCGGTCGCTCGGTTCCAGACTGTAGCGCCTAGAGCCGCACGGCCACTCCGGCCGGCTTGCTGGATCAAATATTCGTTTAACAGCAGAAAAAAATTTGAAAATGTCACTGTGATAGTATGTTATTAGCGTAAACACTACAATAATTACTATTTAAAACAATAGTCGCGAGTGAAAGACAGAAATTACGAAAAAAGAAAACAATCATCGGCTGTCGCCTTCTAAACAACAGTCTGTTAATGTTTTAGGGCACTTAACATGGAGGCATCGTCTTCAAAACAGTGAACAACCTAAGTCTGTAGCGCCATATCCCCTTATTTTTACTACCATATAGATACTTGAACGAAAGGAACAAAGTTCAGAGATTCTATTCATTAGCAATGAATATGGCCTGACTATTTCTTTTGGCCAGAATTTGTTGAATTACACCTAAATAATAAAGGAAATAATATCGTTATAGGTTATTGAGTACACAGAAATATAACATAGGAAATATGTGGGAAAAACAAAGAAAGAACTACATATTTTTTGTTTATATAAGGAACACAGAGATGGAACTGAGTCGACTTTTATTATATCGCTGACTTGATGGTGAATAAGCACTTTTGTTTTTGTGAGTAAGATTAATACACAGACTGCGGCAAAGCTACCGTATCTAGGAACTGGAACATGCTGCAAGTAAATTAATTACTTTTGTGGTAACTTTACCTCTGAATTAATTCACATTGTTTGGATAAAGACGGTAGTTGAAAAATGTGCAATAAGATAGATCATTACTTGACAGAGTAGTTCGCAGTAGTCAGCGTTCAATGGGTGTCGCATTGCGCAATATCACCCACTGTAAATTTATTAGCTGGTGCTCAATATTATTCTGAAAAACCATGTTAATCTGACCATTATCACAAATTAACTAAACTGAACTATTTAAGGTAAGGTCAACATAAAGAGTGAAACACAAGTAATCAAGTCAGGGTTCCGCAAATGACTTACACGTAGCAGGTATATCGTCCTGTATTTTCTTAAAGAACTTACTGATTGCTCCCCAAGACGTAGTACCTCATAGTTGAAACAATAGCTAATGTTATTATCAGTTATTTAAAAGTCCAGCAACGCAGTTGGATGTATTTAACTATACCTGGTGCCAATGATGTATACACTACAACCATTGAAATTGCTACACCAAGAAGAAATGCAGCTGATAAACGGGTAATCATTGGACAAATATATTATACTAGAATTGACATGTAATTACATTTTCACTCAATTTGGGTGCATAGATCCTGAGAAATCAGTACCCAGAACAACCACCTCTGGTCGTAATAACGGCCTTGATATGCCTGGGCATTGCGTCAAACAGAGCTTGGATGGCGTGTACAGATACAGCTGCCCATGCAGCTTCAACACGATACCACAGTTCATCAAGAGTAGTGACTGGCATATTGTGACGAGCCAGTTGCTCGGCCACCATTGAACAGACGTTTTCAGTTGGTGAGGAATCTGGAGAATGTGCTGACCATGGCAGCAGTCGAACATTATCTGTATCCAGAAAGGCCCGTACAGGACCTGCATTATCCTGCTGTAAACAGAACCAGGATTAATCCGAAAAAATGAGTTTTTGCCATTCGTGCACCCAGCTTCGTCGATGAGTACACCATCGCAAGCGCTCCTGTCTGTGATGCAGCGTCAAGGGTAAACGCAGCCACGGTCTCCGAGCTGACAGACCATGCTGCTGCAAACTTCATCGAACTGTTCGTGCAGATGGTTCTTGTCTTGGAAACGTCCTCATCTGTTGACTCAGGGATCGAGACGTGGCTGCACGATCCGTTGCGGCCATGCGGATAAGATGCCTGTCATCTCGACTGCTAGTCATACGAGGCCGTTGGGATCCAGCACGGCGTTCCGTATTACCCTCCTGAACCCTCCGATTCCATATTCTGCTAACAGTAATTGGATCTCGACCAACGCGAGCAGCAATGTCACGATACGATAAACCGCAATCCCGATAGGCTACAATCCGACCTTTATCAAAATCGGAAACGTGATGGTACGCATTCCTCCTCCTTACACGTATCATCACAACAACGTTCTCCAGACAACGCCGGTCAACTGCTGTTTGCGTATGACAAATCGGTTGGAAGGTTTCCTCATGTCAGTACGTTGTAGGTGTCGCCATCGGCGTCAGCCTTGCGTGAATAGTTTTTCAGAGCAATTATTTGCATATCACAGCATCTTCTTCCTGTCGGTTAAATTTCTCGTCTGTAACACGTCATCTTCGTGGTGTAGTAATTTTAATGGCCAGTAGTGTAGAAGAAATCCAGATGCTGTCTTGTGAACAGTTGTATTTGCTTATTAAAATTAAATAAAATTTAATCTTATGCTGAAATGGGTGATGCCGGTTTTAAGGTCTGGGCTCATATATATTTCGTCATACACATATGCAACCGTTAATCATTGTATCTTTATTTAGTTTATGCAGTATTGCTGTTGTCTTTGATTAACTGCCTATCAATAGTGTAAGCTTCAGTCGTTGTTTGGATGCATTTTAGCCCCCAGTGCATAGAGTAGTATACACAGCCGACGCTATATTTGTAGTTTTTACGCTTGTTGCGACTTTCGAACGAACCACTCTTTCCCTTCCGTATTTAACTGTAACAGACATGTCAAATTACAGTGTGTCACTTGTGTACAGTGCCCCACAGTTGGCAAATGTTGCTTAGGTTCCAATAGCGTGCATTTAGGGAAAGCAATTTAAGCACTGCTTCGATAACAGTAATATTAATAGTGTATTATGCAGTTGTACGGGTATTCGACGTTGCCAACGGCTACGTATGGAGTGGCCTGTGAGTTGAGGTCGCTACTCATTCATTACGTTACATTATTGACAAAACATTATGAGCCGAGCCGAAACAGTGTCCTTGTAGCCTAGCTGAGCATCGAGCGACTCAGCGTGTGTCTTTCTGCCACAATCAATGCCAGTTTCGGGCAGGGAGACTTGTGCGTGCACCAATGTTGGTGGCCGCGTGCGCGTTTTTCCGTCACAGTCGATGCTATCTTCAGACCTGAATTCTTACAGAGGCGTGTAACGGGATGTACGGTATTGGTTTCCTCAGCTGAAGGGTTTGCAATATGTGTGAACGTGCGTGAAGAGGCGAGGTAGTACCTATTATTATAATGTAAAACTATACTGCATCAAAAAATCTCTTTTAGTGGTTTCAAATTCACTCAAGATTTATTGCTGCAATAGTGCATATGGAGAACATCAAATGATTGCTTCTACTAATCAGTAGCACACGTGATTTAAAGGTATCAGGTAACGATTCATGATGTAACAGCCACAGGTGGCAATGCAGGCGCTGACTGTGAAATGCAATCGATCGTACTAATGGCGAATACTGTCCTGGGATACACTGTCACACTTGTTTGTCCTGTTCACGTGGTTCTGTAACACCTGTTGGCCGATGACTCGCACGAGTCTCTTCTTGTCCCATCATATCGCACACGTGGTCGACTGAAGTACAGAGATTGTGCTGCCCAAGAAAATTGCTGTACGTCTTGCAGAGGACGTTGAGTTTCACGGGCAGTGAACAACACATCATCTTCCTGTCGCAGGAATCGCAAAAGAAAGAGCCTAACAACATTCTGCATGAACCGAACTCTGGCTAGCCCCTCCAGAAGCATCTAAGGTGAACGAGAGTTGTAGCTTATCGCAGTCCAGACCAAAAGATCGAGGGTGGGGCGAGTGTTTCTTGGACGAACGCACTCTACGATATAGCGCCCACCAGGTATACGCTGTGTGCACAATCGACCATTCTTACGTACAGGCGCGCTTTCGTCGCTGAAGACCACCGCGAGCTACTCCATCTTCCAAGTGATAATCTGACGGCACCAGTCAAGTCGTGGCGTGAATGCCACACGGGCTAGATGTGTGCGTTCCGTAGTCCCACTGCTACTAACCGATCCGCAACAGGTCGTGTTGACACGTCTGGGCTCACGAGCCCTCTTACCTGTGCTGTGACAGCTGTACGATCCGCGACTGTCACTCTTACAATACTGCGAGCATGGCGGGCGTCTCTACTGGGTATACCTCCAGAAACTCGTCTATGTGTGTGAGAATGTCCACGTTACCAGTGATAGCAGCACTGCTGTCCTAAAGTTGTGTGGCAATTCTCCAAAAGAACCATCCCGACACTCGGAAGGCCTCAATTTGACGCCTTTCAAAGTCGCTCGGTTGGCTGTAGGAAGCGCAAATGGGTCTCCACGGTATGGGAGCCTGCTTGCTTCACATGTTTGCACCACACTGAGCCTTCAAGCTGTAACCGTTCGCTAGACACAGATAGCGCTGGGGTAGCATTGTCATTACGCTGTCTGTTGTCGGACGATGCTGGAACTATTACCAGTACATCTACCATCCCCCACATGGTATATGCCATCATCGGGTCAAAATCGATCTCGTCTTTCCAAACGAGCTAACTATTTTTCCTGTTATGTATGTATACATGTAATGTAAAAGAGCTTTTGTTCAAACCGTTTGCTGAAAATTGTTTCTCAGAAGGAAAGGACATCATTAAAAATGAACAACCAATACCAGATCAACCAATCATAGGTCAAAGGACGGGTAAAATCATCAGATATTTTCAGTGTAATATATATTCCAAATGGACTCGCCAGACGACAGCGGAGAACTAAATGTAGTATTTAACTTGTATTGGCTGGTGTTTGGGAAGGATATAAATACCAGTTCCACCACACGTTCGTGGGTCAGTAGTGAAGTCTATATCCGAGAACGGACTTTCTAATAACCACCTGCATTTGTCTGTATCTATGGCTGCGTTTGGGGGAAGTATAATAGAAAGTTCACCTGATGACCTGCTTAAAGATTAGCAGAATTAGATTTTCACTCTGCAGCGGAGTGTGCGCTGATACGAAACTTCCTGGCAGATTAAAACTGTGTGCCGGACCGAGACTCGAACTGAGGACCTGAGTTCGAGTCTCGGTCCGGCACACAGTTTTAATCAGCCAGGAAGTTTCAGCTTAAAGATTAAATATCTCTACACAGTCAAAAGTAAGTCGGAACAGCACATCATTAAAAGGCGTGTTACTGCAGTGGGCTTTCTGGAATATAAGAATTGGCTTTTGGAGGACACTATAAAACAACAAATACTGTTACTCATGAAAATTAGGCTGAATTTTCGAAGTACACTACTGAGTATGATCCTATTTTACGGGTATCTCTGCTGTGTTAAAGGAATTTCTAACTGAATTCAAAGCCCTCTAAAAAAAGCCGTAGGTTCGGCTGTTTTATCACATATAAAGCGGGAAATTGCGGACGTTCCTTTTGTAGTAGTCGTGGTTGATGGAACTTCGGATGTGACACCGTTTTCTATTGTCCTGTATTATGTATCTGAAAGAGAGATAAAGGAAAAATTCTTAGGTTTGCGTGTTATTGATAGCATGAACGTTCGACGGTGCGGTGACTACGGCAGAAAACCAGAATGGGTTTCAAGCGCCAATAAAAGTCACATAACGTGAAGCCATATTTTTCCACTGTTGTACCCATGTACTAAACCTAATTCTGTTTCACATTACCTTGTAAATACCGGAGTGTGAAATATTTTTAGCTCACGTAACTGACGTGCACTTTTTCGGTAAAAATCCCCCAAACGTGTTAAATTTACGTAAGTGTCTGTGTTATTCAATTTAGTAATATATTTAGTGAATACAGGGATATTATTAAATGGTGTGTTTCATTTATGTTGCAAGCTGTTGTTCCATTTAAACGGCGTCTTGGCAAGGCTAAAGGTTCCGTGTTACAAATTATATCAAAGGTCCAGCACGAACCAAAGCTTTGGAATTATTCAATGTACGAAGTCCGATGAAGAAGCACACATGTTTAAACTTACAATGAATGGACCTTACACAAAAATCCATTATCAAGCACTCAAAGCTTGTATAAACTGATCACATACTATTATTAATAATTATTATTATTTATCTGTTGCCTGATATTCACCAGCCAGACAGGAAAAGCCACGGCGAGAAAAATCAAACTGGTGACATCGTGTCTGGATCTTTTATTGAATTTACTACATTGTTTTTCTTTGTTGCATGGATAATGGGATCGTATCTGACGAGCCATTGCCATTGAATATTTGTAAAGACCAAAAAAAAGCTGAACCATTGAAACTGTTTATGAAACCTGGAATTTACACTGCATACTTGGACCCAAAGTAAGACATTACATTTTTACATTAGCATGTTAGCCCAAGCGCTTTCAGTAATTGCAGCTTGCTTCCCAACTTTGTGAAAGTTTTCCGTAGCCGTAACAGTCATTTTTGCGCAAGATCGCGTATTTCAAATTATTTTTATCATACAGTTTCTTACGACAATAGTCATACCATTCCACAAAATGGACTAATTGTGTCATGCACAACGAAAAATAGCAAGCAACCATGAATGTTAATTTTTTCACCAATAATGGTAATTCTTGCTGAGTTAAGCCAATACTGTTGCTGTACGAAATTAATTTCATGAATTCATTCTCAAACGTGTTTAAAGATTTTCCTTGTAATATACATTGCGTGAAGCATGGTGGTAACGCGTAAACAAATAGCAAAAATGAAACACAACTGACAACAGACTCAAACCGAATACAGCTTGGACATTGGACAAAACATTGACAATGACTCCACAGTTAACTACAATATAAACGATCAATCAGCAATTAACATGCCAAGTGACGGCAATTTCGTAAATAGCCCGACCAGTGGTCAAATAACTAAATCCAGCTCAGAGCCCATTCTTGTCCGTGACGTCATGTCAAACGACGTGGTGGGGGCAGAGAAATTTCAGTTGACAAATATTGCCAGCATGTTTGACACTATTATCAAGCAAATGACCGAAAACAAAAAACTCTTGACATGAATACGTAATTAAATGACTAAAAACAAGGAAGACACCGACGCGCATGTTATCAATACATAATCAGAAAACTGAAAACAAAAATTCCATTGTCAAGCATCCAAAGTTAGTATAAACTGATCACTACTATTATTAACAATTATTATTATCATTTATCTGTTGTCTAATATTCACAAACCAGACAGGAAAAGCGACGGCGAAAAAAATCAAAACCTGGTGAGCGCTTCTGTCTCGTTGAATGTATTCATCCAAGACGCATGGATCACACCCTATGAGGTGCAATAAGTTACGACCCTTTTTCACCTTTTGTGTTGCGTGAGGGGATGCTAACCGGGATAGAATGTTGTTATACGCGTCCTTTGGCGTTCTTGCATCAGGAAGGTGATCTGTTGTTCGAATAGTGTAATGGTCGCACATATACTGCCCATTAAACTCAACGCACTCTCCACGATGTGCAGAAACTTTCCTGGCCAATACGATCTCCAGATTTGTCTCAAATCATGCATGTGTGGGATATGATGGGACGAGAAATGACTCATGCGACTCATCAGTCAAAAACTCTTACAGAACTACATGAAGAGGTCGAGCAGGCGTGGCATAACGTATCCCACGACAATATTCGCCATCTATACGATCGACTGAATGACAGAGTCAGCGCCCTGCATTGCCGCTAGTGCAGACTAGACCACCTACTATTACGTGTATTTCAGCATTAGTAGTTATCTGGTACCTCAGAAGCCCTTGTGCTATTGATCAGCAAATGTAATAATTTCGTATACTCCATATGCACTGTTGCAAACAGTAAATCATGAATTTATTGGAAACCTCTAAATGGGTGTACAATTTATTTCTTCTGGCAGGGTATCTTACGTATACGTATACGTTATTGTATACCGTTCCTCTAAGTCTGCAGAAGAAAGGTCATTTTCATCGCTGAAACGAATCAAAAGCTATTCTCAAAAATTGACTGGAGATGGGATACTATCACATCCCGCAATTATTTCAGTTGAGACTTGTCTATTAGGAGAACTCATAAAGAATGAACATTTCTTTGAAGAGATGGTCACCAAATTTGCTTCACAGGAGAGCAGAATGAAATTTCAATTCCGTTGATCTTTCAGACGTGATCTACCGATGTGTCGAATGTGAGTTTAAAATCATAAAGTAGTAATCTTCTAAAAAAAATTGCTTATGTTAATACAAGTTGTTATTAGTTCTGATTATCAGGATATCTATTCTTTCGGTTTACGCTGTTATCAGTTGTGATATGAATCTTTAATACCCATTCTTTATTTAAAATATGACTAGTTGTGAGTGGTATCGAGAAGAGCGTGTCCCTTGATTTACTTTTGTTTGGTTGAAATTATAATATTACTATTATTAATGTATTTATAATTAATATATAGTAATATTCAATAATAACGTAACTAACCATATAATTATAATGTTCAGTGCTTCGGCAATCAGGTCAACACACGCGATTTAGTTCTTCAAGGTCATTTTGTTAGCAAGTATACGCACCTGCTGTGAGAAACAATAGGACACGTGCGCCCTCTCTCCCGCCTTCAGCGCCTTGCAGCGCTTACCCCGGCCCTCCCCACACCTACCCTCCCATGAAAGCTCTGGTTAGCACACTGGACTCGCCTTCGGGAGTACGACGGTTTCCAGCCCGTGTCCGGCCATCCTGATGCAGGTTTACCGTTATTTCCCTAAATCGCTTGAGGCAAATGTCGGGATGATTCCTTTGAAAGGGGGCGGTCGATTTCTTCCAATTGCTTTCTTTCGTAATCTGAGCTTATGCTCCGTCTCTAATGACCGCGTTGTCGACAGGACACTAACCTGCTCCTCCTCCTCCTGAAAGCTCCATCTTACTGCCACGAGGAGCGAACCTTCCTCTCACATTTTTGGCAGAGGTCGTGGTTTGTCGGCCTATCACAGCTCTCTACTCCTTATGTACATGGTATTTGTTGACATCTGCCTTGAAATGTCGTCTGTTTGTGTTCACACACACACACACACACACCCACCCACACACACACACTTAACGTTCTCTCACGATTTCAACGAAATATAGCACTGCAATACTTCGTGCACCGCTTGTAAGCTACATTCTTTTCTTGCCCATATATAATGTTTATAATGCTATTTTTTCAGTCTCTTAGTATTTTAATTAATGATAATTTTTGTATGTGTTACTCATAATCGATTTCTGGTAATTGGAACTTAAGTTTAGTTGGCTTTTTGTCAGTCTTGTACCCTGAATTGATAAATTTATATGGTTTTTCAAGCTAGTAAATATAATTCAGTGTATAACTAACAATGTGGAATTTATTAATTCCTTTGTCATCAACACTTTATTTCATGACTTCTGCCGTTGTAACCCTTATTCTTTTTACAATGAACATCACCGGTAAATGTGAAGGTGCAGCTTCCAACGAAAATATCTATAATCCACGTTAGCAGAGTCAAACCCTCTAGAGAAGTGTTTTGCCTCAAGCCTACTACTGGAAAACGTATCGACACATGCTACCATGCACCATCCTTACGAGTATTTGCTTCTACCACCGACTCCGAAATTCCATTGTGAATTTTATTTTCTTGTGTTTAGAATTTAACTATTTATGAATTTTTTGGCTCTGTCTGGTAGCACATGTCATCAAGCAGAACACGTCGTCAACATACCTGGACAAGTATACAACCTTGGGAAGAGTGGGTTACTTTCCAAAACGTTTTTAAAATTGCCCATGAAGTTTCAGCCATGACTGGACTGAGAGAGGATCGCATAGCTAGATTGTCGAACTGTTTGTATATCCTGCCACTGAAACTAAAATAATTCTGTGTTAGGCAAGTTTGTACAGCTAATCTTATGTCATCTGTGGCAGCAGCGTTAGTTCCTGATTTAGTTAGTAAGGATGTAAGAATGCATAGGAACTCATATACAGGTATATCAGTCAATAACCTGCTGACATCAAAAGAATCTACTTTGAAAATACGGAGGATTTGCGTGTCTTTTAGCTTCGTCACTAAGTGAGCTGAATTAAGAATACCATGATTAGTTTTAATCTTGTTGTGTTGACACATCGAGCGTTGCAGAGCAACAAGATGACCCGTGGAATACCACAAAGTCATTGCACAGACTGTAGTGCTACCTCATCTGGCATGGACTCTTCCAACAATTGTTGCATGGCGTTTGTTTTTCAAGTGTTTCACGCCATACATACCACAACTATCTGTCTGATGGAGCATAAAACGTGACTCACCTGTCGCCATTCAGTGGACGCCCAATGGACGGTGTCAGTGCAGGTGTCAGCCTTCTTCGTCGATGAACAGCAATCAACATGGGTGCATGAACCAGGCGCCTGCTGCTGAAGCCTATAACCTGCGGCGTTCGCTGAATGTTCTTTGGGAAGACACTCTTATTAGACTCCTGGCTCTTATGGGAAGTCATTGCACAACCGTTGCACGTCTGTTTGTCCGTACACATCTCTGAAGCCATCGTTCATGTATGGCTAGTGGTGCACCACAATTAACTCAGCGCCGGTTTTGTATACCGCCATTTTGCCATGAATGTTACACTTTAACCATGGCGGCACGCTACCAGCTTACAAACTTAGCCGTTTACTTAACGCTCCATCTTTGACTTGAAAGCCAGAGCCAGTGATTACCAGATGTGTCCTTTAGGACGTTTGATACATCGCTACGTTTCCGCATTACGATAACGACTGTACTCTTTACCGTGTCCTGCCCCACCCCCCCTCCCCCACACGCGTTATGTACCGTCCTCTGTTAGTTCTGCCACCTTCCGTCTGTGATGGTTAGTGCACGTTGAAGTGGAACACAGGTGGTGCTCACTTTAATGTAAGTGGAACGTGTATTTTCATTGCGATTTTAACACATTGCCGGCCGCGGTGGTCTAGCGGTTCTGGCGCTGCAGTCCGGAACCGCGGGACTGCTACGGTCGCAGGTTCGAATCCTGCCTCGGGCATGGGTGTGTGTGATGTCCTTAGGTTAGTTAGGTTTAAGTAGTTCTAAGTTCTAGGGGACTTATGACCTAAGATGTTGAGTCCCATAGTGCTCAGAGCCATTTGAACCATTTTTTAACACATTGCTGACGGAATGCGAAACAACTCGGACAAAATGGAATAAGACTGCCAAGTGTACTCCTACGTCAGAAAGAGAGAAGGGAAAATCGTGTTGAAAAGAAACGTCCTGATAGTAACGTAATAGTAATGTGGCTCTTTGTCCGATTGACCGTTTCAAAATAACCCACACTCAGGCAAATTACATGTAAAATTATGTATACAAGCTTTTCATAACAAAATCATAATTAAATGAAACTTTTTTATATCAGCGACTTTTATTATTTTATAGCGAGATTTTAAAATTAGCTTATCAGTTTTCGGTGTTTCAAATGAAACTTCATAGACGTTTCTTCTCAGTTTAAAAGCTATGATTCTTGAAAAATGTGTTAAAAACAGCAGTCCAGCTGCCCCATCCACGGTGACTGAGGCCAGTCTGGAAAGTGTTAGCAGTAGTATTCACGCAGATAAATTGAAATTCACAAACGTATAAGAAAAAAAAAAATAAAAAACCAATCGCCTTGCCGCAGCGGTAACACAGGTTTCCGTCAGATCACTGAAGTTAAGCACTGTCGGTCTGGGCTAGCACTTGGATGGGTGACCATCCAGTCTGCCGAGTGCTGTTGGCAAGCAGGGTGCACTCAGCCCTTGCAAGGCAAACTGAGGAGCTACTTGATTGAGAAGTAGCAGCTCCGGTCACGAAAGCTGACAACGGCCGGGTGAGTAGTGTGCTGCCTACATGTCCCTCCGTATCCGCATCAGTGACGCCCCAAGGCTAAGAGGATGACAGTGCGGCCAGTCGTTACCGTTGGGCCTCCCAAGGCTTGTTCGGACGGAGTTTAGTTTAGTTTATGAGGAAAGTAATGGTAATATAAAAGATTACTTGCTGTAATGGTATCCTAACTTGTTTCATAAAAATATTTCCAAGTTTTAACATCTCATTTAGTTTAAACATTACCATGCAACTCAGAGTTTATCCCTTCTCTTACGCCACACAGTTCATGATTTTCATTATAAACCAAGAGTATGGGCAAATGTTACAATTTTCTCTTGCAATTTATTATAGAATTCGCTCTAGCTGTTCATATTAAAATGTACTATTTTGCAGCCTTTTCAACTTGACTCTTTTTTTGTTCCTAAATTGTAATACGAGAGTCATTCCGAAAATCATAGCAACTATAGTACGTTTTGCGAACATTTGGCATCACCATAATCGCAGTAAACACATTCGAAAGACCATTGTAAGCAGCGCCGGAACCATCCGACAGATTGCGACCGCATACGAGGATTGCTCGGTATCAGCGCTTGAAACATTAAGTGTGAGCTTGGCTGTGTTACAAGATGGATGTAAGCGGAGAGGAACAGCGAACTTACGTGAAAACTGCCTTTCTCGCCGGCAGAAATACCACGCGGAACTTCTGCTGTACTGTCTGGACGCACACTTCGGCGTAGATGTCCCATACTGCTGGATAAAGCGATCATATTCGATGATAACGCAACAGCCCACGCAGCAGACATCACCAAGAATTGTGTACAGCGGTGTAGGTGGGCAATCCTGCCCCCTCCCCTCCCCACCCTCCCTAACCCTACTCATCAAACCTCCGCCCATGTGACTTCGAGCTCATTTCACAATTGAAGAAACCGTTGCGTGGGAGACACTTTGAACAAAGGGGTGAAATCATCACGGCATCTGGGCGACAGGTATCACACACTGAGGGCAATGCCAGTGGCATTCAATGCCTTCCCCATCGTTGACAATGCTGTGTGGATGCACCGAGGGACTATTTTTAAGAATAGCAGTTGTTTTTAATTCGTTTTTGTTCCATTTGTGCTCGTGTACAATAAATTTACACTGAGTTGCGATGCATGTGTTTCATTTCAAGCTTTGCCGTGACTTCCGGCATTGTAACCCTATTTTATGTTGGCATACTAATACACACAGCCTTACCAGTTCAATGTACATGGTGGAATTCCCAAGTTGTATTAGCGCAAGATATACCGTAGTTGTCATGACTTATAGAATGACCCTAGTAGCATTCGTTCCAACGACCCGAATATGCTTACCTTTCATCTCGTGTAATGCAGGTTCCAAGCAAAATTTTAGCTGCACTATTTCCGATATGATTTGAACATGACCGGTAACAAACGTAAAAGGCTTCAAGTTCTTCTTAATGCAGTTATATTTTTCTTGCCTATTCCAGAGCATGCAGCCATAAATCACGACACATAACTGAACCTACCCTCTCCGTTGTGGTATGTTTAATTACACCGCTTTCCACAGAGTGTAGGAGAAACGTTCTCGGAATGTTATGTACCTTTCATTGCGATAAGCAGCATAGCTCGCTCTAAAACAGAAGAAATATAGCATGTATTTTTCAACGTAGGATTAGAAAGACGATTGTACGAAAAGCATTGCTACCGCATTCTGCGCACACTTTCAGTGTAATTTAACTTTCCATTAAACACACCGCGCTCGTCCGCTGGCAATTTATAGAGATGGCAGACTAATTACACGACCGACGGCGACAAATGGCACGGATTTATATCCGGACCACCACAGGAATGGGGAGTGCCTCATTGCCCTAGAAGGGAATCAGAAAGTATCTTAACCAAACGAGAATGATATCACGTGCAGACTGATTAGGTAGAAGTGTTCTTCGTCAACTGATGCAAAATACAGTATCATCGATTAAGGTGCTTTTGCGGTAACTTACTGCAAGTATGCAGGTAGAACGTATCGCATGGGAGAAACTTCTAAAACTATGCAAACTTCAGTGAGGTGAATGGCAGAGGATACATCCCGCTGTACCAGTGATTAGGGTTTCTTCGCGTTAGCGCAGGAAGAATGAGTGTTTGTATGTCTCTGTGCGTGCAGTAATTTTTCTGATCTTATCCTCATGATCCCTATGTGAGCGATACGTAGGGGATTGTGGTATATTCTTAGAGTCATCATTTAAAGCTGGATCTTGAAACATTGTTTAATAGTCTTTCTCGGGATAGTTTAGATCTGTCCTCAAGAGTCATCCAGTTCAGTTCCTTCAGTACCTCTGTATCACACTCCCATGTATCAAACAAACCTGAGACAATTCGTGCTGCCCTTCTCTGTATATGTTCAATATCCCCTGTCAGTCATATCTGGTATCTGCTTGTAGACTGATTGCACTTTCGCATTATTCTACCACCTGATTTATCCACGACTGAGCCTATTTGATCATTCAGTTTCATATCCCTGCAACCAAGGTATCTGTATGTGTTGGACGATTGCAAAAATGACTCACTGATATTACGCTCACTACGTTTTGTTGTTTTGTGAAGTGCACAGTTTTACGTTTATGAACATGTAAAGGAAGTTGCCAGTCTTTGCACCACTTCGAAATCTTATCAAGATATGACTGATATTTATATGCAGCTTCTTCCAGATAATACTTCCTTACAGATAACAGCGTCATCTGCTAAAACTCTTAGGTTATTATTAATATTGTCTGCAAGATAATTAATATACAACATGAACAGCAAGGGTCCGAACACACTTCCCTGGACCACACTTCTACATCTGACGATGACTCTCCATTTAAGAGAACATGTTTCGTCTTCCCTACCAGTTACAAATTTCAGTTGATACCCCACATGATCGTAGTTTTGACAGTGAACGTAGGTATAGACCTGACTCAAATGCTTTTCGGAAATCAAGACACACTGCATCTACATGCCTTGATCTGAAGTCATGAGCATCGTCAGTATGTTATGCGAAAAAAATGCGAGTTGGGTTTCACACGATCAGTGTTCTCGGAACCATCTTGTTTGGCAAAAAGTGGGTCATTCTGTTCGACATACATCAATAAGTTTCAGCTCAGAATATACAAAAAATGACGTCAAACATTTTGGACGGTAGTTTTGAGGCTCATTTCTACTACCCCTCTTGTAAACAGATGTGACCTGTGCACCTTTTCCACGTTTTTTTTCGGTGTATCTACGATAAATTGTAATGAGCCAATTCAGTACAGAATCTGACAGGGACTCCATCGGGCCCTGGAGGAGCTCTGTTCAGTTTTTATGACTTCAGTTGATTCTCAACAGCAGTGACAAAAATACTTAATTCAGTGATATTTTCAATAGTACGAGGATTAAACTGGATCAGTTCTCCTAGGTTTTCCTTTGCAAAGGAACATGTGGAAATGGAGTTAAGCATTTCAGCTTTTGCTTTGCTACATTCGAAAGTAATCTAGTTTAGCAGTACAAAACAATAACACCGAGTGGCGAAAGCAGTGAACAGTGGTTGAGCTGTGTACATCACAACATTGTGGACTGACACCGCAATATATGCACATGTACGGTGTGTCATTTTAGTTGTGCACCCCAAAAGAAAACAGTAATGACGATTCACGACAATGACAAGGGGCTACAAGGTGGTGCTATACATTTTCTACTAGATGACATACATGATGGTGATTAGAGGTCGAATGTTCTTTTCAATGAGAGCAATTATTTTAAACTACATATAGGTAGAGTGTGACAAAAATTTAAGCCTGAATTTTCAACTGCGTATTCGTGTCGCACGACAAAAAATTGGCTGAGTGTCAATGGAATTCGCTCTCCGAGGGTTTCGTACAAAACTAATCATGTCTACAGATATTTCATACATGCCAGGAATCGAGAATGTCAACGATTTTTGCCAGTTACCGATATTGATACCAGCAAGAAATAACTCGTGGGAATTCAAAGACATTTGAGAATGGAAAAAAATTAGTTTCCTGTGATATAATTACAAATTAACAACTGCAGTATTTTTTTTGTTTTACTTGTATTGTGAAACCTTGCTTATTGCTAAATTTCATGCTTCTAGGTAGAAGAGAAATAGGCTAAGGATTCCGGAGAGTGAGTCTGCGAGCATCAAAATGTGTGATACAAAGGCCGGTATATTTCGATTGCATTGACTTCGAAATTTTAACTTCATATGTCTACCAGCAAGACGTATGAGACAGGCGAAATACCCTCAGACTTCAAGAAGAATATAAGAATTCCAATCCCAAAGAAAGCAGGTGCTGACAGATGTGAAAATTACCGAACAATCAGTCTAATAAGTCACGAATGCAAAATACTAACGCGTATTCTCTACAGACGAATGGAAAACCGGTAGAAGCTGACCTCGGGGAAGATCAGTTTGGATTCAGTAGAAATATTGGAACACGTGAGGCAATACTGACCCTACGACTTATCTTAGAAGCTAGATTAAGGAAAGGCAAACCTACGTTTCTAGCATTTGTAGACTTAGAGAAAGCTTTCGACAATGTTGACTGGAACACTCTCTTTCAAATTCCGAAGGTGGCAGGGGTAAAATACAGGGAGCGAAAGGCTATTTACAATTTGTGCAGAAACCAGATGGCAGTTATAAAAGTCGAGGGGCACGATAGGGAAGCAGTGGTTGGAAAGGGAGTGAGACAGGGCTGTAGCCTATCCCCGATGTTATTCAATCTGTATATTGAGCAAGCAGTGAAGGAAACAAAAGAAAAATTCGGAGTAGGTATTAAAATCCATGGAGAAGAAATAAAAACTTTGAGATTCGTCGATGACATTGTAATTCTGTCAGACACAGCAAAGGACTTGGAAGAGCAGTGGAACGGAATGGACGGTGTCATGAAAGGAGGGTTTAAGATGAACATCAACAAAAGCAAAACGAGGATAATGGAATGTAGTCGAATTAAGTCGAGTGATGCTGAGGGAATTAGATTAGGAAATGAGACACTTAAAGCAGTAAAAGAGTTTTGCTATTTGGGAAGCAAAATAACTGATGATGGTCGAAGTAGAGAGGATATAAAATGTAGACTGGCAATGGCAAGGAAAGCGTTTCTGAAGAAGAGAAATTTGTTAACATCGAGTATAGATTTAAGAGTCAGGAAGTCTTTTTTGAAACTATTTGTATGGAGCGTAGCCATGTATAGAAGTGAAACATGGACGACAACTAGTTTGGACAAGAAGAGAATAGAAGCTTTCGAAATGTGGTTCTACAGAAGAATGCTGAGGATTAGATGGGTAGATCATATAAGTAATGAGGAGGTATTGAATAGGTTTGGGGAGAAGAGAAGTTTGTGGGACAACTTGACTAGAAGAAGGGATCGGTTGGTAGGACATGTTCTGAGGCATCAAGGGATCACCAATTTAGTATAGGAGGGCAGCGTGGAGGGTAAAAATCGTAGAGGGAGACCAAGAGATGAATACACTAAACAGATTAAGAAGGATGTAGGTTACAGTATGTACTGGGAGATGAAGAAGCTTGCACAGCATAGAGTAGCATGGAGAGCTGCATCAAACAAGTCTCAGGACTGAAGACCACAACAACAACAACATGTCTACCAGTTTTCGGAAAAAGGGATCTTAACAGACGGGTAGATCGACAAAGTAATCTTCTCCTTGAGGTATAATTACGAATAAACAATTTTGTCCTTTACTTGTACTGTGAAACCTTGCTTCTTTCCTAATTTATGATTCTGGTACCGTATAGGGTTTGATGAGAGAGTTTGCAAGTGTAAAATGTGGCACAAATGGCCGTATCTCTTGGCAGCACTGCCTTAGAAGCTTAAATTTTAAACGCCGCCAAGGGACTACAGACTTTATTATGTAACATAAATTTCAACTTGACACGCGTATCCGTTCCTGAGAAAAAAAGAATTTCACTGTCGGACAGACAGACTGACAGCAATCTACGAGGGTTCTGTTTTCGCCCACTGAGGTTTGGAACCCTAAAAGCTAATAATTTTATAAATACACATGTTTGTGAGACACTGACCCGAAAATTTAAGCACGAATTCACAGACTGTAATTAATTGCAAAATAATATCAAATACAGGTACACTGCTCTTAGCCAGAGAGACAGGATTTCTTTAATGTGCTCGTACATTCTAGTAAAGACAAGAGTGTTATAGAGTGCTCTTATTACTGAGTTTTTATTCGTTCAGCGTTGTGATATACTATCTAGCTGTAGATTTAATTTTGTTACAGTCCTTCCTACTGTGAATGCATACAAGAAATGATTTATGCGTCTCTAGTAATTTTTAAGGCACTAGGCATTGGTCAGAGATATAGTCACTTATCTAACGTTGTTTCCTAACGATGAAAACATCCTCGGGGCTATGAAGAATGAGATAGAAGTTTCAAATTTCTACAATCCCGGCAAGCCGAATTCTTTATACGTATTCACGCAACGTGGGTTCGTGACGTCATCGGACTGTTCCCTGGGATCGAGAATCGAGACGAAATTTACTGATGAAAGGAAATTGCAACATCAAGCAAGAATTTTGATACATAAACTAAAGTTGCTAGGCGCATTTCTGCAACTGAAAAATTATGTCCATCCAAATTTCGCGCCAGTCGCGTGAGAGTGGCTCTTGTACCACCACTATGAGGATGAAAATCAGGTTTACTTTAAAAACACGCTGTAACGGTCCTGAGCATTAGTTACTTTTGATGTTGGACATGGTGACTTGATGTTAGTCAAGAATACCTTTAAGGTGACAAAGATTCCATTATCTACACCTCACTGAGTTTGAACAAACTCGTGTAATAGGGCTAGGAGAAGCTGGATATTCCACGTGCGATATTGGAGGAAGACTTGGCAGGAATGAACAGACTGTTACATGATTGCTGGCGGCAGTGGTCACGAAAATGTACAGTAGGTAGAAGATCGGACTTCGGACGGGCTAGTGGCACAATCAAGTGGGAAGACCATCGTGTTCAGCTTATGACTCTGACGCATCGTACTGCTTCTTCAGCAGCTATCTGAGCAGCAGTTGGCACCATGGTGACACAACGAAGTGCTACAGATCGGTTAGTTCAAGGACAGCCCAATAGCGTGCATTCCACTGACCCCAAATCACCGTAAATTTGGCACTTCAGTGATGTCAAGCGAGAGCTCATTGGAAGGAAGTATGAAGGTCCGTTGTTTCTTCTGGTGAAAGCTGGTCCACGTCGGTGACGGTGATGGTCATGTGTTGGTTAGCCACCTGAGGGCCGGTAATCAATTTGTGGTGCGTGATAGACACACTGGAACTGCACTTGGAGCTATGGTCTGGGTGCGATTTCGTATGACAGCAGGAGCACTCGCGCGGTTATCCCCAGCACCCTGGCTCAATGTTTGTACCCTTATCGGATGATTCAACCTATTGTGCTGCCATTCATGAAGAGCATGCTGAGGGTGTTTCCAACAGGATAACGTTTCCCCATATACCGATGCTGTAACTCAACATGCTGTACATAATGTCGACAAGTTGCCTTGGCCTGCTCGATCACCACATCTGTCTCTAATGGAGCACATATCGACACCGTCGCACAACAAGTCTAATGTCATCCAGAAACATCGTTAACCGGCCCGTATTGACCGACCAAGCGCAACAGCCATGGTACTCCATCCCACAAACTGAAAACCGGCACCTGTAAAACACAATGCTTTCACGTTTGGATGCTTGCATTCAACATTCTGTACCTTACATCGGTTATTAATCTATTGATTAATATATCTCACTCATAAATTAGCTTGTGACCTCGCAATGTCAATCAGTTACGTATGTTTCCTAGACGAATATGTTCCATAAATTTCATAACTCTACATGAATTAGTTTTTGGTACTGCCACTTTTCCGTCATTGTATATTATGGAGTTTATAGTGAAGAAAATTCAGCGCTATTTGCTTTACTTAGCATTAAGGAATATGTATTTTCTAATTTAAATCTTTGTTATTCTCTGCTAAAGTTCTTTGTGTGATTATTAATTTATTTCGTCTTTCTGTATATACAGACATAGCAATGATTTGATCTTGATAAAACCATAATGTCAGAGAAACAAATTTGGTGCTTCCTCTGTATTCACTGTGCCCAATGAATCATATGAAAACAGAAAAAAAGAATAAAATTCGTCAAGTTGTGTTCCTTATAGCTAAATGACGCAAACAGTGCCAACTCTTCCCTACTGCAAGATCACACTGATGACGTCACAACTCGACCGTTGCGTGGATACATACAAACAATTTGTCTTGCTGAGCTCATTTGAATCTCGTATTTGAGTTATTATATCCTCTGATCATGTCTCTTGCGTTTGGAATGTAAACATTATTCACAGGAATATGGGTGGGACCATGGCCTAATGTCCAGAAAACAGATATTAATGACCAAATACCGACTATGTTGCAGAAAACAATCTTCTGCTCCTCTTGGTCTTGCGAGTAATTTTTGACGGTTATCGGTGTGGTAAGTGTTTGAGTGAAAGAATACTGTACTGAACTCCCTTTTACAGCGTTACGGAAGAGTTTTCTACCAGTGGGAACATGCTAAAAAAGAAAAAAGGCACGTAGAAACTGGGGAAAATAGTGAGGCTGAAGTGTTAGGTGCTGTTGCTGTTAACTCTAAATCCATAACATGAACTCACACGATGTTGCTCATGATTATAGAATATGAAATACTAGTGTTCCCAGAGTTTTACGGGGCCACAAAATTTTTCAAATGGGTCAAATGGCCCTAAGCAGTATGGGACTTAACATCTGAGGTCATCAGTCCCCCAGACTTAGAACTACGTAAATCTAACTAACCAAAGGCCATCACCCACATCCATGCCCAAGGCAGGATTCGAACCTACGACCATAGCAGTCGCGTGGTTCCGGACTGAAGCCAAAAGCCGGCCGGAGTGGCCGTGCGGTTCTAGGCGCTACAGTCCTGCCTCGGGCATGGATGTGTGTGATGTACTTAGGTTAGTTAGGTTTAATTAGTACTAAGTTCTAGGTGACTGATGACCTCAGAAGTTAAGTCGCATAGTGATCAGAGCCATTTGAACCATTTTTTTAAGCCAAAATTTATCCCTAACACAATTCGACATATATTTGTTTACATCGAATACAGATTTAAGTGCGAAGAAGATGTTTCTCAAGGTACTGGTTTGTAGTGTAGCGTTGTAAGGGAGTGAAACGTGAACGATAAACATTTCAGAAAAGGAGACATTAAAAGCTTTTTAAATGTACAGCTACTGAAGAATGCTGAAGGTCAGATGGCACTACGGATGAATATTGAAAATTAGACGGATACATCACCTAATCAACGAGAGGGTACTGAACCGATTTGAGGATAATGGAACATTGTGGCATAGCTTGACTAAAAAAAGGGGGTCGGTTGATACGACACATTGTAAGGCATCAACGGATGAACAAGTTAGTATTGGAGGAAAATGTGTAAAGATACGGTGGGAGGGAGAGTAAAAATTGTAGATGGAGACCAAGACATTGAATACAGTAAGCAGGCTCAAAAGAATGTAGGTTGCAGCCATTAGTCGGAGATAAAGCGGCTTGCGCGGGATAGAGTAGCATTGAGACGTGCATGAAACCAGTCTTTGGACTGAAGACCTCAACAGCAACAACAACATATTTAGACGCATCAGAAACTTCACGGGGAGGATTTCCAAATTCGCCCCAAGCTTTGGCAATGCCAAATATTAATATACCCAAATTATATGTGTTATGGAATGTTCACACATTTTAAAAACTTGAATCATAGTGATGTCGATAGATACAGTTTGCATTATCGCTGCATTAAGCTGAACTTCAACGTCCTTGACATAGTAACACATGGTATGTCATAACAAATAGAAATCATGTGGTCCTTATTCTTCTTGCGGTATTTTGGAGCTAGAATTACCACTATTGCTTGAAGATCCTGGCCATCAAGAACACAGAATGGCAGTCCAGGACATTTCTCACGAAAGTCATGGGAGATATTAGTTCGTATTACTAGAACTCTATACTGAAAGATAAGTAGCCACACATGGCCTGCTACACAACCAGACGTTATACAGCTAGGTATCTTTCCTCGAGGTTATTAAAAGCGAAAGGGTACCAATAAACTCCAAGACATCGAGCTTATTACTAATGTTTGCAGGGACAGGGATAAGAAAATGCTATTGCATTTTCAGGAATCCTGCACAAAAAGAATTATTAAATACATAGCGGTTCTAAACCATTACATCGAACTTGTGCAGGAGTAATTCCTTTTTGAAAAATTACCCTAGGGATAAAAAATAGTATTTCGCAAGAAAAGAGAAGAAATGAAAACTGTGCAGTCCATATTTATTTATTTCTTCGCATAGATCGCGAATGTATAAGTGGAGCTAGGTGTTCCAATAAAAACGTAGTTGCCGTCTTTTTCACTAACAGTGTAACCTGGTAAAAAGTGGAGAGTGCCTGCTTTAGAATCTTTCGTGGTCCACACTGACGGAAAGAATAGTCGCAACACCAAAACCTGACTTAGGGAATACTTTTTCTACGTACCAAATTCAAGACCACAAATTAAAATAAGCACGCGATAAGTCATTGCAAATGTGAACTGCTGATAAATTAATAACCGGAGCAACCGACAGAATGTTCACTGCAAACATGGAGGCACTGTGTAGCACAGGTACGGGAGTTTGTGGGATAGAGTTCCACACCGGTTGCACTTGGTTGGACAATATGCTATTTGTGCATGGTGTTGGAGTTGTCGGCCGATGATACCCAGATATGGTCCATTAGAGACAGATCTGGTCTCTAGCAGGCCAAGGTAACATGTCGACACTCTGTAGAGCATCTTGGGTTACAACAGCAGTGTGTGGAGGAGCAGTATCGTACTGGAAAACTACCCCTCGAATCCTGTCCATGGTAGAATCACCACATCTCCGTACAAATCTGCAGTCAGGGTGCATGGGATAACCATAAGAGGGCTCCTACTGTCATACTAAACAGCATCCCAGACCATACGTCCAGGTGCAAGTTCCGCGCACCTCGCACGCGGACATGTCGGTTGCCGGCTCTCAACTGCCCTCTCCCTTACCAACACGCGATCATCGTTGGTACGAGGCCAAATCAGTTTTCATCTGCAAAACAGAACACACTTCCATCCTTCCCTCCAATTAGCTCTCAGCTGTCGCAACGGAAGTCGCAAATGACTGTGACGTGGGGGTCAGTGGAATGCACGCTACACGCGTGTGGCTCGGTGCTTTACTTGAAGTAACCGATGTTTAACCGTTCGTTGTGCCACTGTGGTGTCAACTGCTGCTCAGAATGCTGTAAATGCAGTACGATGTACCAGAGACATACCCCGAACACGATGGTCTTCGCTCTAGGCAGCGCCTCGTGGCCGACCGGAGACCTCTCTTTTTGCCGCTGTACATTCATGCGACCACTGAAGCTAGCAATCATGTACAGTGGCTACAGTACTGCCTAGTATTTCTACAATATCTCAGAAGGACCATCCACCCTCTCGTAGCTCTACGACGCGGACTCGTTCAAACTCTGTGAGGTACTCTTGACTAACATCAACTCACCACGTCTAATATCAAAAGTAACTAACGCTCACAACCTTAACAACGTCTGTTTCAAGCAAACCTGCTTTGAATCGTCATAGTGGTACTAATAGCGTCACTCGTATGCAACAGGTGCGAAATTGTAGTATATATAGAAACACGCCTACCATATTTCTGTCACACAACTCCTTCTTGGTGTTGCGATTATGCAAAACATCAGACAATTGCTAAGTGTAAGCACTTTAGGGCAATGAGCTTCTTAGTTCTGAGACAGTAGTATTTGGAAAACGTCAGGTCTGTGATGAATAGTCTGGCTTCTAGCAACCTTAGTAATCTGTCTATGCTGTGGGCAACACTGTAGGCGTCACTGCCTGGTGAAGAAAAGAACGAACGAAGGGTGGAAGGAAGGTGAAGGTTGAAGTCCCGTCGGGTAGAGGTCATTGGAGATGGAGCCCAGGCCCGAAATATATATAGAAGAGGGACGAAAATCAGTCGTGCTGATTCGAAGGTATGCTGGCAATGGCCCCGAACGAGTTATGAAAGTTATGGAAACGTAAATCTGGATGGCTGGAAGCAGATTTGAACAGTCGTCCTCCCGAATGTGAGCCCAGTGTACTAACCACTGCACCACCTCGTTACATTCGTTATGTAGTGGTTACCGTATTGTGTCAGTTCTATACGAACAAAGTATAACGTGTTTCCCCGACACCGCTGATGTCCCTGTGGATGTCTGTTCGCTGGGTAGAGTTTTCTTCTCTCTCTTTCGACGAATAGAAGCTCGTATCTGAAACTACCTTTGAGGAGAAAATGCACAAACGCCGAGGTAGTGGAAACTTTTGAAACAGGCTTCAACGTCCTCCAGTCCTACAACTCTCGACAGCTTTGTCACGATCACCTGTAGAGAAATTTAATGAAAGGGCCAAATGTTTGGCACGATGAAATTATTGCGAACACAACTGGAAACACATTGCACAAGATTCTGAAGTTTTCAGTGAAGATAGATTTTAATTAGTACTAATGTTATTCAGGTATTTTTTCTTTATCTACGGATGGGCTTAATGCTGAAATTAACTGATGGACAGCAAACAATGATTAAATCAGTTAGGATGTGTAGGTTGAGCTGCGTAAAGCGTACCAACCTTTGTATTTTGGTAACGATTGAGGAGGTTGAAATGAAGTTATTCAAATGAAAGGCAGATGGTTATCTTATTGACTTAGTAACGTTAATTCAAGTTTAGCCGAGAGACTGAAGCAACTGTTTTTTTTTTTTGACGCTATTCCAAAGCTGTTCAATTGCCGGATACAGTGATATAACACTTCTTTATGTTGGCATTCAGACTTCGGAAAAGTATGTGAGAAATATACTAAAGGAGAGAGGCCAGACGTCAGTAAAAAGCTCTGCGATGTAAATGGTACCAAGTGGACTTGATATAGGGAGCTTTGTCTTATATGTAGCATTTACATAGGCGAAGGCTACGGAGATTTATTTCATTGTTGACGTATCTTACTTGGGAGAGGTAATTATACAGAGTTTGGTACGATTTTCTTACGTGAGACCCATCATGTTAAGCTGAGCCTATCAGAAGGAAAAGTATTTCACATACGTATCACATATAGCATATGGTGCATCTAGCGATGAACTCTGGCATGAATGTGGAGTCTGGCCACCTGGCTTATCAGTTTTAACACATTTCTCAAATATTTTTGCAACAAGTTTTAGCGTCAATATACTTTTACTTTTCTAGAGCTGAGGAATTTCACTAAATTATATATAGCGTTCCAGTTAAGAAAAAAACAAACTTCCTACAATATGTCAAGAGATAATACCATAAACCATGTATTAAATTTATGTGCCACTGGGCATTGGCTGAAGATCTCTTTTTGAGTGCAGGAAAGAAATATGAAGTTACATCTTACGTTAGAGAGCCTGAAATAAATGGCAAACATCTGACAACAACGTCAGTAATCATTCGTGTCAATTAATGCCCATCAACTGGCGTAGGTGTTTGCCTACGTGTGACTCTTTTCATGTGATAAATGTTAAACAGAATACTACTCTTAAACGAAATTCCGGTTTCATTCTAAACACCTGCTACTATCTTATTTCCATTCTTCAACTGAAGGGTGCTACTAACGGTAAGTGCAGCAGAGATCTGATTAACAGTAACACAAATCAATTCATAAGGAAAGCTGACAACTGACCAAGATGTATAGGCAGCAGATTGATTGGTGATCTCAACAAGTGACAATCGACTACTAACCGATCTGGACTTCTCTTGACATAACACGACCTGTCAGACGAGTTAAGTAGGAGACCAACATGATCTCACAACAAACGGCTAAAGAGATGGTAACAATTCACGCAAGCTGATAAGTAGAAATTATAGAAGTTTAGTCTACTGAAGTTGAGCACGAAATAACAACAAAGAAACGGTAACTTAGAATATAGGAAAAAAGAAAGGAAAAAGGTTTTGCATTCAGACTCCTGAGCTTAACAAAAGCAGATGTTGGGGAATTTTGAGTGTTTTCTGCAGCCAACATAGACGCTTAAATGGAAAAGGTGACTGCAAGTTTAAAAATTACATCTGGCATCACTTATTATCCACGCTACAATGATTAAGATGGTGGAAACAGAGGGAGGGAGAACTTCTTAAACTGACATTAATCAGCGAATGGCCAGTGCGCCCCGTCCGGGCGTCAAACACCGAAAATTCAAATTGTTTCCAAAACCACGGAAACAATAGTTCCAAAGGACGCACCGCAAGAAAGAAGAGTTGGATTAGCCGAGCGGTCTAAGGCGCTGCAGTCATGGACTGTGCGGCTGGTCCCGGCGGAGGTTCGAGTCCTCCCTCGGGCATGGGTGTGTGTGTTTGTTCTTACGATAATTTAGGTTAAGTAGTGTGTAAGCTTAGGGACTGATGACCTTAGCAGTTAAGTCCCATAAGATAAAAAAAAAAGTTCTCCTGCGACCGTTAGGTCATTCAACAGGCTGAGTTTGTGGCTCATGGTGAATGTAAACACTAATACTCACACTCCTGTTATGTTATGCTTCTTCGTGCTCACATCTACTGAGTTTTGTCGTTGAGATGGATTCTGCATTTTTTTCTTATTTTCGTAGCTTTACGAGGTGCGTGTTGTGGGCTTCCTGACCTCAGTATATCGACTAGCCATCTACATGTGTAACCATGTTCGGTTCAGAGGGGCGCTGTCTTCACTGTAATTTGTTTATTGCTGTTCTCTCTCTTTCTTGAGGATGTTTATACTGAATGAGGGAGATACCTTTTCTGCGAAAGGGGAGAGAGAAAGAGAGAGAGACACAGAGAGAGAGAGAGGAGAGAAAGCGACCCTGTTGAAGTGGCTAATAGTTTACTGCGGCATGTAAATACGATAGCATCAGAGTGTGATAGTTGAATGATTGATGAGCTTGATGCACTGTAGCGAAGCATTTTATCAGTGGCAAACACATTCGCTTTGTAGCATTGGGCCCTTCACACCGCACAGCTTCACGGGTGCAATCTACGTGCGTCTGCTTTGTGAAACCGCTACGGAGTAAGTCAAGTTCTTTGACAGAGATCGCCATCGACTATTGTGTGTTCTTACTGATAATGAATAGGTTCCAGGGGAGCAAATCGTTCGCCCATTACTGGTCACCACTAGTCGTTAAGCAGCCACGTTAGCAAGAACCACCTCCTGATTGCACATACATGTGAACAAAATACGTGCTCATGGTATGCCACAAAGCTCTGAATTAGTCAGAGCCTCAGAAACACAGCTGCTGTACGGTCGAAATGCAGAACGTTGCTCGCTAGAACAGGTCGTCAAGTCACGCAGACATTTGTTCACGTGGTTGGCGAGAGACTAGAGACTGTCAAACCACACAAAGCGACGAATAATATGTGTCAGCTAATCATGTAGGCTGTTGGCGAAAGTACTGGAGTAGGATACGTGAGATGAAGTTGGGCCACTGTTGTTCTACTACCATCTATCAGGAAGTTACGTATAATAAGGTGCATACGAGTGTACTCTTATATAACTCCGTAGGAGACCTGAACTTTCAAAAGAGAATTCACGGCACTACCACCCCGTCATTACCTGCTTGTGCAGCCGTTTTGCGTTACCTGTACTCACGTCTTGTTGAGTCCATATGGGACGCCATGCAGCGAGGTGATTCGACCAATCTCTGATAGTTGTTTACTCCAGTAGGGTGATCATGGACAAGGATGATACATGACCATTTTTTATGTCTTCAGCATCATAACCCACGAACCATAACCCAGGTAGATGTCCATAGTTCAATTCCTCATGAGCGTAAATTATCACAAGTGCTTTACTGTGTACTTTATTATCCATAGAATAGTGTTTCATTGGTCGGTTGCGATTTGATACATCAGTATCTCGTCAATTCATTAATTAAATAAACGATTCAAGGTATAGACAAGAATATCAACGATGAAAAACTACAATAATGCAAATTCTCTGGACGGAGAATGTTCCACCACAGAGTGTAGTGGAACGAAGCCTGATTAATTAAAGAGTGCAAAGACAAATCAAACATTAATTAATTAAACACATACAATAAATAAAGCTAAATATATATATTAGAGCAAAACAATTTTCATAAATACATAACACAATGGATCGAAGCTTAGACGGATTATGCGTCGAATGGATACAAAGCATCAATAATCCGGTACCATACTGGCCACACATTTGCATTTTATAAAGAAAATAACTATGGTCATCTGAATAACAAACAAGACTGAAGATTACTATTGTTATGGAAATAATTTACACCCCAGGCTATTGATTTTCTCCCGTTCCCGCTCCAGGTGTGAATATTACAAATCAGTTCCAACTCGAAATAAGGTCTTCAGAACACAGTAACAAATTCACGAAGCATATTCTTTAAAATAATTATTAGAGAGGTGAATATGCCTAAAACGTAGCTCACTCAGATTCGAGCTCAACATTTAACAAACATATCAATAATACAGCTTAAAATAACACATCATTAATTTACTCTCATTATGAGTCCCACTGAGACTCCAAAAGCCATATAGAATTTCACAGAAGCCCGTATTTGATAAGACGTGGCATTCTACGATTAAATGCTGTTTCAAAGCGCTAGCACACTTAGCATCTCTCGAAAATGCGTTGTTATTGTTACAGTTTGTTGTAATAAAAGAACAGGAATCGTCCTAACGGTGATTAAATAATTTTCATATTTCGTTGTTTCGAATTACGTGTTCTGAAAGCATTCTGTTTCAAGGCAATGGTGCACTGATCATGTGTCAAAAACGCGCGTTCTTCATACAGCTTGTTATCACCTCTCAGTTATGTTACATAATATAAATCAAATACATCGGCAAATCACAGTAGTGTTGTGGATATAGGCGCCGATCGCAGAGAAACGACACAAACTTCATGGATACGCGTTCTACAGTGCCCGAATTTTTTTCATCTTCGCGTGTGATATTAGATGTTATGCACATACAATAGCTCTCTTTCTCAGGACCGTGTGCCAACTAAATTTTTTCCTCGTCACCACTTAGACTGGCCTAACTACCTCTAGCACCGGTATTGACTAATTCTGTTGGGACTTACCTTTGGTTTTCCTGGTTGAGGTGTGGAGGCTTGGCGCGGAGGCAGGGAGGGGTGAACGGCGTGTGGCGGAAGAAGGAAGGTCGGAGCACCAGTGGCAGGGTTTGGTTCGGGTGATTTGGGTTTGACAACGCATGTACACAGCTGGAGCGAATTGCCAGATTTTGGGCACCCGCTGAAGGAGGTGACGAAGGTCGAGCTCTGGAGCTCTGGTGACGGTGGCCAGCTTCTGTAATTTGCAAAGGAGTTAAAAGGATAATTCACGGTGGGAGCCGGCAGCAGAGGCCGAGCGGTTCTATGCGCTACAGTCTGGAACCGCGCGATCGCTACGGTCGCAATTTCGGATCCTGCCTCGGGCATGGATATGTGTGATGTCCTTAGGTTAGTTAGGTTTAAGTAGTTCTAAGTTCTAGGGGACTTATAACCTCAGAAGTTAAGTCCCATAGTGCTCAAAGCCATTTGACGGTGGGAACTATGGCCCTGTGGTTTTATTGTTTCAAGAAAAATTGGCGCAGTAGTATTGTGTCTTGTTTAGCGAATAATGTGTATCCCTTTGTTCTGCAATATGCCTTGGCTTGAGAGTGGCCAATAGTTTTTAGTGCATATTCTTTAAAGCCACATGATTCTGTTGGTAGTGTCCTCAGAAGGTCTTTGCTTGCCAATATATATACGGGTTCGCTGGCACGAGATGGAGGCACGTAGTTTAGGGGTTGGCCGTAGAGTCGCAACAAGAAGTGGTTGCGAGGTCCGAGCGGTCGAAGGCACAAGCTGCGCAAGGAGGGCCTGCGCAGAGCGGGGTCAGCGTCAACTACAAGCAGCAAGACGACATCCCGTCGGTTGGTTGGCAACAGTCGTATCGGACGATTGTTCGTGGCCTGGCTCCCCTCCTCTACCTGGCTTTCATTGTCACCACTCAGTAACCGCTGCAGCGCACCGTGGATCCATGGAACTGCTTGCTGATAAAGGGGAGTAACATTCTGTAATCCTCGTGGGGATTTGTTTCATTGTCTGCCTCCCTCCTAATTATTTTCTGGCTTATACCCGACCTTCAGAGTTTTACTCGGTCAGCACTCTGGTCGTAATTATAGGCAGTAGTAGGCCTACTGTACTAAGACACTAATTGTCGTTTAAAAATTTGTCCCGCTATTATATATCGTTTACTTTCTGGTCTGTACCCGATCATTAATGTTCTAGTTATTCAGCTCTTGGTCATAAATACAGCCGGAACAATTCTACTAAGGCACAAGTTGATGTTAAGCGAAGAGGGAACTTGTGGTTAGATTTAGCCGTTATGCCGATTATGGTAGCATTGAAACAGTTACAAGAAAATTTCTCCTTTCTCCAAAATAATCAGCCAACCTCGAGGCAGATGAAGCGCATTCATGAACAATTAGCCCACCTGGCTAATAGAGTAAAGGATCTTAAAGTTCTAGAACCGAGCCCTGAGCAGTTAGCACATGTCATTCAATTAAATAATCTTTTGTATGATTTGAAACTCCAAACTGCAGCTTTAGAATTAGAAAGTGGGGC
This sequence comes from Schistocerca cancellata, assembly GCF_023864275.1. NCBI lineage: Eukaryota > Metazoa > Arthropoda > Insecta > Orthoptera > Acrididae > Schistocerca > Schistocerca cancellata. The sequence goes on along the minus strand of NC_064628.1, from coordinate 239,303,006 downwards.
TGATACAAATAATATAGAATGTGTTTCTGACAATCCAGTAGCCGAATGTGTATCAGTCACCCGAGGTCCAAGTGATCGGTCTGGGGATTATTTTTCCGCCTCCCTAACCTGCTGCTGGATGTCTTAAATAGTATTAGTGAATTTTCAATTGAATCCTTAGAAAATATACCACAGGTATTGTGGCTGCTAGCTAAGTCTGAGTCGCTTCCTGATGCATTAAGGATCCCCCATCACGTAGTACTCATCGCACTCTACCCATTAGCAAGCACTAGATTAAGTAATTTGCTATGCGAAACCTTACAGCGGGGTAAGACAATAGGGCAACTGAGGCAATCGGTTGCGTATGGTAAGTTATCAGATGTAATGGGCAACGAGCTATAGAGAGGGACGCAGACCCTATGAAGCTGTGGATCCAAGTTTTCAACAAGGCACTGTGCAAAATGTTGGTGGCTATACGATGATGAAGACTGGATTGATATGTAATGGACTGGGTCCTCTAATCCAACTGGACTGGAAATGGCTGTGTTCGGCTACTTGGGAACCATTTGCAGCCTTTCATAGGCTTTACGTTTGGGAACAATGATGAAATTTTTATGAATGCCTTTGCTTCATGTATTTGGCCCCAACTGTTCATCTTTGATTTGAAGAATATTCTGAACAATTTGAGCAAATGATTTAGCCATCCTGAATGCCTGACACGAATCCTGTTGAACATATATTAAACATAATCGAGTGGTCAGTTCGTGCACAAAATCGTGTCATAGGAACACTTCCGCACTAATGGGCGGCTATAGAGGCCACATGGCTCACTATTTCTGCAATGGGGTTCCTACGACTTCCAAGCCTCTTTGAGATATTGCACTGCGCCAGGCAAAAATATGTCCCCATCACTTTTTTCACTTGTATAATGCTGCCTGACGTCTAGGTTAGTAACAGTCTATTAATGTCGCAGCCTTACTGAGTATGGAATCTACGAGCAGCGCTTGCTGCAAGGCATTGTACTTAATTACAAGTAATACAGTGGAGGGCAGTAATCTTGATTCCCATAAAAATGCCACCCAGCAACATGATGAAGAAAACACGGCCAAGATTCAGACCACTATCACAGCACACTTCCCGTTGCTCCGTCAGCACACTGAAGGCGACAGTTTACAAGTAAGCCTACTGCGGTATGTTTCTCGTCGTAGGCTCACAACAACAGACTCCCGCTCCGGCCGATCCCAGCAATCTCCGCAGTAAACACTTAACAGGTGGTACAAGCGCAGCGAGTCAGAGATCATCACGACAACTAAAATGTGTCGCCAAGCATTTGGTTTAAAAAGCGGACAATGACGGCCTCTTTTGGATCAAGAAGACTCCTTAGAGAATTTTAAGTGTTATTTCATACCTGCCTGCTCGAAGGTGTTATGCCACACATAAAAAGGAACAGCTTTGGAGGTACCAGTTTCATCTCTTGGCTATTTTTGGGCTCGTTTCAAAGTGAAATGGCTTGAGTTGAATTTAAACTTAATTCTGAATATTACTATTTCTGATCATTCTAGATGATTCTACAAAGCAAATACTCTCTCAATTTCTGTGAGTTGGCTTGGTATTCAAAATATCTAAATTGGCTTTTATTTTACCAGATAGGTTTTCATCCAATTGGGATATATGACTAGCCATTTCTGCTTTCAAACTAGCATTCCCTTCTCGAATTTGCGCCATCATCCTATTTAACAAACTTGTTAATTCCATATCCTCTCCCTTGTGACTTGCATCCTCAGATACATTAGGTTCACTTTTCACTACCTTTGGTTTCACTTCCCGTTCCTCCTGTCTTATGGGTGTGGATTCATCTATAAGATTTTCCAACCCATCAACAGTATCTATGGTCCCTAATTCTGGGTCTGACCTTGTAATGTTTTCGTCTTGCTTGTTACTATTCGACTCCATCTTATGCTGCTGTATTTCGTGCCTAATAGAAATGTTTATTAAACCAAGTATTACTTGTTTAACTCCTACTATTGGACTTTCTTTTGCTCCTTCAGAGCTGGCGACCGTAGTTATAAGTATTTTCAGGAGGATTCGACGGTAAGTCTGCTGCTCTCGTCGTGCTGATAGGATTATCCACTGCTGCTAGCAGTGGTGATTGGATACATAAGCTCACTACCAAGTTAAGTGGGTCAGGTAGGCAGTGTTACCGTGTGAACTGTAGGGCACTGTAGGCCGTGGATCGAACCCGTTCAATCATCACAGCTCTTAGGGAAATAGTCCGGTTAGGAGTGTACTAATCATTAGGTAAATACTGGCGAGTAACGGTCAAAAATGTATACGCAAGTGAATTTAGCAAGGTCCACATAGCACCTAGTTAATGTTGTGCAATGGCGAGGGTAGGAGTGGAGTAAAAGTGAGCTGAGCTTGTGGCAGCTGTGCTGGATTCAAATATTAACTACGTGAATTTACTACTGCCTCTTACCATTGGGACTGAGCTATTTACAGTTAAAATACGTAGCAGTAAGCGCAAAGGCGTGACAGCTACAAGTCCGTATTGGTTTTATACATACGGAATTGGGAAGTGGGTCATTCCGTCAGTGGAGGGGGTTAAAACAACCGAGTCAGTGGAGAACATACCCCATTTACTGATGGAAAGATTCAGCGGTTCGGTCGCATGTGGTCCTAATACTGTGACCGTAGCAGTGATGGAAAGCCGTGTAACAGTGATTAAAGACTTGTTGATTCGGTGAAGTACAACAGCTTCCAGGCACCTTTGGCAGGGAGCGTCGACTGCGGCGGAGCTATCCCAAGCGATGCTCGGAGAGCAGAGACTGCAGGGGATGGAGAGCGAACACCTGGCAGAAGGCCAGCTGCAGCGGCCTTCAGGAAACGAAGTCTCTAGGTTTGCCAAGATAAAGGACAGGTTAGCAAACACGCGTACTGACGTGTATAGACGCGGAAACAATCGTCGAGTGCTCATAACAGAACAGAGGAGTCATCTTAGAAACGCACTCTTATCAGGGGCGTTGAAAAAGTAATGAAAAACATATTTTTCTGAAAGGAGGTTGATTTTATTGAGGATTTTGAGCCGTGGTACCACTGAGTTAGTAGACTATTCTGCCTGGCGCCACTGGCTCGGTTGTAGTATCGACTATCTCCCTTGCGGCCCCATTGCCAGTATCTATGAGGAAGAGTTGGTATCTGGGGGCTGTGTCTTTCGAAGGTCTTTCATTGGCTATACGTACACGGGGTTCGCTGGCCTGGGAGGGAGAGAGGAAGAATGGGGATTGGAGGTAGTGTCGCGATAGGAGGTGGTCACGAGGTCCAAGCGGTTTAAGCCACGAGCTACACAAGGAGGGCCAGCGCAGAGCGAAGATACCGCAGTACTTAACTGAGATCAGCGTCGACTGCAAGCAGCAGGCCGACATCCCGTCGGTTGGTTGGCAACATTCGTGTCTGACGACCGCTCGTGGCCTGTCTGCCCTCTTCTACCTGGCTTTCACTGGCTCCACTCAGTAACCGCGGCGACGCACCGTGGATCATCCATGGATCTGCTTGCTGAGAAAGGGGAGTAGAATTCTGTAATCCTCATGCTGATGTGTTCCATTGTCCTTATTATTTTCTGGTTTGTACCCGACCCTCACAGACGTTCTGGGTCGGCTCTTTGGTCGTAAATATAGGCAGTAGTATTGTATTAAGACACTAGTTGTCGTTTGAAAATTTGTCCCACTATTACATTGCCTTTCCTTTCTGGTTTGTACCCGATCGTTAATGTACTAATTAATCACTTCTTGGTCGTAAATACATTCGGAACAATTGTACTAGGGCACAGGTTGCCGATAAACAAAGAAGGGACTTTGTGGTTAGATTTAGCTGTTTAACGGTTCAATTCTTTGGTTTTAATTGCTTTTCTCGGTCATTAGTTATAATCTGAACAACCGGTTCTACTAAGCTGTTCGTTTCTGTGTCTGAAAGACCGAGTCATTTTTGGTGTATTTTAGCTGGATCTTGTGGTTGAGCCGAGTGAGTTCTCTTGTAATAAGTGTTCACAAGTAATGATTTAAGACGTTCCTACAGAGCGGTCTTAATAACTGACAATCAGTTTAACTCTGAAAATGTAAACAGCCAACTGTCACCAGGGCTTCAGTCAAAATAAAATTGTCAGAAGGGACGGGTGGGATCCAGTAGCACTTTGATTGCCGATTGAAATTAGGAAGTTGGTTGTTTTGAAGTAAGTCTTATCATTGTCATATTGTTTGCTAATCTGTTTAATCTTTAAGCACAGGTGCGTATCTTGACCCCGAACCTTGCGACATAGAGTTTTCAAATTAAAACTTAACTAATCTGTTTTGAGTAACTGAATCACTCTTGTCATCAATGGTGCTCATATAGTTTTCATGTGTTGCGGATGAGAATTTACTAAGACAGACTGTGTCCAGTGCGGTTGTAAACACCACTGTTTCACCGATAACGGGCGAGCTGCAGGTCCAGCCGTCTTGTAATCTTTGTCATATTGTTTGGTTTTTTGCAATACAACACTTCATATTTCTTTTGCAAAGATTCAAAGCTTATGCAACTTAAGGCTTGTGGTCAAAAGAATTTCGTAAGTTAGTCCATTTTGTTAATGAAAATTTAATGGTTAAACGCTTCGATTATCTGTAAAACATAGTTTATATATCGTTAAATAAACAGGTTGTCTCAAAAGAAAGTTATATTGGTGGGTCCTTTCTTCCACGTTTCCAATAATTCCAGTCAGTACCACGAATCAGATTCCAATAAAAAATATTACTCTCCCTGTATTTTGCTACAAAACTTTATTTTTCAAAGTAATCTCGCTCAATGCGACGGCCTTAAGCCACCTTTCTGGGAGGGTCGGACAGTATCACTTACTTCTCGACGTCGGAGCAAGGATCTTGCTGCCTCAATAACCTCCACATCATCCATGTGCTGCTTCCCGTGGGGTGCATCCTTCGTTAGGACAAACACATAGAAGTCGGATCGTTCGGAATCCGACTGTAGGCTGAACGTGGAAGAACAGTCGAATGAAGGTTTGTGAGCCCGTCTCGGCTGCGCAGACTGGTGTTAGGTCTTGCATTGTCTTGGAGAAGGAGGCGACGAATATGCCTTTGTTCAAATGGCTCTAACCACTATGAGACTGAGGTCATCAGTCCCTTAGACTTAGAACTACTTAAACCTAACGAACCTAAGGACATCAAACACATCCATGCCCGAGGCAGGATTCGAACCTACGATCGCAGCAGCAATGCCGTTCCGGACTGAAGCGCCTAGAACCGCTCGGCCACAACGACCGGCGCGACGAATATGTTGAAATTATTTCTTCACTTTCCTGATGGTAGCAAAATATACCTCCGAGTTGATAGTTGCACGATGAATAGTCCCTTCACAGTCCTGGAAAGGAGTCGCCATGACTTTACCAACTGAGGGTGCGACTTAGAACCTTTTCTCGGAGGGAAGGTGGTGAGATGCCACTGCACGGTTAGCTGTGTGGATTCCTGTTCGAAGTGACGAACCCATGTTTCGTCACCTGCGACGATGTTCGACAAAAAATTGTCATGATCAGCCGCAAGAACTCCGCAAATGTTGTTGTTCCGTGCACTTCATGGTATTCTGCTAGCCGGCGAGGAACGCTGCAGGCATACACCTTCGAGTAGCCAACTGGCGGACGAGCGTGTTAGCACTACCAACAGAGCCGTACCGTTGAGCTGCGAGGTGTCTGATCATGATCCGTCGATCACCTCGAGTGACACTGTCCACACGTTCCAACACTGCAAGTGTGACAGTTGAGTGCGGCCGGCCGGCACGCGAGAGATCGGACAGGTATGCGTGACCTTGTTACTATGATGAAACCCCTCGCTCGACGACTCACTGTGCTTTGTTTACTTCCTGGTCTCCATAGACATTCTGCAAGCAACAATAAATATCTGCGATGCTCTGATTTTCGCCAAAAGACAATCAGTGAAAGTTCCTTGCTGTTAACGTGCTTCCGTTATAGACACCATTTTGGAGGCTATGCATTTCGCCACCACCTCTTGGATCTTCATGGAAGTAGAATGAAGTGGGAATCTTTGAATATTCTCACTTAAACTTACTTCCACGAAGATCCGAGAGGTGGTGGCACTATTTCCCTCAGCAAATACCGTATTTGTTCGGCAGCAACTGCACGAGAAAAAAAATTGTAGCATTTCTTGATGAATGCCCCTCGTATATCGTCTTTGAAGAGCAGGAAGGACAGGAGGAATGTATCGTCGGGATAGTAAGTGGTTCCGCTCAGTGGAGAGGAAATATCTAGATAAACAACGAAATGCAGCAGTTTCTTTCATTGCCCTGTCGTACTGGAAAATAGCTCTTGCATTACGCTTTCAATATCCGTAAGGAAGTACTGAACTATAGAGGTAAGAGTGAGAGAATAATATCGGTTATAGTATTGCTTGGAAAAAATAATTACGAAAATGTGAAGAAGTTTCAAGAATGAAATTGAAATTTAGGGAGAAAGGATATAATTAACGGGATTCTCTGGTGGCATCGCACTTATCTGTGGAAGTGAAGGAGATTTACATGATCTCTTGATTGTAATTACCTGTTTAATAAACGCAGAATGTGCACTGCATTGTCGTGGAGCAAAACGCTCTCTCTACTGAATATGCACTCCGTTTTGTTTTGGATTACATCCGCATTTTCTTTAAGTTTTCACATTTATCGTCTGCATTGTCTGTGCTACCCCGAAGCAAAAAGTCAACAAGCAGATCTCCCTGCCCATCCCTAAGCAAAGTGTATGTGATGTTTTGTGTTGCAATTGTTTGGTGGGACTTCTGTTTCCTAGGGGATGTTGATTACCTAGTTCCAAGTGCTGTTATGATTCCGATGTATCGTGACAACCCGCTATTCGTCACCACTAGCAATTTGGCTTAAAAGCTTGTTTTTTCTACACAGTATCTCTGGGAGAAGGTCACCACACTGGCTAAACGACTGTTTTGTGGACCTAAGTCAGCATTTCTGGAACCCAACGTGGGCACAACTACATGCGGAAAGCTTACTGAAACGTGAGCGATGTTATGAGATAATGGTGAAATCGAGTGGTGTTTGTTTCCTTGAATTTTTTTTATCGGCTTTTGCATCAGGGCATCAGTAATGGTGGATGGTTGCCCACTTCGTTCCTCACTGTACATATCTGCACGAATATCTTTAAATGCTCTAAACCATTTTATTATCATTTCAACCTCCAAAGCGTTTCCTCCATACAGTTCACTAATCTACCTATGAATTTCGACCTTTCACTTCTGTTGCATCTACGAAACAACAGTTCGTTTTTCACAAACTGTGGCATTTCCAATGGTCTGAGCCATTTTAAACACATACACATGCCAAAGCTACCGTGATGGCCTTTGTGGTTTGCCAACAGTTGATGCAATTTGCATGGTACTAGGGGGATGTGTAGAGGGCTGAAAATGGAGGGAAGAGTGGGATATATTTCACAAATAACTGACGATATTGGATGTAAGTACTACTTTCGGTTGAAAGGGGTGGCACAGAATAAAGAATCGTGATGGGTCACATTAAAAAAATGTAGAGTCAAATCACCACGCTTTGGAACATTGAGGATGACAGAGAGCTGATGATCCATTAAAAATTACGATGCAGTAGAAAGACGAGGCGAGAGGAAAAGTACCAGCAGAACTCTTCCACGGAAAGGGAGACCATAATACATTGACGGAAAAAAATCCCAAGAGCAAAAATGAGTTCCGTGAAATATAAGGAAGTTGGCAGGTGTGTTTCTACATCTGAAAGATGAGTCTGTTCGTTCGCATAAGAGTATCACTAGTACCTAGTCGCTATGAGGATGCAAATCAGCCAGACCTTAAATACGCGCTATAACGGTAGTGAGCGGTAGTTCCCTGTGAGATTGGACGGAGTGAGTTGATGTTTGCCAATAATGCCTTTAAGACGGCGAAGAAGTCCTTTCAGCAGCTCATTCAGTTATAACAAAGTCGTGCAATAGGGCTACGAGAAGCTGGATGTTACCACGATACATGATTGCTGACAGCTGTGGTCACAGGAATGCAAGATCGCAAGAAGACCTGGCTCCGGATTGCCACATGGCACTGCCGAGAGGGAAGACCATCGTGTTTATCGAATGCCTGTTGGGCATTAGACTGAGTCTGCAGCAGCAATTTGAGCAGTAGTTGGCACCACAGTGACGCAACGAACTGTTGCAAGCCGGTTTGCTTCAAGGAGAGTTCCGAGCTATACGACCTGTAGCGTGCATTCCACTGATCCCAAACAAACGTTTACGGCCTCAGTCGTGTCAAGCGAGAGCTTGTTAGAGGTGCCAGTGATGACTGTTTGTTGTTTAGAAAATGACCAGGTCAGCGCCTACAACCCAGCGGACCTACACGTGGAGTTTTGGTCTGCGGTGCGGTTTCATACGACAGCAAGAACACTCTCGTGGTTATCCCAAACACCCTGACTGTAAATTTGTAGGTCAGCCTGATGATTCGACCTGTTGCGCTGCCATTCATGAACAGCAATCCAGGGGGTATTTTCCAACAGGATAACGCTCGTCCACATCCAGCTGTTGTAACCCAACATGCTCTACAGAGTATCGACATGTATCCGTGCCTGCTCGGTCACCAGATCTGTCTCCATTCGAGCACGTGTGGGACATCATCGCACGACAACTCCAACGTCATCTCCAACCAGCATTAACCGTCCCTGTATTAACTGACCAAGTGCAACAGACGTGGAACTCCGTCCTCCCAACTGACATACGGCACCTGTACGACTCAATGCATTCACGTTTGCACGCCGGCAGTCAACATTTTGGTATTTGAACCGGTTATTAATGTGCCACAATTTCACATTTCCAGTGGCTTATCTCGCGCTTACATTACTTAGACAGATGTATTCCCGAAATTTCCTTACTCTACATTAATTAAATTTTGGTATTGGAATTTTTACCATCAGTGTATGCAGGCGTAATTAATGGCATTTATGATAAATTTTAAGAAACATGGAGAGAATATAGATTTAGGGAAAGTGAAGCCATTTACTGTAGCATGTATGCGGGAATGGAAATCAGCGTAAGACAGCAACTGATGGAGTTAACTGAATGTTGACATAAAAGGAAAGTCGTAATCGGTTGGCTGGAGTAAACGAGGTTTGAGCAGCAAGTATCTTTTGCGTAAATGGGCAATCTGTTCCTTGCTCTTTGGTTAGCTCAACATAAAATTAAATCTTGGATATGGAAAATTAATATATGGATCACAGGTCACCCTAACTATCAACGTTTCTCAACAATAAAAATTAGAATGTGGTGGTAATTCAAAGAATGTCTGCCTCATTTCCGTGACATTTTGTCTTTGATCAGCCATTTACAGATGTCAGCAGTTTGCTGTGGCTCCTAACTCATCTGATGAACATGATAATCCTTTGGAAGGATACTAATTGCTCAGAACTCGCATGTAGCTCAGCGATTTAGATTACGTACATTACACTTATTAGCTCTATGCTGTAATCGACACGGGCTACAATAACGATTAGCCAATAGAATAAAATAGACAAACTATTTGGAGAGAGGGAGAGAGAGAGAGAGAGAGAGAGAGAGAGAGAGAGAGAGAGAGAGAGAGAGAGACAGAGAGAGAATGAGTGAGACTGACAGAGAGACAGACAGACAGACAGACAGAGAGGGATAGTATTACATTAAACATTGCTTACGCTTCACTTACTTTTTAGTTTTAGAATGCGGATTCAAATGCCTGGAACGATTTGGTTTCGTAATCTGACAGCTTTCTTTTGTAATCTGACAGCTTTCTCTTCTTGTTAATTTTTTATCATTGATTTAGTTTAACTTGATTTTGAAAAAGTTGTGCTAAATGTTTCATTCTATAGGCAATCTCCGATATGATGAATAGTAACTGCGCTTTTAAACAGGCAACATCAGTCGATAGATCCTTCAAAGCACTAATACCTAAGCGTATATATTAATAGGACGAGCTCTCTTGACAGTGCTCGACGATTGTTAGAGAGTCAATTACGCAAAGGGCAATTAATTAGGCTCTATTTTGTTATTTACTTTAATAAGTCTCAGGTGGCAGAAATTCAAAGAGAAACGTAACTAGGAAGTAAAGCATTTTCTTATCTGAATTACAACTAGAGCACTATTAGTTCAGTGTTCGCTGGTTGGATTGAAAAGTCTGTAACTTTGCCTTCAAAGTATTTAGACCCAGTGGCTAAAATGAGAAAAGTTTCGAATGAAGTTGAGACGTCTCCAACACATAAGATTCAAACGAGGTACTAGAACAGCTACCGACTACTGCAGCTAGTTTTATAGAGCTCGTTGCTGATCGGGCCTTCGTGAGAATCGTAACCTTTATTGAGTACGTAGCTTCATTGTGTAAGTTATAAAAGTGGCAAATATAATTTACACTTAACTCATTAGCGTGAAAGCTAAGTGGTGGTGTGATTAAGAATAGCGACTCACATTTGGCAGGAGCGAATTCCCAATGCCAGTCCAACCATACAGATTATAATTACAGTGGTTCTCGATATCGTCAAATGTTAATGCCGATGTCGTTCGCCATCCACGTCCGTTCGAAGCTTTTGCTTAGTTTGTAATGACCCCTACGTCGATGCGACGTCTAACCATGTTCAGCCATGATTCCTCCCTTACTTTATTAGCATCTGTTATTACCGTCTCCAAGTTAATTCTAAGACAGCCACACGTCATCACATTCGAATGTCGCAATACGAATGAAGAATCAAAAGTTTTGTACAGAATTACAGGAACAAAATTAGTACACCTAGAAATTGGCAATGCTTGTAAGCTACAGCAATAAAAGTTACACATTAAATGAGTATATTATTAATAAAATATGAGAAGGTTGGTATTTACTCACCTTCGGAGGATTCCGACTTCGTAGCTGCGCGTATTTCTCGTATATCACATGACTTAGATTATCAGTGCAATTTTTCAATGTAGAATTCGCCAGTGTAGGTTCTTCTTCTTCTTCTTCTTTTTGAAAAGTTTCTAATTTTATGCAGGTGGCAGGACGCTCACAGGGCCTCTTCCAAGCTTCTCGTCTGTCCAATGGTCTATCATCCAGCATCTCTTCCTATTGCTGTCCTCTTCGGTTCACATCATCCTTCATCTGGTCTCTCCATCTTGTTGGTAGTCTTCCTATTGGACCTCGCTAAGATTCTGTCCATTCTAGGGGACTTCTTGAAAGTCTTTCTGGTCCCATTCTTAAAATGTAGCCGAACCATTCGAGCCTATTTCTCTCCATAATTTCTTTGAAGAGGGTGTGATCTGCAGAGTGTTTCGTAATGTTTCATTCCTTATCCTGCCCCTTCTCGTCTTACTTCACTTTATGTGAATCTTCTTTCCATTCTTGCTTCTTCAATTACTTTGTGCCAGATATTTAGTTCTTACAGTTTCTGCTCATTTTCTTCCCAAATCATCACATCGTCTGCATAACACTTTCACTTTCGTATAATCTGGTGGTGACCGTTGGAGAACTTTCCATATGATGTTGTGAAGATGATCATGACTGTATTAAAAAGCTTTGGCGAGAGCAAAGTTTCTTGCCAAACTTCTCTCTCCGTTCTAAACCTTCTGACTTCTTCGTCTATTAAAACAGAACTGTGGCATTTTTGTACGTTTCGCTACTGCATTCTTTTGACAATTTCAGTCCATTCAGATCTTACAATATCTCTTCTAACAATCCCATAAGGCTTTTTTATATCTATGAACGCGGCTACGATGTATTTCCCTAGTTCCCATTTTTTTCAGCCTGTCTGTCTGTAAATATACCGTGTGTAGTTGTTCTTCCGCGTCGAACTCTTTGATTCTTATCTCTTAATTGTGGATACTGATGCACCCAATGTGATAATTTGGAGAATAACACGGTTCCAAGCAGCTAATTCGACATGTGAGTTGCTATTCAGAATTTGTTCCTTTACTGACTGATTACTGCAATGTGCTATGCATCTATACCCTAGGGTCTCACAAATCATTTGTAATCAGTTTAATGGCGCACGGTAACTTCAATTTTCACCATCACACATGAAGGCCGCTCATACTGTCTCTGTGGTTCAAACAATTTTGAACAGCGCTAGGAAGTGTGGGGATGAAGGAGCTCTCCTAACTCGCTAGGCTCTGCTATGAATAAAGGATGAGAAGTATCCAATTACGTTAATACTGGCTAACGAGGAACGGCTGGCTCTGTAGTTATCTAGTAGATGTGAAAGGCCGGCCACCGTTTCTCTCCCCCTTCCTTTGAGTCCCTGCGTAGCCGTCCCTGCCATCCTGTCTTCTGTAGTTGCACTGTCGCATTTGCCATCATTACTGCATTTGGAGAACTACATGAAAATGTTGCAGAACGTACATATCGCCAAATACTACCGAAAATGTTTCCCTTTTCAGGAGGCATAAAGTTGCATTCAAAAATCGATTTAAGAAAGAATCAGTTTGCTGTACCTACTGTAAAATCTTAAACAAGGAAGGAACAGCCGTAAAGATTTGTATTAACTGGGAAGCCTAATTCGAAACATGATAATCATTTTTTTAAACGCGTCGTCTGGATAAACAATGAGCTTACTATGGTGACAAAGTTTTCAAATATAGTTTAATACTTTTTTAATTTTTTTAACCGAATAGATTCTCATTCTCTGTTTTATCTTTTTATTTGAAGTTTTAATGGAGAGGTGTCGCACTTTATTTCTTATCCTCCCACACTGTTAGTCTCAATCCATGACTGATTTTACTGACAACATACACTAGTGTAAAAAAACTAATTGTGTATTTATCTCGTTCAGAAAGGGTTCAATCGTAGAAAAACCTAATATTGAAATCAATGAAGTAGGATAAGTGAAGGTTTAATACGTGTAAGTTAGTAGAAACTGAAAATTAGGCAAATAGTAAAAAGTTAAATAAAAGAATAGAGTGAAATTCTTGGGATGGTGATGCGGTTGCAGCTGGGGGAACGACAATCTTAGTGAACCTTACGTGTACTCTGATTTGACGAAGTCAGCAACTCAAAACCGAACGTTACACAGCGATTTCATTTGTAACTGAATCTACGACTTTCATTTAAAGAAATTTTATTAGAGGTAAATTGAAAAGTTTAAGCAATGATTTTTAGTTTAGGACAAGGATATCTAAATCGAAACTGGTTTTTATTCCCACTGAATTGTTCCGACTGTGGCCGCACTAGTTGGCACTGATGGGTTTCATCCTGCCTCGGGCATAGATGTGTGTGATGTCCTTAGGTTAGTTAGGTTTAATTAGTTCTAAGTTCTAGGCGACTGATGACCTCAGACGTTAGGTTGCGTAGTGCTCAGAGCCATTAGAACCATTTGAACTGACGGGTTTCTTCACATCGGGCAAATAACCCATTTAAATTCATTAAAACATACAGTAGCGAAATTCACTTTATGATCTCTGATAATGGCCATATGAACTACTTGCCGTCCCAAACATCAACAGAATTATCATCAACAAGAGTAACAACCAAATCCGAGGCTAGAGTAGCAAGGTAAATCAAGTAGTACTATGAAATTAATAATAAGTCGAGAGCGCAGAAAGTTTACAAGCAGGCTACTGTGGTAAGTCATAATGTTTTGAAATGTTATTGAGGAGGCAAGTAACTTCATATTCGGCGGAAAAGTACGATGTAGTTACCAAAGATTAAACGAACAACTGATGCAAACCGCCCCGAGTAAATCAGTAAAGTGGATATTTAGTGCAAACTTAATTCTATGTGCAGATGAGTATAGTCATAAGAAACTGAACAAAGAGACATACGAATACACTGATGTAATTCTGAAATGTAAAAATCTACAAATCCAAGATTATCTGAGCATCAGAGGTGTTTCCGATGTTGCACAGTTACCTGTCCGTCATAATGTAGTTTTGTGAAGTCAATCTCCGTAGGCAAAAGTGTTGAAACCTCCTTTTTGAAAACGTTTCATTATCCTTCCAGCTCGTTAGTTCATCGTCGGCAGACATAACACACTGTAAATTACCGATTTACATTTCAAAGCGATTGCGTGCTTTTGTGATCTATTCTGAAGCATCTGTATTAAACATTATTATTGACCCTAATGACATAGCCGAGCTATTTAATTAAAAAATAAATTACGTGCTCTGACTTGTTTGATACGACCATGCACGAGTCTATCTCCCATTATCTAACGAGGAGAACACGGCATGCGCTATAAACCATGTTTTCATAAATTTCGCTCACTGATAGACAGGACAAAATAAGCGAACACGTATCTCGGCTTATACATAGATATTGGACTGTTTCTGAGAAAGTGGCAAAGTTTTCAAGGTAGTTTATCTATTTTTAGCGAGTAATTAGTGCAACCAAAACGGTGGCGCAGTGGCTAGTGCCGTGGCTTCACACGCTGGTACGCCGTGTTTGAAACCCGGTAATTACTTTATTTTACGTTTTTTATTGGTCTACCATGTTCGTAGAAGATTTCTACACGAATTTTTTCCAGTGTATACTGAAATAACGTAATCCTTATTTGTCTACTTAACTGTATCTCTGGTGAATGAATTAAAAGAAAAAAACAGTGATGAAATGAGAAAATTAATTGAAATTGCTTTAGGCGACATTCATGTAGTCAATTGCAAGCACTAGTTTTCAAAAAACTAATCCGTTATGCGTGATTTATCGCAAGATTATTGAAAAACTAATCAGTGTTAAAATTAATAACAAGAAATATCCTGTGGCAAACCAGCCTTTGCGGGACGCTCATGGTCTTCGGAATTTCCACGCTTCGAATGTTTCTACGATCGATATCATACGACAGAATGCACCAAGACTTCCTGAAGAATAAACATGAGAACAAAATATGAACATCAATATAATAATTATCATGAGAATAAAATATAACAGTGAGAGAATATAAAAAAACTAACCTCTGAAAATATCATACATACTATGTAATAAATGTATAAAACTGTGACACCCAAGTACATTTTCAAAATTAATATAACGACCTATATCCCCTGACTCGATAAGAAACATACGTACCTTCTGCGATGGTAAGTGAAAAAAAATAATAAATAAAAACAGTAATAATGTTTGTAACACGGGGTGCAAAAGGGAGACCCCGGGACACTAGCCACTGTGTCACAATTTGGGCTGAGGTTATCGCTGCTTGAAAGGCATATAAGACTTCGAAAGCCGTTTTCTTAGAAACGGTAGAGTATCTACAGATAGGCCAAGACAGGTGTTTGCTTAATTTGACTCCTCTTCCACTGAGCGAAGTTTCTGAGAAATCGGGTTAGCACTTGCTGTGTTCTGCTCTTAAAAGTACGACTTTAGCATATGTTGTTGTTGTGGTTTTCAGTCCTGAGGCTGGTTTGATGCAGCTCTCCATGCTACTCTATTCTATGCAAGCTTCTTCATCTCCCAGTACCTACTGCAGCCTACATCCTTCTGAATCTGCTTAGTGTATTCATCTCGTGGTCTCCCTCTACGATTTTTACCCTCCACGCTGCCCTACAATACTAAATTCGTGATCCCTCGATGTCTCAGAACATGTCCTACCAACCAATCCCTTCTTCTAGTCAAGTTGTGCCACAAACACCTCTTCTCCCAAATTCTATTCAATACCTCCTCATTAGTTATGTGACCTACCCATCTAATATTCAGCATTCTTCTATAGCCCCACATTCCGAAAGCTTCTACTCTCTTCTTGTCTAAACTATTTATCGTCCATGTTTCACTTCCTTACATGGCTACACTCCATACAAATACTTCCAGAAACGACTTCCTGACATTTAAATCTATACTCGATGTTAACAAATTTTTCTTCTTCAGAAACGCTTTCCTTGCCATTTCCAGCCTACATTTTATATCCTCTCTACTTCGACCATCATTAGTTATTTTGCTCCCCAAATAGCAAAACTCCTTTACTACTTTAAGTGTCTCATTTCCTAATCTAATTCCCCCAACATCACCCGACATAATTCAACTACATTCCATTATCCTCGATTTGCTTTTGTTGATGTTTATCTTATACCCTCCTTTCAAGACACTGTCTATTCCGTTCAACTGCTCTTCCAAGTCCTTTGCTGTCTCTGACAGAATTACAGTGTCATCGGCGAACCTCAAAGTTTTTATTTCTTCTCCATGGATTTTAATACCTACTCCGAACTTTTCTTTTGTTTCCTTTATAGTTTGCTCAATATACAGATTGAATAACATCGGGGATGGGCTATAATCCTGTCTCACTCCCTTCCCAACCACTACTTCCCTTTCATGCCCTTCGACTCTTATAACTGCCATCTAGTTTCTGTACAAATTGTAAATAGCCTTTCGCTCCTTGTATTTTACCCCTGCCACCTTCAGAATATGAAAGAGAGTATTCCAATCAACATCGTCAAAAGCTTTCTCTAAGTCTACAAATGCTAGAAACGTTGATTTGCCTTTCCTCTATCTTTCTTCTAAGATAAGTCGTAGTGTCAGTATTGCCTCACGTGTTCCAACATTTCTACGGAATCCAAACTGATCTTCCCCGAGGTCGGCTTCTATCAGTTTTTCCATTCGTCTGTAAAGAATTCGCGTTAGTATTTTGCAGCTGTGACTTATTAAACGGATAGTTCGGTAATTTTGCACATCTGTCAACACCTGCTTTCTTTGGGATTGGAATTATTATATTCGTCTTGAAGTCTTCTTTAGAATATACACTGTTCTTACCCGATAGTTTTCGGCGTTTACGGCTCCTTGCAGCACCATGGCAGTTATTCCTAGATTTTCCTCACAGACCCTGGCTCAATTCCCTTAAATGGTATTCCAGACGTACATCTCAAGAAGTTCTTCCTTGAGTTAAGAACTTTGTTAGATACTAATAGACTCCTTCTTTTTCAACGTTAGTGCGTTTCTCAAATCCTCCTAGTTTCACTGTCTTGGGCTAATGTCATCTAAGTTAGCAGAATTCATTCAATTCGTCTACCTCGTGATACTCAGTTTTGATATTAAGTTTATCGCTACCCTTATTTCTGCTACTAGTCATTGTTTCTCTCACAGGCCATGTTCTGTAATAATTAGACTGTTAATTCTATTCAGCACGTTCTGTCATTCTTCCTCAGTTTCAGCAATATCATCAATGAATCATACCCATTTCTAGTTGAGTACCTGACTATGTTATAATAGCCCATCTCCTCTTCCCTCCTCGCTCCGTCCATCGCTTTTTGCCCTGTCTGTATCTAAATGCTCCTCTCCCCTCACTTTGTCCTGATCCTCCATCTCTATCCATCTCATCCTCCACCATTTATTTCCACTTCACCCCTCTGTCTCCTCCTCACCCTCTGTAAGTCCATCTCCTCCTTACTAGGCTCTCTGTTCATCTCCTCCTCCCCTGGTCCATCACTTCAACCCTATTTCTGAGTCAAACTTCTCCTACCCTCCCTATTCATCACCTCTTGCCCCCTCTATTTCAAATCATCTGCTTGATTATTTTTCCCCTATTTTTAATTTAGTAAGTTGTTTAGCTGTTTTGTGATTTATCCTTATTTAACTTCTGTCTATGTCCACTGCTCCCTCCCTCTGTCCATCTCCTCCTTTTCCCCTTCTCTGTCTATTTCTCCCACCTTTCCTTTCCATTCATCCCCCCTCCCTCTACCTGTGTCCATCTCCTCCTACCACCTCGCTTCCCTAGCATGGCGTCCCGGGTTCGATTCTTGTCGGTTCAGGGATTTTAACCTGCCTCGAGATGAGTGGGTGTTTGTGTTGTCCTCATCATTTCATCATCATTCATGAAAGTGGCGAGAGTGGACTGAGCAAAAGTTGGGAATTTTTACGGGCGCTGATAACTGCGCCGTTGAGCGCCCCACAAACCAAACATAATCGTCATCATCATAATCTTACCACCTCTTGTATGTCCATCTCCTCCTCTCCCTCCTTTCTCTGCATTACCACCCAGACCCCAATAGGGAGCTGCTGCTTCTTACCCTCACAGTATTCCTTTCCTAATAGAAAGTAATATGTGTTCAGAGTTTGGCTGAAATCGATCCAGCGTTTAGGAAGAGCTTTTTACCTACGGCTTAGCCCGGGCACATACATTTAACACATTGCACTTATATGTGTACACATATTCAACTGCAAATTCCAAACTGCAGTTTCGTTTTCACACAGCTCAATACTTATGACATCATATTTCCTGAACCATATACACTCCTGGAAATTGAAATAAGAACACCGTGAATTCATTGTCCCAGGAAGGGGAAACTTTATTGACACATTCCTGGGGTCAGATACATCACATGATCACACTGACAGAACCACAGGCACATAGACACAGGCAACAGAGCATGCACAATGTCGGCACTAGTACAGTGTATATCCACCTTTCGCAGCAATGCAGGCTGCTATTCTCCCATGGAGACGATCGTAGAGATGCTGGATGTAGTCCTGTGGAACGGCTTGCCACCTGGCGCCTCAGTTGGACCAGCGTTCGTGCTGGACGTGCAGACCGCGTGAGACGACGCTTCATCCAGTCCCAAACATGCTCAATGGGGGACAGATCCGGAGATCTTGCTGGCCAGGGTAGTTGACTTACACCTTCTAGAGCACGTTGGGTGGCACGGGATACATGCGGACGTGCATTGTCCTGTTGGAACAGCAAGTTCCCTTGCCGGTCTAGGAATGGTAGAACGATGGGTTCGATGACGGTTTGGATGTACCGTGCACTATTCAGTGTCCCCTCGACGATCACCAGTGGTGTACGGCCAGTGTAGGAGATCGCTCCCCACACCATGATGCCGGGTGTTGGCCCTGTGTGCCTCGGTCGTATGCAGTCCTGATTGTGGCGCTCACCTGCACGGCGCCAAACACGCATACGACCATCATTGGCACCAAGGCAGAAGCGACTCTCATCGCTGAAGACGACACGTCTCCATTCGTCCCTCCATTCACGCCTGTCGCGACACCACTGGAGGCGGGCTGCACGATGTTGGGGCGTGAGCGGAAGACGGCCTAACGGTGTGCGGGACCGTAGCCCAGCTTCATGGAGACGGTTGCGAATGGTCCTCGCCGATACCCCAGGAGCAACAGTGTCCCTAATTTGCTGGGAAGTGGCGGTGCGGTCCCCTACGGCACTGCGTAGGATCCTACGGTCTTGGCGTGCATCCGTGCGTCGCTGCAGTCCGGTCCCAGGTCGACGGGCACGTGCACCTTCCGCCGACCACTGGCGACAACATCGATGTACTGTGGAGACCTCACGCCCCACGTGTTGAGCAATTCGGCGGTACGTCAACTGCACATACGGTTCACGTCCACGCTTTCGCGGCATGCTACCAGTGTTAAAGACTGCGATGGAGCTCCGTATGCCACGGCAAACTGGCTGACACTGACGGCGGCGGTGCACAAATGCTGCGCAGCTAGCGCCATTCGACGGCCAACACCGCGGTTCCTGGTGTGTCCGCTGTGCCGTGCGTGTGATCATTGCTTGTACAGCCCTCTCGCAGTGTCCGGAGCGAGTATGGTGGGTCTGACACACCGGTGTCAATGTGTTCTTTTTTCCATTTCCAGGAGTGTATTACTCAATGACATAATTTTGCAGGTACATCCAATGATACATATGGATACCGTCTGCGAAATTTTCTGCTAAAAGAGTGAATAGTAAGGAAGTAATACAATGCCATGCATGACTCGGCAGTTATTAACGCGTCTCAGTGCTCACGATGTGATGTATCCGGAATTATACTTCGGGAATGACATAATTTTGTAGTTATATTCGGTTGCATATGTGGATGACCTCTGACAAATGTGTTGGTAATAGAGTTTGTAGCAAAGAAGTTACAAATTTAAACATCTTGAATTATGCGACACTTTTTCACGCATCAGTTCATGATGTCATATCTCCTGAACTATGTGTCGTACAATGATACAGTTTTGCAGTTGTATTCATGAAACATGTGAATATCATCTGAAAAAGTGACTAAAATATAGTTAGTAGTCGACAAGTTACATGTGCTCTCATTCTCACATTTTGGACAAATAATGCCTGGGTATTCACGCGTTGTGGGCTACACTCCTTATTCACCCCCAAACCCATCCCTCCCATAGGTACGTGGGTCTTGCCCTAACAGCAGTCCTTTTCAGACAATAAGTGTTATTTGTACCAACTTTCAACGAACTCTCTTAAGGGGTTTAGTAGGAGACTTGGAACACATATATATACACATACATATGCGAAGGTACGTGCAAGCAGCCCCATGAAAAGTGGTGAGATCAACACTATCAATTAAAGCCTTGAAATGCCTACAAGGTTATAAACTGAAAACCAGTGACTGCACCGGAGGCACTACCTAACTTGGCTATTGAACATCGACGTCAGTGGAGTCTTTCCAATTTGAAAGTTGCAGCTCAGCGTAGAAACAGTCGCCCAACTCTGCTGCCGAAAGCCTCACATCTCATAGGACGTCCGCGCATTGCCTCTAATAAAAATAAAGCGTCTAACCCAGCCGGTGGTGTTCGCTCACTCCCGTCACTCGTGATTGCCGCACACAGAGCCACTGGCGACATCAGAGACTTCCGCGCCACCTCGCGGCTCGTTCGCCAACCTCCAGCTCGGCCCAGCCACCGCCTTCCATCCTTTTCCTCGGCAGGGAGAATGCTCCCTCCAGCAACGCACAAGTGAAGTCGCTGTAGTCGACTGCACCCGCGGCAAAACTGATCAAGACACAGCAGAAACATATAGTCTTGAAGGGTGATACTATCACGTAAGTCACTGAAAAGTACTGAGCGAGGTGACACAGTGGTTAGCACACTGGGTTCACATTCTGGAGTACGACGGTTCAAGGACGCGTCCGGCCACCCTGATTTAGATTTAGGTTTTTCCTGATTTCCCCAGATCGCTTCTGGCAAATTCCTGGATGGTTCCTGCGAAAGGGCGTGGCCGAATTCTTTCCTCATTTTTCTCTAACCCGATGACCTATAACCTCCCCCAAATCACGCGCCCGTCACTGACAAGTAGTAATGCTTAGTAGCGTCGCTCTACGTTGATATAATCTCTATCTGCAGTATTCCGTAGGATCGTGCTGTGCCGATGTAATCTCTAACTGCTGCAGTTTTCCGATACAGTGGTGAAGATTCATTGAATCCGTTGCGCGTGTGGAGGGGAGGGGGGGCGGGTTGAGCTGTGGGGGGTAGGGAGGTCTCTGAGTGCAGCTGTGTATGCGTGACAGCGACAATGGAAGAGCGAGCGAGCCGGCAGCACACTGGCGACATGTTTATATGTGCGGTGCGTCGCGCATCGGGTGCCGCACCCCTCTCCAGCAAAACTGTGCACCCTCATCGCGTAGTGTGGGTTAGGACGATAGCGAGAGGTAAGGCTGTGTCGTGGTTCTGCTGGCGGGGTTCGCTTATGGCGCAGTGGTAGATGGCCCCCACCAAACCGCGCCCCGACATTCGTCTTGCAGACCACAGGAAATATCTGCCAAAAAAACTGGAGGTATGATGTTCATCCAGTGCCACAACTGGATACAGTATTGGCGCTGCAGGGGACACAGAAGGCTGTACAGCAGAACTGGTGCTGCTGATGCAGCTCGATGTCCGCAGCTGCCATCTTTGCTAATGGCGATGGACACAGCGGTTCTTGCGGCAGTTGAAGAAGCGCCAGGAATAGTGTAGGCGTGCAGAGACTTGTCTCCGTGGGTAAGTCATCGGAAGACCCATGCCGCGGTCAGTCAGACACTGGCAAGCGCTACTCGGTGGAGGGGGAGGTGGGTGGCAGCAGGCTGGGACGCAGGCAGGGTGTCTGAAGAATCAAGATCTACAGCAGAATAGCTGTAATCAAGAAAATGAAGTAGGTTTTGGTTACTTCAGTGGGTGCCTGATGTGCCGTCAATGGTATATTGATCACGAGCAGACATCTGACTGACCCCGCCGGTCTTCTAGTTGTGAGGCTTTTTATACACACAACAGAAACCTGTGTCGTTCATGTGGAACTTAGTTACGAAGTTCGCATCAGAAACAGAGTGGTAAGGGTGAAAGAGGTACAGTAGAGGGTGGTGGCGACGACTATGTAATGTGTTCTACCGTCGTAAAGGTGCTTAGTGCGGTACGTGCTGAGAAACAACAAGGCATATTTTGGACATCAATCTCTTGAAAGTGCGAGCGAAACGTACGGCTTCACTATTCAGTTGAGGAAAGAGTGGTACCATATAGTTATATCTTCCATTTCACTGGAGGTAACTACTGAAGTTCCGACGTAGAAAATTGTGGAGCATTGTCCGAAACAAATTTTTGTGGCAAAGCTTGTTAACAAAACACAGAAGTTAGTGCTTAGATAGTGCTAGAGCTTGAAGTAGGATACGCTGGAATGAAAAAAGGATATTTGCGTGGATGACAATGAGTCTTCTTGAGTCCCAGAAAGACCCGAAAAATCAGTATGAATGCGATGTCAAGAGCTCCAGGTGGAGGCCAGTTGAATAATAACAATTTCTTGTAACTCAACTGTTTGGCGCAAGTCCTTCAGGTGGACGCCACTCCATAACTCGCGTGTCCCTAAACTTCCCCAGTTATCCAACCGGCAAAGGGGACCTACACTAACGTGGAACCCGAACCATGTGACGTTTCTGGCGACTCCTGACGCCACTGAGAGGTGGATAGGTCAAAACGAAAACTGGATAATCCCTGTTCCGAAGATGCGACCCCGTGATCTCTCAGTTTCCACGCACGGCATTAGACCGCTAGACCAGCAGACCCGACTACGCGAAAAATTTCTAGTGTGGTGACGCCTGATTATCCTCGCACGCGCTGCAGCGGGCACTAACAAAATGGCTCTGAGCACTATGGGACTTAACATCTGAGGTCATCAGTCCCCTAGAACTTAGAACTACTTAAACCTAACTAACATAAGGACATCACACACATCCATGCCCGAGGCAGGATTCGAACCTGCGACCGTAGCAGTCCCGCGGTTCCGGACTGCAGCGCCTAGAACCGCACGGCCAACCCGGCCGGCTGGGCACTAATATGTAAAAACCAGAAGTCGCGTTCCTTCATTGGGAGAACAGAATAAAATTATACCATTCTGAAGAGAAATTCTGTTGCTTTGTGCACGGTATAGACGAACTACTGCAACTGAGACTGATTTCTTACTGTGAAGCCAGACCATCTCAATGTAGTTCTTAGCTATTGTAGTGACTGACCTTGTTCAGTAACCTGTGTGTTCCACCGACAATGAATGGGAGAACCTTGCAGTGCTTGCTAATCATAATGATCAATTTGAACACAATAAACATCTGATGCGTCGAACTCAAGTGCATTTCCATTATGTAAGCGAGGCAGAGTTTCTACGTAGGCACGTTATCACGTAGGGTGATAGAGTGTTTTATATTGATAACTGGAAACACGTTGTGAATAACGTTGCTTGTTGGCTGTAACGATCGATTACATACTTCGCCATATGAGAAAGAAAAAGCAGCAACTTAATCAGCCACAAGAACAATTTCCTACCATCTATATACTAACGAAATTTTGTGACACCGTAAATTATGGCTGAAGCTTCGTTTTCCAGCTGACTGTAGTAGTCTAGGCTTCTTGTGCAACATCTTAGGTAAGAACACAAAGGGGTATTCCGTGTTTCAAACCTTCTGAGATAAAATTGTTCCTTTTCCAGGTGCTAATTCGTCAACTGCAAGCGCTACTTTTTGATTTTTTTCAGGTCGAAATGCAGAAGACTTGCGCGACTAAGCAGTAGATGTTGCAGACAGTTCGCATACTCCAGGCCATTTAAAAGGAACATACACTCCTGGAAATGGAAAAAAGAACACATTGACACCGGTGTGTCAGGCCCACCATACTCGCTCCGGACACTGCGAGAGGGCTGTACAAGCAATGATCACACGCACGGCACAGCGGACACACCAGGAACCGCGGTGTTGGCCGTCGAATGGCGCTAGCTGCGCAGCATTTGTGCACCGCCGCCGTCAGTGTCAGCCAGTTTGCCGTGGCATACGGAGCTCCATCGCAGTCTTTAACACTGGTAGCATGCCGCGACAGCGTGGACGTGAACCGTATGTGCAGTTGACGGACTTTGAGCGAGGGCGTATAGTGGGCATGCGGGAGGCCGGGTGGACGTACCGCCGAATTGCTCAACACGTGGGGCGTGAGGTCTCCACAGTACATCGATGTTGTCGCCAGTGGTCGGCGGAAGGTGCACGTGCCCGTCGACCTGGGACCGGACCGCAGCGACGCACGGATGCACGCCAAGACCGTAGGATCCTACGCAGTGCCGTAGGGGACCGCACCGCCACTTCCCAGCAAATTAGGGACACTGTTGCTCCTGGGGTATCGGCGAGGACCATTCGCAACCGTCTCCATGAAGCTGGGCTACGGTCCCGCACACCGTTAGGCCGTCTTCCGCTCACGCCCCAACATCGTGCAGCCCGCCTCCAGTGGTGTCGCGACAGGCGTGAATGGAGGGACGAATGGAGACGTGTCGTCTTCAGCGATGAGAGTCGCTTCTGCCTTGGTGCCAATGATGGTCGTATGCGTGTTTGGCGCCGTGCAGGTGAGCGCCACAATCAGGACTGCATACGACCGAGGCACACAGGGCCAACACCCGGCATCATGGTGTGGGGAGCGATCTCCTACACTGGCCGTACACCACTGGTGATCGTCGAGGGGACACTGAATAGTGCACAGTACATCCAAACCGTCATCGAACCCATCGTTCTACCATTCCTAGACCGGCAAGGGAACTTGCTGTTCCAACAGGACAATGCACGTCCGCATGTATCCCGTGCCACCCAACGTGCTCTAGAAGGTGTAAGTCAACTACCCTGGCCAGCAAGATCTCCGGATCTGTCCCCCATTGAGCATGTTTGGGACTGGATGAAGCGTCGTCTCACGCGGTCTGCACGTCCAGCACGAACGCTGGTCCAACTGAGGCGCCAGGTGGCAAGCCGTTCCACAGGACTACATCCAGCATCTCTACGATCGTCTCCATGGGAGAATAGCAGCCTGCATTGCTGCGAAAGGTGGATATACACTGTACTAGTGCCGACATTGTGCATGCTCTGTTGCCAGTGTCTATGTGCCTGTGGTTCTGTCAGTGTGATCATGTGATGTATCTGACCCCAAGAATGTGTCAATAAAGTTTCCCCTTCCTGGGACAATGAATTCACGGTGTTCTTATTTCAATTTCCAGGAGTGTATGTCTACCGGTGTCGATGCAAACAACCGGCTTTCTGCCCTGCGGTTGGGGTGAATTGGATTTTCTGTAGTTTGGAGTTCCTGTAACTTTCTGGGAGAAGGTACTCTCCCTAAGGCCTGTAAATGCTTGGTCGAGGGACTAACCCAGATATTTGATTTCAGAATTGAAAAATGAACATTCCTGTAAATTATACTTGAGGCCTGCGTCAGGTTTAGAGTTGTCCACGAGCGCAAAGTGTGCGTGAAACTTCTTTCCATGCCCCAGCGAACCACCAAACAGATGTCCATAATCTTCGCACAACTGATGAATACTGAAATGGCGAAGTTGTCGTATCAATGGCATACACATTGACCTGAATACCTAAACCAAATAAATAAAAATCATTCATGCCAAAAATATTTGGATTGGAAGGTGACTGAACTACCGGTGTAGTCGCGTTACTGCATGTATCTTGCATAGTGCAAAATCGAAGTAGAGAGATATTTTCGCCGTTGTAGACTGTGATGAGTGCGAGTGATCTTCTTATTTTCTCATACGTATTTTGATTAATCAGAGTGACGGAATCAAAGGCATGTAACTGAAATAATACTCGTAGAAGTGATTGTAACTCTGCGGAGAGTTGAAAAGTTTGAGGTTGTCCTCTGAATGTGTCTGTTTGTCAGAATTTAAAAATGAACATTCCTGTAAATTATACTTGAGGACAGCGTCAGGTTTTGAGTTGTTCATGAGCGCAGATTTACAATCACTTCTACGAGTGTCATTCCACGTGCTGACGTTGACAGAGGACAAATGTAATCATAAGTAGAATGCACACCCATCATTCCGTCAACCATCGTCAGTTGAAGAGTTGTGTGAGTAGAATGTACACCAACGAAGAAAAGGTAGAAATGCAACTCACCTATGAGAAATGTAAGTTAGCGGAACTGTACAGAGAGCGATATCCTGACAGGAACCTACCTCTCCGATGGATGTTTTATCGTTTTGTTGCGACGCCTCAGGAAACGGGAAGTTTCAACCCACGACAACGGAATCGTCGAAACACTCGCACAGCCGAAGCTGTCGAATTTTTTATTGTTGCTTCCGTTGATATGAATCCACATGTGAGCACACGACAGCTTGAACACGAAATTGTCTTTCCTAAAACCAGTGTACATCCTATTGTTACACGTCACCGATTCCATCCTTACCGTGCACACCTACTTCAAGAATTGCATGGGAATGATTTCCAGAATTGCGTGCAGTTCTGTCAATGCACATAGCAGCAAATCTTTGCCAACCCGAGCTTCTTCTCCAATGTTCTATTTACCGATTAATGTTCCTTCTCAAACACAGGACAGGTAAATACAAGGAACATACATTATTGGTCCAGCGACAACCCATAGTGGCTTAGAGAGGGTTAACGTCTGTTGTGGAATGCTTGGTACTACAATTATTGGTCCTTATTTCCTCAATGGTACTCTAAACGGCACATCGTATGCCAACTTCCTCAGACGAATTCTTCCTCCTCTTCTGGATGAAGTTCCGCTAAGAACCAGAATGCTTATGTGGTATCAACACGATGCATGTCTAGCACTTAATGCCTTGTGTGCACGTCGTGTTATGAACCGAAGGTATCCTGCCAGATGGATTGGTCGAGGAGGAACAGTTACTTGGTCTGCTAGGTATCCTCATTTAAATCTTCTGGAATTTTAATATGGGGATGTATTAAAGATATTGTCTATCGCGATATTCCAACAACTCCAGAGGACATGCAGGAACGTATCGTGATTGCTTGTAATTCTCTTCAGCAGGCAGCACTGGAAGCAGTAAATAATTCCTTCATTCAACGAGTGTACCAGTGTATCTGTGTCCAGGGTCACCACATTCAGCACCTTTGATTGTTCTGCTCCTGGGCAATGGTACAGGAGAGTCAATGTCAATTTTGTGTTATGTTTTTACTTGGTTTTCATTTGTTTTCTGACAACTCCAACTAGTGGTCGAGTTTGAGATCACGGGTTCAAAGTCAGTGTTGTGTTATGTAATTAATAACGTCGGGCAATAACAAAGGCAATCATACTGTTTGATGTCACCCTGACGGATAAAGGACATTTGCTTGAAATATTTTGTAATTTGCATCTGGAAAAACAGTTATTCAAGGTGGTCAAGATAAATGGGACACCCTGTATATGTGGAACACTCAATACGTAATCAATGTATTTTTCCTTGGCCAAAATCGATTGAAAAAAAGTGGAATATGCTGTCAGACATCACGGAAATATCTAGCTCCAGCCCCTATAGTTTCATGTAGTTCCAATTGGTGGCGGCGCTATACATCGCTTTCAAAATGGCATCTATGAAATAGATGCGTTCCAAGTAGAGAGCTGTCACTGATTTAGGCGGATAGCAGAACACTGCAGATATCCAAGGCCGTTCCAGCATGTCTACGGGGACCTAGTAGTAAATGAAAGGACAGTGAGCCTTTGGCCGAGGCGACTGTTATTATCGCAACAAGGTCTCACGCGTGCCGACCCGCAGCAAGCAGCTGCGACTCCTGAAATGTTGAAACGTGCGGACACGCTCACTCGAGGTTAAAACGGATCGCAAACACCTCGCTGCTCGACGGACGTCTCTGTCGGTGCACCAGTTAGTGTATTCAAAGGCGTGTGCCCGCTGGGTTCGTCCCCGCCTAACAGAACACCATGAAGAGCAACGAAGGACCATCTGCGCGGAATTGCTTGCGCGTTACGAGGGTGATCGTGGCAACATTTTGTCGAACACCTCCACAGGGGATAAAACATGGCTTCATCACTTCGGATTGGAGGCAAAAAGGCATACCATGTAATGGCGCCACACCATCACGCCTCCGAAAAAAATGTTCAAAGTCACACCCTCAACCGGTAAAGTCATGGCGATGTTCTTCTGCGTCACTCAAGGAGTTATTCTACGTATTTTACGTCTTTCCGCATTGTGCAACGGTCAGCTCCGAAGTGTAATGTGCGACCCTCAAGAAATTGAGGAACCACTTCAGCGAGCTTGTTCCCACAAAATGCAAACGAACTTCTTCTTCCCCATGAAAACTCAAGGCCGCACACAAGTCTGCGCATCCGCGAGGAGCTCAAAAAACTTCAGTGAACTGCTCTTCCTCATCCAGCTTGCAGCCCCGACCTAGCACCTTCTATTTCTTTGGCCCGATGAAGAATGCACTCCGCGGGAAGCGGTGCGTGGGTGATGGGGAGGTTATTGATGCAGAAGAACGCTGGCTACGACGTCGACCAGTAGAGTGGTACCATGCGAGCATGCTGGCACTCCCAGAAGATTATGTTGATAAACAGGGTTTTGTAGCCAAAAGAGTGGGGAACAATATGATGTACTAATTCCTGAATAAAATTAACCTGTTTTCAGAAAAAAAGTTTTGCTTTACTTATGGAAAGCATGTACATCCTTTTTATAGTATTTATGGATTTGCGCTCTCAAATTGTCACACATTTTTTTGCACATTGACATACCCATTTCTTTTTCTCCACTTTTAAATAAAACGTAAACCTATATTTCTCACTTCATTACTAACGAGGCCATTTTCTGGGTCTTCACTGTGGCTGTGAGAAGGACTTCACTTTTACGGTGATGTGGTTCTAATACGTGCACCATAGGGGCATGTATCTATCCTTTCATGTAAGATACTCACTGTGGCGAGACATACGTCCGTTCAGTATTAGCATAAAATATCTGTATATCTCCCTATAACAAGTACAGCAACTTAACAGTTTATTTTGTTACCATAAAACGTTAAAGCAATACACTAAACACGTTCAGCGAGGAAGACTCTCTTTAGTGTTTTTGGATAACATCGGAGTTGACCGTATTTGGGATTGTAAAACTCCAAGGTCGAAATTCACAAAAAAGAAAAAAACCTTCATTTAAAATTTTATATTCCTTTTCTTCTTTTTTGTTACCAAAATGACAAATATGTAGCCTCAGCACAAGTAATGTCATCTCTTATTTGTTCTAACCTGATATCGAAACACCACAGTAAAATGGGTTAGTATCTTGAAATAGTATTTTCTGCCTTAGTCAGTTTTTCGTGATATATCCAGCTATTAAATTTACTAGAATTTACAGACTACTTAGGTTTTGGATACACTGTAGGCATAGATAGATTTTAACTTTAGTTCGAATCTTACGCCGGACTGTTTCTTCTGTTTATGTCGTTGCTTCTTTCCTATACACGTGAAGCAGTTAGGGAGCAGCACAGGAACCCTGCCTTACGCCCTTTTCAGTCCGAGCATCTCTTTTTCGGTTATCCACATATGAAGATATGCCATCTATAAGACACGATATTGAATGTAGAATAAAATCTGAAACAAAATAAATACACACGACACTGTGATCTCCATCTCCTGAAATTGTAATCCTTAAGAATTTGATGGGAAAATGTAATATTTTCCCACTTGTAATGCTGTTGTGAGCTGTAATCGTTACCATGAGAACGCCGCCTGATGCCAAAACAGCCTGATGGTGAATTCTGCAAGAGCGTAGAGCCCCGCGACTATGTGGTCTTGTCCGGGGTGGGAATGAGATATTTGCGGTGGGAGAACTGCTACCAGAGGTCGGCCGTGCTCACTAATGCATGGCGCCCGCCACCACAGGTCCCTCACCACCATCCGGTGTGCCCTTCATCAAAAGTCAGGTATACCTTTCCAGGCCGTCGCTGCACGACAGCCTTTCCCAATTCATGTTGGTTCCACACCATGCGGTAACCAAACTTAGGAACAGCTGGCATACATAATATCCTTCCTCTTCCGCAGCCACAAGGGACCAAACCGCAAAGAGTTATAGCGCATCACCCCATTTACGTCTACGTCTACAAATGTACTCCCCAAGAGACAGTACAGAGCAAGGCAGTAATGTACTTCGTAACATCTACGCTGCCTGACAAAAGAAGAGAAAAAAGTGAAACACCTAGAAGGGGAAGAGGAAATGCAATGAAATTTCATTGATTGAGAAGGTAAATAGTGATTAAAAAATCTAGTCAGATTTACAATTTGGCAGTATTAGACCACTTGTCAGTGTGAGACTGTACCTACTCTGAGCTTGATGAATGCATGGTTCTGCTGGGAAGTGTGCTATAAAGCCCTTGTATTGTCTCCTGATGCAAGTTGGCCTACAATTGTAGTAACTGGTCTTGATATCCTGGGTGCTGGCACTGCAACAGAGCTGGGGATCTGGGGATCTTGCCGGTACCTCAACAATACGCAGGCAGTTCTTGGAGACTCGTGACGTGTGTGAACGAGCATTGTTCTGTTAAAAATAATGGCACCACAACAGCGTCGCATGAGAGATAAAACATGAGGACACAGTATGTCCCTGACGTATCATTGTGCCGTTAGTGGTCCCTCCGTGATTACCAGCCGCGACCTGAGGTCATATCGAACTGCAGCAGAAGTAACACCGCCGAACTCCTGCAAACCACCGGAAGAATGATACACTACGTGATCAAGAGCATACGGACGACTGGCTACAAATGACTTACAAGTTAATGGCACCCTCCATCGGTAATGTTAGAGTTAAATATGTTGTTGGTCCACCCTTAGCCTTGATGACAGCTTCCACTCTCGCAGGCATACGTTCAATCAGGTGCTGGAAGTTTCCTGGCAGATTAAAACTGTGTGCCCGACCGAGACTCGAACTCGGGACCTTTGCCTTTCGCGGGCAAGTGCTCTACCAACTGAGCTACCGAAGCACGACTCACGTCCGCTACTCACAGCTTTACTTCTACCAGTACCTCGTCTCCTACCTTCCAAACTTTACAGAAGCTCTCCTGCGAAACTTGCAGGAGAGCTTCTGTAAAGTTTGGAAGGTAGGAGACGAGGTACTGGCAGAAGTAAAGCTGTGAGTACCGGACGTGAGTCGTGCTTCGGTAGCTCAGTTGGTAGAGCACTTGCCCGCGAAAGGCAAAGGTCCCGAGTTCGAGTCTCGGTCGGGCACACAGTTTTAATCTGCCAGGAAGTTTCATATCAGCGCACACTCCGCTGCAGAGTGAAAATCTCATTCAGGTGCTGGAAGGTTTCTTGGGGAATGGCAGCCCGTTTCTCACGAAGCGCTTCACTGGCAAGGGGTATCGATGACGGTCGGTGAGGCCTGGCACTAATTCGACGTTTCAAAACACCCCAAAGATGTTCTGTAGGATTCAGGTCAGGACTCTGTGCATGCCAGTCCCTTACAGGGACGTTGTCGTATAACCACTCCTCCACAGGCCGTGCATTATGAACAGATGCTTGATCGTGTTGAAAGATACAATCACCATCCCCAGTTATTATTCAACAGTGGAAAGCAAGGAGGTGCTTAAAACATCAATGTACTCCTGCTCTGTGATACTGCCAACAAGGGGTGCAAGTCCCCTCCATGAAAAACACGACCATACCATAACAATACCGCCTCGGAGTTTTACTGTTGGCACTACAAGCGCTGGAAGATGACGTTCACCGGACATTAGCCATACCCAAATCCTGCCATCGGATCGCCACATTGTGTACCGTGATTTGTCACTCCACACAACGTTTTTCCATTGTTCAATCGCCCAATGTTCACGCTCCTTACACCAATCGAGGCGTCGTTTGGCATTTACCGGCATGATGTGTGGCTTATGAGCAGCCTCTCGACC
Source organism: Schistocerca cancellata (assembly GCF_023864275.1). Taxonomy (NCBI): domain Eukaryota; kingdom Metazoa; phylum Arthropoda; class Insecta; order Orthoptera; family Acrididae; genus Schistocerca; species Schistocerca cancellata. The sequence goes on along the minus strand of NC_064628.1, from coordinate 239,271,196 downwards.
ATGAAATCCAAGTTTTCTCACGTTCCGCCTATCTGTCATAGTACTTGCAGTGGATCGTGATGCAGTTTGGAATTCCTGTATGATGGTCTGGATTGACGTCTGCCTATTACACATTACGACCCTCTTCAACGGTCGGCAGTATCTGTTAGTCAACAAACGAGGTCGGCCTGTACGCTTTTGTGCTGTACGTGTCCCTTCACGTTTCCACTTCACTATCACATCGGAAACAGTGGACTCAGGGATGTTTAGTTAGAGGTGTAGAAATCTCGGGTACAGACGTATGACACAAGTGACACCGAATCACCTGAGCACGTTCGAAGTTGGTGAGTTCCGCGGAGCGCCCCATTCGGCACTTTCACGATGTCTAATGACTACTGAGATCGCTGATACGGAATATCTGGCAGTAGATGGCAGCACAATGCTCCTAATATGAAAAACCTATGTTTGTGGGGGTGTCTGGATACTTTTGATCACATAGTGTATCACATCTCAGGTCTACTATGGTCGTCCGGTATAACGCAGCATTGCGATTCATCAGCATTTCATGATTTACGCTCACTGCACCGGTCGAAACGCAGACGTTTGTGTTGTGGTGAGAAGACAGTTTCCTAGCTCGGCTTCTACTAGTCTCCAACCAATGGTGCTGGATGGTACACTGTCCTCTTATGGCAGGCGCTGATGAGGAGGGGGTCGAGATGCTCTTGGAACACAGTACGGCGTTCCTCTCTCATGGTGGTCAGATGTGATGGATTGGAAACTTTACGGGGAGTAAGAACGCCCTCACTTTCCCATGCATTCTAGCATCGGGCTACTGTCACATCTGAATACCTCACATCGTTGGACATTGTAGAATTCTACCAACCGGCCGAATGGTGACACACAAAGGGACCGCTTTTACATTGTGTAAGATGCTGGTGACGCTGTCACACACGAATTTGCGAGATATCCGTGTCCTTCACAGCAATCTCTCAACATACGACGTTGTTCGCACCTCATATATATCCTACCACCCTGGTATGACCACAAAGGACAGCAACACTAATATACTTCCTTAGAGAACTGTTACTGTTAGGACTATCTAACTGCTACCAAAAGCGACAAATATTTTATTTTCAGCGTTTCCTATAATTAATAAGCGAATTTAAAAATTCATAATCTTCTCATAATCTAGTCGTTAATAAATATATTCTTACGTTAAATATTGAACACATTAAGTCACGTATTTAGATTAGGAACTTTGTATATGCGTTGATGTAACGTAATTCACTGCGCGTCAAACATCCAGACGTTATTTATCAGTAATTAGAGAATGAAAGCACTTATAGAAATTGTCTTGCTGGCACCCACACAAAAAATAATGAAAGAATAAATGTTTGTCGCTTATTACATTTCTGATATTCGTGCAGTGAAACATTGAACATGACGTTGTAATTTAGTACTTTGTGACGAAAGGGAATTTCCAATGTCAGCTACAATCTGAAGTAAATGAAATGGCCAGAAGTGAAAATTTGTGCCAGACCGGAACTCGAACACGAATTTTCCACTTGTTGCGAGGGGTCGCCTTCACCACTCTGGCTATCCGAGCACATTTCCCATCCACCACAAATTCCCACATTTTACACTCTACATACATAGTGTCCATTGTCTATCATGCTCATTGCTCACAGCCTCACCTGATTCTCACAAGAGAGCTATCGAAGTGTGTGCGCTCACAGAAGGCATCATTACTAGCCGTCAAGGCACATATATTTATCCTGGGTGCAGCTACTTAGAAAAACCAGTATGGGCTGTAATTATCAGACTATAATTATCGTACGACTGTGCAACATGATAGAAACGCAATTGCGTTAATGCAGAACCGTTTTAATTACAAAAAATCGAGAATCGTTAGCGAGAAGAAAGAATTCTGGTAAGCTTCCGTGTGAGGTCGTATCTTTCTTTTATCTTCACGGTCTTTTCGCGAGATGTATGGGGGAAGAAACAATATACTGATTGAATCAGTTGAAAATGAACTGAAGTAAACAAGAAATGCACCAAACGTGTTTGATCTAATCTCACAAAAATGTTTGGAATGAGCTGACATATCTCACACTCACATACAAGACTAAAAAGCAGAAAATTAATATTTAAATAAAAGTATGTACCACTTTTTTTAAATCAGACTGAAAGGTATAAGATAATTTCTCCTAGCCCCGCACAGATTTCTTCTAATGCCATGCAGATAATCGTGAAAAATCTGTGATTTTTAATATCTGTGAAAATGTTTCTAAGATTTAAAACGAAAAACGCGCAGGGTGTGCAGTACATAACCGATGTATGAACAGTTCACCAGCTCACAATTATTTATTGCATGTGCCTCCTGTTTTCCGTTTTAAAACTTACAAATATTGTAATACCCAATAAAAATTCACAATCACGTATTTTGAGGATTATCTGTATAGAGTTAATTACCTGTATGGGTCTATGAGAAATCTTTTATACTTTTTAATCCAATTTAAAAATGGAATGTGTAAAAAATTCGCTTTTATTTAAGTAATTTTGTGTTCAGTGCTTAGACACTCTATTTCCTTCATCTTTCGATTTTTACGTCATGTTTGCAGAAATCAATGTTTTTGCTCAACTTATAGGGTACCACCATAATAAGTGGAGCTACGGGGCGGTTAGGCGTTATATTTGATACCTAGAGCACTGAATGCGGCATTGCACTCACAGATTTGTGTATACAACTCACAGTCGTGACGTTGCAAGTTCGGTCTCGTGAGTTGATTTTTTTCCAGTTTTATTTAAATTCTGTATTTATCATCGAATGGAAATGTTATTTACTTAAACTGAATCAATTTTTTAGAATAAAATCTATTTCTTTTCTCTAATAATCTCTAGAAAATAAATTAACATTTCATACGCATAATGACTTAATGTTAAATGACGAACGTATATATATATATATATATATATATATATATATATATATATATATATATATATATATATATATAATCTTGGAACGACAGCTGTTGTTACATCTTTATGTAGTCAGGGTGACACCTTCAGCTGAATTTATACGTCTTATTTTATTTGAAATCAATTTCCAGACGTGATATCGCCGTTGATATCATTTCAGGGAACAAGGTTCAATATCGCGGACATCGATTTTTTGTACTCTCTTTGTCCTTGAGTAGCATACTGGTGATTACCCAGCGTCTTCATGATCACCTGTTTCAAATGAGAGGCCTGAATATGATCTAATGTAATACCGAAAGTAATTGCAAATAGAGTAAAGCGTACAAATAAAACTGAGGATATGATCTCTACTACATAATATTACGGAAAACATTCCAGTCTTATGATGTTTGATGTGGACGATCACCACTTTTTATCCTGTGCCAATCTCTTCATTCAGAGTAGCACTTCCATCCATCGTTCTGAACATTTTGTTGGACATCCTCCAAACTTAACCTGTAGAGGTACCACTTGTAGACGTACTATGAGAGTTATTCCCTAGTGCCTTAACACATGCCCTATAATCTTTTCACTTCTTATTGTCAGTGTTCTTCGTATGTTCCTTTCTCCTTCGACTTTGCGGAGATCCTCAACATTTCTCGTGTGAGTTTTAAAGTTTTCCCATAGAACTGAACGTTTAAACCAGTTTTGGCATTTCAGCCGGCCTCGTTCAGCACATTCCACGACATTTCACCTGGGCGCCCGCCAGTCATCCTCAGGAGCCATCGAAGACTCACGAAGACATCCTCTGTTCGGCAATATTTAGTGCGCCGTGAGTATTCTGCGCATGCGTCAAAAACTAGTTGACAGCGGGACCGCAATTCCCAGCGGCAGCGCCTTCGCTGGTGAAACCACGGAACTCAGCTGTTCTCTGCTCAATTGCTTTACCGCTTTCCGCGACCGTCGTCGCACTCTTTTGCCTTCGATTAGACAAAATCTTGGAAATGAGAGTGTCCCATACAGCTGTCCAGCTGGCAGCCGCTATCACTATTTATCAGATTTTCTTCCGGGAATATTTCCAGTCCGCAGCTCGTGGTCGTGCGGTAGCGTTCTCGCATCCCGCGCCCGGGTTCCCGGGTTCGATTCCCGGCGGGGTCAGGGATTTTCTCTGCCTCGTGATGACTGGGTGTTGTGTGCTGTCCTTAGGTTAGTTAGGTTTAAGTAGTTCTAAGTCCTAGGGGACTGACCACCATAGATGTTATGTCCCATAGTGCTCAGAGCCACTCGAACCATTTTTTGAATAATTTCCACGGATTCTTTAATAATGGAGTCCCGAAAAGATGTTGTGGCCACAATCATTGTTTAATCATACTCTATTGAATACCCAATGGCGTTGATGTTCAGTACAGTGTTCTTTCAGGATAATTGTGGTCTGAACTATGTAAGCTATACCTCATTGGCAACCAAGCTTCGGGATAAGAGAGCAAAACTTGTATGTTCTCACAACTTTTTATCGTGATTTCGGGACCATAACATAATATCTAAATTTACCAGAGTAACGCATTTTATTAAGACTGCCGCTGCACGGAAGATTACTGAGAAGGCTTCTCAAGCTATTGTCAAAGAGAGAATTTGTTATACAAGACGAAACCAGGATGTCGTTTCGAAAGAACTGTGTAAGTTATGTCTGAAGATTGCAACGCACCTTTCTCCTGTATCGTGATATTCCGTTCATAAAGTGACATCAGTCAAATTCGAATGGATCCATAACAATGCAGGTCTTCGGCTGATGTAAAATTTGGTCCTCTGTTCCGAGAGCAATCGTACTTCAAGCTGGAATTACACTGTGTTCCACTGTCAATTTCACGGGAAAATATTTGAACGATGCGGCGCTGTCTGTATTAAGCAAGGGATTCAATTTTGCACCTACACCTGCAGCACTGCCTTTAATAAGTTTTCTGAGCGGTGTTGAAGAAGCCTTTATGACGCCTTGCTTTGGATGCTGCAGAAGAAATAAGAGGGGAATCTAGCCGTCCTCTTTTGTATGATCCTCCTCCATGGAGTAACTTAAACTTGGCATAAGGAGCTGCATTACGAAATCTGCGAGAAGACCCTGATTTTGCTGAGTTATTTTATAAAAAGAAGGAGCCTATAGGACGTGTGAATGGAAAACGTCTGTCGTCCTGAATTCCTCCTCTTTCCTTCATCAAGAGCTTAAGACCACATGGTTGTGTACCACGAAGAATGTATGGTCTTTCAAAAAATCATAAATAAAATCTTCCTTTGCGTCAAATAGTGAGCAATTCTTACGACGTATCTTGTTTACAAAAGATGAAAGGAAAAATTTAAAATATACTTTGCCAATGTGGTATGGCCCTGATCACCCATCAAGTTCATCCTTACTTTCTGTCTTTATCCACCTTACCACCTACTTCTTTCTACAGATACCACCCAAAGGGCATATAAATTTATTCCCACAACCATCTTAACATTGAATCTCCCCACAAATTCTTCACCCGGCGCAAGTCTTTTTATGGGAAGTGCAGTGCTTTTTAAGGAAGGTCGCCGTTTAATTCTAACGTTTTTAAATATTTTCCTTGACAATTGATGAGGAACAGCTGACACTTGGTAAGGAACAACTGACAGTTGGTACCGAGTAACCTACAATTGCTATGGAAAACTCAACAAATAATACACTGAAGAGCCAAAGAAACTGGTACACCTACTAATATGGTGTAGGGCCCCATGAGCACGCAGATGTGCCGCAACACGACGTGGCATGGAATCGACTAATGTCTGAAGTAGTGCTGAAGGGAACTGACACCAAGAACCCTGCAGGCCTGTCCATAAATCCGTAAGAGTATGAGGGGGTGGAGATCTCTTTTGAACAGCACGGTTCAAGGCATCCCAGATATGCTCAATAATGATCATGGCTGGGAAGTTTGGTGGCCAGCGGAAATGCTTAAACTCAGAAGAGTGTTCCCAGAGCCACTCTGTAACAATTTTAGAAGTCTGGGACCTCTGAGATTGCCCAAGTCCGTCGGAAAGCACAATGGGCATGAATGGATGCAGGTGATCAGACAGCATCTTTACATACGTGTCACCTGTCAGAATCGTATCTAGACGTATTAGGGGTCCCATATCACTGAAACTGACACGCTCCACACCATTACAAAGCCTCTAACAGCTTTAACAGACCCCTGCTGACATGCAGATCCACAGATTTAGCCGGACGGGGTGGCCGAGCGGTTCTAGGCGCTACAATCTGGAACCCCGCGACCGCTACGGTCGCAGGTTCGAATCCTGCCTCAGGCATGGATGTGTGTGATATCCTTAGGTTAGTTAGGTTTAAGTAGTTCTAAGTTCTAGGGGACTGATGACCTCAGAAGTTAAGTCTCATAGTGCTCAGAGCTATTTGAACCTTCCACAGATTCAAAAGTTTGTCTCCATACCGGCACACGTCCATCCATTAGATGCAATTTGAAACAAGACTTTTCTGACCAGGCATCATGTTTCCAGTTATCAACAGTCCATTGTGGGTGTTGACGTTTCTATGCGAGGCGTAAAGCTTCGTGTAGTGCAGACATCAAGGATACACGTGTGGGCCTTCGGCTCAGAAATCCCATGTCGATGATCTTCGTTGAATGGCTCGCACGCTGACACTTGCTGATGGCCCGGCACTGAAATCTGCAGCAATTTGCGGAGGGGCTGCACTTCTGTCATGTTGAACGATTCTCTTCAGTCGCCGTTGGTCTCGTTCTTGCAGGATCTTATTCCGGCCGCAGCGAGGTGGAGATTTGATGATTTAGCTGATCCTTGATATTCACGGGACACGCGTGATATGATCATACGGGAAAATCTCCACTTCATTGCTACCTCGGAAATGCTGTATTACCTCGCTCGTGAGTCGACTGTAACACCACGTTTAAACTCATTTAAATCATGATAAAATGCCATTGTAGCAGTAGCAACCGATGTAACAACTGCGCCAGACACTTGTTGTCTCATAAAGGCGTTGCCGACCGCAGCGCCATATTCTGTCCGTTTACATATCTCTATTCCGTGGGGTACGGCAACATTTCTGCAATAAATAATTTGACTCATTACGATCGAGGACGAGCTTTTGGGCGACTTGAGTTCGGACAAAGTGTCACAACTGAGACTACAGTGTCATCTCGCAATTAAAAAAGGCCGCTGAAGGTTGTAGGACTATGTGAAAGCATAGCGGTGGTCATAGACGAACTATCACATCGCACGAGCATCTATATGTTGCTCTAGTGGCGAAAAGTAACAGATATCGCACTCCTAGGCAGATCTCTGCAGATCGTGCGACCGCTACGTTATATATGTCTCATCCAGAATCATTTCAAGGTGATTAAATCAGGCTGATCTGTATTCGTGTTACATGCATCTCACTTCAAACACGTCATCTTTCAGAAAGAGCTCGTTGGTGTAAGGAGCATGTAGGTTGGTTTCAGCAGAGTGATGTTCTCCGACGTGTCCTGCTTCACTGCCGCAAGTGATTCTTTCCCGCAAGTAGTGAGCAGACAGAGGGGAAAACGTTACACAGCAAAGAATATTCATGAATGTCATCTGTACGGCCCAGGCTTTATAGTGTGGTTCAGCATAAACTAAATGGTCGTACACCGCTTCATATCTTTGCCCGAGGTACAGTTACGGCACTGCGGTATTGCAAGGAGGTTGTTGTGGATCATGTCAATCGATTGAGGGATGCTGTACGTCCCGACCTTCTGTTTAAGGACGACAACGCCTGCGCACACAGGCTGAGGTATAAGACATACTCGAAACTGAGGTTATTGAATGTATGGAATGGACTGCGTATTCCACGGACCTAAACCATGCACAGCATGCCTGGGATGCTCTTGGCAGACGTTTCTCAACGAACAGCCTCTCCTCAAACTGTGTAAGAACTGCAAACTGCCTTCAGAGAGGAGTGGGATAATATCCTCCAAGGACTCCTCAATAGTTTGGTAGCCAGTATTACTGACAGGTGCAAATTGTGCATTAGTGCCACAAGACAGCATATTTCTTAGTGAGAGTCCGATATCAACGTCTACGTAGGGCGTTATACCTGTGTCGAACGTGAACGTTATTAATGTCTGTTATCCTGCTTTCCCAAATGGTGAAATCTGCAACTAGTTTAGTTATTAATATGCCAATTGAGCTGGGTAACATCTGGTACTGTGTTTCACGTCGTCCAACTTTTCCCGTGATCGTTCTCCAATACTATCTTCGTTCCTTAGCAACTGTAAACAGCGTTTCTAGTTTTGTCTTTTTATCCTCTCCTGTGAGACTTTTGTTTCCTTTTTAGGCATTGAACGACAACAGCCAAACTGCATATTTGTAATCAGCTGTCATTATATTTTAAAATGTTTTTTTTATTATGTATACGTAAACACAATGACGTGGAAGATGCGATGGCAAACCTTCTAATATCATCTCGGACATCGTTTCATCTGGCGTAGTGCAGCAAGGCGACGTGGTATGGATACAACAAGTCTTCGGAGTCCCCAGAAGAAATATTTAGCCATGCTGCCTCTACGACCGTCCATAAACGTGAAAATGCTGCTTGTGAAGGACTTCGTACACGAACTCCCCTCTGGTTGGCGGACAAATTATACGCTCGAAGGTTCTACAAACCAGTCACGAAGAATTGTAGCCGTATGACACAGCGCATAGCCATCCATAAAAATTCCATCGTTGAAAGGCTGCAAATGGTCCCCAAGTCAATGATTGCTTCACTTAGACCAGAGAACGCAGGCAATAAACAGCGCACGCCGTTATGGAGCTACCACCAACTCTTACAACGCCTTGTTGGGAACCTAGGTACATGGCTTCGTGGTGTCTGCGCTACACTCGAACGCTACCACCAGTTCTAACCAACCAAAATCGGAACTCATCGGATCGGGCCACCGTTTTCAAGTCATCTAGTGTCCAACAGATTTAGTCACGAACCCAGAGGAGGCTCTGCGGACAATGTCGTGCTTTTAGCAAAGACAATCACATCGGTCTTCGGTAGCCTTAGCCCATTAACACCAAATTTCACAGCACTGTCCTAACGGATATGTTCGTCGTTGGTCTCACATTGATTTCTGCGTTTTGTTCATACAGTGCTGCTTATGTTTTAACACAGACAAATATACGCCAAACGCCGTTGCTCTCGGTCGTTAAGTGAAAGCCGTCGGAAACTGCGATGTCAGTGGTAAGAAGTCATGCCTGCAATTTTATATTCTTGTAACGGTATTTACACAGTGGAGCTCGGAATATTCAAATACCTAACTATTTCCGAAACTGAACGTCGCCTTCATGTAGCTCCAACTACCACTCCGCTTTCAAAATCTGTTACTTCCCGTCATACGGCCTTAATCACATCGGACTTCTTTTCATATCAGTCACCTGAGTAGGAAAGTCAGCCCTGCTAATGCACTGCCCTTTTATGCCTTGTTTACGCGGTCCTACCGCTTCACGTATACAGTATGAATCAGTAATTATTGCCACCAAGAGTAACTCCGAAAATATGATAGGAGCTGAAACCTCTGTGGGATAAAACTTGCATGGGACCACGGGGGCCATAACATGACGTTGGTTTTTTGTTGCTAGGTGGGGGTCTCTTCAGAGATATGAAAGTCAACTTTGTTTTTTTAAATGGGATGCTATAGCTTGATACTTATTTTCTGATAGCGGGTATCGAGAGGAATACAGTGATGTGCAACAGGAAGGTTTTGGAAGGTTAACGAAGGTCACAGAGGTGGCATGAACGTCCATTAATACACTCCTGGAAATGGAAAAAAGAACACATTGACACCGGTGTGTCAGACCCACCATACTTGCTCCGGACACTGCGCGAGGGCTGTACAAGGAATGATCACACGCACGGCACAGCGGACACACCAGGAACCGCGGTGTTGGCCGTCGAATGGCGCTAGCTGCGCAGCATTTGTGCACCGCCGCCGTCAGTGTCAGCCAGTTTGCCGTGGCATACGGAGCTCCATCGCAGTCTTTAACACTGGTAGCATGCCGCGACAGCGTGGACGTGAACCGTATGTGCAGTTGACGGACTTTGAGCGAGAGCGTATAGTGGGCATGCGGGAGGCCGGGTGGACGTACCGCCGAATTGCTCAACACGTGGGGCGTGAGGTCTCCACAGTACATCGATGTTGTCGCCAGTGGTCGGCGGAAGGTGCACGTGCCCGTCGACCTGGGACCGGACCGCAGCGACGCACGGATGCACGCCAAGACCGTAGTATCCCACGCAGTGCCGTAGGGGACCGCACCGCCACTTCCCAGCAAATTAGGGACACTGTTGCTCCTGGGGTATCGGCGAGGACCATTCGCAACCGTCTCCATGAAGCTGGGCTACGGTCCCGCACACCGTTAGGCCGTCTTCCGCTCACGCCCCAACATCGTGCAGCCCGCCTCCAGTGGTGTCGCGACAGGCGTGAGTGGAGGGACGAATGGAGACGTGTCGTCTTCAGCGATGAGAGTCGCTTCTGCCTTGGTGCCAATGATGGTCGTATGCGTGTTTAGCGCCGTGCAGGTGAGCGTCACAATCAGGACTGCATACGACCGAGGCACACAGGGCCAACACCCGGCATCATGGTGTGGGTAGCTATCTCCTACACTGGCCGTACACCACTGGTGATCGTCGAGGGGACACTGAATAGTGCACGGTACATCCAAACCGTCATCGAACCCATCGTTCTACCATTCCTAGACCGGCAAGGGAACTTGCTGTTCCAACAGGACAATGCACGTCCGCATGTATCCCGTGCCACCCAACGTGCTCTAGAATGTGTAAGTCAACTACCCTGGCCAGCAAGATCTCCGGATCTGTCCCCCATTGAGCATGTTTGGGACTGGATGAAGCGTCGTCTCACGCGGTCTGCACGTCCAGCACGAACGCTGGTCCAACTGAGGCGCCAGGTGGAAATGGCATGGCAAGCCGTTCCACAGGACTACATCCAGCATCTCTACGATCGTCTCCATGGGAGAATAGCAGCCTGCATTGCTGCGAAAGGTGGATATACACTGTACTAGTGCCGACATTGTGCATGCTCTGTTGCCTGTGTCTATGTGCCTGTGGTTCTGTCAGTGTGATCATGTGATGTATCTGACCCCAGGAATGTGTCAATAAAGTTTCCCCTTCCTGGGACAATGAATTCACGGTGTTCTTATTTCAATTTCCAGGAGTGTAGAAGGTGTTCTAAGTGATGACCATTGGTATCAAAGCAGTGCTGTAATCGTCTTATGATGGATTGAGTAGTATTCCTTATTACATCGGCACTTACCAAAGCACATGCTCTGACAGTTCTCTCTCGCATATCTTCAGGTGTAGTTTGAACGTCTTTATAAACAATGTTTTTTACGAATCCCCAAAAGAAAAAAATCCAGTGGCGTCAAGTCTGGCGACCGAGTCGGCTACGAAAAATCTCCTCCGCGTCCAATCCAACAATTTGGGAACCGTCTCTGCAACTTATTCCTAGCTATAAGCGAAAAATGTGCCCGACACTCATCGTGTTGCTACCACATTTTGTTCCTTGTTCATAGCGGTATTTCTTCCAATAACAGACCTAATGTTTCTTGCAGGCATGTGGTGTACTTCCCCCCATTAATATTTCCTTCGATGAAATAGCGGCCTATAATTCTGTCCTCCAGAATCCCACACCATACATTCACCGACCACGGTTCTTGGTGTGCAACTTGCCGCAGTCCACATGGATTTTCAGGAATGCATGTTATGCAAATTAACATTTCCATGGTCCGTCAATGTAGTCTCGTCAGTAAATAAAATCAAATTAATAAATGCGTCATTCTTCTGAATCTGAAGTTGAGCCCATTGGCAGAATTCAATGCGACACATACAATCCGTACCAGTTAATTCTTGGTGGAGGCTGATATGGTAAGGATGATATTTATGGCGTTGCAGAACACGAACAACAGCCAGATTCCCTTGCGATTTGACGTGAACTGACACAACGGTCTCAAAGCAATTTCCGTTTCCTCGTTAGTAAATTTCCTTTGCCGAATATGTTTACGATGCGTTAAAGACCCAGATGTTCTCAATTTATCATACACATACTTAAATGTACGACATGTAGAGTGAGTACATTGAGGATAACTTTCAGCGTATAAATCTCTCGCTCTCACCGAATTTAGTTCGCATTCTCCGTCAATGATAGGCATATCGGCTTGTTCTTCGAAGGAATATACACTACGGGCCATTAAAATTGCCACACCACGTGCTACAGACGCGAAATTTAACCGACAGGAAGAAGATGCTGTGTTATGCATATGATTAGCTTTTCAGAGCATTCACACAAGGTTGGCGCTGGTGGCGCCACCAACAACGTGCTGACACGAGGAAAGTTTCCAACCGATTTCTCATACACAAACAGCAGTTGAACGGCGTTTCCTAATGAAACGTTGTTGTGATGCCTCGTGTAAGGAGGAGAAATGCGTACCATCACGTTTCCGACTTTGATAGAGATCGGATTGTAGCCTATAGCGATTGCGGTTTATCGTATCGCGACATTGCTGCTCGCGTTGGTCGAGATCCAATGACTGTTAGCAGATTATGGAATCGGTGGGTTGAGGAGGGTAGTACGGAACGCCGTGCTGCATCCCAACGCCTTCGTATCACTAGCAGTCGAGATGACAGGCATCTTATCCGCCTGGCTGTGACAGATCGTGCAGCCACGTCTCGATCCCTAAGTCAACAGATGGGGACGTTTGCTAGACAACAACCATCTGCACGAACAGTTCGACGACGTTTGCTGCAGCATGGACTATCAGCTCAGAGACCATGGCTGCGGTTACCCTTGACGCTGCATCACAGACAGGAGCGCCGGCGATGGTGTACTCAACGACTAACCTGGGTGTACGAATGGCAAACCGTCATATTTTCGGATGAATCCAGGTTCTGTTTACAGCATCTTGATGGTCGCATCCGTGTTTGGCGACATCGCGGTGAACCGGTGAACCCACATTGGAAGCGTGTATTCGTCATCGCCATACTGGCGTATCACCCGGCGTGATGATGTGGGGTGCCATTGGTTACACGTCTCGGTCACCTCTTGTTCGCATTGCCGGCACTTTGAACAGTGGACGTTACATTTCAGATGTGTTACGAACCGTGGCTCTACCCTTCATTCGATCCCTGCGAAACCCTACATTTCAGCAGGATAATGCACGACCTCATGTTGCAGGTCCTGTACGGGCCTTTCTGGATACAGAAAATGTTCGACTGCTGCACTGGCCAGCACATTCTCCAGATTTCTCACCAACTGAAAACGTGTGGTCAAGGATGGCCGAGCAACTGGCTCGTCACAATACGCCAGTGACTACTCTTGATGAACTGTGGTATCGTGTTGAAGCTGCACGGGCAGCTGTACCTGTACACGCCATTCAAGCTCTGTTTGACTCAATGCCCAGGCGTAACAAGGCCGTTATTACGGCCAGAGGTGGTTGTTCTGGGTACTGATTTCACAGGATCTATGCACCCAAATAGCGTGAAAATGTAATCACATGTCAGTTCTAGTATAATATATATGTCCCATGAACACCCGTTTATCACCTGCAATTCTTCTTGGTGTAGCAGTTTTAATGGCCAGTAGAGTATCATTCAAGTTCGCTTGATTCGACGATGCTATTTTTACCGTTCCTATTAGTGTTGTATTGCGAAACCTTCGAATTGTGTTTACATGTCAGTATCACGTTAGATGGATACGCCGTATTCGGTGAATATTTACCATTTGCACGATATACGAGAGAGAAATGACAGAGCATGTGCGTCGGTAAGGGCCGAAGTGATAAGAAATACCACTCAATCCATGATAAGGAGACTGCAGCACTGCGTTGATAACAATGGTGATCTTTTCGAACACCTTCTATAAATGGACGTTCAGGCCACCTTTCTGAACTTCGTTGACCTTCAAAGACCTTACTGTTACACATCATTGGATTCGTCTCGATAGCCGCTATCAGAAAATAAGCACCAAACTACAGCATCCCATTAAAAAAAAAACCACGTCGACCATCATATCTCTGACACGACACCACCTAGCAACGAAAACCCAACGTCCCAACCTCATATTATGGCCTCGTTGTCCCATGGAACATTTGTCCCACAAACCTTTTAGCTGCTATCATAATTTCGGAGTCAATAGATAGTGACGCAACCTGTATTTTCGTATCACTATCCCTTTAGTTTTTGTCATTTCAGTACATGTTTCTCATTTCATCGTTTGATTTCTGTAAGTTTTCTAAGCTTAAGTGCGGGACTTTGTACCGCTGGCAGCCAACCCGCTGCCTGTATATATGGCGATGGGGATGAAATAACAATACAGAAAAAAACGTCGTCATCAGTCTTATCTGAGGGCGACTGGCAGGTGTCTAGTTGAAACATCGTAAACTGTGTTAACGACGACCGGTTGCAAGCCTTAAATATGTCTGACCCTCACATTTCTTGCCTCATCCATTCGCCTAATTTTCTACATCCTTTTATACCACCATAACTCATACGTTTCGCTCCCACTCTTTTCCGAATTTCGCACAGTCCATAATTATTTCAGGTACTACTTGGTACGATCTGTAATCACGTGCCTAATTTAGAAATGTCCTGGACTTCTGCGGAAAGCATGTAAATAGCACCGTCATTTGCCCTGCGGGATACAGATCGATACTGTTCTACCTTCACAGTTGGGCTCACACTTTGCTCGGTCGCGCTGTAAGCAACGTTGTTTGCAGTCAAGATGGCGGACCTGGCCTGATAACATCCAGAGCGGCGGTAATGTTTGCCTTACGCGTGTCGCGCATTCGTTAGAGCCCCGACCGGGACCCAGTCGTCACGACGCTGCGCGCGTAGCGCGGGTTGCGGGGCGCGAGGCGCCGGCAACTTGCCGGCGAGTTTGCAGAGCGCGGCGCAGTCGATATTTCCTCAAACTTCGGCGCCAACTGTCGCGCCCCGTGACGTCATCGGCCCGGCCTGCGTGCTCCATTTGCATCCAATTAGTCGGCAAACAAATGGAAGTGCGGAGAGGGGATTAAACCGTTTCCGAATTCGCCGAGTTTCGACGCCCGCGTGCGAGCGCGACGGTTTTCCGAGTTCAAAAAATGGCTCTGAGCACTATGCGACTTAACTTCTGAGGTCATCAGTCGCCCAGAACTTAGAGCTAATTAAACCTAACTAACCTAAGGACCTCACACACATCCATGCCCGAGGCGGGATTCGAACCTGCGACCGTAGCGGTTGCTCGGCTCCAGACTGTAGCGCCCAGAACCGCACGGCCACTCCGGCCGGCTTTTCCCGAGTTCTCTGCTGCTACATGCCTGAGTGGGAGTATGCAATAAACGTGTCTGCGTATTTATATCTGTTCTGCGACAGGAAAAATCACTATCACTAAAGTGATTTGCTGATCTGCGATGTTTGTAACCTAAAAGAGGGCTCTTGATTCTCGGAGTGGTGTTCACAAATAATACGTTAAAATTGATGTAATCAATTTAAAAGCCATGATTGTCTTTGCCAGCAAAACAAGTAAATTATTTCGCAGAGAGAATAATATAAAACATGTTCTCTAAGTCAGTAAACAGACAGTGCCCATGGCTGTTTAACACCCGTTATTCTCTAACACACTACTTCACTAAGTAAAATTCCACTGGTTTGGTGCTTTAGGTTCGTAGCGTTTCTCCATAAGTTTAATAAACACAACAGATACACATAGCAGAGACTTTAGTAATCAATAATCTATTCTCATTCACAACTCTAGAGATCACGCCGTTTCGAGGTAAAGAACTCATCATGCCGTGTTCGGAAAGCGTTTTCATCTGGAAAGGAAGTTCCTTGGAGGTTGTTCGACAGACAGCGGAAAAGCTGAAAATCTGAGGACGCAAGATCATATGAATAAGATGGATCCACAATGACGTCCAATCAAAATCCTGCACAGTGTTTCCTGTCTGTCTAGCAGAATGGGGACGGGGGTTATCGGGAGTGGCATCACTTTACTCAGTCTCCCTGGTAGTTATTCGATGGCATCTACAATACGACTTAGTTGTTGACGCTTAATGTCGGCTATAATGGCTGTACCCCATGCAAGATATTCGTAGTGAACCACTCAGTCGCTCTTATACCAGATGCATAACATTATATTTTATGGAAGCGCTTAGCTCTTTCTACGGATGGTTGCTCTCCTGTTTGGGCCCAACCATTCCTTTCTTTTCCTTATGATAGCATAAAGATACCATTTCTCGTAGCCAGTAACTATACAGGATAGGAATGATCGGTGTTGGCCGGCCGTGGTGGCCATGCGGTTCTAGGCACTTCAGTCCGGAACCGCGCGACTGCTACGGCCGCAGGTTCGAATCTTGCCTCAGGCATGGATGTGTGTGATGTCCTTAGGTTAGTTAGGTTTAAGTAGTTCTAAGTTCTATGGGACTGATGACCTCAGATGCTAAGTCCCATAGTGCTCAGAGCCATTTGAAACGTTTTTTGAATGATCGGTGTTGTTCACGAGCCAGTTGACAGATATGCACATACGGCTTGTGATTTTGGCTTAGAGCATGAGATACACATACACAAGATTTTGGAACCTTAAACGATTGGATACAAATGTTACAGGATGATAGAATGAGTACTGGGCATCACATTTGTCAGTTCTCGAGTGCACTGAAGTGAAGGATTAAGTGAGGATTAATGCGTTTAAACGATCTTCATTACACCTCGGATGTATCCCTGACTGTGAAGAGTCACTGGTATCAAAACGATCCTCCTTGAGAAAACAATTTTCTTACCATGCTCTATCCAATGGCATTATCCCCAAACACGGCGTAAATATTTCTGGCTGTCTCCGCTGCAGTCAACCCTCTATTTAATGTGTCGTAAATATTTCGATTCCCCCACTTGGCAAATTTTCTAGCGTCCACAACTCCATTCCCTATCTCCACATTATAAAATGACAACATATAAACTCAAGTAGCAACAGTGTACTGCAAATAAAAAAAACGACAATCGATAAATAAACCCCCAGGAACAGGAATATTAACATGAAAAATTAAAACGCTAGAAATTACCGCATAAAACCTAATAATTGTTCACAGAAATTACAATCGTCCTGCATAAACCGCTTTGACTTCCCGATTTCAGTGCACTTTCTGATTCACATATCTAAAAACATGACAGTTTCCAACACAATTTCCGCGACGCGTATCACATGCTCTTTCTCTACTTGAATTACACGTTCAAGCAGTCCGCAAGATACGAAAATCAAAGTTGGTACCTTTGCCTTGTTACCTAGTCTTGAAGATTTTCATTTCAAAAAGACCGTATTTTACGGGAAAACAAATAAAGTCTGTGATTGATCGCTAGGAGGCAGTACTTAATGGGGATACTGATAATAAAAGAGCTTGTAGAAAAATATCTTGGGAATAATTTAATTATGTTTTCCGTGCTAACATTTGCATGAGTGGCCGTCCAGGTCTGCCGAGCGCTGTAGGCGAACTGGGTGCACTCAGCCCCTCTAGGCCAGTTTAGGGCATACTTGACTGAGAAGAAGCGACTCTGTTCACGAAAACTGACAACGGCCGGGAGAGCGGTGTGCTGACCGCGGGCGCCTCCACAGCCGCATCCACTGATGCCTATTGACTGTGGATTGCATGGCGGTCGGTTGGTGCCTTTGGGCCTTCCGAGTAGTGTTGGGATGGATTTCAGTTTAGTTTTTAGTTTTCTTTGAGTAATCTTACTTGAATTTAGGTGAACGCTGAGACAGTTAGCTTGTCAAGGCCACGCCACCCTTATTTAAATCCTGGAGGCCGTGGTCCATCTTCTGTGTCGGTGTTGTTGCCTCTAATTTTTCTTTAACAAACAGCGATGAGTGTGGTAAAATGAGGCTTTGCGGCAGATTTACATTTCTTATTCAATAACCCATGAAAAAAGTATATAACGACATAAACGGCATACGTGCGTCATCGTTAACGATTAGTCATTTCGTCAAGCCTCAACGTCTCACTTAATATTTCAATACTCTTACGATTTTCTACCACCACAACCATAAGTTCTTCCGTTTATTCCTACAGATCTTCAGATTTCAGTAATCTGATGCAGAAGACAGTTTGTATTAGATTACGATTGGAAACGGATCTCTACCTTTCAAATATTGATTTGTGGCTATGGATTGCAGAGAATGAATTGATAAGGATTCACCTTCAAATAATACTGAGCTAAACACACATTTCGAAGTAGTAAGTGTTTTGCTACACAACCTGTTCCTAAAGTGAAAACGTCGAGTGTAGTTGAACTAGCCAGAGAACCTAACATATTTTTGTGACAATGAATAATAGCAAGCATAAAGTATTTCTGACTATTGATACATATATTAGACTTACGTTTCATAACACTGAAGTATCAGCAGCTTCGATCAGTAAGTCGTAATGGTGATGAAACTATACTACCTTTGAAATTTGCAAATGAAAATCCCTCCCTACTATTATTCTCACAGACGTGAGCACTACCAGTGTTTGACCATCAAGGTTCTACTCAAACAATAAAGGTCCTTTTGTCCTTAGTAGAGAGTCATTTTCCAATCACAGTGGACAGCAACAGGACTTATATCCGTCTTTCCACAAACGTAGGTGGTTTGATAAGTGTTGCAAAAAAAGCAAAAAAATACTTGTTTCTTAAACAACTCATCTTACTTCTCGACAAAGTCCCTTTAGAAAGATACATGCTTGGTCCAGCGAACCGCCAGATTTTTCATCCTATTGGAAAAACAGGTTCTGTGAGATATCACAAAATAGTCATCGACTGAAACATTCACTTTCTCATTTGATGAAAATTTCTTTCTTGCAACCCAAAGTTTCAAGTTAGGGACATGGAATAAGTCACTGGGGAGTTAAGTCTGGTAAACAGTGTAGACGAGGAACCAGTTGACAGCATACACTTTCTCCTTTTTATCTCTAAAGAGTGGGATGGCGCATTATCCTGATGATAGACCAGCCATTTGTGTGCCAGTATTGGTTTTTTTCAGCCAACGTAGGTATCCAACGAACCAACAATGACGCATAATAGTGCCCAGTTATGCGTCTGTCTTTTTTCAAGGGTCTGTCCTTTCTCCAAGGATTTTTCCTGGGGAATCCAAAGAAACAGTGGCCATCATCTCACGAGTTGATAAAACGATCTTTGCCTTCTTCAGTGCACTTTCACCATCCTTTGCCCATTGTTTTGGTGGCCGTTTCGATTCTGGTTGAAGTGGTGGATACAGGCTTCATCAACAGTCACAAATCAGAGCAAAAGTCTTGCGGACTGCGAATAAATATCGCCAGACATTGTATTTAAATACTGCGCCAGATGCGCTTTTGGTTGACTGTGGGCAATCGCGGCACCCACCTCGCACACAGCTTTTTTATAGCCAGTTCTAACTTCAGAATATTATGCACTCGATCAGTTGAGATGCCTACAGTCTCAGAAACCTCACAAATTTTCATTCGGCCGTTTTTCATTACCGTATCATGGATTTTTTCAATGTCTTCCTTTGCGGTAAATTTATTTGGACGGCGAGGACACGCTTCGTCTTCAGAGCTTCTCCGACCACTTTTAAATTCATTAATTTAAGAATAAAGGTTTTTCAACGAAGGTGCAGAGTCCCCGTGAACTTCTGTTTTGATTTGTGCGGCAATCTAAATGGGAGTGTTTAATAACTGCACGAAACTCGGTTTTCCCAATTTTCAATGGCAGACAATACACTGACAAATTTAGACAGCTATCAATAATCAGCTGTACACTGCACATTGTTGAAGTTCTTTACACAATCCTTGAAGTAACCAAGCTTACCAACCATCAAGGAGCAATAAAAATGTTCAATGGTTTCATGGAAATTTACCAGACTCATTAAACCATCGTCATACAGGTGGCTTTCAGATAGGAAAATAGTATAGAGTTTATTAAGAGACGGTGGGACGTGTCACACCGTTTGTGTACTTCAGAAATGCATGTATTACTTTCGCTCCGTAGCCTCGTCCATGAAGTAGGCAAACCCAAAGCACAAGTTCGCGCATATGCTAGAGATATATTCTCGTTTCCTGACCGTGATAAGCATCACACATATTCGAAAGGACACGACTCAAAGAAGAAATTAGACAACTACCACTGTGACTACCTTTTCCCACAACAGTTGTCGAAGGATGTCATAAGTCGAATTTTCACGGTGCCACGTGCTGTGTTTTTATCGCTGCTACTCATACTGTAATTTAAATTTATGGATGCGCCTGTCCGGTCGCATCGGAAGATTGTAACAGTCACCT
This sequence comes from Schistocerca cancellata, assembly GCF_023864275.1. Taxonomy (NCBI): domain Eukaryota; kingdom Metazoa; phylum Arthropoda; class Insecta; order Orthoptera; family Acrididae; genus Schistocerca; species Schistocerca cancellata. The sequence continues at coordinate 239,250,946 of NC_064628.1, read as the reverse complement.
GTCAGCCCATGGTCAGCACGTGTTACATTAAAATTGCTTTTTATCGTTTTATTTCGAAACTCCGTGCTGGTCATAACTTCAATAAGCACAGCTTCACATATTTCATTTAATGTCGCGGTGGGCGGCAACAAATACGCTCATGCGGGGATTTCACATGATTATTCCATATTAATTAAATTCAGTTCAATTCACGCAGTTGTCACGGGGAGGTATTTCTCACAGCCAAGTTGTCACGGTTCTTCTAAATACTCGCAACATCACACTTGTTACGAGACACACATCTTAATTACAATTTACAATGACGAGTACTTAAAAAATCATATATGCATTATTTCTCGAACAACTACCAATACACACACAACCGGTGAAATTGAACAGTAATTCCCGCCGTAATACACATTACACTTTGAAATTCCCCTAGTCTTTAATCTTACGCAACCATTTACATATATTCGGGTCAATTATTTATTTATTTAATCTTACCTGATTAGGGTCATTAGACTCTCTCTTACAACGGAACAGGGCCTCACATATACCGCACGCTCCCTTTTTACATCACACTTGCCAAAGAAATAACATTTTCAATACGAAAAATAGTATTAAAATGACCTGAGTATCTACAGAGATAATGTCAGCAAATAATACTGACTATGAACTAATAAAGTTAACACTGGCAGTACTTTTAGTACTGCTGCTGCTTCCACTAATAATGATGACAGTAGAAATAATAATAATAACAACAACAACCTGCCAGGGTAGCTGAGAGCGCTAATACGGGTAGGCGCGCAGGCCCCTGATAGAATCCGCTCGGCGGATTAATAACGAGGACCGGTGTGCCGGCCAGCCTGGATGTGGTTTTTAGGCGGTTTTCCACATCCCCCTAGGTGAATACCGGTCTTGACCCCAAGTCCTGTTTCAGTTACACGACTCGCAGACATCTGGACTCGTTCACACTATTCCACGGATTACACTTGATGCGGACAGCTTCGGTACACTAACTCCGTCTCAGGGGGTATGGCGTGGTGGCACGAAGGGCATCTGGCCACCCCTTAACATTAACCTTGCCAAATACGTACCTAACCCTGCTGACCTTGCGAAACCGGATGATAACGGCACAAGCAAAAGAGGAATAATAATAATAATAATAATAATAATAATAATAATAATAATGACAAGAGTAAGAATGGTGATAGTGGCAGATATAAAAATAATTTATAGGTGTAAAAAATAGATTTCCTCTGAGTTCCTGGGAAAATAAATTTAATGTGACAGCACCAGTTAAGAGTATTCGAAAATGAAGAAGATTTGGTTGAAAAGATAGGTGTACAACGGTAACAAACGCATAAAGGGACAATTGTAGTCATTATTGTTGCTTCAGAAAGTAAGTCATTGTCTTCTGAAGCTGGCAATGTTATTCCAGAGTCGGGTTCCTGCTACTGAAAAAGACTTCAGAGGATTTTGCTATGATGGAAGCGGGTGGTTCTGCCATGTTGTTCAGACAAAAGCTTTAAGATAAGGGGGACAGTGCACGTTGACAATAATGTAAAGAATGGCAAACGGTAGACGGTTTCTTGGATGTTTCGCGAATACTTCGATAGACGTGGAACGCGTCAATTTATCTCAAGAAGTTATACATTTTTTCCAGTTACTGTACTGAAACATTCTGACCAAATACTCTTCTGCTCCATTTCCACTAGAAAAACTTAGAAATCGCATAGACAATTATACACTATGTCGCACTTCATTCTGTGTACAGTAGCTAGTTATTACGGGTATACAGTAGTGGCTACAAGCTACGGTGGTAGTACAATCGTTACACTAGAACCAGCGTACCCAGCGAAGGTGGATGGTACTGGATCCTTATGTGGGAGGGTGGCTGTTCAAATCCCTCTCTGACCATCCAGCATTAGGTTTTCCGTAATTTCCCAAACTAGTTTAAGGCTGCGGGCATGGTTCCTTCGGAAGGACATAGTCGGTTTCTTTCTGCATTCCTCTCCTCCCTGATTCTATGCCCCGTTTTTAATAACTTCACCGTCCACTGGATATTGCAACCTTGTCTTCCTTTGGTTTCCGAATCAGTAAGCACTATATTAATGGATCTTCGAGAGAATATACAATAAATACAGCAAAAACATTAATACTTCACATGAAACGCTTTCGCAGTTCCGAACACGAAAAACCATCAGCTGTATACGGGAATGACGACGACAACGAAAATTTGTGTCGTGCCGGGACTCTAACTTGGATTTCCCACTTTACGCGAACTGACGCCTTAAACTTCTTTTTTTACGGAAACTTCCTGGCACCGAAAGGAAGGGGTGGAGGCGAAGTCAGGTCACAACGTCCCGTTCCCTCCCCCAGGAACCAAGGAAAGCCTAGGGAACATAGAGTAGAGCTACATAGCACACAAGGGTACAAGGTTTATGCATGTAATTTCCTTTATTCGTTTTTCTTACTTACCTTTGCTATGTTTTATTTTATTATAATAGAGCATACAAGGAAACATACGTCACTGAGAAGCACTTTCCAATGACTAGGGAATAACCAGTACCAAAGGAGGAAAATGTGTGGATCAGCTCCTCATTACAGTAAAAACCAACTCCAGTTTGGGTTAAGAAAGACACTGCATATAAAATTAGAAAAGAAGGCTCTATTTTGGATTGTGGACTACAACACAATGTCTTTCATTAAGGAAGTGCTAAAAATCAAGGATGGTTCTCGCCGGCAGGAAACAATTTGTGAAGCGCGTGTCTATAAATCAGTTTCACAGACTACTTCTTCGTTCATGGTGGGAAGTATCCAAAGTCCAGAAAGAGCAGAGAGCGTGGAGGTATCTGATCGATTGTTGTGTGGGTAATTAAAGCCAGCACCTGTCGCACCAAGAAACAGAAACCTATCGCCGACCCGCACACCAGACGATGCTCATCTGTATCCAGAACATCGCATGAGACACACAATGCGATGTCTGCAACGTGAGTCCCGTGGAGGCGTGAATGGCATACTTGCTTCCCATTGACCTTAAGGTACCATCCAGACTGGACGACAGGCGAGGTAGGGAGCGCACATCGACCGCCAGACGCCACGGCAGTCGACGTGGGGATACTTCCCTTCAACCACATTGGGTTACCCAATCAGCAGAAGGAAGCCATAGACTGCGTTCGTGGACATCAAACACGTTGGCAGCATAGACGTACAGGCATAGCTCAGTTCAAGAATATATGTCGGAAGTAAAAGAAGGGCGGCGGGACGCCCGAAATCCGGACCGTGGCTGAAAGGGAGCGTGGTGCAAGGGCCTCCAGTAACAGGCAATAAGCTGGTGAGGCTCATGGAACAACGGAGCCACAACACCATCTGAGAGCTGACGAAAAGGGCTCTCGCTCTATCAGGGACGTGATAGTGGCCTAAAGCGCCCTTGCAACGCGGGAGGGTGAGTGGTTCAAAATGGTTCAAATGGCTCTGAGCACTATGGGACTCAACTGCTGTGGTCATAGGTCCCCTAGAACTTAGAACTACTTAAACCTAACTAACCTAAGGACAGCACACAACATCCAGCCATCACGAGGCAGAGAAAATCCCTGACCCCGCCGGGAATCGAACCCGGGAACCCGGGCGTGGGAAGCGAGAACGCTACCGCACGACCACGAGATGCGGGCGAGGGTGAGTGTCTCGTATCATATCTTGAACAGGACGCCGTGGCAAACATATGAATCCAATGCCGCTAGCATACGGTGGGCCACGGATGATGGAATGGGGAGTGTCTGTGCCACGTGTGGCATATTTGAAGCAAAATATACATTTACATATTGCATCTGTTGCAGAAGATCAAGGGCTCGTTAACGATGATCAAGGAGCCCAGCTGCTAATTAGGACAGTATGCGACGACAGTTGAGGGCAGTCCTGTACCGCAGGCTTCTCGCAAAATCGAATCCTAACCATCGAATAGTAGCAGCTACAAGCGATGGAGAGCACAGGAACCCAAGCCAGATTTACGGACGTCAAGGTAGCTACCAGAAGCTTCACTTTAGGTGGTACCCCTGACTTCAGCACCGCTACAAAGAACAAGAACGAGATCGTCTGCATCAGCAGTGTAGCAAAAGTCATGGCCCACGAGAGACAACCCAGACAGGCGTTGACGGAGGACGCAGAGTAGCGGTTCCATGGCAAAAGCATAGAACAGTGAAGAGAGCGGGCAGTCCTGACACAGTAACGGATCATGATGAGTCAGACAGCATTGTAGAGTAGTCGGGAGGCGCCTTGCGAAGTCAACGGTAGGATCGGGGTATCCCAGATTGCATTGCACCTCTTCCAGGGGCAACGGCTGCCAAACGTCCAGGCATACGATGAGTGTGAGCAAGAGTGATTTTGTTTCGATAGCGACAGAGAACAGTGCGGATGTTATTCGCACCTCCCAAAGAGGTTTGATCAGGGGAAACCACATACCGGACCATCCGTTTAAGCCATGCAGCCGACATCTGAGTAAAGATCTTTGTGTCACTGATGAACAACGTCAAATGGCGATAATCTCATATTTGTGATGTACACCAAGTCTAGTGTATGGGAATGAGAACACTGTCTAGGAAACATTCTGGGATGCGCACGTTAGGCGACATAAGGCCCCGAAAAACTTCGGTCCACACTGGCGCTAGTAGGGGCGAAATGTGCGATAAAACTCTAGTGTTAGATTGTCAGGACCAGGTGACTTGTTCATAGAACCTGCCTGAGTAGTATCACGGACTTCCTTCTCCTTAACATCGGTAAGTAGATCCATCATTTCATCCCCAAGAACTAAGACAGTCCGGAGACCGTTGTAAAGTTGGCAGGATGGCGACGTTGTGCAGAGTGCAGCGCAACATAATGCACATGGTGGGCAGACCCTATATCCTAATGCATATCTAAGCGCCAGCCATCATCAGTCAGAACAATGATCGATGTCCTCCGATGGCGGTGCCATTCCGCTTTCATGAGGTACATAGACGGACGCTCCAGTGCTAACCTATCGTGTGTGCGTGCCATAACAATATCTCCTTCATCGTAACGTTGAGAGGGAGTAGTGAGCTGTGTCTTGGCACGGTTCACCATTGCTTAAAGCTCTGGAGAAAATTGCATTATAGTACATTCCCATATAATGGTGCAGTAGCAGTCCTGGTTTAATAGAAACTCTGGGTTTGTCGCCGCCATGCTATGACCTCTGTTCCGTAACTAATCAAGGCCTTGCGGAGGACAGGTTTTGCACAGAGGACCCATTATGGTATGGCAGACTGATATCCACCACGACGCCGATGACACGCTGTCCACGTGATCTCGATGGGCTGTCAGCAGTAGGGTGAAGTAAGATGGATGGTGTTCAGTTTCCATGATCCCTGACTATGTCACAGTCTTTGGCGGCAGAGATTGATAGCGAAGGTATAGGCATCATTCTCAGAGAACGCAACAGGTCTGACTTCACCAGCCTGAGCCCCACAGACAATGTTGCAGTAGATGTGAACACGAACGAGGTGACTGGAAGAATGGCTAGTGAAATGTGTAAAACCTGGATGATCGCCACAAGGGTGAGTTGCTGTACAATTAACCCTACAACTGCGCACAGGGAGTGACGTGACAATTGGTCTTTGGGCAACTTGGTGGAGTTGAAGTCGCCTCCCATGATCAAGGCATCCTGTCGACCCAGGCTGAGAGGTGTGACCACCTCAAAGAAGAAAGTGGAACTTTGACAGGAGCCCGAACAAGAGGGAATTGACACACTAGGGCAGGTATTTAAACTTTGAAGCACTGCATTAAAAATGGTTAGTTCTGCTTTAATAATGCCCGAGAGGGAAAGAGAACGACTGCTCTACTCCATCATTTTGAAAGAAATTGAACCTTTTTTTTTTTTTTTTTTGGTGACCCGAACCAGATGTGGCATAGACGTTGATTATTCTGGTACCAACGGCCGGTTTGGCCGAGCGGTTCTAGGCGCTTTAGTCTGGAACCGCGTGACCGCTACGATCGCAAGTTCGAATCCTGCCTCGGGCATGGATGTGTGTGATGTCATTAGGTTAGTTAGGTTTAAGCAGTTCTAAATTCTAGGGGACTGATGACCTCCGATGTTAAGTCCCATAGTGCTTAGAGCCATTTCAACCAGTTGCTATCCTGGTACCACTAAACGTAAGAGCCATACTTCTTGGATCTGGGAGGCAGGCAAGTGCCTTAGAGAGGATACCTTTACGTAAGAGGATAGCTACTCCACTACCATTAGGGGAATCATGGAAGACATGTGCCATAATGCCGTAGGGAGCACAAAAAGTTGTAATATTCCCCTCCTGAAGGAAGGCAACGTCAACGTCTGCAACATTTAGCATATCAGGGAATAATGCCAGTTCATGGCGCACACACTAGTGGTATTTACATTGACTCTGGCTATGCGATAACTTTGAAAAGCTGCCATCGCCGGGGGGGGGGGGGAAGTAAACACGGGGAGATCCCCATTAGCCTCTTGTGGAAGGTCACACCAATGTGGCGGTGAGGAAGCCGAGTCCCCCATGGGCATCCCATCGCCGTGTACACCTACATCGATATCGTTCGCCTGGGAGACAAACATCTCACCTGGCCGGTTCATTGGAACTCTGTCAGAGGTGGGCCACAAGTAGCAGAAAGGGAGTCAACCGCATCAGATGCCGGTGGGGGAATTTTGACGGCGTCTGTATGTGGATGCTGACTGGAGACGGATTGGGGAGAGACGTCGCGACATCGGGTGCCAGGGTCTCGGAAGACAGAACAGCTGCAGTTTGCATGAAAATGCTGTGAGGCGACGCGGCCGTCTGGCTGCATTTATGTTTTGTCCACAGTTTTATTTTTCATCAGCCTTAACGCATTTCGATTTTCCGTCGTTTCTAAGGCACTGTTACGTCAGCCATATAAAAACATTAGATATAGCACTACTGCGCTATGTGGTAGGGAACACAACCCCAGTGAATGACCATTGGGAAGGTAACATTTTAAACTAGTCCTACCACAAGGCCTCTCTAACTCATCAAAACGATTAAAAAAATATAAAAGGGACAAATTAAGCGTCTCTCTGCAATTGAAGGAAACAGAATTCAGCATGATTCTGGCAACGCACAAAACTATCTCAAGTCAAGTAGGCTTATTATCTTGCTGTCAGTGACAGGCGAAAATTTTTAAACATTTTTTAACTACTGACTATCGATGTGATACATCTCCTTAGAAATTGTTCAGTAGAAGAGATTTGTTTCACATCAGCAGTGTTGAACAAGTGCTCATAGCTCTTAAGGTGTGCGTTAGAGAGCTCACGTTTACTGAACATGATTTTGTTGGTTTGGACCGTAACACTATCTGCCAAAATATGGAAAGTCAAGAGCTTGCAGTGCAAATAGTCCATTGTCAGAATTATGACAGGTATTTTCGCTTATAACTGTCGACTCCGTCGGTTCCATACCAAGGTCCCTAACTGATACATTTACCCTTCTCCATTTTCCCTGAAACTTTGTAACATCACCATGGAAGCACCTTGTATGTAGATGATACTGCAAGGTGATTTCACAACTCAATAAATGACAGAATTAACGAACAGCCCAACGACTACATAAACAGACTTGAATTTTTACGAAACGAGTGGGGGATTTAACACCACAAATCGCCAGTTAATATTGTTGCGGCATACATATAACATTAATTTATAAGCACAGACACCACACAAAATAAGAATTGGCATCTGGTGGAAAGAACTCACCCTACAAGCAAACGTAAAATATCTTGGAATTCACTTAGACGAACTTTTAAACAGCCAAAAAACATGACAGAAAAAAAGTAAGAAAAGGAGGGAATAGACTAAAGTTAGTACGATTTCTGAAATGTAAGACACGTAATGCGGAACCAGTGTCTCTTAATACACAAAATGTTTATTCGCATGTAAATTTAAACATGGAATACAAGCAAGAATAATGTTACCTAGTCAAATTAAGAAAATGTCTATAGACAGGATAATGCTACGAACAACTAGAGACCTGCAGCACTACTTTCCTACTGCTTCATTTCATGAAACTCTCAAAAATACGAAACTAAATTGCGCTAGATGTGGAGTCGATGGATTAAACCAAGCTGGACCCACGAAATCTCTTATTCATCACGAACCTATGACCTTTAACGATCCACACCTTCAGTTACATTTACACCCCAGTCACGTCATTCCTAAAGCTACATCACGCGTATTCAACCAACCACTTATAAACAATGAAGAAGTACTCGAGATCCTTCTTAGATCAGCTGCACCAACTATAAAGGGCTGTCAAAAAGTTTACGTTCGAAGCCCGCAAAGTCTAGAATCGGCATGCCAATCAGGAAACATCGCCCTTGACCGTGAGCAAATCATCCCAACGCCGCACCAGGTGAAGATGCCGTCTGTAACTGCCTCCTGCATATCCCTCGTCCGACAGGAATCGTCGAACCTGAAGGCATGATACTTGCATGGAGGGAGGTTAGCAGTATATGGCGGCTACTCTAGTGTCTTTCACTCGACATAGTTCATACTGCCGCATTTACCGCACGCATGTCGGAAAGACACAGATGCCGCATTAATCCCTTACCTACATGTTGGCGCTTCTGTACTCGGAGTCACGCTACGTTGCATGTACGCAGCAGCAACGCCCTCAAACTGAAACTTTGTGATCGCCCCTTATAGAACATGGAATGATCTCGTATTAAAAACAGGGTCCCTGACCACAGGAGTTGATAATAATATAATAATCTGTAGAAAATAATACGATTCAAAATGCCGTGACACAAGGCAAACAATCTCAGATAATTCCTACAGGGAAATGCGGAAGTGTTTCCTCAGCCACGGGACGAACGCCAGGATTAATCAGTAAGTTTCCTCCCTCCAACCTGGATAAAAACTTCATCCTAACCAAATATGTACCGAAATCAATAAAAATAAAGAGTGCCAAAAACAGCATTAAAAACAACTGGCTAAAAAGGGCTCCGCCCTAACCTAACACGCCATCTGTTTCAGAGATTGCGTGAAAAATAAAATAAATAATTTAAAAGTTCTCGGCGTCGAAGAAAGCTTGACTGGAGCAAGCGATACAGAGCTATACAACGAAGCAGCCACCATATCGTGACCACCGCCTCTCCGGCCTGCCTGCAGATTTGAAGCTTTTGAAACGTGGTACTACAGAAGAACGCTGAGGAGTAGGTGGGTAAATCCGACTACTAAAGAAGATATGGTGAATCAAGCTGAGAAGAACTACACGAGTTGCAAGGTTTTAATGAAAGAAGGATTTTTTTGCTAGGACATCCTACTAGATCAAAAAATGGTTCGAATGGCTCTGAGCACTATGGGACTTAACATCTATGGTCAGCAGTCCCCTAGAACTTAGAACTACTTAAACCTAACTAACCTAAGGACATCACACAACATCCTGTCATCACGAGGCAGAGAAAATCCCTGACCCCTCCGGGAATCGAACCCGGGAACCCGGGCGTGGGAAGCGAGAACGCTACCGCACGACCACGAGCTGCGGACCCTACTAGATTAAGCATTCGTCAGTTTGGTATTGGAGGGAACTGTAGGGGCGTAAAAACTGTAGCTGAAGACGAAAGTTCGACTACCGTAAGCAGATTCACGTAGGTTGCAATAGTTATGCAGAGATTGAAAAATGGCTCTAATTCGGCTCTTTCATTTCCTCACTATGAATTTTACCTTGCTGTGAATTGTAATATTTATTTTATTACTAAATTGCAGTGACTGGTTCCAATGACATCGATACAGACACACTCGTAATTTTTTTTGCTAAGTCACAACATCAGTGTTAAGTCTTTCGCGAATCGGTTGGCTCTTAGCCAGTAGCGGTTTTTCAAGCCATGTAGCATTCTTGTTCGAAGTTTACTTCGCCATTATACATACAGTACGTTGGAGTGCTAGGTCTAACCTGGCTCGGAAGGTAAGTTAAGAGAGCTACATTCGAGGCCACATGCTGTTCTGATAAGGTCACCTCCGTCTGATGGTAATCCGTGTTGAGCGGTAATTATTAAGTACAAGATGCCTCTTAAGATCAATAGTATTTGTAATCAGTAATGAAGTAAAATTTTTCGGTGCCATATTAGGTGGCTTTGTCTGCTAACGTCGCTCCGCACGCTAGTTTCCGCGCAGTGCAATATGTCTCCGGAGGGAACGATTTCGTAATTACTTGGAAGCTTATTACTGCATCATTTATAGCATCATTTCATTCCTTATTGTCTTTAATTATTCGATGTTAAATGCTCATGGAATTTAACATTACTTTTGTAGTGATAATTATGGATTACAGATCCATTGATATTCTCTTGATTCGAAGGAGAAGTGTCGTTTGGATTATCACTGCGAGGTTGCAAACCGTGTCAGTTGCATTTATATGCGATTGCGATTGCTGTCTTTCTCTGGGTATTACAGTGATGAATTCTTCTCGGGTTATCAGCCGAGTGGTGGCGTCGTCTTGTCGCAACTTCCCCAGAAGATGACGGGTACGAAAATCATCGAAACGTTGCGACAAGACGACGCCACCACTCGGCTGACAGAATTCATCGTGTCAGTTGCCTTCATAAGTAAATATATATAGTCCAATAACATTAAAGTGACCACTTTTCATGAGCCTCAGTAGCCATTTCATCCAGTGCGGGAGTCTAGGAAGAGAGTCATTGTGGTTTTGCAAGGTGGAGAAGTGCCGACACTAGTGCCGTGGCCAGCTATGCTACTTTCTCGGTGGAGGCTCCATGGCCCGAACAGCCCTATCGAGGTGGTCCTACAGAGTCTGTATTGGCTTTAAATCAAGAGAGTCTGGTAGCCAGGGGCGTACGATAAACTCTTCCTGGCGCTCTTCGAGCTGTGTGACACCTAGCATTGTCCTCCTGGTAGATGCATCATGACGAGGGGGAAAAAGCCCTTAATGTCAGAGTGGGCGTGGTCCCCCAGGATAGGTACATATTTGTGTCGATTCATTGTGCCTTCCAGACTGACGAGATCACCCAGAGAGTGCCACGAAAACATTCCCAAGACCATAAACCTTTGTCCTGTACCATTCCGACGATTTCTGCAGAGCCGTTCACGCCAAAGTACATCTGTCCTATGGGGCATAAAAACGTAATTCATCTGAAAGGCCACATATCGCCAGTGGACGTCCATTGGCAAATTATAGCCTTCATTGCCGATGAACAGCAGTCAACATGGCTGCACGAACCAGACTCCTGCTGCGAAGGTCTTTACGCAGCAATGTTCGCTTAACCGTCGCTGATGATTCACTGTTGGTGGAACCTTGGTTCATCTCGGCAATCAGTTACCCAACAGCTGCACATCTCCGCAGCCATTGTTCGCCCCTATCATCTATGGCCTGTGATGCACCAGAGTTGCCTCGGCACTGATTCTGGATAGCGCTACTTTGCTACGCAAGTACAGTTTAACCACGGCAGCACGCAAACAGTTTACAAATTTACCCGTTTCGGGAATGACTTCACTGTTGGTTAGAAAACAATTATAACGACCTTTGGACGGCAGATAAATGCCACCGTTTCCTCATTAAGACGACGACTGTGCCGTACCAGTGAGCGGTCACCTTCTTTTGCTGTGGATCTCAAGTCTGCCATTCACATTCTAATAAATGACTACTCAACTGCAGGGTAGACATTGAGAATCCGTGTGTATTATAAAAACGTTTATGTGTGTGTGTGTGTGTGTGTGTGTGTGTGTGTGTTTCCCGCATCTCCTCCAACCAAACTTGGTGCTCGTTTACTTCACTGTCTGACAACAATCACCTGTCTAATATAGTTCAGGAGATATGACGACATAAACACTGAGATGTGTGAAAAATTGCCGTATCAAGCATCAAGTTATAATACATTTATTCCTTACTGCTAACTCACTATTACAGTCGAGTCAAATTAACGGAATCCCTGACACATGGCAGCGCTTTCGACAGTTCAACAGCGAAGCACAAACGTCTGTAGGTGCAAACAGTAGCCGACTATGGAACTATGAAGAGGCGTTTACAAAATCGCGTCGCAGACAGGCGAAGCAGCATCGCCCAGCGTACAGTAGCCATCTGGCAGCATGTTTCTTAATTTGGAATGTGCACTTATAGGAAATTTTTTGGACGACTGTTTCATAATTGCAAAGGTGTTTTCTCGATCAGATGGAATTTTTTGATACTTCATTACACAGTCCAATTTTTTGTTTTAGTTTCTAATAGAAAATTGACAAAAATGAATGCTCGGGCAACGCCGAGTTTGTCAAGCAAGGTATAAATAATGGTCAGTACAAACTCGATGCATGCTAGCTAGGTTTCAGGGTCTGGATCAGATAAGACTCCGTACAAAGTGCTGGTGGACGCTGATACTGCGAATGGAGTAGTCCTGCTTCACTGATCTACTACGGAAATATGTGTCATTGAAAGTTAAGCAGTTATTGAACGACCTTTCACCAGGTTAATTATTTTTGCATTCTGAATTTGTAGTTAATACAACCGGGCAGACAGCTCAATAACACATGTGCACCCTACAAGCGGGAAGCTGGCACACGTACTGAAGTAACTTGTTGCTTTTATAAAAGTATTTATTCCTGTAATACATACGATATTTCGATATGCATGCCCATTGTTTCCGTTTCCCTGAATTTTCATAAGTTTACTGTATGTGTCTATTTTCCAATGCGATTTCTAGTCACGGAACGTTGCTAGCTTTGTCCTCTTGGGCATTACGTATTCCTATTCTGAATATCACCGCCGTAACCCGCCTCTGTGGCTAACGTACGCTTGTACACTAGCGCTCGACTCGGGAGGTAAGATCACTCCGTCGTCAGGCCACTAGTGGCCTACCGGGACCATCCGACCGCCGTGTCATCCTCAGTGGAGGATGCGGAGAGAAGGGGCGTGGGGTCAGCACACCACTCTCGCGGTCATTATGATGGTATTCTTGACCGAAACTGCTACTATTCGGTCGAGTAGCTCCTCAATTGGCATCACGAAGCTGAATGCACTCCGAAAAATGGCAACAGCGCATGGCGGCCTGCATGGTCACTCAGCCAAGTGCCGACCACGCCCGACGGCGCTTAACTTCGGTGATCTCACGGGAACCAGTGTATCCACTCCGGCAAGGCCGTTGCCCCGAGTCGGGAGGTAAGCCGTTTCAAACCACCAGACTTGCGCCAGTGTTCTGGTTGAAATACCGGACCTCTCCTCAATGCCTCAAGAAGAGAGAGCATGTGACACATTTGATCATGATCCGTCCATTGGACGTTAAGCTGGGTGGAACACTTGGTGCTATTCGTGAGGAGTAGGCTACGTATCGGCATCGGGTTTCACCCTCTCCATTCTCGCATCATCATCGTCATCATCATCATCATCATCACACACACACACACACACACACACACACACACACACACACACACAAACACACACACATGTAGTACTACACATAGTGTGTAATGGATCATGATGTAAGTAAAAATATATATATATAATTGCTATATTAGGGATTCTTTATCAGTACCTTTGAAAGCAGTCCGTGCTTCTGAAACACAGAAGATGAACAATCTTTCACAAGACAAACTAAGGTCGATAGCTGTCTCAGACAAATCTTCGGAATGGACAGCACAAGTCGCGGTAACGTCTTGGTATTTCTCTCCAGAGCGGTGTTTCCTTCACTTTTTCATCCGCCCCTTACGTACACTCAAACACTCAGACCTAGGCCACATCCATCGACGTCTCTGCAACTCTGAGAACAGGACCGAGCCGAATCCCGTTAAGATATTGCGCGTTCCCCACGCCTCTCCTGCCCAGCGGCCCCGTATGAAGAAACCACATGCGTTATTAGGGGCCACGGCTTATGGGGTTCAGCGGGGATTGGAGCGGTGTCCATTAGGCGCCCATACAGCGACTGCCCTGCCACCTCCGGCCGTTCCTTCTCCTTCCCAGCCCCCGGCGTCCGTTATAAGCTTCTTGCCGCGCGTGGCCCACAGCCGCACATCCATTATTCATAACGGCGCTTCTAAAACAAGAACACCGAGTCCTCTTTCATTTCCCCTCCAGCACAGACTTGGCACCAGTATCCGTGTGGCGTGACCGGTGGCGCACAACCCACAGGCGGCGTGGTCAAAGCCGCCGACACATGAGGAGGCGACGCGATACGCTGCTCGGATGTGACTACCGGCGCAGCGGCGATTCCCAGGGAGGGCGCTCCTTTGCCGATCCGCTCCCGTAACTGCCGTATATAAAATAGGAGCACGTCGCCGTCGGGGGCCGCCACCACCGGTTTCGCGAGAGATTCGGTGGCGTCGCAAGCTGCCGCCACCCGTTGAGGCATTCTGTAGCATGGGTACCCATAAACGTTAAATCTGGGAGCCGCAAACAAATGGAACTGAAAAGAAAAGAGCCTCTCTGACGAAGAGTAATAGTTGACATTGATAATAAATTATCTTTATCTCACAAAACCAACTAGGATGAACTTTAATTTTTTTTAAGCAGTTAATCCTGGCACTATCATCTACAGCCATCTTTTTAAGTTCTATTAACCTGTTCCGTAACTAAAAAGCTTTCGTTCCTCCGCCTTTAGGTTTTCTTGATCGCTTTCCTTGGATTTATACTGAAATAGTTTTTAGGACATCTCTCTTCCTGCATTCTGTTTACATGTTCATTCCAATCGTGCTTATATGTGCCGATTTTTTTCTGTTACTGCAAATATTTTAAGCTTATTTTTAACATCGTTGTTTGTTCATCTATTTTATAGTTTACATCATTTAACTGATCCGAGGAATTTAATTCTGACGTCACTACCCGATTTACGTCGTTAATGTTTCCTATCAAATCTTCTGATCCTTAAAGTAACAATGGAACACTAATGTTTTACAGAATTTCACTAGAGTTTCCTTAATTTTCTTTCCGTTAATGTTCTTACAAGCGCTAAAATAATTATTTTTTCTTTCGTAATCGATAACTGGCAAAGCTAACGAAACGATTACCTGTGTGCATGTAGGTCCAACATTCAATTACAGATTAGCTTCCATTCCCTATTGGCAGTGCTAAATTCTCCAGCTGCTGAATAATACCGAATAATTTGTAGGTACTATCGCAGATAAAGGAGCGGATATCACTTAAGACATTATTGCCACTCATTCTGCTGTCATACAGATTACTCCAAAGAATATAAATGCGTCTTCTCACTTTGAGAGCTACAGTTATTTTGAGAACGAAATCTTGTGTTTAATTACGAACTAGTATTAAAATGAGAAAACTTTAGAGTAGGACTCAATGTCTAGGGAGAGGAAGTAACTAACTTCGAGGTTTGCCGATCACACAAAAATTCTCTTAGAGACAGCAAAGAACTTGGAAAAGCAGTTGAAAGAAATGGACAGAGTCATGAAAGGAGGACGTAAGATGAACATCAACAAAAGCAAAACAAGGATAATGGAATGCACTCGAATTAAACGAGGTAACGTTGAGGGAAGTAGATTAGGAAACGGTCATTTAAAGTAGTGGATAGGTTTTGCTATTTGGGCAGCAAAATGTCTGGCGATGGTCGACGTAGAGAGGATATAAAATATCGACCGGCAATGTCAAGGAAAGCGTTTCTGAAGAAGTTAAATTTGTTAACTTCGAATATAGCTTTAAGTGTCAAAAAGTCTTTTCTGAAAGTCTTTGTATGGGGTTAGCCATGTATGGAAGTGAAATATGGACGTTAAACAGTTTAGACAAGAATAGAATTGGGGAGGAATTTGTGATACTACTCGACTAGAAGAAGGGATCGTTTGTTAGGACATACTCTGAAACATCAAGTTATCACCAGTTTCTTACTGGAGGGAAGTGTATGTGTGGGTTTGTGTGTGTGGGGGGGGGAGAGGGTAAAAACTGTAGAGGGCGACGAAGAGATGAATACAGTGACCAGTTTCAGAAGGATGTTGGTTGCAGTAGTTACTCGGAGATGAAGAGGTTTTTACAGGATAGAGTAGCATGGACAACTGCATCAAACCAGTCTTCGGGCTGAAGATCACAACAGCAACAATCAAATGTGATTTATTCTCTTTTTTATCGAACTATTGACATCAAATTGTATTATCGTCAAGCGTCAGTTAACAACATAGCGACATATCTTGGAAAAGTCATTAATACTTCCGTCTCTCTGACAGAGAATAACAAACGAATTAAACGTGTAAAGTAAGGTCTGCTATATAGAATAATCACGTATGATGTACTCAGAGAAAGTTTATAAAATGTCAACTCACGGCAATGCTTAATCCGTCATAAATCTCATTCCTATAAATGTATAATCATAAGTTTATCAGCCACTATAAACGTCACTCATCAACCTCATAACTGCGAATGTATAATCTAGAAGTTCAAAAAATGGTTCAAATGGCTCTGAGCACTATGGGGCTTAACATATGAGGTCATCAGTCCCCTAGAACTTAGAGCTACTTAAACCTAACCAACCTAAGGACACCACACACATCCATGCCTGAGGCAGGTCTCGAACCTGCAACCGGAGCGGTCGCGCGGTTCCAGACTGCAGTGCCTAGAACCGCTCGGTCACACCGGCCAGCTCTTGAAGTTCATTACTAACCTGAAATGTCACTTTCCAACACTACCAGCGTTGTCAGTATAGCACAACAGACTAACTTTGATTCACAATATACACTCCTGGAAATGGAAAAAAGAACACATTGACACCGGTGTGTCAGACCCACCATACTTTCTCCGGACACTGCGAGAGGGCTGTGCAAGCAATGATCACACGCACGGCACAGAGGACACACCAGGAACCGCGGTGTTGGCCGTCGAATGGCGCTAGCTGCGCAGCATTTGTGCACCGCTGCCGTCAGTGTCAGCCAGTTTGCCGTGGCATACGGAGCTCCATCGCAGTCTTTAACACTGGTAGCATGCCGCGACAGCGTGGACGTGAACCGTATGTGCAGTTGACGGACTTTGAGCGAGGGCGTATAGTGGGCATGCGGGAGGCCGGGTGGACGTACCGCCGAATTGCTCAACACGTGGGGCGTGAGGTCTCCACAGTACATCGATGTTGTCGCCAGTGGTCGGCGGAAGGTGCACGTGCCCGTCGACCTGGGACCGGACCGCAGCGACGCACGGATGCACGCCAAGACCGTAGGATCCTACGCAGTGCCGTAGGGGACCGCACCGCCACTTCCCAGCAAATTAGGGACACTGTTGCTCCTGGGGTATCGGCGAGGACCATTCGCAACCGTCTCCATGAAGCTGGGCTACGGTGCCGCACACCGTTTGGCTGTCTTCCGCTCACGCCCCAACATCGTGCAGCCCGCCTCCAGTGGTGTCGCGACAGGCGTGAATGGAGGGGCGAATGGAGACTTGTCGTCTTCAGCGATGAGAGTCGCTTCTGCCTTGGTGCCAATGATGGTCGTATGCGTGTTTGGCGCCGTGCAGGTGAGCGCCACAATCAGGACTGCATACGACCGAGGCACACAGGGCCAACATCCGGCATCATGGTGTGGGGAGCGATCTCCTACACTGGCCGTACACCACTGGTGATCGTCGAGGGGACACTGAATAGTGCACGGTACATCCAAACCGTCATCGAACCCATCGTTCTACCATTCCTAGACCGGCAAGGGAACTTGCTGTTCCAACAGGACAATGCACGTCCGCATGTATCCCGTGCCACCCAAGGTGCTCTAGAAGGTGTAAGTCAACTACCCTGGCCAGCAAGATCTCCGGATCTGTCCCCCATTGAGCATGTTTGGGACTGGATGAAGCGTCGTCTCACGCGGTCTGCACGTCCAGCACGAACGCTGGTCCAACTGAGGCGCCAGGTGGAAATGGCATGGCAAGCCGTTCCACAGGACTACATCCAGCATCTCTACGATCGTCTCCATGGGAGAATAGCAGCCTGCATTGCTGCGAAAGGTGGATATACACTGTACTAGTGCCGACATTGTGCATGCTCTGTTGCCTGTGTCTATGTGCCTGTGGTTCTGTCAGTGTGATCATGTGATGTATCTGACCCCAGGAATGTGTCAATAAAGTTTCCCCTTCCTGGGACAATGAATTCACGGTGTTCTTATTTCAATTTCCAGGAGTGTATATTCCGGTAATCAGTTACGCAATAAACGTAAGTTACCCGGACACTTAATAAACCATAGAGGATTCACGGAATCATACGTTCTGTCATTTCGATTTTAACGATTTTCGCTTGATGAATTACTATTTTAGGAGCATTAAATCTATTGCGACTTCCTTAGTAATCAATAACAACGTCGTTGAATGACAGCTACAACATGCGTAATTATTCCAAGGAAAAACGTCTCGTCTGCAGTATTTCCGTAATGCTTTTCTTTTGCACTTTGCCTCCACTCAGTTATTATGGATGCTTCATATAGCAGAAACGTACAACGCTAGGGACATGAGGCGTAGAAAGGAACATCGCGTTTTTTCTATAGTTCCACAGATGTTCTGAAAATTTTCCGTTTGTATTTGATACGTTTAACATTATAAAATAAATGTCGCAAGCCAGGTAGTTAAAACCTAGGCCTTCTTTCTCAAATATTTTGCTTTCTATCACTATTACTTATTGAACCTATAGGTATGTTGAAATTATAATTTTGACGAATTCGGATTAATTTAAAAATAATTATTTATAATTACTCTTTTGAAGTGGCTGTTATAGTCTGGTTGTCAGCATACATTAATTTTTTGTACCATTGTTCTTATCTAAGTTGTAATTTTTTTGTTTCATGAAACTACTTTTTCACCATATCGTTTTTAATACGTATATTGAACAAAACTGAGGTAAGACTGCTACCTCTTTGATTGATCATGATGGCTTTCTTTCTTATAGTGTCCCCTGTGTTTGTTCCAAATGGAGCTTTATTCTGTAACATTTTAATTGATTCAAATAGATGCTCGGCCGGCCGCGGTGGTCTCGCGGTTCTAGGCGCGCAGTCCGGAACCGCGCGACTGCTACGGTCGCAGGTTCGAATCCTGCCTCGGGCATGGATGTGTGTGCTGTCCTTAGGTTAGTTAGGTTTAAGTAGTTCTAAGTTCTAGGGGACTGATGACCACAGCTGTTAAGTCCCATAGTGCTCAGAGCCATTTGAACCATTTTGAGTGAACTAGATGCTCGATGGAACTTTGCATATTTTATTAACTACTTGAAACATTTTGTAATCTGGTTTGAAAAAGTTTATTATTGCTGTACGACATACGGTCGTGGCTATAAGCCTATTATCTAGCACTGAACTGATTCTAAATATAAGAACCAAGGAATGATAAACATATCAAATTCTTGATCTATTGATTCTTAACTTAAACTGCAAAAGTTATCCGTCCTACCAATTTTCACACTATTACATGTAGATTTTTTAAAAAAATTACTAAGACACCATTTATAGTAACTATGATTAAACATAGAATTGAGTAGAGCTGTTCTAAGGAATAGATTTTTTTCTATTATCTACTCCTAAGGAATGCATCAGGTTTTTTCTCCTATGTGAAGGTTGTAACATGGTCTAAAATGGCTGAAAAACTAAACTGAGTTTGCTCATTCAGTAATAAGTGTGATAAAAAGTATCCAGACACCTGGCTGAACATGACTTCCAAGATCGTGGCGCCCTCCATCGGTAACGCTGGAACTCAACATTGTGTTCGCCCACCCTTAGCCTTGATGACAGTTTCCACTCTCGTAGGCATACGTTCAATCAGGTGCCAGAACGTTTCTTGCGGAATGGCAGCCTATTATTCACAGAGTGCTGCACTGAAGAGAGGTATCGATGTTGGTCGGTGAGGCCTGGCATTAGGTCAGCGTTCCAAAACATCCCAAAGGTGTTCTATAGGATTCAGGTCAGGACTCTGTGCAGGCCAGTCCATTACAGGGATGATGTTCTTGGGTAACCACTCTGCCACAGGCCGTGCATTATAAATAGGCGCTCGATCGTGTTGAAAGATGCAATCGCTATCCCTGAATGGCTCTACAACAATGGGAAGAAAGAAGCTGCCTAAAACATCAATGTAGGCCTGTACTGTGGTACTGCCACGCAAAACAACATGGTGTGCAAGTCTCCTCCATGACAAACACGACCATAACATAACACCACCACCTCCGAATTTTACTGTTGGCACTACACATGCTGGAAGATGATGTTAACCGGGAATTCACCATACGCACACATTACCATCGGATCGCCACATTGTGTACCGTAATTCGTCTCTCCACCAACGTTTTTCCAATGTTCAGTCGTCCAATGTTTAAGCTTCTTACGCCAAGCGAGGCGTCGTTTGGCATTTACCGGCGTGATGTGTGGCTTATGAGCAGCCATTCGACCATGAATTCCAAGTTTTCTCTCCTCCTGTCAAACTGTCATAGTAGTTGCAGTGGATCCTGATGCAGTTTGGAATTACTGTGTGATGCTCTGGATAGATGTCTCCCTATTACACACTACGACCCTCTTCAACTGTCGGCGGTCTCTCTCAGTTAACAGACGAGGTCGGCCGGTACGCTTTCGTGATGTACGTGTCTTTTCACGTTTCCACTTCATTACCAAATCGGAAATAGAGGACTTAGGGATGTTTAACAGTGCGGAAAAACGTATGTTTTTGGAGGTGTTCGGGTACTTTAGATTACGTAGTTACAATCATCTGTTTCTTAACTTTTAATATTTCTGAGAACTGAATGAGGTTTGCTCCCTTTTCCTCTGTGTATACTACTTCTACATCAATTATGTACTTGGGGTTTTAGTTCCAACAGTGTTCAGCAAAGGATGAATCTGGCTTATTTAATCTCTAGCTGCTCAGGTTTTCTCTCAGCCTTGTACAGACTGACCTTCCAGAAGAGTAACACTCGTCGCAGATGACCTTATAGATTCCAATTTTCATGATGCATTAAAGAAATATCTACCTGATGTCTGTGGGACAAGAAAAACTCAGTGAAATCCTTCGCATTTAAAATGTTATTTATGTGGTTTGAAGTTTTATCTATAAAAGATAGACTGCATTTCGATCTATCTATGTTGTTCACTGAATACTGTAGGGGGTCTATCTTCTTCAGTGTTTTGTTGAGACTTATGTCAATACAAGGCAAAAAAGTGTTTCGTTTGGATAATACCACTTAAGCTTTTTATCGCCCATATCAGGTGTCGCGGAATTCCATTTTCTTATAATATTAGCAAGAGTTTTGTCCTATTTAATCTTGGAAACGCTTTGACATAGTCGATGAAAGTCTGTGTGTTTCGTTATTAAATTCCCTTCCTCTATTTATCAGCATCTTAGAAGAGAATGTATTACCTCTTAATATTCATCCAAATCTAAATCCACTCTGGTTTTCAGTTAAAATTTTTCTGTTTTTGGTCTGAACGTCAGCGGTAAAATTCTTAGAAACAGTTTATATAGAGCAGTTAAAGCACTTGCACCCATATAAATATTACATATTTTCTGATCTGCTTTTCTTAAAAATTGAGTGCACAACTGCTATGACCGGATTTGCTGTATTCACACTTTCTCCCACCATTAATTTACGACACGTAAAAATCTTGATTTAATGACAACTCTGCCGTATTTTAATATCTCACAGTTAACACCATCTATACTAGCTGTCTTCCTTTTTTCACATTGTAAATAATCTGCTTCTAATTCCGCTAATATTTGTAAATCTACCCATTCCTCACCTTCATATACTTTTTCTTGGTCAATTTAGATTAGATCATAGCACAACTATTGACAATGTGCTTCCCATTATTTTGCATTGATTGTGTTAATGCTTAATGCAGTTTTTCTTGTCTGTATAAATCTTATAGGAAACTGCTTGCTGTCAATGAATCTCGGTTTATAGATTACTCATATATCTGTCCCAACTTGCTCTGTATGCTTTTTTACATTCTCGTTTAGCAGCTGCTATTTTTCCATTATATTCTGCTCTAAATTCTAGCGTTTGTTTTTGAAGATACTTTTGATATGCTTCATTTCTCTCTTATTATTTTTTACTTCTCTGCTCCATGTACTTAACCCCTTCTTATTCCATCTTTTAAGGAAACTGGTTTGTGAAGACAAAGGAAAATCACGAACAATTTGTCTGTTTTCTAAACAGTGTAGGTCAGAGAATAAGACTTCTGCACCCATCTAATGCTTACCATCTGTAGAGGCACTACCGTTTGGAATAGAAAAAGTCAGTTTTGGGGCAACATTTCTGAGTGCACAAGTTACAGCCAGGTGCGGGCCTGTTTACAGTGAGTTACGTTCACCAGCAGTTGTGAAGTAAAATAGAGTCCGCAGGAACGTAGAACTGCCGGAAAAAGTACACGCCGCAGTTTGCATGGCGCAAGTCACAGACAGAAGGGGGCCACTGGCCAAGTTATGAGTACTTGATGGGGAGCGGAGCGTTTAGCAAAACAGAGGTGCACAGACGCATATAAATAGGTGCCGGTTCACAAACAAAGCTTTCAAGAGTGCAGCTCTCCTGGACAGCGGGGCGTGTGACACCACCGGCTACAGACAGCAGCAGATGGGGCACCACCGTTCCAGTCCACGGTGGGTCGCTGGTTCGACCCTCTGAGGCCGACGCGGGGTCCATAGCCAGCCAGCGGCGGGCCACTCCACGGTCCACAACTACGGGCAGTCGTCACGGCTCCCAACACGCACCGAAGACATCCAGGGCAAGGGCCGCAGATTCAGCTGCCAGATCGGGGGCGCTTGTTGTCGCCATGATCTTAGTCACGCTGGCGAGGAAGCATGCCGCTGGTTTCCCGGCAAGTGGGGCTGAGGCAAGTGGGCACGGAGGCCGCTGAGTCGGCTGCCAGCGCATCCTGACGTCGCCACAGCTCCGCGGCTGTACAGGACCAACACACCACAGGGCGTTGCATGGGTCGCTGAGGAAGCCATTCCATGCCAAACCATTTTGCAGACAGTGCAGTGGTGTCCTCAGCATTGCAGGACCCAATGACGCAGACCGAGGGGAATGTGGCACTCTCGTTGGAAACAATAAATCTCTTGAAAAGCTCGGATGAGTCTTAATATGGTGCCCTCTACCTATTCCTACTACACATCTTTTAACCGATGTTTTGGGAAGAGTTTGAAGTGTGAGGCACAGCTTTTTGTCTTACACTTTTCTCTGAATGGTATTTTGAGTTCCAAGTGAAATAAAGCATGTTAATACTTTAACAATAAAGTAGGAGCCTGATTTTTTTTTAAGTTCTTTACACTATTATGTTTAAATTAGACTTTTAAAAAGATGTTGCTGTCACAAATTACGGTTCAAAAATGTTTACTAATGTTTATCAAACATTTCAGTAATTAACTGATAGTTTTTCTTTAAAAAATCTTTCATCTTCAAATTTAAGTTGTAAGAGTACTTTGCTTTTCATATGCGTACATTTAAGGCAGTATAAAATATTTCAGGGTTCTATCTTACATAGGTTAAAAAAAATAGGTAACAGAACATAAAAAAGTGATCTGCGAAATTAAAGGGATAGCTTGTTTCTATACCTGCCCTGCATATCATCATTGCATTCCAGATCCATATTCATCTTGTTCATGATGTTGTTCTCCCTTCTTTTCTTTTCCAAGCTGCCAGACGGGGTGGCCGATCGGTTCTAGGCGCTACAGTCTGGAACCGCGTGACCGCTACGATCGCAGGTTCGAATCCTGCCTCAGGCATGGATGTTTGTGATGTCCTTAGGTTAGTTAGCTTTAAGTAGTTCTAAGTTCTAGGGGACTGATGACCTCAGAAGGTAAGTCCCATAGTGCTCAGAGCCATTTCAACCATTTGAACCATCTTTTCCAAACTACTTCCTATTCATGCTTCTTTTGTGGTTTCAAACACCAATCTGTCTGCTTCAAAGCCAGTATCCAGTGACAACTGAAGTCTTTGAATATTTAGTCCACCAGGCATGCCGATCAATGCCATAACCGTATCTATTGACCTTGCACCATCATAGAAACATAGCAGACCATCCAGTCCACATATTTTCAGTAGATTTAATCCTATCGAACAGTTTTTGGTATCCATTCCTATACGCACTTGTTAAAACTGTCATTTCTGTTATGAATCCTACAATGCAAATACTTGTCTCACTAAGACGTTGGACACTAAAAAGTGAACAAAGGAAAGCAAGTGAGAACAAAATTATGTTTTTAACAGAAATGTCTGCGTGACACGGGGCATCGTCGTGTGTGCAGACACTTTTAAATATCTCTAATTTCGGAACTTCCTTCTGTACAGTTTCCTTGAAGTAAACTTTTTCTTGTTGAGATAACTACAGACACAAAGAAAAAAAGGAAAAAATCGAGTTTTTTGACGCTTATTCACATACCTGTCCCATTAAACCTCGTTGTCAGTGCCTCAAAAGCTGCCTTCTGAACACTATTACAATATCCCGTTTTTCATTGATTTCTTCATTGGTGGGTTTCATTAGTAACTGTTCATTTATACCATTTTCGCACAAGAAGAGTTGTATGCTTCTATCTTCTACTAAACGTGCTTTGAATATCGTTCCTTTATTTTTTTATCATTACTCTTCCATGCTGTTAAAGTATTCATTCTCGAAATTAGTAAATAATAGTTGAAACTGATGTCTCTTCCCCGAAAATAAACTCTTTTCTGGATATCCTCGGTTTTCACTACCCGTAAATTTAATTCAAATAGAAATTTCCCTATTTACAAATAATCTCTTTTTTCAGTGTGTTTGTGTGTTCCGCTTCTGTAAGAATGGTCCCAGTATGGTAATTGTCTAAGTTCTCTTAAATGTTTCTTTTTAATCTGCCTCACGTCGAGGAAGAGCGCCGTAACACCAAGCAAACAGCTGACACCTGTTTTCAACAAGTGAAGGTCATCTCGCGGAAGAAGAGGTGTTGGCGTGTGTTATCACCCTCCGATATACCTAAGATTACATGGATTTAATCGTCTTTAGCAACGATAATAACGTAACATCAGTGGTCGAAATCGAAAATTGTAAATTATTAGTTGGTTCTTTGAATTTGAATCTGATATCGTCACAAGAAGACTCATCTTTTTATGTTGAGAATTTTGGAGCTCTTGAAGTATGAAGTAAATCGGCGAACTACAGTTCAAGGCAAGAGCAGAGATAATATCCGAATGTATAAGCGTATACTTCGTACATAAATTCATTTTTAGTCCCAGTTAGCAACAAAATTTTCCAAGAATTAATGTACTGTAGAAATCTGTTCTTGCATCACGGCAACCTGGCATATTCTCCTCTCTGCCCTCCCCTCAACAATAGGTGTAGTACAGACTCCTCACCTCATTGTTTCCCTAGCACATTCATACAACGATAGTGGTGACAAGCACAGAACCCGTCAGCAGTACATGTGATATCAGTCTTCATAACAATTTTTTACGAAGTGATTGCATTTTAGAACAGCATGGCAAGTAAAAGCAAAGTTTGATCGGTGGAAGAAAAACTGAAATCGAGAATGGAGGTGGAAAGGGTGTCGTCAATTTGGTTCAAAATGGCTCTGATCACTATGGGACTTAACATCCGAGGTTATCAGTCCCCTAGAAATTAGAACTGCTTAAACCTAACTAACCTAAGGACATCAAAGACATCCATGCCCAAGGCAGGATTCGAACCTGCGACCGTAGCAGTCGCGCGGTTCCAGACTGAAGCGCCTAGAACCGCTCGGCCACCAGCGGCCGGCGTAGCGTCGATTTGGCTTTGTAAATTCCACAGTCCAAACGATTTGGAAGAACAAGGATGCAATTGTTCCTGCTTTAGAAAGAAATGGATCGAAAACTTCGCTGTTACGAAAAACTAAGTGACGGTACGTGGATGAAGCGCTGCTTCAGTGGTTTACGCAACAGAGAAGCTTC
This sequence comes from Schistocerca cancellata, assembly GCF_023864275.1. Taxonomy (NCBI): domain Eukaryota; kingdom Metazoa; phylum Arthropoda; class Insecta; order Orthoptera; family Acrididae; genus Schistocerca; species Schistocerca cancellata. Next base: position 239,225,137 of record NC_064628.1, on the reverse strand, counting down.
AATGTACCGTGAATGGCTCTCTCCTTATGGCGAAAACAGAATATGCCAAGAAATTAGAAATGAGGAATCTGTGCGCAGCAGAGGCTGTATTGGCAGATTCAAGCAACTTTTGGCAAAGTGGGTGACGAAGCCAACAATGATAATACTGAAACAATGTGACAATGGCTCACTATCGTGTGGCCTACAATTCATGAAGGATATGCAGACTGTGATATCGTTAATGCAGTCGAGACTACCGTTTTTTTTATGTGAACATCTGAAAAACTCAGAAATTCAAGAAAGAGGAAACGTGTTCCTGGCAATCTATCCAAAGAACGAATATCAGTCCGGCATTGTGCTAACGTAAATGGAACCGAGAAGAAAGAATTGCTCGTGATACGTATATAAAAATAATTCTAGGTGCTTTAGCATGTAAAACATCTTCCAGTGTACTACAATGCTAACAAAAAGTCCTGGATGATCCCAGAATGTACTACAATGCTAACAAAAAAAGTCCTGGATGATCTCAGAAGTCTTTCAAAATGCTAACAAAAAGTCCTGGATGATCTCAGAAGTCTTTCAAGCTGAAATAAGGTGTTGGGATCGGGAGCTTAGAAAAGGAAGATACTGGTCCTTTTTGCAAACTGCTCAGCACATCCTGCACTCTCTGGTCTGGAGAATATTATGCTTGTTTTTCTTCCTGCAACTACTACAAGCTTATTGCAGCCGATGGACCGAGAAATAATTAGGAGTCTGAAGTACCACACCGTAAGCTCCTGTTACTGGAAATGATATAAGGCACCGAGAAAAAGTGATTATTCTATTACACTGATGGACGTGATCATATGACTTACCGAAACTTTGAGGCGGGTCACAGCCCAAGCCATCAAGAACTGTTACCGTCACGCGGGAGTCACAACTGGAGAAATAAATGCCGCCGAAACTAAGACACGTTCTATGACACTGATGATCTGTCGCAATCTGCGTTGCTGCCAGATATTAACTGCTATATTTTCAATCAGTACGACTATGACATGTATGCAACAATAGATGATGACATCGTTCAACGAAGCCCAAACTCAAGACGAAATCGCATATGAAGCGAAGAATCAGGGCAACAGTGACCATGAAGGGACTGAGGAAGGTGAAAAAGAGGAGGAAGAAGAAGAAGAAAGAAATAAGGTGCCTATCCTTACAACGAGAGAGCCATTAGAATTGTGAACTGTTCTATGAAGCTAAGGGAGAGAGGAGTGAAACTGCAAATGAAATAATGAACATAGAATGTAATTTAGAAAGTGTGTATTGACCAAATAGACAGCAGAGTAAAATTACTGATAACTTCATTCCTAAGTAAAAAATTTGGTGAGTACTCGACGTACCAACGTATATATTGTTTTCATGTAGGCTTCAGACTGTATACTGTATATAAAATAGCACAGAGCTAAATAAATATGTTCCTTTCCATTTCCCAATGCATTAGACTGAAAATACGAATACCGATTACAACGATACTGGTTTATAGCAACATAATTTTCAAGGTCCTTTGAATGTCGTTACAGCCAGGTTCAACGGTATTTCACTTAAGTAATTCAAATTGATTGTGATGCGTTCCTCTGGAAAGGAAGTCTGAAATCGTGAAGCTGAATTACCACACGTACCTGATTGAAGGTTTTCGCAACTGCGTGATAGGTACCACGTTTACTGACGAATCTTTAAATAATAACATAATACGTGTGTGGCACTACAACAACTACAACTGTTCTGACCATGACTCACAGTTGCAACATATTGAGGACATTGCACCATTGCCATTCGTGGTCAAATATTACAGTGTCACCAGCTGGCTTAGTTAGCATCTGCATTTACGTTCATGGACGGATTACGGCGATGTTTGCACATTTTCGTCCGGCAATCGTGGAAACCGTATAATCAAATTGAATAACACACATTTCACAGGTGCAGAAAAGAAACAGGAGTCTGCTTCCGTGTGGAACCTGATGGTCACAGCGGGCACAGTTATGACAACGCGAAAGGGCGCCTCTTCTGAGACAGGGACTGAGAGGTGATATTCTGGTGCTGACATGGGGGAGAGGCCCGTATCTGTGGAGGCAGGTCGAGCTGCCGCCGACTTGTCAGCAGCTTCTGTCGGGCGCGGCTCCCATTTTTCAGAGTCGTAATCCGTTTTCTTCCCGACGGAAATCCCTACCACAAATTGGTAAGTAATGGAATTTAAATGTTGGAGGAGGTAAAAAGGGGAAATTCAATTTGTCTGATCGCCGCGGTGTCATACGCTTCCTCTAGAAATGCAGTTTGACAAATAAAGCCACTCAGACTTCCCAACCAGGAAACTCTGGCGGTGAAAGAGCAGTGACGTGAGCATGTGTGTGTGTGTGTGTGTGTGTGTGTGTGTGTGTGTGTGTGTGAAGTTATACCGTCTACGAAAGCCCTCCTGTCGAGGGATCCGTGCACCACATCTGTTGGCGTTTCTCCAAGAGACTCTTCCCAGTGGATTGCGACCATGTTCATTTAACAGGTCAGTTGGAAAGCTGTATAAGTGAATGATACTTTGCAGTAGTGAGCTGTCTTTACGTAGCGGCGTGTTAGATGTACCCAAAAGAGAAGATCATAGCTTCAAAAATTTGCCTACACATTAGCAGAATGTCTGCGCAACTAAAAAGAACTGTTATTACTAACAGTCTTCAGTTTGCAACAGGTATTGCGTGGATCGGTAGTCTTTTAGTGAAGGTTTTTGGTGGTACTTTGATTTGCTTAAAAATCTGTGGAATGACGTTTTTAATAAATTCTCTTGCTTCTTTAGCCGAAGCATTAATCCTGTTTCTCCTGCTACATTTAGAAAGTACTTGTTAAAATTATTCACAACTTGTGAATTTTCAGTCATAACATTCTCATTTGGTTTAAGTTTCATGGTTCTGCAAACTTCATTTACCCCTTCCCAAAGCGGATCCCCCGGTCTTTTGACTCTAGATTCTCCTGAGCTTTAGTGGGACCAACTGTAGCTAGTAATTTCGGTTTATATATATATATATATATAAATAAAATCGTAAAAAATTATTAAAGAAACCCTCATGTGGTGCCATAGAATTTCTGGCAGACTTCTGAAAAGCTGTACCAACTTATTAAGTAATGTGCTCAGAGATATATGTAATACATCAGCGACAAGGCGAATTTGTCCAGGCGATGTAACGTAGGCAAGTGTTAAACCTCAAGAGAGAATTAAACAATCATCATCTAGTTTCCTTACTGAAATCTTTTTACAAAATATTCGAAAAAGTAAAGTACTTAAGGGTAATCTCAAACTTAAGTAGAAAATTTACTTACCACATCACATCGTGGATTCCAAAAGGGTTGCTCGGGTGAGAATGCTATTTATTACAGGGTAATTCAAAAAGAACGTACATGCACTCTTCAGCTGTACAACTCTTAAATAATAAAACATCGCCAGTTGGTATTTTCGGTCACATTCCAAGTCGTTTCACTCTGTAGATCATTTTACTCCCTTAGAAAAACTCAAGTTTTAAGGAAATGATGGGTTGGAAAAGAGCTGTTTTGAATCATACTTTAACTAATATAGTGCAAAAAGTTGTACTGAAAAATTAATACAATATAGGAAGGGTAGCAGGTTTTAGTGACTGAGGAGAAATAACAAAAAGTTTCCCACAGGCTTCGATTTTGGGTTAGGTCCTATTCTTTATATATGTCAATGACCTTGCACTTAACATTCAGCAAGCAGAATTGGTACTTTTTGGCAGATGGTACAAGTGTTGTAGTAAATCCCATTAGAGGGAAAGCTACAGAAGCAACTGTAAATGACATTTTCCGAAGAATTATATAGTGGTTCTTGAAACGAACTCTCGCTAAGTTTTGAAAAGACATACTATATTAAGTTCCGTACAACAAACTCGTACCACCAATTGATGTAACACATAGGCAGGAGACAGCAGGGTGGAATCATCGAACTTTTGAGAGTACATAATGATAAATTTCAAACTGGAAGAAGCATGTTATTGAGCTTTACATACAATTAAGTTCGGCGTGCTTTACTGTTCGTATAATTGCTAATCTAGGGAATAAACAAATTAACCACCAATCATATTACGCTTATTTCCACTCACATGTCCTAAGGAATAATTCTCTGGGTAGCTCATTACTTAGAAGGAAAGTATTGATTGTACAAAATGGTAAGCATAATATGGGGTGTTCACCTAGGAATGTCTTAGAGGTAATTCCTCAAATACGTAAGCATTTCAACAGCGTCGCCACAATGAATATATTCATAACTTGGCTAATGAAATTCATGTTAACTGAATGTTCCATCGGTTCTTAGTAGAACAACATTATAATAAATGAAAAGCTGTTAATACAATAAAAGTGATACTGTAGAACAAATGCAAACTTGCGCTTTTCATTCATTCATTATTGCTAATGAAATTCGTCAAAAATATTCCATTACGATTTGGGGAGAACAGTGATGTCCATACCTACGACACTAGAGGAAAATGACGTTTATCACCTATTATTAAACATGTAAGTTCAACAAAAGCAACAAAAGTTTTCAACTTCGTCTACATCTACATCTACATCTACATAGACAGTCCGCAATCCACCACAGGGTGCGTGGCGGAGCACCCTGCACCACTATTTGTCATTTCCTTTCCTGTTCCACTCGAAAATGGACTTAGGAAAAACGACTCTCTGTATGCCTCTGTATGCTTCAAATACCGGTTCTGTAAATTTTCTTTATAGTGTTTCTCAAAAAGAACGTCACCTTCCCCCCAGGGATTCCCATTTCAATTCCCGAAGTATCTCCGTAATGCTTAAGTGTTGTTCGAAAGTACCGGAAACACATCTAACGGAACACCTCGGAATTGCTTCGAAGTCCTCCTTCAATACGACCTGATACTGATGCAAAACACTCGAGCAGTACCTGTAAAGGAGGTCGCGTATAGGTCGCCCCAGCGTCCTCTATGCGGTCTCCCAGGCATTTAAACGACTTAACTGTGTCAAGCAGGACACTAGTAATACTATATACGAACAATACATGTCTGATCTTCCTACTCATCTGCATTAACTTACATTTTTCCAAATTTAGGGCTAGCTGCCACTCATCACACCAACTGGAAATTTGTCTAAGTCGTCTTGTACCTTTCTACAATCTCTCAACTTCAACACATCAGCAAACAACCGCAGATTGCTGTCTACCCTGTCCGCCAAATCATTTATGTATTACAGAACAACAACGGTCCTATCCCACTTCTCTGGGGCACTCCTGACGATACTATTGTCTCTGATGAATACTCGCAGTCGTGTTCCATTACTTAAAAGGTTTTTGAGTCACTAACATATCTGTGAACTTGTTCCATATACTTGCTCCTTCCTTATCAGCCTGCAAAGGGGCACCGCGTAAAATGCTTCCCGGAAATCCAGATATATGAAATCTACGTCTTTCCCTTCATCCATCATGTGAGAAAAGGACAATCTGAGTTTCACACGAGCGATGGTTTGCCAAATACCGTAAAATGCCTGACACGTAGCGAATCATGTTTAAAAATAACTTGAAATCATTTCTCTTGGACGACTTCCTCTTTTAGATTGACGAATTTCTTTTCAACACTTTTGGCCAGTAATATGTGTGTTTGAGGTTTTTTTTAATGTAGTTGCTTAGTAGGACTAAAAAATAATGCGTTCATTAACGTTAACACTTATGATGTATACATATCCTGTTAATTAACCCGCTCCACATTATTTCAATAAAAGAATCGTTCAAATGACTTATGGAACATGTAAATAACTCTCTCTTTCTCTCTCTCTCTCTTTCTCTCGCCCGTGCGGCAGTTAAGACTGACCACTGCAAACATATCCAAAATTAGTAAAAGTATCAGGTGAGGTTTCCGCCAACTTATACAGAATAGTATAGCGAATTTCCTGACGTTCGTAAGTAACGTTTATCTTTAATTGTAGCCGAATCACGACACCGACTTCGTTTTCTTCTAATGAGACTTTACACTTTTTTTCTGTGGCTTTTGAACGAAATTTCTAAGAGAACTTCAAAGACATAGCATGTATAGGACTTGGTAACTAGTAAAAGGATAACATCGCCGGAGTCCACTGTTCCGCCATCAGGAGAACAGGAGATGTTCCACCAAAGTAAAATGTAAAAATGCATGTAGCTGTGCTTCGGTTCGTGTGTTTATTATCATGACCGTCATATCAAGTGCTCAAAATATTCACCTTGAGATTGATACGTGGTACGAAGTGATCCTGGGGAAATAATACTGCACGTTGAATTCCATCTGGAGTTAACGGCAGCACAAACCCATGTTATATGGCAATTCATGCTTGCGGGAGTCGTCATTATTTCCTAATCCACCTCTTGTTTCAAAGTTGGCCACAGATAAAAGTACAGAAATCTTAAGTTTGGTGAGTGCGCAGACCATATTACGTTTCCTGAACGACTTGTTCCCCTAAGGCGATCTGTCAGTTTGGGGGACATCCGTCATTTTCTACTACACCGAGTGTCTTACTTATAGTGGAAAGTCTTCCAGTAACTGCCGCAGCATCATATCCTGGGAATTAAAAAAAAACTGAATGTATTTACATTACCACCAATAAAACAGGGACCAATGGCGCAGCTCTTGAAAAACACGTATGAAACTTTAATAGTCTACGCGATTTGTTTTGTCTAATTCCTGAAGCCAGCGTATATTTTCAGCCGACGACTAGTGCGCATTGCGAAGATTGACTTATCCATGTGTTTTCCGTAGACGTGCCGCTCCACCATGCACTTTTCGTGAATACCATTCGGATAGGTGTAACCAGTTTTGAAAGTTATTGCAACGAAGTTCTAGATGAGGTGAAATGTGAAAAGGATATTGTAGTGTTTGCAGAACACACAGATTTATATCCCCCTCATAGCTCGGAGACGCCTCATAGTGACATTTGGATTGTGTGTTACTGCTGTCAAAAAGTTAGGTTCATTACTTTCATCGGTTGCTCTTCTTTCTCACGGCGTGTTTTATTCTCCACACGTCCAGTTTCTAGAACTTCCTTTATAATACCTGAAAGGACAGTTTTCTTAGAAGCATCTTTTAAATACCGCACAATACATAGTTATAATAAACAAGAAGAAAAAAGAAGTAAAGTTGTTGTCATAATTCGGCGAATGTTGTTGTTGTGGTCTTCAGTCCAGAGATTGGTTTGTGCAGCTCTCCATGCTTCTCTATCCTGTGCAAGCTTTTTCATCTCCCCGTACCTACTGCAACCTACATCCTTCTGAAGCTGTTTAGTGTATTCATCTCTTGGTCTCCTTCTACGATTTTTACCCTCCGCGCTGCCCTCCGGTACTAAATAGATGATCCCTTAATGCCTCAGAATTCGTCCTACCAACCGATCCCTTCTTCTAGTCAAGTTGAGCCACAAATATCTCTTCTCCCCAATTCAATTCAATACCTCCTCATTAGCTATGTGATATACCCATCTAATCTTCAGCATTCTTCTATAGCACCACATTTCGAAAACTTCTATTCTCTTTCTGTCTAAACTACTTATCGTCCACGTTTCGCTTCCATACATGTCTACTCTCCATACAAATACTTCCAGAAATGACTTCCTGACACTTAAGTCTATACTCGATGTTAACGAATTTCTCTTCTTCAGAAACGCTTTCCTTGCCGTTGCCAGTCTAGATTTTATATCCTCTCTACTTCGACCATCATCAGTTATTTTGCTCCCAAATAGCAAATCACATTTACTACATTAAGCGCCTCATTTCCTAATCTAATACCCTCAGCGTCACCCGATTTAATTCGACTACATTCCATTATCTTCGTTTTGCTTTTGTTGATGTTAATCTTATATCCTCCTTTCAATACACTGCCCATTCCGTTCAACTGCTCTTCCAAGTCCTTTGCTGTCTCTGACAATGTCATCGGCGAACCTCAAAGTTTTTATTTCTTCTCCATGGATTATAATGCCTACTCCGAATTTTTCTTTAGTTTCCTTTACTGTTTGCTCAATATACAGAGTGAATACAGCGGGGATAGGTTACAATCCTGTCTCACTCCCTTCCCAATCACTGCTTCCCTTTCATGCCCCTCGACTCTTATAACTGCCATCTGGTTTCTGTACAAATTGTAAATAGCCTTTCTCTCCCTGTATTTTAACCCTGCCACCTTCTGAATTTGAAAGAACGTATTCCAGTCAACAGTGTCAAAAGCTTTCTCTAAGTCTACAAATGCTAGAAACGTAGGTTTGCCTTTCCTTAACCTAGCTTCTAAGATAAGTCGTAGGGTCAATATTGCCTCACGTGTTCCAATATTTCTACGAAATCCAAACTGATATTCCTGATGTCGACTTCTACCAGTTTTCCATTCGTATCCACAGAATTCGTGTTAGTACTTTGCAGCCGTGAACTATTAAACTGACAGTTCGGTAATTTTCACAGCTATGAAGACCTGCTTTCTTTGGGATTGAATTATTATGTTCTTCTTGAAGTCTGAGGGTATTTCGTCTGTCTCATACATCTTGTACACCTGATAGTAGAGTTTTGTCAGGGCTGGCTCTCCCAAGGCTATCAGTAGTTCTAATACAATGTTGTCTACTCCTGGGGCCTTGTTTCGACTTAGGTCTTTCAGTGCTCTGTCAAACACTTCACGAAGTATCATATCTCCCATTTCATTTTCATCTACAAACTCTTCCATTTCCATAATATTGTCCTCAAGAATATCGCCCTTGTATAGACCCTCAATATACTTCTTTCAACTTTCCCTTTTTTGCCTAGAACTGGGATCCCATCTGAGCTCTTGATATTCATGCAAGTAGTTCTCTTTTCTCCAAAGGTGTCTTTAATTATCCTGTAGGCAGTATCTACCTCACCCATAGCGATATACGCCTCTACATCATTACAATTGTCCTCTATCCATCCCTGCTTAGCCATTTTGCACTTCCTGTCGATCTCATTTTTGAGACGCTTGTATTCCTTTGTGCCTGCTTCATTTACTGCATATTTATATTATTTCCTTTCATCAATTAAATTCAGTATCTCTTCTGTTACCCAAGGATTTCATTAGCCCTCGTCTTTTTACCTACTTGATCCTCTGCTGCTTTCTCTATTTCGTTTATCAAAGCTACCTATTCTTCTTCTGCTGTATTTCTTTCCGCCATTCTTGTCAATCGTTCCCAAATTCTCCCCCTGAAACACTCTACAACCTCTGGTTCTTTCAGATAATCCAGGTCCCATCTCCTTAAATTCCCACCTTTTTGCAATTTCTTCAGTTTCAAGCTTCAGTTCATAACCAATCGATTGTGGTCAGAGTCCACATCTGCCCCTTAAAATGTCTTACAATTTAAAACCTGGTTCCTAAATCTCTGTCTTACCATGATATAATCTACTGAAACCTTTCAGTATCTCCAGGCTTCCTCCATGTATACAATATCCTTTTATGATTCATTAAGCAAGTGTTAGCTATGCTTCCTCTTTGATTCTTTACCGCCATTCCATATTCACCCATTACGTTTCCTTCTTTTCCTTTTCCTACCATCGAATTCCAGTCACCCATGACTATTAAATTTTCGTCTCCATTCACTATCTGAATAATTTCTTTTATCTCATCATACATTTCATCAATCTCTTCATAATCTGCCGAGCAGGTCGGCATATAAACTTGTACTTCAGTGTTAGGCGTGGGCTTCGTATCTATCTTGGCCATAATAATGCGTTCACTATGCTGTTTGTAGTAGCTTACCCGCATTCCTATTTTTTATTCATTATTAAACCTACTCTTACATTACTCCTATTTGATGTTGTGTTCATATCCCTGTATTCATCTGACCAGAAGTCTTGTTCCTCCTGCCACCCAGTATATCTAACCTTAACCTATTGATTCCCCTTTTTAAAATTTCTAACCTACCTGCCCGATTAAGGGATCTGACATTCCATGCTCCGACCCATAGAATGCCAGTTTTCTTTGTCCTGACAAAAACGTCCTCCTGAGTAGTCCCCGGCCAGAGATCCGAATGGGGGACTATTTTACTCCAGAATATTTTACCCAAGAGGACGCCATTATCATTTAATCATACAGTAAATCTACGTGCCCTCGGGAGAAATTACGGCTATCTGTATTGCTTAATCACGCAAGCGTTCCCACCTACGGCAAGGTCCATGGTTCAGGGGGGGGGGGGGGAGGAAAATTCGGCGACTATAAACGATAAAAGTTACTTGTAAGGCCTGGAAGTTCACCATATGGTGTCCACTACGAGTGGTGATAACCGCACCTCGAACTAGTTATTCTTTTTGGATGTATTTGGAGTGACCTATCTTTGTCACTTCTTCCTGTATGTACATATAGTTTGCAGTAAATGGCTTTGCCCGTCAACTTGTTCATAGTATATAGTGGTATACAGAAAACTTCATCTAGAAAATCATATCAAAATCCGTGCAATAGTACCTGAGATCACCCCGAATATACAAACCAGGCGGGGAACTTTGAAATATAATATACATAGACTTAAACTGATGCACATCTTCCTCGTGAATTAATCTGTCTGTGAAAAGAAATTATTAAAATACAAACAGTAGTTTATGAGGTTAGCGTTCACATAGAGACAGAAAAAGGCTGCGGGGCTGACTATAATTTGCCTCCCTTTGTGACCGAGCGGTTCTAGGCGCTTCAGTCTGGAATCGCGCGACCACAGTGGTCGCAGGTTCGAATCCTGCAACTGGCATGGATGTGTGTGATGTCATTAGGTTAGTTAGGTTTAAGTAGTTCTAAGTTCTAGGGGATTGATGACCTCAGATATTAAGTCCCATAGTGCTCAGAGCAATTTGAACTATTTGACTATAATTTATAATACATGTGGATGTCTATAGATTCTGGTCGAGCTTCACTGCTGTCTAGATTTCTGGCGGGTCTTACTTGTCTGCCATCCCCGTCAAATACCATCCCCTGCAGTCACGTAACTTTCACGACTGACTCCAGATGTTACTCCAAGCGCGGACTAAACGTGGAATAGATAAAAAGATAGCATTACAGAATTAATATTACTTAGCGATGATAAGTAACACACAAAAACGCTCTCGCGAATCAGTGTTTCTGTAAGTGCAGACTGTATTAAAAACTTTACATTAGTTCCTGAGATCTTCCCAGACATAAACAGACACTATGATGGGGTACACTAATTCTCAATATGTTTATTAATATGTATACAGATACAGAATAGACACAGAAAGAAGAATGTGGGGTAGAATACATGTATATATACACAAATTCCTTAACATATTTACCAGGATCGTCACCATCATAATACAGAGAATATACATCACATGACCAGCATCTCTCTATCTCAACTTACATTAACTTACAATTTTTTTAGATTCTAGTTCACAAAGAGTGTCTGGTTCATCGCCCCATATAAAAATAGTATCATATAAAAGTAATGCTGTTCTTAGAGGTCACAGCGATTTACTAGGCGTAGTGAAATGATAACTGTGTGTTCCCTGGTAAAAGTCAATTATATGATTTACGGAACAAAATCCCTCTATGAGCACGATGTTAGTCAGATTTTAACGGAGTAAAATGTGTGAAAAGTCATAACAACGAAGACAAAAACCTCAGGACTAAATCATTCATTAAAAGATGTAATTCACCAGGCGAGGTTTGTGCTATGCACATTTCCATCAAATGGGAGTCGTAATATATTGATGGAAGCTATTCCAGTAATAGCAAAAGAATCTAAATGTAGAACTCAATTTAACTGGTAATAGCAGTGAGAACAAAGATTCAATTCCTTTTTTGTAGCTCACTCAGACACTATTCTGCCTACTGCCTGTATTAACAGAGAAAGTTATGTAGTTTGACGTATAACACGTCCGTGTTAGTCGTTTGGAAACGACGCAGTACAAGCTACCTTATGGCCACAAATAATTCGACCGGTTCACACAATTATGGCCTCCAGAGGCAATCAGAAGTGTGTAAGTCAGTTACTTTTGCGCTGAGAAAATTGTTAAAATGTGAAGTGTATGTACTAAACATCATTTAGGTTTTGATGCTCTAGCAGCAGTAATGTTTGTAGACAAAGCTTGGCAACTGGGCTCCACCTGACGGTGCAATGATCAGGATATTGTTATGGCCAAACTTGTTTCAGCACCTTCATGCAATCATCAGAACGTCTTGTTTTTTATTGAAGTCAGAAATGAAGATACGTTTCACAAAATAATTCCTGCGTGGAAAATTAAGCGTACACTATGTTTTAACGTGTATAATACCTACCTTCTAGAGACTAAGCAGAAATTTTTACCCTGCAGCTGCTATGTAAGACATACTGTTAATGGCATAAATAAACTGAAATTTAATCACAATACGAGTAAAATGTGAATTAATAGACCATGTTAATAATTCATCCATCCCAGTGCACCGATCTCCATATTAAGCAAGATTCAGAGGACATAAAGCCAACGGCGTTGTCGCAATGATAACACCAAATCCCGTGAGACCACCGAAGTTAAACGCTGTCGAACTTGGATAGCACTTGGATGACTGACCGTGCGGTCTGCAAAATGTTGTACGCGAGCTTTGTGCACCCAGCCCCTGTGGGCCCTACTAAGGATCTACTTGATGTGGAAGGAGCGGCTCCGATAACGAAAACGACAACGATCGGGAGAACGGAGTGCTGACCACATGTCGCGTCATATCCGCACCCACTCGAGTCTTTTGGCTGAGAATGACACGGCGGTCGGTCGGTACCGTCGGGCCTTCAATGCCCGTTCGTAGTTAAGTTTAGTTCAGTTTACTTCGGAGAACTTAAAATCTTGTGACAATATTAACTGGAATAAATTGCCTGAAATCCTGAAGGCAGCAGGAATAAACTACAGGGAGCATTAGGTTTCTACAATTTGCACAGAATCCAGACTGTAGTAATGAGTCGGAGAACATGAAAGGGTGTAGTAATGCGGAGTGAAGCTCTGTTGCAACCTATACCTGACGCTATTAACATTTTTCCATTGAGCAAGCGCTTAGCGGGAACAAATAAATACTATAAAGTTAGCTGATAACATTGTAATTCTGTTAGACAGCACAGACTTGGAAGATCAGTTGAACAAAATGGATAGTGTCTTCAAAAGAGAATAAAGGATGCACATCTACAAATGTGAAACAAAGGTCAAAGACTGTAGGCGAAATACTGTAAGTGATGCTGTGGGAATTGTATAAGGAAATGGGCCACTGAAAGTAATAATTAGGGTTTGCTATTCGGGCGGCATAGTAACAGAATGGCAGTGAAGATTGTCTTCTTCTTCAGCGCTTTCCATGTTGGGTCAATTGTGGTCTGTTATGTTCATCATTTTTTTCTCAGTTTGCCTGGGTATGTTTTCTCTTTTGGTTTAAAGCTGTTTATCTTGCGTGACAATCTCTGCGGATCAAATCTTTGCAAATGTTCACTCCATTTCTTCTTGTTTTCACCCAGTTTTTCTTTTACATTGCAAACTTTCAACTCCTTTCGAATATTCTAATTTGCGTTTTAACTGTTGTTTTCGAACTCTTTACCGCCCTAATAAACCTCTTTTCTATTCCTTGTATATGCTTTTCGTGTCTTTTTTTCAATAGCCACAATTCACTTTCATGTAACGTAGTTGGCAGCGAGAGTGATTTATGAAATTTCAATCATGTTTTTTCCGTGTTTTATACCTAAAATTAATAGTTCCAGATATATATCCAGCACTATTCAATTTAATCTGCGTATCTTCTTCGTATTCATACGATATTTTACTTCCAAAAATAGTTGAAAGATTTTACCTGTACAGCTGTTCATTAACCGCATAGTGCTCATTGAATATTTTCCACAAAAGTCATTGCCTTAGATTTGCAGGAAGATGTTTCCGTATTATGTTCAGTACGCATTCTATATAATTTTTAATTTTTTGTAAACCACATTACCTTGAAAAATCGATGTAAAGTCATCAGCATGTAGGAGTCTTCTTAAGTTTACCGAGTCGTTCAGCTGTACCCAGTGTTTGTCCGAAAATCCCATCTGAGAACTTCAAACGGTTCAAATGGCTCTGAGCACTATGGGACTTAACTTCTGAGGTCCTCAGTCCCCTAGAACTTAGAACTTTTTAAACCTAACTAAACTACGGGCATCACACACATCCATGCCCGAGGTAGGATTCGAGCCTGCGACCGTAGCGGTCGCGCGGTTCCAAACCGTAGCGCCTAGAACCGCTCGGCCACCCCGGCCGGCCATCTGATGAGAACTTCACCGTCGGTATAAATACTGAACAGCGTAGGGGATAAACTACCATTTTTTCGCACCCTCTTATTTCACTGTATTTGTTCTATATGTATGCGTTTTATATCTGAGCTTACTGATATTTCTTTGAAAGGATTTTTGGCACCTGCTATAAGCTCTAAGGGGTAACCTCTGTGCTGTATTATTCACCATAACTTTTCTCTTACCAAGTTATCAAAAGTCTACTGAACGTTTAGAAAACCAATATGCGTCTCTTTGTCAAAATATCTCTGCTTTTCAATTAATTCTCGAAAAATTAAACCTGTATCAGTCGTTGAACGTTCCTCTTTAAATCTTGCCCGTTCTTTCAGCAATAAAGATTTTGTTATTGTTTTCAGTCTTGCGTTTAAAATTCTTGGATAAAGTTGATATACTTTGTGAATTAAGCTATCAATGTGCTGTTTTCACATATTTTTTTCCTATCGCTTATATCAGTATTTATTTTGCGTTCTCTCAATTGTATGCTACATTATTTTTGCCTTAAGCACATTTCAAACAAACAAACAATTTAAAGTTTAGTGATCATATTCCAGTATTTAAAACACGCTGCATTAATTCCATTTACAACATTTGTCGTTTTCAAAGCTGCTGTGAGTTTTTTCGTTGTTACGTCATCTAGAATTTATCTTCCGTTTCAGGATCTTTTTGTTTCTTCTCTTCCATGTTAGTTTCATACCAGGATTCAGTTGTATTAATTCACTCTGCTTTAGGAATATTATTCTAACAAATTGTACCTTTTCTGTGTTATTTGTTTTCAAAGCTATATATGGTATCAACCGATGGTCAATCAATATCATGTTCTTCGTTACTAATGTATCGATCCAAAGCTTGCTGGTAAGCTCTCTTCACTATTCCTTACGTGTAGTTAGTCTTCTGTTTGTAGATTTACATCGTTTTGGAAATATAGTTTTATATGTTGTTTGTTTTACTTGAGTCGCTTCTACAACTGTTGTTGACCAAATTTTTATCCACGCTTTTGGTGATTTTTTTTTTCATTCCTATTTCTCATTTGAACCTTTTTATTGCGTTTTCAGTATTGGTTCATTCTTCTTCAGTGATGATGTTGAGGATGTAAGTATTCTAATTCTTTTCTTAACCTTAACATGGAATGCATCTCATTAGCTAGGAAGTAACATTTGATATAAAAGTTTTAGTTTGGTTTTATAAAAACCTGAATTGGTACTATACATTTACTTATTGTTGTAAAACATGTTCAGTTTACTCTGAACCTCACGCACAAGATGTCAAGCGGATAAAAGTCAGCAAATTAGAATTTAAAAACATATAGCACCTTCTGCCTCCCCCCATGAACCACAGACCTTGCCGTTGGTGGGGAGGCTTGCGTGCCTCAGCGATACAGATAGCCGTACCGTAGGTGCAACTACAACGGAGGGGTATCTGTTGAGAGGCCAGACAAACGTGTGGTTCCTGAAGAGGGGCAACAACCTATTCAGTTGTTGCAGGGGCAACAGTCTGGATGATTGACTGATCTGGCTTTGTAACACTAACCAAAACAGCCTCGCTGTGCTGGTACTGCGAACGGTTGAAAGCAAGGGGAATCTACAGCCGTAATTTTTCCCGAGGGCATGCAGCTTTACTGTGTGGTTAATAATGATGGAGTCCTCTTGGGTAAAATATTCCGGAGGAAAAATTGTCCCCCATTCGGATCTCAGGAGGACGTCGTTATCAGGAGAAAGAAAACTTGCGTTCTACGGATCGGAGCGTTGAATGTCAGATCCCTTAATCGGGCAGGTAGGTTAGAAAATTTAAAAAGGGAAATGGATAGGTTAAAGTTAGATATAGTGGGAATCAGTGAAGTTCGGTGGCAGGAGGAACAAGACTTTTGGTCAGGCGAATACAGGGTTATAAATACAAAGTCGAATAGGGGTAATGCAGGAGTACGTTTAATAATGAATAAAAAAAATAGGAATGCAGGTAAGCTAGTACAAACAGCATAGTGAACGCATTATTGTGGCCAAGATAGACACGAAGCCCATGCCTACTACAGTAGTACAAGTTTAGATGCCAACTAGCGCTGCAGATGACGAAGAAATTGAAGAAATGTATGACGAAATAAAAGAAATTATTCAGATAGTGGAGGGAGACGAAATTTTAATAGTCATGGGTGACTGGAATTCCATAGTAGGAAAAGGGAGAGAAGGAAACGTAGTAGGTGAATATGGATTGGGGCTAAGAAATGAAGGAGGAAGCCGCCTGGTAGAATTTTGCACAGAGCACAACTTAATCACAGCTAACACTTACTTCAAGAATCATAAAAGAAGGTTGTGTACATGGAAGAAGCCTTGAGATACTGACAGATCTCAGATAGATTATATAATGGTAAGGAAGAGATTTAGGAACCAGGTTTTAAATTGTAAGATATTTCCAGGGGCAGATGTGGACTCTGACCACAATCTATTGGTTATGAACGGTAGATTAAAACTGAAGAAACTGCAAAAAGGTGGGAATTTAAGGAGATGGGAACTGGATAAACTGACTAAACCAGAGGTTTTACAGAGTTTCAGGGAGAGCGTAAGGGAACAAACGGCAGGAATGGGGGAAAGAAATACAGTAGAAGAAGAATGGGTAGCTTTGAGGGATGAAGTAGTGAAGGCAGCAGAGGATCAAGTAGGTAAAAAGACGAGGGCTAGTAGAAATCCTTGGGTAACGGAAGAAATGTTGAATTTAATTGATGAAAGGAGAAAATGTAAAAATGCATCAGATGAAGCAGGCAAAAAGGAATACAAACGTCTCAAAACTGAGATTGACAGGAAGTGCAAAATGGCTAAGCAGGGATGGCTAGAGTATAAATGTAAGGATGCAGAGGCTTATCTCACTAGGGGTAGGATAGATACTGCATAGAGGAAAATTAAAGAGACGTTTGGAGAAAAGAGAACCACATGCATAAATATCAAGATCTCAGATGGAAACCCATTCTAAGCAAAGAAGGGAAAGCAGAAAGATGGAAGGAGTATATAGAGGGTCTATACAAGGGCGATGTACTTGAGAACAATATTATAAAAATGGAAGAGGATGTAGATGAAGATGAAATGGGAGATATGATACTGCGTGAAGATTTTGACAGATCACTGAAAGAAATGGTTCAAATGGCTCTGAGCACTATGGGACTTAACATCTATGGTCATCATTCCCCTAGAACTTAAAGCTGCTTAAACCTAACTGACCTAAGTACATCACACAAACCAGAGCACTGAAAGACCTGAGTCGAAACAAGGCCCCGGGAGTAGACAACATTCCATTAGAACTACTGACGGCCTTGGGAGAGCCAGTCCTGACGAAACTGTACCATCTGGTGAGCAAGATGTATGAGACAGGCGAAATACCCTCAGACTTCGAGAAGAATATAATAATTCCAATCCCATAGAAAGCAGGTGTTGACAGATGTGACAAATACCGAACTATCAGTTTAATAAGTCACAGCTGCAAAATACTAACGCGAATTCTTTACAGACGAATGGAAAGACTAGTAGAAACCGACCTCGGGGAAGATCAGTTTGGATTCCGTAGAAATATTGGAACACGTGAGGCAATACTGACCCTACGTCTTATCTTAGAAGCTAGATTAAGGAAAGGCAAACCTACGTTTCTTCCACTTGTAGACTTGGAGAAAGCTTTTGACAATGTTGATTGGAATACTCTCTTTCAAATTCAGAAGGTGGCAGGGGTAAAATACAGGGAGCGAAAGGCTATTTACAATTTGTATAGAAACCAAATGGCAGTTATAAGAGTTGAGGGGCATGAAAGGTAAGCAGTGATTGGGAAGTGAGTGAGACAGGGTTGTAGCCTCTCTCCGATGTTATTCAATCTGTCTATTGAGCTAGCAGTGAAGGAAACAAAAGAAAAATTCGGAGTAGGTAATAAAATCATGGAGAAGAAATAAAAACTTTGAGGTTCGTCGATGACATTGTAATTCTGTCAGAGACAGCAAAGGACTTGGAGGAGCAGTTGAACGGAATGGACAGTGTCTTGAAAGGAGGATATAAGATGAACTTCAACAAAAGCAAAACGAGGATAATGGAATGTAGTCGAATTAAGTCGGGTGATGCTGAGGGACTTAGATTAGGAAATGAGACACTTAAAGTAGGAAAGGAGTTTTGCTATTTGGGGAGCAAAATAACTGATGGTGGTCGACGTAGAGAGGATATAAAATGTAGACAGGCAATGGGAAGGAAAGAGTTCCTGAAGAAGAGAAATTTGTTAACATCGAGTATAGATTTAAGTGTCAGGAAGTCGTTTCTGGAAGTATTTGTATGGAGTGTAGCCACGTATGGAAGTGAAACATGGACGATAAATAGTTTAGACAAGAAGAGAATAGAAGCTTTCGAAATGTGGTGCTATAGAAGAATGCTGAAGATTAGATGGGTAGATCACATAACTAATGATGAGGTGTTGAATAGGATTGAGGAGAGGAGAAGTTTTTGGCACAACGTGAGTAGAAGAAGGGATCGGTTGGTAGGACATGTTCTGACGCATCAAGGGATCACAAATTTAGTATTGGAGGGCAGCGTACATGGTAAAAATCGTAGAGGGAGACCAAGAGATGAATACAGCAAGCAGATTCAGAAGGATATAGGTTGCAGTAGGTACTGGGAGATGAAGAAACTTGCACAGGATAGAGTAGCATGGAGAGCTGCATCAAACCAGTCTCAGGACTGAAGACCACAACAACAACAACAACAACAACAACACCTTCTGCAAAAGGCCATGTCCTTACACATATTGCTCTTACATGCTTGTTACTCAGAATGGCCTTTTGCACAAGGTGCTTTATATTTTTAAATATTTTAGCGATGACGAACATTTTATAATGTGCTGAATTCTATCCCCTTGACTTCTTGTGCATAACGTTCAGCGTAAAATGTATATGTTTTACGACAAAAACGTTGTAAGGTACGTAAATACAAAAGTCCAATTCTTGTTTTTATAATACCAAACTAAAACTTTTATAACAAATGTTACATCTTAACTTATTAGACAGGCTGCATGTAAGTGCACTTTCTTACAGACCTGAAGACGACAAAAAAGTGTGCTGAAACCGGTTGTCTTACATGAAGAAATATGTAATGCAATTTTGTCTGCTGATTGGTTTTTTACATTCAAAATATCGAAATGAGAAAATTCAATATCCTGCACTGTTTTGGTAGGTTAAGTACCTTTTTAAACAATTTAATGTGAGAAAATCGGTACATAATTGCCCATTCTTACAACAAATTTTGTCCGAGCCTTCCAGTAAAGTTAGGTACTGAACAGTTTCTTATCCTTGCAACAGTATCAATAAACAGAATTTTAACGGTCCATAATCTTTTGCAGTGTCTCATAAAAGGTAACTGACTCCCCAATCTTACGTTCGTCGGATGCATAAACTGCTATCAGAGTTAGATTTTCTCTTTCTGTTTTTAATATGGCTGTTATAATTCGTTCGTATATACTCAGATTTCTTAAATTTTTCTTCAGTTTCTGTTTGTGTATATTAATACACCTTGATCTTCTCTTTCTTTTTGTTGTGCTTCACTACACAACATAACATATTTTCCGACATATTTACAAGCTCTCAACTTTTCCTTATTTTCTGAGATAGGTGCAAAATGTACGAGTATCTGTTGATATCAGAAGATCTTTGCATTCTTTATACTTTGTAAGGAGTTCCCCTTCCACCCATCAAGCAAATCTTACTTTTCCAGAGATCCATTATCTCTTATCATTTTGTCAAGATGAAGTCTTCACGCCAATTACATTCTGTTTTCTGAGGCAACTTTGTTGCTAGTAGAGGAGTTATTATTGTATTTAATGCAAAAAAATCTATTCCGGAAAACTGAAATGTGTTAATACATAGGGTGTCCCAGCTATCTTGTCCTCCGAAAATATCTCTGGAACAATAATAGCTATTGGAAAACGACTTTCACCGGTATCAATGTAAGGCTGGGGCCCATGAATGTACATATTTGGAAACATTCTAAAACGAAAGCATATGTGTTTTTTGACACAAACGTATGTTTTTTTTAAATGGATCTCCTATATTTTTTCTTCAGCAATCCATAGCATGACAAAGCACACACACAATGGCGTTGATTGCATCGCAATATTCCCATTACATCCCGAGATATCAAGACGCGAAGTTGACGCTTGAAACATCCGACATATGCTGCTAACGCACGTCCTGAGGCTCAGGCGTGAACCCCATGCTGCCCGTAATCACGATGTGATTGACATGCGTAATCACACTTCCATACTTATCAAGAGGTCCGAAACGAATAATACGGTCTGCTGCCACCCTGCATTAACGCCGTACATTCCACCAGGTATTTCTCCCGTAGGCTAGGGGTGATGCAGTTCTGTAACGTATCTGTGTACCGCAACGTTAGTCACAAAGTTAACTTCGGTTATCGTTAATCCGTTACTAAAAAGGTAATGCTGTTCAACGTTAAAACTTTACTCTACTGTAGATCTAGTGCAAGTGGAAGTTAATCGTTCACTCGTAATAGCAAAGTTCATGTTGATGGTTTTAGTGAAATGAGCAAGTGAATTAAAATTTTTACCGTTGTTTAGGTAAAAATGTTTTGATTTGAGAATTTCAGTTAGGACATAGAAGATGAATGTAAACATGTTTAACCAATTAGTTCTATTGTCACATAATTATCAATGTTATGTTTATCTAATGCGTTAAATGACAAATTGTTGCAAACAAATGTTTCTTAACATCACTGGGTAAAATGGCCCTTTGTAGAAACTTCCACTGTGATACCAGCACTACATACTAAACATAGCGTTCACATCTCATGCTCAAAGTGATGCCCATTGGCTTGCATACATAGGGTCACTCTGCGGATGAAGGATGCCCTACTTCGTGCTACTGTTTCCTCTTTGATGGCTGTACAAGCATCAATAATGCGTTGCTTCATGTCCTCTGGTGTTGTTGGTTCATGTTGGTAAACAGCATCCTTCACTGCTCCCCAAAGAATATAATCCAGCGGTGTAAGGTCCGGAGATCGTGCAGGCCACCTAACTGGGCCACCTCGTCCAATTCACCTACCAGCGCGAACTTACAGTTCAGAAGTCGTCGTGATCGTAAGGCGTTGTGTGCAGGGCATCCGTCATGCTGATACCACATGACCATTCTCCGGTTCAGAGGTACTGTGTCCAAGAGAACAGGAAGATTGTGTCGTATAAATCTCGAGTATTGTCTGCTATTTTGGATGCCATTTGTAAAGAAAGGTCCGATAATGGTATCTCCAATAATCCCACACCAAACATTAACTTTCCACGGACCTTGATGTTCTACCTGACGGAGCCATTTTGGATTGTCTGCGGACTAATAATGCACATTCCTCATATTGACAATTCCTTTGTTGGAGAATGATGCCTCGTCGGTAAAGAGGACATCTGCAAAAAAATTTAGATTAGTCAGAAGTTTTTGCTGAGCCCACCGACAAAATGTTACCCTATTGCGAAAGTCATTTCCATGAAGATCCTGGTGTAAATGAACATTTATGACGTTTAAGAATACGCTGTGCACTTGATTTCGACACACCAACTTCTCGTTCAATTTGACGTGTGCTGATTTGAGGATTCACAGCTATGGTAGCTGAGCCCACCGACAAAATGTTACCCTACTGCGGAAGTCATTTCCATGAAGATCCTGGTGTAAATGACCATTTATGACGTTCAAGAATACGCTGTGCACTTGATTTCGACACACCAACTTCAAGTTGAATTTGACGTGTGCTGATTTGTGGATTCACAGCTATGGTAGGGAGCACAGCAACTTCAGCACGTTCATTTGTGCGTGTTCTAGGACGATGTCGAGGTCTTGGATTTAAGCTTCCCGTTTCACGTAGACGAGATGTGACACGACCAAACATCCGGCGCGAAGGCGATGGCTTGTCAGGGAATCGTCTTCTGTACAGTCGTTCTGCCTGAACAGCATTTCGTCCACCTACAACAGGGTACAGCACAGGTATGTAGAGTAGGGTAGAAAACAGACATATTCACTTAATAATCATAATGTTCGCTAACAGTACTATCAACAAACAAGCAATCTCATAACGTATTTCCCGTCAACGTACATTCTCCATAGATCAGCAGCATTTCTACCATATCTTCATGTGTGTACCTTATACTGTACAGCATAAGTTCCACAACACAACGTTTATTCACAATGTGTACTACCTCCGTGCCGTCACTAGATTACAATGATGCACGACTACACTGGCAAGCGGTGTACTGCACGCCAAAGCAACAACAAATGGGATGCTCGGAGGGTGGTGGAGTACAGGAGTTTGCATGGGTCGCAAATCATAAACAAGGTGAAGTGGTAACTGTGGCAGTAGTGGGAAGTACGTTGGACACTTGACTAGGTAGAACCAGGCCCTGCGCGACGGGCACAATGGGTCATGTAACGCATTAGGTAAACCTTATTTTGGGTGTGCAGGATAAATAAGACAACCTGACGGGTGTACACCGATCGGTACTAGTTCATATTGTGTACGTAGATACGTAAAACGTGCAAGAGGGAAACCATTATGTGCTTATGAGAGTTGATGGTAGCAGACCGTATTATTCGTTTCGGACCTCTTGATAAGTATGGAGGTGTGTTTACACATGTCAATCACATCGCGATTACGGGCAGCATGGGGTTCACGCCTGAGCCTCAGGACGTGCGCTAGCAGCCCATGTCGGGTGTTTCAAGAGTCAACTTCGCGTCTCAATATCTCGGGATGTAATGGGAATATTGCGATGCAATCAACGCCATTGTGTGTGTGCTTTGTCATGCTATGGATTGCTGAAGAAAAAATATAGGAGGTCCATTTAAAAAAAACGTAAGTTTATGTTAAAAAACACATATGCTTTCGTTTTAGAATGTTTCCAAATATGTACATTCATGGGCCCCAGCCCTACATTGATACCGGTGAAAGTCGTTTTCCAATAGCTGTTATTGTTCCAGAGATATTTTGGGTGGACAAGATAGCTGGGACACCCTGTATAGTATAAGTATATGGTACAGTTCTTTTATGACAATATTTGGAGGGTAGCCATATATGGATGAGCACTGTAGAAGATAAACAGAACTTACAATAAGAGAATAAAAGATTCTGAAATGTGCTGGTACAGCATAAAGCTGAAATTTGGTTGGGGTAGAATTACGAGAAATATGGAGAAAAATTTGTGGCACGACTTCTCCAAAAGAATGGTTCGGTGATAGTAAACATTCTCAGGCATCAAAGTATCCTCAATTTAGCAATGGAAGGAATTAAAAGCGAGGTGATTATTGTAGAGGGCGACAAAGGCTTTATTGCAGTAAGGTCCTTCAAATGGATGTAGGATGCAGTAGCATGCACTTGCAAAAAAGCTTGCACAGATTAAACTAGTGTGGAGAGCTTCATCAAATCACTCTTTGGTATGACTATCACAACAACAATGAAAGCTTACATTCACAGGAAATATAACACGTAATTTTAAAAATGTAACTTATATCTCCATTAGCAGAAGTTTCGATATTATTCCCCTGTTCGGATATCCCAGTGGTAACCGTAAAGTGGGATGTGACCATGAGGAATGTGAGAGGTCTGAATTTGGTAGCGAAGCACAACAACAGTATAACAGCAAGTCAAGCATAAAATAACTATTACATAGAACAACGTACATCCTCCACTTACGAGTCTTTACTCTGATAATGTCCAAACACGAGCTTATATAATAAGTGGAAGTACAGAGAGAATAAGGACCGCGAGTAATTCGACAACCACCAGCTGAAAGACAACGTCATACTATATAAGCAACATGACAAAAAATTTCAATAATGCATCAAAGACTGCGAGAGAAGGAGTGCCCAGGGTCGCTATATGGCTGTCTCAGGAATAAAGGCGTAAATGTTAATACATGCTATTGTCAATGCACTTCAACTGATAAACGAAAGAAGGAAATACAAATACGTTGAGGAATATGATGGAATATAGCAATGTATCTGAAATTGAATCGTAGAAAATGTAAGTAAGCGAACGCGGGATAGCTGCAGGAAGAACGAAGATAAATCCTAAAAGAATCAGCTGTCGGAAAGAGAAATGAATATAGAATTATGAAAACGACTTCCGGAGATATTAAAAGGAAAGGCAAAACATTAAGAGTAAATAAGACTCTACCGCAAGGGAACTAAGTAACACGAGATAAAACGAATAGGTAATCTTTGGAGCGATTTATTTTCATTATCGTGGTAGCAGTATAAAGTATTGGATAATTTTATTCACCGGTTGAATAGAAATTGTTCACGTCGAGTGTATTCATTGTTGCCCCCCCCCCACCCCCTCAGCTAGCTCTCAATCGTGCATGTGGCTGGAGATGAAGACAGCTGTAGTAGATGGTGGTTAGTCTGCAGAGCACCACACTTACAAGAAGCTGACTGCACAGGAATGTCCCACTTCTGCAGGTCGTTCTTTCATCTCGTGGTACAAGATCGTAGTCTGCTGAGAGCCTTCCATGTTGTCTACTTCTCTGAATGACTGGGAGTGAGCTCTTCTTTCGGAACTACCCATATTTCCAAATTTTAACATTCCTTTCACCATTTTGAGATCGTTGCTTGCTGTGGTATGCCTGTAAGAGCGTCAGTATTTGCGTAGGGTTGATTTCAGCCGAAGATGTGCTGGCTGATGGCCATCTAAAGGGTGTGCTTCCGTTGACATTGCATTATTTTTCTCGCATCTAGCAGCTATCTCGTTTCTAATTTCAGGAGCTGCAATGCCAACAACACATTGGAGTTTATCTACGAGTATAGGTCGTACTAACCAGTGATGTTTCTGTAATACATGAAAACCATGTACTCGAGATTCTAGAGGACCGACACTAGTTGAGAGTATTGTTATGGTATTGGGGACCGCCATCTGGACATGGGATCTGTGGTATTACCTCAAGGCACGAAGTTAGCTGCGGACTACTTCAAGACTACTGCGAACCACAGTCTCACTTTAAGTTTGCTGTTTTCCCCGAAGACGACGCCATCTTTCAACAGGAAAACTCGCCGTTTCACAAGGTCGTGATCATAGTGCAGTGATTTGAGGAACATGATATTGAATTCATATTGATATCTTGGTCACCAAACACGCCTTATCTGGGACACAATCGGTCATAAACTCCACACCCACATATTATTCTCTTGGACATTGCGCGATCTGTGTGTAGGCATCTGATGGTACTTCGTCGTAAACCTACCAAGGTCTTCAAGAATCGACGTTAACTCCGCATCCACATAATACCCACCCGCTCGTTGCTTGATGTGTGTAGACGCCTGGTGTTACATACCTCCTAAACCTACCAATTTCTTGACGAATCCAAGCCACGTGGACTCACTGATGTATTGTGTTCAAAAGTTGGAGCAAGAGTCTAATAGGCAGCTAGCCATAATGCCTTGGCTCATCGAAGCAAATCTGTTTTAATGTGGTTACAGATATTTACGAAATATTCAATTTTCTTCCTAATCATTAACACTGGTAGCAGTTTTCCCACTGATAAGATACGATGGAATATTTTGACTGATACTTTAAAAGAGAGCTAGCTTTGGGGTAGAGCCCAAAATTAAGCTGTGCAGCGGAAAGTCCCATCACTGGTTTGACATTAAGACCTACTCTCATCTGCTGTCCTACCACATTTAATTTTCACTCGCACCTCTCATGTAAAAGAAAAGGTTAAATCTTTGTTACTGAGAAATAGAAAAAACGCCTGATCTACACTGCGAAACACAATTCAAGGATAACTTTTTCAGAGGCCCGTAACTGTCTCCACTGTGATGTATTAGTTTGTACCAAGGCTCAGAGGTACTTAAAACCTTCCTCTGTAGTGTAGCAAAAGCGTGGCACCATGCGACGTCATGCTCGGCTCCACAAAGCATCAAACAGCAAGGTGTCGACAATAGCAAAAGAAGACCAGAATTCATGACATTCATGGGAGTTATAAGATGGGTTAATGATGTCACATTGACACCAATTTAACCAACTTTTTGCCCAACGCCACAGTAGACGTGTCAGACAAAAAGAAGGTCGTCACACCCACTCTTACCCAAATTTCATTCCTTTTTTTGACGCCTCCGCGAATGAGGTCAGAACGGTGACACCCATCATTGAAATCACGCAGTTGTCATGTGGATGACGGAGGAAAGGGTTGCAGATACATCAGAACTCCGAATCGACACGGAAAGTTCTTAAGGAGGGGGGGGGGGCACAAACGGCATCAGTGGAACTATCTCTTTCATTGGTGCGTTGATTCCTGCACATTTTGCGTTCGACAACGACAGTTCTCAGTGCGATCAGCAACAGGAGACGTTCTTGACAATCTTCGGCGCTACTGACACTTCTGCATATTTCAACACTTTTCTAAGAGCAGTGATGGGTCTAAGAACATTCTTACGGTTCATCGCCACTGAATGTAATCAGACCTCTTTGGAGTGTAGCACAACCGCAAATTCAGTTATCAGGTAGGAACCACTAGGGATCATTGAAAACTATTTGACGAAATTTGAACTGATAGGAAGCAGCAATGGGAGCTCATTCTTTTGCAGCCCTTCTTTTCATGCCCTCCTCTGGCGTGATCATGGAGGGATGTGACCGTGACACAAGTGTGAATACAATGCCAAAGGGTCCCTCTAAGACCTCTTCCCACCACTCTGACCCCTCCCAGTTCAGAAATACCATCGGTGTCACATGCCCACATTCATTGAGAATTTTAGAAATGTACCTTGATAGACAAAAACTGTGAAGTAGCCTTACAAGCCGGCTGGCAGACAGCCACTTGGTGCCCCTTCGATACGAGTTCCCTGCCTGCAGGCGTCTATGACTACTTTCCGGATTTTCTCTGTAAGGCCAAATTTTTAAAAGTCTCAGTAAAAGAGAGTGAATACCAACGAGGGTGCTTACGAGCTGCGGTGTCTTAGAGGTACCCTTTGCCATTTTATTCACTCCTGTGTCAATGTCACAACGCCTCCATTATAACCCACACGTACGCTGATGAGTATAAACACCCTTTGCTGGTTCCAATCACCCTCAAATCACATTGAATTTCTTTGAACGGTTGCTAGCGGTTCCAACCTGCACATTAAAACCAATTTGCTGCTGCACTGCTCTCCAGTAGGGTGCGATGCGTTCCGTGGCGATGCAGCACGGTGTCCTCGCAGATGGGTTGAAACATCTAGGGGTGTCAGCAGCGTCAGAGTTTGAAAAGAACGTCGTTCTGTTGCTCGTCCCATGAGAAATGTCGTTTCAGAGCACGAAATGTGAAGCAATCAGTGCACCATAGAAAGAGGTGGTTTCACTGACGCGCCTTATGCCACGCTCATAACGACATCCAGAGTCGATTCGGAGCGGCGGTGGGTCCGAAATATTTTCCTCAATCGCCCACAGTCAAACTGCGTGATTTCATGTCATCGTTCTGATCTCCATCGTAGAGACCTCAAGAAAGGAGTGAAATATGTCTAAGAAGGGGTGTCATGAAGTTCCGTCGTGTGACACGTCCACGGTGGCTTTGGTCAGAATTGTGGACGTGTGTACCTTACGCATCCAATTTATTGTTGGCTTGTGTATAGACCTTGCGGTTTGAAGCGTAGTCGAGCCCGATGGTGACTTCACAGGGCGCCACGCCTTCTTACAGCTACATGAGGAGGTTGTAGTCACCTTTGAGCAAACATTTGAAGTTCATACGTCGTCTTGGAAGTAAGTGATGAGGTTTCTAAGAAGTAGTCCATCTATTGTGTTGCGCTATACACTTTGGACAGTGAAAATGGAGAAAACGCGTTTTATCTCTATAGATATAGATTTCTCGAATAATAAAATTTACGAATAATCTCAGATGGCAAAATGTTGATAGTATCAGAGTCATTGCACCATGTTTCTCAATAATTATCCCTTTTCAATACGTTCTGATTCCAGTGTAAATATTGTTACTGTATCCCCAATGGATTTTTAATTATCGAGCGAGGAAAACCCGTAGTTATCTGCTAAAACCAAGTGTTTAGTATTAAAGCATATACCACCCGTGCTTCTTTTATAAAAATTTTCTTCTTATTTTTGAAGAATCGTTTTGAAACGACTTGTTTCCTACTACTATGAGACGATTCTCTTCAGAAACAGAGACACCCTAAAGAAAGAGTTGTAAATGCATTATTTCAAACCATGTTTGTTACGACCGTAAGAGACCTAATACTAAGTCGATAACTTTCGCAATGATATTGGGAATTTCACAGCACTTACTTTCATTGTAGTCCTTTACACTGATCAGCCATAACATTATGACCACCTGCCTAACAGCCGGTATGTCCACCTTCGGCTTGGATAACAGCGGCGACGCGTCGTGAAATGGAAGCAATGAGCCTTGGTAGGTCGCTGGAGTGAGTCTTCCTCTACAGCTCTCTCTAGTACCATAGGAGTCATTCCCTGATGTCGTAACAGATGTCCTATCATCTTGTTCCTCTTTCACATAATCCTTTCCTCCCTGATTCTGTGCAGAACCTCCTTATTCCTTACTATATCAGTCAACCTAATTTTCAACATTCACCTGTAGCAGCACATCTCAAATGCTTCGATTCTCCTCTGTTCTGATTGTCTCACAGCCCATGTTCCACTTCCATACAAAACTGTGCTCCAAAGTTTAATTCTCAGAAATTTCTTCCTCAAATTAAGACCTTCTCTTGGCCAGGAATGCCCTTTTTGCCATTGCTAGTCTGCTTTTGATGTCCTCCTTGCTCCGTCCGTCACTGGTTATTTTGCTGCCTAGGTATCAGAATTCCATAACTTCATCTACTTCGTTACCATCAGTCCTGACGTTAAGTTTCTCGCTGCTCTCATGTCTTCTCCTTCTCATTAGTTTCGTCTTTCTTCGATTTACTCTCAATCCATATTCTGTACTCATAAGACTGCTCATTAAATTCAGCAGATCCTGTAATTCTTCTTCACTTTCACTCACGATAGCAGTGTCATCAGCGAATCCTATCATTGATATTCTTTCGCCTTGAACTTGAATTCCACTCCAGAACCTCTCTTTTATTTCCATCATTACTTCTTCCATGTACTGACCGAACAGTAGGAGCGAAAGAATACATCCGTATGTTACACCATATTTAATCCGAGCACTTCATTCTTGGTCGTCCACGCTTATTATTCCCTCTTGGCTCTTGTACATATTGTGTATTACACGTCTCTTCCAATTTTTCTCAGAATTTCGAACATTTTGCACCATTTTACATTGTCTAACGCTTTTCCCAGGTCGACAAATTCAATGAACATGTCTTGATTTTTTTTCTTTTCAGCCTTGCTTCCATTATCAACCGCAACGTAAGAATTGCCTCTCTGGTGCCTTTATCTTTCCTAAAGCCAAAATGATCGTCATATAACATATCCTCAATTTTTCTTTCCATTCTTCTGTACAGTATGCTTGTCTTCAACTTGGATGTATGAACTGTTAAACTGATTGTGCGATAATTCTCGCACTTCTTAGCCTCTTGCAGTCTTCGGAATTGTGTGGATGATATTTTTTCGAAACTCAGATGGTATGTCACAAGATTCGTAGATTCTGCACAGCAACGTGAGCAGTCGTTTTGCTGCCTGTCACTTCATCCAATTAATTTAGTAATGCTGATAGACTCTAGTCTTTTCCTTCTGCCTTATTTGGTCTTTTAAGTCCTCCTAAGCTCTTTTAAATTATGATTGTAATACTAGATCTCCAATCTCTTCTAAATAGCCTCCTGTTTATTCTTCTATCACATCGAACAGAATTTCTCCCTCACAAAGGCCATCAGTGCACTCTGTCCATCTATCCGGTCTCTCCTCTACGCTTAACAGCGGAATACTTGTTTCACTCTTGATGTTACCACCCTTGCTTTTAATTTCACCGAAGGTTGTTTTGACTTTCCTATATGCTGAGACAGTCATTCACACAATCATTTCTTTCCCGATTCCTTCACATTTTCCATGCAGCCATTTTGTCTTAACTTTCCTGCACATCCTATTCATTTCATTTCTCAATGACTTCTATTTCGGTATTCCTGAATTTCCCTGAACATTTTTGTATTTCCTTCTTTCATCGATCAACTGAAGCATTTCTTCTGTCACCCATGATATCTTCCCAGCTACCTTCTTTGTACCTATGTTTTTCTTTCCAACTTCGGTGATTGCCATTTATAGGGATGTCCGTTGCTTTTCAACCTAACTGCCTACTGAGCTATTCCTTATCGCATTGTCTGTAGCCTCTGAGGATTTCCAGTGTATCTCGTCATTCCTTAGTACTTTCGTATCCCACTTCTTTGCGTGTTGTTTCTTCCTGACTAGTCTTTTAAACATCAACCTACTCTTCGTCTAAGTCCCATAAGATTTCACACACACACACACACACACACACACACACACACACACACACACACACTCTTCGTCACTACTACATTATGATCTGAGTCTATATAAGTATACCCCACCCTCTTGTTGTTCTTGAGAGCAGTATTCACAATTACTAGCTCAAATTTGTTCCAGAACTCAATTAATCTTTTTCCTCTGTCCTTCCTTGTCCCAAGCCAATATTCGCCTGTAACCATTTCTTCTGCTATTTGCTCTACAACTGCATTCCAGGACCCCATGACTATTAGATTTTTATTTCCCTGTATGTACTGTATTATCCATTCAATATCTTCATATACTTTCTCCGTATCTTCATTTTCACCTTGCGACGTCGGCATGTATACATGAACAATTGTTGTCGCTGTTGGTTTGCTGTTGATTCTGATAAGAACAACCCTATCACTGAACTGTTCTCAGTAACACACTCTTTGCCCTACTTTCTTATAACAAATCATACTCCTGTTATACCATTTCCCCTATACTCATCAGACAGAAATCCTCATCTTCTTTCCATTTCACTTCACTGAACCCTGCTATATCTTTATCCTTTCGTTGATTATTGAATCTTTTTCTCATAGTCACCTCCCAGTTGACAGTCCCCTGCTGGAGATCCGAATGGAGGACTATTCCGGAATATCTGCCAATGGAGAGATCATCATGATACTTTTTCAATTACAGGGCACATATCCTGCCGATACACGGCGTGTTCCTTAATGCAATGGTTTCTATTGCCTTCAGCGTCCTCATGCCGTAGATCATTGCTGATTTTTCCACCTTTAGGGGCAGTGTCCCACCCCAAGGACAAGAGAATGCCCTGTACATCTGTCCACTCCTCCGCCCTCTTTGACAAGGCCTTTGGCAGAATGAGGTTAGCCTGTATACCGGAAGCCTTCACCGTCAATAGTGACTAGCAGTAAAAAACTTAAATAGTGGTGAGTTTCGAACCTGGGACCGAAAAGGATTCGATTACTGATGAAAGGCGGTATCCGTACACCAGGGGTCACTTATCTGCTACAACTTCCGGGAAGAGTGATGAGGTCTGTCGCCACATTCAATCACTTTTCAAATGTGCTCGAATGGAATCAAATCTGACGAATTTGGGGGCCAGGACATATATTGAAACCTATCCATTGTGTTTCTCGAACCACTCCAGCAAATTCCTGGCCTTATGACATGGCGGATTATCTTGCTGAAAAAAAACCACTGCCATCCGGAAAATGATAGCCCGGAAAATGATCTCATGAAAAGATGTACGTGGTCTGTAACCAGTGTACGGTAGTCCTTGATCGTCACGATGCAAATGGACCCACAGATGACCACGTGAATCATCAGCAGAGCATAATGGAACCGCCACCTGCTTATCTCCTACCGCATAACATATGTCAAGCAGCTGTTCCCTTGGAGAATGACGGATTCGCATCCTCCCATCGGCAAGATGAAGAAGGTATCGGGATTCATCAGACCATGCAACGCTTTACCACACTGACAACGTCCAGAGCCGATGGCAGGAAGAAACACAATCGCGATAACAAGAGGTATCATTTATTGTTCGTTAGATTTGGAGGCAAATACCTTTCCCCTGGAGTTGCTGATATTTGGCTATGAACGGAGTAGCTTACATTGATGTAATTCAGATCAATCTTTCATTGCATCTACTATTTCAACATCTCTTTTGCATATTCGCACTGTTGTTGTTGTTGTTGTTGTGGTCTTCAGTCCTAAGACTGGTTTGATGCAGCTCTCCATGCTACTCTATCCTGTGCAAGCTTCTTCATCTCCCAGTACCTACTGCAACCTACATCCTTCTGAATCTGCTTAGTGTATTCATCTCTTGGTCTCCCTCTACGATTTTTACCCTCCACGCTGCCCACCAATACTAAATTGGTGATCCCTTGATGCCTCAGAAAATGTCCTACCAACCGATCCCTTCATCTGATCAAGTTGTACCACAAACGTCTCTTCTCCCCGATCCTATTCAATACTTCCTCATTAGTTATGTGATCTACCCAACTAACCTTCAGCATTCTTCTGTAGCACCACATTTCGAAAGCTTCTATTCTCTTCTTGTCCAAACTATTTACCGTTCATGTTTCACTTCCATACATAGCTACACTCCATACAAATAATTTCAGAAATGACTTCTTGACACTTAAATCTAAACTCGATGTTAACAAATTTCTCTCCTTCAGAAACGCTTCCCTTACCATTGCCAGTCTACATTTAATATCCTCTAGACTTCGACCATCATCAGTTATTTTGCTCCCCAAATAGCAAAACTCCTTTACTACTTTAAGTGTCTCATTTCTTAATCTAATTCCCTCAACATCACCCGACTTAATTCGACTACATTCCATTATCCTCGTTTTGCTTTTGTTGATGTTCATCTTATATCCTCCCTTCAAGACACCATCCATTCCGTTCAACTGCTCTTCCAAGTCCTTTGCTGTCTCTGACAGAATTACAATGTCATCGGCGAACCTCAAAGTTTTTATTTCTTCTCCATGGATTTTATTACCTACTCCGAATTTTTCTTTTGTTTCCTTTACTGCTTGCTCAATACACAGATTGAATAACATCGGGGAGAGGCTACAACCCTGTCTTACTCCCTTCCCAACCACTGCTTCCCTTTCATGTCCCTCGACTCTTATAACTGCCATCTGGTTTCTGTACAAATTGTAAATAGCCTTTCGCTCCCTGTATTTTACCCCTGCCACCTTTAGAGTTTGAAAGAGAGTATTCCAGTCAATAATATCAAAAGCTTTCTCTAAGTCTACAAATGCTAGAAACGTAGGTTTGCCTTTCCTTAATCTTTCTTCTAAGATAAGTCGTAAGGTCAGTATTGCCTCACGTGTTCCAGTATTTCTACGGAATCCAAACTGATCTTCCCCGAGGTCGGCTTCTACTAGTTTTTCCATTCGTCTGTAAAGAATTCGCGTTAGTATTTTGCAGCTGTTGCTTATTAAACTGATTGTTCGGTAATTTTCACATCTGTCAACACCTGTTTTCTTTGGGATTGGAATTATTATACTCTTCTTGAAGTCTGAGGGTATTTCGCCTGTTTCATACATCTTGCTCACCAGGTGGTAGAGTTTTGTCAGGACTGACTCTCCCAAGGCCGTCAGTAGTTCCAATGGAATGTTGTCTACTCCAGGGGCCTTGTTTCGACTCAGGTCTTTCAGTGCTCTGTCAAACTCTTCACGCAGTATCGTATCTCCCATTTCATCTTCATCTGCATCCTCTTCAATTTCCATAATATTTTCCTGAAGTACATCGCCCTTGTATAGACCCTATATATACTCCTTCCACCTTTCTGCTTTCCCTTCTTTGCTTAGAACTGGGTTTCCATCGGAGCTCTTGATTTTCATACAAGTGGTTCTCTTATCTCCAAAGGTCTCTTTAATTTTCCTGTAGGCAGTATCTATCTTACCCGCAGAGAGATAAGCCTCTACATCCTTACATTTGTCCTCTAGCCATCCCTGCTTAGCCATTTTGCAAATTCTGTCGATCTAATTTTTGAGACGTTTGTATTCCTTTTTGCCTGCTTCATTTACTGCATTTTTATATTTTCTCCTTTCATCAGTTCAATTCAATATATTATCTGTTACCCAAGGATTTCTACTAGCCCTCGTCTTTTTACCTACTTGATCCTCTGCTGCCTTCACTACTTCATCCCTCAAAGCTACCCATTCTTCTTCTACTGTATTTCTTTCCCCCATTCCTGTCAATGGTTCCCTTATGTTCTCCCTGAAACTCTGTACAACCTCTGGTTCTTTCAGTTTATCCAGGTCCCATCTCCTTAAATTAGCACCTTTTTGCAGTTTCTTCAGTTTTAATCTTAGATCATAACCAATAGATTGTGGTCAGAGTCCACATCTGCCCCTGGAAATGTCTTACAATTTAAAACCTGGTTCCTAAATCTCTGTCTTACCATTATATAATCTATCTGATACCTTTCAGTATCTCCAGGTTTCTTCCATGTATACAACCTTCTATCATGATTCTTAAACCAAGTGTTAGCTATGATTAAGTTGTGCTCTGTGCAAAATTCTACCAGGCGGCTTCCTCTTTCTTAGCCCCAATCCATATTCACCTACAACGTTTCCTTCTCTCCCTCTTCCTACACTCGAATTCCAGTTACCCATGACTATTAAATTTTCGTCACTCTTCACTATCTGAATAATTTCTTTTATTTCATCATACATTTCTTCAATTTCTTCGTCATCTGCATAGCTAGTTGGCATATAAACTTGTACTACTGTAGTAGGTGTGGGCTTCGTATCTATCTTGGCCACAATAATGCGTTCACTATCCTGTTTGTAGTAGCTTACCCGCGTTCCTATTATCCTATTCATTATTAAACCTACTCCTGCATTACCCCTATTCGACTTTGTGTTTATAACCCTGTAGCCACCTGACCAGAAGTCTTGTTCCTCCTGCCACCGAACTTCACTAATTCCCACTATATCTAACTTTAACCTATCCATTTCCCTTTTTAAATTTTCTAACCTACCTGCCCGATTAAGGGATCTGACATTCCACGCTCCGATCCGTAGAACGCCAGTTTTCTTTCTCCTGATAACGACATCCTCTTGAGTAGTCCCCGCCCGGAGCACTGCAGTGCACTGTTAGGCATGCATATAAATCTGTGCTCACCTTTATAGCACTGAATAACACATACTCCCACGAGTTCTACTTTCAGTTATAGTTTTAGCAGTTAACAATTTACATTGTCTCTCCTGTACATTCTCTACCGTTTGGTTCAATGACAAATCCTGATGTTTTGTGTTGCTGTAATGCACGTTTGGTACGGTATTTTCATTTGACCATTACACTTGATGTATGTGTTTCCTACCATAGCTTTAGGGGGTGATATTTTTGTTCCAATGATATCCTCCTAAATGTTCAACTGCGAGAATCGTTTGTTGTGGGATGTGAACTCTTAAAATGAGAAGCTGTAAGTAAACGAAGTAAATTCAAGATAGAAACCACAGAAGGTGTATTACAGTGACATACGTTTCAATAGTTATTGCGTTTTCTGAGGTTTGGATTTTCCTTACAGTACAGTAGCTCATAAGTTACGTATTCAGCATAACTTATCTTTCGCCTGATATTGTTAATGTAAATACGGACCAACTGTAACTGCAGTACCTGTTGCTACCTGTAACATTATTTAAACTCAATTAACTTAACCAAAATAGTGCACCTACAAAAAAAAAGTGGCGAAGTGGGTTGTGTTGTATCAAAATAAAAGTACCGGAAGATATAAACTGGATATTAGTAACTGATGGTCTCTCCGTGAGCTTTTTTTCTGGTTTATCACAAAGGCCCTAGTTTACTGTGTAGACATTTCCAGTAGGTGGTCGTGTTTGTGGAGGCAGTTGTCAACTATGCTCACCTGACTGTATTTGCATATTTTCCTTTATCACCAATGATTCCGTTATCACATTATTGATTGTAAAAATTTCTACAAATTCAGTGCATGTATTTAAGAAAATAGCGCAACTGGAACTCAGAACTAGGGTGAGCACAAAAGCTCGTATGTAAATGAGTGCAACAGGGAAAAAGAAAAATATTGTAAGAGGTCTGCGGAGACCATTCGCGCTCCGCAGTGAGTGAGGCATATTAATCCTCGTTCACGCAATTTATTTGTCAGTCCCCCCACAAATTTTACCCATTACAGTCATTTTGTAAATGAGGCTCGCGTATTTTGATGGTATGTCGAGGGACGCAAATGAGATTCACTACTGGGAATGGGTAACGTACGTTTAACGTTCCGAAGGGAGATAAAACATATCTGGTAACAGATAGACCAGAGACCGTTAAAATCAATCACCACATCCATCATACTATTAAGTAATAAACAGTGGCAGCTGACGGCTTATCGTATATCAGCATTTATACTGAATGCTATGCCCCGATGAGTGCAGGTATGAGACTTTTCAAAAGAGCGTCCACGCCATTATGAATTGATATCAGACTGGAATACTGACTAGCACTGTAAGTCTGACGACAGATTTATTTTTTGGTGTATTCCGTATGTCAATGACACTGACGATCGATCAGGTGAGTACTTTCCCACGTCAGTAGAAAAATTTGTTGAAGCTGCCAGTAACGAGTCAATTTCATTTTCTGTAGCCAAAGGCTTTACTTCTTCAACAAGTTATTTTACTGGAATGTGCATACACTGTTAGATAGCATCGAATGTATTGTGGCATCGTGAGCAAGGCCGAGTGTAATATTTTCTGTCATTAACGTGATGCAAGCCACCTGCAAGATATAACGAATGTTTCCAGGAGGCGGTGATTTTGTCGACTGGCTTTCAGAGGTTGTCAGTCATTCTCTTCCAACAAGTTATTTCATTTCCCCCAACAGTCTATTGAACAGTTTTCAGGAGACTCGTAACGAGTCAGAAAATTCTACACATATCTGTTTGATATGCAAGAAACGTATTGATGACAGTGTTTCACTGACTTCCTACATCTTTCATTTTTGTTGCAACTAAGGAAGTAGTGAATTGTGATGCGTATTTTCCCTCTTTTAATTTGCCCTTGTATTCTCTAGAGGGCTATTTTTCTCTTGAGCCATTGAAGTCATAGGTGTGTTTCTTCAGTATTCTTATCGTTTGAATCATTATTACAAATGTATTTTATTTCTTAATGACAATCTTTTCATATACAGACACTTAATAATTTTAAACGTTCACAGACAAGCCATGTAGAGTAACTGTGACATATTTGAATTAAAAGTGTATGTGATTTCCAATGTTTTCGTATTGACGTTTTTGTTTCTTATGTGCATCGTTAAAATTATTATTTCTGTAAACATTGACTACGTAAAAAATAGCAGAATTACCAATTGCAACTACATGGACGAAAGGCTTTTTTCTTTTTTTTTTGAACCGACTTCAACATTTATTGTTATTTATTGTGAGCCCTGTGGTATGTGCTGATGTACCTTTCTGCTATCTTAGTTGTATTCGGACTAGACAGTCTCGTATCAAATCTTGGTGGTTATTTATTTTTGCTAGCATCAGAGTGATATTTTCGTTGAACGAAAAAACTATTTCCGTTAAGGTTTGACTGTGTGTTTGATGTTCCATCCAGGAATTCGGACCTATCCATATTTGTTTAATGTAAGTGCCGTTCACATGAAGCCCTAACCTTGCTACCGTATTTGACAATGTTGTTGCCAGCCACAAATCCTTCCTGATTTAGTGAGTGCTCTTATGTTCTAATAATCGTTGTTCGGTGTGTAGAATTACTCTATAATCCGGTCGTTGATACAAGCTAAGATTAACAGGACATATCAGTTCGTAGGCCTAGTGAGTATCTTTTAGACTCTTTATGTATCCGTGGAAAAATCTTTCCACTTACTCAGCTACGTTTTGACTGCGTCGCGTCTTGTTAATTATTTTTACGACCAGAGTCTTGAAATGAATTCTGCAGATTACACATCTGTGCCTCGGAATATTTGTAAATTTAGTAGCGCATACCAATGGGCATGTCTTAGCGATCTTCCCCCTCGTTTTCTGTTGACATTACGTGTCTGCCTCTGGTTAGTGTGCCCGATGTCTTGTCTATATCCCATTTTACTACGATCTGTGTCAACAGAGAACGGTACAGATCGTACCGTCTGTGTACGATAGACACTTTCGTTAGATCATGTTTTCGCCGGTATGTCGGTTGAGGAAATCGTGAATTGTAGGAATGAGATAATACCACTAAGCCACTTCTAGGCTGGGTGACATTATGCGAAACGCTACATTATTATCATAAGCATATGGGGACTATTGTACCAGCCTAATAATATGGTCTAAATACAGAATGTTATTTTCCCAGTCTGACAAATATAAATGATGCCATATTTTTACAATTGGACACTCCATCCAACTAAAGAAGTAGTTACATTCAGTCACTGGTTTACTCTATAGAATCCTTCAAAGTGTATATTGTGCAATACATTACCAATGAAACACAAGCAATGCAAGTGCAATATTGTACAAAATTTATTATTTGTTACACGAACCGGTTTTCGGCTGTTACGCTCGTCATCAGGTACAAAGATAAGTACGTGGTGAAGTGATATTTTCTTGGATCAAAGGTTTTAAACTAGTGCGTGTACAGAGTATCTCCATTTCCACCGATGAAAAACGTTAATGTTGGAATTAGAAATAAAACAAGAGGGATTTCACTCTAAATACGATGTAAGATTATTTACTAAGATAAAATATGTGCAACATTAACTAACGAACTGTGGACAAATTACAACAGTTGTACGTAGAAGAATGTAATTGAACAATAAACTCTAATGACGTATCCCAAAGATGTCGCTGAACAAAATAATCTTGTCTTTAATAGAACCTACCAACAGATTAGATATAATAGTGATATTAAACAGCTGAGTGAAGCAGCTGTGATAATACAAAGTAAGCTTTTTTTTAACACAACGGGGGAAATTATAGCAACTGAAATAAAGGAAATGACACATGTGAGTCAGTGAGGTAGTTTACAACACGGCCTGGATGAGATTATGAATAGGATCTACATTTAGAAGTGGTAAGGAAATTGTATCAGCTCGTTCAGTACTAAACTTGGGTTGATAGACATGTGTTTACAGCTTTCCGTTATTTCAAGATAGTTCATCTTCATTCCCTTATGGATGGGATGTAATACTTCACGTTGCACCTTGTAACTATGGCCTTCTTTAAACTGGTGTTTTGCAAAAGTAGAGTTTCGTTTTCTAAGTTTCCAATTTCTGCGGTGTTCCTTGATTCGGGTACATATTGCTCTGCAAGAATGGCCCTCATAACATCTGCAGCAGTTGCAAGTAATTTTAAGTATCCCACTCTTTTGAAAAGCTGGATTGCTGTCTTCACCATTGGACAAGAACTATCCAACAGTGTTGAGAACATAAAATGTTGTTTTTATATTCCAGGATTTAAGTTTCTAGATACATCCAGTGAGAGTTTTCCTAAGTATGGAACTGTGCACCATTCAGACGTTTCAGTGGTACACACCAACGGCCATCGGTCTCATAAGGAATAAAACGCCATTCATCTTAATTCACCTCTGTCGCTAATCGGTACTGGAGTGGAAAGTACAGCCTTCGTCGCCGATGAACTGCAGCCAGCGTAGGTTCACGAAATATGCGTCTGTTGTGGAGGCTCATCCGCAGCAACTATCGCTGAACTGTCGTTGAGCAGAAATTATTTGGAGCTCCCTGGTTTATCTAGGCATTCAGTTGCTGAAGACCTGCACGTATATTCGTCCATACACAACTCCGCACCATCGTTCACCCTTGTTATCTACGTACGTGAAATTTATTCACAGCTGCGAATAATAACGACCATCAGTTGTATAACGGAATGACGGCAATTAAAACTTGTGAAGAACCGGGACTCGGATTCAGATTTCTCGCTTATCTTCAGCTGTCGCCGTAACATTCGGCTATCCGAACACGACTCAAGGCGAGACGTAATCTTGTAGACCATCTGTCAAAAGACCAAATGCCCATCTTTTGCAGTACAGACCGCTGCGAGATGTGTAGGAAGAGCGTCAAATACGTTACGGAAGGAATTTGGAGATATGCCGACACCTGTGCAATGGTCAGCTGTTCTAGGTTTCTTGGTTGAGGATCCACGGCGCCAGCGACACGACCGAGGTAGTCCCACAGATTCTCGACTGGATTTAAATCCGGGGAGTTTGGTAGCCAGAAGACTGCTATCAACTCGTGCTGTTCAAACCACGCACGTGTACTACGTGCTGTGTGACGTGTTGCATAGTTCTTCTGCCAGATGCCACCGTACCGAGGGTAACCGAACTGGATATATGAGAGGACCTAGTGCCCACGGAATAGATACACATTTGTGTTGATCCATTGTGCCTTCGAGAATGAAGAGATCACGCAGGGAATACCACGAAAGCATTTGCCAGGCCATAACGCTTCTTCTACTGCCTGGACCTTGCCGACGAATGTTGCAGGGTGTCTGCTTTCAGACTTTTCAAGTCGATGGAGCATAAAACAAGACACATCTGAAGAGGTGTCTGCCCCTGGTAGCTGAGTGGTCAGCGCGACGGAATGTCATACCTAACGGCCCGGGCCCGATTCCCGGCTGGGTCGGAGAATTTCTCCGCTCAGGATCTGGGTGTTGTGTTGTCCTTATCATCATCATTTAATCCCAATCGATGCACAAGTCACAGAGGTGGCGTCAACTCGAAAGACTTGCACCAAGCGGTCAACCCGACGGGAGGCACTAGCCACACGGCATTTCCACCTGATGAGGTCACCTCTCACCACTCAATGGGTGTTCAGTTGCAGTATTGCCATGAAAATTATAGTCTTCATCGCCGATGAACCGCTGTCAGCTTAGGTGGATGAACAAGGCGCCTGTTACGGAGGCCCACACGCAAGACCGTTCGCTCAACCATCGTTGAGGAAACTCTATTGGTAGCTCCTTGGTTCATCTGGGAGACCAGTTGCTCAACAGTTGCACGTCTATTCGCTAGTAGACATCTTTGTAGCCGTCGTTCACCCCTGCATCCATAGCCTATGTTGCACCACAGGTGCCTCGGACCCGGTTTTGGTTAGGGCCATCATTTCATGCACGGTGTATTCAACCACGGCGCACACGAACAGTTTACAGACTTAATAGTTTCGGAGATGCTTACACCCTTGGCCCCAAGCCAATGATCATGCCCTTTTATATGAAGGATAAGTCGCTCCGTTTCCACATTACATCACTGACTGCACTGGTTTTCTCTCCGACACATTTTACGTACCTTCCACTGCTAGTGCTGCCACCTGACTTCTACGAGTGATCATTGCACGTTGACTTCGAACATAGGCGCTGGTCACATTAATGTGACTCGACCGTGTATTACTTAAACGCTTTATTAAATCAATAAGCAACATCTGCACGTACTTCTGGAAATGTGGAACGCCTTGCTGCCAGATATTTCACGAAATATAACACCCTTATACCAACAAGTACTATATATTGTCTTCCACAGCCACCTGCATTCTAGCACAGGGTCGAATAACACTGTCCACAGCTCGTGGTCTCGCGGCCGCGTTCTCGCTTCCCGAGCACGGGGTCCTGGGTTCGATTCCCGGCGGGGTCAGGTGTTTTCACCTGCCTCGAGAACACTGGGTGTTTGTGTTGTCCTCGTCATTTCATAATCATTCACGAACGGGGCGAGGTTGGACTGAGCAAAGGTTGGGAATTTGTGCGGGCGCTGATAACCGCGCAGTTGAGCGCCCCACAAACCAAACATCATCATCAACATTGAATAACATCTTTTCCTGTGTCTCTTAATCACTGACGCACAATGCGGAATACAGATTTCCTATGAGTGGACCGAAACAGCAGCTTGCGATTGAATTATTTGTTTATTCACACATTAAATTGTAACTGATGAAATAAAGACAGCAGCGACAAGTGTCTACAAGACAGCGAAACTCCAGCACGTAATTATTTTATATTTAATAACAAGTGAATGACTTGAATTTACTACAATAATTAACAGGAATATTCAATACAGCTGATGTATATTTTTCGCAAAACCTAGCAGACCGACCCGAAAAATTGCATTGATTCTCAGTACACATTACTTTGATTTCTAGAGAAAGCCACAAAATTACGTGTTCTCCAGATGCATCTTCCAGAAAGACAAGAAACCATTCAAAATGCTAGAGAGAATGATATGATATACATTGCAATTAACTGAACAGGTACTTTTCGAGTTCATATATGAGCTTCCAGTTTACGAAAGACGAGCAGCCTGTGAGCCTTTGTGCTACTGCGTGCACCGACACTATTATACTTTATCAGCATGAGTTCTGTGCGCAGAATGATAGGAAAATATCAGTGTGAATATTTAAATCACACGACTGGAACTACCTAAAAGTCCACTATTGAAATGACAAAATTAATTCCAAGTATCTCTCCAAAAATCTCGAAAACTGCAGACATCGGAACCGCCGCACACTGACTCGAGAGCACAAAATATAATGAAGTGACAAAATCCTACCTCCTAACATCATTCCGGGCCTCCTTTTAACCGGTGTAGTGCAGCAATTCGACGTGGTATGGACTCAACAGATCGTTGGAAGTCTCCTGCAGAAACACTGAGCCATGCTGCCTTTATTGCCGTCCATACTTACGAAAGTATTGCCGGGGCAGGTATTTGTGTACGACCTGACCTCATGATTACGTCCCATACATGTTAGATGAGGTTCATATCGGGAGGTATGGGTGGTCAAATCATTCGCTTGAACTTTCCAGAATGTTCTTCAAACCAATCGCGAACAATTGTAGCACAATAGCATGGCGCATTTTCACCCATAAAAATTCCATCACTATTTCGGGAAGTCCATGAATGGTCTCAGAGTAGTCGAACGTAGCTATTTACAGTCAGTGATTGGTTCAGTTTGACCAGAAGGAGCCGGCCGCGGTGGTCTAGCGGTTCTAGGCGCTCAGTCCGGAACCGCGGGACTGCTACGGTCGCAGGTTCGAATCCTGCCTCGGGCATGGATGTGTGTGATCTCCTTAGGTTAGTTAGGTTTAAGTAGTTCTAAGTTCTAGGGGACTGATGACCACAGATGTTAAGTCCCATAGTGCTCAGAACCATTTTTTTGACCAGAAGACTGTAAACATTGAAACGTCACCTTAGAACAATTATACAAGACTGTGCTTAAACTGACATACAATATTTTTAGCGCAACGCAATCTGACTTTCAAAAATCCCTACAAAAGAATGGCCCTGACTAACGTTAACCTATACGTTTCACAAATCACTTACCTCACAAAAATCTTCGTTACTCAAGCTACTGCACTACAGCGAGCGCCACTACTGCCAGCTAAATAAAAGATTCAAACTACGGAAGTCACTAACTACTGATAGGGATAGTTAGCAAATGAAAGATTTTAATAGAGAACAAACAATGTATTTACCTTAATAGTCATAATATATATATTAGTTCATGACATCCAGCGTTACAGATTTCAAAACTCCGCCATCTCTCTCCCCACATCCACCACTGCTGGCGGCTCACCTCCAACTGCGCAACGCTACGAGCTGTTCACATCCAGCTGCCGCTGCCCAACACTACAATGGCAGACAACAATGCAAACTACCCACAGTCTGCACACAGCACAGCCAGTGATTTTCATACAGAGAGCGCTACGTGGCGGCGGCGTTACCAATAAGAAAACATAAACAGCCTACTTACATAAAGAAAACATAAACAGCCTACTTACATAGTAGCCTGCACAGTGTGTTCGACACTCGCTCTTCTCGGAAAGTTGCAAGCAAGCTCAGTTGTGTTATTATGAGTATGTAATGAGATAAGGTGGCGCTACAGGCTTAGGCTGTACTCAGGTTTGAATCAGTCCTCTGGGATGACGAAGGGTTAATTATTGTGGATTACTTGCAAGGCCCCTGGAGTAGGCAACATTCCATTAGAACCACTGATAGCCTTGGGAGAGCCAGCCATGTTAGTAGCCTCTAAACAGTGGAAGACTAACGTTTACAAGTGGTTCTTGTTCGAAATTTCTGTCATGTTCCTGTCATGTTTTTATGATGTAGAAGGCATATTTGATACAGTAACTCGACGCATTTGGCCTCGTTAATGTAACTTACCATTTGTTATGCGTTTTCAGTGACCTAGAAGCGAAATATGTTGGCAATCCAGCACTTTCCTTTATACGGAACGAAGAAGTGATGTTCCATCTATGTCCTGTTCACGAAAACGCTGAGAAAATATTTTGATATGCTGGACGGCTTGCAATGTTTCTTTCTCAAAGCATTCAGTCAGAGCGTCCTTCCAGTTGTATTGATAGGAAATCTAAAGTCAAATTACAGAAATAAAACCACTACAGTTAAAGTAACAAGAGAATCTATAGTAAAGTGGGACAGCCACTTAAATTTAACTGTAGCAAATGCAGGGAAACGCAGATTCAAAATCTGAATTTTAAATTTGTGGCACGTTGTTCTTCCTGCCCACCCAGCTGACCGTGGCAGCGCTGCTCTGGCCAGAGGACGTGGTTCATGTTTATAAAAGAAAATATCCCTTGAAAGAATCCACGTAAGAATAATATATGATTCCTTTACACTTTAGGCTATAATCAGAACGACTAGCACACCTGTAAATGATATACGCTGGCATTTTTTACCAAAATATTTCCACCAGAAGCTAAAGTTTGGGGCTACTTACATGGCAGAAATCGGTTTCCAG
Source organism: Schistocerca cancellata (assembly GCF_023864275.1). NCBI lineage: Eukaryota > Metazoa > Arthropoda > Insecta > Orthoptera > Acrididae > Schistocerca > Schistocerca cancellata. Next base: position 239,180,243 of record NC_064628.1, on the reverse strand, counting down.
TTTGCGACGTTATAACAACTTCCCTTGTCACACACTCACATATGTTACAGAGACATGCTTCAAAGAGCCTGTCTCGACTGATGGCAGCTGATCATGGAATGTCCTTACTGAATGTTACATAGGTAAATTCGCGAATTCAGTAATTAAAAATTGTTGGCAAAATGAAAGTGCAATGAAATAACTGTCAAGGTCGGCACTAAAATACTTTTCCGAAGCTGCTTTGAACAAATCTTTCAGTCTACGCTATCCAACAACACAAAAATTGCAATAATTTTATTTACCGGTAGAAATGAGTAGCTGCAATGGCATTAACGACACCCCATTTTGCGAATTTGGTTTATGTACCCAACTTGAGATTCAATGCCAAAGTCAAAATTTCATGTCTAACTACAGCCTTTTAATGTCTTGTGGAACAGTGGAAAAATGTTTTCAGTAAATTCATAAAAAGATCTGTCAACATTAGATTCCACGATGAAGCCCGTCATCAAGTATATTACAAGCAAAAACATCATATTAAAGAAAAAGTGTATTAATCTACAGACTCCAATGTCTGTCTCGTCAGAGAATTAATAACAAAATAGTTCACATCACACTGTCAAAGCAAAAGCGTCTGAAAATTATTCGTTCACAAATGAAAGCTCTCATAACTATGAAATCAATTATACACGTTATTACTATTATGAAATTATGGTTGCTAAAGCAGAATAATCTAGAGGAATAATTTTGACAAATACGCCCAAATACGGTCTCACCACATACGATAGACCCCCACTAACATCACTCTCTGTTATCAATTTTATTAGAGGGAAAAATTATGTCCGAACGTATATTTTCTCCATGGGGTTAGAGCGTAGATCCCACATAGTAAATATGTAAGGTTACAATTTTTAAAGTTAAGCAAGAAAATCACGAAAGAGAACACTTCAAACGTAATTTTACGAGCGATCTTGAATATTCGTGTGTTTAGGAAAAAGGCACAGTTCGTTTCAATTAATAGCAAATGTCGCAAGACTGATACAAAGAACTACATACCCATGTGTGGTTCTAGTCTTCTTGAAAATCCGCTATACAGTTCTTCGCCGTCAACATAACACGTGCACGCATAATATACAAAAATTAAGAAAAGGAAAATAGTGAGTTGTTTTTAGGCTCCGGTGCAAAAAGAACAAGATCAAGATTTTAATGTTAATGTTAAGTTTTCATCCATGATGATGAACCCCCTCCCCTCTATAAGAAAAAGAAATCAGAACTGTCTTCATTGAGAGAGTTTATCAGAAATGAATCTCATAGTAGTCGAACAAAGCCGAATGTTCACAAGACATTAAAAAATGTGTTACTACTTGTATTTTCACAGAAAGTAGTAATGGTGGAAACTAGAAGTTCCTTTGACTATATGCCCAGAAACCAGTACCTATTGAGATGTGAACCATTCAGTGCTCTGATTCCCACCTACCTGTTACGTAGAAGTAGAATGTGTAGGCAGTGCTGGTATTATAGGCATGGAGTGAATCACACACTCTTTGAAACGCATCTAGCTCAATCTGGATTACATCGCTTGCATTGCCCACACTGACGTCTCCACAGGGACGACTTGTTGGCCATTCATCAGTGCCTTAAAATGTGATCATAGCCACAAATGCAACTGATTCTTGTCTGGTGAACTTGGATGCCATGCTTCCGGATCTCCCCGACAAATCTATCAACCATGACACGTTACTGTCACACCTCCGTGGATACTGGCCCCTGTCTTTCATAAACCACAGTCATTACCGCTCTGCAAGAGTAACGTTCTCCATAACCGCTGGTAATTGATCGCGCAGAAATTGGTGATACACAGCAAAGTGTGTCGCGCTATGACTGTGTCACAATTCTTGAGCATACATTGAACCGAAGCGATTCTGATGCCTGATGATTGCCTGAGCTTCTGCAAATGCCCACATGTGCTATTGTGGCAATTTACAATACCACCTCTTGTGAATCGTGTCGCATCTATAGATTTTATTCAGGCTGTGAACTGTGCACCTTTAACGGCCCATATCTCAACAGGTTTTGTTTTCCGGACATACCTTTGTGGAAAGTTCTAGTTTTAACCAGTACTATCACCTTTAGGAACATGTGACAACTTTTTTACACAAAGGGTAAATATGATTTTCGGGAAAAGTCTGTAGTACTGACACTGTCCATGGATGACATAGTTGTCTAACGGGAGGTTACAAAGTCGCAACCGTGCTACAAAATGGAGAGACAGTCCAGATATGTGTCAGGCCTCAAGGATAGCGGTTGACCCCCCATATAAATAAAAGTAATTCAGTCTGCTTTTGGTTCGCTTTTACGGATATCTGAAGTAATTTGACTGCATTGTCAGCGATCAGTGACTGGAATCAAGCGAAACCTTCAAATATGCAGTAGTTTCTGTGTGGACGGCGAGGCAGAAGTCGTCGGTGGAAGCATGGAAGTGTTAGTCAACGGGACGGGGAGATGCGGCGACAAAAATGTGAGCCTCTGCTGGAAGGCTTGATGCCCAGTGATGGACGGGTGCTTTGACAGCCCCGGTATGGGGCGCTGCCCGGAGTAGTTTCGCATGTCGCGTGGCAGACTCAATTTGTCGCCTTGAACAACGTAGGAACTGCATGAGTTACTGAGACTGAATTTCAGCTGATTCGTGGAGTACCACGGAGCTGGGCAGCCTGTGGTGCAAATATTCGATGGGGTATGGCCAAGCTATCGTGGACATCACCAACCTGGAGGAAGGAAAAGTCTTCACCCGCTAGCCAGGCAAGATGGCAGGATGGAGAAGAGTTACTTTGTTGTAGGTGCAATATACGGTCCAGTCACATTAATGAAACCTTTGTCTATGTACGACATCAAAAAGCACTGATCACACGCGGAAGGCTGGTGTCAGTACTAACCGTGGAGGGAGAATATATAAAACGTGGCGGGGGATACCTAAAGCAATGCCGTCGTTGTCGTAATGCGGGAACGGAACAATTCATGTGGCGTCCAAAAGGGCGTGACCATTGGTTTACAGCCCAAGGGTGAAACAGTTCTGAAAGAGCTGAATTTATGAACCGTACGCGTGTCGCCGTGGTTAAAATATACAGTGTGTGGGAAAATTGCGCGATCCAAAACTGGCGTTGGGTCATCTGTGGTGAACCATGGGCCATAGATGAATAGACCTGCAACTCTTGACGAACTGAAGACTCAGATAAACCAAGAGGGTACTAACGGGGTCTCCTCAACGACTCTTCAGCGAATATTGCTGCATAAAGGCCTCCGTATCCGGTGCCTGTTTCATGCAGCAGTGCTGTCTGCTGTTCGTCTTCCACAAAGGTTGGAATTTACACTCCAATGCTGGACGTCCACCAAGTAGCGGCAGGTTGTCCTTTCCAGTGAATCATGTTTCATGCTCAACTGGACAGAAGGCCGTTGGCGTGACGGCCGTGCAACAATTGTCGCAAGGATCCCGGCCGGAGGAAGGAGCATTATGGTTGGAGAATGCGTTCATGGCATTCTCTGGATGATATTGTCATTCTGAAGGCCCAGTAGGTAACTTTTGGAACGGCCCCGATCGGGCTGTTTGCATCATCAATCCTCAAACGAGAAACCTATCGCAGCTGGGCATGGTACTGGAGTCGGCCCCGCTCCACATCCGTGTCGGTACCTTCCAGAACTTCACGGACTCTTTTCCGGCACGTCTAGCGTTGCAAAATATTGTTTTTCAGATATCTGGCAGGTGGTCACATCAATGTACTGGGCAGTGTAGATTTCATACAAGGAATACTAGAAATGTGCTTTAGTAGCCCGCAGTGTTTGATAGGCAGCTGACAGTTGTCAGATTGAGATTACTGTGCGGCGGGTACTGTGTACAATGAATACAACCAGTGGCTGGCGTATGTGTTTCGAATACTAAGTGTTCGTTACTAATTGAAATGTTACATAGTGTGGCCATGGGCGCGCAAAAGTGTGCACTTTGTGTTGTGTTTTACCTCCCTCCTAAGAGCGTGTTGTAGCTTGGTACAAGGGGCAGTTTTATATTTGGTTTGTAACTATGCTGAAGCCGTTTTCAACTATAGCACATAGCTTTTAGTTGCCTGAATTTTATGTTGATGTTGTCCATAGACGCGGTAGCCCTGTTTTATGAGGCAGTAGTTAGTTACCGATGGAGGTTCTATGTGGTATAAGTGGAAACTGTTGTGGTTTTATTTAAATATTGCACTGTGTTTATATGACAGCGTGATTGTAGCCGCGTAGGGTAACCGCGCGGTCTCGGGCGCCTTGCCATGGTCCGTGCGGCTGCCCCCGTCAGAGGTTCGAGTCCTCCCAGGGGTATGGGTGTGTGTGTGTGTGTGTTGTTTTTAGCGTAAGTTAGTTTACGTTAGATTAAGTAGTGCGTAAGCTTAGGGACCGATGACCTCAGCAGTTTGGTCCCACAAGACCTTACCACGAATTTCCAAATTTCCCCATTGTAGCGTACTACAGCCAGGGATTTTGAGTATTGTTGTGTCTAATCTGCTGTTCTTGGTTGGTGCTCGCTCATGTATCACAGGGTGTGAAACAAATTTGAGTTGTATACGTATTGTATTACTTAGGAAGTTTTTTTACTTATTTCATTATTATTTAATTCCCTTTTTACATAAGCATTAGCTCTGGGCGTAATAAAGTTGAATTATTGTTGATTAACATTCTATTGATGTCATTGTGATTGTGTAAAACTACTTACGTTAGTAACATACCGTTTTATAAAAAAATTCTACCCCTGCACAATTCCAGCTCAAACCGCATTCCAAACAAATCCTGTCATTTAGAAGGAAAGCGTAATTCTCTCTCGAAAGAGATCGATTGCAACATAGATGATGGAGCAGTTCTTGTATACTTCTTGCTGGCCAGAGATCTATACAGACTTGGAATATTGGTTTGAAGGAAGACTCTGCTAGTCAGCTTGAGATGCTCGCAGACATTCTAACTTCTCTGCGGTGGAGGACATTAAGGAAGAGACACTATGTATCGAGAAGAGCATTTGAAGACTTGTTGTCCCACGCTAAGACTATTGCACAACAAGACTAGCGCATTGCCAGAAGAGACAACTTGTGTCGAGTCCCTTGCAACATGGTTCTACGGCGATACGGGAAAGGGGAACATCGTAGTGTGGGAATGAAATAGCATCGGAATTGGAAACATACTCCAATGTTGAACTACAAGAGCAGTACGATTCTTGCAGGCAAGATGTCTAATTTGCACGCAGATTCATAGAGAAATTACGGCGGTATGTTGGCCAAATGCAATTTGGCGTCAAGCCATATTGGAATGGTTGAACATTTTGATTAAGGCTGCACAAACGTGGGTGATGTTGACCGACAAGGGAGGCCATCGACATCGACCAGAGAGGAAAATATCCAGGCAATCGAGAAAGAACATCTCATGGACGGAGATTTTCAAACAGAGGAGGTTGATGCTGCGGTCCCCGAATGGCTCCGCAACCAAGGAGTGGATCCCAACAGTCGAGGAATTAAACAACTGGTAAAGCGTTCCGACTCCTGTTTACTGAGACTTCATGACTATGCTGAAAATTAGTGTCACATATCTGTTACTTTGGAGTCCAGCGAAACATACGAAAAACAATTACTTGGGATATGATAATAACGTGTAACTTAGTGTATGGAGTTCACTCTTACAGAAGGTGATTAAGCTGGCTATGCGTTTTATGCAACCCGTAACGCCTCCAAAAAGCGTGGGCAAGATTTTCATATTCTCTCGCTCACTATGTGCAAAATATTAAACGTACCGAAAAAATGAAAAGACCCTATTTGTGGGAAATGTAATGCAGTTAAACTTTTTACCAGAATGCCTTTTCGCTGGAGGGTACGGTTTTCGAGTTATTCAAGAAAAAAGCTTTAGGACGTCACATTTGTACAGTTTTCATTTTTTTTAATAATTCTAAAAATACGACGTCTAGCGAAAACGTATCCAGTACAAAATTTAGCTGCATTAAATTTGCTACGAAAAGGTCCAGTTCATTTTTTTCTGAAGGACTAATAGTTAGCACATTGCAAATGAGAGAATATGAAAATCTTGTGCATAGTTCTTGAAGGCTGGGATACGTTTTCTCTAGAGTCCATAGTTCTAGAATTATTCACAAAAAAACCCCACAAAAGTTACCTTCAAACGCTTTTCTCTTGAACGACTCCGAAACCGTGCCCTACAGCAGAAATGTACCCTGGCGCAAAACGTAACCACGTTAAACTTACCACAAAAATGTCCTGCTCATTTTTTCGACAGTACTAACAGTTTGCACATAGTGAGCGAGAAGTTATGAAAATATCGCGTGTTGTGTTTGAATGCAATGCGGGTTGCATAAAATCTGTAAGTGGTGACAGCTGAACCACCCTGTATAATTGTTAGCACAATAGAATCGGATTCAGTAGGGCGAAGTTTCGTACCTTCATCCAGCCATCATGGTCTGGGTTTTCTATGATTTCCCTATATATATGAGGCAAATGCCAGAACGGTTCCTTCGGAAGTGCTCGGTCGATTTTCTTCCTTGTCTGTCCTGAAAACGAGCTAGCACTCCATCTCTGATGATGGCACTTCCGACGGGGAGTAAAATTCTAGCCTACCTTTCTCCCTTTTTCGTATATAATGACGTTAAAATCACAGACCCTTGAGATCGTACATAAGGGCAGAGATAATCTTTCTGCCTGTGTACAATCCGCGAATGAAGTGGGAAGTGTGTACATGATGCTTTTTACACTTGTGCCCTGCTTCGCATACCACATGGTGATTTACTGAGTGAGAATGAAGGTGTAGGTTTTCCGAGATATTCTAAATCAGAGCAAATGATATGGCAGTTTGATGAAAACGGTTCTGCTAATTACTGCCACAATCGTTCTCCTTCTGAAGTAGTACTTCGTTTATAGCGACCTAGACATGAACGGCACATTCATAACTACCATTTACTCTTCTTCATAAGATATATCTTCAAAACGAGCACAAATCCCACCCTAGATCACCATTAACACGCGCCCTAAAGCTACGTAGTCCATAGTTATTAAATATTCGGCCTCACTATTTATCACTTGTCATTTGACGAACTTTATTGATTTTAGTGAGCGGTCCACTATGTTGTATTTATGACCACCTAAGTCAGAAACGTGTGCTGATTTGTTATTAGGAAGCCGTATTCCGGACAGGGCACTAAAATTTCAGTAGCCTAAGCGAACACGTAGTCTCTTTGGTAAATGTTACGTCTGACAGTTATGAAATAACTCTTAGTACAGAGGACATCCAGGCTGGCCAATGACGTCGCAAACCGAGTCGCCCAACGGGGTGCCGCATTGGTGAGACAGTGGAATCGAAGATCGGAAGGCCTGTAGTTGAAATCCCCATCCGGTGATCCTGATACAATTTTCCCTTGGTTGTCGAGATTCGTTCGAGGCAAATGTCAGGGTGAACTGTCGGAAGTAAAAAACAAGTCCAGGTGATGTTTTCCCCCTCCCTTACTAATCCGAGCTTCTGCTCCGTCTAAAGAACTAGTTGTTGACGATACGTTATTCCTGATTTTCCTTCTTTTTTATCCAGTGTCGGTGAAATACGTTCTCTGTTTGCATACCGTCCATGCGAGCACTGGAATTAGTAGTTTTACTTACTTGTCCTCGAATTATTCAATAAATGGTTTTAAAATTATCACATCACATGGAAAGGTATATAAATACTGGAAACCATAACTATATTTCAGTGTTACTATTACACTGACGGAAAAAAATAGCAATACCAAAAAGTAATTAACGTAGTAAATAAAATTTAGGGAATACTTTCGCGTAGGTAACATACACTCCTGGAAATTGAAATAAGAACACCGTGAATACATTGTCCCAGGAAGGGGAAACTTTATTGACACATTCCTGGGGTCAGATAAATCACATGATCACACTGACAGAACCACAGGCACATAGACACAGGCAACAGAGCATGCACAATGTCGGCACTAGTGCAGTGTATATCCACCTTTCGCAGCAATGCAGGCTGCTATTCTCCCATGGAGACGATCGTAGAGATGCTGGATGTAGTCCTGTGGAACGGCTTGCCATGCCATTTCCACCTGGCGCCTCAGTTGGACCAGCGTTCGTGCTGGACGTGCAGACCGCGTGAGACGACGCTTCATCCAGTCCCAAACATGCTCAATGGGGGACAGATCCGGAGATCTTGCTGGCCAGGGTAGTTGACTTACACCTTCTAGAGCACGTTGGGTGGCACGGGATACATGCGGACGTGCATTTTCCTGTTGGAACAGCAAGTTCCCTTGCCGGTCTAGGAATGGTAGAACGATGGGTTCGATGACGGTTTGGATGTACCGTGCACTATTCAGTGTCCCCTCGACGATCGCCAGTGGTGTACGGCCAGTGTAGGAGATCGCTCCCCACACCATGATGCCGGGTGTTGGCCCTGTGTGCCTCGGTCGTATGCAGTCCTGATTGTGGCGCTCACCTGTACGGCGCCAAACATGCATACGACCATCATTGGCACCAAGGCAGAAGCGACTCTCATCGCTGAAGACGACACGTCTCCATTCGTCCCTCCATTCACGCCTGTCGCGACACCACTGGAGGCGGGCTGCACGATGTTGGGGCGTGAGCGGAAGACGGCCTAACGGTGTGCGAGACCGTAGCCCAGCTTCATGGAGACGGTTGCGAATGGTCCTCGCCGATACCCCAGGAGCAACAGTGTCCCTAATTTGCTGGGAAGTGGCGGTGCGGTCCCCTACGGCACTGCGTAGGATCCTACGGTCTTGGCGTGCATCCGTGCGTCGCTGCGGTCCGGTCCCAGGTCGACGGGCACGTGCACCTTCCGCCGACCACTGGCGACAACATCGATGTACTGTGGAGACCTCACGCCCCACGTGTTGAGCAATTCGGCGGTACGTCCACCCGGCCTCCCGCATGCCCACTATACGCCCTCGCTCAAAGTCCGTCAAGTGCACATACGGTTCACGTCCACGCTGTCGCGGCATGCTACCAGTGTTAAAGACTGCGATGGAGCTCCGTATGCCACGGCAAACTGGCTGACACTGACGGCGGCGGTGCGCAAATGCTGCGCAGCTAGCGCCATTCGACGGCCAACACCGCGGTTCCTGGTGTGTCCGCTGTGCCGTGCGTGTGATCATTGCTTGTACAGCCCTCTCGCAGTGTCCGGAGCAAGTATGGTGGGTCTGACACACCGGTGTCAATGTGTTCTTTTTTCCATTTCCAGGAGTGTATTTAATGAGTAACATTGCAAGATCACAAGTTAATATAAGTGCGAGATAAGCCATTTCAAATGTGAAACGCTGGTACATTATTAACCGTTGTCAGAACGTTGAATACAAGCTGCAAACGTGCATGCATTGTGGTGTACGGGTGCGGGATGTTAGTTTGAGGAATGGAACAATTTGGAAATAAGTGGTAAGTTCCTATGGGATAAAACTGCTAAGGTCATCGGTCCCTAGGCTTACACAGTATTTAATCTAACTTAAACTAACTTACGCTACGACAACACACACACATCCATGCCCGACGAAGGACTCGAACCTCCGACGGGGGTAGCCACGGGAGCCGTGGCAAGGCGCCCTAGACCGCAACCCCGCGTGGCCTCATGTGGAATGGAGTTCGAAGCATATTGTAATTGGTCGGTCAACACAGGGACGGTTAATGCTATTTCTGGATGATGTTGGAGTTGTCGTCCGATGATGTCCGACAAGTGTTCGACTGAAAACAGATCTGGTGATCGGGCAGGCTAATGTAACATGTCGACACTCTGCAGGGCATGTTGCGTAACAACATTGATATGTGGGCGAGCGTTATCCTGTTGCAAAATAGCCCCTGAAATGTTGTTCATGACTGGCAGCACAACAGGTCGAATCACTCGACTGACGTACAAATTTGCAGTCATGGTGCGTGGATAACAACTATAGTACACCTACTGTCATACGAACTCGCACCCCAGACCATAACTCCAGTTGTAGTTCCAGCGTGTCTGGCAAGCAAACAGGTTGTTTACAGGCCCTCAAGTGGCCTCCTCCTAACCAATACACGGCGATCACTGGTACCGAGGAAGAACCAGCTCTCAACAGAAAACACAACAGACCTACACTCTGTCCTACAATGATCTCCCGCTTGACACCACTGAAGTCAAAAATGGCTGTGGTTTAGGGTCAGTGACTCGGAGATGTCCTTGAAGTAAGCGATTTGTAACAGTTCGTTGTGTCACTAAAGTGCCACCTGCTGCTCAAATTGCTGCTGCAGGTGCAATACGATGTACCAGAGCCATACCGCGAACACGATGTTCTTCCCTCTCAGTACTAACACTTGTCCTTCCGGAGCCCGGCTTTCTTCCAACCGTTAATTCCCGTGATACCGCTGCCAGCAATTATGTACAGTTGCTACATTCCTGCCAAGTCTTTATGCACTATCGCACAAGGAACATTCAGCTACTCGTAGCCCTATTACACGATCACGTTCAAACTTAGTGAGGTGTTCACAAAGGCGTCTTTGTCGCCCTAAAGGTGTGCTTGACCAACATCAACTTACCACGCCCAATCTCAGAGGTAACTCTCATGCCCATTTAAAGCAGATCTGATTTTCGTCCTCATAGTGACGCTACCAACGCTACTCTCACGCAGCTGACGTGAAATCTGAATAGACGTCATCTTTCAGCCATACAAACACGCCTACCAACTTTTGTTATGTTACACAACTCTTTCTTGGTATTACGATTTTTTTCGTCAGTGTATTTACTCCGAAGCAAATATACACACATAAACGTCATTGTCACAGCTAATAATTTTTTTTTAGGTTTGTGACCGCATTGGCATATGTAAAACGACCTACGTTTCGATTACTTGCTACAGAGGTTTTGTTGTAAACAAAAACACCCTGCAACGATGACCGAAACGTCGGTAGTTTTACATACTGACAATGCGGTCACAAGACCAGAAACTTTTTATTGAAATATGCAAATGTTTACACAGTCTCATTCCCCTCACTTCACTCAGTTTCTTACCATATAACTCCTGCCCACCTGCCTACTGTGCACATCGCGGTAACGCAAACGGAGAGAAAAGCGAGCAGCACAAGCAATATAACAGAACAAACAATTTATGCAGTGCTTATTGTCTGTATATATCCATTATTTGCAGAATATTCTCTCGCTGGGAAACTCTCTTTATGAAGTCTAGTATCTAAACATTCATTTACGTCGTATGAACATGTTTCTATTCAGTAGCCTATTTCCAAATATGTCTGGCTTTTGTATGCCTTTTTACTGTGTAGTAGGTAGCTGTACATAGTGTGTCTAGCGCCTACCAATTAATTTAAACCGTTTCTTTTCAAGATGCTAATCAGAAATATTAGTACGTCACTATTTAACAAATATATAAGGCCATTCGTTAATTAAAATTGTTTCATAGACACACACAATAACAATACGGTCAATATATTTCATTCTCTGAATATATCTCCGTAGGGGTGCCTATAGAGCAAATTGCTAATGCATCTGAAATCCTGATTCCGCAGCACAGGGGTCCTGTTTACGCTTGAATTCCTTCCAGTTTTCCATGTTATTGTCTACTAATACAGCTTCTGATAAATTGTACTATAGCGCATTTTCGGAACTGTTTCTGCATTTAGTTTCGCAGTCTTTTCGTTAGGAATGTGATGTAAAATTTGGGGTACTTTATGTTAAGGTGATGAATCCATGGCACAATGTTATCAGGTTATTTGCATACACTGATATATTTTCATATGTGCTAGTGAAATATTAATTGCGAGCCAATCCCTTTTAAATTAAAAAAAAAATTAGTTTTACTTCTGTGTTGAGCATTACATTTCAGTGACTAATGTTCCGTTTGCATACGTTATTGTCTTGTTATGAAATTCTAAAGGTATTTCATCTATACTGTGAATGAAGATGAGAACGAATTTCAATTTAAATGCCATGAGTAAAATTAAAGTACGCCAACATTTCTGTGAAAAATATACGTGTCAGAGAAAATTAAGCGAAAATTGGACGTAAATATAGGTTGAAATAAGCACAAAAATTAGCCTATTGTGTCAGTAACAAGGGTATTCTTTCACGTATTTGGTTTTTTCCTTAGTCGTGTAAATGAACGAACAAGAGCAGTAATTGTGTAGCCAAATTGTCATTTCAGAGCTACAAATCACAAACAAAGTAACAAATGAGCCAACAAAAAGCGTTTATTTCCATGATGATTTTGTTCTCTGGTGAGATTTATGTCAGTCTTTAAAACAGTCCGGTGGAACAGTCGGTTTATGAATGAATCTAAGGGGAGTAACGTATAAGCCAACAGTAAATCATAGAGAAAAAGGATGCAATGTCCTGAGAGATATAATGCAGATTTGGAGAACTAGAAAATAGAAGCAACAACGTGCGAGATGTGGAAGGGAAACCTTTTATAGATGAAAGCAAAATAGCATATCGACGGAATGAGCACTCCAACGACTTACACTACAGAAATATTCCTGGAACATGATAGGATTGTTGGAGGAATAGGGTGAAGGTGATAATGAACAGAAAAGTGATATATGTAGTTGCTAGAAGGGTATTAGGTAAGGTTACAAAAATTAGTGAAACAGGTGCCTTAAAAACTGATTTAGGGTAACGTTATCATCACATTACCCAAAAAATGTAAGAGTATTCAAGCAATAAAATTACAGGGCCACCAGTCTGACATATCAAGCTTGTGAGCTCCTGACCAAAGTAAAATATACGACACTGCAGTACTTGTGTTATTCCGAATAACGAAGCAATGTTCGTTCGGGCATCTGGACACAGTGGTCATCGGAACTACATGGACTGCCCTAGCACGCCACCACTGGGTCCAGAATGGCTTAGTAGTCAAAGAATCTGCCTAGTAACCAGGAGGCCCCGGTTCGAATACTGGTCTGGCAAAAACTTTTATCTTTCCCTACTGCTTTAAATCAACACTTACTCGCAGCCAGGTATGTAATTCCTTTGTGACTTAATTAATGGTGGTTGCCGGATCAGTACCACATGTATATAAATTTGTACTGAAATTTATGGATGTCCGTCCTTGATTGACTATGTCAGGCTTTATAAACCCATTACGACAAGGTGGATAAGAGTCGGAAGTATTATTCGTCACGTACATAGCAGTTCCTGAAAACTTTATTTTGAAGAAAATGCATTCCTTGCCATAATCTCACATTTCATAATACATCACTGAGGTAGAAACAAGTATTCGACAGGGTATCTATGAAACTTCCGTAAGGTGATGAATTCAAAACACTCTTGTTACAACCATTTGTCAAAATACACCCCGATAGTATTTGAGGTAATACTCATCCTCATCACACTTTATCTAAGTGCCGAATTAACGATGGCGATGAAAATCAGTGAGTCGTAATGAGTTCACAGTATTATCACGACCAAGAAAGATAGTCTCGAATGCCCTCGATATCGATCGAACGTCAAGCAGTAATGCACCTTCTGATTTTAGATATGACTTATTGTCACTTAATTTCGTTAATCATATCAGATGATTCAAGATAGCCTGCAACTTTGTTCTTCATGATTAAAATAATGAAGACAGCTCCAGTTACTTTTTTATGCTTAACAGAACGCGTTTCGAGAATTTATTGTCATTTACAAGTGAATTTTCACATTTGTTTACACGAACATGTTTGGTGATGTTTGCATGTGTGGTTTTAAGCCTCTCTTTCGTGATGATATGCGTGTGAGTGATATTCTGTATAATGGAGGAGCCACAATATCTTCTAACTTCAAAAAGACGCAAACAAGTAAATATCACCAAACATATTCACGTAAAGAAAACGCGCAAATAGCCTTGAAAACGAGAATAAATTCTCATAACTCGTTCTGCGAAGCATAAAAAATAAGTAACTGCTGCAGTTTTCATTATTTAAATCATGAACTTATTGTCATCTTTATGACGGTCGGCTGCAGATGGACGTGATTTTGCTAAATGGGTGCAAAGTACTGACAGTGAAGACTGCTGCTCTAGTAAACATTTGGATATTTAAAATAAGAAACTGAATCCATCTTTAAAAACAGTTCAGGAATTTCGGGAACTTGTACTAGATGGAAGTATCGAAAATACATTTCGGTTCCCTATACGTAATTCCCTATTTCAGCTGATGAATGTAAATTTGAATGTATTGAAAGTGTTCTCATCAGTTTCCTTACAACTCATTTTAGAAAGAAATACAAATTGCACCTATAGATACATTCATTTTTGTCTGAAAAGAAAAACTAGAAGTGAAAACCTTATACAGACTTCTAGGTATAAAGTTTTGAGGCGCTAGTTGGCCTTTTGGGATACACTCAGACCTCGATAGAGTAATATTTACGGTTCCATGAAAATGGTGTTGTTATAGCTGAGTTATTGTTATAACGAGGTCTTGTTAATAGTGACTACTACAGTACTGTACATTAAATATCGGTATATACAGTACTGTAGTGCTTCTCTGAAGAAAAATAACATTCAGAGACAAATAATAAAACACATTTTGTTCACTCCATTTATTAGTAGAGTAACCTACGCGTGTACAGAAGAATTCAGTTATTTTTCTTTGCTTGTTTTTCTTAACGATTTTCTTGTCTCTGTCTCCTCTAACGAAAACAACTGTTGCACGGAAACACTGGGGCTGAAGATGCTACTTGCTGAATATTTTCTAACTGACTATGGCCTCTGTCAGAGGAGGACGATTACCACTTATCGCAACATTGTCATTATCAGAAACTTCAGCAGGCGACTTACACTTTGTCCATTATAATTATCCGGGCTGTTATGCCGTGGTCGGTTGATGAATTCTGTGTTAATTCTCAAATTTTCGTCCCCGTCTGCGGGAGACATCTTCAAGGGGGTCTGTAGCTCGATGGAAGTTCCAACACAACCACTGGCTCGCTACTCACACTTTGACTCTTCGATGATAGATTCCTCGGTGTATGTTTCAAACACCAACGCCTCATTATTCAGTGACCTACAAGGCACTACTAATATATCTATGGTTTTACCACATACTACTGAATACATCACAGGATCAGTCTGAATATCATCCAGCATTAGTTTTTCCATCCACCACAACATTCACACCATCATTTTTTGTTTTTTGCAGTAGTTTCACATTCGGTTCTACACAGTTTCAGGCTCCAGTAATCATGTTACAAGCCTGCGGGCACCGACCACCTTTCTTTCAATAACTGTGGTCACGTGTTGAAGTAGACGTGAACGGTATTTTGTCTTGAAGTTCTTAATTATCCCCATGTCTAGAAATATATTCTTCAATGCTGGCGCATGTTATTATGCTCACCACAATGATCCATCAGGAATTTTCTCATTTTTCCTTGCCATCTCTCTATCAAACAATAAAACCCGCTCACTAAAGAAAGCAGACGACATCCATGCTTTTCGATTTGTCTTCTAATTGGCAACAATAAAAGAAATGACATTCGGAATAAGGAAAAATTACAAAATTAATCTGGTAGAGTACTGTATTGTATATACTCTTCAAGTATACTTTTAAAATTACAGCTGCAGGTAATGAATCAACTTATAAATTAAAGGAAAGCAAAATAAATTCATTTACTCGTTAAGCTCGTTCCATTTCTTAAGTATCGGTTGTTGGTCGTCCGATCACCATTAGTTTCGACGTATGTGGCCCTGAAGTGTTCCTGCAGAGAAGAACCGTTAGGAGTACTTCAGATTGCTTCCCTTCTTTACATTTTTCTCCTCTAAAGGCCATCGTTTTCTCTGGCGTCAGCTCGTAGTACTATCCCGTCTCATTTGCAGTGTACGTGTTTCCAGAGCTATATTCTTCCACCAGTTTACATATGGTGTTCATCTGCCAACACTCTGCATCATCCAAAGGTACCGATTTTTCTTCGCCTGAAATCACTTTACAAATGATTCCATGTCTCTCCTTAAATCTCTGCAACCATCCGTTACTTGCCTTAAAATTAGATTCGCCAAACAACTTAGCGACACCTAAGAGTTTTTGACATGTCAACGGGCCATTCATTAATGTTCTGCGGGCACATCTCATTAACATTGATGTGCCAGTCCATACTTCCTCGCCACGTGTACCTGTTTCA
Source organism: Schistocerca cancellata (assembly GCF_023864275.1). Classification (NCBI taxonomy): domain Eukaryota; kingdom Metazoa; phylum Arthropoda; class Insecta; order Orthoptera; family Acrididae; genus Schistocerca; species Schistocerca cancellata. The sequence goes on along the minus strand of NC_064628.1, from coordinate 239,164,121 downwards.
TTCCGTTACCGATGTCTTTGAAAATATCCGTATTTGTCTCTAACCTGACCTACTTCCGAGTTTCAGCTATTGTCCAAATCTTACTATCCAGTTCCAAAGCATATTTCCATCAACTAAGAAATATAGAAAAATTACAAAAATCGTGAAAATAAGCTACCAATGAGCCCAACACAACACTTGTGACAGCAATTGAAGCTCACCAATGTGCAAACTAAAACAGTTAACTCTGGTTCAAACATAGGGACGTCTGTGACCTTTCCTATTTGCCGCGGAACACAGTTCGCCCGTCTCCACTCACTACGTCCCTATCGTCAACACAGTGTGTAGCGAAGCTTCTAAAAACACAGCGCTCATAGTCGCGAGGTATAACAAACAAGGCGTACTATTATGGTCAGTACAAAATAGTAAAATGATCGCAACTTTGTCTTCGTTATAACAGGGTGTAGCTAAAATTATTTCATCCTTGCAATGAGAGGTAATTAAAATAGTATATATAGTAAATCTGCCGGAAGCATATAAAATTATTGCTTTATCCGGGTTTATTGTTGTATCGGTAATAGTTTACGGAGGTTTGCCTGTGTTGCCTACAACTAAAGATTGGAATTTCGCTACAGTCCGTTGCCGCAGGCGCAAAAATATATTTTCCAGAAGCAAAAAGCCTCCACAGTTGAATACTGGATGGTTCATAAAGAATATAGGTATTACAAAGTTGATTTTTCTCATTTTGAAAGTACTGAAGTTGTGATCTCTTTTGCTTGCTAAAAAACATTCAGAAGCCTAGATGATATAAAATATTTCTTCATTTCAGACAACCGATTTCGACAGATTTGCTGTCATCTTCGGGTCTTAAGAAACACGGTAAATAGCACCACTCAGTTCAAATAAGCTGGACGTATTTTAAACAGTAAAAATCCACTTTACACTGCGTATAATATGCCACTGAGGTAGTTTTACCTTGTACGCCGCTTAAAGTGGATTTTGACTCTTTAAAATACGTCGGGCTTATGTAAACGGATGTGGTACTACACTATGCGGTCAAAAGTAGCCGGACCCCCCCCCCCCCCCCAAACATAACGTTTTTCATATTAGGTGCATTGTATTGCCACCTACTGCCACGTACTCCATAACAGCGACCTCAGTAGTAATTAGACATCATGAGAGCAGAAGGAGGCGCTCCGCGGAACTCCCGTTCTTCGAACGTGGTCAGGTTATCGGGTGTCACTTGTGTCATACGTCTCTATGCTACATTTCCACACTCCTTAACGTCCGTAGGTCCACTGTTTCCGATGTGACAATCAAGTGGAGTCATGAAAGGACGCGTACAGCACAAAAGCGTACAGGCAGACCTCGTTTATTGACTGACAGAGACCGTCGACAGTTGAAGAGTGTTGTAATGTGTAATAGGCAGACATCGATCCAGACCATCACACAGGAATTCCGAACTGTTTCAGGATCCACTGCATGTACTATGACAGTTAGACGGGAGGTGATAGAGCTTGGATTTCATGGTCGAGCGGCTGCTCATAAGCCACACATCACGCCGGTAAATGCCAAACGACGCCTCGCTTGTTGTAAGGAGTATAAACACTGGACGATTTAAAAGTGAAAAAACGTTGTATGAAGTGACGAATCACGGTACACAATGTGGCGATCCGTTGGCAGGGTGTGTATATGGCGAATTCCAAGTGAACGTCATCTGCCAGTGTGTGTATTGCCAACAGTAAAATTCGGAGGCGGTGGTGTTATGGTGTGGTGTTTTTCATGGAGGGGACTTGCACCCCTTGTTGTATTGCGTGGCACTATCAAGGCACAGGCCTAGGTTGATGTTTTAAGTATCTTCTTGCTTCCCACTGTTGAAGAGCAATTCGGGGATGGCGAAAGAATCTTTCAACACTGTCGAACACCTGTTCATAGCGCACGGTCTGTGGCGTAGTGGTTGCACGACAATTGCATCCCTGTAAAGGGCTGACCTAAACAGAGTCCTCATCTGAACCCCACAGAACGCCGACTTCTTGCCAGGCCTCACCGATCGACATCGATACCTCTCCTCAGTGCATCATTCCGTGAAGAATGGGTTGCCATTTCCCAAGAAACCTTCCAGCACCTGATTCAACGTATGCCTGCGAAAGTGGAAGCTTTTATCAAGGCTAACCATATTGAATTCCAGCATTACCGAAAGAGGGCGCCACGATCTTGTAAGTCATTTTCAGCCAGGTGTCCGAAGACTTTTGAACATATAGTGTGTGTACTGCGTTTTTGTGACGTAACAAGCATCTGAGAGCGATATACAAAAGGACATGCCTTTCGCACAAAGTGCTTTATGTTTTTAAATATATTAGTTAGTTAATTAGGACAAATCGTTTATAATGTGCTGCTTTTTATCCTCTTGACAATTTGGCGTGAGGTTTCAATGTATACTGACTAATTTTTACAGCAAAAAGACTTTTAAGAATTGAAGATGACAGCAGAGTTCGTCGAAACTGGTTGTCTTAAATATAGAGGATTTTAATGCGATCTAGCTGTTGAAAGCTTTTAAGTATTACAAAGTATTATGTTGTTAGAACTGTCGATCGTTGTGCCACGGCTAGGTTGTTGAAGGAACGAATATATTATCTAGTTTATATTCACTGGCGCAAAATGTCGGTTGTCTTCTGTTTGCTTAGTTACCGTTACGGGTTGCAAAATGGATAATCCGCAGCAGAAATCATTTTGTGTTCTCAAGTTTGCAAAGTGTTTTTAGTGATTATTGCGCAAAGACGTTTTCGGAGGAAGTACCAAACTGATCCCCCGTTTGGGTGAAACATTCGCAGATGGTATTGTCAGTTTGTAGACGCAGGATGTGGTTATAAAGGAAAGGGTCCTGGCTGTCCCCGTGTTTCCGACGAAGATGTTGCATGATTTCAAGCCGCTTTCTAACGTCGTCCTAAAAAATTATTTTTGAAACACGCTTTATGTACACGTTCCAAGGTTGGTACTTCTTACCATTGTTTTAATGTAAGGCCAGTCATGAACCCTAAAGTCCCTACGCTACGTACGCAAGTGAAGACTCATAAACCAGGGTATGTGATTCACCGAGTTTCCAATGGGATAGAAAGCCCAGGACAACCAGTTTTTAAATATTTACTACGGTTTCTGCAACAGAGCGTTGATGTTGAAGAAAATTTTGGAATTAGTAACAGAGGAGAACTGATTAATCTACTGTGTGACAAAGCCTTTTCTTCCGACAGCGTTCTAAACTCTTTACATATTAAAAAACTGTATACGGATATCCCATTAATGATACTATTATCCTTATCGAAAGCAATCTCCCTAGGCCGCATCGACTCACTCTAGACGAGGTCACTGAAGCCATTTCACTCCTTGAATTAACCACTTCATATGATAATTTTTCATTCAGTAACGAGTCTTATAAGCAAACAAGAGCTTAGGCCCGGGTAGCTGTATGGCGGGCTTCATTGCCGATGCTCTTGTTAGTTATTTAGAATGTGGTTATTTTAAGAACGCCACACGTATGGATCCAAGTAGATCCTTTTCTGCAGCCGTAACGTCGATGACATTTTTACTGTCTTTGAAGGTAGCGTGCAAGGAGTTCCGTGTTAGTTAATAATTTTAGTTAGCTGCACCTTCAGGTGGCTTTGAATCACGAGGTAATGGATGACAACAGGCTTCTCAGTTATCTGGATCTGAAATTACGACTAGAGGGAGGTAGTACCAACTTTGACATTTTTATCAACCATTCCTCTTCTTGTCATTCTTATCGTCACAAGATGCGTTTTTTCAAATCAATGATTCTATATCACGGAACTTCTCTTAAGTCAGCTTTCCATCGAGAAAGAAATAGGAAACATCATGTAAATTGCAATCAGCAACGAATAGAACCCTAACATTATAGATGACCCTTATCAACAAAAAATCAGTCCTGGTGAATATAAATTTCCACTACGTCAGTTGCCTGGTAATACCAGATTTGTCAGAATCCCTTTTACAGGCACTCTGAGTTCGCATAGCTATTTAGAAAACACCATGTGGACGTCGCTTTTTCTTCGACAAGCAAAGTCCAGTATCGGTAATGAAGTATCTACCTTAGACAAATACGCTGACTCCAGGATTTACACACTGAAACTGATATAGTCGTACCAATTCAAATACAGAGATATGTAAACAGGCAGAATACGACGCTGCGGTCGGTGAAGTCTGTATAAGACAAAAAGTGTCTGGCGCATTTGTTAGATCGGTTCCTGCCACTATAATGGCATGTTATCAAGATTTAAGTGAGTCTGAACGTGGTGTTAAAGTCGGCGCATTAACGACTGGACACGGCATCTCAGAGGTAGCGGTGAAGTGGGAATTTTCTCGTACGACCGTTTCACGAGTGCACCGTGAATATTAGGAATCCGGTGAAACATCAAATTTCCGACATTGCAGCGGCTGGAAAAAGATACAGCAAGAACGAGACCAACGAAAACTGAAGAGAATCGTTCAACGAGACAGAAGTACAACCCTTCCGCAAACTGGTGCAGGTTTCAGTGCTGGGCCATCAACAAGTGTCAACATGCGAACTCTTCAACGGAACATCATCGATATGGGCTTTCGGAGGCGAAGGTTAACTCGTATACCCCTGATGACTGCACGAAGCAAAGCTTTACGCCTCGTCTGAGCCCGTGAACACCGACATTGGAATGTTGATGCCTGGAAATTATTGCCCGGTCGGACAGTCTCGTTTCAAATTGTATCGAGCGGATGGATGTGTACGGGTGTGGAGGCAACCTCATGAATCCATGGACACTGCATGTCAATAGGGGACTGCTCAAGCTGATGGAGTCTTTGTAATGGTGTGAGGTGTATGCAGTTGGAGTGATATGGGCCTCCTGATACATCAAGATACGACTCTGACAGGTGAAACTTACGTAAGAATTCTGTCTGATAACCTGCTTCCATTCATGTCCATGGTGCATCCCGACGGACTTGGGCAACTCCAGCAGGATAATGTGACAGTTTACAGGTCCAGAATTGCTACTGAGTAACTCCAGGAACACTCTTCTGAGTTTAAACACTTCCACTGGCCACCAAACTCCCGAGACATGAGCATTATTGAGCATATCTCGGTTGCGTTGCAACGTGGTTTTCAGAACAGATCTCCACCCCCTCTTACTCTTATGGATTTACGGACAGCCCTGCAGAATTCATGGTGTCAGTTCCCTCTAGCACTACTGAAGACATTATTTGAATCTATGCCACATCTTGTTGCGTCACTAATGTGTGTTCGAGGGGCCCTATACGATATCTATGCCACATCTTGTTGCGTCAGGCAGGTGTATCAGTTTCTTTGGCTCTTCGGTACAGAATTGAGTTCGTCGACTATGAAGCTTAAAGTGTGGGCCAGACTGGTGGAAAATTTCGAAGAAGGTTTAGTGAACATTTAATTATCACGAAAGGGCAGATTAAACACCATTTGGCATTTGCTTACCACCGAAAATAAGTGGCCGCTGGACCCCGACTTCGAAGAATTTGCATATAGTCCACACAAGAGATAAATGGAAATTTGCATATAGTCCACACAAGAGACAAACGGAAATTCCTTAGCACTCGGGTACAGGGAATGGCTAGTTATTGAATAATCAGTCAGTTAGCGCCAAACTATTTTACTGTGATATTATTATAAACACTACAGCAACCCGCCAATAGTTCTTTATCGTGAATGTGAGACTACCTCATTCATTCCTTTAACTTCTGTTTGTTTTATGTCGTGTTTTACTCTCGTCTTAAATTTTACCGTTAGGCATATTTTAACAAACAATTTCATATATTACAGAGATCATTTAATCCCTACACAGCTTGGGTCTTTGCAGTATTTTATTTCTATACCTGTAATAATAATTTTACTGTTTACATAATTGCATTCTGCCTAAGTAATTTAACTGTACAGCCGTTTTCTTCAGTACCTTGGTTAACTAACGCCGTCTACACTTAACGAATGTCACTACGGTTGTCAAATCTTGTCATTACGGTACTATGTTTATGTGGCAAGCTGCTACTTCTGATGTATCTTTGATTACGACCGCATTGTATTTACATTTTATCAACAAAAAAAAATGGTTCAAATGGCTCTGAGCACTATGGGACTCAACTGCTGAGGTCATTAGTCCCCTAGAACGTAGAACTAGTTAAACCTAACTAACCTAAGGATATCACAAACATCCGTGCCCGAGGCAGGATTCGAACCTGCGACCGTAGCTGTCTTGCGGTTCCAGACTGCAGCGCCTTTAACCGCACGGCCACTTCGGCCGGCTTTACATTTTATCCACTCTATGCTGTTTACTCCGGAACTCGGTTGGCCCCTTACCATGTAAGCTCTTTTAAATACTTTTCTTGGTTCGCCCTAGTGCTTCTTTCCACTAGATATTGTAGTTAGTCCTCGGCATTTCATTACCGGTTTTGTGTCCCTTATGCTTTTATTTGCGTAATGCCGATAGGACGATGTTTTCTTACAATTTTTATCCTAATGCCATATTAGAGGACGGATGTTGGTTCCTCACATTACTTATTATGTAAATTCAGTCATTGTTAGTTACAGAGACGGCAACATATCCTGGAGCTTTGTCACATAATATTCTCATCCCTCCGTTCTTAATGTACCTATTCCTCACAATGTTATGTTACACTCCTAGATTAATCTAGAGATGCCCCACAGGTGCGAAATGCATCATTGCCAATAAATAGATACAAAAATTTGCAACTAACACTGACTCATGGGGGATTGTAGTGCGGTTGTATGGGAAGTAGTGCAAGAGAGAGTTACGAGAAAATATGGGCTTGATAATAGGAATGAGAGAAGACATGTTATAAAATAGATATGTGCATGATCATTGCTGACCGGAAGCTTTGTTGAAGGACCAAAAGTTTTGTGATCATTCGCGGAAATAAAAGAAATTCAAACTAACTGTGTTCTGCAATAAATAACAGTAAGTTGTACCCAATACTCTGTTCAAAAGTCACGAGCGGAGGAGGTGTACTTGGAAAAGATCGAGAGATATGCGGAGATTGCAGTTGGATTACGTCATGATTAGGCGGGGATTCTGGAGTCAGATACTGGATTGCAAGACGTACCCACTAGGAGATACCGGCGCAGATCACAATTTGGTAATGGTGAAGAGTAGGCAGAAATTTAAGAGACTAGTCAGGAGGAATCATTTGGCAAAGGAGAGAGACATGGAAGGACTAGGGAATGAAGATATAGACTTGCAGTTTTCTGAGCCTAAAGAGGTAGTGATAATGAATAGCTCAGTAGTGGAATAATCTAAAAAGGGCAACCACAGATGTTGGAAAGGAAAACGTAGGTACAAGAAAGGTACCTGCGAAGTAACCACGGGTGGCAGAAGAAATACTTCGGTTGACCCACGAAAGAAGAAATTACAAAAATGTGCAGAATACAGATACTTGTTACTTAGGAACGAAATAAGTAGGACGTACTGGGCAGCTAACGCGAAATGACTGCGTGCAGATGTGAAGAAATCGGAAAAGAAATGGTTCTCGGAAGGGCAGACTTAGCGTATCGCAAAGTCAAAATACCATTCGGAGAAATTAAAATCTATGGCGATAACATTAAGAGTGCAACGGAAAATCCAGTTTTAAACGCAGAGGAAAGAGCGGATAGATGGAGAGAGTATACTGAAGCCCTCCGTGAGGGGAGGACTTGTTTGACGGCGTGATGGAAGAGGAAACAGCTGTCAACAGAGAAGAGATAGGGGACCCAGTAATAGAATTTAAAAGAGCTATGGACAATTTAAATTCAAATAAGGTAGAAGGGACAGATAACAATCCAACGGAATTTCTAAATTCATTGGGGGGGAATGGTAACAAAACGGTTATTGATGCTGGTGTGTAGAATCTGTGACTCTGGCGATACAGCAACTGACTTCCAGAAAAACGTCATCCGAAGACAGCAGGAGCCGAGAAGTGCGAGACTTATCGCACTGTCAGCATAACAGTTCAATCATCCAAACTGTTAACAACAACGATATACATAAGAATGGAATTGAAAACTGAGGAGATGTTGGCCTTACGCAAGATAAAGACACCAGACAGGCACTTTTGGCGTTGCGGTTGATAATGGGAACAAGACAGAAGAAAAATCAAGACACGTTCGTTGGATTCGTCTACCTGGAAGAAGGGTTCGACAATGTCAATGGCGCAAGATGTTAGATAAAAGTAGTTCTCTATAGGGATATACGGGTAATACGCAATATGTTCAGGAACCAGGAGGGAAAAATAAGACTTGAAGACGAAGAACAGCCGGCCACTGTGGCCGAGTGGTTCTAGGCGCTTCAGCCCGGAACCACGCTGCTGCTACGGTCGCAGATTCGACATGTGTGATGTCCTTAGGTTAGTGAGGTTTACGTAGTTCTAAGTCTAGGGGACTGATGACCTCAGATGTGAAGTACCATAGTGCTTAGAGCCATTTGAACCATTTGACGAAGAACGAAGTAGTGGGACTAAAGCGGGTGTAAGACAAGGATGTAGTCTTTCATCCCTACTGTTCAATCTATACATTGCAGAAGCAAAGACGTAAATAAAAAATAGTTCAAGACTGCGCTTAAATACAGGTGGAGAAACCGCAATGTAAAGTTCCGTTGAGGATATTGCTTTCCAGAGTGAAAGTGGAGAAGAATTACGAGATATGTTGGATGGAATGAACACTGTAATGAATACAGAGAATGGAAAGACAGTAATTCGAGGAAAGACGAATGAAATGAGAGGCGGAAACTTAATACCAGGATTATGGACCATGAAGTAAAGCAAGTAAATAAATTCTTCCTAGGCAGTAAAATAACCCATGACGGAGTAAGGGGTACATAAGAAGCAGACTAGCAGTGGAAAAAAGGACATTCCTGGCCAAAAGAAGTCTACCGGTATCAAATAGACGCCTTAATTTGAGGAAGAAATTTCTGAGAGTGTACGTTTGGACCACTTCGTTGTATGATAATGAAATATGTACTGGGGGAAAACCGGAATAGAAGAGACTCGAAGCGTCTGAGATGTGGTGATACAGAGGAATGTTGAAAAATTAGATGGGACTGCTAAGGTAAGGAACGAGGTGGTTCTCCACAGAATCGGCGAGGTTAGGAATATGTGGAAAACACTGACAAGAAGAAGGATCGGGATGACAGGACATTTGTAAAGACATCAGGGAACAACTTCCATAGTACTACATGGAGCTGCAGAGCGTAAAAACTGTAGAGGAAGATAAAGAGTGGGATACATCCAACATCAAATTGAGGACGTAGCTTGCAAGTGCTACTCTGAGAGGAATAGGTTGGCACAGGAGAAGAATTCTTGAAGGCCTTTAACGAATTTGAAGGAAACGAAGGTTGATGTAGCACTTGCATAGATGAGGATGGAGTTGTCGGTTATATGAGTATGGTCGTTCATTGTAGGCGTGTTCTGAGGATGAGGAGTTTCAGTCTATTGTGCACTTTCTTTTCGAATATTTGGATTGTTATCATCTGATTTTCTTGATTTCCTTCTGGTTATTAAATTGTAAGCAAGGGTTTAGAAGTTGTAAGATGAATCGCAGTCCTAACTTTCAGCAGATTTGTACAAATGATTCGTGGTTGCCCTCTTAGGTACTCTTCAACATTTTTCGTTTCAAGCAGTGTTTAGTAAGGACGTCAGTGCACAACGACGAGTTGATGAAAGTTGTACCTCACACATACACTGCCGGTCAAAAGTTTTCGATCACTGACGATAAAAACTATGTACTGCATTTAAATGTACAAACACAATTTAAAAACTTAATAGACCAAAAAAGTAATTACTACCTCTTTCCATCATTAAGTACAATATAATGTGATATAGATTTTAGCCTTCTCAATGAATCGACCTTTTGCCCTGAGAAGAACTGTACTAATTCTTAACATCCTGAAGATAAAATAGTGTAGTGTGTTTGCAGGTACTAGAGTTCACTATTTTTCTGAATTATTTTATAGATCCTCAACATGAAGTGACCTCACTTTTCTGACATCTCCGTTTCAAATTCATACCGTAAGGGTTTAATGGGATTTTGGTCAGGTGACTGTCTTGTCAGCTCCCACGTTTCGCATTTCTACTGACATATCCTCCGCACAATTTGGAAGCCTGTTTGGGATCACTGCGCTGCTGCAGAACAAAAGCACGGCCAATAAGTATCTTGACAAATGGGACAGCCTTGTTGAACAGTGTATCGCGATATCGTAAATGTTCCAATAATTCTCACTAGCTCACTGATTTTATCAGCCGCAAAACATGGCCACACCATGTCTGACGCTCCACCATGACTCATCATTCGCGTCACGTACTGACTCTCCATATGTTCTGTACGAGGGCGACGAACAAACATTCGATGATGGATTCCGAAATCTTCAGACTCAGATTCTTCTGTGAATAACAACTTGGACGCACCAGTTTTTGTGTTACTGTACCAATCGCGATCTTTACACCTTATTTTGTTGCCGCAATAAAGCTTTTTTGGCTGGTGTGCAGCCCTTTAAACCTTGTTCACGAGGAAGGTTTTTTACTGTTGGGACAGAGATTGGAGTTGTAGCATACTATTTGCTTTCTTGGGAATGTCAGGCTCAGTACGAGTCCTCTGACGTTTACTGTATACGCATATGAACTCACCTTCCCTGCATCATGTTAGTCGGGGTCTTACAGATCGCGAAACACTTGGCGTTGGCACCACTTTGCTTGATCTGGTGCAATATATAAACCATTGTAGATGAGGCTATGTTAACCTTTGTTGCTATTGCTCTCTTAGAATATCCTTCCTGATGCAGAGCTACAAGAACAGCCTGGTCTTCACTTACTGTCTCTTGCTTCCGTTCTATTTGGAGGTAATATGACATGAACCTGACTGGGCATACAAGCACACTATCAGAAGCACACAATGCAATGTAGACTAATGCTGTTAGCCACACAGACAGCTGAAGGAATTAGACATGTTCGAATGGAAATATCTTAGGTAAAGCCGTGCCAGTGCTGTTGTGGATACTTGTCAGCGGCTGTGGCTTATGTGAACAACAGGAGAAATACGCAACGGAGACGCTTAGTCCTTGTATGTTTATACTTTGTTATTGTCGGAACGGGTATATCATATACGATCCAATACTGTATATCAGGGCTGGCCAAATTTCGGTTCGCGGTCCATGGCCAGGCAAGAGTGCCTAAGCGCTCAGCCTCGCATCACATTTTCCCCACAGCCACACCACGCTGTCTGCGCGCCAGGAGGGGCAAGAGGGGTAAACTACGAATGCGCCGCATTTAAATGGTGGTGCAGTTGCGCTTCATACGACTTGGTTTTATATCTCACATTTATCAACAACACTGATAACAAACAAAGCAGATATTCAGTATTATTTACTTGGGGAGGGGGAGGGTTAAAGACATAATATAATTAATTTTTGTCGCCTACAATCTATCGGCATACAGAGAGAAGCAGACAATTCCACAGAATTTCGCACTCAAACTACTACCTAATCGTAACTTATTTAGTATCATAATCGAAATTAAGTATTATAACTCATTGTTAACCTAATTATGGAGACTGCATGAATAAAGCAACGTAGACGTCCTATACAGGTTTAACGTAAAAAGATTTGTCATTAAAACTGGAACTACGTTGAAGGTCAGTCTTTTACATCTGCACTTGCAAGGGGCGCTCTGAACTGAAACGGCAAAAGTCTCGAAAACAGCTGTAAGATAAATAATTCCCTCAAAATCTATATAAAACTATCCTCGTAATTGTATGTAAATTGAAGGTAGAGGGAAGTAAACTGAAAGGAAAGGGAAGGGATTACTGATGTCAGCTGCATCGGGACATTTCGCGGAATCAGCGGTGGGAACCGACTCGTGGAGATAACATCTTGGACCTACTGATAACAAACAGACCCGAACTTTTCGACTCTGTAAGTGCAGAACAGGGAATCAGTGATCATAAGGCCGTTGCAGCATCCGTGAATATGGAAGTTAATAGTAATATAAAAAAAGGGAGGAAGGTTTATCTGTTTAGCAAGAGTAATAGAAGGCAGATTTCAGACTACCTAAGAGATCAAAACGAAAATTTCTGTTCCGACACTGAGAATGTTTATGGAAAAAGTTCAAGGCAATCGTAAAATGCGTTTTAGACAGGTACGTGCCGAGTAAACTGTGAGGGACGGGAAAAATCCACCATGGTTCAACAACAAAGTTAGGAAACCACTGCGAAAGCAAAGAAAGCCTCACTCCAAGTTTAAACGCAGCTAAAACCTCTCAGACAAACAGAAGCTAAACGATGTCAAAGTTACCGTAAGGAGGGCTATGCGTGAAGCGTTCAGTGAATTCGAAAGTAAAATTGTATGTACCGACTTGACAGGAAATCCTAGGAAGTTCTGGTCTTACGTTAAATCAGTAAGTGGCTCGAAACAGCATATCCAGAAACTCCGGGATGATGATGGCATTGAAACGGAGGATGATACGCATAAAGCTGAAATACTGAACACCTTTTTCCAAAGCTGTTTCACAGAGGAAGACCGCACTGCAGTTCCTTCTCTAAATCCTCGTACAAACGAAGAAATTGCTGACATCGAAATAAGTGTCCAAGGAATAGAAAAGCAACTGGAATCACTCAACAGAGGAAAGTCCACTGGACCTCATGGGATACCAATTCGATTCTACACAGAGTACGCGAAAGAACTTGCCCCCCTTCTAACAGCCGTGTACCGCAAGTCTCTAGAGGAACGGAAGGTTCCAAATGATTGGAAAAGAGCACAGGTAGTCCCAGTCTTCAAGAAGGGTCGTCGAGCAGATGCGCAAAACTATAGACCTATATCTCTGACGTCGATCTATTGTAGAATTTTAGAACATGTTTTTTGCTCGCGTATCATGTCGTTTTTGGAAACCCAGAATCTACTCTGTAGGAGTCAACATGGATTCCGGAAACAGCGATCGTGTGAGACCCAACTCGCTTTATTTGTTCATGAGACCCAGAAAATATTAGATACAGGCTCCCAGGTAGATGCCATTTTCCTTGACTTCCGGAAGGCGTTCGATAAAGTTCCGCACTGTCGCCTGATAAACAAAGTAAGAGCCTACGGAATATCAGACCAGCTGTGTGGCTGGATTGAAGAGTTTTTAGCAAACAGAATGCAGCATGTTGTTATCAATGGAGAGACGTCTACAGACGTTAAAGTAAACTCTGGCGTGTCCCAGGGGAGTGTCATAGGACCATTGCTTTTCTCAATATATGTAAGTGACCTAGTATATAGTGTCGGAAGTTCCATGCGGCTTTTCGCGGATGATGCTGTAGTATACAGAGAAGTTGCAGCATTAGAAAATTGTAGCGAAATGCAGGATGATCTGCAGCGGATAGGCACTTGGTGCAGGGAGTGGCAACTGACCCTTAACATAGACAAATGTAATGTATCGCGAATACATAGAAAGAAGGATCGTTTATTGTATGATTATATGATAGCGGAACAAACACTGGTAGCAGTTACTTCTGTAAAATATCTGGGAGTATGCGTGCGGAACGATTTGAAGTGGAATGATCATATAAAATTAATTGTTCGTAAGGCGGGTACCAGGTTGAGATTCATTGGGAGAGTCCTTAGAAAATGTAGTCCATCAACAAAGGGGGTGGCTTACAAAACACTCGTTCGACCTATACTTGAGTATTGCTCATCAGTGTGGGATCCGTACCAGATCGGGTTGACGGAGGAGATAGAGAAGATCCAAAGAAGAGCGGCGCGTTTCGTCACAGGGTTATTTGGTAACCGTGATAGCGTTACGGAGATGTTTAGCAAACTCAAGTGGCAGACTCTGCAAGAGAGGCGCTCTGCATCGCGGTGTAGCTTGGTCGCCAGGTTTCGAGAGGGTGCGTCTCTGGATGAGGTATTGAATATATTGCTTCCCCCTACTTATACCTCCCGAGGAGATCACGAATGTAAAATTAGAGAGATTCGAGCGCGCACGGAGGCTTCCCGCGAACCGTACGCGACTGGAACAGAAATGGGAGGTAATGACAGTGGCACGTAAAGTGCCCTCCGCCACACACCGTTGGGTGGCTTGCGGAGTATAAATGCAGATGTAGATGTAGACGAGTGAAAATATGTACTGTACCGCGCATCGAGCCCAGGATCTCCTGCTTACTAGGCCTGTGCGTTATCTGCTGCCCTGTCTGGGCCACAATGTTACCGCAACTGCGCGAATTATCTCGGCACGCCTCACGGCCGATTCACATTCCCACCTATCGCCACCTATCCGTACAGTCTCTGTCCATTTTCTTCATGCTCTCTATTCTGAGATTCCCGCAGGAGGTGGGTCGAACTTTTGCAGCCCCACTGAAGAAGGTGGATCAATTGTCCATCTAGACAAATCATTTGAATGCGTGGTTTATGTTCTTTCGGACATCTCCAAAAGGACCAACATCACACACTCACATAATATCCTTGTAATTCTTTCAAATCCATTGTGAATTTTTCAGACCTCACATTTCCTTTAGCGCCGGTGAGCTTAGGGAACTTTATTCTCAGTACGTGTGTCTTCTACAACGCAATTTTCTTTTTAAACACATCTTAATCGAAGAAGTTACCCTGCAATATGTCTCTGTGGGCAGTGTGCAGTCAAGCCTACTGAAACTTAGAAGTCTGCAATCCCTTCCGGATGTTCTTATTTTCGTTCCTGCACTTCTTTTTCCTTTATAAATTCAACAGTAGTGAGTTTCAAATCGAAAAATCGTTCCAGGCATTCCCCCTGACTTGACCAACGTACTGCCCATTAGTATAAGAAGTCTCCATACACTTCGTTCATTTCCACCGAAAGCTGTTGCAGCTGACAACGGTATAATGCGTGTGACTTGAGAAATTTTACAGCTCATACCACCGATTCCTTCGCTTGCTTCACGCCTGCAAATTTAGCACAAAGTGCTTCCCGATGCGCAGAAAAATGAATCACATTTGTCGAGCGTTCTAAATTTTTTTTCTCTTTCATTGTCAGCAGAATCTTTAAATTCTTTCTACGTGGTAGATTAATGTAATTTCATACCTCATACTGGATACCAGTCGCTTATGTGAACAGAATTCTCATCCTTCTCTGCTGTCATTTCCATTCATTTCAAAGGAATGTGACGAAAGATCGCTAGATTGCTTCTTTTTGTGCAAATAGCCACTGGATTCATGAACGTCCTTCGCACCACAAACAAATAGCGAAGGGTAAATAACGCTGACATTACGATTCTGCCGAACTCAAAGAGTTGTGCCAACCGCAATGCTAAATGAGATGTCACGGTGTTCCGAATACTTCCGAGACTGACCGAACAAAGCCGAGTGAGTGTCTGGCCTTTGGACATGCTGCACACGTGACCGGTCCTGCTATAAACGGAATCTCTGTCTTAACGACAAATCCATAGTTGTGACAGGTGATGGAAACTTTTGACTCATAGTGTTTATACGTTTGCTGACACGAATAATGTTGAGAATCTCGGCGACGGCGAACTGTGGTGGTGAATTCGTCGGAAGTTCAGAAAACGGCCAAGTCTACATGGACAGCCCTTAGCGAGCGCGCGTTTTTTTGCAGGCGAATATCGCAGCGGGGAGAAGTGTTTACCGACCTCGGAGAGTTTACTCTC
Source organism: Schistocerca cancellata (assembly GCF_023864275.1). Taxonomy (NCBI): domain Eukaryota; kingdom Metazoa; phylum Arthropoda; class Insecta; order Orthoptera; family Acrididae; genus Schistocerca; species Schistocerca cancellata. Next base: position 239,148,484 of record NC_064628.1, on the reverse strand, counting down.
TGAAGGCAGAATTCTCGATTGCCTTCGCCATTGTGTTTCAGCGGCGTATAACCCGACAGTTGAAATCCTTCTTCTCTCTAAGCCGCTGCAGACACGCGCTATTTTGGGTGCAGGATTTCCATGAGCGTAGATCCACACAAATGTTTAATGACGTGTAATCAACGTTGAGATTGTCCTGCAAACAAGTAAGCATGAAGGAAACGTCTTGGAAAATTAATTCCTGACAGTCGAAGAGGCATGTTGAAATATTCATTTTCATCACATAGAGTGTCTTCCGTTTATAAATCAGATCTGTACATTTATAAGCAAAGACATCTAGAAAACACATACACATACAAACACAAACACAATTCCCTACGATTGCATTTGTTCTTGTATTTAAATTTCAGTTCAGAGTTAAACAGCTTTAGGAGAACAAACTTTGAGATAAATTAGATGCGCATTTTTAACGATATCAACATCGAAATATTGTATCCTGACGCCGACCAATAAGGAATTATGCTGATTCCAGGCTTTCTCGGCGTATTCCAATGATTAACCGAGTGATGGCGTCGTCTTGCCGGAACGTTTAGATGTGTTTCATACTCATCATCTTCAAGTGCTTGGAGACCGTGGGTACTTAACCTCATCGAAACGTTCCGACAAGATGATGCTACCACTCAGCTGATCACCCGAGAAGATTTCATCATTACTGAGTTTTCGGAATGTGACCAGTCACTCAAATAGTGACTGAAAGACTGGAATATTCCAAACCCTAACGATTTTTGCGCACCAGGAATATTTTGATCAAAACTAGGTACGTCTTCATGTAACTTTCACTGCAGTTAATGGTTAGCGATTGTTGGCGAAGTATTTGTTTCTTCTCTTTCGAAAAATCGACAGTTCAGATTTATCATTTATTTAATGCAGTACGAAAGTACCTTACAGAAATATTTAGTGTATCAGCAATTTGATGCGTTTAGTTAAAAATGAATAAATGAACGAACTGGCAGTACTAATGGAGTTAAGGACCTCTCAGAGTCGTACAACGCCCAAACTATAGCACCGGAATTTATGGAATTAGCTCATTCCTACACACGATTGCTTACCATATAGTTTTGTAGTTCTATGAGTCTCGTAATTTCTGCGGCTGACTACAAATTATCTGCCTGTCTAGTTGGGCCTCACTGAATGTGGCAGGGAAAGTTACTGCACCGATACGGTAGGCGAAAACAGTAAGTTGATCGCCAAATAGACTAGCAGTGCTTTGATAAAAGCATGAACGTTCTGACACTGCACTTGCCTACCCATACTGTAATTGCTCAAATACATTTACCTTGAGCAAATGTAAAGCCATAGTCAGGAAATAAACGATGAATTCCCTCTCGCCAAGAACGACTATGAGACAGATGAAAATATTTCCTCGCCTTGGAACAGCAAGAACCAGTTCGCCTACAGGTAAATGGAATAACAGATCCAAAGACGTAGCTCTGTAAAAAGTAGCACAAGAACATACAAATCGATATCACCCCAGCCAACGAAGACTAAAACTGTTCAAATTGGGAAAAAATTGCCAATTTTTGGAGACTGTTAGGATGTATAGTGTCATGAATAACATTCTGAAAATCCCCACCTGTGGGGTGTGAGTGTGGGGATACAGCCGCATTACGGGGCCAATTGTGCTCTATGGATCCAGTAGGATGGATGGGCTGAGAAGGGAAGGAAGAAGCGCGAGGGACGGTATGTCACCGAATTGTGGTGATTCACTTGCCCTCCTGATAGGTCTGCAAACTGAAGAACGAGCGCGTGATTCCTCCCTCTGTCTACACCACTGTATCACAAGAAGCAAGTAGCACACCTCAGGGATCACAAGCAACGTAGTGTGCAGATATGAGTAACTAATAATACTAAAGCAAGCAACACATATGGACAGAATCTGGAATCTACGTACTCACTTCTCTACACTACAGAATGGAAATTATTAGTCAACCTGTATGGCGGCAGTTGTGATATTTCGGGATAGGCAACTTCTCCCACCATAAGCGCTGCTCGCATTTTAGTTTACCGTGGGACTATACACCCTCCTCCCAGCTTTTCCTGCCCAGTTCTCTTACATGAGTAGAGAAAAGAACTACACTAAATTCGCTTATATATAATGCGATTGTTTTCAGCTTGTTAAATCTGTACTTACAAGGTGAAAATTATTGAACTACACTCCTGGAAATTGAAATAAGAACACCGTGAATTCATTGTCCCAAGAAGGGGAAACTTTATTGACACATTCCTGGGGTCAGATACATCACATGATCACACTGACAGAACCACAGGCACATAGACACAGGCAACAGAGCATGCACAATGTCGGCACTAGTACAGTGTATATCCACCTTTCGCAGCAATGCAGGCTGGTATTCTCCCATGGAGACGATCGTAGAGATGCTGGATGTAGTCCTGTGGAACGGCTTGCCATGCCATTTCCACTTGGCGCCTCAGTTGGACCAGCGTTCGTGCTGGACGTGCAGACCGCGTGAGACGACGCTTCATCCAGTCCCAAACATGCTCAATGGGGGACAGATCCGGAGATCTTGCTGGCCAGGGTAGTTGACTTACACCTTCTAGAGCACGTTGGGTGGCACGGGATACATGCGGACGTGCATTGTCCTGTTGGAACAGCAAGTTCCCTTGCCGGTCTAGGAATGGTAGAACGATAGGTTCGATGACGGTTTGGATGTACCGTGCACTATTCAGTGTCCCCTCGACGATCTCCAGTGGTGTACGGCCAGTGTAGGAGATCGCTCCCCACACCATGATGCCGGGTGTTTGCCCTGTGTGCCTCGGTCGTATGCAGTCCTGATTGTGGCGCTCACCTGCACGGCGCCAAACACGCATACGACCATCATTGGCACCAAGGCAGAAGCGACTCTCATCGCTGAAGACGACACGTCTCCATTCGTCCCTCCATTCACGCCTGTCGCGACACCACTGGAGGCGGGCTGCACGATGTTGGGGCGTGAGCGGAAGACGGCCTAACGGTGTGCGGGACCGTAGCCCAGCTTCATGGAGACGGTTGCGAATGGTCCTCGCCGATACCCCAGGAGCAACAGTGTCCCTAATTTGCTGGGAAGTGGCGGTGCGGTCCCCTACGGCACTGCGTAGGATCCTACGGTCTTGGCGTGCATCCGTGCGTCGCTGCGGTCCGGTCCCAGGTCGACGGGCACGTGCACCTTCCGCCGACCACTGGCGACAACATCGATGTACTGTGGAGACCTCACGCCCCACGTGTTGAGCAATTCGGCGGTACGTCCACCCGGCCTCCCGCATGCCCACTATACGCCCTCGCTCAAAGTCCGTCAACTGCACATACGGTTCACGTCCACGCTGTCGCGGCATGCTACCAGTGTTAAAGACTGCGATGGAGCTCCGTATGCCACGGCAAACTGGCTGACACTGACGGCGGTGGTGCACAAATGCTGCGCAGCTAGCGCCATTCGACGGCCAATACCGCGGTTCCTGGTGTGTCCGCTGTGCCGTGCGTGTGATCATTGCTTGTACAGCCCTCTCGCAGTGTCCGGAGCAAGTATGGTGGGTCTGACACACCGGTGTCAATGTGTTCTTTTTTCCATTTCCAGGAGTGTATATCAAGTACAATCCTCATAACTTCTGAACGGCTTGCGTTAGGACGTTCATTGTTCCCGATTGGCCGCGGGGCATGACGGGAATTAGTGTGCGCATGTATGGTTTTGTATAGCGACGGAGCACACTTTCATTTATATGGGTTCGTCAATAAGCTCAGTTGGCGCATTTCGGGGACTGTGAATCCGCATTTCGCAATCGAGAAGTCTCTTCACCCTCAACTGGTGACTATGTGGTGTGCCATGTCCAGTCACGGAACAATCGGTGCGATTATCGTTTAAGGCACCATGATTACCGAACGGCACGTTAAGGATTTGAAAGATTATTTCATCTCCATTATCCAAAGCGACCCTTAATTCGACAAGATGTGGTTCATGCAAGACGGAGCTCGACCCCAACGAAGCAGGAGAGTGTTTGATATCATGGAGGAGTACTTTTGGGACCACGTTCTGACTCTGTGGTACCCAGAGGCCACTAGCATGGGCCTTGACTGGCTACCATATTCTCCGATCTGAACACATGCAACTCCTTTTTGTGGGGTATACTACTGACAAGATGTACAGCAATAACACCGAAACCATTGCTGAGCTGAAAACAGCCATTCAGGAGATCATCGACAACATCTATGTTCCGTCACTTCAGCGGGTCACGCAGAATCTCGCTGTTCGCCTGCGTCACATCATCACCAACGATAGCAGGCATATCGAACATGTCATAACCTAAATCTGAATATCTGTAGTGACGATTATGTGTTGAATAAAGTGTGTGCACGCCGTAGTTTGTAACTAATTTACGTTTTTCTTCATATAGTTCAACAATTGTCACCCTGTACTTGCAGTTGTTAGGGAAGGATTTATACAGAATATGTTCTTGTTACCAATGGCTGAGAAGGGTATAATTTGTAAATGTGGCGTTGTCAGTGAGCTGTGTCGTGTTCCTGGGAAACGGATTGTATTGGCAGATGAGACACCTTGCTTTTATCTATAGTTTACAGCATATCATAAATGCATACAATTGGAGTGTAGTCACTTGGTGTTGAAGTAATTGAATGACTGGAAACTTACTGCACTTCCCTCACTATTGATTGTGTTTCTGGGCGTAAATTTCCTTCATTTAGGAAATGCTGGCTCTTGTAGAAAGAACTGTACTGAATGGAGCCACTCACCACACTTTCACAGTATATCTTCCAAGGTGAGTGTGAATATACCTGGTGGAAAGGGACTGATCATATTGAAGTCTAGAACAATAATCTTCTGTAATGCATTGCGCTATCTGAAGTTCCATAACACGTACGTGACCTACATATGTTGTAGAGGGATGCCACTGGGCACCTTTGGATGTTGGGAGAGTGGAGAATGGGGTAATGCATTTGATAACCTTCATGCTGTAAAATGTATTCCGACCTGTGATAGCGGAGGCAATTGACTCGACAAAGTCGAATATGTACTGACAGAAAATTGCATTTCGGAAGGGCTTTTCAGTGTCGTAGATATCTGAAAATTCCAGCGGCTGAACCTTAGTACATAGTAATGACGTGCAAGGGATCTAGGATATTGGAGTAGTAAGCTGCCGAGTGCAAATAAAATAATGTCTGAATAAAATTATTTTCTGGTGTAGGCCTATCCCAGAGCTCCTTTTACATTGCGGAAGCAAGTGATACACGTTCGCCACAAGGCTGCGGTTCAGAACAAATCGTTAGGTTCTGAGGAATACCCGAAAATTTATCAAAATGTACTCAGACATATTCTGTCATACACATCGGCAAATAACTGACACAGCAAATAATATATATACATCCATGAAGCAGACCGAATACGGAATGAACAGTGGCATCAGAAAGTACCAAAAGTTAAGTAATTACATAAACATCTGAGAAAGCAAGCAGAAGGAATTGTTACCACACTAGCCTGCACAATCAGGGACAGCAGTGATTTGAAATAATGTACACTTCAGTGAAGCAGGCTTTTGCGCCAGTAATCATGAACCACTTGAGAAAATAGTATTAAAATTTTAAAGCTCTACATATACGGCTGTGAAGCTGTCGAAAGGAACTGCTAGTTCACTAACGTGCTAAGACAAGAAAATTTCCAATACTATGTACGCTTGTCATACAGACTGTAACACTAATAAATACCAATTTCATAGAAACATAATTTGAAAAAAGGTTCACACGTGCGTGGCAGGCTTTCGAATGAACAAATGTCAATCACACAGACAAAGAAATAATAACTTTACATACGCTGCTGCGCAGCAGCCAAAGGGAACTGCTTTTCCGTTAATAAGCATAATCGCAGTATCTGGTGAATTTAATGTATAGACCTGTGAAGTAAACTTTTGCTTTTTAATTTTACATACACAGTGGTGAAGCAACCAAAAGGACTTCGTATTTGACTAATATGAGTAAAAATAAAAAGCAGAATATTCAAAATATAAACGTCTGTGAAGCAGCCTGAGGGGTTCACAAGGCACTTTTATGAGCAACTATATCTCAAGCAAGCGAAGGGATTCAAGCTTATAAATTAATCATATACAGTAACGGATCGATTTCACCGACCTCCCAGAAAGTTTCTCGACAAGTTCTAAAACATACACAGAGAGTACAAATTAAGTTTCAAACAGCAAGTGAATGACAGGTGGATTCACAACCACAACAGCAAAGTGAGGGCGTACAGCTGAGTCCATTTGGCCCATTAGCACCAGATAAGAAAATAAATAAAGAAACAAATAAAGGAGACAACAGACAATAAAACTTTAATTTACAGAACATACCTGCCTTCTGTAGCTGACACCTTCTTTCAGGTGTGAGAGTATTTGCTTTAGCGAGAGTCTTATCCCAAAGATGCCGATCCACACAAAGATATGGGCCAAACACGGCCAGTAGAACAAGCTAGACAAGTTTAAAGTCAAAATAACAAACGACACTGAAGTGATGCACAGGGGTTAGTGATGGGGGGAGGGGGGGGGGAGTGTCTTGTGATCCTGACAAACACTGATCAACCACAAAAATGTCGATCTCCGTCGTTCCAGCATAAGGCCGAAGCAAATCTTGAACAGTATTTTGGTCCCTCCATGAGTCAAAGCAGCAGAAACACTCCCTAAACCCAACTCCAGAATATGGGTCGTCATTGCACAGACAGGATAACCATGCAACGCCCATTTAGGTGGAGACTCGGTCTGAAAAGTAAACATCAACCGTGCCGATACAGTGAGCACGACGGGTCCGAGCTGCAGGCGGCTATACTACGCGAGGTTCCTTCAAAAAAAAAAAAATAATATTACTAACATTTTGTGTTTTAATGCTATAGCTTGGATGCTCTCATTCTAAACGTCTAGCGTAGAGTGGTCAGAGATCGTGCTCTCAGGTTTTAGGCTACCAAACCGCTGGTCCGTGTTCGGTTCTTGGTCGTGGCTTTTTTTTTTATTCGATAATTTTCGGTGAAACTGATAATTTTCTGGTAACTGAGACTTGTCTTTACCTTTTTTTAAAACAAAACATCGGTAGACGAGCATAATAATCAAATAAGTGTACCTAACGTATTCATATTTTCATTGTGATACATGACGCCCTACGACAGGACCTTTGTAGAGGTTGATGCTCAGCTGACCTGCACCGTGAAAGTAACACCATCGAAATGTACCTCTCTTTGCCAGTCCTGTGACGTTTACTTTTTCCGACAGCTAAGGAATTTCATCGCACGACGTCAAAATCATGGAAGATCATAGCAAACAGAGAATTGCAACTTGAAGCGGATGCTATCAAAATTCACGCCTTGATCCATAACGTGTTGTCCGCGCCTGTCTTAAATGATATTCTATTACACGCTTGGCACGCGTGCAGACTGATACTTGGTAGTCTGCTTTTAGCTACGCCAGTGAGATACGTTGTTCACAAACAATGTCCTGGGAAATATGACAATTGTGTTGCGCATGGTGTGAGAAATATTTATGTTTTGCCTGTTCCTATGATAAGCTTCACCCCTCAGATTGCGAGAACGCTTACGAACAGACGATGGGTTAGAATTACGCAATAATACACTTTCGGTGTATTACTATATATAATCATAACTACTGATGTTTTTCTTAAATAAAAAAATATTCTGATAATCAGAATATTATCAAATACACCGAAAATAATATCGAATGAGAAAAGACCAAGTATCTAACAATGACAATTGGTTTGGTAGATTAATGTCTTGACTACTCGATCCCCGACCTCGCTCTGCTAGAGCTATAGAATGAGGAGTACCCAAGTAGCAGCATGGAAACCTCAAAAGATGAAAACTCAAACTTTAGACTATCTTTCGATGTGTAGCATTGAAATCTGACTTTCCGTCATCACCTCTGAGCTCTTTTTATTTCGAGAACTAGGGAGTGTGAGGGAGTGTGTAGCGAAGAGTCGAATCACGTGTCACTGTACATTCTATATACAACGTCGATGCAAAATTTGATCAATATCAGTGACCCACACGTCAGACCGTCTCCTTGTGAGCTGCGCGTGCTTAAATCCATTGTGCAGCCGCCCCAGGTGTTACCAATCGCGACACCAAGAAAGCTGTAGCTAAGCAACGCTAGACAAAGTCTTTCCTAAAGTACAGGAATCGATATTACCATGCATCTGGCTCATAATGCTGTCTTTACAACTGCAAATACGTACTCTTTTAACGAACTGAAAATAACTTCCCCACATAAAACCAATGTTATTAAAGTTATTTTGTCTACGTACGCAAGTGCATTGCACAGGAAATTCTAGGGAGGTATCGTCTGTTTGCAAAAGCAAAAGCATACTGTGTTCATAGTGGAAGAAGCTGCCTTTACTTGAAATACGCTACCCCTATCATATACGATGACATAATTTAAAAAAAATGGTTAAAACTTGTAATGGCATGATATGTATAATGCAACACGTTCATACTCATGTATAGATATATTGTACAATTGTTTCACAGTGTTTTCTGTTTTACATTTGTATAATGAGGAGTACGTTTGTAAATTAGGCTACCTCTATGTGTTTACATTTTTCCATTTCTTGAGATGGTCATTTTCAATCGAAATTAATAACCTGATTACGGATAAACATTGTGATCCAAGGCTGGAATTAAAATTAATAATTAATTTCCTCTGTCGCAATGTAGACCAGTGTGCAGAGATGTGCATATATTCTTACCACATGTGTTTCATGTTTTAGTGTTATTAGTGACTCACATCTGTATGCCATGTAGTGCTTGCATTGTGTGGAAAATGAACAGCCATCTGGGAACATCTGCACACTGTTTCACACCCTGTAGTTGCTTCTTGTGGCATACTAGAGTAGACAGAGAGGGGATTAGCTTCATTGTGTAGACCTACCAACGAGGTAAGTGCATGACCTACCATCTCTTGAACTTATATCATGTATCTCCGACCGTTACACCCTGTTGCATCCATAGAACACAAGTTGTCCTTTAATATGGCCGTATTGCACTTTAACATTTAACATTTGATCTTAAACCACTTCATTCAACAGCAAACAGTAATTTTATACTTTTGTAGTAGTCAGTGAGTTTTTCTTCCCTTGCAACGCGTTTCCTATTAGTCCTGGATAAAAAAATTAAAAGGATATTTTTTGTAGGACATTGAATGTAGTTTAAATTTTTACCAGGGAACATTTTCAGCAGAGGTTGCGTTCACACTAACATCTAACTGTTGTCAACGACATTCTTTCCTGCCGCTGTACAAAAATTTGCGAGTGGACGACTCTTTTCCCGTAAAAAGTGGTCAACAGTGTTGTGAACATGAAACGATGTTTTTATGTTCCTGAATTTAAGCTTTCTGGCTAAATCCATTCAGACTTTTTCTAAATAAGGGTTTATGGATCATTTTTTGTGTTCTTTAAGTGGTGGGTCGAGAACAGAGTAAAGAAGAGAGTGCATCTGTTGTTTCTGTTTTTTGTGCATTGTGGAGTCCACTGACGAATAGGGTAGCCATTGTTTGATGCTATTTGTTTGACTGCATTTAATTCCATTTGGATGTATTTTGAACGATGTGCCGTTGAATTAAAGTCAGTATGTTTATGGATCACTGGGTGTTGAGAATTAGCAGGTATTACAATATCTGTGTTGGTAGGTTTCTTATAAATCTTGAAAATATGAATATGGTCACTGATGTCTATGGTTAGATCCATGTAATTTATGCAGTTACCCCGAGCCCTGTAATGCATTTTATACTGCTGTGTTTAGAATTTAGTTGTTTGATGAATTTTGAAGTTACCTTGTGGTACCTGTCTGTAAGCACAGTACATCATCAGCATACCTAAACCTGTATGCAGCCTCGTAAGAGAGTGGAGATTGTCCATAAAGATTTCGTAGGAATTAGACTGAGGGGAGATAGAATAGCTGTTGGACACTTTTCATCCAATGGTAAAGACAGCACTCCAGCTTTGGAAAAGAGTGAAATTTATAAAATCACTTATAATTGTGGCAAATGCTATACAGATCAATCTGGCAGTTCAATATGCAGCTGCTTTAAAGGACATAACAGAAGTGGTAGAAACGAGACTCTACTTTTTCAGACCATCTGCTTGAAGAAGATCATAGATACAACCTGCAACAAGAAATATTACGACACATCCGTAAAGGAAGGAGGATCAACTAATTTGAAACAATGGAAATTAATAAACATATATCCACCTTCCCACGTTTAGTACTCAGTGACCAGACACAGTTCTCTTAATCGTCACTTCAAACTGCAGATACTACTCATAATCCGATCCAGGCGGGCTCCTTTACCCACATGCCCCATTCTGTTTATTTCAGTTGCTATAACTTTCCTTGTTGTGTTAAAAATTTTATTTTTTATAATCACAGTTGCTTCACTTATTGGCTTAACTTCATTAGCATATCTCATCTGTTCGTAATTTACGGCCCATTAAAGGCAAGATTATTTTGTTCAGTCCAACTGATCGAACATGTCACCGAAGCTTATTGTCCTTTATTTACTTCTACGTGCAGCTGTTGTATTGTGTCTATAGTTCATTAGTTGCGGTGCCACATATTTTATCTTATTTAAATAATTTGACATCGCACTTACACTGAAATAATTTGTCTTGTTTTATTCCTAAAACTAACGTCAACATTTTCATCTCTCCATATGTAGATACTCTGTAGATGTACTAGTTTAAAATCTTTGCTCCAACAAAAGTCACTTCACCTCATACATATCGTTTGAATCCATCCGTAGCAGCTGAATTGTGCGAAAGCATACGCTTAACGCTTCACTTCTGCCCTGTATTCAGTATTCCACTCCCGCCGTAATGCGAAGACGCAGAGCTGCGGTTTAACTGAAGCAATAAAGAGCGTTGCTGGCTCCTTGAGGAAATTTAATAAGGCTGCGTGAGACGGCAGTTCTGCGGTGTAATAAGGATCCTCTGAATACAATGAAGTGTAATTCAGAACACGATGCACAGCTAGCGAACTAGCGAAATAGAAGTGTGTTCGTTCGTAACGCTGACCCTACAGGTCTCCCACAGACAGTGAATGAAAGTCGAAATACTGTAATGCAGGAAGCCTGTTTCTGTTCCTTTCCGTCGCAGAGAAATATTATCAATTACAGAGCATCTCCCTACACCAAAACGTGAAAGTAATGTTTTTATTGACATAATGGTGCAGGTTGTTTTGACACAAAAGAAGGTCTATAGATAACAGCAGCTAATAGGCAGAAAAACTCTCTCGTTAAGAGATTATCTGACTAAGTTACTTACGATGATTCATAGGCCTAACTGTGGGGCAATCAGTCAATTTAGACTTGATCACTTCTGCAACAGAGCACTATATTTGTGCTACTCGAAAAGCGGTTCTGACTTCCTAGTTTACAGGCCCCACCTCTGCTGGGCTTATTGCTACAACTTTCACTACAATCAGCACAATGCGAACACGTAAAAAAAAAAATGCAGCTGAAACTAAAGCATCTTGCATCACAATTGAACATTAAATTTTTTGTGCCATGGAATCTGACTTTCGACATTAGGTAAACCACTGTCCACTGCGGGGTTGGATGCCATCTGGTGGCGCTGGGGGCACGTGACACGGTAGCAAAAGCACGTAAACGGGGCAGATACGGACGTTGGATCACCCTAGCGAAGATATGGACTACAAATTAGGAAATTCATTGACATAATCATCTTTGTCAAAGGGCAGATTATTATTTCACAGTTCCTGTGAACGAGAATCTCGAAAATGGTGAAGATAGTCGAATGTTCACGTGCTACTGTCGTCAGCATCTACGGAAAAAGGTAGGACAGTGAAACAATCGCTAGGCGCTAAATAGTTGTACGGGAGCTTATCTGCCTGTACAGTGGGACAGACAATTGTATGCGGTATCTCTGATGAAGGAGCTCAATACTAGTGCACGCACAATTGTTTCGGAGCACACCGTCCATCGTACATTGTTGAGCATAGAGCTCCACAGCAGACTACCCCCACATATTCACACGTGGACCCAACAACATCGTCAGTTACGACTTCAGCGGGCACGGGACCATCGGGATTCGACCGTCGATCGATGGAAACGTGTCGGTTCTTCGGGTGAATAACATTTCTGCTGCACTAGGTCGATGGGGTCGTCTCAACAAACGCCGCCATCGAGGTGAAAGCCGGCTCGAAACGTGCAGCGCGTCACGGACACAGGTTGGTGGGAGTAGTATTATGGTATGGAATGCATTTCCCTGCGCCTGCATGGAACCTGCGGTAGATCTCGAAGACATGTTGACTCTTGCGAACCACCTGTATCCCGTCATGAGTGATGTCTTCGCTGACGGCGATGTAGTTGTCCCTGTCTCTGAGCCAGAGCAGTGTTACAGTGGTTTGAGGTCCATTTTACTGAACTCACTTTGATGACCAAATTCTCCTGATGTAAATCCTACGGAACCCATCTATGTCGCTATTAAGAGCCATCACCGCGTACGCAAATCAGCGACCCGTTAATGCGAATTACGTGACTTCTGAGTAGACATTTCATGCCACGTACCTCCGCAAACCTACCAACAAACTTTTGGATACCTAATACGTAGCATCAATGATGCATTTCGTTCCAATGACGGACAAACATGCTATTAAGCAGGTGTGCACAATGTTTGGACTGTACTATTTATGGATTACATTATAGCCATTAGGGAACTCACGGATAATCCAATCTCGGCATTAGTATACGAGACCTGAATCCGACTTTCTACGTAAGCGGGATGTAATGTCTCAATTAGGACACCCAATCTCTCCGACATTCGAAAGGAAATCTGTGTTATCCGATACCGTAAGGTGGCAAGTAACTCACCAACTACCTTAACCGGAAACAGGTGCGCGCGCGCACACACACACACACACACACACACACACACTCACACACACACACACACACACACACATGAAAGCATTAATGCGCTCATGTACTCACTGATTTTACTTCCACTCGTCCCACCATCGTTCTCTCCACTTTTGGTTCTCGTCCAGTTTCTCGCAAGGCCGGCCTGAGGGACGTGGAATGTAAGGAATTTTAACAGGTGGATTCCAAACTAAAAGGCAAGCATGGAGGATGGAGGCAACACTTGTTGCAGACCTTCGCCTCCAGCCAAGGGCGGCAATTTGCTTAATGGAATGCTAGCGGCGGAACCGTTTGCGTGCCTCTCATCCCGCGGTATTTTCACTTCTTCATAACGCATAATGCGTCAATACTACGTAAGAAAACAACCATTCGTAATGCTGTGGTTGGCATCTGCTTCCTGCGATACTGCAAATACCAATACCTTCATGTCTAACTCAGGAGAGATCCTTCCTAATGCCTGTCAAAACTGCCCTAATGTTTTCTAAAATTTGACATATTTCCAAAGAGAAGTATGCAGTCTTTGAAACGTTATGTAAGAATTTATTACGTCCAAGATCGCTTAAAAATTACGGCGTTCTGATTATCGGTTTCAGCACTTTCTGATCCGGTAATGCGAACATCGCAATTCTAAGCGAACTTCGACATAATAAATTGGTGTATAATCTATTGTTTCGTATATAGAAAGAGATAAACTTTTGAACGTCTCTAATGAGACAAACGACACTGATTGCATCGGAAGGCAGGTCAGATAAGCGGCGTTTCATTTAACAAACATTCTGTTGAAGATACGACAATCTACAACCAAGGCTTTCAAGGCTAGAATTTAGGTCCTTGACGAAGGATTTTTCTGCGCCTAACGTTTCGTGTCGTAACGCTGGAGATATGAAAGGCCAGAAAGACACAAATAGAGCCAACTAAAGAGCACACCAGTCTCTTATTCGTACAGTCTCAGGTTGCATCATCAGACTATTAACAAGACTCTACAACATGGTGAATAAACTATTTTTTTATCAGCCCAAGGGGCAATATACCAACCACGATATATCTTTCATTTTGTTACGAGTGGAATATGAACGTGTGGATAATATTCATTCAGTTATGTAATTATTTCTTAAAAAGATGATAATTATGTAAAAGAGAGACAATATTTGTCTCACATTCTTTGTTAATCTATGTCATTCTTTTCTTTTGTTTTGTATCCTTTTGTCGTCTTCTTCTGATGTACATCGCAAGACGCGAATCGATTTGAGGTCTGTTAAATGAAAAACATTTAATGTAAAATTATTGTACTTTTATGTTGATTTGCTGGTAAAACAAATAGAGCCAAACGCGTTAAAACTATTTATGATTAATTATTGAAAATTCACGTCCTCTTTTAATTATAATTTTGTATTAATTGTTTTATCATAGCTGCAAGAAGCGCAGCCATTGTCAGTTGCGATTATATAGCAACTTCGTCTGTACTTCTAGTTGAAAATAGCATGGGTTTGTGTTAAACTAATTTGAAAAACAATTTAATATTTTTTTGTTGGTAGCATCAATTTAAATGATTTAGTGGGAAAAGGAAAATCTTAATTAAAACGAAATCCTCTATCTTTTGTTGGCCGCCATCTTAACTTTTATTACAGCGGCAAATTTAAATTACTTGAAACTGCAAACTTTCAATTTCCGATGTGTAAGAAATAAATATGCACCGGTGGTACTGAACTCTATTTAAAAAAATTAATTTAAGTAGACTGCATTTTTTAAGAACAGTGCTGATGGCATTTATTGTTGAACAAGATTTCATTGCTGATGTATGTGGCCAAAATTAAACTACGAACGAATCACGGAGAAAAATATTTTTTGGTAGCATACACCAGTGTTGTGTGCGGGTGGTATTCTGTGGTTCCTTTTCATGATCAATTTGCTAAGAATAATTAAATCCATCGAAGACAAAAAAAAATTATAAAAGCTCTGATGTACGACCTGTAATTTTAGTGATATGAACACAGCTCACAGTCAACATTATTACACTACGTCACGTGGAATTCTTGTGGAATTTGAACGAAATAATTATCCGGGAGAAGTTGTAGTTTGAATAATTCATTATACATGTGTATAATATTGTCAGCGTCATTTACAAAATCAAATCAATGCAAGTGCTAAGAAAAAAATTAGTGAATTCAAACCATAGAATACCATAGACATTGAGTATCGTATCATCCATATTCATTGCACTTATCGATGTGTATGATACACAACAAAAACAGCCACACTGGCGCCCGAATAGGGACCACCAATGCACATTTGTTCATTTAAATAAAATACTAACACAAAAATTTTGTAATTTATTACAGGTATAAATTGCCACAACAACGTATTAATATATATATGACTTGTTGTGTTAACTTATGTATAAAATATTTAGGCCCAGGAAACTTGTTAAACCTAGTGAGGATTGTTGTTGTTGTTGTCGTCTTCAGTCCTGAAACTGGTTTGATGCAGCTGTCCATGCTAATCTATCCTGTGCAAGCTCCTTCATCTCCCAGTAACTACTGCAACCTACATCCTTCTGAATCTGCTTAGTGTATTCATCTCTTGGTCTCCTTCTACGATTTTTACCCGATACGATGCCCTCCAATGCTAAATTTGTGATCCCTTGATGCCTCAGGACATGACCTGCCAACCGATCCCTTCTTCTAGTCAAGTTGTGCCACAAACTCCTCTTCTCCCCAATCCTATTCAATACCTCCTCATTAGTTACGTGATCTACCCACCTAATCTTCAACATTCTTCTGTAGCACCACATTTCGAAAGCTTCTATTCTCTTCTTGTCCAAACTATTTATTGTCCACGTTTCACTTCCATACATGGCTACACTCCATACAAATACTTTCAGAAATGACGTCATGACACTTAAATCTATACTCGATGTTAACCAATTTCTCTTCTTTAGAAACGCTTTCCTTGCCATTGCCAGTCTACATTTTATATCCTCTCTACTTCGACCATCATCAGTTATTTTGCTCCCCAAATAGCAATACTCCTTTACTACTTTAAATGTCTCATTTCCTAATCTAATTCCCTCATCATCACCCGACTTAATTCGACTACATTCCATTATCCTCGTTTTGATTTTGTTGATGTTCATCTTATATCCTCCTTTCAAGACACTGTCCATTCTGTTCAACTGCTCTTCCAAGTCCTTTGCTGTCTCTAACAGAATTACAATGTCATCTGCGAACCTCAAAGATTTTATTTCTTCTCCATGGATTTTAATACCTACTCCAAACTTTTCTTTTGTTTCCTTTACTCCTTGCTCAATATACAGATTGAATAACATCGGGGAGAGTCTACAACCCTGTCTCACTCCCTTCCCAACCACTGCTTCCCTTTCATGCCCCTCGACTCTTATAACTGCCATCTAGTTTCTGTACAAATTGTAAATAGTCTTTCGCTCCCTGTATTTTACCCCAGCCTCCCTAGTGAGGATACGGAGGCAGAAATGATATCAGATCCTCCTGTAGAACAATCTGTTCACACTCCTACCCTGTCATTAGAGAATTTAATTACCGATGACAATTGTGTAGATGATGTTCCATCAGGTAGTGAAAGTGAAGAGCTGCCGAAGCAAACTGACACTCCACCAGTGAATCAGTTAGAAAATAGAGACACTATTTGTACCGGACCAGGGGCCCAAGTGCATAACGCACAAGCTATGCCGTTATAGGATATGTTAACAGCATTATTCGATAAATCTACTATCCAGCAGAGGGAAGAAAGGGCTAGAGAGAGACAGGAACAAGAAATTAAAGACCAAGAAAGGGAAAGGAAATTAGTTGAAAATATTAACAACATATTCCTTAAAATAGATGACGAAATTGTTCGCCAGATCAATCAAACGATAAACGAACGGGATAGTGCAATTACTAATCATGTGAAACAAGAGATCGATGTAGTGAAATCCACGATCGAACCATTAGTGAAAATTCCAGTTCAGGTTAGCAGCCTTCAAACTGATGTCGATGAACTTGAAAATAGATTCAAAGCTATAGCCACAGCTGTCGAAACATTGCAGGAAGATATTCCTTCCGAAATTCATAGGCAAGTCAAAACCGAGATAGCCAGAGCGATGTATCCTGATAACCGTAACCCACAAAATCTGTCAGTATGCAGCAATAACAACACTGATGCCGACAGGCAAACGAACACAGAACATTCTACACCCAGTCTTGTTGTGCCGCAAAGAAAACCAGACTTTAGTAATCAAATGATTTTTAGCAGCAAAGCGTGACAACAAGAAACAATCATGATAACGGAGCAGAGTGTGCTTGTAAAAAGGTAAATGCAACACCTGCAAATGATAGCCGTTCAATGCAACTAACAACTCTGATGCATGAAGAGAGTCCCATCAAGCATCGGCAGTTTCAGATCTTCAATGAAGAAAGCAAAAGAAAAGTACACCCTGTTGTATTTATCCGTAATTTCAAAAGTGTTCTGCCAAAATCATGGTCAGAAGAACAAAAGGTACAATTTGTGGTATCACATATCTCTGGTGATGCGTCATTATGGGCATTAAATGCCGCAGAAACTTGTAAAACCTTTCATGACTTTAAAAAGGCGTTTTTAGATCAATTTTGGTCGGCGTCTATTCAAGAGCAACTTCGTAAAATAGTATACAATGCCGAAGTCTATAATCCGAAATCAGGTTCATTAAGGAAGTATTTTGAAAAATATGTTAACATGACCAGATACTGGAATGAGCCAGTTACCACTAGAGATTTGTTACGAGTACTAAAAGGTAGACGACGAATCCACATTAGAGAAACTGTTCAATGTTACAGGCACCGACTTAAAAGAATTTCTGTCTGTAATCGATTCCTTGGATCTTGTGCAGGAGGACGCCAGAAAAACTTCTGATGTCACCAGCAATACAAACAGTCCGAACGAAAAGAATTCATGGAATTCAAACAAGGGAAATAGGGGCGAAGCTAGTCCTAAACAAAATAAAAATAAATCTTATGGAAACAGCAAATATAACAATAACAGTAATAGAAACCAATACATTCATGACTGTGGTTACAACAATAATAATAACAAGGATTATAGGAAAGCCGAAGAATACCAACAGCCGAATGGTAATCCAAGGCAGCATCACAATCAGAATTCAAATTTTCATAGTGACATTAATAACCGAAAAAGACGTCATGACCACAGACCAAATAGTCCGTACAAAGATAAGCCAAAGAATATACGTGGAGATAACGAATATTGGCGGCAACCAGGATCAAGCCATTGGCAACCGTCGCGAGGTTCTTTTAATACAGGCCAGCCGGTAAACTATGTCCAAGCTATTCCAATGTCAAACAACCAATATCCACCGTGGTGGGATACAAGCAGGCTACCTCCAACTACAACAGAAAATTCACAAAATGTAAAAGTAACAGAGGTACCTTCTGATACCAAACAAAATTCACAGAAGCCGACAATCTAATTGTGGTCCCTGTAGGCCTTCGCCAGGCGACCGAGGGCAACAAGGAAGGCAATAGGTCGAAGAAGCACAATATAAACATGATTCGATATCAGAATGCAAATAAATTAGAAAATGAGCTATATAAAAAAACCTGTTATTTCTGATAAGATAGAAAAGCAAATAATTCAAGCAAGTGTCAACGGGAGTATAAATAGGATACCAACTACAATTCTGATCGATACAGGTGCAAATGTATCCGTAATGAATATGCAATTTTTCATGAAGTATTCGCAACTAGGAAAATTACCGATCTTACCCGTCACAAATTGCGAGGTTATTGGAGCATTGGGAAATAAGACACAAACCGTAAAATTCCAGACACAGGCGGAAGTTACCTTAGGAAATGATCGCTTGACATGCACGTTCCTATTGATAGATAACTTATCCGTACCAGTGGTAGTTGGACTTGAGTTGCTTCGGGAAAAGGAAGGTATAACTAATCTTCCCCGGGGGATATGTGATCTTAATCACCAACAGCGACCGATAACTTTGATGTTGAATCAGGAGTTCGGTGCAAACCTTCCATTAATGCAAAAGGTACACCTTTCTGTCAGTAAACAGAAGAGCAGTAAAGTAAACCAAGAGCACCCGCTGATACGTAGTTAAAACCGAAATAACCATGTACCCAGCGATGCGAATGATATCGTGGTAACAATACAAGAAAAAATAAAGGAGACAACTTGCATTAATACTTCTGAGGCTAAGCAATTGACCAAATTATTGTCTGAATATCATGAAGTATTCGTTGAACAACCTGGTATCATAAAAGATTATCAATATAAAATGAATTTATTCCCGCACAAGACCTTTTGTAGAGCAGCTTACTCGTTTCGCTGGACGTAGAGGAAGGGGCTATATTGTCATAAAGACATGAAAAAATATTTGTAATAAAATGTTTGTATTTAGAAAGGACTAATAAGAGGTGCTAATGTACCGTACATTAATCAATGTGATGTTTAGTCTTAGTAATGCAATGATATTATATGTTTGTTAGTTTGTAGATTTACACGTCAAGTGTCACAATATAATATTCTTGAATTATCTCCATGATAAACACATTTTAATAAAACAAATCAGTATCTTCATAAAAGTTCACTGAAATATTATTGTATTATATGTAATAAATTGTATTATTTTTTTTGGCGTACATACCAATGAAATGCATAAAATATTTTAAATGAGATTGAGTCATATAGTCCCATACATGCAACGAGTGTTGGTCATGTGTGAGCTGTGTGATCCTGTCACCCACCTCTCGAATAATATCTGACTGTGTACTAATTAATGTACACATTTCAATATGAAGTCATATAAAATGACTTATTAGGGACATTCCGGTTAAAAGATGTCAAACATGGATCTCTGTCCCAAGAAATGATAAACTATGTGTATTTGTCATGAACATGGAAATGTACTGTTATCTCGATTATTCGAGAATGATCTAATGATCACAACAATGTAGCAGATTCTTGAAGTTTTATACTGTATGATGTTTACGTAACTGGATAAAATTTTGATCTTGTTATTCAGTCATTGTAATGCGAAAATATGTGCAAATGTACCAGACCTCTTTTCATGAAAGATGTCGTTCGCATATAGACTGTGTCTAAGTACTAGGGACATGTACTCATAGCAATCAGAAACTTGATCTGTGTCTTACAAGAACTGCACAAAAGTCTAGTGGACACTGATTTATTTAGCAAAAAATGTGAACAGTGATAAACTGTGATCAAGAAACCTTAAGAACACTCATGTAGTGTCGAAGGTAACAGCAACTCTATGGACGTTAAGTTCTGTTGCCAATATTAGCAGTTAAAAAAGAATTCGTGACCTCTAATAATTCGATTCCGAGCGTCTTTGCGGGTAAAATATTATGTGACTGACTGTATAACCAGCCGCGCCGCACAAAAACAATGCAACGTTGCCTTCGCAGCGCGTCGCGAGAGAGAAAGTGTAGTCACATTCTCCGAGTATACACAAAGCACGCTACGGACACGTGTGTTATTAACAGTGCTGTGATTGAAATGTGCATATTGTGATGAATTCCCAAATGCATCACTACATTATACTGAACAGTGTCAAAATACAGGACAAAATTAATTCCTTCTGTGTGAATGCGAGTGATATGGACACCAACAAATTTTCTCCACAGGATGGTAAGAGTGTTTATCTTGTCACTGACACATGTATTTTGACATTTCATGTACCCGTCTTGAACTGAATGACGAGGCACAAGTGAATCCAGAGCTGCTGCAGGGGCAGTTCCGGCCGGCAGCAGATCGCAATCACGACGCAGCCGAGGGCAGTTGACGCTATGCCGACGCGGCCAGGGGCGGACCGGCGGCAGTCACTACCTGACTGCGTTCCGACGGGTCGATGTGTGAGAAATTTTTGTCATACACAAGAAATATATTTAAAAAAATCATAAAAATTCAATGTATTTCGCACATACGTCAGAAACATAAATTCGTATTCCAGTTTGTATAATCTCAACTATGTGAAACCTGACTGTAAATAGTAGGTCAATGTATTGTCTTGAAGACCCTTGGACGGTTTTGATCCCAGTTTTCAGATTCCAGCTAACCCCAATTGGGGGGGGGGGGGGGGAAATAAGATCATCCGGGATGTATCCGAGGCAATTTCCGAGGCAATACAGTCACGGAGTTTTTTATTCTATTGCTCAATTCAAATACAATTTTCTGTGACAAATTACGTTGAAGTCAAATATTTGGGCATTAAAAACAATGAATCTTCGTGGATTATGTGGACTGATAAAAAAAGGTGATGGCAAATAAATATGGTTAATGTTGTTGTTGTTGTTGTTGTGGTCTTCAGTCCTGAGACTGGTTTGATGCAGCTCTCCATGCTACCCTATCCTGTGCAAGTTTCTTCACCTCCCAGTACCTCCTGCAACCTACATCCTTCTGAATCTGCTTAGTGTATTCATCTCTTGGTCTCCCTCTACGATTTTTACCCTCCACGCTGCCCTCCAATTCTAAACTGGTGATCCCTTGATGCCTCAGAACTTGTCTTACCAACCGGTCCCTTCTTCTCGTCAAGTTGTACCACAAACTCCTCTTCTCCCCAATTCGATTCAATACCTCCTCATAAGTTATGTGATCTACCCATCTAATCTTCAGAATTCTTCTGTAGCACCACATTTCGAAAGCTTCTATTCTCTTCCTGTCCAAACTATTTATTCTCCTTGTTTCACTTCCATACATAGCTACACTCCATACAAATACTTTCAGAAACGGCGTCCTGACACTTAAATCTATACTCGATGTTAACAAGTTTCTCTTTTTCAGAAACGCTTTCTTTAACATTGCCAGTCTACATCTTATATCCTCTCTACTTCCCCAAATAGCAAAACTCCTTTACTACTTTAAGTGTCTCATTTCCTAACCTAATTCCCTCAGCATCACCCGACTTAATTCGACTACATTCCATTATCCTCGTTTTGCTTTTGTTGATGTTCATCTAATATCCTCCTTTCAAGACACTGTCCATTCCGTTCAACTGCTCTTGCAAGTCCTTTGCTGTCTCTGACAGAATTACAATGTCGTCGGAGAACCTGAAAGATTTTATTTCTTCTCCATGGATTTTAATACCTACTCCGAATTTTTCTTTTGTTTCCTTTACTGTTTGCTCAATATACAGATTGAATAACACTGGGGAGAGGCTACAACCCTGTCTCACTCCCTTCCCAACCACTGCTTCCCTTTCATGCCCCTCGACTCTTGTAACTGCCATCTGGTTTCTATACAAATTGTAAATAGCCTTTCGCTCCCTGTATTTTACCCCTGCCACCTTTAGAATTTGAAAGAAAGTATTCCAGTCAACATTGTCAAAACCTTTCTCTAAGTCTACAAATGCTAGAAACGTAGGTTTGCCTTCCTTCTAAGATAAGTCGCAAGGTCAGTATTGCCTCACGTGTTCCAATATTTCTACGGAATCCAAACTGATCTTCCCCGAGGTCGGCTTCCACTAGCTTTTCCATTCATCTGTAAAGAATTCGCGTTAGTATTTTGCAGCTGTGACTTATTAAACTGAAAGTTCGGTAATTTTCACATGTGTCAACACCTGCTTTCTTTGGGATTGGAATTACTATATTCTTCTTGAAGTCTTAGGGTACTTCGCCTGTCTCATACATCTTGCTCACCAGATGGTAGAGTTTTGTCGGGACTGGCTCTCCCAAGGCCGACAGTAGTTCTAATGGAATGTTGTCTACTCCTGGGGCCTTGTTTCGGCTCAGGTCTTTCAGTGCTCTATCCAACTCTTCACGCAGTATCGTATCTCCCACTTCATCTTCATCTACATTCCTCCATTTCTATAATACTGTCCTCAAGTACATCGCCCTTGTATAGACCCTCTATATACTCCTTCCACCTTTCTGCTTTCCCTTCTTTGGTTTGGACTGGGTTTCCATCTGAGCTCTTGATATGCATACAAGTGGTTCTCTTATCTTCAAAGGTCTCTTTAATTTTCCTGTAGGCAGTATCTATCTTACCCCTAGTGAGATAAGCCTCTACATCCTTACATTTGTCCTCTAGCCATCCCTGCTTAGCCATTTTGCACTTCCTGTCGATCTAATTTTTGAGACGTTTGTATTCCTTTTTTCCTGCTTCATTTACTGCATTTTTATATTTTCTCCTTTCATCAATTAAATTCAATATTGCCTATATCACCCAAGGATTTCTACTAGCCCTCGTCTTTTTGCCTACTTGATCCTCTGCTGCCTTCACTACTTCATCCCTCAGAGCTATCCATTCTTCTTCTACAGTACTTCTTTCCCCCACTGCTGTCAATTGTTCCCTTATGCTCTCCCTGACACTCTGCACAACCTCTGGTTTAGTCAGTTTATCCATGTCCCATCTCCTTAAATTCCCACCTTTTTGCAGTTTCTTCAATTTTAATCTGCAATTCATAACCAATAGATAGTGGTCAGAATCCACATCTGCCCCTGGAAATGTCTTACACTTTAAAACCTGGTTCCTAAGTCTCTGCCTTACCATTATATAATCTATCTGGTACCTTTTAGTATGTCCACGGTTCATCCATGTATACAACCTTCTTTGATGATTCTTGAACCAAGTGTTAGTTATGATTAGGTTGTGTTCTGTGCAAAATTCTACCAGGCGGCTTCCTCTTTCATTTCTAAGCCCCAGTTCGTATTCACCTACTACGTTTCCTTCTCTCCCTTATCGCCGGCCGCGGTGGTCTAGCGGTTCTGGCGCTGCAGTCCGGAACCGAGGGGCTGCTACGGTCGCAGGTTCGAATCCTGCCTCGGGAATGGGTGTGTGTGATGTCCTTAGGTTAGTTAGGTTTAAGTAGTTCTAAGTTCTAGGGGAGTTATGACCTAAGATGTTGAGTCCCATAGTGCTCAGAGCCATCTCTCCCTTTTCCTACTGTAGAATTCCAGTCACCCATGACTATTAAATTTTCGTCTCCTTTCACTATCTGGATAATTTCTTTTATCTCATCATACATTTCATCAATATCTTTATCATCTGCAGAGATGGTTGGCATATAGACATGTACTACTGTAGTAGGCGTGGGCTTTGTGTCTATCTTGGCCACAATAATGCGTTCATTATGCTGTTTGTAGTAGCTAACCAGCACTCCTATTTTTTTATTCATTATTAAACCTACTCCTGCATTACCCCTATTTGATTTTGTATTTATAACCCTGTATTCACCTGACCAAAAGTCTTGTTCCTCCTGCCACCGAACTTCACTAATTCCCACTATATCTAACTTTAACCTATCCATTTCCCTTTTTAAATTTTCTAACCTACCTGCACGATTAAGGGATCTGACATTCCTCGCTCCGATCCGTAGAACGCCAGTTTTATTTCTCCTGATAACGACATCCTCCTGAGTAGTCCCCGCCCGGAGATCCGAATGGGGGACTATTTTACCTCCAGAATATTTTACCCAAGAGGACGCCATCATCATTTAATCATACAGTAGAGCTGCATGTCCTCGGGAAAAATTACGGCTGTAGTTTCCCCTTGCTTTCAGCCGTTCGCAGTACCAGCACAGCAAGGCCATTTTGGTTATTGTTACAAGGCCAGATCAGTCAATCATCCAGACTGTTGCCCTGCAACTACTGAAAAGGCTGTTGCCCCTCTTCAGGAACCACACGTTTCTCTGGCCTCTCAACAGATACCCCTCCGTTGTGGTTGCACCTACGGTACGGCCATCTGTATCGCTGAGGCACGCAAGCCTCCCCACCAACGGCAAGGTCCATGCTTCATGTTGGGGACATGGTTAATATACTACTTTTTAATGGTTATTATCCTATTTTAATGGTTTATACTACTTTACTAGTTAATATACTACTTTTTTTATGAGCCCAAGAGGCAATAAAACATACACAATATATATTTCTTTTATTACGAGTGGGATATGAACATGTGGATAATATTCATTCAATTATGTAATTATCCCTTAAAAAGATGATAATTATGTAAATAGAAACAATATTTGTCTCAGATTCTTTGTTAATCTATGTCACTCTTTTCTTTTGTTTTGTACCCTTTTGTAGTCTTCTTCTGATGTACATCGCAAGACGCGAATCGATTTGAGGTCTGTTAAATGAAAAACATTTAATGTAAAATTATTCTACTTTTATGTTGATTTGCTGGTAAAACAAATAGAGCCAAATGCGTTAAAACTATTTATGACTAATTATTGAAAATTCACGTCCTCTTTTAATTATAATTTTGTATTAATTGTTTTATCATAGCTGCAAGAAGCGCAGCCATTGTCAGTGGCGATTATATAGCAACTTCGTCTGTACTTCTAGTTGAAAATAGCATGGGTTTGTGTTAAACTAATTTGAAAAACAATTTAATATTTTTTTGTTGGTAGCATCAATTTAAATGATTTAGTGGGAAAAGGAAAATCTTAATTAAAAACGAAATCCTCTATCTTTTGTTGGCCGCCATCTTAACTTTTATTACAGCGGCAAATTTAAATTACTTGAAACTGCAAACTTTCAATTTCCGATGTGTAAGAAATAAATGTGCACCGGTGGTACTGAACTCTATTTAAAAAAATTAATTTAAGTAGACTGCATTTTTTAAGAACAGCGCTGATGGCATTTATTGTTGAACAAGATTTCATTGCTGATGTATGTGGCCAAAATTAAACTACGAACGAATCAGGGAGAAAAATATTTTTTGGTAGCATACATCAGTGTTGTGTGCGGGTGGTATTCTGTGGTTCCTTTTCATGATCAATTTGCTAAGAATAATTAAATCCATCGAAGACAAAAAAAAAATAATAAAAGCTCTGATGTACGACCTGTAATTTTAGTGATATGGTTCAAATGGCTCTGAGCACTATAGGACTTCACTGCTGTGGTCATCAGTCCCCTAGAACTTAGAACTACTTAAACCTAACTTACCTAAGGACATCACACACATCCATGCCCGAGGCAGGATTCGAACCTGCGACCGTAGCAGTCGCGCGGTTACGGACTGCGTGCCTAGAACCGCGAGACCGCCACGGCCGGCCTTTAGCGATATGAACACATCTCACAGTCAACATTATTACACTACGTCAGGTGGAATTCTTGTGGAATTTGAACAAAATAATTATCCGGGAGAAGTTGTAGTTTGAATAATGCATTATACATGTGTATAATATTGTCAGTATCACTTACAAAATCAAATCATTGCAACTGCTAAAAAAAAAAAAAAAAAAAAAAAAACGAGTAAATTCAAACCGTAGAATACCATAGAGTATCGTATCATCCGTATTCATTGCACTTTTCGATGTTGATGATACACAACAAAAACCGCCACACTTAGAGACAAACGACATTGATTGCAACAGAAGGCAGGTCAGATAAGCGGCGTTTCAGTTAACAAACATTCTGTTGAAGATACGACAATCTACAGCCAAGGTTTTCAAAGCTAGAATTTAGGTCCTTGACGAATTTTAAAGCCATTAGGCCGTGTTTCAAAGGATTTTTCTGTGCCTAACGTTCCGTGTCGTAACGCTGGAGATATGAAAGGCCAGAAAGACACAGATAGAGCCAACTAAAAAGCACGCTTTTCTCTTATTCGCACAGTCTCAGGCTGCATCGTCAGAGACACGATACTGACACAGTGCATAAACCATCAAGAAACGTGCGTGAATATCTCACCACTGAAAAGGATATACGCCAGCTGCTTGCGAAAGTAACACAATTCA
This sequence comes from Schistocerca cancellata, assembly GCF_023864275.1. NCBI lineage: Eukaryota > Metazoa > Arthropoda > Insecta > Orthoptera > Acrididae > Schistocerca > Schistocerca cancellata. The sequence goes on along the minus strand of NC_064628.1, from coordinate 239,121,801 downwards.
AAAATCTCTTGTACATACGATCAAATGTACGTGGGATCTACGAAAAGAAGCACTGTGAAGAGAAAAGTAATTATTTTCTAATATTAGAAGCCAAGATCGCTTGATGCGAAATAGTTTATTTCATGACCAGTTTCAACAGTAACTAGCTGTCCTCTTCACATTCTCCGATCTCCCATAAATATACCTACACACCAGTCTCTGAGAGATCTGAAAATCTGAAGATGACAGCTATATGCTGTCGAAACTGGTCATGAAATAAACAATTTCACATCGAGCGATCCTGCCTTCTAATATTTTAAACTGCATTTGATTGCACCAACAATGTGTGTAAATATAAGTAAGTTTGAGGAGATGTTACCTGTAGATGATGTCAAAAACTGCACAGTATTGCGTGCTCCTAACCATTAAGTTCTTTAAGAAAGCATTTGCAGAAATTCTTCAAATTCTAAAGTTTCAGTGGAAGCCATTTTCTGTAAATTTATTGGATATTAAGCAAGGCTACAACGTTATTGACGCTGGCTTAGCTCACCAGAGACGGAGCGGTCCATGTATTACATCACCCAGTTTCCGCTGCCGGCTACTGTTGCGACTTCAGGTAGGACCATCGCAAATATGCAAGTCTGACAGCCTTCAAAACCATAACAAAAACTCTTTACGACAACTATCAAGTATGCACTCTTCGATACATCACTGCAGTTCAGTGAATTAATTACATACGAAATCATTCTTCTGCAACAGGAAAATAAATATGAAAGATTAAATTAGGCTTGCAACGCAGAATTGTATAATCAGCGAAAGGTTCATTTAGTTCAGCTTAGTAAAGCACATAGTCACAGCAAATTCTCTCACACGAATAGACCTTGCGACACTTTTGGAAGACCAATTAGTGTCTTGAGATTGTAACTTCATACTAGCGAAGACGAGGCTTAATATCAGTGTTTCGTGGTTCCGTATTGAGATAAGTACAAACACTGATGAGTGATTAATACACATTCTACCACGTACGCAATTAATTCTTATTGTAGTGAATTCATAATCTACATGTTGGAGTGTGAATAAGTGACTCCATATTGGCGTTGTATGTGCAAAGAGAGTGAGAAACAGCACTGTCAGGGTAGTTCGTCGTACCAGCGCACATTGTTACAGGTTTTAGACTTTTATAGACGTGAGAAGAGTAGTGTCAGAGTTTTGTGGGCGTTCACGTGAGTCGGGAAGAGTACTTGGAACAGATTCATATCAACAATTTGAAGACATGACAGCTTTTTCTGTTAATTTTATAAGACGGTAGGTAAGACGCTTTTGAATCCAGGGAGTGTGATGGCCAGTTGGTACTGTAAATTTATTCTGGTGCTCTTCTAACAACACTCGCACACTGCGAGCGTGTGACAAGTTGCATTGTACTATTAGTAGATGCCTTCGTGCCGAGGAGAACCAAACTGCATGTATGTGTGGACACGATCGACAAGGGTAAACGCATACTTGTGTGCATTCAGCGTTCCTTCTCAAATGACGAGCTCACCTATGGAACGCCACGATATGATTCGCCCGACAACAACGCTCGTTCCTCTGGCCTGGACCCTTACGACGATGTTTCAGAACCATACACGCCAACAGCCATCTGTTTGGTGGAGTATAAAATATGATTCATTTGAAAAGGCTCCCTGTCGCCACTCAGTGGACGTTCAGCTGCAGTATTTGCGCTCAAATTCCTGCTTCCTTCCTTAATGAATAGCAGTCAAGATGGGTACATGATCCAGGCGCCTCCTGCCGTGACACCTATGGCAACGATCGCTGATCGATCGTTGAGGAGACGTTGTTGATAGTCCCTTGGTTCATCTTTGTCGTCTGTTGATTAACAGTTCCACATCTCCACAGCCTCGTGCATCCGTGTCCATTCTTTCACCAGGGCGCCCAGCGAACAATTTATAAACTACGCCCTTTCGGAATTGCTTCCTGTGGCGTCAAGGCCAAACACCACGCTTGCTAGGTGGTAGCCTTTAAATCGGCCGCGGTCCGTTAGTATACGTCGGACCCGCGTGTCGCCACTGTCAGTGATTGCAGACCGAGCGCCGCCACACGGCAGATATAGTCCAGAGAGACCCCCTAGCACTCACCCAGTTGTACAGCCGACTTTGCGATGGTTCACTGTCTACATACGCTCTCATTTGCAGTGACGACAGTTCAGCATAGCCTTCAGCTACGTCATTTACTACGACCTAGCAAGGCGCCCTATTCAGTTACTATAATTACTATCTTCAGGAATGTATTCTGAACAGATAATATTGTGAATCATGTACCGTCAAGTGCGACGTTCATCATTAACGGATTAAAGTTAAGTATCAAACTAATTACATCCGCTTTCTGAATTCTCGTTCCTTGTCATGTTTCAGGCCTCACGTCAGTATAGTTCTTCCCTCCGCACGCCAGCCTGCGTGAGCTAAAACGCGTGCATTTCGGTCTCCACTCGTAACACGGTGTTGGCTCTTCTGTTAACACAAAACTTCCACCCTTGGCCTGAAAGCCAACGATCATGTCCTTTGGGTTGTCAGATAAATCGCTTCTTCTTCACGTCACCACAACGATTGCACTGGATTCCGCATCTCCCCCCAGCCCTCCCCCACGCAACCATAAAACACGCTTTGTATAACATCCACCACAAGTGCTGCTGCCTGCCGTTTGCGAGTGGTTATTGCACTTTCACGTCCAGCAAACATAAGTGGTGGTCACCTAAACGTGGCTGGACGGCGTGCAAGCATGTACTACACTTGATGTCAATTAGAGATTTTTGATGTAGTCTTCATGACGCTGCAATTTTAATGACTAGCTGTGCTGAAACAGTAATTCTAGATATCTACTATATACATTATGTGAAACTGCCTTTGCGTGGTTGTAGTATCCTACCCGACCAAGTGAACAATATGTCTGTCCTCTCGGGCGCTACTCGCTCGGCTGCCGTTGAATATCTCCATGGGATTGAGCATGGATATCCTGAAATTCATAAACTTTGTATTGTGTTCTTAACAAATCGCTTTAATACTCAAGAGCGACAGCAGTGACCACGTACTCTTCAGTATCTATGATTCCGCCGAAAGAAAGCACCGTGCGACCCGCAGCGCTGGATGGTCTGCGAAGCGGGGTGCGGGAGCAGCAGGCGGCAGGTGCCTGCCTTGGGAGCTCGCGCTGCCATACCACTAATTATTTCGATGATTGACACCTGGAGGCCGGCGGCCGGCGGCCAGGATATTGCTATTTAGACAATGCGCTGCCGCGGCGCTATTGATCAGTGGCGGCGTGTCGCGGGACAAAGGCTACACGCGCCAGGTGCCCGCTTGCGCATCCACGGCCATTACCTGCTTACCTCGTTCGGCGCCGTGCCGCAAGCTGGCCATTCAACGCCACTACGTAACAAACGCCGCTATAATGTCGCGGTATTCGTTTTATGTTTTGATACGAATTACGCAAAGAACAATACTCCTAAAAGTACTTCCAACTAATGAAGTCAGTTATCACTATCTTCACAATAGCAGCTTAATGAACAGAGAGAACTGAAGCACAAGCAATACTTTGAATACTTTGTTGGCCCGTACAGGAAACGGATAAATTTCTTCGCCTCGCCACGCCAATAAATAAATCAAAGCAATACAATTCTCTATGTCAATGGCCTTGCCGTCAGGTCACCGAAGTTAAGCCCTGTCGAGCTAGGCTAGCACTTGGATGGGTGACCATTCTGTCTGCCTACCACTGCTGGCAAGAGGCGTGCACTCAGCCGTTGTGAAACAAAATGAGGGGCTACTTGATTGAGAAGTAGTGGCTCCGGTCTCGTTAACTGACATACGGCCGGGAGAGCGGTGTGCTGACCACGTGCCGCTCCATATCCTCATCCAGTGACGCCTGTGAGCTAAGAATGACACGGCAGCCGGTCACTAACGTTGGACTTTCATGTCTTGCTCAGATTGAGTTTAGGTTTTTAGCAGAACTATCAACAGAAATTACATACTTAGGTGACAGAAGTCATAGGATACCTCCTAATATAGTGTTAGACCTTCTTTTGCCGTGGGTGGTGCAGCAGCTTGACGTGGCATGGACTCAAAGTCGTTGGAAGTACTCTACAGAAATATTGTGCTTCCTCCGTAGCCCTCCACAACTGTGTCAGTCTTGCCAGTACAGGCGTTTGTGCACGAACTGAACTGTCGATTATGTCCCACAAATGTTCGATGGGATTTATGGGCGGGCGATCTTCACACCAATCACTAACAACTGTGGTTCTGTGACATGGCACACTGTCATCCATAAAAATTCCATCCATAAAGTGATAGTTTGGTGTCAGTGGCCGGGAGGCCCCTTGCGGAGCAGGTCCGGCCGCCTTGGTGCAGGTCTTATTACATTCGACGCCACACTGGGCGACCTGCGCGCCGGATGGGGATGAAATGATGATGAAGACAACACAACACCAAGTCAGTCCCTGAGCGGAGAAAATCTCCGACCCAGCCGGGAATCGAACCCGGACCCGTAGGACGGTAATCCGTTACGCTGACCACTTTCCTTTTTTTAAATCTCATTTTGTTCTATATTGTTCGTTGAATTTGTTCGGGGTGGAGGCCCGATGACTCCCGTTTGGGTTCTTCGTTGATCCGTTCACTCAGTTTTTTGTTACAGAGGGTAGCTAACCCTCTAACCGAACACGCTGTTCTACCGCGCCGGCAATCCACTCAGTTGTCGGGGCGGACCATGAAGTGGATGAATGGCTGCGAATGGTCTCCAAGTAGCCGGACATAACCATTTCCTGTAACTTATCGGTTCTGCGGGACCGCAGGATCCACATCATTCCGTGTAGACAAAGCCCACACCGTTACGGAACCAGCACCAGCTATCAGAGTGCCTTGTTGACAACTTGGTTCAATGGCTTCGTGGGGTCGGCGCCGCATGGGAACCCTATCATCAGCTCTTACCAACTGAAATCGCGTGTCATCCGAACAGGTAACGGTTTTCCAGTCGTCTAGCGTCCAAACGATATGGTGACGACCCCAGAGGAGACGCTGCAGGCAGCTTCGTGCTGTTAGCAAAGGCCCTCGCGCCGGTCATCTGCTGCCATAGCCTACTAACGCCAAATTCCGTCGCATTGTCCTAACGGACAGATTCGTCGTACGACCCACATTGATATCTGTGGTTGCTTCATGCAGTGTTGCTTGCCTGCTAACGCTAATAAATCTACGTAAACGCCGATGCTCCCGGCCGTTAAGAGAAGGCAGTCGGTCACTGCGTTGTCAGTCGTGAGAGGTAATGCCTGACATTTGGTATTCTCGGGACACTCTTGACACTGTAGATCTCGGTATACTGATTTTCTCAACGCTTTCCGAAACGGATTATCCCATGCGTTTAGCACCAGCTACCGTCCCGCGTTCAGAAAGTTAATTCACCTCGTGTGGCCATAATAGGGAACCTTTTCGCGTGAATCACCTGAGTGCAAATGACAGCTCCGCCAATGCACTGCACTTCTAAACTCTGTGTACTAGAGATGGGTCATTCGCGAAATAACGGATCCAAAGGAACGGTTCACCATGATGAACGGAACGAGCGATGAACGATTCCTAAGGAACGGTGTTTCATAGTTCACTTCGGTCGCGGATTTCCACTTATAGTTCCCGGAAACGGGAAACTGCCGGTCTCGTTTCCGAACGGCACGTCGGCCGGTCTCGTTCCAGCCTGTCTCGGTCTCGGTCTCCTTCGGCCGGTCTCGACCTTTTTCGTGTGACCACTCGTCGCAGTTCCACTGCCGACTGCTTATAGTTAGTTCAGTATCGAGTTGTTGTTCGTTTCGTTCGCTTCTCGCGTCCATTCTAGATCTGTTTCAAACCTTTCTTGAACTCTGAACTTCTGGTTCTTTTCCTATTCTATTCAGCGTCCACGACAGGTAATTAAAATGTATTTTATAATTACGTAAATTACATAAAAATTACGTGGTATGTAATACATACATTTTTTCAGGTAACAAAACGGCGTATCAGCTTACTTCACAATTTCGATAAGCAGCAGAAGAAATACTTGTAAAAAGGCAAGATTTTTTGTTATTACACATGCAAAGAGCGTTGGCACGGCACACACGAGTGGCCATTTTTCCGTCTTTTTTTTATCCAAGGTAAAAAAGCATGTTAATTGTTATGGAAGGCAGACCGACTTACAACCGAATGAAGTCCACGCTTCGTAATCGAGTGTATGGTGTGACATTTTGTAAAGAGAATGTGATAACTCGCACAATATTATTTAAGTGGTACAGGGTGGCGCACGAAAAATCGGCCCCGAGTACTAGACTGCTCATTGTAGCTTACGAATCATCTATTGTTTCGAAGTTGTTTGCATTAGATTATTTGTTATTTCTTCACCACCTAATTATTACATAGAGCACTTGCCCGCGAAAGGCAAAGGTCCCGAGTTCGAGTCTCGGTCGGGCCCACAGTTTTAATCTGCCAGGAAGTTTGTATTACATGTTTACCTATTCTGCTCGTAGCGGTCAACAAATCGTGCGTAATGGGCGAGCAGTTTGTACTCGGGACCGGTCTTTCGTGAGCTACCTTGTATTGTTTGACTGCGACCAGCCCCATAACGCTACAGTTGGCTAAACGAGATGTTTTGCGGAATCACGAAAGTTACAACAGTGTGAGAATTCTGTTATGAATAAAAACTCTGTACTCCAGGGGGAGAACAAGTGCCCCCTCTCGGCGCCTTCCATCTTCAGTCACCTGTGCTACTAATTTTAAATTTTTCATAAGAACCATGTACCAAGCACAATGAACGGTGAACGAGTAAAAACGAACGGTTCACAAAAAAGACCTATCACCAGTGAACTAGTTCCCAAGGATGAACGACTTTGCCTATCCCTAATGTGTACGCGATACTACCGCCATTTGTATATGTACATTGCGCTATTGCATGCCTTTCGTCACGTCAGTGTATCTTTGCACAATGCACGAAACCATAGAGGTATCTATCCATTATCACTGAATTTCATAAATATGATCTGTAAATTTATAGTTAAGATACATGTCACTGTAATGGATTGTGAAACCCAAACAAAGAAATGCGCAAATAAAAAATTGGGCACTTTAGACAGAGTTCTGAAAAACTTTTAACAGCACGGAAACTGAGAAATAACTTCAACATACATTCCAAGCCACTATATTGTCACACATAAAACGTAAATATCTACCAAAATGTACGTATGCCATCAACCTTAATTTCTTTTTGTAATTTTATGCAAAAAAACTGTCTGTTGAATCAATGATAGTTTCAGTGTCTGTATTCATACAGTGTCTGTACCTTCACAACACAATGTCCCTCAGCCGTGCATGCACTGTTCTGGCGATTACAATTGTGGGTCGGTGTATTTGGAAGTCTGGATGAGCTCTGGAGGCGTGCTCGGGTAGCCAACGTGATAAGGAGACAGATCGCGGTAAGTGGAAAATCCGGGTTTTAGTCCTGATCCTGCAAAAATTTGTTCTGTTGCAAACAGCTGATGTCGCTGCACAGTCACAACATGCAAAACCATTTCGTAACGTCCGTTGTATGTTGCAGGATTAGTTGAATATGGCCGAAAAGAGATTCGTGGTATGTAAATCACGATTTAATAAAATCAACGTGCAACAGGAAACAGAAAAATACCTAATACGTCGTTGACTGACCTAATCTAAATAGATGCTTTTGGAATAATCTCTGCATGTTTCGTACTACCTACAAGTTAATCGTAACTGGTAGTTTCCATAGTTACTTCAACTTCCTCTTTAAATTTTTCCTTTCCGTAAACTTGAATATTGCAGACCTTTCCGGCTCATGTACCGTTGCAGAACTTCGGCAACTGCAATACCTACTCCTTCCGTCAAATAATTTGCAACACTGATTTAATTTCTTGCGTGAAGACTATGCCTGTGGAGCAAATACGGTGGCAGATAATTTTAAAACTAGGGCAGCCACAGATAAAGTAATTATTCGTAACTGCCTGCAAACTAACTCTGCATATCACAGGTGTTTACATACAGCTTTTAAAATATAAAACATTATGAAAAGTTCAATAGGCCGCAATAGTCGTAGTTACCGAAGTCGTCCCAGTACCCACCCGTATGGCAGCCGCCGTAGATACGCCGGCAACACTCTGCACACCTTGCAGCTTGCGTTGCCAGCTGCTACGATTACTATACGTTGGTGACGAACACACAATAGCGTACCGGCTTCCGGAACCAATATTTTTCTGGATAACATTTACAAGCGCCATCGTCCGTTCCTTGACATAGGCCAACAAGATTATGATGACCGTTCATAGTTATTTTAACACGGACTGGACATTAACCATTTATGATGGTTTTACCTACTGAAGAGGGCTGAGAATTTTGCCTAGCCACGCCAATTGTTACTCTGCGGCACTCTGCAGAAGTTCCCTATAGGCATATGACATAGCACTCCATATATGAGAAGATGCAACTTCAAAGTTGGGAAACCGGTCGTGTGAGTCTCCATTCGCCTTAAGTAAACACAGCTATTGCGGACTATTGGACTTTTCATTCAGTTTCACATTTAAAATTTTTAACATTTGTACTCAAACACCTGAGTGAATAGTGAATTATGTATAATTAAGATGTGCGATGACAGCTTGTACTAAAAATGTTAACAACACATCTGTAAACGACCATTTGTGAGCAAGCAGCGATAATTAGTGAATATGCGGCCCTATGTGTGTCAATGTTTTTGTGTTGTAAATCACAGTGTGGCATCAAGCTGAACATATCTAAGTCAAGGGTTGAATACATTCTGCAGAATGTTTCAAAGAAGAGAAAAGTGTTTATAAAGTTTGATCCGCACATTTTTACTCTGGAACAAAAACAAACACGTCTGGACACCTGCCCCGACTTGATTGAAATGAAAATCGCGGACAGTTGTTTTGTGGAGAAATCATCACGGTTGCTGCGAATTGACATTATCACTACTAACCTTCTACAAAACGACAAAAAAGCAGAAATTCGCATGAAGAGTAAACACTTTGATGACGGAAATGTGAAGCTCCTGTTGAACAACATGATAAAGATGACTTTTTGGCCAGCTTCACATGCTTGTATGAACTTTCTATGTGTTGTACTCATGTGGTGGGAGACACTATGGAGAATACATGAAGCCTTAAAACCACGATCTCAACTTTTCACTCTATTTTATTTAATCCTGTGTCGAAGCCTTTAGGATTGACGTGATATACTAATATATTCGCTTCATATGGGGCCATATCTGATAGTAAGGTTTGCATCAGTTATAATCCACTCTGTAACGATAGAATCCTCACGTGAATAAACTCAAAAATAAATTAACCCTATGTTCACAAGAAAATCAGTATAGTGATGCCTACCATTCGGGCCTCTCAGGCCCGTGTTACTTAAACTGACATAAAATTACTTTATTTTGACGACTTATGACATGAACGAATTTTGAGGTATAAATCTTTTAAAATTATTTTATTTATTTAAATTTTACATTTTCATAAATACAATTTTTATACTTTTACTGGAGGGTTTTATTCTTATTGCAATTTTGCTCAGGGTCTACAGACAATAGCAGAGTTTTCAGAGCATACAGATACAAGCTATAATTTGACTTTTTCTACCTTCCTTCTTTACACTATATGAACATCCTCTCCTTTTCTTAGCTGGTGGTTTCACTGTCCTTCCTGGATCCGGCGCTACTAATGAATTCATTGTCTTATTTAGTCATGCTAGTTACTTTCCAAAATTGATGATGAAAGTCCGACGTCCTTTTTTTGTTGGTATCATCCAAATTAACGTATGCATTCATTGCACTTCGAGCAATCATGTTGGAGGATACCGCCAACGGCCAGCGCCTTGTTGTTCGCTTCACACTGTGGCCTCGCGTTTTCTGGTCTATGGCGTCAACTCCTCCCCTTGTGGCAACGTATGTCATTTTAATTTCAGGCTTCTTCACTTGTGATGAGGAGATCTTTGGTAGGTCATGAAGAGAGCTAAGGTGGAAACAACTTTGTTTTTCTTACGAACATGAGAGGCTATCACCACATCTGGTAGAAAAGCGAATAATGTAGAGTATACTTCACGTCCTTTGGATGTAGTAAAATCGGCAGGCATTTCGCCTTTGTTTTTTCGGATAGTACCGACAAGTGTCAGATCTCTTGACAACAAATAATGAGCTGAATCGAGAGATGTAAAAAAATTAGCGCAGGTGCTATTACGTCCGACTCCTCAAGGTCAGTCACCAAGGTTTTCACAACATTCTCTCCAAGTCCCATGGGTCTAGTTTCTTCCTCCTTCTTCAAATACACTTTCATCTTCCAGCAGTAGCTCGTTGCACTGTCACAAATCGCCCTGAACTTTATTCGTATCTATCAGGTTTCGATGGAATGTATTGTCGAAGTGTGCAGCTACTCGAAATATGACTAACAGTTGAATCACGTTCATGCACCATCCTGGAATGTAGGCAACCCTAAGAGTAGTTTCTCACATCTCAAAAACTTCTCTGACTGGTTTCACTTTGTCACTTGAACTATGTTCACGTCGCACTGCTGCACTGTCGAAGTGCAACACCTTCAGAACAGCATAGAAGCGGTTTCCAGACATAATAATTACTTGGAACAATGGTCGGCCATTCTCAAGATTCCAATGCTGACTGATGTTTCCATTTCTTGACTTGTCAACTCCATCCAGTATCAGAACACCAATAAACTTTTTTTCATTTCATGTATATCTTTATCCACCCAGGCCTCCTAAATTATTCGACTTCCCTTGTAGGTCCATATCCATACTTTGTCAACGAGGAGTTCGGCAAAGAACAACATAAAACAAGGTTCTTCATTAACACAGTTCCTAAACGAATAACTTGTTGGTCCCTGGTCTTCTTTCAATACAATCTTTTTGCTGCGTATATGAGAAATTCCAACTTGAGGGGCTGTAGCCTATATTTAACTGCCATAACGAAAGATTCACATTCATTAGGTGGGATATCAGAATCAGAATACTGCTCCTACATTTCCCTTATCCTCCTCTTCTGATAGTTCTCTTCTCCGTAAAATATTCGGTTTGTAAAAAAGACATCTGTTATGAAATAACGCACCAAAATAAAGTTGTGCTTATCACAGGGGGGGACTCTTGAACACCGAAAGAATAACAGCGCGAATAACAGAGGCTTCGCAGACAGACTTCTAGCCGCTCAAAAATTGCTTCTAACCGCACGACTCTACGAGACCCGTGCGGGAGAAAACGTGCACAATCACTTAAACGCAAAGTCAAATATATTTTTTTATAATTTGTTTCCAATATTATAACTAACTTTACCAATTAAGAGAAGTCATAACATTTCATAAAAATGAAATACATAGTTTGTAATAGAGAAGATATTAAACATCCCGGACGGACCTATGGTGTGCCATGGTAAGTAAAGGGTTAAGCATAGTAGGTGAGAGGATTCTGCACATAGGTTTTCGATGGTGGGAAGGGCTGGTGCCAAAGGCTGCTCTCGGTACTGCATGGAGGTCAATGACACAGTACGATCTCGAAAGGGGCCATCCAGAAGACGAGAATAATGGTGTAGGTGGGTTCTGCGAGCAGCAGGGATACCTAACGGTGGTCCCAAGGGTGCCTACTAATAGCTTACAATCGTGACAAGGGAACAAGTATTTCGAACAAACAAATACAAAACAAAGTAGTATCGTAAATGGGCAGTGTGGGGAAATGACCGGCCTGAGATTGGTGGATGTTCCTCGAGAAGTGGTTACCCAGCAGGATGTGACATTTGCGCAAAATTCTGTCTCATTCCCGTATAGTTCACTTCTAGCAAAGGCTATCTTCGTGAATTGAAGAAGGTAGGGGAGCACGCAGTCTAATTGGTAACGGTGTTAGAACTTGTTTATCCATACAAAATTTAACACAATGTTCTCTCTCTGTTACAATTTTGAGAGCTATGAGGATAGACTTTGTATGGGCCATGTGTGTTTTAACCAGCATCTGCTGATGATTGACGGTAAGGGTCACAAATAGGGAAGTCCTCTGAAGTAAGTGGCTTTGGCAAAGATGGCAAGGGACATATTCTTATGGTCTGGGAAAGAAATCTCGGAAAATTGATATATTCAAGAAGATATCTTAGTTTCCTCCAACGAGATTGGATTTAACGGCCTCGCCCTCACCTCTCATCCAGTGAATCTGCTATTGTGAAAAATCGAAACAATACTCAATAAAAGGCCGTTAATCAACATATAGACCCCATGCTGTTGCTCTGACATCTCTCTCGCTTACGTTATTGACAATTCAGAAAATATGTCTATAAATACGTAACATTGTTTCAGTATCTCTCGTTATAATATTCGGATCAATACAAAGACAGAGTTATCCAAGTCATGTCTTAATATTTTATCTTAAATTGTATTGTTCCCATATTTATTTTGAGAAGAGCATAAGTGTGAATTTCGTACCCAGTCGGTAAAAACGAAACCCTGTCTGTCTGTCTGACCAACTGCTCATAACCCTTTTTTCTCAGGAAGTGGTAGACCTCTAAAATCTAAACTTTTAATTTAATGTCCGCCTGCTTAGCTGGGTGGTAACATGTTCGCCTACCACGCAAGCGGGCAGCCGGCCGCGGTGGCCGAGCGGTTCTAGGCGATTCAATCCGGAACCGCGTGACTGATACGGTCACAGGTTCGAATCCTACCTCGGGCATGGATGTGTGTGATGTCCTTAGATTAGTTATGTTTAAGTAGTTCTAAGTTCTAGGGGACTGATGACCTCAGATGTTAAGTCCAGTGCTCAGAGCTACTTTTTTTGCAAGAGGCGCGGGTGGATTCCCGGTCGGGTTGGAGATTTTCTCCGATAGACGACTTGGTGTTATGTTGTCCTCATCATTATATCATCCCTATCACCAAATGTTTAAATGTGTGTGAAATCTTATGGGACTTAACTGCCAAGGTCATCAGTCCCTAAGCTTACACACTACTTAACCTAAATTATCCTAAGGACAAACACACACATACATGCCCGAGGGAGGACTCGAACCTCCGCCGGGATCAGCCGCACAGTCCATGACTGCAGCGCCCAGACTGCTCGGCTAATCCTGCGCGGTATCCTTATCACCGGCGCGCAAGTCGACCAATGTGGCGCTGACTGAAATAAGACTAGCATTTGACGACCGAACTTCCCCGGATTGGGCCTCCCGACCAACGATGCCGTACGCTTATTTCCATTTTCTAACTTAATACAATAAAAAGATACAGCGATTTATGTAACATATTTTATATTCGACGATTCAGTCCCCAGAACCTACATGAGACTTCCCGTTGACCTAGAATCATGCAGTTTGCCAAGAAGCAAGATTTCACGCTAAAACCAAAGGGAATAATCTGAAAATTTACACTCATATATGGGGCTCTGAGCACTATGGGACTCAACTGCTGTGGTCATAAGTTCCCTAGAACTTAGAACTACTTAAACCTAACTAACCTAAGAACAGCACACAACACCCAGCCATCACGAGGCAGAGAAAATCCCTGACCCCGCCGGGAATCGAACCCGTGAACCCGGGCGTGGGAAGCGAGAACGCTACCGCACGACCACGAGATGCGGGCACACTCATATATGACACGACTATTTTTTCTTTTCATATATTAACAGACTGTCAGACCATCCATTTGTTAAAACTCCTATTTCTCAGAAAATGTTACACACATCAAGTTGAAATTTATGTCGTACTAAAGGTCTATGGTCCCTTGGTGATATAATGAGTATCTTCTAAGTCAGTGCATTCAAAAAATACGGCCATTTATTTGATGTACTTTAATACTCTCATACCCACTCACTAAAACGTATAGGATACTTCCTGATGGTCTGAACTCATGAAATTGGTAAGAAGAAAATTTTCACAGTACAGGTACAGCGAAAAATCCGAAACTGTTAACTTGTGTTTATATCACACGAATATTTTGTCACTTTTTATTCGACTTTCTGTCTGTGTCTCCATCCAAAAAACTACATTTCCTCAAGAATGGATTGACGTATCAAGTTGAAATTTACGTCATATACTAATTCTATAGACCTTTGGTGGTGTACAACTGTTAAGGTGCCAAGTCAATACCGTCAAAAGATACGGGCATTTGAGCCACGTGTTTTGATAGTCACAATCTCACTTAATAAACCCCTAGTGGACTTCCTCTTGGCGTAGAAGCATGATATTTTGGAAGAAGGAAGTTATCACAGTACAAGTAAAGAAAAAATATAAAAAAATTGATACATGTATTATATCACAAGAAAAACTATTTCTCTTGCCTTTTGTCGTTCGACTATTAACAAAATGGTTCAAATGGGTCTGAGCACTATGGAACTTAACTTCTGAGGTCATCAGTACCCTAGAACTTAGAACTATTAAAACCTAACTAACCTATGGACATCACACACATCCATGCCCGCGGCAGGATTCGAACCTGCGACTGTAGTGGTAGCGCTGTTCCAGACTGTAGCGCCTAGAACAGCTCGGCCACCACGGCCAGCTCGATTTTTAACATCAGAAACTAAACATTCTCGAAAGTCTTGGAATCCCTGGGGCCGGTATGTTGCCAGTGTAGGTAATAGGCAAAAATCGCCGAGACCTTCGATTCTCGAAATGGGTGAACTGCCAACACAAATGTGCGGAACCCTCAGTGCGCGACTCCTACTCGCACCTACCAATGGTTTTCAATCGTCTGACTCGTTTCACGTGACCGGCCTCGAATCTGTCTCCTGTACGAACCCGTAGCTCCCATCTCTCATGCAACATACTCAACGATATGTTGGATGTATTCCAATGTCTTTCTTCTTCTACAGTTTTTACAATCTACAACTCCCTGTAGTACAAAGAAAGTAATTCCCTGACGTCTTAACATCTCCCGTCTTACTAGTCCACCTAGACCTTAACGTCCTTATGCAGTACCACATACCAGAAGTTTGGATTATCTTCTTTTCCACTTTCCCAGTAGTCTATGATTCACTAACATATAATGGTGAACTGCAGAAGTTCATTCTCAGAAATTTTTCATCAAAAATTAAGGCCGATGTCTGAAGCTAACACACCTCTTTTTCCTGTTATGCCCTCTTTGCCTGTGCTAATCCGCTTTTTATGAGGTCCTTGTTTCGTCTGTCCTGTGTTCCGTTGCTTCCCAAGTGGCAGAATTCCTTCACAATCTCTTCAGCCCCGAAGATAAAATAAGTAAAGGAAAGTGTTCCCATCATATCTGTTGTTGTGGTTACACAAAAATCCATACTAAATTACAATGGTTTAATTCTGGCTTTTTATATTTCCTAAAATACTTAAGGTCTAATTACAATGGTTTAATTCTGGCTTTTTATATTTCCTAAAATACTTAAGGTCTTAATTACTATACGGGGTCTTAATTACTACACGAAAAAAATTGTAACACAAACAAAGATTTTGGTTCATGAGGATTTAAGAAATGGTTGTTTTAAGTAAGACAAATATTAATTGCACTACTAGCGTACTGTTCAGCCCCCTTAACAGTGCCATTTAGACACATTATTCGCCTCTGCGTAGTAGAGAAAGTGATTAGCCTGGTCATATCGACTTCTGTTTCTTGGATGGGGGCAACAATTCATTCTTGGTTGTACTATCCTCAGATCCAGAACGGTCAGAGTTCTCCCATTCATCGGCATATACTTCTCTGGAGCGCCGTGAGGAACTTCCCACGTGACAAGACTTCATCTTCTCATTAGCCAAATTCAGTCTAAATTTTATTAGTGACAATATTACATTTTCGTACTCATTTCTTGGTGCACGACATTTGCACACAATCCAAGAATTACAGAAGTTAAATCAGTAAAATCTTTATGCAATCTAACTGGTCGGTAAGTGATGACTGACGTGATCGCTCTCTCAAAAAACTACGGATACCAGTCATTGAATACTGTCCCCTATTCTGGCTGGACCTGAGGTGGCAATCTTCCTAAACGTCGGTCAGGGAGCCTGAGGATGGCGTAACAAATCGGCGAAATTGATTGCCCCGTAAAATAACAATCACGAAATATAGACTGCTGACAGATGTCTTGATTTGACATTCTGGCCATTTTTTGTTCTGATATTTGACCTATATTTTAAATTTCCCTTACTTTACGTCTATGGCCACAAACCTTTTGTCAAAAGATTACCGGTTTCGGTCTATAATGACCATCTTCAGATATGCAGCAAAATATGGAAAAACATAAATACATTATCAGATTGTCTACAGCTTAAAACAATAAAATAGACCATAATGAAAAGTACTGCTGACATCCATATACATTTCTGCGCTTTAAGTATGAAGACGCACATCTGTTTCATAAAAAACAATGTCCTAATTTACTGCAGCCATACGGAGTTTTATCATTCTTTTCTTGCAACGGCGTGCCGCAGGGTAGGATGGACCCTCTGGCGGTCGCGTTCCTCTGAACACTTCTCGCCTATGAGTAATTCTGGCGTTAGCGCTAACAGAAGGCGCTGATTATGTGCGGCAGTATGTTTTCTTTCATTGTGGCTTCTTTAGCATTTTGTTTTATAGTTTTTATATTATTATGTGCACTATGAAATCTGTTTATTATTTATGTCATTATCTATAATATTGGCACTTAAGCATATGTCAATTACTGTCTCTCAACTCTTCCTCTATCTAACAATGTAACTTTTCTCGTGTTTTATTTAATCCCTTTTTATTACTGTAATGCCTCTTATACCTTAAAAACCCGTTACAGAGTTTACCGATTGTATCCCCACTTTATTTTACGTTCTTCACTTAATCATTGAAGACTTGTGTGTGGCTACAGTAGCGACGTCTGGTGAACTTACAGCATTAACATCTTGTGGCTAATGTACAGCAGTTTGTTTTGAACAGTAGTGAGGCTGACAAGATGAGTCTTGCATATGCTGTTATCTATATATATCTGACGATGCTGGTTCTGATTTTGCGTTTAACATTTGACGATGCCACTATGGCTATAGTACATTAGGACATTGTTTTTTATGAAACAGGTTTGCCTCTTCAGACTTAAAGCGCACAAATGTATATGGATGTCAGTAGTACTTTGTGGTCTATTTTATTGTTTTAAGCTGTAGACAATCGACTAGTGTATTTATGGTTTCCCTTATTTTGCTGCAGATCTGAAGATGGTCATTATAGTACAAAACCGGTAATCTGTCAACAAAAAGGTTTTGACGATAGACGTAAATTAAATTAAATTTATTCTATATTGGGTCACTGTTTTATTCGCGATAATATCGCAGCTTGTGACCTATGTTTCTTCGAGCACATGACTTGTACGTAATGGCTCGCTTCCTGCACAGGATGATAACAGAATAAGAGACTGAAATCAGTCTCCTCCAGCATGCTAAGTATTTCTTCATCGTTGATAACTGAAAATGGTAACATAAATTAGTTGTTGACATTATAATAATCTGTTTCCTTACACCAAAGTACATATATCCACTCAAAATAAAAAAGTTACTGTTTACGCTGCATAGGAAATAGAGAAAAACCTTTAAGGTTCAAAAATGGTTCAAATGGCTCTGAGCACTATGGGATTTAACATCTATGGTCATTAGTCCCCTAGAACTTAGAAGTACTTAAACCTAACTAACCTAAGGACATCACACAACACCCACTCATCACGAGGCAGAGAAAATCCCTGACCCCGCGGGAAGCGAGAACGCTACTGCATACCACGAGCTGCGGACAAAAGCTTTAAGGATGTAATCTGAAATATACGTAATATCTACTTCATATTTCGCCTTGTATTGTGGCCAGCATAAGAACTAAGTCTAGTAAAAACACATATCAGTCAAATAAATGACTCTTTTCACGTATTACATGCAACAAATAAAGTAAATCGAAGGTACAGTGAAACGTGTTATTTCGAAATACCATCGGAGCGCGTACTGTGGGCTGCCAGTGTGGTGAGCGATATCTGTAAAATGCCTTAAGAGGTTCTGCAAGCTGTGTGTGATGCGATCAAGCAACACAAACTGAAATGACACAGCCAACACTAATGTGTCGCTAAGGACGTGAGTTCGTAACAACCTGCTATGAATTTTATGAAGCAAAAACTCTAAGTACTCGTATGCCTGCCCACGGACTGAAACGGTTAAGTTTACCGATAGTCTACTTTCTGCTACTCCTCACTACTCGTGTTCCTTCGGTTTACTCTCAGTCCATAGCAATGTACTTCACTAGCGCGCCCATACAAATCAACAGGAACTCCAACACGCCTTCACTTTGACTGACGATAGCAATGTAATCAGCGTGTCTTGATACCCTTTGAACATGAGTTTTAGTCCCACTTCTGAACATTTATTTTATTTCCGTCTTTGCCTTTAACTAATACACCTGTTTTCCTGAGAACTTTGGACATCTTGCATCACTTTAGCCCTTTTCTAGTTCGACGAGTGCTGATTTGTCTTCAGTCTTCCTTCCCTTATCACGTGCATAATCAGAACTGCCTCTTTGGTGCTTTATACACTACTGGCAATTAAAACTGCTACACGAAGAAGAAATGCAGATCATAAACGGGTATTCAATGGACAAATATATTAGACTAAAACTGATATGTGATTACATTTTCACGCAATTTGGGTGCATAGATCCTGACAAATCGGTACCCACAACAACAACTTCTGGCCGTAATAACGGCCTTGATACGCCTGGGCATTGAGGCAAACAGAGCGTGGATGGCATGTACAGGTACAGCTGCGCATGCAGCTTCAACACGATACCACACTTCATCATGAGTAGTGACTGGCGTATTGTGACGAGCCAGTTGCTCGGCCACCATTGACCAGACGTTTCCAATTGATGAGAGATCCGGAGAATGTGCTGGGCAGGGTAGCAGTCGAACATTTTATGTATCCAGAAAGGCCTGTACAGGACAGGAAACATGCGGACGTGCATTATCCTGCTGAAATGTAGGGTTTCGCAGGGATCGAATGAACGGTAGAGCCACGGATCGAACACATCTGAAATGTAACGTCCAGTATTCAAAGTGCCGTCAATGCGAACAAGAGATGACAGGGACGGGTAACCAATGGCACCCCATGCCATCACGCCGGGTGATACGCCAGTATGGCGATGACGAATACACGCTTCCAATGCGCGTTCACCGCGACGTCGCCAAACACGGATGCGACCACCAAGATGCTGTAAACAGAACCTGGATTTATCCGAAAAAATGACGTTTTGCCATTCGTGCAGCCAGGTTCGTCGTTGAGTACACCATCGCAGGCGCCCCTATCTGCGATGCAGCGTCAAGGGCAACCGCAAAACATGGTTTCCGAGCTGATAGTCCATGCTGTTGCAAACGTCGTCGAATTGTTCGTGCAGATGGTTGTTTTCTTGCAAACGTACCCATCTGTTGACTCACGGATCGAGACGTGGCTGTACGATCCGTTACAGCCATGCGGGTAAGATGCCTGTCATCTTTACTGCTAGCGATACGAGGCCGTTGGGATCCAGCGCGGCGTTCCGTATTACCCTCCTGAGCCCACCGATTCCATATTCTGCTAACAGTCATTCGATCTCGACCAACGCGAGCAGCAATGTCACGATACGATAATCCGCAATCGTGACAGGCTACAATCCGACCTTTACCAAAGTCGGAAACGTGACGGTACGCATTTCTCCTCCTTACACGAGGCATCACAACAACGTTTCACCAGGCAACGCCGGTCAACTGCTGTTTGTGTATGACAAATCGGTTGGAAACTTTCCTCATGTTAGCACGTCGTAGGTGTCGCCACCGGCGCCAACCTTGTGTGAATGCTCTGAAAAGCTAATCATTTCCATATCACAGCATCTTCTTTCTGTCGGTTAAATTTCGCGCCTGTAGCACGTCATCGTCGTGGTGTAGCAATTTTAATGGCCAGTAGTGTACTTCCAAAAGCCAAACTGGATACTTATTTGTCACTGTGTTAATTCTATCTTGTGCAGCTACACCTTGTTAGTATGGTTCCGTCGGTAAACATTCTGTCTTTCTTCCTCTGTCTCTGTCTCGGTCCCTTATTGCAAATATCGTAGCATTTCTGAGATCACTTTCTTCAACGTACGATGGCAACGTCCCTACAACCGTTCGGGCGCCTGAGGAGAGTTTCCGGCAGTGCCTTGATGATGAATACGGCATTAGCGATTACGGGCAGTGAAGCGCGGTCCTTGAGCAAATGCCGGTGGCAGCAGGCGTGCCGGCCACGGTGCAGGGAAGGGACCCTGTGCACGAACAGCCATTATCGTTAAGGGCGCCGGCGGTGGCGCCGGCGGCGGCGGCGGCAGCTCGTGAATGGGCTACGAGGGCCGCTGACGTCGCAGCTGCTAGGAGGCTGGCCGAGGCGTGCCGCGACACTGACTGTGCATTTATCCCCTCACTAGCGCCGGCGCAAAGGCACACGCCCTCCTCTATATGAACAAGGCTCCTCCAAATGCGCTGCCTCGATTCACTCAGCTGCATACAAAGTTACCGATAAAACACGTTGACCGAACGAGCATAGCAGTATTTCGGTTGATAATTTTGTGAAGTTTTTGTAGGCGTTTGTCAACAAATCTCATTTTCTTTAATACCACTGTGTAAAAATTCTTCTCCTATCGCTCCGTCTACGGCAGAGGTCTCTCAAATTAGGGTCCATATATTACAATGTTTAGCAAATTTCGAGAACTTTCAAAATGTACACTAAATACCTTTTAACACCGAACAGGCCCGCAAGGAAACCTTCCAGTTTTTAATTATCAAGCCGGCCGGGGTGGCCGAACGGTTCTGGGCGCTACAGTCTGGAACCGCGCGACCACTAAGGTCGCAGGTTCGAATCCTGTCTCGGGCACGGATGTGTGTGATGTCCTTAGGTTAGTTAGGTTTAAGTAGTTCTAAGTTCCAAGGGACTGATGACCTCAGAAGTTAAGTCCCATAGTGCTCAGAGCCATTTTTTTATCCAAGTCTTCAAATTATCTAATACTTTAATCTAAGCCTTACGATGTTTAAAACAAAAGCAGACGCTACTGGATTAGGAGACCAGGAAATATGATGTGCTAGGTTGGCTTTTCGCGGGCAAGTGACCTACACACTGAGCTACCCAAGCACAACTCAATGCTGGTCCTGACAGCTTACCATCCGCCAGTGCATCGTCTTCTACCTTCGGAACGCCACAAAAGTTTTTCTACAACCTTGAGGGACTAGCAGTACTGGAAGAAAGGATATTGCGCCACAGCCATGATAATTGTTTCCGCAAAGAACTGTCACTTTGCAACAGCGAGTGCGCTGATTTGAAACTTCCTGTTAGCTTAAATCCATTTGACGGGTCAGGACTCTAACCAGGGACTTCTGATTTTCTCGGACAAGTGCTATGTCGACTGAGTACTCTAAGCACGTCACGACTCGTTCTCGCAAATTTACTTTAACCAGTACTTCGTCTAGCACTTCCCAAACTACACAGGAGATTAGCTGTGGCTAACAAGTGTCTCTGTAATATCGTATCTTCCAGGCCTCTTACTCCTGCATGGTATGCAGGGGACCTCTGTGAAGTACTGCTGTCAGGACTGGTTGTGAGTCGCGCCTGGATAGCACTGGTGGTAGAGCACTTGCCTGCGAAAAGCTAAGGTTCCTCGTTCGAGTCCTAGTATGGCAATCAGTTTTAGTCTGTCAGGAAGTTTTAGTAACTGGGGATAATGTGGAGCCGGCCGGTGTGGCCAAGCGGTTCTAGGCGCTACAGTCTGGAACCGCGGGACCGCTACGGTCGCCGGTTCGAATCCTGCCTCGGCCATGGATGTGTGTGATTTCCTTAGGTTGGTTAGGTTTAAGTAGTTCTAAGTTCTAGGGGACTGATGACCTCAGATCTTAAGTCTCACAGCGCTCAGAGCCATTTGATTTTTGATAATCTTGACAGAAAATAGGAAAACGACATGGCATAGGGTTCCTGCTTGTCTCTATGCTCTTCAAACAATTTTGGAGTTAAAAGTAAACTTGTTAAATAAGTGTTTTGTCAAACCGACACAGCCGCGATGTAATCCAGTACGGTATGAGCAGGGTGAACACTAGACGGTTAGAACAAAAGCACGTATGCTTGACTGCATCTCATCTCAAACATAATTCTTTTTGTCCATACCAGTGCTACATACAACCGATAATGTTGGTTGCGGCCAGGCGAGGCGAGTTATGTGACTGAAATACGCTATGTTTACTTCGCCAGTTCCTCTGTGAAAACCTACCCTAGTAACTCGCAGCAGAGGTTAAATACCTCTCATCTCAACAAAGTGTTCAAAATGGTTCAAATGGCTCTGAGCACTATGCGACTTAACTTCTGAGGTCATCAGTCGCCTAGAACTTAGAACTACTTAAACCTAACTAACCTAAGGACATCACACTCATCCATGCCCGAGGCAGGATTCGAACCTGCGACCGGAGCGGTCGCTCGGCTCCAGACTGTAGCGCCTAGAACCACACGGCCACTCCGGCCGGCCAACAAAGTGTCTCACTTATCTAATACCTTATCTGCTGCCATCCATAAAACTAGAACATTTGTAAAGTCCCTCTCTGAGGATACTCTCGCATCTTTGGAACAAACTATCCCGCACTGTGCACACAGTTCAATGCCCTGTCACTTTTAAAAAGATCGGGAAACACTCCCTTCTTTCACCCACATAACATTCTTTCAAAAGTAGGAGTTCATGGTCACTTTTCGCGCTTACGCTTCTGTCCCTTTACATTTCTCGCCACTTTCTTTCGTCAATATTCATCAAAATTTGGTTTTCTCTTGCTCTCATACCTCCATGTGCACTTAAATATACCGTCCTGTACCTCCATATAAGTTTTATATCGTTTATAGATTATAACATGCTTATTGTAATGATTATAATGCGGATTGTAGAATGTTTGGCTACATGTAACAGAGGACCACCTGGCCCTAACCTTGCTACTTGAAATAATACTGAAATTCCTAGCCGGCCGCGGTGGCCGTGCGGTTCTAGGCACTTCAGTACGAAACCGCATGACTGCTACGGTCGCAGATTCCAATCCTGCCTCGGGCATGGATGTGTGTGACGTACTTAGGTTAGTTAGGTTTAAGTAGTTCTACGTTCTATGCAACTAATGACGTCAGATGTTGAGTCCAATAGTGCTCAGAGCCATTTGAACCATTTTTTTTTAAATTCCTAAGCCCAGAATGGGCATGGAAGGGTGAACCCATGATAGCAGCGTTATTTGTCGTTAGAATGGTTACATTTATTTATCCACCATAGGATGAATAAATAAATACAATAAACACAAGTAATTATGACCAACATAGTAATGCTATTTAGTGGTTTAGAGCAACAATAGGGTTTAACAAATTATTTACCCTCAACAAGCCACAAAATTCAGTGCCAGAGTAAATATGAGACAGTAAATATTTAAAAAAGGAAAGCTTCTTTCCTTATTAATGTCGGATTAGTGTTGAGATTTGGTGTGCCAGCCAGTCTGTGAATGGTTTTTAAGGCGGTTTTCCATCTGCCTCGGTGAATGTAGGCTGGTTCCCCTTATTCCGTTATTCCGCCTCAGTTACACTATGTCGGCGATTGCTGCGCAAACACTGTCTCCACGTACGCGTACACCATAATTACTCTACAATGGAAACATATGGGGCTACACGCGTCCGGTGTGAGACGTTCCCGGTGGGGGGGGGGGAGGGGGGGGGAGGTACTGGGAGACGAACCGCACCATAGCCCTGAGTTCGGTGTGGGGGCGGCGGTGGGGTGAGTGTACTGCTGTAACTTGTTGTGGGGTTGTGAACCACTGAGGGCTACTGAGGGGACGAAGCCTCTGTGTCGTTTCTAGGTCGCCAGTTCAATACAATAGAATACAAGATGAGAATACGTAACAAACTGATATGCCCAGCAGTCATGTACTCCTCAGAAACCTGGAGCATGAGAAAAGGATAAATTATTGAGACCTGAAACCAGAGTAGAAGGTTTGGGTAACCGTCTTCCATAAAGGAGAGTGGAGGAGGAGTAATAATGAGGAAATCTACCTCTTAATGTAAGAACCAACAATCAGACAAAAGGTGAACAACAAAAGAATCCAGTAGGCGGGCCACGAAGCCCATATGCCAGAAGAAAGACGTGTGAAGAAAGCACTTGACGGAAAACCAAACACCATACGCCCCATAGGACGACCAGGGCAGCGCTGCATGGACGACCTGGCGACTACATGGCAGCTCTGGCGACTGAAGAACTGGGGAAGCCTACAGGAACCGAGCACGAAGCAGAAAGGAATGGAAGCAGTTTATGGAAGCAGCGAGTGATCTGCAGGGCCTGTGGTCCCTGGATGTAATCATCTCTATGTGATTTCCCCAAATGTTGAAGGCGAATGCTGGGATGGTTCCCACGACTGGTCACATAAAATTTCCTTCTTCATCTTCGCCCAACCCTGGCGAGTGCTTCGTCTCCTAGATGTGGAGGAAAAATAGAAATCAAGCGTCCTCTTGTCATTTCGTGCAGCTTAAGCACTTACCACTGATTCCGGGGTGACGATATTTTGTTGAATATGTGCCGCGACTAATTAGTTAAGACCAGATCTACAGTTTATTAAAAATATATTAGTCCAAAAAAATATAATAGTCAAATACATTTGTAACACGCATGGCGGGCAGGGGGGGGGGGGGGGGAATAATCTAAAATTTGTCTCTCCTCTTCGCGAATGCTGCACGAACTTGCGTAAACCCAGTAGATGGATTAGATATTGTACGGCCGCGTGCCTAAATCCACTTATCTGGTTGATTCTGCACGGCTGTTGCCATGGCTTATCTCACAACTAGGTGAAAGTCCTACTATTTGTGAGATGTTGCTGAAACACATAATAAGATCCAAATTTATCTGGTAATATCCAGATATATTGTACGGTGAACATATTAGTTGAGCTGCACTGTTTAAAAGTGAAATCGAATAAGGTTTTATATGTTTAGACAGATGTCACAATTCTTCCGATTACCGGTAATCCATTGTATTGGCATCACTAATTATTCTCACATGCTTGAGGGTGAGCGATTGTGAAGTGACTGCTTACCGGTACGATCTCCGAAATTTGGTCTTTCTCTCCCAATTGAAATGTTCACTCAGATTTGTTCCAGTCCACGTTACTTGCCCTGTAACCGTGGCGACATGGTTGATTCACGTTCTCGCGACACGATATACTATTTCAGAGTCATCATTTCTCAAATATATCAATACTGAACATCCTTCAACACTTTTGTAAATACCCGACTTCCGTGGAAATAACTTAAATTACCACTATTTGCGTTCTGTGGCCGCAGCGTCGGCACTGCTAGATAGCTGCACCACAGAAACTAAATAAAGACTGCCTTACAATAGCGCTTTTCCCTCTCCAGAGAGAGTAAGTGGCGATACGACAATATGCTTACAAGTTTACTAGAAATAATCGCAGACAGATCAGTATCTTCATTCTTCAAATACATTATCTGACCTAACTCCTCGGCTAAATAGAAACATTTCCAGTTAATAATGAAATTACAGAACGAACTTATGAATTTATGCTTCTAAGATAGTTAACTAAAGCAACTGGATGCCAAAAATCTCAGTGTCGAAAATGGCCTGTAAACTGAACAAGGTTTTCACAGCTAAGTTTACAGTTTGTCTGAAAAGGGAAGTTTACAGTGAATTTTCAATGCGAAAATAACTCAAATACTTAGGGTTGCTCGGATATCAATGGAGAGTTGTATCTCAGGGTTTTCTAGGACAGAAAAATAAGCAACTAGATCTGGACGCAGGCTGGACTGGAAGTCGTAAATATGACCATAATATAAATGAAACAGAGATCACTAGATATGCAGTGATCAGACAGAGCGTTATGACCACCGACTTACTATCGACATAAATATGTCCAGGTGATAGCAGCCTCACCTAGCGAGGAACATCTGCTTGACAGACACACTCACAGCGCATGCAGCAAAGTGAGCGTGCTCTCCGTGTGTGGAATGAGAATGCGCGCGACCAATCTGAGTTTCAGCGAGGGCAGATTGTGATGGACAGAAGCTCGGAACGAGCATTTTGGAAACTCCGCGATTGGTCGGGTGTTCAAGAAGTGCTGTGGTGGTTGTCTTCGACACGTGATGAAACCAAGGTGAAACCACGTCCAGACGTTGTGGGGTTGAGCGGGGGCCTCTCATTACAGATGTCGGACGTCGTAGGCTGGGCGGATAGGTAAAACAGGACAGGGGGCAAACTGTGGCGGAACTAACATCAGAGTAAATTGCTGGTTAGACTAAACGTGTGTCTGAACACAGAGTGCACCGAATGGGTCTCCGCAGACGACGACCGATGCAACTGTCAATGTTCAACACCACGACGTCGGGAAATACGACTGAAATGGGCACGTGACCATCGGCCCTGGACGTTGGCGCAGTGGCAGGGCGTTGCGTGGTCTGATGAATCTTGATATCTTCATCATAATGCCGACGGGAGAGCGCGAATCCGCCATCTTCCAGGGGAACAGCTCCTTGTCACATGTCCGCAGCTCGTGGTCTCGCTGTCGCGTTCTCGCTTTCCGAGCACAGGGTCCTGGGTTCGATTCCCGGCGGGGTCAGGGATTTTCACCCGCCTCGAGATGACTGGGTGTTTGTGTTGTCCTCATCATTTCATCTTCGTTCATATAACTGTCGAGATTGGGTTTAGCAATGGTAGACAGTTTGTACAGACGCTTATAACCGCGCAGTTCAGCGCCCCACAATCCAAACATCATCATCATCATCATCGTTGTCACATATACGGTGGGACGGAGACAAGTCGGGGGCGGCTTAATTATGTTCTGAGGATCACTCACATGTCCATACATGGGCCCAGTGGAGCTCGTGCAAGGCAACGTGACATTAAAGGAGTATTGTATACTGGTTGCAGACCGTGTACACTACTTCATGACGATCATGTTTCCCGAAGGCTGTGGTATTTTTCAAAAACATAATGCCCCATGTCATTAGGGCCAGGAGTATGATGGATGGTTCAAGGAAGACAGCGGCGTGTTCCATTTGATATGCTGGCCCCCCAGATGGCTGGATCTGAACCCGATCGAACACATTTGGGATGTCGTTGAACTTGCCATCAGTTCTCATCGCCCTTCCCCGACATTTACGTAAATTAGGTGACTTGTGCTGATGTGGCACCAGTTTCTTCCAGCGACCTACCAAGGCCTCATTGCTTCATGCCACGAACCGTCGCCGCTTTCATCCGTGTCAAAGGTGAACGTATCAGCTTTAGGTAGGTGGTCATAGCATTCTGGCTGATCAATGTACGTATGCCGTGTCCGTTCGTCCGGACATGTCTGAAACAGAAGGTACCACATGTATGTCTACATCAATAATATGATCGAAGATCCAATCCCTCATTGCGTATGCACAGCAAATGGTTCAAACGGCTCTGAGCACTATGGGACCTAACATCTGAGGTCATCAGTCCCCTAGAACTTAGAACTACTTAAACCTAACTAACCTAAGGACAGCACACACATCCATGCCCGAGGCAGGATTCGAACCTGCGACCATAGTGGTCACGCGGTTCCAGACTGAAACTCAGTCACACCGGCCGGATATGCACAGCAACCCCGATCTCTTGTGGTAATCCGAAATGACGAGTAAGGGGTTCGTGGATAGATGATTTCACGCTGGTAGTGAGTAACAGGGTAGGAATATGTATCGGATGGGAAGCTTCCTCGGATGGCCGTGATGCTATTTCTTTTGCAGTGTCTTCCATAACCCACCCCAGTGCTGTGGTGTTCATGATAATTTTTTAAAAGCAAATGAAAATAAATAAACCATTCATGTTCACTGTACCTCTACTCCACATTACCTACGATTTCCTTGGTTCCTCGAGGGTGGTAATGGGACAGGCCACGGGTTGCGGCCCCTGCCCACTTTGCCCACACCCCTCCCTTTGGGCACCAGGAAGGTTCCTATTAGGAAAGGAAGGTGCTTAACGCGGTCACTGACGTTAAGTGGGAGATCCGGTTTCGAGTCACGGTGGCCAGAAATTTTCACCGGTTACCACCGATTCATTTCAATGTCCAAATGCGGTTAATGTCATTGAAAAACTTTGAATGAGAGATCAATAGGTGACACAACCGATAGAATGCAGAGAAACAAAAATAATGAGACGTTAACGTAATGTAAGTTGAGTAGGTAATGTTGGAGAAAACACAACAATGTGCTTAGCTCAAAACTGCAATTAATGAAGATACTTAATTATTTGTACGGTGTTATCTCTTCCTGACACTTTACGTGTATTCAATGAAACTGCTAAGCACAGGTTCATGGTCTGCTGCACACATGGCATAAACAGGAGCAGCTAATGAAGCTCCGAAGTACCTGGAGTATTTGTACGCTTGGAGCTGTCGAATGGCATGGCGCGGATGTACGTGTTTTAATGGTAAACAACGCAAAAACGCGTGGGTTGAACTGAAATAGTTTAACGGAAGCAGCAATTAAGTTTAATTTCAAATAATTATTTGCTCTTTACAGAAGCTTTTAGCGTAGAAGAACCTTCAAACCTTAATGTACGGACACCTGGAAATACAGCAAAGACTGACGAAAAAGAAATTAATGTGGCTGACTGAGCCTGAATAAAAGCTGCATGATAGGAAATACAAAGCATTACCATTACTCGGTATGCGGAGTTACACAGTGATTTACGCCTGGTTTTCAAAACCAGAGAGACCGAGCTTCATAATTACTTTTATCCTCTTTAACGAAATTAATTACGTTGTCTCTATAGTCAATTTTCGCTTAATTTATTCGGTGTGTATTTATTAATGTGTGTGTAATCGTTTCAGACACGAGAATACTACGAATAATTAAAAATTGCTTCAACATCATAGCGTTGAGTGACAACTTGGATACAAACTTTTTAGGTGGCCCAGTGGTTAAGACAGTCGTCTCGCCTTCCGGAGGACCGGGAATTAAATTATGATGACAAAATGGTTCAAATGGCTCTGAGCACTAAGAACTTCTGAGGTTATCAGTCCCCTAGAACTTAGAACTACGTAAATCTATCTAACCTAAGGACATCACACACATCCATGCCCGAGGCAGGATTCGGACCTGCCACCGTAGCGGTCGCGCGGTTCCAGACTGTAGCGCCTAGAGCCGCTCGGCCACTCCGGCCGGCTATGACGAACACGATCTCGATTTAGGTTCTCCGTAGTTTCTGTAAGTCATTCAAAGCAAACATCCCTGTGGTTCCGTTTTAAATAACACCGTCGCCTATCTTCCCCAGCCTTCTCGGACTCACGGTCGTGTGTCGTATACAATTAGACAGCTACATCAATAAATACAGAAGCAATAGTCAATGCGGAGAGCTAGCCCCTGATTTTGATGCCGGGTGCATGCGACTGACTAACTTCAACTGCAGTTATGTGAATAATTTTCATCATGAGGATTTTATTGCTAGTGTACTATATGTGACCTAACTTACACTCATCACAGAATCAGTCGCTCTTTCAGGCTACGCCACAATGTATAAGGCGTTGGATGTCTTGAGATGTAACCGCCAGTGACTTCATTGATAAAACACTGAATTAAATGTAGCTGAAGAGGCTTTTCATCGAGCTTTGCCACACTGAAACCTTTATGTACTTCGGCAGTGGATCGCTCGCGTGATCTGCTTTGGGAAGACCTGCTGGAAGATGTATACGTCGTTGCCCACAGGCACTTGCAGTCGTTGCAGCTCATATTAACTGCATCACTCAGTAGACTAGGGCAGGAACAAGCATTTATTTACCCGTTTATGACATTAAACGCTTAGCACAATCTTTTGACCTCAATATTGCTATATCTAAGTATTGAATCACAATATCGTTTACAAATATTGCTATAATATTATTCTGCATTACAAACATTCCTTAACCATTCTGTTAGTGAGTCAGAGGGTCTATTATGACCCTCGTAGGCATGTAGTTCACACAAAAGTAAGTGCTCTGTAGACTAGACATAACAGCACTCACTTAAAGGACTTTCGGATAGAACTCATTTGGCCATTAGTTGTTTACATCAACCAACAATCGCCATAAAAGTTTTCTGGATGTGGTACCGCGTCGTAATGTATAAAACTACAGCTGCAGCAGAAAAACCTACTTTTCGGCCACGGCTGCAGCCGCCTTCTTCTGGGTCTACTGGTGCGTTCTAGTTGTGCAGTGTCCCTTATATTTTGTTGTTACTGTTCATTGCGCAAGCCATTACGTTTTCTTTTCTCCAGCAGCAGTAGTTTTACACATTATGATGCGGTACCAATCCAGAAAACTTTTATGTCGACTGACTCTAGCTGCGGAAGCCTAAGTAATTATACAGCCATCAAATGTTTGGACACGATTCAAAATTGGTCATAGTTTCTTCAAGACTTTGAATCCTTCGGTGTTCTAGTGGGGCCATCCATCAAATTTCATTTCTGGCGTCAAATTACAGCCCAAGCTGTCTTTGAGTCGAAGCTTTGCAGTTCTTTACCGATTTTCCGCATATGTGACCTAGATTGCGGTCTCGTATCAGGTGCCAAATATTGAGGTACAGGGAGTTCAGGGTTGTTAGGATTGCTCTGTATGTACTTGTGGCTAACATTGATCGCCTGATTTCAGGAGGTTCTGTTTGCTAGGGCTGGGAACAAGGCGCATGGGGTGGTCCTAAGTGCTCCAGAGGGTATGCGTAATGCCTCCTTGCCTCCTTCATTTCGATATCCACCTTAACTACGTGTGAACTTCTCACCGAGACTGGTCAACAATATTTAGCTATGCAGTAGACAAGGTCTGTTGCTGAAGTCCTTAGCGTGTTCGCTCCACAACCCCAAGTAGTTTCAGCCAGTATCGCCGATAGCATATCGAGACTTAAGTTTCTGTTTAATGTCTTTTCGATCTGAGCTATACGACGGAGCGGAATCTAATTCCACTCCAAATTATTTAGGCTTAGTCTCATGCCTGATGCGCTGGCGATTCATAGAGGGCTCTTGCTTAAGATTGTACTTCTATTATTCTACATTGACTAATATTGACTTTCAAGTAAACGAAACGGATATCTGAAAACCCGGAAGATAGATTATTCTGAATGTAATATCTTTCACCGGATACTGCTCCTGTCTCTAGTGTCCCGAAAGGGAAATAAAGAGAGGCAGGATAGAAAGAATGAAGGAAAAATTTAATGTCACACTGACGGCGAAGTCATTAGAGAGAAAGCAAATATCCAGTACTAAGTGCACATACATACAAACTTAAAATATCTATATGTGTATATTACCTCATTATAACACCTTATTTTCTTAGATTTCGCACTAAACAGCACGCAATTGTATCAGAGGTGAAGGAGACATCAACATCACTGCATGCTACTGATACAGAACCATAATTTACTTTCCTGTGGGCAATGAATTATATTTTTGTTTGTTTAGAAATGTCGACTAACTGTTTGACAGCCAGAAAAATGATGAGATTTTATAGCTAATTTGGTATAGAAAATGAAAAAGCTCACAAATGAAACGTATTTGACTCTACTCTAGCAAAAACGGGAACTGTCATACTGGTGAAATGAATGAATTCGTACTCTGGCGCAGAAGTTTTAAAATTACCGCCGAGTAAATTCTGATTTTCCGTTGAGTCGATAGCTCAAAAACGGCTCTGAGCACTATGGGACTTAACTTCTAAGGTCATCAGTCCCCTAGAACTTAGAACTACTTAAACCTAACTAACCTAAGGACATCACACACATCCACGCCCGAGGCAGGATTCGAACCTGCGACCGTAGCAGTCGCGTAGTTCCAGACTGAAGCGCCTAGAACCGCTCGGTCACAACGGCCGGCCCTTCTGGTACAACTTTTTACCAATTTCGTTAGTGTTTTCGTACATTTAGTTGTAATTTTCATCGGAGAGGTATCTATGTGAGGATCCTGTATAAGATTATTCGAATTAATCCTGCTTCATAAAATATCATTTACTGTACAGGGTGTAATCGGTATAAGTGCAGATATCTCTATTGATGACTGAGGGCGACAGTACATCAGCATTCACTACATTTGTTTACCGACATTTGTAGCCATTACAAGTCGTATGTCTGTAGGTCGGTTAGTACTTTCAAGTACAGCCGTTAATTTTTATTTTCCCTGGGCAGCAGGTCAGTTGCTTAAGTGTGGAGGTGTACACACGACTTGGTTAGCCTATAATGACAGGTGTAGTCCACTTAGTGATTAGTACGACCATGCATAAAAATATCATATCGCAAAGTTTGTGACGTTTTTGGCGGAGTACATATTACGAGAACTGTCCAATCTTGCCTCAGATATCAGGAAACGAAGGCTGGAATTGTATGGACACATTTACAGATTCCCATCTTCAAGGATAACTCGTAAGATTTTGACATACACTCCTGGAAATTGAAATAAGAACACCGTGAATTCATTGTCCCAGGAAGGGGAAACTTTATTGACACATTCCTGGGGTCAGATACATCACATGATCACACTGACAGAACCACAGGCACATAGACACAGGCAACAGAGCATGCACAATGTCGGCACTAGTACAGTGTATATCCACCTTTCGCAGCAATGCAGGCTGCTATTCTCCCATGGAGACGATCGTAGAGATGCTGGATGTAGTCCTGTGGAACGGCTTGCCATGCCATTTCCACCTGGCGCCTCAGTTGGACCAGCGTTCGTGCTGGACGTGCAGACCACGTGAGACGACGCTTCATCCAGTCCCAAACATGCTCAATGGGGGACAGATCCGGAGATCTTGCTGGCCAGGGTAGTTGACTTACACCTTCTAGAGCACGTTGGGTGGCACGGGGTACATGCGGACGTGCATTGTCCTGTTGGAACAGCAAGTTCCCTTGCTGGTCTAGGAATGTTAGAACGATGGGTTCGATGACGGTTTGGATGTACCGTGCACTATTCAGTGTCCCCTCGACGATCACCAGTGGTGTACGGCCAGTGTAGGAGATCGCTCCCCACACCATGATGCCGGGTGTTGGCCCTGTGTGCCTCGGTCGTATGCAATCCTGATTGTGGCGCTCACCTGCACGGCGCCAAACACGCATACGACCATCATTGGCACCAAGGCAGAAGCGACTCTCATCGCTGAAGACGACACGTCTCCATTCGTCCCTCCATTTGCGCCTGTCGTG
This sequence comes from Schistocerca cancellata, assembly GCF_023864275.1. Classification (NCBI taxonomy): domain Eukaryota; kingdom Metazoa; phylum Arthropoda; class Insecta; order Orthoptera; family Acrididae; genus Schistocerca; species Schistocerca cancellata. Next base: position 239,088,633 of record NC_064628.1, on the reverse strand, counting down.
ACACCACTGGAGGCGGGCTGCACGATGTTGGGGCGTGAGCGGAAGACGGCCTAACGGTGTGCGGGACCGTAGCCCAGCTTCATGGAGACGGTTGCGAATGGTCCTCGCTGATACCCCAGGAGCAACAGTGTCCCTAATTTGCTGGGAAGTGGCGGTGCGGTCCCCTACGGCACTGCGTAGGATCCTACGGTCTTGGCGTGCATCCGTGCGTCGCTGCGGTCCGGTCCCAGGTCGACGGGCACGTGCACCTTCCGCCGACCACTGACGACAACATCGATGTACTGTGGAGACCTCACGCCCCACGTGTTGAGCAATTCGGCGGTACGTCCACCCGGCCTCCCGCATGCCCACTATACGCCCTCGCTCAAAGTCCGTCAACTGCACATATGGTTCACGTCCACGCTGTCGCGTCATGCTACCAGTGTTAAAGACTGCGATGGAGCTCCGTATGCCACGGCAAACTGGCTGACACTGACGGCGGCGGTGCACAAATGCTGCGCAGCTAGCGCCATTCGACGGCCAACACCGCGGTTCCTGGTGTGTCCGCTGTGCCGTGCGTGTGATCATTGCTTGTACAGCCCTCTCGCAGTGTCCGGAGCAAGTATGGTGGGTCTGACACACCGGTGTCAATGTGTTCTTTTTTCCATTTCCAGGAGTGTACATTACAAAACTGAAGAACATTCGATGGATAGAAGAAGTCAAATCTGACTTGGAAAAGTCGTAGATTTGAATATCGGACATACTAGATAGGAAACTTTATCGCCAGAAGATAAATAGATGGGTAGTAAAGATTGAGAATGAAGTCCCTAAAAAATCAGGGACCAAGTGGTCAGAAGAAAGGAAGAAAACACATAGCGAAATAATGAAAGCTATATAGGCTATTAGAAAGGCGAATCATAAATGTAATGCATATCCGACAGGGTCCTTACACACATTAAATATGTATAATGTGTGTGTGAATTATGTGCCTAGTACTTATATGAATACTAGAAGTAAAGCAAGTGCTCTTCGAAGAAACTAAGAAGAGGCGCTTTTTTGTAGAGGTCGTCATGGTCTTCATTGTTAGAGATCATATCCTTACTATCGTTGTAATGTGATGAACTAATAGGCATTGATTTCTCTCATCGCATTCTACATCGACAATACTTCCTTATCAATTTAATGCAGACAGGACGCGCATCACAAGGAACTCTCTTCTATCGTTTGTGATCTGTATGCTCGCTTCACTTCCGTTACATGAAGAGTAGTTACAGCTGTTCTTAACAACACTATTTTCCATTTCATACAAATCACAGGTCCAGCAGAGCAAACGTTGTAAACACCATTAATACTGGAGGTACGTGTTATAGCTATCCCGTACATCGCCTAAGTGTTTGTTGGCAGCAAATACCGGGGTGCCGCTAATGGCAGTGCAAACACGTGCTTTACTTGCAACCAAACATGAGGCACGCATATCTATAAGACAAACTACTGAAATGACTTCAGTTCTGTTCCCAAAACACACATTTACTCAAAGGTGCATGAATAGAGAACTTAAAGTGGTCATCATACAAGATTCCCAGTAAGCGACAGTTCTGGTCGGAGGAAGTCCAGTTGGTGTAGTATAATCTACAGAGTACATAAAACGTAGACTAGCACAGACAAAGAGGGCATTCTTTGCTATAAGAGGTCTACTGGTATCAAACATCGGCCTTAATGTGAGGAAGAAAAATCTGAGAATATACGTTTGAAGCACTGCATTTTATAGTGATAAATCATAGTCAGTGGGATAACTAGTGAAGAAAAGTATAGAATTGTAGGAGATGTGGTGCTACAGAGGAATGTTGAAAATCAGTTGGACTGTTAATATAAGAAATAAGGAGGCTATCCGCAGAATTAGCAAAGAAAGGAACATAAGGAAAACACTAACAAGAAGAAGAGATAGGATGGTAAGGCCGCGAATGGTACTAGAAGGAACTGTGGAGGGTGAAAGCTCTAACAGAAGACAGAGATTTAAATACATCCAATAAATAATTGAGGACGTAAGGTGCAACTCCCCCTCCGAGATGAAAATGTGAGCGCATGAAAGGAAATCCAGGCAGGCCGCATGAGACCAGTCACATGTCTAAAAAAAAGTCTTTTATCCGGCATAGGCACTGCCTTAGTGATACATCTTGTGATCAAAAGTATCCGGAAACCTGACTGAAAATGACTTACAAGTTTGTGGCGCCCTCCATCGGTAATGCTGGAATATGGTGTCGTCCTACCCTTAGCCTCGATGACAGCTTCCTCCCTTGCAGGCATACGTTTAATCAGGTGCTGGAAGGTTTCTTGGGGAATGGCAGCCAATTCTTCACGGAGTGCTACACTGAGGAGAGGTATCGATGTCGGTTGGTGAGGACTCGCTCGACGTCGCCAATTGAAAACTTCTTTAGGATTTAAGTCAGGACTGTGCAGGCCAGTCCGTCACTGTCATGTAACCACTCCGCCACAGGCCGTGCATTATGAACAGGTGCTCGATCATGTTGAAAGATGCAATCGCCATCCCCGAATACTCTTCAACAGTGAGATGCAATAAGGTGCTTATAACATCAATATAGGCCAGGGCTGTGATAGTGCCGCGCAGAAAAACTCCATGAAAAGCACGACCACACCATAACACCACCACCTCCGAATTTTTCTGGTGACACTACACACGCTGGCAGATGACGTTCACCTGGCATTCGGCATACCCACACCCTGCCATCAGAACGCCACTTCGTGTACCGAGGTTCGTCACTCCACACAACGTTATTCCACTGTTCAATCGTCCAATGTTTACGCTTCTTGTACCAAGAGAGGCGTCGTTTGGCATTTACCGGCGTGATGTGTGGCTTATGAGCAGCCGCTCGACCATTAAATACGAGTTTTCTCACCTCCTGCCTAACTGTCATAGTACTTGCACTGGATCCTGATGCAGTTTGGAGTTCCTGTGTGACGGTCTGGATAGATCTCTGCCTATTACACATTACGACCCTCTGCAACTGCCGGCGGTCCCTCTCAGACAACAGACAAGGTCGACCTGTACGCTTTCTTTCTTAAAAAAGTGTTTAAACTGAAAGAAAACAGCCCTCGGTCACTATTTTTAACGAATTAACCGAGTTTCAACACTGCTAGGAGTGTCTTCCTCAGAATTTAAATAAAAGAATGGTCTATAACATGGTCACAGAATTATGACTAAATACGTATGATACAGAATATAAGTACAGAATCATCGTGAAAGACTGGCAGTACTTATATGTCATTTATAAAATAATAAATATGCCAAAAGGGAATTAGTCACAAAGATATTTAAGATAAAAAATTGTGATGGTGAGCCACTAAGGGCTGCTCGTTACTTACGGGGATACAGGTTGCAAACGGCCTGATGTGTCCGCGTTAACAAATGCGGCCATGTGAACATGGCACTGCCACGAGCGCGCCATCTAGTAGCCGTAGATTAGGCTACTTCACATTGAAATATAGGCAGAAATGATTATAAATGAACAGTATTTGGTACACATGGAAAGCAATGTTTGTTTGATAGTAGCAGGCAATACAACATTTTCTCTGCATCGAAGCATATAATAGTAAGATAAAACATGAAATCATCATTATAATAGTGTAGATAGGCCTGAATGACAACCTGTAGAAAGCAATATTGACGTGAAATACAGCCAAGAAATATTTGATAATTAGAAAACATAGAACTACCTTAGAAGGAAAAGAACATTTCGGCATCCTGCAGAAGGAGACCCGAAGTCAGATATCGAGTAGCGGCTTTATACCATTGAAAAAAATTTTTGTTACGTAACTGTAGCTGTTCGTTAAGGATGAGGCTATCCTTTCGAGCAAGATGTTTGAAAATTTCAAATTCTTATCGAATATCTAGTCTACGCCCTTCCTTTTCGGTGTGCAAAATGTTGCTATCGCAGACGCCTTAAGGTGAATGACCTGTAATTAGAAGATTGTCGGCAAACGACAAATTTTGGGGGCTAGTGCCATTTTTTCTTAGCATGTGTTTTTTATACTTGGTAGTGGAGGCACTTCCAGTTTGTCCTATATAGTAAGAGGAGCTTGTACCGCAGACAATTTTGAAGACACCAGAATTTTCTAAGGGGAACGAATAAAATGTAAATTATGAATGAAGTTTTTTTTTCAAATTGTTGTTAGTAGAAAAAGCAACGTTGCAATCGCATTTCTTTCGAAGAATGCGTTGGATCTGATAAGAGAGAGGCCCCACGAAAGGGATAGAGAAATTTATTTATTTATTTATTTATTTATTTATTTACTTATTTTTGAGTAAGACTCGGTAACAGAAGTGCCTAGCGTAGTAGTTCTATTAGCAGTTTTCTTTTTAAGGACGTCATCTACTATGTTAGGTTTATAAATTTGAAGTAAATTGATTTCGTCGTTGAACTTTTCTTTAGAAAGTGGGATGGAAATGGCTCGGTGAACAGCAGAATGAAAGAAGGCTTTTTTATGCGATTGTGGATGAGCAGAAGATGCAGGAACGATCTGGTCGGTATATGTTACTTTATGAAAAATATTGAAAGAAATTTTATTTGTCTCGATGGTAAGCGCCAAGTGAAGGAAGTTTAATTGACGGGCCTCATTTTCAAATTCAATCATGAAAGAAATTCACCGTGAACGTGCAGCCATGTAGAAAAAATGTGTTTCATTACTTGCTGAACGCCCTTGCATCTCTCAATTTTTCTACTCGTTTGCCATCTTCCACGAAAATATTTTCTCATTATCTGACGTCTGGTAACTTGTATAAATAAAATGGAATTATTTCGTCCAATCCAAGTGTGTTAGCTTCGGGTGGTTACATCACTGGTGTGACAGGCCATCATAAAACCAAAAACAAACGCTGCTATTCGCTGCTGGAAGTCTCCTGGGAACTCCATTAAGAAAAAGCAGTTAAGAGTGGTAACGCTCCACATGCCGCACGAGTAGTTCTAATGAACGCCGTTTACGAGAGCCTTTTGCCAGTTGCCTCACTCGCCCACGTACTCCTGAGCTCCGCATGTAAGTGCGAACTCTACAGCTGCTGTATATTTCGGGTGGGCCGGCCTACAGAATTACGCCAGCCAAGATAGGGTGCAGATATACGGCCGGCACTCGCGGGACTACCTCACTCGGCGTTAAAATTTTCCGAGGCATTCAACGCGAAAGAGGCGGCTTCCGGCTGCTCCTACTGCTGCCGCTGTAATTGTATAAACACGCCATTGTGGAGCGTTTCGCGGCGTTGCCCGTTCCTATTAAAATAACTCCTAGGAGCCGCGTAATGTGCGGGAGTCCGCGTTTTCGGCGAGAAGACGCGGACACGCGCGAGGGAAGTGCGCCGCCTCCGAAATTAACATTTCACTGCGGCAGGAATTGGATTAAGTCTGCGGCGTCGGCTGCGGTGGCGGCGGTGACAGTGGTGGGGACCCGACGGTGGACCGGAGGTCGTCTGCTGGCTCCGGGCGGCGAATTCTTCAGCGTCCGTGGCGCACCGCGGGCAGCTGCAATTGCCGCCAGCGGTTTATTAAAGAAGGTCCGCGGCTGCAGCAGCTGGAGGCTATATCGAGCGACGGCGCAGCCGCGGCGCCTCCAGGGCACCGACTGCACTCTGCTTACGCACACCTCACAGCTCTGCTGCACCACCTGCGGCGACCACTGCTAAAAGCAGGAAACTGGATAGCGAGCAAAGTTCTCTGGAACCCAGCATGGAGAATAACTTCGTTCTCCCTGGGGACGCAGCAGTAGTACACCACTGATCGTGGAAACCGCAAACCCAGAAGGAATAATGCGATTCTCTAAAATCGGTGGGTATGTAGAACAGTGGAACGTTACGAACTTGATAGGGATGGAAACTAACAGCCAACCAGTAGCAGAATTAAAGATTTATTAACCCTTGATCATGGTTTCGACAAATTTAAATTTGCTCGTATTCAGAAGGGAAATGGAGCCATTGAACAAATTCTTGGAAACAGTTACAGAGAAAAATTCGATAAATAAAACTTGAAAATTTTTAGAAGATGGACAACGAATGTTGCAGACAAAAGGCTCTTGTCTAGTACGCTGCACTTGTCAGCCACAAACATCAACAGTTAAATTACGTAATTGAAGGTAGTAGCCCGATACTCTAGGGTTTTCTCGTATCACATTTAAAATAAACCACGCGCGACATTGGATCGAGGAGACATTTCCTATGGCACATACAAGGCTAGTGATATGAGGTGAGCCGGCCGGTGTGGCCACGCGGTTAAAGGCGCTTCAGTCTGGAACCGCGCGACCGCTACGGTCGCAGGTTCGAATCCTGCCTCGGGCATGGATGTGTGCGATGTCCTGATGACCACAGCAGTGAAGTCCCATAGTGCTCAGAGCCATTTGAACCATCTTGAATACATACATACAACTTCCCGTCTTTTGACGTAGACATAAGAAAGAAATTTAGGAAACTGCAATGAACTTATGTACGCAAGACATCTGTATGGTGTGAAAAGAGGCAGTTGACTCGAAATAATGAAAATTGTGAGGTTATCCACATGAGTACTAAAATGAATCCTCTAAATTTCGGCTACTCGATAAATCACACTAATCAAAAGGCGGTGAAATCAACTAAGTACTTAGGAACTTAAATTACGAAGAACTAAGATTTTAACTGTCACGTAGATAAAGTTGTGGGAAATCGAACCAAATCTGAGTTTTTGGCAGAACACTTAGAAAATGCAACAGTTCTACTAAGATACTTCTTTACACTACTCTTGTCCGTTCTCTTCTGGAGTATTGCTGCGCGATGTGGAATCTGCATTAGATAGGATTTATGGAAGTCACCAAAAACGTTCATAGAAAGACAACTCATTTTGCTTTAACGCGGAATAGTGGGGAGAATGCTGAGGGTGCGATACGAGAATTGGGGTGGCAGTTCTTAGAAAAAGAGCGTTTTTCGTTACGGCAGGGTCTTCTCACGAAATTACGATCACCGACTATCTCCTCCGAATGTCAAAATACTCCGTTGCTGTGGAGAAATGATAATAATAAGATAAGAGTAATCAAAGATCGCACGAAAAGATTCAGGTGATCGTTTTTGCCGCGCGCTGATCGGGAGCAGAATAACAAAGAAAAAAGCTTGTTTCGATGACCCCTCTGCCAGGCACTTTATTGTAAACTGCAGAGTAGATGTAGATGTGTTCATTTAAGACACAATAGTAGTTGTGAGTATCCTTTTATTCTGTTCTTTTGTTTCGTGTCATTGTCTCTCACACCATTCAAATTACTAGGCTATTTTTCATACTCGTCCCTGCTTCAGTCCGGGAATAGTTGCCTCACTTCTCCGCTGCGACCTAGTAGAGGCTTCGTCCGCGAAGAGCCGCCGTCAGACGAACTGGAAACTTATTAAAAAGTACTGGTACCCCTCGTCGATCTCAAAGTTCACATGTGAGTTGGTTCGAACACAGTACAGTGATTGGTCTCCGGGAAAAGTGTGTTGTCGAAACGTGACATTGAGACTCGTACAGGACACGCTGCTACGGCAGTGATACGTCGGTGAAACCAGTGGACAGAAGAGGATTATACACAACGACGCGCGGGTACTGAACTACACATTGCATCCACAGACCAGGATGACCGCCATATTATCCGTACGGTAGTGAAAGACAGAACAGCTTCTCGCACAGTATTACCTAGACGTCAGAGCACTGCAGCGGATGTGTACATGTCTGCCTCTGTGATTAGACGTCGTTTCCTGAAGACTGTACTGGTGGACACTAGTGTCACTCCGTTGGCTTCCCTTGATAATAGACTATCTAAGGTTCCAAGTGGGAACTGAACAACACCATTGGACTGTGTGATAAAACGTAATTTTTTCGGACGTTTTCCACTTTAACTTATACTATAGTGATGGCCTCGAACGTGTTACTCGCTACCGTATTGAACACAATCGTGCAGAATGCATTGCTGAGCGGCATAACCGACGAATGAAAAGTGTAGGTGATTTGGGGCACCACTGGCTGCAACATGAAATCTCACGTCTTAGATATAGAGAGCAGTGTGAACAGCAACTGCTACACCAGTAAAGTTTTCGATCCCAGCACAGTACCCTTCCTTCCCCACATGTGATATATCACCAGGACAGTGCCGTGCCACATGCGATGAGCAATTTGCAAGCTTTCTTCGAAGAACAACGGTTACCGATGCTTTCCTGACATGTGCATTGGCCTGACATGTCGCCCATCGATCACGTCTGGGATACGGTCGCCAGCAGCTTGTCCGTCCTGGTAGTCCTACAACAAACCACTTGGCAGTGTGTTCTCCAGCAGCGTATGTAGGCCGTCTTTTGACTCCATGTCTCGACGTCTAGAGACTCTGATTGCAGCTGAGACATTAAACTGAATTCTCATGGTTAAAGTGCATGTAAAGATTTGTAATTTTAAGGGGGGAGTAAATTTCATTGTAATAACGTGTCTTACTCGGAAATGAAACTTTCACAAAATGCAGTACATATTTTTAAAGAGATAAGAGAGACATGTAAGATGGAGGAAAGCTATTCAAACCGTAATGTGTGTGTTCAAATGTGTGTGAAATCTTATATGACTTAACTGCTAAGGTCAACAGTCCCTAAGCTTACACACTACTTAACCTAAATTACCCTAAGGACAAACACACACCGAAGCTGAAATCGTTATAGGTACAGATAGCTGGCTGAAGCCAGAGATAAATTCTGCCGAAATTTTTACAAAGGTACAGACGGTGTTTAGAAAGGATAGATTGCATGCAACCGGTGGTGGAGTGTTCGTCGCTGTTAGTAGTAGTCTCGAACCTCCGCCGGGACCAGCCGCGCATTCTATGACTGCATTGCCTCAAACCGTAATAACTCAGCCTTCAAAGATCATGGGCAGACACATGATGTGACGTCAGCCGTTTGTGTCTGTAACATGTTCGACGTATTTGTCTTCGTACAGTCCTGATGAAAATAGTTTCGTGACATCTCATATCCAAAACGGTAGTAATACGCCTTGCAATTGATTGTCGTGATGCCTCTGCAGAGGAGAAACATTACACTTACATTACTGACTCTGAACGCTTGGTGTAAGGTTATCGTCTTTGACCAGTATAAGTAACGTCATGAGTCCAGGGTTCGATCCTTGTCACTAGTTAGATTCTGAATAAACATCATCAGCAGTGGCGGCAGAAGAATTCCAGCATGTGAAATCACCCTCATGCTGTCAACGGTGTTTTCCAAGAGGGCGGAGATGCGGACAGACGTTCAGGGGACTCTATCGCCCTTCGGGTGGATAACTGCTTCTAGAAAACGGAAGAATCAGCAATGACCAACGAACGTCATGAGGATGCAGGAGACAATGGATACCACTACATTAAACACACACAGAGTGTATCCACAGGCCTGTAACTGATGAAGCGCCATGATGATCTCTCCACTGGGGAAATATTCCAGACTAGTCTCCCACTCGGATCTCCGGGAGGGGAGACGTAAGGAGGAGCTGACCACGAGAAATTGATTGAATACCCAACGAAAGGCTAATATTCTACGGGTCGGTACGTGAAATGTCAGAAAATGTGCACGTGGTAGGGAAACACCGCGGGGGTTTCAATAAGCAGTGAAAAACTTTTTTTCTAAAAGTACTTAGTTTTGTTCAGGATTCCAATAAACCATATTACTCCCCACTCTTTCGCTACAAAACCTTCTTTTTCGACATAACCCACGTTCAACGCTCCAGCACTACACCACGTTACTGGGATGGTCTGTATGCCTGCATGGTACCACTGTAACAACGTATCTGGTCGACGTCAGAGCTAGCGTCTTGCTGCATCAATAACCTCCCAATCATCCATCGACTTGCGCCATAGGGTGGTGGGGTTTCGGGTTCCAATGGATAGGTCAGGAGTCCACTACACGCAACAAGCGGCTACACTGGTAGCAGGGGTTGTGTGGCGTGGGCTGGGCGGTTTTTTTATGTTAGATGGCCTCGGGCAAGTACAGAAAGGGCAACAGCCTCAACGGGTGCGGGGCAAAGTCAGGACATGAGGGGACCAAGCAGCAATCGGTATTGTAATTGTAAACTGTCGAAGCTGCGTTGGTAAAGTACCGGAACTTCAAGCGGTGATAGAAAGCACCGAAGCTGAAATCGTTATAGGTACAGATAGCTGGCTGAAGCCAGAGATAAATTCTGCCGAAATTTTTACAAAGGTACAGACGGTGTTTAGAAAGGATAGATTGCATGCAACCGGTGGTGGAGTGTTCGTCGCTGTTAGTAGTAGTTTATCCTGTAGTGAAGTGGAAGTGGATAGTTCCTGTGAATTATTATGGGTGGAGGTTACTCTCAACAACAGCAGTTACTTCTGTAAAATATCTGGGAGTATGCGTGCGGAACGATTTGAAGTGGAATGATCATATAAAATTAATTGTTGGTAAGGCGGGTACCAGGTTGAGATTCATTGGGAGAGTCCTTAGAAAATGTAGTCCATCAACAAAGGACGTGGCTTACAAAACACTCGTTCGACCTATAATTGAGTATTGCTCATCAGTGTGGGATCCATACCAGGTCGGGTTGACGGAGGAGATAGAGAAGATCCAAAGAAGAGCGGCGCGTTTCGTCACAGGGTTATTTGGTAACCGTGATAGCGTTACGGAGATGTTCAGCAAACTCAAGTGGCAGACTCTGCAAGAGAGGCGCTCTGCATCGCGGTGTAGCTTGCTCGCCAGGTTTCGAGAGGGTGCGTTTCTGGATGAGGTATCGAATATATTGCTTCCCCCTACTTATACCTCCCGAGGAGATCACGAATGTAAAATTGGAGAGATTAGAGCGCGCACGGAGGCTTTCAGACAGTCGTTCTTCCCGCGAACCATACGCGACTGGAAAAGGAAAGGGAGGTAATGACAGTGGCACGTAAAGTGCCCTCCGCCACACACCGTTGGGTGGTTTGCGGAGTATAAATGTAGATGTAGATGTAGATGTACTGCATCTATCATTGGGCCAAACAGATGGAATTCGGAAGGTGCGAGATCGGGGCTGTAGGTTGGATGAGGAGGAACTGTGTCCCACTCGGGCGTGCAGACTTGTGTGAGGCCTTGCGTTGTCATGGAGAAGAAGTTCGTTTTACATTTTCGTGGCGACGAACACTCAGAAGTCATTTCTTCAGTTTCCTGAGGGCAGCGCAATGCACAGAAATTCAGTGACAGCTCTGTGCTGGGAACACATCTCTGTTACAGACGCCACTCGGAAGTCGACGTATAGCTGGGACTGAAGCCGGAACATTCCACGATGTTCCACAACAAACTCAACTCCTCTTCAACAGAAATTGGCAGAAAAAATATCTTGCATTATTTATTCAATGCCTCTCGAAGAAAAACTGAAAATGGAAACGCCAAGTCTGAAGTTAGAAATAGTGGGAGTCAGTGAGGTGAAATCAAAAAAATGGTATAACGGTAGTAGGATTCACTATGAAGAACAAGGTAGGGCTGAGAGTGAGTTACTGTGAACAGTTAACTGATAGGGTTCTTGTCATCAGAATCGAAACCAAACTAAAACTAACAACGTTAGTTCAGATATACAAGCCGACGTCGCAAATAGAGAAATTATTTGAGAATTGCGAACAAGGAATTCAGTACGTAAATGCAGATGAAAATGTAATAGTCGTGAGGCATTGGAATGATGTTGTAGTGGCAGAGCCAGAAGAAAGGGTTACGGGAGGATATGGGGTTGGTAGTGGGAATAAGGCATGAGAAACACTAACTGATTACTACAATAATTATCAGCTAGTAACAGCGAATACTCTCTTCATTAGTCGCAAAAGGAGAACGTGTGCTTGGCAAACTCCAATAAATATAGGCAGTTAGATTACATCACGGTCGGGCGGAGGTTTCGAAAACAGATATTGGATAGTAAAGCGTACTCAGAAGCAGATGTAGGCTCACATAGCAATTTGGTAATGATAAAGAACAGGCTGAAGTTTAAGAGAATATTCGGGAAGAATCAGTGCGAAAAGATACAGCAGTACTACGGAATGAAAATAAACGCTTGAAGTTCTCTGAGGTTATAGATCGATAATAGGTAGCTCAGTTGGCAGTTCAGTTGAAGAGCTATAGAAATCTCTAAAGAGAGCAATGACAGAAGTTAGAAAAAAACTTAGGTACTAGGAAGGTAACTGCATAGAAACATGGGTAACGTAAGTACTTCAGTTGATCAACGAAAGAACTATGAATAAAAATGGACAGAAAGAAAAGTCGGTTAGAAATGAAATAAATCGGACATGCAGGTAATCTAAGACGTAATGGCTACATGTGAAATGTGAAGAAATCGAGAAAGAAACGATTGGCAAGAGGTCTGACTCAGGATATGAAACAGCCAAAACTACCTTCGGTGAAAATAAAAGAAGGTGCCATAGCATTAAGAGTACGATGGGAATTCCACTGTTAAATGCAGAGGAGAGAGTGAATTGGTGGAAAGAGTACATTGAGGATCTTCATGATGGGTAAGATTTGTCTGATGGTGTGATAGAAGAAAAAGTCGATAAAGAGCAGACTAGGTACCCATTTTTTGAATCAGAATTTAAAAGAGCTTTGCAAGGCTTAAAATCAAATTAGGCAGAAGCAGCGGATAACATACCATCGGAATTTCTTAACTCATTAGAGGAAGTGGCAACAAAGCGACTACTCAACTTGGTGTGTAGAATGTATGAGATTTGTGATATACACTCCTGGAAATTGAAATGAGAACACCGTGAATTCATTGTCCCAGGAAGGGGAAACTTTATTGACACATTCCTGGGGTCAGATACATCACATGATCACACTGACAGAACCACAGGCACATAAACACAGGCAACAGAGCATGCGCAATGTCGGCACTAGTACAGTGTATATCCACCTTTCGCAGCAATGCAGGCTGCTATTCTCCCATGGAGACGATCGTAGAGATGCTGGATGTAGTCCTGTGGAACGGCTTGCCATGCCATTTCCACCTGGCGCCTCAGTTGGACCAGCGTTCGTGCTGGACGTGCAGACCGCGTGAGACGACGCTTCATCCAGTCCCAAACATGCTCAATGGGGGACAGATCCGGAGATCTTGCTGGCCAGGGTAGTTGACTTACACCTTCTAGAGCACGTTGGGTGGCACGGGATACATGCGAACATGCATTGTCCTGTTGGAACAGCAAGTTCCCTTGCCGTTCTAGGAATGATAGAACGATGGGTTCGATGACGGTTTGGATGTACCGTGCACTATTCAGTGTCCCCTCGACGATCACCAGTGGTGTACGGCCAGTGTAGGAGATCGCTCCTCACACCATGATGCCGGGTGTTGGCCCTGTGTGCCTCGGTCGTATGCAGTCCTGATTGTGGCGCTCACCTGCACGGCGCCAAACACGCATACGACCATCATTGGCACCAAGGCAGAAGCGACTCTCATCGCTGAAGACGACACGTCTCCATTCGTCCCTCCATTCACGCCTGTCGCGACACCACTGGAGGCGGGCTGCACGATGTTGGGGCGTGAGCGGAAGACGGCCTAACGGTGTGCGGGACCGTAGCCCAGCTTCATGGAGACGGTTGCGAATGGTCCTCGCCGATACCCCAGGAGCAACAGTGTCCCTAATTTGCTGGGAAGTGGCGGTGCGGTCCCCTACGGCACTGCGTAGGATCCTACGGTCTTGGCGTGCATCCGTGCGTCGCTGCGGTCCGGTCCCAGGTCGAGGGGCACGTGCACCTTCCGCCGACCACTGGCGACAACATCGATGTACTGTGGAGACCTCACGCCCCACGTGTTGAGCAATTCGGCGGTACGTCCACCCGGCCTCCCGCATGCCCACTATACGCCCTCGCTCAAAGTCCGTCAACTGCACATACGGTTCACGTCCACGCTGTCGCGGCATGCTACCAGTGTTAAAGACTGCGATGGAGCTCCGTATGCCACGGCAAACTGGCTGACACTGACGGCGGCGGTGCACAAATGCTGCGCAGCTAGCGCCATTCGACGGCCAACACCGCGGTTCCTGGTGTGTCCGCTGTGCCGTGCGTGTGATCATTGCTTGTACAGCCCTCTCGCAGTTTCCGGAGCAAGTATGGTGGGTCTGACACACCGGTGTCAATGTGTTCTTTTTTCCATTTCCAGGAGTGTAGATCAGATTTTCAGCGATGTACTATCAAACTTTCACAAAAGCATCAACCACGTAAGACCGAAGGTCGCAAGAGCCGAAAAGTGCGACAATTATCTCACATTCAGCTTAACAGGTCATGTATCAAAGTCGCTGACAATAATATGCGAAAGAATGAAGAATGAAATTGAGAATCTGTTAGATGACGATTAGTTCCGCTTTAGGAAATGTAGAGGCACAAGGCAGGCAATTCTGACGTTTTGGTTGAAAACGGAAGCAAGACTTAGGAAAACTCCAGACAAGTTCATAGTATTCGTCGACTTGGAAAAAGCGTTTGAAAGCGTAACATTGTACAAGATGTTCGAAATCCTGAAAGAAAGTGGTGTAGGGTGCGGAAAAGACGGGTAGTATACAACATGTACAAGAACCAAGAGGGTACAATAAGACAGGAAGACCAAGAACGAAGTTCTCGGATTAAAAATGGTGTGGGGCATGGGTGTAGTCTTTCGCCCGCCCTTTTCAATCTAAGCATCAAAGAAGCAATGACGAAATAAGTGATCCAAGGTCAAAAGAAAAGCAATCATAAGATTCTCTCAGTGAAAGTGAAGAAGAATTACAGGACATGTCGAATGTAATAATAGTCTAGTGAGTATAGAATACGGATTGAGAATAAATCGAAGACCTTCAAACCCAAACTCTTGTGTACTGTCTGACATGCTATGACTCATGTGTTCAGAATAGATCAAGTAGCATCGGGCTTAAATACCATGTCCATATTATTATCATCTACTGGCAACATCCACACCTAATCTCCGTAAGCCGTACCGGCTTTCTTTACCTTGGCGGCGAAGGCTGTCGCTACGAGAATGGCCATTCCGGTCGGCGCCCTTTGTGTTGGGTGCGTTTCGAGATCGACTGCGTAGTGAAGTAGTTTGGTGGTCGTTAACGGATTGTATGTTGTTGGGGCCCTGACTCGTGACCTACCTTTCCGACGCTGTTGGACACGGACTTCAACTGACTTAATAAGGTGATATCATTCTATCTACGTAATTTCTTGTAGACACATTTTTTTTCTCTTTGTGTTGCATGTGTGATGAAAGTGAGACGGATTACTGGTTGATTCTCAATCAAGAAACTCTGTGCAGCATTTATCTTGTGGTTCGCCCCTACGAAACTTGTTGTGCCATTCTGACTGCAGTAATTCGTGTAGGTGTCTGACAGTGTCGAAATTCTGGTTTACCATTTAAATCTTAGGGCCTACTATGAGGCCTAGCGTTTAGTCTGTTTCAGAAAGCAGTGTGTATCATTGAAGAGAGCGATGCACCAATATATGGTCATTCCGCTAGATCTTTTTGCGGAGTACTGAATGTTGGATCCATCGAGGACGTGTAATTACTGT
The DNA here is from genome assembly GCF_023864275.1 of Schistocerca cancellata. NCBI lineage: Eukaryota > Metazoa > Arthropoda > Insecta > Orthoptera > Acrididae > Schistocerca > Schistocerca cancellata. Next base: position 239,073,134 of record NC_064628.1, on the reverse strand, counting down.
AAGGTTAATTTATCATTGGATGCCTTTCCATTAGCAAATCTTATGTTAGTGTGATTTGAATTGCTTGTTTAAAATGCTTGGGGTGTAGGTGTGATTTGGTTACTGCCAGGAGGCAGCGACATTTCGTTTCACGTATTTTGGTACTAATTTGATGTTGTTTTGTCTAATCTAGTTCTAAGTGCGCTGCCTTGGTTTTGTTAAAATAGAAATTTTTACTTAAGGAGTTTAAATTATAGAGTGTTCGTTATCGTAATGGGATGTGCGATTTATTGGGTCGCAATTTCTTACTGGTTGTTGTATCTCTGAGTCTGGATTGTGGATTTGATCTTCGCCTTCGGGCCTTTGTGCATAGGTTTAATTTAGTAGACTCTAAAGTTCCGTTTAGGCTCCATATACAACCAGTAACAGTTGCCTATTCTGAGGTTAAGACTGTTTGAGGGAGTACACATGAGAGAAAGTTGGTCTGAAACTTGTATACCTCGCACTATTGGTTGGCCGACAATTGGTGGTCTAGCGGGACAACTGGCCACGTCCACGCTGATTGTTGTGTATGGCGTTCGGGTTTGTACCTGGTTGACGCCTGGATCTCAGATGTATTTATAAATCTCGTTTACTGATCAAGCTAAGTTGTGTTTTATATGAAAGACTTGCATGTTTAAAGTTGATTTTTTTTTCTTTTTTTGTTCAGTTACAAAGCCATTTATCATGCATGTCAGTACTGTCTGTAAGTCAATCTTGTCACTTTTCAGATGTCTTCAGTCTAGTCCTCGCAATACTTAACACTGAATGCATTTTATTGTAATCGCGTTACTATTATCCCATAAAATTCGCATTAACGTAAATTGGCTTTTGTGATTTGATCTGTAACGATTTATCTCTACCCTTTCTACAGTTAATCATGATACAATAATCCCATAAAAGTTTCATTAGCGCAAATCGGCTACTGCCATCTGATCTGTAACTAGTAATCACTATAACGAGAAGCTGTTCAGGGAATTGTTATTTAATCGTGGTTTCTTCCTTTTACTGATTGTATCTGTATCAGAATTACTGTCTCAAAGGGAAACTTCTGCTTGTTTAGTTATCTTGTAACCACTGATTCGGCAAAATTTTTCGTTATAATTGTTATTTGAATTAATTGTTTACATGAATAAAACCTAATGTGCAGTAAAAGGTGAATGAAATTCTCGTTCCCCATGGTCCAGTTCTTCCTCTTAGTCCTTTAAGGGCGCCGATGTATTCACTTATCACTCTGCAAACTACGCAACGATGTGTGGGGTAGGTTATTCCTGGTATCGCTACGTGATTACCCTTCCCCTGTTTCTTTTGAGAATGGTACTTGACAATTGAAGTTGCCTTTTATTAACTCCAAAACATGATCTGGCGTGGCATACTTGCCTCTCTTTTTGTCCCTGGCCAGCACTGGCGGTTTCTGCCCCGCTGACGGAAGGCCCTTGGTCGGTCGGCATCCTCCAGACACCACGGTCGTTGACATCAGCAGCGCGCTGCTTTCCTCAGCATCCAGGGGTCCTAACAGCCCGTCGTTCTAATCGAACTACAGCGGTGGCACTGGAAGACGGCTGTGGGTGGGGTACGACTTTGTGCCCTCTAGCACGAGACAGACGGTAGCTGATCCTATGTTGCCTGTTCCCACTGGGAACTCAGCGTAGGCGGCAGTAGGCGTGGATGACAGGTCCGCGGGGTTGTGGCACCAAGTCACGGGAAGGACTTAATGCTGACAGCAAGTGCAGCCCGGTCACGAACTGAAGGCTGCTCTGGTGCTATCTAGTCGTCTCGCTCTCCACCTTAGCTACGGAGTCGTGGTTGTGAAGTTGGATTCCATCTACGAGGAGTGACCCCTGCCTTAAGACGAAAACTCATTTATGATGCCTAGGTGTATATTATTTTCACTAGAACTTAGCAACTAGTCATGTCACCCATACTAAGAGACTTGCACAGATGTGCTGACGTCACCCCAACTGATATGTGGTTAACACTGATCTCTGCATTTTACTGCTGCGCTAGCCGTCTTTTCCTCACAATCAAAATGGTTCAAATGGCTCTGAGCACTGTGGGACTTAACGTCTGAGGTCATCCCTAGAACTTAGAACTACTTAAACATAACTAACCTAAGGACATCACACACATCCATGCCCGAGGCAGGATTCGAAAATGCGAACGTAGCGGTCAAGCGGTTCCAGACTGAAACGCCTAGAACCGCACGGCCACACCGGCCGGCACCTCGCAATCCTCTGCCTGTCTGTCGCCACAACGGGACGCGGCTGCTAACGCAACGCCCTACAGCGGCTGTCCCAATACTTGTTATTACTTTTGCTAAGGATTTATAACTATTGCTCCAATTATGGATAGCGGCACTACAAATGTCTGTAATTTCTCGTTATGGTCATGTCATTAGACACATATTAGAGAAGTTACACGATTTGGTGAATGGTTTGATCTCATGAGTACGAAATATAGATTCAGAAAAAATCGAAGAAAGACGAAAGTAATGAGAAGCAGCAGAAATGAGAACAGGAAGAAAGTTAACATTATGACTGGTAATGAAGAAGTAGATGAAGTTAGACAACTCTGCTACATTCGCAGCAAAATTACCAATGACGGTCTGAGGAAAGAGTAACATAGAAAGTTGACTAGCACCGGCAAAAAGGGCATTCCTGTCCAAGAGAACTCTACTAGTATCAATCACAGGTCTTAATTTCTGGAATAAATTTCTGAGAACGTCCGTTTGGAGTACAGCATTGTATGGTAGAGACACATTGACTGTGGGAAAACGGGAAGAGAAAAGAAACTAAGCACTCGAGATGTGGTGCTACTGAAGAATGTTGCAAATTTGGTGGACTGATAAGGTAATGAGTGAGAAGGTTCTCCGCAGATTCGGAGAAGACAGGAATATATGGAAAACAGCGCCAAAAAGAAGGGACAGAATTACAGGACATCTGCTGAGACAGTACTGAATAACTTCCGTGATACTACAGGGAACAGTAAATTGTAAAACAATAGAGGAAGACAGAGACAGGAAAACATCCAATAAGTAATTGAGGATGTAGGTTGCAAGTGATTCTCTGAGATGAAGAGTTTGGCACAAGAGAATAATTACTGGTGGACCGCATCAAATCAGTCAGAACACTGATGGCTCAAAATAAACAACAATTTAAAAAAGTAGAAGAAAGGGAAAACACATCTGTGGCTTTCCATCACTAACCTCAATAGAATCGTCTTGGTATGGATCATACATGTGATCCACAAATGCTCTCAGAATTGGACAAATCACAGAATGATACGACTACCATGTGAAACTTCCGCTCATCTTAAAGACGTGTGCCGAATGTCTTTGAGGTACATGACTATTAGAGGTTGAGATATCCCGATCCAGTACAGAGTTTTAAATTGTCATGAAACGTCAGAACCGAGCAAGTTTTGCTGCTAAGTGAAAGATTTATTCTGATGATACCTTCTTTCTCGTTATTAATCTGTTGTGTAGCACCAGAATGTATATGAGGCAGCTCGAAGATTGTGCTGTTGTCTGTAGGAAGGATGTAACGCCAGAAGGCTGTAGCCTAAAGCAAGTACGCATGAAGGTCCTTGGTAATTGATCCGGGGATTGACAGTTGACCCTGAACGTAAATAAACCTATTGATCATAAATGGGCAAAGACATCGATGAATGTTCCATTACCCTAACTGTAAAATATCAATGTGTAACTACCCGTAGCGACCTAAATTGGAATGACTACAAACAACTCTTTGAACAAAACGAAGAAGCCAGGCCGAGACTCATTGGAAGAATCATCCAAGGATTCCTATCACGTACGTCCTCAGAAACGACCTCGGCGACAAAATCAGATAATTCATAGTTCATTCGATGTTTATCTACAGTGATTCTTACCACGCGCCATTCGCGCTTGAAACGTGGGAGGAGGCTTAAGATAGAGATACAATATGTACCCTCCACTACTTATCGTGAGGTGGGTTGCTGAGTGTAGATGTAGAACATCTGTCTTAGTCTACATGTACATCTGACTCTACTTACGTACCTTCCGATGCGTGGTTAAAGCTACGCTGTACATTTGCTAGTCATTCTATTCCCTACTCCACTCGCAAACAGAACGAGGGGAAAATGAGTGTTTAAAAGCGTCCGTACGAGCCGTAATGTCTCTTGACTTGTTTTAGGGCTCCTCTAATGTACTTTGACGCCACTAGAATCGTTCTGCAGTCAGCTTCGAATGGTGGTCTTCAAACATTTTCTCAATGGTATTCCTCGCAAAGAACGTCGGCTTACTTCCAGGGGCTCCCATTTGAGTTCCGGAAACATCTCTGTTATTCTTGCTTGTTGTTCGAATCTAACGGTAACAAATCTAGAAGCCCATCTCTGAACTTCGACGTCTTCCTTCAGTCCGATCTGGTACGGGTCCCAAACACTCGAGCAGTACTCAGTACTGGGTTACACTGGTGTACTATAAGTGATCTACTTTACAAATAAACTACACTTTCCTAAAATTCTCCCACTAAACCGAAGCCGATCATTCGCGTCCCTTTATCCCTTATCTCATCTTATAAATGGCTTCCCTCTTTACCGCCTTACTAAAGATTATTGTTACACGTTCATATAAATATACCTTCAGAAACATTTTTATAAAATCTCTGTCAATACTGAAGACAATTTCAACGTTCAGTAGTAATTTAATTCGGTGGGAGTGTCTAGATAATAACAATGTAAATTGTAAAGTCATTAGTTTTATTATACTGCGGCTGTGTCGTAATAATACGTAATTACCTACAGTAAAATCTGTCATCACCAGCCAAAGAAAAATGCCGCAACTGAAGTATTAGTTCACTAAAATTTATGTCGCAATAGTTGGTCTGAAATAAAAGACAGGTGAGGGGATCTAGAGTATCATTCATGTCAAAGAAATTTCATATGCCTGGTTGAAATAGCTGAGCGACGGGACTGATTTATTACGTCTCAACTACTAACAGCTCGGAATTAATGGAGGGCCTGATGAAGAAGAATAGTCGTAATAAACATAAACTGCCGACGGCGCAGCAGCGCGGTATCTATATAGCCTGTATTAAATTTGATGCGAGGGTGTTCCATAGGCAGCGGCCAATTCTTCCATAGTTTCAGTCCGTTGCTCTTTTCTCCTAGTGACACAGAAGAAGCTTGCTGCAGCTGATATTGAAAACCTTATCACCTGCTTAATTCTTTTTCTTCCTTAACTTCTGTATACCTGTTAACACTTCTCATAAATTAATGTAAGCAAACGATTCACACCAATCAAACGGGTAGCGTTTTAGCTAAAAATCTTCACCTACTTGATGACGAAATAATGTTGAATTTTATTCCTGAAATTCAGCCTAACTGAAATAGGGAGAGACGTGCTACCTAAACTGACATATGAGAATTTGTGCAGTGGCGCTACTGGATCCCGGATTTACCGCGTATTGCGAGCGGTCGCCTTACTGCTTAGGCTATCCGAACACGCTCCCAGGAACGACCCGACTCTATCCGACCAAGGAATAAATTCCAATATTTGAGTCTGTAGAGACGAGGACGGCCTCTGAAGGAAAATGACAGTGGTAGTCTGTCACTTCACCTTGTCTTGATTCTAAAATCTTCAAGGGAACAACGACATCATGCGAATGCGGGGAAATGAATTAATATTCTATGAAAGGAAATAGTAAGTTTGTGACATACGAAAGTCTGGGTCGGTCTGCGAAGCGTGTTCGGATAATCTAACTGGTAAGACGACCACACGCGCTAAGTAGGATATCCGGGCTCGAGTTCCGGTCTGGCACTAATTTTCAAATATAGCTTTATGTGGTAGATCTACACCTCTTAAGGTTGATTTCAAAATAAAATTTCTAAAATCTTTGCACCGAATCTTATCCGTGTGTAAAAATAGTCTCGCTTACAAGACGTCGGCATTCATTAACTCTAGGTGGTATTTTTCCGAGACTACTGTAGCAGAATAATCTAGCTTGTAATGAGGTGTATATACCGCAAGTTACCCATCACTTACGGGCAGCCCGACTAATGTTTGTAAAATATTTTAAAGTACGACCCAAAGTTCGTTTTATTTACAAGGTACATTTAGTAGCAGTAATGGAGTTGCGGCAACGTTGGGAGCAAAACGTAAAGTAAAATTCTTTGAAGAAAGCGTGTAAGAGGTCCGAGCAGATGTAATTTTATGTAAGAGGTCCGAGCAGATGTAATTTCGATGTATTGCTCATGCGCTGCCAGCGATATGCAGGGTATAAGAGAATCTCTGACCAGAGACCAGTGTTGACTGCAGTAGGAACTGTCTAGCTGTAGCAGTAACTTGTTGCTAGTCTGGAGTCTGCTCTGGTCTGGTATGGTGTATCGTGTTGGCTGGCAGGTCGCGGTGCAGCGATGCCGGAGCCTGAGTATTATTGTATAAGGTAAAAATCAGGCTCGCGCATATGTAGTAATTTTATCTCAAGCCGCGTGTAAATGTTTTAAAACTCTCGTAATAATAATTTTCCTCATAAAAAGTAACTTTTAACAACCATTCATATAAATTTAAAGAATATACTGATTTCTCCCATCCATGATCATCCCGACTATTGCAATAGAAAAATCATTGCTTTCTTTCATAAATGACAGATAGGTCGGCCAGCATTGCACAGAGCTGTGCCGGAAAAATTTATTGTAAGAGAGGATACATCCGGCGACTTCATTGAGGTAAGAATTTTTACTTTTTTCATTCAGAATGATCTTTCAGGGCCATGACGCAGCACTGCTGTCGTCGAAAATTTACCAGGTTAAATTCACAGTGAATTATTGAAAAGTCATAAGTGAGCGACAATTTAATTGAGAGGTTTAGGAATTTTTCTGTTGTGAGGTTACGCTAAATGTGAATGAATTTTGAGCTTAGATTAAATGAGAAAGAATTATGTTCTGAGGTTACACTAAAACTAGAATCATTATCCATAATATTTATTTTTATTTTGTGGGGAGGTTACACTCCGCGACAACCGGCCAGAATCGTATTTCCTTTGTGAATTTCTGACAAGTAGTCATATATCTGCTCTTATTTACTTAAATGTAGCTTGCATCTGGCGCAACTCATTGACTAATTTGTCACTCTTTCTTTCACAGATCATCGGCAATTTATTGCCCTTTATTGTAATTGTGTTTGTTCCATTTTTACTTCGTCTTTGTTTTATTTTGTGCTTAATTTTGATTTGTGAAAAATGCCACGAAAAACTGTTAACTGTTGCGATGTGCAATGAGTGAAATAGCCGACTCGAATAATTTGACCGATAATACTGGCGACACTCAGTGTAATAGTGATAGTCCTCTAATTACAGATAATCAGTGCCTACCGATCACTAGTATTGATTTTGATCCTAATGATGAGCGAACAAATGCAATTATCTCCAGAGTAAATGTAACAATTGATGACGTGGCACGTTCCGTTACAATGAACGCTGCCCAGCTTGACACACCCGATTTGAAAAATTTACATAACGAACAGATAATTGCTTCTGACGAAGGTGAACAGTGTACTCAAAATATGTCAGATTTATTTGATTCCGGTGTAGTGACTAACAGTGCATATCCAATTAGCAAACCTTTTTGCGAGTCAGACAATGACCAAATGGTTTCACAAAACGTGACAAATGCAGATACACCATCACACAGTACAGAGAATGGGGTCGGTAATTTTGACTTGGATCAAGTTGTAGCATTATTGCTACAATTCAATGAAAAACAAGACAACAATTATAAACAAATTAATGAAAATTTCAGACAACATCTTAATGAAAATTTCAAACAGTTGAATGAAAAACAGGACAACCTTAATCAATCGAACAAACAACTTAATGAAAAACTAGACAGCAATTCCAAACAACTAAATGATAAACAAGACAACAATTTCAAACAACTTAGTGAACAGCAATGTCATGATACTAAAGAACAATTACGTGAGGAAATTAAGCCTTGTGCTAGGGGCAGTAGTGAAGAAATTAGATCTGTGGCTCAAGAATTAAGGAAGCAGCTACAACGAAATTACTTAGAGATGAAATTAGTGCAGTCGGTAAACAATGCTCTGAAAACGCAACACAGTTACGCGACGAGTTTAAATTAATGTCAGCAGAACTTTCACGCACACTGGATACGAAAGTAGACACGAAATTTGACCAACAGAACAGCCAAATTAACGAACGTTTTAATCACCACCTACAAAACAGTGAAACGCGTTACCGTAAATTTATACAGGAGCAGAATAAAGTAAAGCAACAAGTCATGGAAACAATTACTGCACAGAGACAGGAAGATAAGCGTAAATTGTTTACGAAAGCAAAAACATACGTAGACAACAATACTGCTACAGTATCAGACGAAATTAATAATATCAAACAGTTGAACACCGAATTGCATGATGAAATCTCCGATCTTAAAACAAAAACAGACACACAGACATTAAACTTTCAGACAATGACCAACAGACTTGAAAGGTTGGAACTAATACAGAAGCTGGATGCCATCAAAGCAGACGTTAAGAAATTGAACAAAACCACACGTGAAATAGAAAAACAGATTAATGCTTGTGATACTAAAAACGATGATCAGGTAAAAGCACTGACTGAAAAATATGATGAATTGGCCAGTCGTATTGACGTTATCGAAAGTAATAAAGACACCAAATCAGACGATACGTCACCTTTTTCGTTTAATCAAACACCCGAATTCCAAAATTTACAGCAGACGATCAGTGAGATAGGTTCGTCCAGTAATACATTACGTAGAAAATTGTCAACTTTACAACAAGAAGAGACAGAGATGAAAAATGTTTCAGCCTCTAACACGGAACAGCATACGCCACATTCCGAACATTTGTCACACTCACACAGCCAGTGTAACTTACGTAATTTACAGAGACTACGTGACTTAGAATCCGAACAGACACAGACAAATAGATACTCATGCTTTCTTGAACCTGTTCACCCATTCAAAGACGACAACGTTGATTATAAGCAATTTTTACCCGTGAAAAAATTTAAGGTATTTAAAAGTGACAGAACACAAATACATCCTTTGGACTGGATATGACAATTTGCTTTTGTATTTTCATCAGCTTGGCCTGTAACGCAGAAACTAGAATTGGATTGGATACAACAACTTGCTTTTGAATTTTCATCGGCATTGCCTGGAACGCAGAAACTAAAATTTATTTGTAGCGCGTAATTGACCTCAGGGGATTCATACACTTCGATGAATATGTGCCGTAGCGTGCACAGGGCCCCGAGCCATAGTAGTGCTATTTCATCTTTAGTTTTCTGCACTGCTGCCTTCTCTTTTACTATCCTTTATATCTATCAAAACAGCTCTTTAACTATCGATCTATCTAGGATTAGAATTGAGTAAAGAAAACCTAATATGACAAGTTTTACCGAAAGTGACAATTTTCATTAGACACTCCAAAACTATCAGCATAATTTTAATGAAAGACAGAAGTGTAATCACCAGTATGTACAAAATTTTCAGCTATCGCAGACGCATTTTTGGTAACAATAGAGGTTTTTCCCCACAGCAGCAACAAAACCAGCCGGTTAGCATACCTAACCAACAATGTAATGTGCAAGGTCAACCAAGCTTTAATGTTTCGCCGCCTACACGTATAGCGTCGGCTCCGCCAAATACTAACGCACAGCAACAAGGAAATCACTACGTACAGAAAACACATCATTTCAACTCGTATCGCAACGCGCCGTATAGCAATGATTATCATGACAGACGTAAAAGTAATGAGCACAATTTTCAGCGTACGTTTAATAACAATCGGTCTTACCAGCAGCAGAATCATCCGCAACAACAAATTGTCATGAATGAACCAGACAGTAGATATCATCCCGAACGTAATACGTCAGGAAGAAATAACAGAACAGTACAAATAGTCGAAATGCCACAGCATCCTTCCGCAAATAATAGCACGTCAGATAGAATTTGACTAGATACAGTACAGGTTGCATCTTCCAGCAACGCATGCAATACTTTTGACATACAGAAACTTGTTCACGAAGATGTTATTAATTTTGACGACATCCGATATACACTTTTGCATTAAAGACAGAATCACAACGTATGTAGACGACATTCTTATTGCAGAAGCTAACTGGTCTGAACACAATCTGATTCTAGAACAACTGTTGCAAACTTTTCGTGCACAAGGACCCACAGTTAATCTCAGTAAATCGCACTTTGGTAAAACTTCTATAAAATTTCTTGGACATGTAATTTCAGCAGAAGGCATTGCGCCTGACCCGGAAAAACTTCAAGCTTTACGTGACATTACTGTTCCTACGACGAAGAAACAACTACGCAGCTTTTTGGGTTTAATTAACTTTTTTCGTAAATTTATTCATTACTTTGCTTTACACACCCCTAGATTATGTCAACTGACGGGTAAAAAAAAACTATTTGGTCCTGGGATAGCCAAGCACATTCTGAATTTGTCAATCTGAAACAAGCTTTGTTGAATGCGCCACCTTTATCACATCGAGATCTTACTAGAAATTTTTCCATTGCCACCGACAGTTCTGCACTGCTTTAGGCGTACACATTTTTCAGGAAATTGAAGAAGATAGTTCTACAGTAATTAAAAACATCGCATTTGCGAGTCGCATTCTATCACCTGCTGAACGCAATTATTCTGTTACAGAACTTGAAACATTATGTGTTGTATGGGCATTTACGAGATTTAGGCATTTTCTTTATGGAAGACATACGACCGTTTACACAGATCATAGAGCGATACAGTTTTTACTTCCAGCAAAATTTACACACGACAGATTAAGCAGATGGAAACTTTATTTACAGGAACTTAATTTTACAATTGTTCACATTCCCGGCACACAAAATACTGTAGCAGACGCATTATCCCATTCTCTCAGCAATAATCAGCAAGAGACCGCAACCAACTTCTGCCAAGCAAATTTTAGCGTCATGTGCATTCAACAAGTTGCATTTGAAAATTTTCATTTCGGCATCATTACGAGACATAGCACAAGAGCAGAGTAAAGACAACGTATGGAGGGAAATTAAACACCTTGGCAAGATAGGAATAATGTTACCATTAGAAACCATTACACTGTACGCAATAATATTCTGTTTCGCCGCTCTCACCCTGACAGCATCAATTGGTTATTATGCATTCCTGACGAGCTTGTTAACAAATTAATCTGGTATACTCATTTAAGTTACGCACATTACGGAACCAGAAAATGTTTTCTTATACTGAGACAGAACTGTTATTTTGCCAATACGGAGAAAGGAATTCGACGAGTTTTAGCGTCATGTAAAGTCTGCCAGAAAGCTAAGTCAGATACGACATCACATATTCCTCCATTACATCCCATTGTACCTGTTAAATTGAGACACATGGCCGCTGTAGAAATTTTTGGTCCGATTCCCAGACCTAATAGAAGTTTTTGCTAGATCATTGTCGCTGTTGAACTCACTTCAACATTTGTTACCTTCACTCCGTTACGCAAAGCTACTGCTAAATCTGTTTCGAATGCATTTGTAAAACATTTTTTATTCCATGTAAGGCATGTATTGAAAGTATATTCCGACAATGGATCACAGTTTCGATCTGCCATATGGACAAGTATGTTACGAACAAGAAACATTTCTCAGATTTATACACTCCTGGAAATGGAAAAAAGAACACATTGACACCGGTGTGTCAGACCCACCATACTTGCTCCGGACACTGCGAGAGGGCTGTACAAGCAATGATCACACGCACGGCACAGCGGACACACCAGGAACCGCGGTGTTGGCCGTCGAATGGCGCTAGCTGCGCAGCATTTGTGCACCGCCGCCGTCAATGTCAGCCAGTTTGCCGTGGCATACGGAGCTCCATCGCAGTCTTTAACACTGGTAGCATGCCGCGACAGCGTGGACGTGAACCGTATGTGCAGTTGACGGACTTTGAGCGAGGGCGTATAGTGGGCATGCGGGAGGCCGGGTGGACGTACCGCCGAATTGCTCAACACGTGCCGCGTGAGGTCTCCACAGTACATCGATGTTGTCGCCAGTGGTCGGCGGAAGGTGCACGTGCCCGTCGACCTGGGACCGGACCGCAGCGACGCACGGATGCACGCCAAGACCGTAGGATCCTACGCAGTGCCGTAGGGGACCGCACCGCCACTTCCCAGCAAATTAGGGACACTGTTGCTCCTGGGGTATCGGCGAGGACCATTCGCAACCGTCTCCATGAAGCTGGGCTACGGTCCCGCACACCGTTAGGCCGTCTTCCGCTCACGCCCCAACATCGTGCAGCCCGCCTCCAGTGGTGTCGCGACGGGCGTGAATGGAGGGACGAATGGAGACGTGTCGTCTTCAGCGATGAGAGTCGCTTCTGCCTTGGTGCCAATGATGGTCGAATGCGTGTTTGGCGCCGTGCAGGTGAGCGCCACAATCAGGACTGCATACAACCGAGGCACACAGGGCCCACACCCGGCATCATGGTGTGGGGAGCGATCTCCTACACTGGCCGTACACCACTGGTGATCGTCGAGGGGACACTGAATAGTGCACGGTACATCCAAACCGTCATCGAACCCATCGTTCTACCATTCCTAGACCGGCAAGGGAACTTGCTGTTCCAACAGGACAATGCACGTCCGCATGTATCCCGTGCCACCCAACGTGCTCTAGAAGGTGTAAGTCAACTACCCTGGCCAGCAAGATCTCCGGATCTGTCCCCCATTGAGCATGTTTGGGACTGGATGAAGCGTCGTCTCACGCGGTCTGCACGTCCAGCACGAACGCTGGTCCAACTGAGGCGCCAGGTGGAAATGGCATGGCAAGCCGTTCCACAGGACCACATCCAGCATTTCTACGATCGTCTCCATGGGAGAATAGCAGCCTGCATTGCTGCGAAAGGTGGATATACACTGTACTAGTGCCGACATTGTGCATGCTCTGTTGCCTATGTCTATGTGCCTGTGGTTCTATCAGTGTGATCATGTGATGTATCTGACCCCAGGAATGTGTCAATAAAGTTTCCCCTTCCTGGGACAATGAATTCACGGTGTTCTTATTTCAATTTCCAGGAGTGTATATCCAAGTATCACGCTTCTTCGAACCCATGTGAACGACTAATGAAAGAAATTGGTAAACTATGTAGAATATACTGTTATAAAAAACATATTGATTGGGACACACACATACTGCCATTCCAGGATGTAATTAACTCGATACCAAATGAATCTACTATGATATCTCCGACTATTATACTGAAAAATGTTGAACCACCTAACAAAATTAAAGAATTAGTATCCTTTCCTACATCTCGTCGACTACGACACCATGAAATAATAAACATTGCGCTGAACAACATCAAACGTGCCGCAGAACTCCGGAGAAGAGAGCAAAAACAGGTTTGTACACGCCGTGACTTTCACATTGGACAGATGATATTAGTACGCACACATTATTTATCCAACAGAGTAAAGAGTAGATGCAGTAAATTTGAGCTTCTATATGCAGGTCTACAACTACATCTGCATCTACATCTACATCCGTACTCCGCAAGCCACCTGACGGTGTGTGGCGGAGGGTACCTTGAGTACCTCTATCGGTTCTCCCTTCTATACAGATTTCGCAGCATTCCTCACCCCAATGTAGTACACGTCGAAACTCTGAGAACCAGAAAAAGTAAAGGCAATCACCATGTCTCCAATATTAAACCCTTTATTGAATGAACATACTTTATGATTCATCACACTGTAATGCCATTTCCTAATTATTTTTTTAATGACCACTTATGCAATTATATTCACATGAACACTTACTGATGATTATCGTATTTTTTCTTGGCAAGTGCCCAGCAAGGTAAGGTTAGCAGGTCGCTTTTCTTGTCGTGCACATTTTCTAATTTTCGTGTATGTATGTTTGTTTTCCTGTATGCACTATGAAATGTTTAAGATGTAACAAACACCAGTTGACGTTGACATTTTTCCTTATGATATATCAATATCTTGACTATTCTACACTTTTGGCTGCTGCATTATGAGACTGTGTGTACATTTTTGCACCTGAACACTCTCTTTGTTTTTGACATAATACGTTTTCTGTCATGCTATGCTGTATGCTTAATTATATCACTAGCAACAAGTTTTTATTTAATGAGTATATGATTTAAATGCAAGATATTAATCCGTATTCATCATTTGCAGAAAGCAATAACGTGTAAAGGAAATAACTTAAACAAACCACAGTGAATTACTGTGAAATGGGAATTTCACCTTCGAAATGAACGAAAAAAGATGTAATACCTTGTCATGAAGAGTAAATGGATCAGAATTAACAAGCATTAACAAGAATATACTATACACATCGTATGATAGTAGTCTTAACTAATTATTTTTCTTTCAGAATACATGGCGATTGATGCAGGCTGTCAGACAGAACTACACATCTTAGTTTTAGTGATGAAATATGCTAGAAATAAGAAACTCTATACTATGAATAGTTGTATGAAGTAAATGGTAATCTGAATAATGAAGTGTCTTTTTTGCAGATGATAATGAATGATGATGAACAGTTATATGAGGAATATGGTAATATGAATAATGAAGTCTTTCTTTGCAGGTGATGATAGTGATGAATTTTATATGGCCACTGAACGCACCACTTTTTAAGCTTTTCTTTGCAGATGAGAATAATGATGAAGTTTATATATTTACTATTAGTTAAGAGATGCTATGTAGTTATTTAAGTATTTGTTGCAGTTCGTCTTGACAGTATGTCTTATGTCGCATGGTATAATGACTGAATGTTTTGGAAAGGACAGCTAGAGTACATACATATTGAGTACACGTTTCATTACCTGTTAATTCGAAATTCACTACTTTTCAGCGTAATATGCGTTTCTTCTTTCAGCTTAATAATCCATTTTGTATTTTTTCCAGGAGAAGCTATTCATGAAATTAATGTGCTATAAGCAGTTAATTATTAAACCTGTTCTAGTACTTGCATTTTTTTTACCCATTTGTGTGTGTCATTCATGAATGTGATCACATATACTCTACTTGTTTCATAACCTTGCTACAGCTGACTCATGACCAATGACGTTACTAATCCTTATTTGCAGCAATAAGTCAAAAGCAAATATTTTCATGCCCCAGCAATTAATTGTCGATCCCAATGCAATGCACTGCTAGCACACAAAAAAATGTATTACCAGTCCCAAATAATGCTGCTAGTTTAAGAGATATTTATAGTACTAAATATAATGCAGATTTGTCAGATGTATTGAATCCATTATATCTATCTATTATTGAACCACAGACCTTGAGTAACAGTTACAGTGTGTTACATTTTAAATATGTCTTATGTCACTTGAATGATGAGTTCTGAGTAATACTGAATGATGTTATGTAATAATGCATAAATGCTATGCCAATAATTTCTGTAAATAATATTTTTGTTATACTCTATAAATGCTATGCCAATAATTAACTCTCATTTTGAATGATGACTTCTGAATAATACTGAATAATGTTTTATAAAACTATATGAATACTTTGTAGTTGACCAATGAATGCCACTGTTTCTTATATTTTAAATTTGTCTTATGTCACTTACATGCTATTATATATGAATACCAGTAGCTTGATGCTACACTCATTAGCTCTTGTTTTGAATGATGACTTCTGATGGTTTGTAACTGGCCAATGAGTGCCAATGATTACTATAACTAGATGAATTATGTAAATGGTGTGCCATTAATTAACTCTTGTTTTGAATGATGACTTCTGAACAATGCATAAATATGGTTTGTAACTGGCCAATGAGTGCCAATATTTAGTGTAATCAGGTGACTTATGAATAATATTCTGTAATACTCCATACATGGTACAGAAATATTTAGTAACTAGGCAATGAGTGCCAACAATTACTCAAATCGGTTGATAGACTAATGTAATTCTCAATGATGACTGGCATAAGACTTAATGTCCTTCACCTTCTGATCTAATTACCAGAAATTAATGCAATATCTGTTTGTCCTGTCCATACTCATGATCATGGAGCACTATATTTGGATTTTGCACTAATTCTGCGTTGATGAAAAAGTATCAATTCTGCAGGAATGTGGTGTTGACACATCATGCTGTCCACCACCTTGAACGATGGATGTTATTATGGTCCCACTGTTTGGTGTACGTAACGTACTACCAAAATGATAACATTGAATATTAATACGACATTTCAGTGTCTTGGCTACACTGATTAATACTTCAGAGAAGAGAACTTCAGATTGTCTCACTTGGTGTTGTGCTTCTGTAGAAAGATATGGACTTTCAGTGCAACTATGTGCAAGCTACTGTGCTACAACCATGATGCAATCCTTCCCTTTCCTATCCTAGTTCTTGTAAAATGGTAAAAAATATATACAGTGCGTGTGCACTTTATGTCATTTGTTAATGTGTTTTGTACTCATTCCGTATACTATTTGTCATTGCTTGATATTGGTCATCGCTTGATGTGTTCTGTACTCTGTGCATGTGCACTCTATTTCATTTCATGTTCTGCACTTTTTATATATATATATATATATATATATATATATATATATATATATATATATATATTTATATATATATATATATATGTGTATACTCAGTGACTGTAAACTTAGTTACTTAAGAAATATTTGTTTCTCATAGCAAGTCCAATTGACTCACCATCGCTACCAAATTTTTGCCCTCCCAATAGAGGGTTATGTAAGAGGTCCGAGCATATGTAATTTTATGTAAGAAGTCCGAGCAGATGTAATTTCAATGTACTGCTCAAGCGTTGCCTGCGATATGCAAGGTATAAGAGAATCGCTGACCAGAGAGCAGTGTTGACTGCAGTACGAACTTTGTAGCTGTAGCAGTAAGTTGTTGCTAGTCTGGAGTCTGCTCTGGTCTGGTATGGTAATCGTGTTGGCTGGCCGGTCGCGGTGCAGCGATGCCGGAGTCTCAGTAAGGTAAAAAGCAGGCTCGCGCATATGTAGTAATTTTATCTCAAGTCGCATGTAAATGTTTTAAATGTAAATGTTTTAAAACTCTCGTAATAATAATCTTCCTCATAAAAAGTAACTTTTAACAACCATTCATTTCAATTTAAAGAATTTACTAATTTCTCCCATCCATGATCATCCCGATTAATGCAATAGAAAAATCAGTTGCTTTCTTTCATAAATGACAGATAGGTCGGCCAGCATTGCACAGAGCTGTGCCGGAAAAATTTATTGTAAGAGCAGATATATCCGGCGACAGAGCCATGACGCAGCACTGCTGTCGCCCAAAATTTACCAGGTTAAATTCACAGTGAATTATTGATAAGTCATAAGTGAGCGACAATTTAATTGAGAGGTTTAGGAATTTTTCTGTTGTGAGGTTACGCTAAATGTGAATGAATTTTGAGCTTAGATTAAATGAGAAAGAATTTTGTTCTGAGGTTACACTAAAATAGGATCATTATCCATAATATTTATTTATATTTTGTGGGGAGGTTACAAGCGACTTTAAGACATTCATGCCGTATCGGTGTTACTGGACGGCGAAATCGGTCACTGGTTAAAGTTGCAAGTTATCTGTCTAACAACATCAAAGAGTAACAAAAAATTGATTTTCACTAAATACTTCATATAACTACCGGTCGCTTTGGAAATTCTTAATGGGTGTCATCATCTACTCACTACGGCGCATAGCCTTAAGTTAAAGGTATAACGCTGTGAGTGAAATAGTTAGAATCAGTGTATGTATCTTGAGGAAGCATAAATCCCGGCGCACGTGTTAATATTTTCATTCACTGTTTGAGACTGACAGCACAAAGAGGGTTCCAACAAACTTTACAAGTAACTTCTAACCCTTTCTGAATTTTTTGATTACTCTATGTATAATAATCCGGAATTTAAAAAACCAATACAATTCATATTTTGCGTCTAAAAATAAAACAATTTTTAACACATTTCTCGCGATAAACATCAGCGGTTTTGAGCAGATATTATGAAGCTGAATTAGAAACAGTCTTGATTACAATAAAATGTGAATTGGTAGAAGTAACTGATTTCGGTCAAAATGTGACTGTCTTCAGACCATATTACACTGAACTGTAGGTACAGAATGGGTTTAGACCACATTACAATGAAGTACAGACTGATTTTAGAGGGACTTTTGATAATAAAACGTAAAATATGTTTAATACAACCAAAGTTAAAAGAAAAAAATAACACCTATGATGACTGGCGGTCGCGATGAACGTCACCAATTCATGGTTATTAACCCTCCAATAACCATTCTTATATGAGCAACAGAAGAATATGCAATTAAAGACTTTAAATCTCCTGACGAAAACAAATAAATCTATTTTGTTTAGCAGTTGTCTGATTGCCTTCAGGTTGCTCCAGCTTATGGTTCAAATGGCTCTGAGCAGTATGGGACCTAACTTCTGAGGTCATAAGTCCCCTAGAACTTAGAACTACTTAAACCTAATTCACCTAAGGACATCACACACATCCAAGCCCAAGGCAGGATTCGAACCTGCGACCTTAGCGGTCACGTAGTTCCAGACTGCAGCACCTAGAACCGCTCGGCCACTCCGGCCGGCGCTCCAGCTTACGGATCAGATAGTTAACTTCACTGCAGTTGAAATAGTTAGTTGTGGTAATTTGGTTTAAAATTAAAACAATCATTTGATAGGTTTGACTGATTATGTTCCTTAGTTATGGCAGTCATGATGGGCCCTTCACGTTTTTACGACAGTTTTCTATCGCAGTGCTGCCTTTCATGTGACTCATATGATGTACACTGATTGGTAACTTTACCACATTCATCTGTGCTATCTGACGTACATTTTTACAGTTGTGTTACCTGCATGCCAGTACTCCTTAAGAGCTAGTAGCTGCCGCAGCTTTCAGTTGCCGTCTTCCGTCGAATCACGCATATGGAATCTTCCACGCCGTCTGCATGATAAACATCGGCACCACGATCTATGAGCAGTCTGCAAAATCTGATGTGAACCTCTACAAGCCTGTCAGCATACCAGTACACTTTAACGCCAGCTCACGTCGGTGCTCTGATAGCGTCTTCCGCTGGATGGTACATATCGATTCTTTCACGCTGTCTCATGGAAACCAGCTGCCTCACTCAAGCTATATCTTTGCTGGCATACGATCTACGAGTTTTCTTCAAATCCCCTCAGAGGGCAATCTTTTATATCACAGCAGGTTACCACTGGTTGACTTTCTTATATATATTTCTATGGCATTTTGACGAAGTGCTTGTTATGGTAGCAATTTTTTATAATCTAACGTGTCGATTTCTACAACCGTTATTGTTTGCATAACTACTATGTTCATATCTTACTGTGATAGCAGTCTTACTTCTTGCATACCCCATTGGCTTCTTCAGCAGCTGACGTATGTGGATCCACGATAGCTCCTCCGTTCGCTGCCACCGACTGTCGTCATGGGTGTAATTCCTTTCTTTTAACTTTGGTTGCGTTCTACGTACTTTATGTTCCGGCATCTCACAGCGATTTTTCTAAATTCATTGCGACAGCTAAAAGCAGTAATAAAAAACAGATAACTTGGCGCTGCAAACCAGTGAATGTGAGAGTGGCTCACCGGGGTAGGGTCATGAGGCCAGGTTGAGCACGTGTGTGTGTGTGATTGCGCATATGTGTTTATGTGTGGATGCAGTGTACCCAAGATAAGTTGTGCTTAGTTCGGATGTTGTGATCGTACATATCGGGAAGAATGGAGGAAAGGAGGATATGGTTCAACGTCCCGTCGACATCGAGTTATTAGATACACATCACAAGCTCGTATTTGGTCAAGAATGGGGAAGGAAATCGGCCTTACCCTTCCAAAGGAACTATCCCGGCATTTTCCATTAGCGATTTAGGGAAATCACGGGATACCTGAATCTGGATGCCGGGACGCAGGTTTGAACAGTTGTCCTCCCGAATGCGGATCCAGTGTGCTAACCACTGCAGCACCTCGCTCTGTTACTTATCAAGGTAACCTTCGTGTCAACTGTGTTTTGTTTACAATTGCTAGCAACCTCAGGCCTCTATAGTATAACCAAGTTATGATCGTGTTTTGGTTTTCCTAAATCTTCGGGAAATCGGAATATTTTCAGCGTCATTCATCCCGAAGTGTTTTACTAATTAATATTGGGCACACGCTCAAGCTGCAGCACAATGATTGAACGTTGTGGCTGGCAGAATTCGAAAACATGACCTCATAGCCACGAAGACTATCAACTTGTGCCGATATGTATCTAGCAGAATTAGGGAGCAAAGTGACTTTGCTATGCGGACAGACCTGTTGTCTATATTGAATCTTGTGTTTTTATTGTTTTTATTACAGCAAATTGTGGTTTAAAAACTTGAATTTCAGAACAGTTCGTCTTGGAAAAAATGATTTCTCATTGTACGCAGAGTTTTCAGCAACGGAAAATGGTGGTGATTTTTGTGGCTCTTGACGGGGAAAGGTGGGGGGGGGGGGGTGACCGCGCGACCGCTACGGTCGCAGGTTCTAATCCTGCCTCGGGCATGGATGTGTGTGATGTCTTTAGGTTAGTTAGGTTTAAGCAGTTCTAAGTTCTAGGGTACTGATGACCTCAGAAGTTAAGTCCCATAGTGCTCAGAGCCGTTTGAACCATTTGAACATGTTACTAAGGATGGGGAGATAAACCTGACCTTATCCATATATGGTTGTTCTTCTTATTACAGAAGGTTATGGACCCAGATCGCATGAAAATTCAAAATGATTATTAATTTCAGCGAAATGAAATCGCCATCTTCAGATCATTTGTATAGCAAAAAAAAATTTGCAGGGCCAATCCACTTCTTCGACTGTTGTCATTCATTGGACGCAGCTGTAATGCACATGACGGTACAATTATAAAAAATTGTAACGTCAAAGCAGCGTAAAACGCATACAAGTTAAAAAGTAAACATAGCTTACAGAGACGACATTCCACAGAACCGTCTTCCGTCATACAATACGAGAACAGCTGTGCGAACAGTGCACAATAGTTACATATAAAATACATAAGACGTGTTGTGTGCATGTTCACTTCTGACAGGAAAATGTAATGAGGCACTGAATGGAATATATCTTTTTCTGAGGTGCCAGCAGATGACAGCAGTAATCTGTCAAAACACGATGTATCCCATTCATTGCCTCAAAATAGTTTCCTATCTGATGTCCATGGACATAACATGAAAACATTTTATACACGTCCTGTGTATTTTGTTTGTAACTATCACATACTGTTCGCCAAGCTCTTCTATTATTGTATGACGAGAGACGATACTGTGGAATGTCGTCTCTATATGTTTGCTTTGAACTTGTATGCATTTTAGATTGGTTTGACGTTAGAATTTTCCATAATTGTACCTTCATGTACATTGCAGTTGGTCCAGTTAATGTGAACATGAAATGGACTGGCCCTGTAAAATAAATAAATAAATAAATAAATAAATAAATAAATAAAATAAAAAAATAAAAAATAAAATACTATACAGTTGATCTGAATATGTCGATTTAATTTCGCTGAGATTAATCTTATACGAGCTGGGCGAATAAATTTCTGTAATAAGAAGAATCACTTTGTTTAGAGTTCGAGATCGCTCTCAATACAGCTGATAATGTCAGGTAACGATCGTGACCTTCTCCAGTTTTTTAAGTGTCTTCACGTAGTCACGTCAAGTGGTTCAGGAACACTGAAGAAAAGCTGCAATAGCCGGATGGAGATGTTAAAAGGAGTCTTAACTAGTATGCCAGGTCTTTCTGGTTGGAAACCTTGTAGTACTCAAGGCCTGTGAATCGGTATGAAAGCGCTTCACTGGAGAAGCAAGTTGTGAGGTACTTCGTACCACGAAAGTGGATTACTGCTTGCGTTCTTGAGTGGGCGCATGTTTCCATTAGTGGCAAGCGCGATAAAACTGCCAGAGACTACATCAAAATGCAGCAAACGTTGCTGACGTGACCAGCCCACACATTCCACTTCTTTCCCAGGTACACGTTTCCGCGCGGAAAAAATGCCCATCTGCACAAACAGCGGCGTAAACTAGGTAAGCTTTGCTTGCGCGAGCCAGCCCGTGTGTATTAGGCAAAGTGGCCTCACTCTCGGTCCATTATATGCAGTGGATGCTAAGTTATACATCAGAGGAGAAAGTTTCGCCAGGTGCGGAAGGCACTCAGGGAATACCGCACGTCTGCGGGCCGCGCCACGCCGGGGCGAGCTGGCGCGGGCCAGCCTGCGCGCTGCAGCACGGCACTCGGTGCAAACAAAATTCCCGTCTGCTGCACTGTAGGGCTCCCCTGGGAAACGCGCCCACAAAGGGACCGCGAGTGTTGCTGGCTTCCAGGACGGCAGCAAACAAACAGGTGTGTGTGTGTGTGTGTGTGTGTGTGTGTGTGTGTGTGCGCTGTGACGGAGGCGGACACTGCACAGTAGCTGACAAGTGGTTACGACAAGCAATTTTGATGTTCATAATGTTCCATGTAGCTGAGGAACGGTTAAGGAAATCTAAACGAAGTAGCGGACTATCGAAGGTCACCAAAGAGGTACCAAGTACGATTCGTGTTCAGGATTCACAGAAATATCTCTTTTACAAACTATGACATAGTCACTAAAAGGTTTCCAGCAATCTGTGACAATATTTGCTCCATGGATCATGTAACCAATGTAGATTACGCCCATGTAGGACATTTTACCAGCCACAGCTTCCCTCGTTTTCTAATACAGTATGCCACTTCATAATGTTATTACACGTACGTAGTCGAATTTGATGTTTCAACTTATTTTATTTTGTCTGATTGCCATTTGGTTGCCAGTAAAATTACGGCAGCCTCGTGTTGCCACAGACTGTGCTGTTAGAAAAGGATAATTGTTGTTATTTTGTTATATTTTGAATGTATGTTTGCCCATTCCCCCTTTCCTTCCTTTTTTAAATTTTAAATCCACTGTTACTGTAACACAAATAAGTTACTGTCAAATTTGGAAAATTTTTGTTAGTTCACATATGGCAATTGAAATGGCATAGCGCAGCCTGCCAAATGATATACATTTGTATAACCCAATGCCTCTGAATATTTCAAGTAGTACATACACCATATAGTATAGTGAGGGTTCCTAGTTACACTTAGTGTTTAGAATGAATGATGAGTCTCCTGTGTCTAATGACAGTATTTTTCGTGTTGCCGAGCGGATTGGGAGAGCAGTATATAAGTTTCTATGAATTTTCTTGATTCTTTTCGAGACTTTTACTTTTCCCTTCTTTTCCTCTCTTTTTCTCTGTGTCTGTTTTATCACTGATTGTCTTCTACAAAGCTAACATATATATTAACAAAATTGTTTAACTTATCTGGTAATAAAAAAGTGTTTATGGTCACTAGAATAGATACCAAAAATGTGGAATACTGTTTTGCAGTATTGATTTTACGTCGTTCCATTGCTTTTCTTTGAGCCATTTCCCTACTCTTGATTAACGAGTAGAATGCACGAGCGTAGCCTGCCTACTAAATAGTATGTTTCATTTACGAGCCAAACATTTGAAATGTCATGAACAATTATGAAGCTATATTGTATAGTTATCTGAGATTCCTGATGCAGCCTACATGCTACTATACCTTTTTAGATAGTACAATTTTATAACTTTGTTTTAACATATAGTTATGACCGTTTTATTGATGACGTGTGAGATTAATTCTGTGGCGTTTCAGTGACATTTTTATTCCATTTTACTGTTGTGCCTGTGCTTTATCGCGAGCTCCCGTCTGGCAGGCGTGTTGCGTTGAGCGCATTGTCTTCATTTGATAATATTTTCACTAGTGAGCTCGAATTCTTTCTGTTGTTACATTGCTTCGATTGTATATAGAGGTTACGCAACAATCTAACTTAGGTGACTATAACAATACAGTCTTCTTTCCTATTAAATTTATTATACGACGTGTGAACACAATGATTTCCGTTTTATCTTCAACTTTCGTTGTATAAAATATCACCTAAGTTCTTACATGCTTGACTGTAAGAAAGTCTTTGAAAGCATGCAAACCGACGCCCAGCAGCGACATCCAGCGGGCTTCGATGAAGACACTTTCTTTTGTCGCTGCACGGCAGTATAACTGAGTCTCTCTCTCTTCATGTACAGTACGTACGCTTCAGTAGTGCTATTTCCTCAGCGTAGTTTTATTTGTTTGACGAAGCCGAAATGCGAAATGGCGAATGATTGTCACTGCACTGGAATTATATTGAAGCAAACTTACCTCTTTGTCGAACTACGAGTTCAAAAATTAATGGAAACAATATCTTCGGCAAACAATTTACTTATTCGTCTACATTGATGTCACCTTCAGTAATAGACCTCAACTACCAACGCTTTTACAAATCTCCGGGGCACTTTTGAAATTAAGTCTTTAGGATACTTTTTAGTTCTCTCCGTTAAGCGTTTTTAATCTCATCTATGTTCGGGAAACAGCTGATCTTTGAGCTTCTCTTCACTAACAGATAAAATTCTCACAGGGTCATAGCTAACGAATATAGAGGCTGAGGCATGATGGCAGTATTGTTTTTGTCCACAAATTTTCGAACAGCAAACGGTGTGAGCAGGTGGATTATGGTAGTGCCACAGCCTGAATTGTTTCGCCACAAATCTTGGCTTTCGTTTCTTCACGCAAACGACGTTTAGCTTGTAAGTGGTACGTCTTATTGATATTTCGACCTTTCGGCAGGACCTCATGATGCACTATGTCGTCAGCGTCGAAGAACGTAGTTATATCATTATATTTTATGGTACTTGTAGTGACTTTCTCGGTATTGGTGATCCAGAATCGTTCCACTGGGACAATTGAGATTTATTTTACCTTCATGCCTGTAAACGTATGTTTCATCACCTACTATGCGTCGTTCAGCAGTGCTGCATCATTGTTGACCTTATCTAGTGGGTCCTGTGCTACTTGAAGTAGCCGCTGATTTTATGCGAGATTCAACAATTTTTTGAGAAATGTTGGTATCACACGTATCATATCTGATTAATTTTCCTGACATGAGCCTGCTAATATGATAACATCATTATGAACTTCTCTGATTGTGATTCTCTCAATCATTCAAACGCAATGGCGGAGCGAGTTATGAGGACAAAGCATCTGGGAGATGAGCCTGTGCAGAAATGTGGCAGCAACCGATTAGTGCATCTAAATTCGTTTTTTCTAGCATTTTCTATGGTGAGCAATATTTTGTTCATTAACGAGAATCAATTTCAAATATTTTTCCGACCATTTTTATTTTTCTGTCAGTAAAAATATTCGTACAAATATAATGTAAAACTGATTATAGAATTAATTCGTGCTGCGTTTCAAAAGTATACGTACGCTTTTATTCATTAAATTTGCAAGACCATGAAGATGGCCTGCAACAAGCGTCGAATTCCCACGAAACGTTCCACCCGTTTGGACATGCAAATGATTAGTATTCGCGCGCGACCGCAAAGAGAACAAAGAGGTGTGAGATACCTACAGCAGTGCTCTTTTACTGTTGATTTAGAGAAAAAACAAGTGAGACACCAATATTAAATAATATGTTTGTCCTAGAACAATTGCTCGTTTCAATTAAAGCGGTGCATTTCAGGCTACACTTTTTTTATTTCTTCAAAGATCACCGAACTCCGCAAACCACATAATCCACATCCGGAAAATGGGAGTTGGCCGTATTTAGTCTTCAAATGTTCCATGGAAACAGAGAACTTAATAACGGACCGTTAGAGCATTTAGCACATAAAACACATATATTTGTTTAAAATAATAACACAGCTATGTTATTATAATTGTAATTTCGTAAATTCCTGTCCATCTTTATCAGTGTTTCCTAGGATAGCAACCTATACCCAGTCCCAATCAAAGCTTTGTCTCATTGGATTTGTGAAACTATCCACGTCGTAATCATTAGACTGACGTACTAAATTTCTCCGCAATAGCAATTTAAAATTTAAGTTTTTACTCATTGAACAGGCAACAATATCACGAGATTTACTAAATCCCTTCAGGCTAAAAACCGGTAAGTAACCAGTGCAATTAATATATCGCGAACTAAGTTTTTTGAAACATCGTTTATGAATCTGTTGCGTAGCTTCTTGGTATGCAGTATTCCACCGTTGAATTATCATTCGAAGTACAGTATTATTTCACGTCTCATTCAGAAAAGTTAACAGTTTTGTTCAGATTAGCAAAGACGTGCGCGTTTGCATTTTCGCGTACGTTTAAGTCACAGTAATTACAGTAAAAAGTACACTAGTACCTATCCCAACATTTGGTACGAAGTACGTTTTCTTCAAATAAAGGCATTTCATTTCTTAATCGAAAAGTAATAATGTATCTTCTTTCTCGTGATGCATTTACGTACGGGTAAGCTACACGTTTGAGGCTAAATTACGAGAGCTGTTATATGCCCAGATATCGACAACTGTTTTTTAAATAAAAAATGAACTATGCAGTGGTCTTGTCCATAGAGGACTAACAAACGTACTGTTCTTTAGTAGTTATTCTTTTTTCGTACTCAGCCGATAAACAGTGAGCACCTTCAAGGTTTCAGATTTTGCACTACGCGAGACGATAATCGCGTATTTTTTAACTTACAATATAGTACATTGCACTCTGCGGTGCCAAAAGTGATGGAATAGCGATATGCATGTACACAGAATGAATTAGTACTTCTTACACAAGGTAAGAAAGTGCAATGCATTGGCAGAGCTGTTATTTGTACTCAGGTTATTCACGTAAGAAGCTTTCCGACATAATTATGAGCCCACGACGGGAATTAACAGTCTTTAAACGGGGAATGGTAGTTGGAGTTGACGCATGGCACATTCTATGTTGGAAATCGTGAAGGAATTCAATATTCCGCTATTCGCAATGTCAGGAGTGTGTCGAGAACGCCACATTTCAGCCATCACCTCTCAACATGGACAACGCAGTGGCCGACGGCCTTAGCTCAACCACGAGAGCAGCGGCGTTTCCATAGAGTTTTCACTGCTAACATATGAGCAACACCTCGTGAAATAGCCCCAGAAAACAATGCAGGATGTACGATGCACATATCCCTCAGAACAGTACAGCGAAATTTTGAGTTAATGCGCTATGGTAGCAGATGACCGACCCGGGCGCCTTTGCTAACAGACCGAAATAGCTTTCAGTTCGTCTTCTGGGTTTTCTTGAGCCAAGCATCTTTCTTGGATACATGTCAATCATAGAACTTCTAAGGAGGTAAACACATATTTAGATCTCCCAGTCACAACCCAGTTTTTCACCGACCATTAAAATCAGACTTCCATTGATTCAGTATGTACTCCTGAATCGGCCATCTTATCTTCTGCAACCCCTAATTAGGGATGACTTAAGTTCGATATTTGTTCCCCATGTGTTGTAAGACAGTATGATCCTCAAGTCAGATATGACAATGGTATTTCGATGTCTAAATTGTCTATATTATTGTTCCAGAAGAGTACAAAATATAGGTGTCTCACATATGGTGCTATATAAATTCACTTGATACCTAAAATTCGATGATTCACCCAAAAATTAAATGCCAGAAAGTTAGTTCCATAACTAGATTCATTGTAATATTCATCGAAATACGTAAACACATTGGCATTTCGATTCTAAGTCCTTCTTGAGGCTATGTCAGTGGTGGTACGAAGACTGAACGTTCGTCACCTGATGTTTTTAGAAGTTCTGTAGTAATGCTCCGCCTCATGTATGTAAGGAACGGATGTAAGATATTTCCAACTAATTTTTAAGGTCACTGAACTACCTACTTGCCTGTCATCAACCAACATACACACACAGATCGTCTTGAACTGGAGACTTTTCAAGATTTTTGAAAGGATTAAAATTAGGAAAACAAATAATCTTGACAAATCTTTATTAATTTTCACCTTTTCATTATACACAGGAGCATTCTTTATATTTGCTTGGTCTTTTAGTAACATACAGCTTAACTGAACCTTACAATTTAAATATACATGTGAAACGTCTGATTCCTTTTCCAGGTTTCATAAATACAGAAAAGGTTGGTTTTCAAATTCCAAAACGTACCCAGTTTTTTCCTGTATACTACCTTCACATCCCCTCACATTTACTTTGTTCCATCTTGCAATTCTTCAATTGAAGATCATTTGGGGATTTTAAGTTTGTTTTTTATTTTCCTTTACTCTTACAATAAACCATTACACATCTTACTTGGTGTAACACAGCAACGCTACCCCATATTCTATCGAAACTTGCTAGGTCCACAATGTCGAGCCATCACATCCATATAAAATACAACTATCCTTTTTAAGCAGGTTCACATGGAACAAAGGTTTACAAACACATGTTTTGTATATCCACTAATGTAGTAAAAATACTTGGGGCCATAGTTTTCTGTGAGTCCTCTATTTTATGGCCACATTCAACTCATGTTTACAGTAAATTCTTATGTTTTCTATGTTACTACATGTTCGCATTTTATACACTAAGATAGTCCTCCATATGATCAAGCAGACCACCCATTCTGTAGTTATAAATCCTAGCTTCCAGTCTGCTAATAAAATGTTCTTTAGACAAGATGCATGTCAGAGCACTTTATAAAATCAGTAAGATGATTACCAATATGTTTCTTCATTCCTGGGTTTGTCATTTGACGTATAACTTTGTGAGAAACATATATTTTAGATTAGCAACTCTTTCACATTGCACTACCTATTGCAGCAGTTTTATTGTTTATCACAACCACATCAGTGTTTCTTTACTAGTCTTCATACACACAGAAGCTACGGTTTGATGTTAAGTACTAATACTTCTCCACGTTGTTAAAAATCCAAGCAAAATATTGCGCTATATCCCGTTCCATAAGGTATTAGTCGTCTGCTCTATTTCAGCAGTATCCCAGCCAGCTCATGCATTAGTACAGCAATTTTAATACTAGGGAGTTTCCCTTTGTATGCCAAAGCCTCAACATTTTTCTGATTTCTTCACATGATTTTTAGTGTTTCCTCGCCAATATCTTTCAGCAGTCCTCTTGCTGATGATATATCATTCTCCTGTAGGAGAAATGGTGGTTTTTCCTTGACGAAATGTCTTACACAAACAAACTAGGATAATTCACCATGCAGGTAACTATTAAATGTACCACATAATCCTTCTTTAACATTAGATACTGTCCCTTATGAATGTGTTCTCATCAGTCCTGTAGTATGCATCTGCCCCTGTTGCAGCAGCTTGATACAATTGTACCCCACATCTCTGCAATATGAGAAATACGACATGAGCAAGTTTAATCACATCAAGAACACTCGACTTATCTCTGACCTTACCGACTAAGAAAGCATTCATACACAGCTAAGTTCCATGTCCCTGACATCATAGACATGTGGGAACTCTCGAGTCCTCTCCACCTCCCTCCTTCTGCTCATCAAGAAATTCCTTTCGCTTACTCATTTAAGACTTTAGATGCCTTACTAAGAGAAAAGTACAGTCTTCGCTCCAAACATAAGTTGCACAGGCAGACAACTAAAAGACTACCGAATGATCGACATAGACAATCTGTCGAATTAGACTGCAGGCTTCAGTTGTTCAGTTGTTAATATTTCATCCTGTTTCAGTCCCTGACGTATCACTAATTCGTTCCCTTGCTTTGCATTGCGTTCTGCAGTACCAGATGTCCCACAAACATTTTCTTTTTCCACTTTCCACTGAAGGTTTTGCTTTGAGAATGAGATTTTCACTCTGCAGCGGAGTGTGTGCTGATATGAAACTTCCTGGCCGATTAAAACTGTGTGCCGGACAGAGACTCGAACTCGGGACATTTTCCTTTCGCGGGCAAGTGCTCTACTGGCGGAAATAAAGCTGTGAGGACGGGGCGTGAGTCGTGCTTGGGTAGCTCAGTTAGTAGAGCACTTGCCCGCAAAAGGCAAGGTCCGGAGTTCGAGTCTCGGTCCGGTACACTGTTTGCTTTGACATTATATCGTCCAGGCACATACTAAACTCCCAGTGTGAGAGCTAACAATCGTATGTGTCAGAAAATTTAAGTTTCCTTCTATTGCGACAACCTTAGCCGTTGTCGGTCTAGGTTCCTTGTAGAATTGTGTAGAACTGTATATACTAACCATACAATAATTCTCTTTTTAGAATTTTTAATATCGTATGTGATTCTAGGCCAACCCAACACAACGATCATCATAGACATGTACTTAGAAAGATGTACTGTATAAAAAGGAAATGAGTATCAGACACAGTAGTTTTTACAAAAAGAAGATAATACCGGATGTTTGTATTAGTTTTTCCCCTCAACTGAAATGTAAAACACTGAAATACAATTGAAGATGACAAGGAACCAACTTCTTGAAATATAGAGAATCTGGTGTTAT
Organism: Schistocerca cancellata; assembly: GCF_023864275.1. Classification (NCBI taxonomy): domain Eukaryota; kingdom Metazoa; phylum Arthropoda; class Insecta; order Orthoptera; family Acrididae; genus Schistocerca; species Schistocerca cancellata. Next base: position 239,042,669 of record NC_064628.1, on the reverse strand, counting down.
TTCAAAGAGAAAGAACACGTGGAATAAGAAATAAATAAATCTCATTGTTGTACGTGCACAGGACATCACAAGCAACATGCCATTAAATGGATGCCGAGCATAAATGTGCATAAATAAAAAGAGGTTATTCATTTTCTAATTAGAGTTTTTTAGAGTGTTGCAGTTATTCTTCATTAAGACTACACAGATAAATTGTTGTAAGGAATTAAGGAACTTGAAATCTGGATCATAAGTAGTAGTTCCTTAAAGTCTTCTTGAAGAACTCAGGAGCCATTGTAAACCTACGTCGCCTCTTTCACTGCTACTATTCAAAATCCAGATGTTGCACCCGTCACTAATGTTGTATGCATTTGGATTGATGTTCTGAAAGAAAACTGGATTTTTAAAGCAAACAAAAAATGAGACAGCAATATGATAACACTCTCGTTGTGTGTGTTTATAATTCACCGCTATTTCTTTTGCCACTAGCTGTTATCAGATGAGGTAAAAATCGAACAATGTAACGAGACACTGACAGAACAAGAAGAAATATGCAGCCAAAAAAAATGAAAGATAAGACAGTAAGAATACGAAAAGCAAATTTAGCATCCCGATTAATAAAAGAGTTTAATTTCACCTTTATATTAGTATGGATCAGTGATAAATGTTGTGTTAGGTCGCTATCAGAACTATTTGTTGAAAAACCAAATCTTTATTCAAAAACTATAATTATATAGTTTTGATGCTGTGCTATTTGCACCGACCTGTACGTTGATGAAACGTGCTTCATTTTTTGAAAATGACGTAATGGCTGCAAGTTTAAAATCAAAATTAAGAGTTACAACTAAGTCCAGTTTTGAACAAATGATTTCATTTCAAAACACTTATTGACGATGATAAATAACTCCTTAGAAACGCAAAATGTCAGTGGTGCACGACTTAAGCCAGACCCACTATTTATATCAGAAACTAGTATTGAAATCGAGAAGAGAAAACGAAGAAATCAAGAAAAAAAAGAAACGACACAGAATGAGAAAGATATGGACCTGAACACAACAGCAAAGAAAAAAAAAAAGAGAATTAAACGAAAATTTTTCATTTAAAAATACAAGCATGCAGCAAACATTGCAGATCTCACTGGAAGAAAATAATTGCTATATTTAGTACTTCCCTTGATGCTTCATGAAGGAAGCACAGGGCAATATTTACGCTAATTCTGGAGGTAAGTCACACTGTCTGAGGATAGAAAAGAAAATTAAGTGGTACTCAAAATCAGAAGGCAAAATATTGGCAGCGAAAAGAGTAAAGTAGCTGTGAGTGTGAAATATTACAACAGAAAACTTAAACACAAGGCAAATACATGAGTGTGGTTCTTTATGAAATAGCGATCCGCTCCGGCCTCAAGCGGACAGCGATAAGTATCTACGGCCACATGAGTTGTCTGGTGTATGAATGGTAAGTCGTATATATAAACTTCGATTACTCAGTCTGCTTATTAGAAAAAACCGTGTCAGACTCCACACAGAAGTTCCTGAGATCTGCCTACACGCATAGACAGAAAAACGCGACAGAGGACTTTAGCACATCACGATTTAGCAAATTTGCACGACACCTTTATGAATTATTTACGGAAAAACCATCCTCTTTAGTCGTCTGTTAGTGACAACCGTATCAAATGACGTACTGTATTCCTGAGATTAACATACAGGCAGAAAACACGGCGGAGGTATTTAATTTATAACACGTACAGATAAGAAACACGGTGCAGTGCAGTAGATGAACAGAATTATCACAGTGCAGTAGAAGAACAGAATTATCACTAACGGCAGTGAGAGCTGCTAACTGATGCTAGGGTTTTCCCTACAGTAGGCTGGTCTAGAGTTAATTGCGCTGGCAGCTTCTGCCTGACTACATGCGTGTGATCCAAGGCGACATATGAAGTGAAACGCCTTTCGAAAGTCTCCACCCACCCAGGATGCCTTAATGGAATTCATTATGGCACCAAGGCCGCAAAAAAGACAAGCCCTGCTGCCAGATTGCTCGCTGTTCAGACGTTGAAAGTAGACAAGATGTGACAACATAGTGAGGAGACGCTCATAGAAAATTGGCTATGAGTCAGTGCTATAAAACTAAGCAAAATAAGAGATTAAAACGTAAAGCACATGATAATGTCAATGTAAGAGAATTACATTTGCTTACGAAGAAACAACCGTTGTGGTTGTGAAACTTTACATAGTGTTTTGAGTAATTTGGTTTTACTCGATTGATCGATAGAAGTACAGTAGAGCGTCAATTATGCGACATGTGTGTTTGAAAAACAGGTTTATTCGGATAATCGAACATGGACTTCTATTTACAAATTTACTCATAAAAACTACATAAATTTACGATAACATGCAACTCATTTATTATTACAAAGCCAAGTACAGTAGGGATGTATGCAGTATAACCTACCAAAAAAACAAAAGTGTGTCATAGAGATGAAGGTTGCATGCACACAAAAACGCTTACAATTTACTCTTAAAAAGTCCTCATTTTGGTTTGTCAAAGCAAGTGTACCTGCTTCTGAGCAGCCAAGTCACACAATTTGTTGAGAACTGATATGTGATACTGGTCGCGTTCATCTTGAGTTTCAAACCATCGCACGGCATTATCTACACATTTAAACGCTTATGAAGCAGCCGTATATTTTCATCGTCATATTTTGGACAGGGAGCGAAAGACTATTTACAATTTGTACAGAAACCAGATGGCAGTTATAAGAGGCGAGGGACATGAAAGGGAAGCAGTGGTTGGGAAGGGAGTAAGACGGGGTTGTAGCCTCTTCCCGATGTTATTCAATCTCTATATTGAGCAAGCGGTAAAGGAAACAAAAGAAAAATTTGGAGTAGGTATTAAAATCCATGGAGAAGAAATAAAATCTTTGAGGTTCGCCGATGACATTGTAATTCTGTCAGAGACAGCAAAGGACTTGGAAGAGCAGTTGAACGGAATGGATGGTGTCTTGAAGGGAGGATATAAGATGAACATCAACAAAAGCAAAACGAGGATAATGGAATGTAGTCGAATTAAGTCGGGTGATGCTGAGGGTATTAGATTAGGAAATGAGACACTTACAGTAGTAAAAGAGTTTTGCTATTTAGGGAGCAAAATAACTGATGATGGTCGAAGTAGAGAGGATATAAAATGTAGACTAGCAATGGCAAGGAAAGCGTTTCTGAAGAAGAGAAATTTGTTAACATCGAGTACAGATTTAAGTGTCAGGAAGTCATTCCTGAAAGTATTTGTATGGAGTGTAGCCATGTATGGAAGTGAAACATGGACGGTAAATAGTTTGGACAAGAAGAGAATAGAAGCTTTTGAAATGTGGTGCTACAGAAGAATGCTGAAGATTAGATGGGTAGATCACATAACTAATGAGGAAGTATTGAATAGGATTGGGGAGAAGAGAAGTTTGTGGCACAACTTGACCAGAAGAAGCGATCGGTTGGTAGGACATGTTCTGAGGCGTCAAAGGATCACCAATTTAGTATTGGAGGGCAGCGTGGAGGGTAAAAATCATAGGGGGAGACCAAGACATGAATACACTAAGCAGATTCAGAAGGATGTAGGTTGCAGTAGGTACTGGGAGATGAAGAAGCTTGCACAGGATAGAGTAGCATGGAGAGCTGCATCAAACCAGTCTCAGGACTGAAGACCACAACAACAACAACATTCTGGACTACTAGAAGCTAGCGGTGTCAGCTTTATCGGTGTCGAGGTTTACTTTCGCTATCCTGGATGTTTTAGTACCCCGGATCTGCATTGTCGATACTCAAACATAAACGAACTACTTCTTCAGCAAATTCGCCACAGTTGAGTTTTCTAGTGTACTGAGCATTGGCCACGTATTATTGCGTTCGTCGTTTTGAATTAGACTTTGAGAATCTTACTGAAAATTTTTATTTCAGGATTTCTTAAAACTCTGATCTCATGGTGCTCCGATTACGACGCATCATTCAAATCAATATTTTTATGACTTCTTAACAGAGTTTCTTCTCCCTCCTCTTCCCTTTAAAGCAACATCTTACAGAACAATTATTTCCTGTAATAATGTTCCAAAGTCTCAATAACGAGTTGATACATCGGCTATAATACGGAAGTTACGTTGGGTAAAACATTTTTATGAAGTCAACCTTCTCGTTTAAGAGGTCACATGACGCACGAATTGTTGGCTTGTCAAGGAATGGTGACCTTATACAGAGGGCACAAAAACTTTCATAAACCATTCAGTAGAAATCGTAATATCCATCGAAGCTCTCTTTTGCGATATGTAAACAACAGGCATCGCAGACATATTAAGGTGTTTGAAACAAGCGGTTTCTTGCTTTTACCAGAGTCGAGTATCAGAAGTAGAATCAAAAGGAGTAATACGATTCTCGCTTATTTTAGGCCCAGGTGCTGCTCACACACTACGTTAAGCAAGAGCTTTGCTTGGCAAAGCTTTCCAATTGATTCCAGCGTTAAAAACGTTTTCTAGAGCATAATCATCTTCCCTCAATAGACCATAAGTTCCTCAGTTTGATTTTGAATGAATCACCTGCCAAAGAATCATGAAATAATCTTTTTCGTTGTCGTGTCTTGACTTACAGAGTTTTAACCAGTCTGTGCTCTCAGTGCAATTCAACGGCCCTCCAAGGTTTTTTCAGTAAACTGAACTGCCGTTTTACTTAGAATGGGACCAGAGATAGTGGCTCCTTGTGATATTTTTTGTGTAAACCACTTATAAACAGTATAATTTAGATCTGCGTTCGTGGCGAGCGTCTTATTTTTAACACTTGTCGATCCATAGCTGAACTGATATCTGTGATGCTAGTCTTTTGTTCTCTGTATATTATCCGTTAGGTAAGTTGGTTGCAGTCATCGTCCACTAATATACACACACAAAAAATTTTTTTGCATCACCTCGGTTCCGAAAGTTCCGGAACGTGTACAGAATAGAGGTAAACATAAACATTGCTCATGAAAACCACACTTTGCATGTTGTACCGCCATACAGCGAGACCTTCAGAGGTGGTGGTCCAGACTGTTGTACACACTGGTACCTCTAATACCCGGTAGCACGTCCTCTTGCACTGATGCATGCCTGAATTCGTCGTAGAATACTATCCTCAAGATCATCAAGGCACTGTTGGTCCACATTGTCCCACTACTCCATGGCGATTCGGGGTAGAACCCCAGAGTGGTTGTTGGGACACGTCGTCCATTAACCGCCCTTTTCAATCTATCACAGACATGTTCAATAGGGTTCATGTCTGGAGAACATGCTGCCCACCCCAGTCGAGCGATGTCGTTATCCTGAAGGAAGTCATTCAAAAGATGTGCACGATGGGGGCGTTAACTGTCGCCCATGAAGACGAATGCCTCGCCAATAAACTGCCTATATGGTTGCACTGTAGATCGGAGGATTGCATTCACGTATCGTACAGCCGTTACGGCGCCTTCCATGACCATCAGCGGCGTACGTCGGCCCCATATAATGCCACTCCAGAACAGAAGGGAACATCCACTTTGTTGCACTCGCTGGACGGTGCGTCCAAGGCGTTCACCTTGACCGGGTTGCCTCCAAACACGTCTCCGACGATTGTCTGGTTGAAGGCATATGCGACACTCATCGGTGAAGAGAACGTGGTGCCAGTCCTGAGCGGTCCATTCGGCATGTTGTAGGACCCATCTGAACCGTGCTGTAGGGTGTCTTGGTTGCAAAGATGAACCTCGCCATGGACGTCGGGAGTGAATTTGCGCATCATGGAGCCTGCTGCGCACAGTTTGAGTCGTAACACGACTTCCTGTGGCTGCACGAAAAGCATTATTCAACATGGTGGCGTTGCTCTCGGGTTTCGTCCGATCCAAAATCCGTAGGTAGCGGTCATCCACTGCAGTAGTAGCGCTTGGGCGGCCTGAGCAAGGAATTTCATCGATAGTTCCTGTCTCCCTGTATCTCCTCCGTGTCCGAACAACAGCGCTTTGGTTCCCTTCGAGACGCCTGGACACGTCCCTTGTTGCGAGCCCTTCCTGCACTAAGTAACAATGCGGACGCGATCGAACCGCGGTATTGACCGTCTAGGCATGATTGAACTAGAGACTACACGAGCCGTGTACCTCCTCCCTGGTGGAATGACTGGAACAAGTCTGCTGTCGCATCCCCTCCGTCTAATAGGCACTGCTCATGCATGGTTGTTTACATCTTTAGGCGAATTTTGTGACATCTCTGAACAGTCAAAGGGACTGTGTCTGTGATACATTATCCGCAGTCAACGTCTATCTCTAGGAGTTCTGGGAACCGGGGTGATATAAAACTTTTTTGATGAGTGTATTTTTAACATCATATTTATGTATCATAGGAAGGACAATACATTAACATTTAGGCCTTTTTTATCGTCAATTTACTTAACGCGACCAAGATGACACAAGAAATCGTAACAGAGCGTTACTATTGTTGGCGACGTGGCACTGGTGCGAGCGAGTGAGTAACTACTTCGGTTAAGCGGTCGTTCGGTTGACCGACTTTCAGATAATCGACGCTCTGTTGTGTCGAAACAATAAGTGGAATGGGTAGTTTTGCTTATGGCTAATATTCCTAATGTTTAGACCTGGAACTCTGTTTGGTACTTTGGCAGTAACAATAAGCTGGCGGTCTACATTTGTGGAAAGTTTCTTGTAAACATTGACGAGCGAAGGACAGTATAATTTTTCCTCTGTTGACAAACCAGCTGCGCTTAATACAGGTCGGTCCAGTACTTTGGCCGTCACATGTCCCGAGTATTTTACTGGAAAGCTTCAATTCAAATATTGACCTGAGTAACATAACTGTACTCGCGAAAACATATGCTTACAGACTCATTTGCGAGAACTTCGTTTACTTCAGCTCACAAAACTACTACTTGCATGTACAAACAGTTTCAGGCTCCACACACACTCTCTCTAGTGCATTACCGGGACAAGTTGTGAGTACGGCACGGAACTGTGAAGAATAATTCGCATTCAATAAACCAACGATACAATCACTGTAAGAGATTGTGGGTTATGAGCAGTCAACAACGATCTGTCTAATACAATTTAGTATATATGCCAGCTACGATTCAGACTAAGGTTTACACTCTCTACAAACACATTAACTGCACACAGAGACATGAGCGAACACATGACTTCAGGCCGTACACTTTTAAAGCTATTATAATTATGGAGAAGTGCTGTGATCTACAATTTAACATCGTTGATTAATAATGGAATTTCTCTTTAAGACTCAAGAAATTATCTCACGTAATGTCGTTGTTTTGTAGAAGTGCTGTAAGTCTTGATTCAGATTTGTAATAGCGATATGTTTTAACACTTTACAAATATCCAAAATTTGCCCGTGCTACACTTTATTACCACAGACAATATTGGAACGTCATGACAATAATTAGGTTTCATTGATCAGAATCAGCCTTTTAGTTACTGTTTTTGACATTATGGAGAACGTGACTGAATATAATATATGCATTATGACGCATATTGTGAATTAAGAACATCTGTACCTACGTTATTCGGTGTTTTATGATTGAACATAATTTGCATTTAATGTGTTTAAAGAGTTCTAATCGTTTATGAATCCTATATATGTGTGATGAAGATTTGCACAAACGAAATTGTAGCCAACAAAAGATTTTTTGGACTGCTAATTATATATATATATATATATATATATATATATATATATATATATATAAAAGAAGCGATAACACTCTCTCCTGACTATACTAATATATTAAAAGAATTTTGAGATCTCGAAGTACAAAACATTGAGTAATCTATTGACATACTTTTCTTTATTTTTAGCGAAGGAACCACTATCAGTCCATATCCATCTCTGCTAAAATCACTTATCCATGTAACAATTCTAAATGTTTGACAGGAACAAGAGAAAAATGGCAGATAACGACTGGAAAATCTTAGGCGTCTTACTCGGTTTCTTTTCGAAACATTTCATAGCTGTCTGAAACAATACTTTGACTGAAACACCTCTGTACACATTACAGTATTACTGTGTGATGTATAAAGACGAACGAATGATGATGTGTTTACATGCATACCTACTCTACTTTCTGGAGTCAAGGAGTGGACATTAAAACTGGTTACTTTAAAGCAACTTGACACAGAAGAATGCTGTCTCATAGTTGACACTAGCTAATAATATGTAGACATGAGCCCAAACTACCATCAAAAGTAGAAAGTATATAATTTATGTTCGTAAATTTTTTATCACAATAACAAATAAAATTTCCTCTAACATATTTTGGCAAAAGATGTATAAGATCGTCAAAAGTAGGTGCAATTGGCCGTATTAGCGTCTTAGGCTAGGCTCACCTAGACAAACTTGTTTTCTGGAGAGGGATGAATAGTATCTGTTGTGACCGAAAACGTCCAGGAGACTGGGTAGAGAACATAAATGCAAGTAAAATAAGCAGAAGAGGAAAAAGAAGTCTATGAATTAAGTTAAATACACACTCAGCCATTAGTTTGAACAACATTGTGATAGAATTTTTAGGAACTTGTGAACGAAATCATTGTTCGATGTTTGTGAGGGGTGATGCGAAAGATATCCATGACTCCTTGGAAAGAAAAATATAAATATTTTAATACACACGCAATGTACGTACGCTGTAGCCCCGCAGCATCAAGAGAAATGATCTCAAATAATAATCGGATATTGTGTTTCTGAGGACGTATACGGCAACAAATTTTACTGGTATTTCAGTTCGTTAATTCCACAAGAAAAACGTGCAATCTAGCCATCAGCGAAATTGCTTCATCCTAAGGGAGCAATATTTCTTTCATGCTAAAAGATACGGTAAGGGAACAATGAAAGACGAATTTTTGGGTAGGGAGAAACTTCCACTACTTTAGAAAACTCTGGCATTTGAGGGCTCCTGATAATCTTATTTAAATTTTCGAAAAAAAGCAGATGAGAGCATTCTTTCTACGAAACACACAGGTTTGGGGCTACCCACCCCTTTATCAATCCCATCAATATACACACTGCGACAGAAAGGCGAAAGCCAAATTCGCACTCTAATTTGCTACCACGCCAACTATCACCAGTTCGATATTCTACACCCAGACTGAGGTCAACTTAAATCTTGAAGGCATGATTTACATCGATAAGCCAAACCTTAAGACCACCTATCTAACAGCCGGTATGTCCACCATTGGCAGGCCGTGATCCGTCGTGACATGGAAGCAATGAGGCCTTGGTATGTCACCGGAGGGAGCTGGTACATCTGTGCACGCGTCACCTAATAATACCCGTAAATTCCGGGCAGGGGCTGATGAGCCACGTTCAATCAAATCCCAGATCTATTGGGTTCTCATCTGGCGAGACGTGTGTGGGGGGGGGGGGGGGGATGGTGAGGCAATACTTCAACTGCAAGACGAAACTATCTTCCTCGAACCACTTCGTCATACGTCTGGCTTGTGATATGGCGCATTATCTTGTTGGAAAATACCACTGCTCTTGGCAAAAATGATGATTATGAAGAGGTGTAAGTAGTTTGCAGCTGGAGTAAGGTCCTCTGTCGCCACCATGGTGCCTTGCACGATCTTTACTCGACCCATGGATGCCAAAGTGAAGGTTCCCCAGAGCGTAAGAGTCACCGCCAGCTTCTCTTGGTTCCTCAGTACAGGTCTCAAGGAGCTGTTTCCTTGCAACAAGACGGATTCGCGCCCTCTAGTGGCCATGAAGAGGAGGTATTGGGATTCATCAAGCCATGCAAAGCTCTGTTACGGCGCCAACGTACACTGCCGATGGTCACGTTCCCATCTCTATCGTAGTTGTCGATGTCGTGGTGTTAGCATTGGCACATGCATGGGTCGTCAGCTACGGAAGACCATGTTGGGAGTGTTCGGTGCACTGTGTGTTCAGACACATTTATACTCTGCCCAGCATGAGAGTCTGATGTAGTGTTTTACCTATATGTCTAGCCTACGACGTCCGACATGTGTAATGATGGGCGGTCTCCCAACCCCACGATGTTTGGACGTGGCTTCACCTTGGTTTCATCACGTGTTGAAGACTCTCACCACAGCACTCCTTGAACACCCGACAAATAGTGGACTTTCCAAGATGTCGTTCCGAGCCTCTGGTCCATCACAATCTGCCCTCAGCCAAACTCAGATAGATCCCACCACTTCCCCTATCCTACACATGGACCGTACGCTCTCTGATACTGCATGCACGTTGCTTGTGTCTCACTAACAGTCATTCCTTGCCAGGTGACGCTGCTGTAGCCTGGACGGGTTTATATCGGTATTAGGTCGCAGGTCTTAATGTTCTGGCTGATCAGTTTAATATCAATTGCAGCTACTTCGGGTTGTGTCCTCTAGATATTTTACCATATACACTGGATCAATATTTTGTTTAAATGCCGTTTCTTTCTAGAAAGCAAATATCGGTTAAACTTCGTTCCGATATATTTATCTCCTGTAAGCCATTGTCAGTGACCCTTATTACCACTTGGTCATACTCCGTTGGAATGGATCGCCAAATTTGCACGCAAATTTTCCTGCACGAGTTATTTATACAATTAATAAATTAATATGTGCATAATTTTTCATTTTTACGCCAAAAGTTATAACATTTGAACACTCATGGTGAGATCATAAAAGTAATCTACCAAACGTTAGACCACATTATCAGGCAATGTAAGACTACCCTTCATATTCCAAATAAGATCCTCTTACATTTGACAAAACAATAAACCCAGTGTCTACTGGAACTGTAGCAAAATAAACTATAAAAATCCGTTCGAATCGATCTGACATTATAGTAATCGCTAACATTAAGCAAGTAAGCTTGTTCACGGACTTCACTTTACCGAACACCCATATTTTGTAGATCAACGACAATGAGAACATTGCCAAATACAGTGATCTGGTGAACGTAAAAGCCAAATGGAAATGTAAGTCTGTACACATTGTTGCTGCGGTAGTAGTGGGTAGCAGTTCAACCTCAAAACTGATTCTGAAAATCCTGGAAGAATTAAAAGTGGAATCCTTCACTCTGTGGGAAACTGAAGAAAGCTCTTGAACTGAACACCAGCAGAACTCTTTGAAGAGTGCTTGCAGAACTTCGTGACAATTTGTTGGTTAAACCTGTAGCATTACGAAAATTCCTAGGAGATAAATGCTGTGTGCCGGTCACAAGCTTGAACTCAGGTCATTTGCATTTCACGGGCAAGAGCTCTACCAACTGAAATATCCGAGGATGACCCATGATTCGTCCCCTAGCTTTACTTCCGCCATTACAAACATCACAGAAGTTCTCCTGCGAAACCTGAGGAATTAGCACTTCCGGAATAAAGCTTAATGCGGAGACATGGGTTATTAACAGCCTGGGGTATGATTCCAGAACGAATTTTTCTCTCTGCATAGGAGTTTGCAAGGATGTGGAACTTTCTGCCAGAATGAAATTGTCTACCAAAGTGTTCGAGTCTCAGTCCGCACACAGTTTTAATCCGCCAGGAAGTAATCATTGTATCAATAATGTGTACAAATGATTTAGCGCGGCGCTGCAGTCATGGACTGTGCGGCTGGTCCCGGCGGAGGTTCGAGTCCTCCCTCGGTCATGGGTGTGTGTGTTTGTCCTTAGGATAATTCAGGTTAAGTAATGTGTAAGCTTAGGGACTGAAGACCTTAGCAGTTAAGTCCCATAAGATTTCACACAGATTTGAACATTTGAACAAATGATTTAACCAATAAATAAAAGTACGATAATAATGCACTTTTTACTCATTTTCTAACGAATATAATGCATTAGTAATTGCAAAAAACGACAGAAAGGTGTCTATTACTCTGCCATGGCAGTGGTTAAGTTAGAGGAAGAAATTCCAATAAGACAGCCGAGTACTCCATGGCAGATTGGGGATCTACTATTCCTGGAAACATCATAATACTCCTCTTGAACTCAATAACACACGTAAACGTAAACATCACTCATGGATTAAGCCTTAGACCTGTTCTGACTGGTCAACTGTTCCCTTTACGGCTGTACGGGGTGCGATTTATAATCGCAGCACTTGTGACGATCATGTCATCAGTTCCTTCTGCCCTTATCTCCAACAGATGATTCCTAGCGATGTAACTCCTCCTTTATTCTAGCAGCTCTTCATCTGGCCTCACGAGGAAGAGCGGACCCCTCAGATAAATCCGAGGAGGTATCGGGGAAAGAAACCATGTCCTTTCGCACTAAAGGTTGTGCGTCAACCATTCGACAACGGAGGCAGTCTGAACTCCTTAATAATATTTAATGTTTTCCCCCGTAAGGCTCCCATACAAGGAAATCTTTTTATCTCCACCGTGTTTGTTCACCTTCCCAATAATTTCAACACAACCACTTACAGGTATATAGTACGTGTCAAATACACCCACCAGAAATAGTGAACCCAAAATTCTGAAGATGAGTGGGAAGTATTACCAGCAATATTTGCTGAAACTTGTGAACAGGTCTACTGTTGGTGCTCTGTCCTCACTGGTGTGACTGTACACTAGTAGCGCATATGGTATATATAAATCGTATATAGTGTATGTTGTGAATCACGTCGTAGAATTAAGTGTATTATTAATGAGTTGTAACAACAATAACACTGAATCCATACGACGTAACTCAGGGACGTAAATGAAATACACTGCTTGCCTTTTACAGAGCCGGCCATTGTGGCCGAGCGGTTCTAGGTACTTCAGTTTGGAGCCGCGTGATGGCTACGGTCGCAGGTTCGAATCCTGCCTCGGGCATGAATGTGTGTGTTGTACTTAAGTTAGTTAGGTTTAAGTAGTTCTAAGTTCTAGGGGGACTGATGACCTCAGATGTTAGGTGCCATAGTGCTCAGAGCCATTTGCTTCATTTGAGCCTTTTACAGATCTCACACACATTGCTAGTTTACAGTCGTGCAAGAGTGATTCAGCAGGAACTCCATGTATGTTTGCAACATTCACCCAATACTGCTGTTAATATTTCCCTCATATCGTCAGAATTTTGAATTCGCTCTGACCATTATCTCTCGTGGATGGAATTTTCAAACATGTTAGCACATACTATAACCGATAAAGGCTGTATTCAAAATATTCGAAACGTGAAGAAAAGAGGGAATAAATCAAAACACTTTCTATAAACCCTTATGAAAAGAAGAAACCTCCGAATTCTTACTGAAGACTTCAAAAATAGCTATGAATACCATTATTCGTCGCAATAGCTACGCGTTATAGTTAAAATTATTAACGTACTGATGACAAGTTAAACAAAAGAAAGGAGGAGTAGGGAGTTAGTTTTCCGTCGACGTCGAGTTCATTAGAGATGGAGGAGAAGCTCCAGTTTAGGATGGGGCAGAAAATTACCTGTGCCTCTTATAGGAACTCTCTCGGCATTCATATTACACCGTTTAGGGAAATCGCGATGAACCTAAATGTCGCTTTCATTCGTTCCATGAGGCTTCCGTGACACTTTTTGAAGCGCACAGGCCATCTTCAACCTAAATTTTTCCTCATCTGCATTTTTTTTTAATTTGAAGAATAGTGTTGGAGAATAGCAGTGATCGTGTATTTCATTGTGTTAACTGTACCTTGCGGCCTGACGCTTAAGCTATAAATGACTTTGAAACAAACAACTACAAATAGGAAATTAGTACGAAAATAGCATGTAGGTTCAAAAACCAGACTTAACCAGAAAATCCGAGCTAGGTTATGAACCGTCGTTCTGCAGAATGCGGTACATAGTGCCATCTCGCTCGTTTAAGCTATACTGTAAAAATATCCTAGTGGTTCTGAATCAAGGACTGGGGTATATAATGCTAATAAGTTCTTTCCACATGAAACGCCGCTACGTAACCGCTCAAAATGTTGGTTTCGAAAACCGAACGTAAAATTTTCTAAATAAACGAGAAGCATGCTCGTGCTATATAATGTAGTTCGCCAATCAAAGCGCTCGATTAAATCAATGATACGGTCAGCTCAGAGCACCGCAACTGCGATACACTGATAAAATACCATTAATAATAAAAACAAGCAGACCGTGAATAAATTACGAGCTGCTGTTTTACATTATGCTAACTAATGTGAATATATATTAGCTACGAAGCATTTCAACCATAATGTGGCATCCCGTTAATCAGCATGAAAATCTGTTTCCAGAATAATAGGCTGGCGCAAATAAGAATCCAGCAATACTTTGCGATTACTGCATACAATTTGATACCAAAGTTACTTTTCTACGTGGTCAGTGCTCAAATTTGTGCACTTATCGCACTGTTTCACCAGCTTTTCTGTGGCTGCTGCCCACTCAGTTACCGCCAAGTTCTTCAACCACTGATTAACGGCTTCTTTAACAACACTACCGTAACTTTGCCCACTCAAAAATTCTTTCAATTTGGGGAATAAGTTCTAATCACTTGGAGCTGAGTCCAGGCTGTATAGCGGATGCTGAAACATTCCCACTGGAACGCTGCAGCCAGTCCTGAGTCACTCCTGATGCATGTGGACGTGCATTATTGTGGAGGAGGTTGACTCCACTGGTTGGCACTGTGAGGCGCTTGTTTTTTATCGTACGGTGATATGACTAAGCCGTCCAATAGAGGACCGCTGCGTTCATGATCTCATCTCTGGGCATGTCATCGATGAACAGGACACCCTTACGGCCAAAAACACCGTAGCCACAATCTTTCTGACGCTCAAAATCTATTTTGCTTATTTCGGTTTCATCGTGGATTCCAAATGATGCCATTTCATTGACTGGCGCTTTGTTACTGGTAAGAAATGTGATATACAAGACTCATCACCAGCGACAATGTGGTTCAAAAATTCATCACAACCCTTTCATAGCCACTGAGAAATGCTAATGCAGCTGCCATTCGTTTGGATTCCTGTTCGTCTGACAAAACGCGAGGAATCCTCATGACAAACAATTTCTTTTTACTCCAGATATGCACAAACAGTCTCGTTCAACACGATTCTTAAGTTCTCACAAATTTAAACATGGCTGTCTCTCAGCAACCGTATGCATGTTTCGTCACTGGAATCGCACAGCCAACCGGTTGGTTGTGTGATTCCAATGTTGAGTTCCTAAAATGTACAGAAAGAAATTGTGCAGTTCACTAATTGTGAAACGCCCATCTTCTTGGATTTTTGTTTAAATCCTTGGTTTGAATCCGTCAACCATCATGAGGGCCGGCTCTAGCGGTCTTCGTCGTGACCAATCTTTCACCCATCAATAAACACGATACACCGTTTCCGAACTGAAGCTTCGTTCATCACAGTACCATAAACCTCATTTAACATAGTACAAATTCTGATGGGTCGGATTTTTTGCGCGTTTAAAAATGAGGATACCACTGCGTACCTCACATTTGCCGGGATCATCAATTTTGTCGCAGATTTTGAAGTCGTACAGCTAGGCATTAAGCGACCGTATTGGATCTTGCTGCCTATCAAACTGAAGCGGATGAATACCAAGGTCGGTGGTCGGTTGGCGGTGATGATGAGGGGACGCAGTCACGTGTCAAAACAAGAGGTTCTTTACTTTGCGAGCGACCCTAGTACATGTCTGATCCATGACTACCTCCTCTAATCCCCTGAGTAAGTTCGTTTACACCATTTCCGAAATCGTTACATTATTCGTAATCTTTTGCAGTACTTCAGGAGCTTCTAAGAAAGAATATCTCATTTTCAGAAAGAATTCGTTTGTATGCAACAATATAACTACGCCAAAATGAATTTAAAATATTTATGGGATCGATCATGGCTGATTCCTTGGCTAAAATATTCTCAGCTAGCCTGCTGCGTCAGATTCTACATCTACATCTACATCTGGAAGGATGCTCTGCAAATCACATTTAAGTGTCTGACAGAGGGTTCATCGAACCCCTTCACAATTCTCTATTATTCCAATCTCGTATGGCGCGCAGAAATAACGATAGCCTATATCTTTATCTTATTTTATCGTGGTGATCGTTTCTCCCTATGTAGGCTGGTGTCAACAAAATATTTTCGCATTCGGCGGAGAAAGATGGTGATTGGAATTTTGTGAAAAGATTCCGTCGCAACGTAAAGCGCCTTTCTTTTAATGATGACCAGTCCAAATCCTGTATCCTTTCTGTGACACTGTCTCCAATATTTCGCGATAACACAAAATGTGCTGCTCTTCTTTGAAATTTTTCGATGTACTCCATCAGTCCTATTTGGTAAGGATCCCACACCGCGTAGCATTATTCTAAAAGAGGACGGATAAGCGTAGCGTAGGCAGTATCCTTACTAGACCTGTTACATTTTCTAAGTGTCCTGCCAATAAAACGCAGTCTTTGTTAGCCTTCCCCACAATGTGTTCCTTCCAATTTAAGTTGTTCGTAATTGCAATTCCTAAGTATTTAGTTGAATTTACGTCTATAGATTGGACTGATTTATGGTGTAACCGAAGTTTAACGAATTCCCTTTAGCACTCTGGTGGATGACCTCACACTTTTCATTGTTTAGGGTTAACTGACAATTTTCGAGCCATTCAGATATCTTTTCTAAATCGTTTTGCAGTTGTTTTGATATTATTATGACTTTATTAGTCGATAAACGACATCGTTATCTGCAAAACACCTAAGGCAGCTACTCAGATTGTCTCCCAAATCGTTTATGTAGATAAGGAACAGCAAAGGGCCTATAACACTACCTTGGGAAAGGCCAGAAATCACTTCTATTTTAGTCAATGACTTTCCGTCAATTACTACGAACTGTGATCTCTCTGACAGGAAATCACAAATCGAGTCACGTAACTGAGACGATATTCCACAAGCTCGCAATTTCACTACAAGCCGCTTGTGGTACAGTGTCTAAAGCCTTTCGGAAATCCAGAAATATTCGGATAAAGTCCCAAACTTCCGAAGGCTGCCTTCACAGAAAACTTTTGATTTTATCCGAATTCAAAGTGGCAAGTTAAGTGCGAATTTTTTATCCAGTAAATTTAATGTTCAATAGTACAACATTGATGCTTGCAGCTTCCGTGATGTTCATGTAAAGATGAAGCCGTTCGATGCTGACAGCGTTAAAACGTTCTGTTGTCCCTTAAGATTGACATGTAATTTTTCGGCAGTTAATCATTCTACAAAAGTATTTTAAGAGTTTCATATTATAATGTTTTGGTAGATAAGTACTTGAACATAGTTCCATTACAAACATATGTAGGGGTCGACAATAATTTTAAAAAAAATTGTTCAAAAAGCTCTCACCACTATGGGACTTAACTTCAGAGGTCATCAGTCCCCTAAAACTTAGATCTACTTAAACCTAACTAACCTAAGGACAAATGGCTCTGAGCACTATGGGACTCAACTGCTGAGGTCATAAGTCCCCTAGAACTTAGAACTACTTAAACCTAACTAACCTAAGGACATCACACACATCTACGCCCGAGGCAGGATTCGAACCTGCGACCGTAGCGATCGTGCGGTTCCAGACTGTAGCGCCTCGAACCGCTCGGCCACTCCGGCCGGCCGACAAAAATTTAGAAACACCGCAGACAACAGATTACCGTGGCTAATAATGTGTAGGGATACAGCTGGCGTTCAAAACTGTTTTTGCCGTTTCTGAAGAGATATATAAAGGTCGTGTACGGATTTCAAGGAAACCTTAAACCAGAAAGTGATCGTTGCATCGTTCTGTCCAAAGATATGGTGGCTGTGATGGCGGAGGGACATGCGTCGATTCATCTGGACAATGCAGATGTGAGAACTGGGACCGTGTCGTCTCGAAATACGACATCACCATTGGGAACAATCACTGTAACGTCGGAAGGAGCTGATCATCCAAATGGTCACATCATCTTTGTCATCAGTGCGACTTCGCAGAGTTCCACGTGGAGGGCTCAACGATATTGTTGGCCAAATCAGCACAAATCTCGCCAAATTTCGTACTTGGGACGTAAACTCGGCCAGAAGCTGGAAACAGTGAGCAAAAAGGTTCAGCCCACCAGATGACTTCCTTCCATTGCCCCATAGTCGGAGTTTTATGACATCGGTACATTTGCATCACTAATGAGTGATTTTGCAATTTCTTGCTTACGGAGCTCACTTCTTGTTGTTTTGGTGCTGTCACTGATTCTGGAATATTTATTTCATAATTCTTGGTGAAGGAATTTCGGAAGGCTGTGTTTAGTATTCCTGCTTTGACAGCACTGTAGTCGGTAGTATTTCCATTGCTACCACACTGAGAAGACACTGATTGTGTCCTGCAGCTAGCATACTTTACGTAAGACCAGAATCTCTTTGCATTTTATATTAGGTTCCGAAGCAAAGTTTCGTTGTGGGAAATATTTTAAGCATCACGCATTGAATTCCGGGCTAAATTTCGAGATTCTATGAAAGATCGCCAATCTTGGAGATTCTGCGTTGATTTAAACTTGGCATCCTTTTTTCGTTGTGTCTGCAACAATGTTCCGTATTTATTGAAATTGTCCATCTACCATCTATTTGTATGGGTATTCGTCCAACCCAGATCCATTTCCTTTCCGTTACTGTAATATCAAGTTACTTCAGGGATATGGAGACTGATTCAGAGAGCGGCTGAGGTGTTGTTTATACTGAGGATATTCCCGCAAACGGTAGAAGCTACTGCTGGGGTCATGATAAACATGTGAGATGAGGATGGTCGTTACATCTCCACACGGTGGGCAGTTCACCAGTTCTCATGTTGTTACTGACGGCTCCGGAAACCGATTCTGGAGTTCAACAGTTACCACGCTCTCTGGATCTGAGCTGACTTGGAACACATTTTTACTGTGGAATAAAAAACTTCTGGCTTTATTCATAGGCGATTGTTTAAGCTCGGGTTTCTCTGAGACGTGAAATTTATAAAATACTTTCTTTCAGGTCATCTACCTAGCGACACTGGCACAAGACATAATTAGGACCGTTACATTTGTATCTTGCCCTGAGAGAAACAACACTGTAGCGACTCATGTAGCATGCAGAAACCATGGAAGTTTGGCTGTAGTATTCACTGCGTCGTAGTGTTAACACCTCTTGGTTACAGTATTTAGATCTCTTGGTTTCCACACGCTACATGGCACCCTGCAGGGACCTACCTAGTTTTTCTCAGAGCAAGGTACGAACGGGACAGTCGTAATTACGTCTTGGAACAGAGTCTCTTACGTGTCCATTTTTTTCCGTCTCTTTGCTAGCTATTACCAGCGTGCTTCCTACTTACTGAACAACTCTCAGTTGCACAATAATTTTCGAATGTCAAGTTCAGATTTCACTGCCATAAGTCAAAACTGACTGTAAGCTTCCTGTCTGAGAAACATCGAAGCCCTTTTGTATTACTCTAGAGTTCATCACCACAAATCTCTATAACGATTGAACACATCCATCCAATTTTTGTTTCGAAGTTCCTTTTTAGCCGTCATTTTGGAAATACATATCCATTGTAAATTTTGTGACGAATGTTTTTATTTACTTGGAATAATTAGTCTTTCGCATGTCTGTTGTCCATCGTACGCACATGTTACCTCGCCGTGGACGGGGTCCGCTTTAGAAGTAGAGTCAATTTTCACCAACGGTGTATAAGCATGTACAATTCATACATTCTCCACATGGTGGGAGCAAGAAATATATTTATGCATGGTATGACATGCGCCGCACACAAAGACATCTTACGAGAAAAGCTTCGAATCTATGACCAGCAGAAAAAATTTTACGTACTTCATTTGGAAGTAGGGCTGTTTGTAAATCAATAAAATTAGGAATGTGTTTGTCATGCATGCGAAAGAAGTTGCCGAATAAGTAAGAGCAAAAGCGTGCCAAATTCAGTCGTAAAAAAGTAGCACCTGTGAGGGTATACGCTGACAAACCAAAACAGTATGACCACTGCCCATCACGACATTGAATACCGTCTCTGGGCACGTGACCCAGTCTGGAAATGAAGAACTTGAAAAGCGGTTCGCGAGCTTCTGTCTTCAGCTTCTATGGAACGTGGATGAAGGCTGGCGACGGCATCTTGCAGACCAGGACCGTGTTACAGTTTTGTGACGAGTATGGTAGAGAACTCAGGTTGATGGTTTCGTCACGGAAGTCACCTGACATGAACACGACGATATTAATTTGGAACACTAACCAACCAGCACTAGTTCCACACACACAAACCAACAGCCCATAATGAAGAACTATAGGAAATGTGAGGTCACCAACATGAGCACTGTAAGGGAGTGTTTTTCAAATTTTTTTAATACGCGACAACTTTCCTAGTAAGAATATTCTGGCGACCCTCAGAACCATAATAAAAGTATGTCAGCTATTTCAGAGGCAACGTATTTAATTTTCTTTGTATTGCTACTATACTGATCGAGAAATCAAGTGCAATGCGAAAAGAGATCGCAGTGCCTGCGGGCAGAGCTTTGCAGCGGTACAGGTGTGGGGGTGAGAAGGGGTCAGCGGGGGCATAGTTGCGCGTTTTCGGTCACTACAATCAGTAGTCCGAGTACGCCAGCAAGTACCGACGTGATTATTATCTTCGCGCTTCGCTCTGAGCGAGCATAAAATGGATAAGTTTCTTCTGCTTTCTCCTGCGACCGCGACGCCCTTAGCAAGGTTTGGCTTTTCGCCCCTCTCCCCCCTTCCCCCCTCCCCCCTGGGATTGCAACCCACAGGTAGAAAACACTACTGTAAAGAATTCGTCAAATTTTGGTCTTTCAATAAACAACACAATTTCAATGAGCGTCAATTCAGCTGATATCAAAGTGTTGCAATTAAGAGCAATTTAAACTGGAACATTCACATAGAAAATGTTGTAACAGTCTACTTCCTTGGTGGACAGAATTTAGTAGTGACCATGTTCTTAGATTATTGGTAGCTTTTACGGTACTTTCACACTTAGGACGATGAAGTATTTAGTGTTTCCTTGGCTTTTTAGACCGAAACTGACACAGTCCCCAATTCACATGTGGCAATTCGGTATGTCTCGACCACACCTGAAGAGTATGATTAGGACCTGGTTAGTTTATCAGCGTGTTAGCGTGGCCCTTACTTCCTCATACAGTTTAGAGAGTATGCAATGATGTTTTTTACTACAGATGGGTTTTAGTATTCATGGAGATAGAAGATGGTACTCATTTTATGGGCTTCAACTTCGACAATGTAGTGGTCTTCCCATACTCTTTTACCTTTTATTGTTTTCCGTACCCACGTACCTTATCGCTACACAACTAGTTAGGTCTCAGTATTTAGATGGTTTGGCATCTATAGATACGTCGTGTCGGGAATGCTTTATACTCCCAATGACACTATATGAAGTAGTCTGCTGTGAACTTAAAGGACTCGCCTTGATTAAGTACGATTTGACTTTCTTGTTTATTTGGTTCACTGTGGTAATGCTAACCTCTTCAGGGATACAAATGAAACCAATCATATCTTTTATTCCGAGTTACTGTATAACCTAGGCCACCAGTTCGTTGTAAATATTCTTAGTGTTCGCTATGCACGCTATTTTCTCTTAATATGTCAACTGCCATTCAGTTTTGTGTCAAGATGCTTTTTGATACAGCGTCAACTACTTGTCTTATATGCAAACTATTTTAATTCATCCCTTATCATGGGACATTTTACGTTAAATGAATGATTGGGATGTATTTTGCTGTAAGTGGCATCTATTGAGGAAGAAGATAAGTAACTCAACGAGCAGCATGATTCATGTGGGTATGTCTGGTTTAATATCCAACAGCTTCGTCAATTTTGCTCACCTGACGCTGTAGACATGCTGACAGCTGTAAGCCTGCCGTCAGCGCGAAGCCAGGGGGCAACATGGTGCCAGCATTACTCTCCACACTGGAATCAAGACTATTTCCCATCCTACAAGGGGAGGTAACTACGCTTTTATGTCCCTTATTATTAGAACTAAAGGTACATAAATAAATTTTTAAGCAAAGTCTTCATTATACATTGTCTTTCGAGATTGTGCTAAATTTCAAGAAAAAATTTAGACAGTGGAAATACTACTGGATCGTTCAAAATTAGCTACATTTGTTAATGTTTATACACTAATTTACTCTCGCTGCAGTTGTCCTTTGGTTACGTCTAGAAGCTACGTTTTCGGTCAACTATATACTTAAGGGGGGTAGGACGCCAAACGGGCCGACTTGGAGCAGGAGAGGCACCACGGGACATTTTAATTTCCACTGTCTATACTTTTACAAATAAATTCATAAAACTTTAACAGCGTGACCAGGAAGGAGTCAGGATTCATACTCATAGCAGTGGAAGCTCAAAATGTAACAAAACACTTTTTTTTACATGTGAAATTTCATCATTTTTTTCACTTACTACTGGCTGCATTTGTTGTTATAGTTACACTTTTCTTCCTAAGTAAGAGAGATTCTTCGATGACTTTTGCACAGCATACAAACCATAGTTACAGGTGTATGAAACTCTAGAAGTTATTTAATTTATGAAGAAATGAATGAACTGTTACATTTGAAACTTCGTCTTTAGAAAAAACTCAAGTTTTATAGTCAATTATCTCGATTTTTTCCTCAGTTTTTTAATAGATTTGGAAAATTCTAGAGTTTCATACACCTGTAACTACTGCTTGTATGCTATGAAAAATTCATCGAAGAATCTCTCTTACTTAGGAAGAAAAGTGTATCTATAGCAACAAATGCAGCCAGTAATAAGTGAAAAAATGATGAAATTTCACACATATAAAAGGTATTTTGCTACGTTTTTGAACTTCCACTGCGATGAGTGTGAGTCCTCAATCCTTCCTGGTCATGGTGACAAAGTTTTATGAATTTATTTGTAAAAGTATAGACAGTAGAAATTAAAATGTCCTGTGGTGACTCTCCTGCTCTAAGTCGGCCCGTTTGACGTCCTACCCCCCTTAAACAATGAATCGTTTATCTCTGCGGATTGTAAGAGCTATGATATGCACATGTACTGAGTGGCATATCATGTGGTTTGTTGTAAAAGAATATGATGCAGAGCGTTACACCATATTTGGTTTTCAGCAACTACATTTACATGCATACATCACAAGCCACTTTACAGGACATGACAGTGTGGTAGGGTGTACCCTGTACCAATGTGACCATCACGCGCCTTCGGATCGGGCACTGTCCTCTCACACATAGCTTTCTATTACGGCGGGAGGATCCCCCGTTTTATGATGCTTGTGGTGTGCACATGCCTGTATTTTAGCTAATGACGAGACGAGTGTATCTAGGGTTTCAAAGTTTTGTGATGTATCAGGACTCTGGCCTAAACTTTTAGGCTGGAGGTTTTAGTGAATTGCAGAGTGGATGGCTCCTCCCGTTTTTCTGGCGGTTAGCCAGCAACTTCTATCTGCTATATTGTTTTAGCTGCTTCTCCCACTTTCTTCCTGTATTGTCCATGTTTTAGCGCTGACGGCGTGCTTCGTCTCATGCTTCGGTGTGGGTAGGCACATATTTTTCCAACCTTGTTACCTGTGTTTTACATTCTGTTTTCTCTTCCTGTTCAGAGTACTTTCTTGACAACGGTCTCACACTGTTATTGAGCGGGCGTTGAAGACCTTGCCGTCGTGGGCCCATGCAAACATCTCCATCTATACATCCATCCTGTACCAATATTATCGAGTTTATGTCCTATTCCATATAAGTGTAGAATTAGGGAAGAATATCAAAGTTAGAAGTGGCTCGGCAAAATCATATTGTTTTTTCTTTTAGCTTCAGACAACTGGTTGGAAAAAAAGTTACAACAAAAGGTTGACTAACATGAAATATCATTTCGAGCGTACAACATAGACACTAAGCTGCAGCTGTTGGCGCAGTGACATGGATCCTTGAGAACGCCAACTATTTTAAACGAGTATTCTAAACACTGGAGTACCACACCAGTTACCCAAATGTGGTGTGTTTTAAATAAGTTGCGTTTTGAGTACATAAAAAAGAGAGGAAACGACCAGTTCGTTTTCAATACATTAATATTGTGTATTTTGACAACATGCTTTAAAAGAAAAGACTTACATTTAGAGACCGCCTGCGGCTCAAGACACAAACAAAAACGTTGGGCTACACCGCAACCGCAACCATTCACCAGCAAAGAGAACGGAAAAGTACCGGGTGGCTGAATGCGGAGGCAGAGCTTTATTCGGCGGCCCGCCACTACCTGAAATTGTGCCCACTCTCCCCCCACCCCACCCCACCCTCCTTCCACCCTTCTACTACTCTGCCCCGTGCCGCCCCCACCTAGCCGACGCTGCAATTCTTTACTCGCGAAGCACTTCCCGCGAGTCGTCACTGGTACCCTGGCTGCAAATCATTCGGAAACCCTGCAGGTCCCCGTCGCTGCTTTAAATTCCGGACGTTCCTCTCCCGCTTCACGCAGGCTCAAATCAGTGAGCGGGGAGCAGCCAAGCGGACATTCACTTTGCCCTCGGCCCAGTCAAGGGTGACGGCGATGGTTAGCTTTTGAGAAAGGTACTGTCGCTTCTACATCTACATTTATACTCCGCAAACTACTGAGCAGAGTGTGCCAGTATTTTCGATTTTTTGAGCTATTCCACTCTTGCACTGATCCGGGTGAAAGTAACTATATCCAGGGTGTATGAGTGCAGGTTTTTCTAGTGATAACTGAGGTCACCGTAGCGAACTGCATTATATCAGTATTCATGTCATTTATTACCAGTAGTACGTTTTTAGGTTACCACAAATACAAGTGGCGGGAGTGAGCCATTAATGCTTTTTTTCCCCTGGGCAGCAGGTCAGATGTTGAATTTTGGACGTGTGTATGCAAAACGGTTAGTCTGTATTAACTGGTCTCGTTCACTTTGTGGCCCAGTGTATAGAAACATGTGCGCTTACAGCGTTACACGCTGTACGTCCCTCTATAAGCACCTCACGTTATTATGTTTCCCCCTGAGATGTACGAGGTTGTGCTGAAAAGTAGTGCCTCCGAAGTTTTTATTCTGTTGTCAGTATCAGGTTGAGGTACTAACTGTCATGCATACTACTTGGACAAATTTCCCGCTTCGCTGACTGCAAGTTGTCAGCCCCAGCCACTAGATGGCTCGAGACTGTAACATGTAACATGGTGGTATGTAACGGAACTCTGTCGGTGCGTGGGAAACAGTGTGCTGTAATCCCTCAGAAAACTGAAAGCACAAATCCGAAGAGTTCGTCCCTACATGGAGCACCCTCTGATTGAGCATGACAATGCTAGACCACGCGCGAGTGCTTCGACATATACAACAATTTGACGCCCTGGGTTCACTGTCATCCATTATCCTCCATCCAATATGTCTAAATCTTAAAGAACTAATTCGAGGACTTCACTTTGATAGGATGAAGTGTGCAAGCAGAGTTGAGGTTGTGGTTCCGTTTAGGGAGTCAGTCATACTACAGTGACTGTTTCTACCAACTGGTGTCTCGTTAGGAAAAATGTGTTCGTCACCAGGTTCTCTGTGACGAGACAACTGACAATAAAGAATGTAGAATGTTAATAATGTACATTTTAGTTAAGCCGTTTTTTGAATTTTCACACAAAAATTGCCTAGGCAGCGTTTTTCATCATGCCCTCGTAGGATGGGGCAGCAGAACTGTGACACAGTTTAATTTAAATACCAATTACCTCAATTCACCCGGCATAGTTTTGTAAGAGCAGGTTAGAGGCAGCTTTTGCAGAGAACTTACGTCACATATTCTCAGCACTGATATTATTATGGAAGGTTCGTTTACTTAATTATATTTGTTATTAGCTATTTACATATTATGTCTACTCAAATTTAGTTTTAGTCACGCAAAGAAAACAAACCAATTTACAATAATTTTACTGACACGCCTAACGAAGAAAAAACTAATTATGCTGTTTAACCGTTTACTTATTTATCCAAAGCGATGGGATTACCCGATGTCCCCCACATTGGGCTAGCATTAAAGGAAATTTGGAATGGGAGTTAAATTCTAAGAAAAGACATAAATACTTTGCTGTTTTTTATCCATGACACAGTACTTGTCTCAGACGCAGGACTTTTATATGTTGAAGGAAAGAGAAAGTGTCTTGAAAGAGTGAAGGTGAATGACAAAAAAGATGAAATGATACTAGTCTTATGTAGTTGAATTAGATCAGAAGAGCTTAGTTTAGGATATTAGACGCTGAAATTGCTACATGAGTTTCTGATACGTGGGTGAATTGCGATGACTGAAATAGAAAGGATAGAAAACATAGACTGGCAACAGCAACAAAAGCATTTGTGAAACGTTGGTGTTTTTAAAATTGAATATAAATTTAACATTTACGAAATATTTACCTCTGTAGTGTAGTCTTATACATGTGTGAAACAGGGACTATAAACAGTTCAGAGATGAAGTTATTGAAATGTGGTATTGCAGAAGAATACTGAATATTGAGTTGATAGATAAAATAACTAATGAGTAGGTATTGGAAACGAAATTTCTGATATGAAGTGATAAGAGTGAACGACTGGTCGGTAGGACATGTCCTAAAGCAGCAAGGTATCGTCATTTTCGTAAAAGTTCTGCCGCCACCTGGTGAGTAGATTTTTTATGAATCTAATTAAATAATTTTATCAATAATTGAATGTTTTCGTTGTTTTAGTGGTTAGCTATTTACTTGTTTCATAGATCACATTTATGATAAACATTGTGATGTTGAACTTGTCTACAGAACAAATAAAGGACACTTGTATACAACTAAAAAGAAATAATTATTATATTGTTACATGTTGACCATTTATAGATTTTTTTTAGACTAGTTGTCTCTTCTCAAGAATTCCTTTATGGTATAGAAGGAGTGGTTAAGCAGAAATATCTTTTATCTCCAGTTGAAAATCCCTTCATCTGTCAGTCAGGCATATTATTTCGATGAGCATATTCTCAAAGAGTCTTATATCTGCACATTTCATCCCTTCTATAACAAAGTTAGAGTCGTTAAAGGGTAGAGTAGATCATTTTTCTTTCAAGTGTTGTGCTTGTGAATATCTCTATTACTCTCAAATTGAGGTGAATTGTTGATAACAACTTTAGGTAAATAAATATACTGTGATGTTGTGGTTAATATTCCCAGCTGCTCAAAGAAACACCTGTGAGATGTATGTATGTAAATGGCTAATTAGTATGTTTTGTGCAATGAATACTTTTTGCCTAAGCAAGGAGTTACCACAGAATAGTATCCCATAAGAAATGAAGGAATGAAGGTATCAGAATATGTTAATTTACTGACTACTGTATCCACAAAGTTGGCAGTTATTCTTATGGCAAAAGTAGCTGAACCTAAACGTTTTACCAGGTCCACTCGATGTTTTTACAATGTTGACAGGAGAGAGAAATGACTGTAGTTTTCCTGGATGGATTAATACGTAAAATAAGGAAAAGCAACCAGTGTTGGGCGTACAAGCTGTAGAGGGGCACCAATGTTCGAATTGAGTTCGAATCGGTGTAGTTATTCAGCAGTTACACACATATGAAAAGATAAGTTAGTTAAGTTTAAGTAGTTCTAAGTTCTAGGGGACTGATGACCTCAGACGTTAAGTCCCATAGTGCTAAGACCCATTTGAACCATTTTTGAACAACAGAACAACTATTGCGTGCGGCCTCTGATGTAAATGAGGTGCTTAGCAACGAATGTTGCTTCTGTGTGTGGCAGGAAGAGGCAGCGATCCTCGAGACCGATATTTCTCCAAGTTCTTGGAATTGTGGCCTGAGAACGTATTATATATGACAACACGATTTAGTCGGTAACTGCTGAAGAGTGGATGAATGCTCGGCTGTTTGTGAAAAGATTGGTACATTTTTTTGTCATACCCCGCAGTACCTGGGAACGAAATCGAATATTTTAGCAGGATAACAAAAGATCCCACGCCGCAGCTCACAGTACAAACGCCACGAGAAAGCTATGGAACTTCGACTGGCCTGCTCGGTCCCGCGGTTAGTCACCTACGGAGCATTTTTGGTTAAAAAATCAAATGGCTCTGAGGACTATGGGACTTAACATCTCGGGTCATCAGTCCCCTAGAACTTATAACTACATAAACCTAACTAACTTAAGGACATCACACACACCCATGCCCGAGGCAGGATTGGAACCTGCGACCGTAACGGTTCCAGACTGAAGCGCCTAGAACCGCCCGGCCACCCGCGGCCAGCTAGCATTTTTGGAATGCGATGGGAAGATGAGTACATCTACAGCAACTTCCGGTCAGGAGTTTTTATGAACTTAATAAGTGAGGTTCGTCTTTTATGACGAAGTTCACTTCATCTCGTAGAAGACGCTGGTTAGCTGCACGTTGAATGCGTACAAAAATTCATGTGTGCATCATTTATTCGGCCTTTAGTACCATATCGTCTACAGTCCATACACTTTAATTGATTGTTAGCTCTAGACTCTGTCCTAAGGGAAAAACTGCTCAACGGAATTTTAATTATTAAACTCCAGAATGACCGATCAGGGATCATACGTACCTAAGCACTCTAAGCAATTTTCTCTCTCGGGTTATAGAGGGTTAAAGATTAAAGGACGATGGGAAACCTGCTGATTTGGACACTGGGTGGAAGTTTAACAAATTAAGTAGCTGCATAGTTAACATATTTTATTTCACAGATGGAGAATACTCCGGAGACTGCATTTATATGGATCACATGTAAATATGCTAATACTCTGGCCAGTATCTGCTACGCAATTACATAAATAACGGGTACTACAAATTTGCTATGAAATGACATTACAATAACAACTAGATAAAATTTAACGATTTAGCTGACAGTGAAAGAGCAAAAAATTAGCACGATCGACGGATGGAATTTAGTGTTCTGTATATGAAGAAGCACATTGTGGTGAACTTGCAAGCATAGAGCACGGGAAGAAATTGGTGGTACGAATGGTAAAATTTCTAAAGCTGTTCGCATTATTCCACCCTCAGTTTCAACAGTTTTCGAACGAAGAGTATGGAGATTTTATATATTACTGCAGAGTACGTTGGTTAAGTCAAAGAGCATGCCCGGAATGATCTTTTGATTTAAAATCCACTATTGTTGAACCTGTGAAGGAAAAATGAGTGCAGTAATGAAATATCCAACGACCTCGCATTTCAATTGAAGAGAACGCGAGATTAGAAGAATTCACTGTGGCCTTGAAGGAACTACAATGACAGTTTTCTGAACGTTTTGAGGCCACTGCCAGTCGTACATCTGTTTTCGAGCAGTTTTTGAGACAGTTTCCCATTTCAGTTGAAGGCACCACTGTCCATTTTCAGATGTAACTGATTCATCTGAAATGTAATTCCCACGTTAAAGACAAATTATATTGCGTTTAAAGCGTCCACGACTTCTGCACTGTTTTGCTGAGTCAGAGTTTCCAACCCTCTATAATGAAATTGCAGAAACGAAAGTGCTACAATATTTTGATCAACATAAGTATGAGTAAGGCTCTTTTTGATTAAGCATTACGTGGGTTTCTCTCTGTAAGCCGACAATTTCTACCACATAAAATTTATATTGCGTGCTCAGCTCGCCATAAATAATTAATTAATACTGAACGTTCAGTTTTTTATAGTCTATGTTGTCGAAAAATGTGAAATATAGAACTAATTCGTATTCAGTGAGAGTCCATTGCCGTTTAAGTCCAGTGCGTCCACCGGAGCCGGCTTCGAAAACAATCTTCTACTGGCTTCCCAGGCTGCTACTGCAAAGCTAAACCAAAAGCCTCCACCTTACTTTGCCTAGTTGCATGCATTTTTTATTACATCCACATTCACTCAAAAGGACGACCGTATATGCCTAGGACGGGCGGTTACCGGTACACGGGAAGTTAACAAGAGAATAAAGACAAGTAAATCAATGTGCTCAAAATGATCTTCTTCGCTGGCAAGGAAACCAATAGCATGGAAAATACGAGCAGAGAAAAGATATTCTGTCGAACTAAATAAGGCAAGGCCGCTAACATTATACAAGAAGAGAATTGGTTGTCCCCTATCAAACTGACGCAGCCTGTATCTGAAGCACGGCAAAAAAAGAGGCTGTTTTGTTCCAGTACCAAAGCAGGAACTTGCTCGTGGGGGTCACGTCTGTCACTGATGTTGATGGTGAACAATAGTTGCCAATTGCATGACAGTTTAACCATTTGATATCCGTTAAGTGATAAAGGTCTCCAGAAAGTTTCACAAATATCAGACTGTTTCTTGTTGGTGTAACACCTTATGTTTCCGTCAGTGTAACAGCAAAGTAAATTAGCACAACATAATATAGTTTCGAAAACGAACCTATGGCCTATTTTTGTAGTAACGAAAAAGAATTAATGGTGTGCTTCGTGGTTGTCTGTCCAGTTGTTATGGGTACTCGCTGCCTGGATCCCATCCACTATTGTTGGTCTCAAGCTGCTGTTTATAGCCGAGTTCGTTTCCCGACGTCCGCTATGCCCTTTTGATGCCCCAATTACGACATACCACATCCACACGGAATGCGGCACACATACGGCTTTCCGAGACCTTGAAAGTCATTACGATGAGTACTCTTTATCTCAGCTCAGAGGAGCGAAATACAATGGTTGCCATGTTTCTTGCGTTGTGAAGACTATAAAAAAGTCGCAGAAAGGTACAAAGAACTTCAAATACTCAACCGACGAAAAGCAAAAAAATAAAAAAAGAGCAGATGAGTTGTCGCTGAGCACTGTCTGGAAAATAATCAAGAAATGAAATACGGTAGGACCAGTATCGTGTTGCAAAAGGCAAGTTTCTGGGTCAACTCCATTATGGAGTCTATCTAAATAATAAAGCCAGAAAACCTGATAACCATGAACGAAGGTTTCAGTTTACTTATTTGTCTAATTCTTATTTAGCATGATCAGGATTGGGAGCTTAAGGCCCTCTTATACATCTATCAGGGAACAACACATACCAAAGATATTACGAAATCATTGATACACAGAAGCAACAACAACAACAATAACAATATTAAGCAGAAAAATGTGTACGACTCGATAGACAGGCCCTCACTGCTCCATATTTTAGAGGGGTTAGATCCCGATGAGATCCCATCTAAGAAACGCAAACTGGCATTAAATCTAAAGTAAAATTTATGGGGGAAGTCTCAGAACGTTTCACTTTCAAATAAGTATGAGACAAAGAGATGTACTCTCCACTGTTCAAAAAAATGGCTCTGAGCACTATGGGACTTAACATCTATGGTCATCAGTCCCCTAGAACTTAGAACTACTTAAACCGAACTAACCTAAGGACAGCACACAACACCCAGCCATCACGAGGCAGAGAAAATCCCTGACCCTGCCGGGAATCGAGCCCGGGAACCCGGGCGTGGGAAGCGAGAACGCTACCGCACGACCACGAGATGCGTGTTCAAAATGGGTCAAGTGGCTCTGAGCACTGTGGGACGTAACATCTGAGGTCATCAGTCCCCTAGAACTTACAACTACTGAAACCTAACTAACCTAAGGACATCACATACATCCATGTCCGAGACAGGATTCGAACCTGCGACTGTAGCGGTCGCGCGGTCCCAGACTGAAGCGCCTAGAACCGCTCGGCCTCCCCTTTTCCTTCAACGTCGTCTTATATGGGATTGTGGAATAAAGGGAGAAAGAAATCGAGAACGTGGGTTGGTTGGTTGTTTGGGAGAGTAAGATTCTAAAGTGCAAGGTCATCAGTCCATTCGTCCATTAAGTGGAAAATCAGAAATAGCCTTCAAAGGAAGGAGGCGAAAGGGAAATTCTGGAAAGCCAAAGTGTAACTAACACAATAAAAAACAGAGGGAAACACCAAAAAAAAGGTAGCAGAGTCAAGTCGTTGAAAGATCAGTCAAGACATTGCATTAAAACCAAGAAGTGAAAAAGATTAAAGAGAATAAAGAGGGGAAAGGGCTGAGGCCAGGCTGGGCCACCCAGCCAAGGCCGCCAGCGGACCTCTGGGGGCGGGGAGGGCAAGAGGGGTACCCTACCAGCCCCATAGGCAATAAATGACGCCACATTCGCGGCAAAACGTAACAGCTGGTCAACCGAGTTGACGTCGCCTGCTGGTACCGGAGGGAGTGCGTCAGGAAGGTTAAGATGTTGCCCCAAAAGGAGCCAGATTAGGGCAATCTATGAGTAAGTGGGCGACCATCAGGTGGGCTCGACATCAGTAGTGAGGGTGATCCTCACATCTGAGAATGTGACCACGAGTCAGCCAAATGTGGCCAATGTGGACTCTACAGAGGACAGCGTATTCCCTGCAAGAAGCATGCAGGGAAGACTGTCATGTGGTCTCCATAATTGTTCTCAGTTCGTTTCGGAATACCAGGGTAGACCATTCTGAGTTCCAGACCTCTAGCAACCAATAGAGTATAAACGACTGAAGTTCTAAGTCGCCACTGTCAGAGGTGCAGCTTTCTTCCAGAGAAATCGACATGGTAGTTGGTATGCTCAGGGAAGCTACAGACGCATATGGCTTAATTCATCGGCTGTTGTTGACACCTGATAGGTAATGCAGGGACCCCAGCCTTGAGTAGTAGGCTGTTCACAGGGCTAGTTCGATAGGCTCCTGTTGCAAGTCAGACCCAACAATGATGAATGGGATTTCACCCTCACTCCAGATCGGATTGAAGAGGGCGAGGATGTGACGCTGACAATCTACTTAGAGATTTTTCGGCATTTGGTTGTGGTTGCGATCTGGCCCTGGGGCAGTATCAGGGAATGGGCTAGGGCACTGGATAGTTCCCACTCGCTGAAAGGAGCGTTATATGACCCAGGTGGTGGGTACTTTGTTCATCTCAACTGACTACCAGAAAAACATCTGAAGAGAAGTGCAATAAGCTACTGCAGTGGCTGTGTTGTTCAGAAGTATGGTACAACGTTCCTTTGGACAAGCATGCATGTCCGAAGGAATAGGCACTGCAGCGAATGCAGCCGTTATGAAATAAATTCGCAGATGCCAATATAGACATCCATGAGTTGTGTAATATAATGAAGAGAATGAAAATTTGTACTGGATCGGGATTCGAACCCGGTTTTCAAGCTCGTGACATGAGAGAAATCGGGGTTCGAGTACCGGTCCGGCACAAATTATCATCGTCGTCATTCCATTATACAGATGATGGTTATCCATATAAGGAACCGCGAATACATTTCGTGTAAAAGGATAATAGCCTATGTACCACCATTTAGGAACTCAACATCTTGGCTAAACGAAATTCGAAATGACCTCAGAAACGCAAAGGAAGGTACACCTTCACACACCAAGATGACAAATGGAAAGTTACAGCACAGCAATGGAAACAAAAACAGTATTGACTAAAGTGGTCGGTTCAAAATGGTTCAAATGGCTCTGAGCACTATGGGACTTAACTTCTGAGGTCACCAGTACCTTAGAACTTAGAACTACTTAAACCTAACTAACCTAAGGACATCTCACACATTCATGCTCGAGGCATTATTCGAACCTGCGACTGTAGCGCCTAGAACCGCTCGGTCTCACCGGCCGGCAAAGTGGTCGGAAGAACGTAAACAACACTTCAGGGAAAAAACGAAAGCATATTGGAATAACAAGAAAGACCTAAAGAACTGTTGATTGAGTTGTTTGCTTCAGGTGTTCATTAAAAGGGAGAATTCGTTAATAATAGTAATAATAATACTATTAATAACTGAAAATAACAATGGTAATAATAACTGACAACAATAAAAACTAAAATGATATTTGACAATAATAATAATAAAGGTCATTAAGAATGGTATAGATAACGACAGCACATTTTGAATGAATGTTTAGTATTGCAGAAGGAGAAGGGATAAAGAAAGGAGAGGAGTAGAATTTTAAGGCTTTCTTGGCCACTTGTACACACTGCCTCTCAGCTTCTGTCTCAGGTTCTTCACCCGACGTTGGTTTGATGATTTTTATGATGTTTCGCCAGCACGAGTGGCTGCCATTGTGAAAGTTTCACCCTGCAGATTATATGCTACTGGGGCGCCAGCGTCCAAGGGCTTTTCTATGGTCATTTCCGGTACGGTTCTCCCTAGCCACCGGCAACAGTCGTTCGGTGTAGCACACGAATCCATGATCTATACACCTTAGGGCTTTCTTCTTTCTTGTTGAAGCTATTGTCAAGTTTGTGTATTTCAATAGCTTCTCTGAGCAAGCGACTGTAATAGCTCTTCTCTACAACAAAAACTTCCGTGTCGGCGAATTTCACTATGTGGTCGGTCTCACACAGCGCTTCCTTCGCCACGGCCGATTTCTCTACCTGCCCAAACCTGCAGTGTCGCCTGCGCTCGGTGATCCTAGTGTTGATTGATCGTTCAGTCATTTCAATATAGGCTTTTCTTCGTGTAAAACTTAGGCGGTGTATTCCCGACATTGCAAGTGGGTCCTTTTCTCCTTTTCCGATGTGAAACACTCTTTACGCCTTGTTTGCACAATATACCTTTCTGTCCACCACTCTGCGAATGTACGGCAGAACGGCCGTACCCCAAATTTCTTTTTTCCGACGTGTCACTTCGCCGAATATTTGACTCTATCACACTTCTTATGTAACTGGTGGAGTGCCCCTTGCTCCTCATAACGCTTTCCAGGTGTTGCATCTCGCGTCTGAGGTGCTGCTACTCACATATTCGTTTTGCTCTCATTACAAGCGTGCATGTTTTCTAGCTCGGGTGGTAATCTAACAGTGTGCGCAGGATCCGGTCCGTGTGTGTCTCAGTTTTCGATACACTCTGTGTCCCAGGTTTTCACCATCCCTCGGGACCAGACGTCTAGAAACGGTAGCTGTTTGTCCTTTTCTACATCCATGGTAAATTTTATGCTGGCACTGAGGCTTTTCAAGAGTGTTAGGAAGTCACCGAACTGTTCCTCACCTTTGCTCCACACTACGAAGGTAACATCGACCTAATTTGTGATACAGATATGCTAAAAATAACGGCGCGAAACCAACAGTCTGGTTGGAATCCACGCAGCGAATACACGTCACAGTAAAACTTGTAGCACCTGAGACAGAGTCACGTGGTTCTTTTAGCGAAATAATGCACAAACTATGGAAACAGCATGTCGGTGGACCACATGGAAATATACAATTACACTACTGGCCATTAAAATTGCTACACCACGAAAATGACGTGCTACAGACGCGAAATTTAACCGACAGAAAGAAGATGCTATTATATGCAAGTGATTAGCTTTTCAGAGCATTCACACCTACAACGTGCTGACATTAGGAAAGTTTCCAACCGATTTCTCATACACAAACAGCTGTTGACCAGCGTTGCCTGGTGAAACGTTGTTGTGATGCCTCGTGTAAGGAGGAGAAATGCGTACCATCACGTTTCCGAAATTGATAAAGGTCGGATCGTAGCCTATCGCCATTGCAGTTTATCGTATCGCGACATTGCTGCTCGCGCCTTCGAGATCCAATGACTGTTAGCAGAATATGGAATCGGTGGGTTCAGGAGGGTAATGCGGAACGCCGTGATGGGTCCCAACTGCCTCGTATCAGTAGCAGTCGAGATGACAGGCATCTTACCCGCATGGCTGTAACGGATCGTGCAGCCACGTCTCGATCCCTGAGTCATCAGATAGGGACTATTGCAAGACAACAACCATCTGCACGAACAATTCGACGACGTTTGCAGCAGCATGGACTATCAAGCCGGAGAACATGGCTGCGGTTACCCTTGACGCTGCATCCAAGGCAGGAGCGCCCGCGATAATGTACTCAAAAACGAATCTGGGTGCACGAATGGCAAAACGTCATTTTTTCGGATGAATCGAGGTTCTGTTTACAGCATCATGATGGTCGCATCCGTGTTTGGTGACATCCCGGTGAACGCACATTGGAAGCGTGTATTCGTCATCGCCATACTGGCGTATCACCCGGCGTGAAAGTATGGGGTTACGACCCGTGGCTCTACCCTTCATTCGATCCCAGCAAAACCCTACATTTCAGCAGTATAATGTACGACCGCATGTTGCAGGTCCTGTACGGGCCTTTCTGGATACAGAAAATGTTGAACTGTGCCCTGGCCAGCACATTCTCCTGATCTCTCACCCATTGAAAACGTCTGGTCAATGGTTGCCGAGCAACTGGCTCGTCACAATATGGCAGTCACTACTCTTGATGAACTGTGGTATCGTGTTGAAGCTGCATGGGCTGCTGTACCTGTACTCGCCATCCAAGCTCTGTTTGACTCAATACCCAACTGTTATCAGGGCCGTTATTACGGCCAGAGGTGGTTATTCTGGGTACTGATTTCTCAGGATCTATGCACCTAAATTGCGTGAAAATGTAATCACATGTCAGTTCTAGTATAATATATTTGTCCAATGAATACCCGTTTATCATCTGCATTTCTTCTTTGTGTAGCAATTGTAATGACCAATAGTGTAATTAATCACATTGAGAAAACCTGAAAGATCAAAAAAGAAAGTATTTTCTCCAACGCGGACCTATGAAGGTACAAGGTAAAGATTCTGTAGTTATCCGTAACTGGTATAAACAGGATAAAGCGTTTGATTCTCCTAACGAGTGTCGTTTTATACTAGTTAGAAATACCATTTATGCACTTGAGGGTATTTTCCTTTCATTCATTTACCGGAAAGTCTTCCTGTCCTTTATTACACAGCACGGTTGCAGTACGTTCCAGCTAAATGAGAGTTCCAGGAACATGCATGTTTTACACGGAGAGAGGACAAGCAATCGCAGAGTAGTAAAAAAAAAAAAAAAAAAATTATGAGATTCGCAGTTTGCGCGCAGTGATGGCCGTGCAGTGGCGAGGCGACTTTGACGATTTCCGCTTAATTAAAGACTTTGTGGTCGCCGTCCGCGGCCAGATACGGCGGCCAGAGGCGGCACGAGCCGGCCGCGGCCGACAGCTGCCGGCGGGTGGCCGCCCACCTCATAAGCTCGTTACCGCCGCACTGACGAAGTTAATTCGGCCGCCACTGCCGACGCCGCTGCCACCGCCGCCGCCAGCCACTTAGGCCGCCTGCGGTCCTGCATGGCGACATGGCATTGCTGTCGACGCTAATACTGCGGTCACAGTGACACCGGTACCGGTGGATTCCGACTAGGACCGCATCGGCCGAAGACCGCCGATTCTTCAAACCAGTGCGCCACTACTATTGCTGTCACACTGTCACCTATCTCGTCACCGAAAGTACAGAGTGCGGAATATAATCGGTGAAATTCAAATCAGTTGCTTCGGGAATGAATATGTGTGACGTCCTTAGGTTAGTTAGATTTGAGTAGTTCTAAGTCTGGGAGACTTATGACCTCAGATGTTAAGTCCCATAGTGTTTAGAGCCATTTGAACCACTTGAGCTTTTCTTCTCGAAAAACGACCGATACCCTCATACACTACATTTCGACTGTGAGATTCATTTATGTTTAATTCGAGAAAGAGCGTCTCTGTGGCACCCTGAGGATGAAAAATGTCGTTATCGGGATGTAGCTAGGAATCTATGAACACAAATGGCAGGTTTATTGGAAAACATAACCGGGTAGAATCGACAGCAAACCAACGCCGACACAACGATAGTTAAGATGTACAGGCCGACGTTGCAGACTGAAGATGAAGAAGTAAAGAAACTATATGAAGATACTGAAAGGGTAATACAGTACGTAAAGGGAGATGAAAAATCTAATAGTCAACGGGGACTGGAATGCATTTGTAGGGGAAGGAGCAGAAGTAATGGTTACAGGAGAATATGGGGTTGGGACAAGGAATCGGAGAGGAGAACCCAGTACGTCGTCCTCGATGGTGAATGTTCATCAGAGGTGAGGGTATCATCTGGAGTGCCCCAGGGAAGTGTGGTAGGTCCGCTGTTGTATTCTATCTATATAAATGATCTTTTGGATAGGGAGGATAGCTATGTGCGGCTGTTTGATGCTGTGGTGTACGGGAAGGTGTCGTCGTTGAGTGACTGTAGGAGGATACAAGATTACTTGGAGAGGGTTTGTGATTGGTGTAAAGAATGGCAGCTAACTCTAAATATAGATAAATGTAAATTAATGCAGATGAATAGGAAAAAGAATCCTTTAATGTTTGAATACTCCATTAGTAGTGTAGCGCTTGACACAGTCACGTCGATTACATATTTGGGCGTAACACTGCAGAGCGATATGAAGTGGGACAAGCATGTAATGGCAGTTGTAGGGAAGGTGGATAGTCGTCTTCGGTTCATTGGTGGAATTTTGGGAAGATGTGGCTCATCTGTATAGGAGAGCGCTCATAAAACACTAATACGACCTATTCTTGAGTACTGCTCGAGGGTTTGGGATCCCTATCAGGTCGGATTGATGGAGGACATAGAAGCAATTCAGAGGCGGGCTGCTATATTTGTTACTGGTAGATTTGATCATCACGCGAGTGTTACGGAAATGCTTCAGGAACTCGGGTGGAAGTCTCTGGAGGGAAGGAGGCGTTCTTTTCGTGAATCGCTACTGAGGAAATTTAGAGAACCAGCATTTCAGGCTGACTGCAGTACAATTTTACTGCCGCCAACTTATATTTCGCGGAAAGACCACAAATA
Organism: Schistocerca cancellata; assembly: GCF_023864275.1. Taxonomy (NCBI): domain Eukaryota; kingdom Metazoa; phylum Arthropoda; class Insecta; order Orthoptera; family Acrididae; genus Schistocerca; species Schistocerca cancellata. The sequence goes on along the minus strand of NC_064628.1, from coordinate 239,004,155 downwards.
TAGTATAGGGGAGATTAGGGCTCGTACAGAGGCATATAGGCAGTAATTTTTCCCTCGTTCTGTTGGGGAGTGTAACAGGGAGAGAAGATGCTAGTTGTGGTACGAGGTAGCCTCCGCCACGCAGCGTATGGTGGATTGCGGAGTATGTATGTAGATGTAGATGTAGAGAAAGACTAACTGAGTTCTGTAATAAATTTCAGCAGGTAATTGTAGATATTCTGTTCAAGACCACAAGAGGAGCAGGTATACTCGGAAAAGGCCGGTTTATAGGGGAAGATTTCAATGAGATTACATCATGGTCAGACAGAAATTCCGATATAAGATACTGGATTGTAAGGCGTACACAGCAGCAGATATAGACTCAGATCACAATGTAGTATGGTGCAGAGAAGGCTGAAGTTTAAGAGATTACTCAGGAAGAACCAATACGCAAAAAACTGAGATACAAAAGTACTAAGGGATGACGAGATACGCTTGAGGTTCTCCAAGGCTATAGGTTCAGCAATAAGGAATAGCTGAGTAGGCAATACTGTTGAAGAGCAATGGACAGTTCTAGAAAGGGCAATCACAGAGGTTGGAAGGAAAAGCAAAGATATAAAGAAGGTAACTGCGAAGAAACCATGGTTAATAGCAAAAATACTTCAGTTGATCGGTGAAAGAAGGAGGTGCAAAAATGTTCAGAGAAATGTAGGAGTACAGAAATACAAGTGAATGAGGATTGAAATAAATATTCCTAAAAAGAAATGGCTGCATGAGAAACGTGAAGAAATCGAAAAAGAAGTGACTGTCGGAAGGAATGACTCAGCATATGGGGAAGTGAAGACAACCTTCGGTGAAACGAAAAGCAATGATGGTAACATTAAGAGTGCAACGGGAATTCTCCTGGTAAATGCAGAGTAGAGAGCGGTTAGCAGCCAAAAAAAAAAAAAAAAAAAAAAAAAACATTGAAGGCCTCTATGAGGGGAGAGATTTGTCTGATGTGATGGAAGAAGAAACTTGAGTCGATTTAGAAGACATGGGGGATCCAATGTTAGAATCAGAATTTAAAAAAAAATTGGGAGGACTTACGGGGGAGGGGATAGACGACATTCCATCATAACTTCTAAAATCATTGGGGCAAGTGGCAATGTAGAATGTATGAGACCGGTGACATACCAACTGATTTTCGGAAAAAGATCATCGTCACAATTCCGAAGACCGCAAAAGCTGCCAAGTACGAGAATTAACGCACAATCAACTTAAAAACTCATTCATTCAAGTCCTGACAAGAACAATATACAGAGGAATTGAAAAGAAAATTCAGAATGTGTTAGATTACGATGAGTATGGCTTTAGGAAAGGTAAAAGCACCAGAGAGTCAGTTCTGACGTTGCGGTTGATAATGGAGCCAAGGGTAAAGAAAAATCGAGACTCATTTATAGGACCTGTCAACCCGGAAAAAGCGTTCGACGACGTAAAAATGTGCAAGATGTTCGAAATTCTAAGAAAAGTAGCGGTAGGTACAAGAACTAAGACGGAATAATAAGAGTGAATGACCAAGAAATAAGTGCTCAGAGTAAAAAGGGTGTGAGAGAGGGATGTAGTCATTCACCCCCACTGTTCAGTCTCTGAATCGAAGAAGCAATGCTGGAAATAAAAGAAATGTTCGGGAGTGGGATTAAAATTCAAACTGAAAGGACATCAATGATGCGATTCCCTGAGGACATTGGTATCCTGAGTGAAAGTGACGAAGAAGTACTGGATCTACTGATTGGAGCGAACAGTATAATGAATACAGAATTTGGGTTGAGAGTAAATCGAAGAACTGCGAAAGTAGTGCGTTGTAACATAAATGTGAATAGTGAGAAAATTAGCGTCGGGATTGAGGGTCACGGAGCAGGTGAGGTTAAGGAATTCTGCTACCTAGGCAGCAAAACAACAATGACGGACGGTGCAAGGAGGACATCAGAAGCAGACTAGAACTGGCAAAACGGCCATTCCTGTCCGAGAGAAGTCTACTAATACCAAACATAGGCCTAAATTAGAGGAAGAAATTTCTGAGAAAGTACTTTTCGAGCACAGCATTGTATGGTAGTGAACCATGGACTGTGGGGAAATCGGAACAGAAGAGAATAGAAACATTTGCCACAGACGAATGTTGAAAATTAGGTGGACTGATAAGTTAAGGAATAAGGAGATTCTGCGCAGAATCAGAGAGGAAAGGAATATGGGGAAAACACTGATAAGAAGAAGAGACAGGACGATAGGGTATCTGTCAAGAAATCGGGGAATAACTTTCATGATACTAGAGGGAGCTGTAGAGGACAGAAAAAACTGTAGAGGAAGGCAGAGATCGGAATACATCCTGCAAATATTTGAGGACGCAAACCCAAGTGCTAATCTGTGATGTAGAGATTGGTACGGGAAAGGAATTCGCATCAAACGAGCCAGAAGACTGATGACTTATTTAGTGGAATATTTGTGTGTATATTATGACCTCAAAAAACAATTTCTTCAACTGAGAAGGGTGGCGTATCTAAAGCTTTTAGTTACTGTAGTGGATCCTCTTTGGGTTATGATAAATTGGCATTAACTGCCTAGAAATTATTATGTGGTGTCACCGCCAGACACCACACTTGCTAGGTGGTAGCCTTTAAATCGGCCGCGGTCCGGTAGTATACGTCGGACCCGCGTGTCGCCACTGTCAGTGATTGCAGACCGAGGGCCGCCACACAGCAGCTCTAGAGAGACTTCCTAGCACTCGCCCCAGTTGTACAGCCGACTTTGCTAGCGATGGTTCACTGCCTACTTACGTTCTCATTTGCCGAGACGATAGTTTAGCATAGCCTTCAGCTACGTCATTTGCTACGACTTAGGAAGGCGCCATTATCAGTTACTATTGATATTGTGAATCATGTACCGTCAAGACCGACGTCATCATTAATGGATTAAAGTTAAGTATTCCACCAGCTACGTCCGTTTTTCTAAATTCTAATTTCCTTGTCATGTTCCAGACCTCACGCCTGCCTGCGTGAGCTAAAACGCGTGCATTTCGGCCTCCTGTATTAAAACGGTGTTGGCTCTCCTGCCAACCACAACATATTATAACTCGTTACTGGCGTTTGTATACCAGTGATTTGTTATGTGAAGTGTTTTATAACTGTTGTGTATGTGTTTCTATTTTTCAGTGCTTTAGGTGTTGATTTGTATCATATTCTTAACTCTATGTTTAAATCTTTCACACGTGAGGTGAAATGTCTTTGTTATATTCATTGCATACTATTTAACTTGTATTTCGTGTTGTCATTCTTAATCATTTGTACTTTAGTTTTGTACTTCGTGTTTGTCCCGATTCAGTGTTACCGAATCACATTCATCTACATCTACGTATACGTGATTACTCTGCTATTCACAACTAAGTGCCTGGAAGAAGGTTCAATGAACCACATTCAAGCTGTCTCTCTACCGTTCCACTCTCGAATGTAGCGCGGGAAAAACGAGCACTTAAATTTTTCTGTGCGAGGTCTGATTTCTCTTATTTTATCGTGATGATCATATACCCCTATGTAGGCGGGTGCCAACAGAATTTTTTCGCAATCGGAGGAGAAAACTGGTAATTGAAATTTCATGAGAAGATCCATTCGCAACGAAAAAGGCCTTTGTTTTAACGATTGCCACTCCAATTCATTTATCATGTCTGTGGCACTATCTCCCCTGTTTCGCGATAGTAAAAAACGAGCCGCCCTTCTTTGAACTTTTTGAATATCATCCGTCAGTCCCACCTGATACGGATCCCGCACCGCACAGCAATACTCCAGAATAGGGCGGACAAGTGTAGTGTAAGCAGTCTCTTTAGTAGATCTGTTTCACCTTCCAAGTGTTCTGCCAACGAATCGCAGTCTTTGGTTTGCTCTACCCACAACATTATCTATGTGATCGTTTCAATTTAGGTTATTCGTAATTGTCATTCCTAAGTATTTATTTGAATTTACAGCCTTTAGATTTGTGTGACTTATCGAGTAATCGAAATTTAGCGGATTTCTTATTGTGCTCATGTGAATAACTTCACACTTTTTTTTATTCAGGGCCAAATTCCACTTTTCGCACCACACAGATATCTTATCTAAATCATTTTGCAGTTCATTTTGGTAACCTGATGACTTTACAAAAAACCCTACTGCAAATCGACGTTATTGATATGGGCGTGTAATTCAGCGGATTACTCTTACTTCCCTTTTTGGGTATTGGTGTGACTTGAGCAACTTTCCAGTCTTTAGGTACGAAACTTTCTGTGAGCAAACGGTTGTATATAATTTTTCCAGTAAGTATCTAATCCTGTGTACATTACATACATTTTGTGCTCTCTGATCTCCTTTCTCCCTTCTCTATCTGTATGAATGAGTGAGTGAGTGTGTATTTGAATTTTTCCCATATACGGTAGCAGTACAGCATCTGGCTGTCTGCCTTGGTAGCAGCAGTAAAGACAAAGTAGCTTTCCCAGTCAACACAAAGAAATTTTTACTCTTTCGGTAGTCATTCGGCAGTAGTTAAGTTGGTGGCGGAAAGGACCGCTCTGGTCTCTTTCGGGTACTACGGGGAATTTCGTTGCAGGACTTTTGGTGAGTAAGACGGTACTCTTAAGAGCGGCTTGGCGTTGGTGACTGTGATAATGTGTGATGGTGTGTAGATATTCCAACTGATGTACATGTTTTATCTAATGGTTCATTTTTAATTTCTGCAGTCGAATTCTTTAATTTTTCAGAGTAATTTTTCTGTATGTAATAAGTTTTCCGGTTCTCGCTTTGTTTGAGCAGAACACGTGGTGTAGGAAATTCGTTACTGCAGCACAGGTTTAAAAATCAGTTGTCTCACTTAACTTTTATTTGGTATGTGTGTTTGAATATTTCTCGTGTGTATGTGTTTTGTTTCTTCTACTTTTTATTTCGTCTCTGTTTTCAGATTGTGAAGCTTTTTTCGTACCACGTGTTAGTGCTTTTCACCGTGTGTAATATCACTACCATCTTGACTAAATTTCGTTCTTAGTTTCCCGTGATATTTTATTGCTGTTTGCATCTATACGACTTGCATTTGCGTTCTTGAAGCTTTGACGAGTCTTAATAATTTTGCTTTGTTCATGAATATTCTAGGCATTAGCAGGTGTTTCTCGCCAGCGTAGCTTAGTTTCATGTGGAGGGTGATGCAGATAAATTTCTTTGTCGGAAAGTGTTCTATGGCATTCTTCTTCACATGAATTCAGTCACAGCAATAGGGAAGAACCTCTGGGGCTCTGACTTACTGTGATTTGCAAAATTCTTTTTATCTCTATTCTTTTGTGTGAATCGTGTGCATTTGTGTGAACTTTTCCATTGTGTGCCGAAGTTTTCCTTCTCATTTGTCACAACAATGTACCACAGCGCAGTATACAATAATAACATAAATAAGGTAATTACTTACAAAACAGGCAACCACCGACCGTAGTTTAGAATTATTTGGTGAATTTTTCATATTATAATATTTTATTTTAATAAACTATGTTACAAAAATTGTGCTGTCTGTTTGCAAATACGTCCTATTTTGTAAGATTATTTTTAATACACCCCACCTGGCGTGTCTGAAGCACAGCTGGCAGGCCTTATATTCGTAGACTTTGACTGATTATCGTGTTTTTCTGTTGAGGCTTAAGCTCCTGCTTGTTCGGAATTCTTTGAATTTTTCCTATATCCTCATTCCGTATGTTCACATGAACCTTTTTATTAATATTAACACGTTACTTATGCTTAGCAATTCAGTGATTAATTCAGTTCTTGTATTAAATTTTCCCAATTGTAATTAAATTGAGTAGCTACCCAGAAAAATTTTGTCGCACACGAAACTTACTGTTCAAAAGAGTTCAAATGGGGCTGAGCACTATGGGCCTTAAGATCTGACGTCATCAGTCCCCTAGAACTTAGAACTACTTAAACCTAACTAACCTAAGCACATCACACATATACATGCCCGAGGCAGGATTCGAACCTGCGACCGTAGCGGTCGCGCGGATCCACACTGAAGCGCCTAGACCTCTCGGCCACACCGGCCAGCTAAACTTACAGTAGATTGCAGAGTTTTACATTGGTTAACTTCCCTCAGTTTCATCTCATGTATTTGTAGCACTGGTCTTGTTATTCTGATTACTTGACATAGAGCGTACAGTACTCGCAACATTATTTTCGAGACAGATATAGCTCTTACAAATTCATTCGATGTCTAAAAGCCGCAATGCAGCACTAGTTTGCAAGTACAGAGAGGGCATGGTATCCATCCTGCCTTAGGAAGCTAAAATGTAGCCTGCTTCATATATGAAATAGATGCAAACTAACCTAAACTAATCTCCTTGATCCTGCTGGAGATGGGACACACTGTGACTCTGGCCACCAAGTCTGACGACCGTTGTCGGTTCCACTGCGAACGCAGCCTCAGGCTGCCCTTCGCGACTACTCTCCAAGACGACCGCTTGGTATCTGAGCCGAGACCAGGTCTCGGCCTCCAGAAAGAACTGTCATTGACAACGGGGGAACAGGACATGCCTCCCGCTCCACATCGCCTTGCTACTCCAACGTGTAACTGAAATTCCTTCGTTGGAATCAAATATGGAAATTATTTCAAAGGTATTCCTGATAATTAAATTACGCAACTAATCATTAAATGAGATGAAGATGTTGAAAAATTCCCTCGTCGCCCCACATAACTTTGAATATCCAATAAAGATATCTGGGCACGCTATGCTATGCGGAACTGACCCTAGATACGAAGTCCACTCAATAAATAACCGGAAAATTAGTATAAATAATACAGAACTTCGACAAAGTTTTTGCTGCTTTCTTAGTTTTTGTTGGTGTCCTGTAGCTATGATCAGATGATCTGCCTTGTGAACGTGATGATGGGAATCAGAGAAAGTAAATGGCCGTAACCTTGCAGGTTTGCAGCAACGTGGAGTAGCGAAATGTGATTAGATTTCTGTTAGCTGAAGGGTTTAAGCCACCGGAAATGCCCCGCCGGATGGCAGTGCAATATCGTGAAAGTGTGCGTGTGGGCAGGTAACTTAAAGAGGATGTAAAAATTGTTGAAGACTTGCCACGCCTAGGACGTGCAGTGACGGGAAACAACATCGCGAGAGTTGATGATCTGATTGCAGGAAAACAGGCGTATTACTGTGAGCCTTTTACAGCAACCGTGAACGTTAGTGTTTCATCAGCCCAGCATATTGATCATGGCGTATTGAAGTTCGAGAAAGTGTATGGGCGGTAGTTTCAAAAACATTTGACATCAGGTCTCCCTGCACAGAAATATGTGCAGGGAGACCTGAAGTTCGCCTGCTTGCTCTCTACAACCTCCGTTTTCCTGTCACCAGTCTTCTTGCTGATTTGATGTGGCCCGCCGCGAACTCCCCTCTCGGGCCAAACTTTTCACCTCAGAGTAGCAATTGCAACGTACGTCCTCATTTGTTTCCTGGATTATTCCAACCTCTGTCTTCCTCTCGGCAGTTCTTACCTTCTGTAGCTCCCTCTAGGACAATGAAAGCTATTCCCAGATGTCCCAAGGGATGTCCTATCAACCTGACCCTTCTTCTTGTCAGAGTTTTCTTATCTTCCTGTCCTCGCCTATTCCGCGGATAACCTCATTTCTTTCCGTATTAGTTCAGCTACTTTTTCGGCCTTCTTCATATAACCACATTTAAACCCACTGAAGGAGTTCTTCGTGGATCAAGGTTCGTTGATGATGAGAAAGGACACGCAGCAGCGCGTAGCTGGTTAGGCACACAGCCCCAAGGCACGTGGAATTTAGAAGCTTGTCCAGCGGTTGCCAAAGTATTTACAACTTTAGGTAAATTACGTTGAAACATAAGCGAGTACTCCTTTCTCGCACGTGATTCTTTTCAAAAATTTCCTGTTTTTATTGAATGACGCTGGTATCCTTAGAGGCTGACCAGGCAACGTAGATTGAGGGGATGATTGTTATGTTACTAGTAGAGAAACGTCCGCAGCTCGTGATCGTGCGGTAGCGTTCTCGATCCCGCGCCCGGGTTCCCGGGTTCGATTCCCGACGGGGTCAGGGATTTTCTCTGCCTCGTGATGACTGGGTGTTGTGTGCTGTCCTTAGGTTAGTTAGGTTTAAGTAGTTCTAAGTTCTAGGGGACTGATGACCATAGCTGTTAAGTTCCATAGTAAAGAAATAAAAGAAAAAATAAGTAGAGAAACTGTATCCGGCTAGTGAGGATAGCTCAGTGACTTCACACATGGCCTGTCACCTCAGGGCAATTTAAGTCCAAGTCGGCTGTTGGTGAAGTGGGCTCTCGAAGAAACCAGCACACCCAAACCAAAACCCGGAAGACATCATGTACTGGAGGACAAGGCCCGTCGAGTGTCTCAGAGAGGGTGTATCGCCGGAAATGCATATCCTCCTATTTTCATCTATTGTACTATAAATTTGTTTTCCTTATTTTTGTTACCTGAATATATGACATTTCTGTGTCTTAACATATTGTAATTGTTTTACTATTTTTATATATACATATTTATGCATTTATGTCGATGCATAATTGGTTTGTTTCGTAAATATTATTTGTATTTTTACGCTGGGTCTTGCCTGGGGAAAACTGCTATCGAACGATTTCATCGATAGGTCGTGTCAAGAACGAAAGTGTTTAGGATCTTTGGTAGTGTTCACTCTGTCGCGTGGAGCGCGGGCAGAGAGAGTCTGGCGGGAGTAGTGCGAGTGGAGCAGGTGTGTTGTGTGAAGCTCCCGCGAGTTGCCGCGCTTTCGGGGTTTGGCAGCATGTAATTGCGCTCGACTTGGGATGATAGTTTCTGACATGGGGTCGCGGACGGGAAGCATTAGCTGGCGCACATCAAGAGCCCGTTTCGTCTGGTGACCGTGTCGAGAAGAAGGCGCGCCAACATCCAGCTTCTGCAACAGCGACGGCCGACAATGAGTGACTGTCGCCACCTGCTCGATCGACGGCTTCAAACCTTCAATCAACCAACAAGGAAGACTGGGAGCACGTAAAGTTTTAGAACTGTATGGAAGACCTCAGCTTTTCAAACTGTACCATTTTCGTAACTATAATTACAGCAACTTAGTATGAACATTTGTTGCTCATTGTCCCAATTGCATTACCAAGCAGGGTCCCTTCCTTTTCCGGAATGAACCCGAGTGTCGTTGAAATTCAAACGCCAGCATTAAAATAATAATATAGCATTTCACTGCTTTAGTTTCAAAGTTCAGTTAAAGTGTTCATAGCTGGCTACAATATTTAGATTACACAAGCACGAATTAAGAGTGCGAGTTTTGTTACCGTATTTTAGCTTACCTGTGACTGCAGCTCAGCTTGGTACGTACTAAATTTTACTATTGTTAATTGTTCAGAATCATTTAATTCAAGTTCAAAGTTAAATCTCTTATTTCCAAATTGCGTAGATTCAAGTAGCTTTAGAAATGATTGTTGAGGTAGTCCAAGAGTAACCGTATTTTACTGAATTTCGATGTGCTTCAGAAAGAAAGCTCACTATAAACTTCAGTCACTAAATTAACTTTCGATTTTCCTGTTTTATTAATTCTTTTGCTATATTAAGTCAGAGTGTAGCGAAATTTATTACTTCTGACAAACTTTCAGTTTTCACACTGCACGTGTCAACCTTCATTTGCCACGCTTCTAGTGCTAATTATATGTGTAATAACCTTTCTTTTTCAGTTACTATAGTAATTGTCCTTAGGACTGGCGACCGTAATTTCCCCCAAATCTCAAATATCTAATTACCGCTAGTTAATTGTTAACGTAACGGCCGCACATTTACTTTCTTTATTAACTTTACCCCTTTTCATTAGCATTTTTCCTTTCATTTAGATGTAACCCTTTCCTCCCTCTTTACCGACAGATTAACTTCGGTGACGATTGCTTTTTCCCAAATTTCCATTAGGTACACGCGGTTTAATTTTTCACTGTCATTAAGGTCGATAAGTGAGGGGGAGGTTACTCGTGGCGACCTGGTGACAGGACAATCTTCAAATTTGAGGTTGTTCTGGACACGAATTTTGCATTGTGCAAATCTCGTAATAAAGTACTGGTTACGATATGGTCGATACGTCAGCGAGAATATTAATGTGGGGAATCCTAATTAGATTTGAGATTTGGCATTTATATTGAAAATTATTAAAATGAGTGACGCAACAATTACCAAATTTGGTAGACTTGGATAACGAACAAGCGGTCGAACAGTGGGAAACGCGCACCGCGGTACTCATTGTTCAGGGGCAGGCGGCTAGCATGAAAGACGCGTCCGCCGAAACCCAACAAAGAGCAGAAAAGGAATTCCAAACTTTAGAAAATGTTTCGGAAACGGAAGTGAAAATCAAATCTGAACCCCTTGATGACGAATACGGGGGGACAATAAAGAGGAAGCCGCTATGGAAGTAAAACCGGTAGTTTCCGGGAATTTAACTGATTTATTGAATGTTTTGATTAAAGAAATCAAGAGTCTATCGGCAGAAATTAAAGCTCAGGCTGCCAAGCAAGAAGCTCAGTCTGAAAAAATTGAACGGAAGCTAGACAATCAGAACAAAGCTATTAATGTTGTTAACAACAATGTTGGAGTTGTTAACACAAAAGTTGATAAGATCAAAGAAGATATTGTTGTGATTAATACAGAAATCGGTAATCTTAAACAGGAAATGATAGGCGTTCAGGCCGAAATTGCGAGCATAAATACTCGTTTTAATTTACAAATCTTTAACATATTGCAGCGTGTCAGCAACTGTGAAATGTACAGCAAATAAACAATGTTTTCAGCCTTCAGTTGCAAGGTAATTTTATTCGTTTACCCAGGTTTCGATTCCAGTAATGGAATCTTCTTCAGAACCTATAAATTAAACCACATATGGACATATATTACTCACTAAAATGCATTATCAGTCTAATGATTGAATAATGAAGAAATTGTGATACTTACAACAATGAAATTATTTTGTGAGCCAAACACTGGCCATGTCACAGATTAAAAATTAAAACATTAAAGACGCATAATCATAAGATTATGTCAGTCAAAATTAAAACCATTAGGGTGAACGTAGATGGAGCTGCGCCGGCCATAAATCAGGACCACACGTAAGCGGCTCGAAAACTAGGCGTCGTGAGCCGTTACGCGGCGAGGCTCGGCCGCGGCCAAGCGCATGCGCAAGCGCGAGAGACAAACTGTCTCAAAATTACTTAGAGCAAATATACATATAAACAAAATGTAACTGAAAGCTGTCTTACAATTGGACATACCTATCTATTGGTATAGCAACATTAAACAATTTACCTGAGAACAAACTACAAAGCCAAGGTATAATTTTTTTTTTTTTTTTTTAAATATTATAGTAAGAGGGGGTAGCCCCGCTACAGTAACTAACAATTAGGGGCTACCCCCTCTTACTATAATATTTAAAAAAAAAAAAAAAAAAAAAAAAATTATACCTTGGCTTTGTAGTTTGTTCTCAGGTAAATTGTTTAATATTGCTATACCAATAGATAGGTATGTCCAATTGTAAGACAGCTTTCAGTTACATTTTGTTTATATGTATATTTGCTCTAAGTAATTTTGAGACAGTTTGTCTCTCGCGCTTGCGCATGCGCTTGGCCGCGGCCGAGCCTCGCCGTGTAACGGCTCACGACGCCTAGTTTTCGAGCCACTTACGTGTGGTCCTGATTTATGGCCGGCGCAGCTCCATCTACGTTCACCCTAATGGTTTTAATTTTGACTGACATAATCTTATGATTATGCGTCTTTAATGTTTTAATTTTTAATCTGTGACATGGCCAGTGTTTGGCTCACAAAATAATTTCATTGTTGTAAGTATCACAATTTCTTCATTATTCAATCATTAGACTGATAATGCATTTTAGTGAGTAATATATGTCCATATGTGGTTTAATTTATAGGTTCTGAAGAAGATTCCATTACTGGAATCGAAACCTGGGTAAACGAATAAAATTACCTTGCAACTGAAGGCTGAAAACATTGTTTATTTACTCGTTTTAATTCTGAAATTAGCAGAATCGAGAAAAGTGTAGGAGAAGCAGTTGCTCCGATCATCGAGAATAAGGTGACGGAACAAATTCAATTAGTGAAAAAAGAGGATCAACAGAAGGTGGAAACTTTAAAGGCTTTAGTATCCGAAGTAGATACCAAAGTGACGAAGCAGGCTAATACCTACGAAGAGAAAAAAAAGGAAGTAGAAACGCTTGCGACAACCACTTGCCAAGTAATTACGAGAGTGTCGGAAATAGAAAAGAAACTTGACGAAAAACAGAGCTATGTGCCAATCTGTGCACATAGTTCGGAATTGTTGACGAAAGAGGAGCGGTTCGACCCCTTGAAAAAAGGCGTTATACACGCGACGGATTTCATTAAAAATTGTGAAAGAGTTTTACCCAGATCATGAACTAATGAGAGAAAAATTAATGCGGTTATTGATGTGCTGGCTGGTGATGCCAAGCGTTGGGGCTTAAACCTCAACATTACGAACCTGACTTTTGACGAGTTTAAAAATTTGTTTCTGGCTGAATACTGGTCAGAGCAAAAACAGCAAAGTGTCTGGCGCGAATTTATCGTATCGAGGCCGTTCGATGCGAATTCGCGCGGCTCGATGAAGGAGTTTTGTGAGGGCTGGATCCGCAAGTTGGAATATTTGCGTGATCGCCGCACGGAATCCGAAATAGTCTGGGAACTCTACAAGAAGCTTCCAGATGATATAAAACGCTACGTAGGAAACAATTACAGGACAATAAATGATTTCCTGGAAAGAGTTGAGGACGAGGACAATTGGCGCAATAATCGCGATAGTGGTAGAGGCCGTGGTAACAACAACGGGTACCACAGCAACCACAACAATGATAACCATGGGAATAATGCATACCGCAACCATGGCAGCAATAACAATAATAGTTCGGACCGTAATAACAATCGGTACAATGGAAATAATACCAGTAATGACAGAAACCGGTATCATACTAACGTGATACGGGCATCACAGAATAGTGATAACGCCACAGGGTGTGATAAGTCGCCTCAGCAGCATCTTAAGAGCAGATCTGCTGGGACGAGACAGGGAAACCATTAGCCGCGCCGGTGAGGGGCCGACTGGGCGTGGAGAAATTTTGGAGGCCCAATAACAACAGAAAACCCAGGTGTCGTCGTTATGAAAATTCCGTATGGAATAATCAACAGCGGGAGAGTGTGCCAGTGTTAGGAGAAAGGAGTGCGCCCACAAGTAGTAGATCAGCTGTAGACACGGCAGTAGAAGATACATTCACTGTCAGTGAGAACAATTTAAGTAGTGTTCCGGGAAACGATTATAAAGTGGCAGCTGTAACATCCACAGAGGAAATGGAAATTGAGTTTAAGAATGATTCGCAATTGTTGAGAGAAGGTCAGATGTCGGATAACACGTCCGTCATCGAGCGAGGGGATGCAGAGAGGGATGAGGTCTGGTTAAGGCAGTTCAGTCGCTTATACGACGAATTAAGAGATTATAGGGGCCTGTACGGGAGAGGTGACTATGGGGAGCGCGGGCAGGATTTGCCGCGTCTCGTCCCACAGGAAGATAGTATTTGTGAAGTTATAGAAAGTTCTGGCCCTAACCGGCAGACTTTATTAGAAATAGTTGATGTTAATGGGGAGCACGAGCAAGATTCGTCGTGTTTCGTCCCGCAAGGGTTGGATGTTGAAGTAGTAACGGAAAGTTCTGGCCCTGACCGGCAGACTTTACCGAAAGTTATAGTGGTAGAAGTAGCCGACTCATCCGACGCAAAACTCCAGTTTAAACATTGCGAAAGTATTAAGGAGAAAGATTACAAGAATTTTAGTGGCAGCTGGACACGATTGGTAGAAAAGCACGTAGATTACAGCGTGTATAAAGTTAGGGCTGACGTTATACGGCCGGACGATAGCAGTGTGGGTTGCGCAGATCCAGAGGAAGTAATTGCAGATACTACTGGGCACATTCCTCCAGGTAGATTGGCAGATGAGATCAATCTGGCCAAAGAGGAATCAACGAAGGTGACAATTAGTGAAATGATAGCAAAGCAACACTCACTAGTTGACGAGTTACAGGAAAAGGTTTCGGTATTGGAGGCGAAGCTACAGACTAAGCCTCAGGACAAACGTGTTGAAATTAAAACTGTATGTGAACAGAGGCTGAAAAAGCCGCCAGATAAGCCGGATTTAGGATCAAAGCCCGATGGGTTTTTCCGGAATGACCTGGATATAGACGAGGATTTACTGTGAGAGAATAAAGAAACAGTCGAGGACAAGTGTAGACAGATAGTAGTGTCTGTTAATATGCTCGACCTACAACTAAACGTGTTGATTGACACCGGTGAAGAATTGAGTGCTGTATCTGGAAAAATACACCCCTGGAAATGGAAAAAAGAACACATTGACACCGGTGTGTCAGACCCACCATACTTGCTCCGGACACTGCGAGAGGGCTGTACAAGCAATGATCACACGCACGGCACAGCGGACACACCAGGAACCGCGGTGTTGGCCGTCGAATGGCGCTAGCTGCGCAGCATTTGTGCACCGCCGCCGTCAGTGTCAGCCAGTTTGCCGTGGCATACGGAGCTCCATCGTAGTCTTTAACACTGGTAGCATGCCGCGACAGCGTGGACGTGAACCGTATGTGCAGTTGACGGACTTTGAACGAGGGCGTATAGTGGGCATGCGGGAGGCCGAATTGCTCAACACGTGGGGCGTGAGGTCTCCACAGTACATCGATGTTGTCGCCAGTGGTCGGCGGAAGGTGCACGTGCCCGTCGACCTGGGACCGGACCGCAGCGACGCACGGATGCACGCCAAGACCGTAGGATCCTACGCAGTGCCGTAGGGGACCGCACCGCCACTTCCCAGCAAATTAGGGACACTGTTGTTCCTGGGGTATCGGCGAGGACCATTCGCAACCGTCTCCATGAAGCTGGGCTACGGTCCCGCACACCGTTAGGCCGTCTTCCGCTCACGCCCCAACATCGTGCAGCCCGCCTCCAGTGGTGTCGCGACAGGCGTGAATGGAGGGACGAATGGAGACGTGTCGTCTTCAGCGATGAGAGTCGCTTCTGCCTTGGTGCCAATGATGGTCGTATGCGTGTTTGGCGCCGTGCAGGTGAGCGCCACAATCAGGACTGCATACGACCGAGGCACACAGGGCCAACACCCGGCATCATGGTGTGGGGAGCGATCTCCTACACTGGCCGTACACCACTGGTGATCGTCGAGGGGACACTGAATAGTGCACGGTACATCCAAACCGCCATCGAACCCATCGTTCTACCATTCCTAGACCGGCAAGGGAACTTGCTGTTCCAACAGGACAATGCACGTCCGCACGTATTCCGTGCCACCCAACGTGCTCTAGAAGGTGTAAGTCAACTACCCTGGCCAGCAAGATCTCCGGATCTGTCCCCCATTGAGCATGTTTGGGACTGGATGAAGCGTCGTCTCACGCGGTCTGCACGTCCAGCACGAACGCTGGTCCAACTGAGGCGCCAGGTGGAAATGGCATGGCAAGCCGTTCCACAGGACTACATCCAGCATCTCTACGATCGTCTCCATGGGAGAATAGCAGCCTGCATTGCTGCGAAAGGTGGATATACACTGTACTAGTGCCGACATTGTGCATGCTCTGTTGCCTGTGTCTATGTGCCTGTGGTTCTGTCAGTGTGATCATGTGATGTATCTGACCCCAGGAATGTGTCAATAAAGTTTCCCCTTCCTGGGACAATGAATTCACGGTGTTCTTATTTCAATTTCCAGGAGTGTAGTTCCGCGTAGTCAGCACGTACACAACTTTCCCAGTAGAGCGTGTCCCGCTAAGCACAACAGCGCAGGCGCCGCGCTCGTCCGTCTCCGCACTTCGAGATGGCGCTGTCTTAGAGACGGACGAAATTCTGCTTCCGCCGATCCGCGTATTAATATGTAACGCAGCCAATGAGATTGCTGCTAACGTAGAACCTTTTCTCCTCGCGGATCACACTAGCGCAGTGATACCTGATCGCTCGAGGTATTATAACGAGTGTACAGACCTCCGATTAGTCTGCATTAGTCTGCAGCAGTCCGTACCAGTCTGAATTCACGGTGTTCTTATTTCAATTTCCAGGATTGTATTTCAGTTACAGAAAGACAGACCCGGCATCGTAGTTATGCCAGTAACAGGAGTGAAAATTATCGGTGCTACTGGGAAGGCCAGTAAACCGCTCACAAAACAGATTTTTGTCCACTTCGAGATATGTGGGGCGCGATTTGAACAAGAGTTTGTCGTCATGCCAGACTTAACTACGGAAGTAATTATCGGGTTAGATTGCCTATTAAAGTACCGTGCAGTGATTAACTGCGAAAGCAAAACTTTGACATGTATGTCACTAGAGAAAACAATGGTAGTTGGTTTTGACGAGGCAGGAGACGGTGTGCATAGGCAATACCAGCCTATACACATTGTTAACTGGCCGGTTGACATTGACGTAGGAATGAATTTGAACTGCAGTAACGTGAGGAATTTCGGCATTGTCAGAAGTGTAGAAAGTGATTTGGAAGAGATAATCAAATTCTCTCCACAGATTGACATTAATATTGGTGTGAAAAAAGATCGTTTGGGAGAAGTAATGAAGCTAAGAGCCGATGCTCGCATACGTCGTCATGACGCTAAAGCGCGTTTCGCTAAGTTTGCAATCGGAGACTTAGTACTTGTAAAAGCTCATGAGAAATCGAGCGAGATAGACAATGAAATCTCTAAATTTAAGTTTGTTTATAATGGACCATTTAAAGTCATTGGTATACCTCACACAAATGCTTATTGCTTAGAGTATCCAAGCTCTGGAAAACAATTAGGTATACGGAACATTGTAGACTTGAAATTGTACCAACCTAGGATTGATTAATACCACAGAATGGGTAATTTGTGCAGTATGTAAATATAGAATGTAAGATTTAAGGATTTGCTAGGTTGTCATGCTTTCGCCTGACCTAGAGGACATTAAAGAAGTTGTAATTAATAAGAAATTAATTTTGACTAAATGATTTAAGAGTAACTGATTAGTAATCATCTGAAAAATCCAAGCTGCTAATTTAAGTTTTCAGCTGAGTCACAGTAGATTAAGGAATGTAAATATGCTTTTGTAACTAGCTGTCAGATTTCATGAATGTGTGTTTTATTAGTCATTGCCGATGTACTTAGACGCTGTTTTAAGTTTCAGGCTAGTACATGCGTGTGATGATGGACAGTGTTGAGTTATCCACTGTGATATTATTAAGGGACTCCTTGAGATTACTCGGGAGTGAGTTTTTCCTAAAGAATTCAGTGAAACGGACGTTCTGGAAATGCCGTTACACAGGCGAGTGAGATCAAGCGTGCCGCACAGGCGGGCGCAACAATACTTGCGAGGCGAAGCCGCTATCGGCTCTTGTGCCGCTGTCGGCTCTTGTGCCGCTGTCGGCATTCTTTGTACTTGCGGGTACGGAAGGCGGAATTGTTTTTCTTCCTGGACAGCTGAAAGAATTCTACTGTCAATATTTATGGATTTTTCGATCTGCTGAATATTATTTTCTTGTTTAGCATTAAGTGGACTCTCATGGCGAGAGTATTAATTATGAAAAGTTTATATAAAATACGTATTCTATGTAATTAATTATTAATTTGCGTATTTTGATATACCTGTTTTCTATGACCATGTAATCTGATTAATTTTGTAAATAGTATTCCATTTCTTGATAGTGCTAGGAATTTTGATTTTTAGAATAGCTAAACCATTTTCTATGTTTTCTATGAATTTTAATATGTTTTGAACCTGTTTTATTTTGTGCAAGATGACAGAGTGGAATAAGATTAGGAGTATCTCCACTCAATTATTATCGTCTAAAAATAGGTTTACGGTTAATTAGACGAATGCTAAATTTTGTTGATGTCTTGAGAATATGCATTTCCGCTGTTTCTTTTTTGGGACATTTTCTCAGTCTATTTAGGTTACACGAACATACTCAGACAATGTGGGGCACGTGTAACGCCGGAAATGCATATCCTCCTATTTCCATCTATTGTACTATAAATTTGTTTTCCTTATTTTTGTTACCTGAATATATGACATTTCTGTGTCTTTACATATTGTAATTGTTTTACTATTTATATATATATATATATTTATGCATTTATGTCGATGTATAATTGGTTTGTTTCGTAAATATTATTTGTATTTTTACGCTGGGTTTTGCCTAGGGAAAACTGCTATCGAACGATTACATCGATAGGTCGTGTGAAGAACGAAAGTGTTTAGGATCTTTGGTAGTGTTCACTCTGTCGCGTGGAGCGCGGGCAGAGAGAGTGTGGCGGGAGTAGTGCGAGTGGAGCAGGTGTGTTGTGTGAAGCTCCCGCGAGTTGCCGCGCTTTCGGGGTTTGGCAGCATGTAATTGCGCTCGACTTGCGATGATAGTTTCTGACATGGGGTCGTGGACGGGAAGCATTAACTGGCGCACATCAAGAGCCCGTTTCGTCTGGTGACCGTGTCGAGAAGAAGGCGCGCCAACATCCAGCTTCTGCAACAGCGACGGCCGACAATGAGTGACTGTCGCCACCTGCTCGATCGACGGCTTCAAACCTTCAATCAACCAACAAGGAAGACTGGGAGCACGTAAAGTTTTAGAACTGTATGGAAGACCTCAGCTTTTCAAACTGTACCATTTTCGTAACTATAATTACAGCAACTTAGCATGAACATTTGTTGCTCATTGTCCCAATTGCATTACCAAGCAGGGTCCCTTCCTTTTCCGGAATGAACCCGAGTGTCGTTGAAATTCAAACGCCAGCATTAAAATAATAATATAGCATTTCACTGCTTTAATTTCAAAGTTCAGTTAAAGTATTCATAGCTGGCTACAATATTTAGATTACACAAGCACGAATTAAGAGTGCGAGTTTTGTTACCGTATTTTAGCTTACCTGTGACTGCAGCTCAGCTTGGTACGTACTAAATTTTACTATTGTTCATTGTTTAGAATCAGTTAATTCAAGTTCAAAGTTAAATCTCTTATTTCTAAATTGCGTAGATTCAAGTAGCTTTAGAAATGATTGTTGAGGTAGTCCAAGAGTAACCGTATTTTACTGAATTTCGATGTGCTTCAGAAAGAAAGCTCACTATTAACTTCAGTCACTAAATTAACTTTCGATTTTCCTGTTTTATTATTTCTTTTGCTATATTAAGTCAGAGTGTAGCGAAATTTATTACTTCTGACAAACTTTCAGTTTTCACACTGCACGTGTCAACCTTCAGTTGCCACGCTTCTAGTGCTAATTATATGTGTAATAACCTTTCTTTTTCAGTTACTATAGTAATTGTCCTTAGGACTGGCGACCGTAATTTCCCCCAAATCTCAAATATCTAATTACCGCTAGTTAATTGTTAACGTAACGGCCGCACATTTACTTTCTTTATTAACTTTACCCCTTTTCATTAGCATTTTTCCTTTCATTTAGATGTAACCCTTTCCTCCCTCTTCACCGACAGATTAACTTCGGTGACGATTGCTTTTTCCCAAATTTCCATTAGGTACACGCGGTTTAATTTTTCACTGTCATTAAGGTCGATAAGTGAGGGGGAGGTTACAAGGGGTTGTAAAAAATCGCATGAGATCAGTGATTCCTTTCGCTGATTTCATGCAAAATGAATCACTCGTAAGTTCCAAAGATCTACCACCTAACACAATGATTCTGCGGAGGCAGTTAGAAAGAATGTAGTACAATGGTCAAGGCACACGTTTCTGTAGTCGACGCTAACCGACGCTTGACGTATAGTAAATCGCGATGCCACTGGACTGTCGATGACTAGAAACAAGTGAAACCTGCGGTAGTCCGATGGAAAGTCTTGGATTTGGTGAAAGTCTGCAGAATATCCTCTTCCGACGTATCTAGTGCCAAAAGTTATGTACAGAGGAGATGATGTTACACGTTTTAAGGCAATGTGTACTGCATATGGCAAAGGAACAGTCTGGAGTCGATGGTTGTATCGGAACTACTATGCAGCCTGTCATAAAGCAGAATCAGTGATATAATGGTTTCTGGAGGGTAGCATTCCTGAAACGGACTGTCCTGCCCAGAGTCCTGAACCGAACTCGATGTAACACCTTTTGGAAGGATTAAGACATTGACTTGGCTCCAGACCCAGCATCCAACATCATTACTTTCTTTGGTTTTGGCTCTTGAGGAAAAATGGGCTGCCATTCCTTCACAGACAATTTATTGAAAGTGTCCCTAGCAAAGTTCAAGAAGTGACTAAGGAGAAGGGTGGATACGCCCGAAAAGGTGTCCGGATACATTTTATCATATAGTGCATGCAGTCTGTAATGAATTTGATAATTACAATTATGGTAACATGATACCACCGAGATGTGGAGGGAGGAAGGTTGGAACTTACGAAAATGAGAAGTATCAATCACCAAAAGCAGAAACAAACAGCACTTGTACATTGCTTTTCATAGAAATTGCAACACAAAGAAGGTGGCACGCAACAGACGTCAGATGGATATGAACGTCTTGGATATTCATTTAGCGGAAACCACAAAAAATTTAGAAAAGAGTAACGCCATTTAATTCTGTACATAAGAAAAGATTACGCAGCAGGTTTCTCGTTCCGAAATAGCGTTTGATTGTTAATTATTTCTGAGGCGATCGTATTATGCTTCTTGTAAGAAGGAAAAAAATCTAACAGGACACCTTGGAATTCGTCAACCGCAGGATATTGACGCAGAATAGACAGTTTATAGAAAGGAAAGCAGAAAGCGGCTCTTTTAACTTGTATGAAGTCAAGCGATGCACTCGACGCCTTACTAAACCGATTAAATGCTAAACGATAGCTGCTTTACTACCACGGTTCGGAACAAACATTCTTACCAAACGAAAGTAATCCAATATCCTAAATGAAAACTCTTACGAAAGAAATCGATGATGAAACTAGTTGCATTAAATCTTCAGTTAAAACTCATCATATAAGCTAGCAAATTCTTGGGACTTTAGCAGGAATTTCAGTGTTTGTAGCAGTGCTTGAATTTTCGTTGTTTCCAGACTGAAAATGCAACGTAGGCCTATCATTTACTTTCGTGTCTGGATGAACTGTTATAAATGACGCTTGACAGCCGTCAGAAGTTAATGAGAAATAAATTGGCCTGAATGGATAGCCAGAGAGGATAAGGAAATCGATCGTGGTTAATGGGATATCCTGGTTCGAATCTTGGTCCGGAACAAATTTTCATATCTGACTAATAGGCAGCATATTCTATACCTAACACATATCATGCGAAGATATTTGCAGTTAGCGAATTCATTTCCAATTATCATAAATGGCACTTTAAATTAATCTTAATTAAAATTTAATGGGCCAGACCTGTAGCTTCACTATAACATGTTATGTCGCAGAAATCATATCACTTTAGTAAATAACATTTGATAACAGTCCCAAAGAAACTTCATTCAAGCATTGACCTAAATACGACATGTGTTTCAGCTTTTGCATTATGTAACTGTTGGTGTGGAATGTCTTACTCTTGATCATTCAGTCCAGCAGTAAGCCCAACAATAAATCGTGATCATTAATTTAAGAAACGTGGACCTACTTGCACGAACTGTTCACGATTGAGCTTCAGGCTACTTGCACGTAGCTCCCTCAGGCATCACGCCCAAAATAAAATAATTATATTTTCTCAATGCCGTAGTGAGATTCAATCCGTAAGTGAGTGAAATAGGAGATGAAAATCTATAAGAAAATATTTCGTTATAGCAAGAAATTTTTAAAGCTAAATCTGTGAAAACTAATATTTCAATTCTCGGTTGGAGATGAAAAAAATATGTTTCAATGTATGAAAAATTCCATGGAAATATCACCACAAGATCGAAAAAGGCTTGGTTAACATTGTTCTTGACCTCCAGTAACCAGAATCGCTTATTGGTTAGAATGATATTCGGAAAAGACCATGCTTGTATGACCTTATTAGCGTGAAAAGTTCTGAAAGTGTTTCAATTTGTGACCTACATAAAAATTCGCATAAAGAAAAACAAAGAAAAATCTGTGCAGACCACAGTGTACGCGAGATAAGCTGTGGGCGCCAAGCTAGTAAATAATACAAACATCTATCAGTTCGCCTTTGGATTCAGACACAACTGTTTACTTCGCACAAGGGCACTAAATTTTGGAGCGTGGATTGCAGCCAAGTTCCCATTCTTTGTAATCTCTATTCTGTGATATTTGCCTATAGAGAATATGCTTTATCGTTTCCGTATATTGCTGCTCGTGTTGGCTCAGAGCCCACGACTGTGGTTGGAACCGATAGGTTGTGGACAGTCGTAGTGAACGCCCTGCAAAACTGTGCAGCCGCCTCACGTATATGAATCAGGAAATCAGCTTGAACAGAGTCTCCCAGTTGTGGCTTCAGCATCGCGACGGCTACATCCTTGTCTGGAGGCCCTTGGGAGAAGGAACGGTGCCAATATAGCATTCGCGATCGTCTTACTGGGTGAGCACCTGACGTGATAGTGTATGAGATGCCTTTCGGTGCACAATGCGATCGACTTTGGTTGTCACGATAGGTAAGTTAGACAGCGAACGTCATATTTCTGACGTGTGCCATATCTTCCAGATCTCTATGTCGTTATCTACAAGTAGGTAACCAGTGATCTCATATTGCCTGATCTGACCGACCTAAGTCGATATAGTGGGTGTCCCAGAAAAACATCGACAACGCTTAGTATGTTGTGCGTAAGGCAAACTGACTGGCTTTCAAGGAGGGCACCGGAGAGCGTCGAAGTCTGACCGCGCATTCCACATTACGTCAATAAACCCAGCATGTGTAGCACATCGCACTGTCTGCAGTTACAAACGGGATTCGAACTGCATACCTCCTACATCAAAGCAATGCCTACATCACTTGTGCTGAGCTTCATGTACGTGAGCCAATACGTTTGGTTGTCTTTGAAGTATTTCAGTCTCTCCGTGGACTGGGGAATGAGGTACTCCACACTGATCATAGTACCTCCCAGAAAATAGTCGAGAAGTGTCTGATCTGACGACCGCTCTGGCCATTGAACTGGTCCACCCCCACCATTCCACCGACTGGGATATTCGACGATGAGGTGATTCCAGACATCGACATAAAAGTGTGCGGGAGCTCTGTTGTGTTGAAGACACATGCCAATCCGAACAATTAATATCTCTGTATCCGATAGGGTAGGTAAAACATCCGTAATAAAAGTGAGGCAGATTGTTCTGTTTGTTCTGCTGTAGATATGGCGACAAAACGACTATTCACGGTGGTGTGTAGAGTGTATGAGTCCGGCGACATACCATCTGATTTTCGAAAAAGTATCTTTAACACAATTTCGGAGATTGCAAGAGCCGAGATGTGCGAGAATTATACCACGACCAGCTATACAGCTCATCCATCCAAATTGCTGACAAGAATAATACACAGAAGAATGGTAAATAAAATTGAGGTTATGTTAGACGACGATCAGTTAGGAAAGGTATAGGCACCAGAGATGCAATTCTGACGTTGCGGTTGACAATGGAAGCAAGACTACAGAGAAATCAAGACACGTTCATATGATTAGTGTACCTGGCACAACCGTTCGACGGTGTAAAATGATGCAAAATGTTCGAAATTTTGAGAAAAACAGTGGTAGGCCATAGGGAGAGACGAGTAATATACAACACGTACAACAGCCAAGAGGGAATAAGAATGGATGACGAGGAACGAAGTGCTCGAATCAAAAAGTGTATATGACATGGATGTAGTCTTTCGCCTCTACTGTTCTTCTGTACATCGAAAACGCAATGATAGAAATAAAAGGTTCAGAAATGGATTTAAAATTTAAGGTGAGAGTGTATCAATGACACGATTCGCTATACTCAGTGAAAGTGAAGAACAATGAGATGATATGCTGAATGGAATGAACAGACTAATGAGTACAGAACATGGAATGACAGTAAGACGAATGTAATGAGAAGTAGCAGAACTGACAACAGTGAGAAACTTAACGTCAGGATTGATGGCCATATAGCAGATGAAGTTAAGGAAGTTTACTACCTAGGCAGAAAAATAACCAACGACGGATGGAGCAAGGAGGATATCAAAAGCAGACTAGCGCCGGAAAAATAGGACGTTCGTGGCCAAGAGAAGTCTGCTACTATCAATTTGGAGCACAGCACTGCATGGTAGTGAAATATGAACTATGGGAAAACCGGATCAGAAAAGACTCGGAGCATTTGAGATGTGGTGCTACAGAAGAATTTTGAAAACTGGTTGGATTTGCAAGGTAAGGAATGAGGATGTTCTGCGCAGAGATACGAAGGCAGTTCAATAAGTAATGCAACACATTTTTTTTCTCGGCCAATTTTGGTTGAAAAAACCGGAAATTTCTTGTGGAATATTTTCAAACATTACCGCTTCGTCTCGTATAGTTTCATTGACTTCCGACAGGTGCCAGCGCTGTACGGAGCTGTTAAAATGGCGTCTGTAACGGATGTGCGTTGCAAACAACGGGCAGTGATCGAGTTTCTTTTGGCGGAAAACCAGGGCATCTCAGATATTCATAGGCGCTTGCAGAATGTCTACGGTGATCTGGCAGTGGACAAAATCACGGTGAGTCGTTGGGCAAAGCGTGTGTCATCATCGCCGCAAGGTCAAGCAAGACTGTCTGATCTCCCGCGTGCGGGGCGGCCGTGCACAGCTGTGACTCCTGCAATGGCGGAGCGTGCGAACACACTCGTTCGAGATGATCGACGGATCACCATCAAACAACTCAGTGCTCAACTTGACATCTCTGTTGGTAGTGCTGTCACAATTGTTCACCAGTTTGGATATTCAAAGGTTTGTTCCCGCTGGGTCCCTCGTTGTCTAACCGAACACCATAAAGAGCAAAGGAGAACCATCTGTGCGGAATTGCTTGCTCGTCATGTGGCTGAGGGTGACAATTTCTTGTCAAAGATTGTTACAGGTGATGAAACATGGGTTCATCACTTGGAACCTGAAACAAAACGGCAATCAATGGAGTGGCGCCACACCCACTCCCCTACCAAGAAAAAGTTTAAAGCCATACCCTCAGCCGGTAAAGTCATGGTTACAGTCTTCTGGGACGCTGAAGGGGTTGTTCTGCTCGATGTCCTTCCCCATGGTCAAACGATCAACTCTGAAGTGTATTGTGCTACTCTTCAGAAATTGAAGAAACGACTTCAGCATGTCCGTAGGCACAAAAATCTGAACGAACTTCTCCTTCTTCATGACAACGCAAGACCTCACACAAGTCTTCGCACCCGAGCGGAGCTCACAAAACTTCAGTGGACTGTTCTTCCTCATGCACCCTACAGCCCCGATCTCGCACCGTCGGATTTCCATATGTTTGGCCCAATGAAGGACGCAATCCGTGGGAGGCACTACGCGGATGATGAAGAAGTTATTGATGCAGTACGACGTTGGCTCCGAGATCGACCAGTGGAATGGTACCGTGCAGGCATACAGGCCCTCATTTCAAGGTGGCGTAAGGCCGTAGCATTGAATCGAGATTACGTTGAAAAGAGTGTTGTGTAGCTAAAAGATTGGGGAATAACCTGGTGTATTTCAATGCTGAATAAAACAACCCCTGTTTCAGAAAAAAAATTTGTTGCATTACTTATTGAACTGCACTCGTATGTGGAAGACTCTGACAAGAAGAAGGAACAGGATGGTAGGAAATCTGTTAGGACATCAGGGAATAATTTCCATGATACAAGAGGGAGCAGTAGAGGGTAAAAACTGTAGAGGAAGACAGAAATTGGAATACATCCAGCAAATATTTGAGGACGTTGGCTGCAACTGCTACTCTGAGATGAAGAAGTGTTCACAGGAGGGGAATTTTTGGCGGGTGGCATCAAACCAGTCACAAGACTGATGACTAAAAAAAAAAAAGGCCCAAAGTTATGGTTACCAATTATCCCGGCCCAGATATTAATGTCGACTCTATGTTGGTGATTTTGAATATCCTGCGGACACTAATCTTCGTCCGCGTATTGTGCAAGTTGAATATTCTATTTCTAGTAAACTTGCCTCCATCAGTGACTAGCACCAAGCTCGCGAATTGTGACTGCTGGATTATGCATTGTTGTAAATACCACGGCGCCAACTGCACCCATCGTGGGTAGTCCTCCTCCCGTAATGCCTGGAATTTCTGCACATGTTTAACACGACACTTTTACCTGTCCGCAGCGCCTGTGTGGCCGGTCGAGTGCTGGTGGCTGCGAGATCTCCGAACATTGTCAACACTTGTTCCTTCAACTGCAATGTCAGAGCCGAGCGCGGACAAACAGCATCATATGTCGACAGCCACCAGAGGACAAACAATAGACTAGTGGTATTATTCGAAAGCACAGAATGCTAATTTTACTATACAGTGGACACACCTAGGCAGAAAATATCTGTGTGAAACCTTCTGGCTAGCCTCTATCTTCTCTCGACGGCCACGAACTGGAAAGACCTAGGGTAAGTCTGTTGGAAGACGTTCCACTTACAAGTTTGCAGCACTTCTCCCACTGCAGTCCGCTTTGCCGTATGCAGGCACGATGTCGATTCAGATACCAAAGTGAACCGTCACAACCGTTCGTTCTCAGACTTAGACGCTCTCCATTACCTAAGTCGCGCGTCTCTGCAGATGTATTTATTCATCAAAACT
Source organism: Schistocerca cancellata (assembly GCF_023864275.1). Taxonomy (NCBI): domain Eukaryota; kingdom Metazoa; phylum Arthropoda; class Insecta; order Orthoptera; family Acrididae; genus Schistocerca; species Schistocerca cancellata. Next base: position 238,977,428 of record NC_064628.1, on the reverse strand, counting down.
GATCAGTTTGCCTCTCGCACGACATACTAGTCATTGTTGGTGTTTTTTTTTTGGGGGGGGGGGACACCTTGAAGATGGTTTTTCACTGTTTTATTACAAGTATGTTCTGCATTTTAAAAACTCATTGTCATGGATTGCCGAGAGTGTGCCACGCAACTACTCGCCAGTCTAGTACGATTGATGAGGTCGGGATTAGGGTTGAAGCATTACGGAATGACGTACCCCTGTCCATAGTCCAAGATCACTTCGACTTGATGTCTAGCTGGGGTGGAGCCATCGTTGGTGCCAGAGTGACAACTATGTATACTATATTGCGCATGCTGCATACTATCAAAGCAGCGAATGTTTTAATCATGTATTATTAAGCAACCGATAAGTTCTAAAAAACTGAGCTCGAAAATGCTGTTTTTCAGAGGGTCGTACCTATCGATCCCAGAAATAAGGCACCAAGTGTTTTGGGTAGCTCTTGGCCTAGCTTCCGTTTGTACACCTATCGGAAGAACGAGCTTCCTGTAGCTATCCTACAGAACATTATCAAAATATAAAAACTACATTCTTCCTCCAGCCAAGGCGAATTGAGCAAATCAGTTGGTTCTTCTGCATTAGGCGTGGTCTATGGTGGACCTTTAGGCGCCACATAAAAGCTCCATTTTTCATGAGCGGCTCCTGAGAATTGTAAAAAAACAATGATTTTTCGGTACCAAAAGTAACTGTAATATTACCAATTGTGGGGATGGTCTCTTCTATATGTTCTCTTCATAGCATCGACATTTTTACCATATGTTATTAACATGATGTTCTCCGTTAACGTCATGTTCTCGGGGAACTTCGAAACATTTTCGATATCACTATCCGTTGGCAAGCTTAAAAGTTACCATACCTATACACGTAAAATACGCACGTACTCGTAATATCCGATGTAAGGAGTAACTGTAGTTTTAACTGGCGTAATCAACACATGGATAAGGTCTTAGATTCATCGCAAGTGTTCTGAGGCCACCAAACTAATTTTTATTTACCCGTTTTTTCACTAACAGTTTTAGTTTCTAGCTTTTGTAGATCCCCCCATAAAAATGTGGATGCGGGACGATGGCAATTCTGTAACTCGTAGGAAAAGGATACCAACAGACGAACTATTCCTAAAGTATCACTATTTAGGAAACCGTTTCAGTGCTTCATTAGCGTCACAAAACTTTGACACGCTGTCTCCGTATTACAGGCACCAACACAAACATGCCCAAAGAGGTACCGCATTGACAAAACATGGGCTAAAAGGTGTCTCAACTTACCTAAAAAGAACTTGTATCAAAATTTATGTAAAGGAACGACCGATACATACGTAATAGATGTGGAGTGATATATTTGTAACGAACAATTGTGCAGATTTTACCACATGGAAAAGCAGCATAAAGGACATAAGAAACGTTTACGTTTGGCACAGGTCGGACTCTCAAAATAAAGTTCGGCATCAGACCCACAGTAGGGGACATGCTTCCCTTGTGCACTAATGCACGTTTTGCACCGTTTATTCGTGCTGACTACCAAACTGCTGAGGTGTCCTTGGAGGATACTGTACCACTACTCACTCAAGGCAGTTTAGTTCTTGCACGGTTCAGGGAGGGAATGTTGGTTTAGAGATATGTCTGCCAAAAGCATCCCAGGAATGATCTATAGGGTTTAGGTCTGGCCAGTACAAAGGCGATCTATACGCTCAATAACTTCACTTTCCAGTGTGTCCGACACCTCAACGGTCCTGTGTGAGTGGGCATTGTGGTCCATAAACGGAAAGCCCTGGCCCTAGCTTGATTGAATAATCCAGATTAATCTCGGTGCAAAACCGCTGCGCTGTTATGATACCTCAGCAGTGTCTGGCCACTGAGCGTAATGCTCACCCACACCATGACGCCTAGGCCATACCAACGACGTATAATAGGCTTCCACCTACAGAGTCACTTGACGTAAGGTTTTCTGAGTCTCGTACGGAGTCATAGTGTAAGAAACTATAAAGAAGAAGCCAACGGTTCAGCCAGGGTTACAGCGGCCTTCGGGATCTACTGAAGCTCAGAAGGAGACCACTGTAACCGTGGCAGAAACATTTTTTTCAGTATAGTCTTTTACAGTATAACACAGTACAGTATTTTTATGTCATCATACCAGTGGGGTTCATGAAGATTCTGTGGTGTGTAACGTGTTCGCCTCTCTCTCTACATTAACTGGTGACCAGAATCACTTGCCAATGTGAGGCGGGATTTGTACGAGAACATCGCTCTGGACTACTACTGCTGCTGAGCCCTACACGCTCCATAGAGAAACGAACTCTTTCTTGACGATGGTGCGGTTGAAGTGGGATGCATTTAACAGGCTTTCGACCATACAAACCAGCCTGATTTAATCACCACAAAATGGTTTTGTCAGAGACCCATGTACAGATATCGGTTGAAAGCTCCACAGCGATCTACCTAGGAGTGAGATGTCTGTTCCTTTTCCCCACTTTTGGACACACGTTACTGTCGGCGCAGTAGAGACGCTTTCTCTGGTTTCGAACCGTCCAGCTGCTCTTCGTCGAGCTAAGAACTCAAGTGACTTCTTGCAGACATTTTGCTATACTACTACGAATGTCGCAACAATCAGTCCATCAAAGAGCTCCATCAAACACCATACTGTATGAACTGTCGAATGTACACAGAGCGTTCGTGCACAGGCTTCGCTGCAGTTTAAACGACCCGCTCTCAATGCGTCCTTTTTCTACCACTGGTCGGGTGTTCCGTAGCGACTGGCAGTTGTTGTTTAGCCATTGTTGTTCCTTAGCAATGTTCAAGCAGTGTATTTTAAGATACAAATCATTAGTTGGGCGTATTCGATGAAATGCGTTCGAAGGGGAAAAATTTTGTATTAACCTTTTACAGTATTATGTTCACTTATCTGTCGTTTATGTGTGTGAAAGTAGATAAATGTGTCTAAGCATATAAGTAAACTGTCAAAACTTCATTAATCCATACAATTTGTTTAATCTAAGCAGCACACTCTGCTGTAGCAGAGAAAAGAAGGGTATTAGCGGAAAAATGCTCCTTCTGGAGCACCAAAAAGGCGAATACGTACGTCTTTAAAAGACTTTGAGAGAAAAGTGGGGAATAAACTGTCTCAATCTTCATCCCGCATCCCTCGTCTAAAAATTTGGCATGGGAACACGTTTGCCCTTTCTTGTGATGGAAGAGAGTAGCACAGAGTCAGTGACGGTGAAAGGGAAATGAGGCAGTTCCAATGAGAGAGAAAGAGGGAGGAGATGGTGACTGTGGGAGAGAGAAAATGACAGTGAAAGAGAAAGAGACGTGGATGAAGACAATAGCACTGGGGGCCAAAAAGAGGGGAAATGTTGGCGGTCAGTGAGTGGGTGTCAGTAAAACAGAAAGAGAAATGGATGGGGCCATCAATTGGAGTAAAAAAGAGAGGTGACAATGGAATTAAACTATACAGATGCGTAGAGATCATACAAGGTCTTGCTGGACCTGGACCTTTCCAGAAAGACGAACTTTAACACTTAGGAATAGGGGAGAGCACATTTTGGACCGAAATTTTAAACATGTGGCATATGAGAAAAGTTAGACGTCCCTCACAATTTTGTAGCTGCCAAGGTATGGTGGAGACACTGTGAATGGAAAAGGAAGACAACAGAAAACAGTGAGATAGGGAACAGTGACAGTCGGATATTCTGTAAATCAACTGAAGGAAAACGAGACAGTGGAAGAGAGACGTATAGAGACGCTGGTGGTTAGCGGGAGATGTTGAATATGAATGGCTAGCTGCAAAGCGAGACTGGGTAACATGATTTAGAATCTTCTGTGTTAAACGAGCGCAAATACGTTCGCATGCCAAAATTAATGCTGAGTAAGGCGGAATGAAGATTGAAGCTGTTGGTTCCCCATTTTTTGTCAGTGTCGTTTAAAGAGGGACATACTCGCCTCTTCTGTTCTCCGATGGGAGCGTTTTTCCACTGTCACTGCAAATGTGTAATATACAAAATTACATAATATGATATATTTCCTAAAGTTGCAATTTAATTTATATATTTATTTACTGATTTCTTAATCGTCACAAGATTAGGGCCGCAATATCAGCTCTAGTACCTAGCCAGATTTCTAAGTATTTTACATTACAATGATCAGAATGACCATGAATAAAAGTTGATGTAATACAGAATATTAAAACTAAACCAAACTCGGCCGGAACAGGGCAGCGTGTCATACTCAGCTCGCAGGGCGGACATGGAGGGGCATGTGGTCAGCACACCCACTACGTCTCGGTCAAGTAGCTCCTAAGTTTGCCTCTCAAGGGCTGAGTGCACCACTCTTGCCAACAGCACTCAGCAGACCGGATGATTACCCCGCCAATTGCTAGCCCAGCTCCTTAGTGCCTAACTTCGGTGATCTGACGGGAACAGGTGTTACCACGGCGACAAGGTCGTAGGCAATATAGAAAATTATATTGGCAAATTACTGCAGTGCATAACAACTACATTTTATTTCGCCAGTGGGAAGTAGAACATTAAGACAAAGCCTTAAGACAAAGCCTTAATAGGCTGAGAGTGAGAAACGTTATAAAACATATTTAATGAATTTCCTAGGAGAATAAAACTGTGTGTGCCGGACTAACACTGAAAACGCGTACCTTTGCCTTCCGTGGTCGAGTTCTCTACCGACTGAGCTACCCAAGGGCAACTACAACAGCCCTTGGATACTTTGCTTAGGCTGCATCAACTTCTAAGTCCGAAAGAGGCTTTCACCCTCCCTCTTACAAGATGTGGCTTCGGTGTTATCCATGTTAGGCTTAGAGCCTCCGCATTATAAATACACACCATGCTGATACGTTGGCGGGAACCTACCTTCACCATTATTGACACAATACACCTTGGAAATCCTCATATCGGACTCACGTGGTACACATTCTACCCACGGTGTTTCACATTTACACCTCTTCTGCCGAACTTAATTATGTACATGACACTCTTCCAACAACGCGCCTACCACGGGCGAAGGATGTTGGAAAGTTATTGTTGATGCACCCCCTCCCCCAACAACGCGTTGAAAGCACTACGAAAGTGTAGAAGACTGTCCACTCTCTTTTGCTTCCGTCTGATATGACGGTGTTTGGTGCCATATTGTCAGCGGCAAGTTTCCCACAACCACCGATTATAAGCTCTGGCTGCGTCGCCACTTTGAACAAAGTTGGCCATGAGAGGACAGCGACGAGTACCGCCTTACATGCAGTACGTAACACGAGGTCTGTTTCCTAACACGATGTCTATTGGCCTGCTATCTTCGAGCCCCACCAGCAACGGTGCCACAAGCTTATAATTTTCCCCCAAGTTGTCACCAAGCTATTACGTAGTTCGAGGTCGGGCGACCGCCAACATTTTCCGTGATCTCCCCCATTCCACACTTGATTTTTGGTGCCATATACTGGAAGCTCACAGCACGCTCGAACGTTCACCCACATATCGTCGATCCTTTGCCAGTTATGTGCGCAGCGTGATCAACAATCCCTCCCCCCTCCCCCACCCTGGAGTGGTGGAGCACCCAGCCTTCTACATTATTGACCGTTGTACGATAATTCTGGAATGGTGCGGCGTGTCAACATGTCCATGCCAGCAACATGAATATGTGCAAAGGCGATTGCACGGTCGGATGCTTAGTTTTTTATTTTTCTTCTGAATTCAAATTGTATTTCATGTGTTGATCTGCCAGTAACGTCGCGGGGCACTGTACGAATCTCACTCCTCCTAGGAATGACTTGATACACTGACCAAATATCGTCTCGTGGATACACAATTAAATAATCAAAAACATATTAAATAAAAAATTAAGTAAAATAAAAGTAACAAAAATAAAAGTTAAAAAAACATTGCTTTCAGTTACCTTTATCTAATTCCCTTCCCGTCACATACACCGTAGCGAAGGGGGTAGGGATGCCGCGGCCAGGTCCCGGGTTTCAATCCCTGTCCGCTTCGCCCACCTACCTTCCCTGTCACAACGACTTAGTTTTTTGGATCAGGTAATGCACAAAACATAATAAAAGTCGATAGAGCACTTGCCCGTGAAATGCAGGGTTCCCGAGTTTGAGTCTCGGTCCGGCACACAGTTTTAATCTGTTACGAAGTTTCATATCAGCGTACATTCCACTTCAGAGTGAAAATTTAATTCTGGATAATTAATGAAAGGTAAGTGGCGTTTACGATTTGAGGAATCGAAAGTGTAAAAAGCGTAAATGGGAGCTCGTAGTAACAATTATTTTCTTGCTTGGCAGAAGGAAGCTGTCCACACACGTTAATTTTAGCAGCCAACAGTGAATTTTGTCTAGTTACAAATTTTTATGGTTAAATTACTACGCCAGTTAGAAAATATTTTCATCAGTAAACGTGATAGACCAATACATTGGCCTCAATCACTCAAATTAAAGTCACTAATTATGTAATAACTGAGAACAGACTTGAAAGGAGATCAGAAGAACACCAGTTACTTTATCCCGTTTCTGTGTACCAGATTCGAGATATATTACCAGTTTTTCCACTGGAGCTACTTACCATGAAACTTTATAAATATTTCTTAAATTCGGTTTCTAAAATTCTTGAGAAATTTATAAAATACTTTTCATGATAAGGTCTTTTTCTCAAACTCATGAAAAATTCACAAAATACTCTGCATAATTATAATATGAAACCTACTCGTGAAATGTTTCATAACCAAATTATTCTGTTAGAAGCTATATTTCCAAGTCACCCTGGTGAATAGTTTTTCGTGAGCATAGGCCTCATTGGCAGATATGTTCGGTGAGGTGATATTGAGAAGATATGTCCGTTCATGCTGACATGTGTAAGCCAGGAAAGTTTCTGGTTTCTAATATAGTATTCCTGGAATTGTAAACAAATTAGGTCCCAATTAATTTGTCATACATTGTAAGATGCGTACGGCTTGTGTCTACAGGAACATTAGTACTGCGCAGTGACGCTGCATTCACTCTCGTCCTTTAAAACTGACATTTCAGAAGTCAGCTGTAACGTAACACAGTCATACAAAGCGATCTAGAACCGTGTTTCGTAGCGCTAACTCCCTTATGCCTGGTTGTAAAAACAAGGATTATAATATGGAGTTGGTGGAAATTAATTTCTGATCTAAGAAGACTTAGCAATGAGGCGCAAAACATAAGTTACTGATTCTTAAATTCTGGAAGGTGCAACGATGATAAATTTCGGTTGAATTGAATTACTAATTTTCCCGGGTTATTACATTTTGTAGTTTGCAATATACGTACACATAGCATGTTTTATGGCATAATGAATCAGCGGCCGATGTAAAAAGGAGATATATATATCCCCCCTCACAAAAACTTTCTGGTCTATTTTAGAACACAAATGTAAAATTTACTAAGAAATCAACGCTATCGTGTGACGATGGGCTCAGGCTCGAAGCTACTAACAGTACAATAAAATCAGACCTAAAATACTTATGACTGTTTGCAGTGTCTCCCACAGCGTATTTTACGAACACAGATGTTCTGTAACGTAATGGATAAAATATAGACTTTATGTATCACTTTTTTTATAAATCAAGAGGAATCCATTGCGACTGACTCTCGTAAAACACTACTGGCAGCTAGGGTCGCTATCGATGTTAGGCCACTTCTTATATTAGGCAGCCATTTGAACCTCTGATGTCCATCGCTGAGTATACTTGTTTCGAAAGCCTGAACTGTAGTTATAAGAGCATTCGTCCTAAGCCTTCTGTTACAGCTCTGATATGATGTAAAAAGAGAGAATCTAAATTTTGTTCTCATTATTCTCTGTTTCTACTTACAAACATTAAATTGACGAACTACTAAGCATTCACACTCTTTCTGTCTTGATTGCGGCATACAACAGTTAGGCAAATATTGAATTATTTGTATTGTAGAAATATTTGGTTTTTAATACGTACATACTGATAACCGTCCACAGCTAAAAGAAGTCGCCACACATACCTGAAACAAAAGTATCATTATTAGCATTATTTTAACAGCCTCTAAGCTATGATTTAGGTAAGATTTTGTATAAAAGATGTCCCCCACTCATTAGGCTCAAATCTATACAGACATAAGCATCGTAAAAAATCTCCAGATGGGGATCAGAGGTATGAAATGATTATTTGAGATGGTGTTCCATGGGCTGAACACATCACCAGTATTACCAATATCGATACAGAAACGTAAGTGATTTACAAACAAACCCCCAATCCAATTAAAAATTGAAAATAATAACCTTTATTATGAAGTAGGAGTTAGTGATGTCTATGATATAATCATAACTTGTGTTTATTTATAAATGTTATTAGTGACGATAAAATATTTTAATCAGGATTAGCCTGATTGCATCTAATTCGACACAAAATGATTACATAAGCATAGGGATACTAAGGTGAAGAATTCTGTGATGAAGTATGATTGTGATAAGAACCGGAAGCAAAACGACTTTATAATAGGCTTTTGTTATCGTGTAGTAAATTAAACTGACTTCCTCCATAGATTCATGAAGGGCCGAGCAACGCTTTTCGAAAATAATCCAGCAGGTTACACTTTTTTTCAGCTATTTACACTTTACAAACAACCTCATATCATGTAAAGAATATAGTAACGGTACACCAAACATATTTCAGTACCTCCCTGTCCAGATTTCCGAAACATCCTCTTTCTCTGAAAAGTGACTTACCAATAAACTTCTAGTTCCACAAGTTCCTTAAAAGTGCAACACAGAAATTTTACAAAAATAATTAAATTTTTTTGTGTGGTCAAAAAATTTAAGAAATGGAGAACCAGTCGGCCGAAGCTTAAATATATATATAAGGAATCTTACGCGTTAACTGACTAAATATAGCATCAAAGAGGTATTCCTTATTAAAATTTTATTTTATGTCAGCCAAATTCTTTCCACAAGGGCCGTAATGTCTTTCTTTTTTTAAAATACCATTTAGTCCGTTTACGCCATAAACTGAATATTAGTTACGTGACTAAATTGGACTGAAGGTGGTTCGACAGTTATGCATTCAGCTTTCGGTTGCTATAAAGAAAAGAAAAAGATGTGAACTGAAGAAACTGTCTTAAAGTCTATTACTCAGAAATTAACGGAAAATAACGTCGTTTTTTTCCTAATCATTTGTTATACAGAGGTGAGGAAATTAAATAATTTTTCAGTGTCCTCCTGTTGAAGCGATATGTATCAATAAGTTCTGTAAGACTTAAATCCTTTAAATTTTAATCAGCTACTGGCGCTATTAGTAGTCCAGCTTCAACGAAGTACTGGAGTTTTTAAGTTAATCAGGAACTGGCGGTGAAGTTTGTTGTCGGATTAAATAACTCTCGCTTTGATCAGCTTGCCGTCAGTAATTCCCTTACAAGCAGTCTGCCTTTCAATAAAACTCTCAAAACAAAGAATCAGCGACGGCTCGCCGAGGGCTGAGGACTTTTACAAGACCTTTGCCTAAGCCCTGTAAACATCTTGATTACCAGTCCCAGACACCATCTCTTTGCTCTGATATCGCCTGAAAGATGAAGATAATTTTACACTAAATGAACACCATAAACTTCAGTTAAACGCCAGTTTCTAAAAATTTTAGCGTCCGAATGGAATCAAAGGAATGAAATGGATTAGTGCGACTACAACATAGTCTCATCTTTGTTGAGAATTTCCGCGAAGAAATACAGTGTATTTGCTATTGGTTCTAAACCACAGTTTCATGATTTCTTCAGTGAGAACCATTTAATAGGTGCCTAACGGTGGCCCCTCAGAAGCGGAAGCATCAATCTGGGTTGATAGTGTATTTATCGGTGGAGTGTAGATCAAACGCCGGCCATGGTGGCCGGTTGGTTCTAGGCGCTACAGTCTGGAACCGTACGACCGCAGAAGTTAAGTCCCATAGTGCCCAAAGCCATGTGAACCATTTTATACATCAAACGTAATAACAAGCAATTCGTGAGTTCCTCTGTTAAATGTGATCAAGCCTCAGAGCTCTGTGAATAAAATATAGCTTAAGACAGAGCTTCGGGAAGAGCAATACCTCTCTACAGCAGTATAAGACATCGTTAACCGGTCACTAGCGGCTGATATCATGATATAGAGCCCTGGACAACAATGGCTCTAAATAAAACATCTATAGTAACCAATGAAGGAAACTCGACTTTCAGCCATTATGGTACTAATACACAGCTCTGCTTGTAAGTAACAAAGAATTTCAGCACAGTGTACGTAATCTATCTTTATTCTACAACAGAAATTACGAGTCGCTGGAGGTGATATATTGGCGATTTTGGCGATATGTTCCTATGAGACCAAACGGCTGAGGTCATCGGTCCTTAGGGTTACACACTACTTAATGTAACTTACGCTAAGGACAACACAGACCCATGTCCGAGGGGATACTCGAACCTCCGACGGGAGGAAGCTGCGCGAATCGTGGTAAGGCGCCTGAGACCGCTCGGCTACACCGTACGGTTTATTGGCGTTTGTTACTTCACTGAAATCGCAGATGGCTGTAGTCGAAGGGCCTCTTCAGCAGGCTAGAGAGTCAAATACTACTAATGTAATAATGGTACAAAGAGAAGGCACAAATAGCAACCGACAGATGTCGTAAGACAAACACTGAGACATGCGACTGAATAATCAAGTGCCACGTCAGTCAACACACTTGCAAGTTGGAGCACTATCGCCATAACTGTTAATCTACCGTGGTCTCACACATAAATATTCGACAGCCAACATTAGACAATGCTACGTACCGCCTACAAGACAGCAATTCAGTATGGCGCACAAGCACGGAAACGCTCTCATCAAATTCCCATCTCTCCTCAGTCTCTTTGAACACCTCCGAACGACGTACACCATCCACAAACTCAACTGCAATAATCATATAGTTTCCCTTCTAATTTCCAGACTTAGTACAATGCTGCGCCTCTAACAGTACATCGCACCAACCCTGCACCCACACACCCTCGGCATACTCTCCCAAAGAAACTCTATCCCCCATCCCAGATCATGAACTCCGTTCCGATATTTTCCCATCCTACCAACTTTGAACCCACTACTGCTATACCAACTCTCTCACTCCACTGTATTTGGTTAAGTAGTACCCATCCTTCCCCCCCCTTTTTCCCCTTCTTTCCCTAGCCCCTATAATCCATCAGAATTTAGCCTCAGTAATATCCTCTCTACTTTTTCCACTCTCGTATCCCAACAGCCACTCCTAAATCGTCGATACACCTTCGTCAGCCCTCTACATACCAACTCCTTCTACTCTCCTCAACGACCAACTCCCTAAACAACAGGTTACCAATCCCAGGGCTGGTCGTGCAAGTGAAGTGCCAGGGAAGTACTTCTCCATAACACGAGAGCTAAACATCACGTATTTTTTTTAAATATATTTTTAAATGTACTCCCATTGTCTTCCTGTTTTTACGTTTTAATATTATCTAAGAGCGACTGAAGTAATGTTTCTTATATATACAAACTTACATTTTATTTTCACCTTTAGCAATATTTTCAAAATCACTGTAAATTTTTCCTTAACTTTTCCATTTATTAAACCTCATTTACATTTTTCTTGTTATCTGGATGAAGCATCACCGCCCATATTGGGCGATCGGGGGGTTGAAATAACAATAATGGAAAAAAACACGTAACGGTTGTTCACTCTAAGCTATCGAATTAGTGATTCCTTCGAGATCCCAGGGTAAGGTAGCAACCACAGTAACGATCCATCAGAGTCTCGCTGGGACCTGTTGTCGGATAGTCTCCGTGCTCTAGGTAACTCCTAATCCCTACTGGACATAGCTTAATGACTGTACTTCCTCGGTCTTAAGCCACACACCAACAAAGTGCATATGGTCTCCCTTAACCGACACCAGAACTAAGTGTGTAATTGACTTCAATACATTCCCGTTATGAACTTGTCAGAAGGCATGTCATTATTGGTCGTAATATCACCTGTGTTTTATTGCACACCCACATTTCAGCTGACAGTGCAGCCAACATCAGTGCGTTGTAAGCAATCATATGCACTCAGCATAATTATAACGACACATATTAAAGTGCCATTGGCATGTACAGGCACCAGGCAAGCTGATGGCTGATGGCTGATGCTTGTGGATGCCAGTGCTGTACTATAACTGGCAGCTAGTTATATTTTGTAGGAGTCGCCCTCTGCCGGGCTAAAAACCCGTACTAGTTCATAAGTATGCAGACCGAACGTCCGTGCGGCGTCGTTAAACGCAATGAAACCATATTTAAAAAAATTCCGTTTAGTACTAAAAACAAAAGTCATTGCTTCTTCTTCTGCTTCGACTGGCACCTGTGTAACTCGGAGAAGAAGCCGCTGAATCGAACACCAGACTCACGGCTATCGATGACAACGCCTCAGCAATGGAAGTCAAGGACACCCTGGTGCACCGGTTTTGCCGCCCGCTGACGACCTGCGCACGCCCCATCGCTGGCTTGGAGATACCGGTGACCACGACGCGAGTGTTTTGATTCGCGTACCGTGTCGGGGAGTACTCAATCCCCTCAAGATCACTGCCCACGCTGTCCCCTCGGATGGGCCAAGATGTCGGATGTCGTGTAGTCGTGCTGAATGCTGAATCTAGCCCGTCGGTACAGGAGGCCTTCAGACGCATGGGACGCTAAGTTCAGGGCAGATTTTGCTCAGGGCCAGAGAGTCGTCTAGGTAGACCCTAGGACTATGCATCAGCGCTGGCTGCTGTGCTAATGTCAGTATTGGATGCTGGATTCCATTAGCCGTGCCTTCGGATCGCTGATCGTACCGTATGGCAGCAAGTGCAAGACCAACAGTAGAAGAATCTCGCATATGAGATGTTACCTACCCTAGGATAAGAAGAAAATCGGCGGTGAACGACATGAACGCCACTAATTCGACTGATCAACTACGAAAAGCTAGTGGAGGTGACGCATTTATGTCGCCGAGTCGGGGCTGTGCTCAACGATGTCATTCGTAATGAATTGACTCTGTTCTTCCTGAATCGTCAGCTATCTTCAGTTCCATTACATTTGCTTAACTAATTTGTTGTAAGATCTTTACTGCTTAGTCAAAGTCCTGTTAGATGTTACTGGGTCCTACCGAGTGTCTCCCATGTAATTTCAAGGGAGTAACGGAGGCAGTTTGGTCCGTACTATTCTAACCAATTTCTGCTGATCTGCTCTCAGTTTCTCTGAGTGTAAAGGTGGCTGTTTTCATGAATTTGTAATAACGATGAATTGTTTGTGCTTTCCGTCTGGTGACTGGCGACACTTCCGCGTGATTAACACCTGCTGTTCGTACTTAGAAAAAAATTTTCTCTCACGTTCTCTTACTAGTACTGTCGCGTAGCTGTTGGAAAAATGCATCGTTATAACCACGCTGAATCTACATGACTACCTACAACGATATGATGGTAGCTGCCCTCTCAGCTGAAACCTAAATCCGCAATAAAATGAAGCTGCCATAACGACCGATGCTGTCGTCGATTACACTACGGTCATGGAGCACAGCTATTCCCATGGACTCGAACATGATTAAACTTGTTCATTACTCACTTTCACCTTTCGCCACTTAATCGTTACTTGTCTCCCACGTTGAGAATCAACATACAAACAAACTTTCATTTTCGCGTAATTTTAATCTCCACAGAGAATACTTTGGTTCACGTACAGTAACATTAATAAACTTGTTCTCCTTTGTTTACCTGGTCTGTGTTTTATTGTGCCTCAGCTGGGATGCAACATGTCACAATAGTTGTTGCCTTTCTAAATATCTTCCTTTACTGTACTAGTCATGTCATCTGCTACATTTAGCGCTCACCATAAATAATTACATATTCCAGCCGTTATCTTCTACAAATTATGCAGTTTCAGAAACACAGGCATACGTATCCATTCGGAAGGAAGTGAGAAGATTTGTGTAATGTTTACCATCGGCACTGGATTGTATACAGAAATTTGGACAAAAAAATAACAACTTTAGAAAAATACTTCCAACAAAGCACAAAAAACGATAATTTTATTCCAATTTAAAAGATTCTGGCTTTTAAGTGGCGAATCAGCTGCTGCATTTTAACTTCCACAGCACCTTTAAAAATTTTAGCATGCGACACATTCGCGCTCTTTTCAAAAGGCAAGTTATCTCTCACCCACAAGTTCCCTTAACTATAATGGTTCAAATGGCTCTGAGCACTATGGGACTTAACATCTATGGTCATTAGTCCCCTAGAACTTAGAACTACTTAAACCTAAACTTGCTTATATACATTTGTGAATAGGCTTAATTCTTGTAACGTCTTTTTTGATTTTCGGTAATTTAATTGATTTATTCTAGCTAAAGTATTATTTTTGCCATGAGTGATAAGTGCCTGACTTGCCGTAGAATTGTTAGTTCCGGGGTTTGGTGTGATGGATGCAGTAGTTTTTTTCACTGGGGGGACTGCAGTGGCGTGGGTGTTGGGAAAGTGGATCAGGCTCATCAGTGGTTATGTAGGATTTGCAGCAGAGATAGGAAGATAGTGGAACAGGGGGGGGGGAAATTGCTGCCCTTCAGGCTGAGCTAGATCAGGCTAGGGAAGATCTGGACAGGTTAAGGAGGGAGAAGGGCAAAGAGAGGTGGGAAGTGGCAACAGGTAGCAGAAGGAACAGGCCTAGAACTAAGTCTGACAGTTTTGTGGTGAATGTCAAAAATAAGTTTGACCTGTTGCTTCAGTTAGAAACTGATGAGCCTCAAGCAGAGGTAGGTGTAGACAGGACACAACAAACTTTCAATAGGAAATTGAAAAAGAATGTAGGAAAGTCATCGAAAAGGAAGAAAGTTTTGTTGTTAGGCAGTTCTCATGCCAGAGGTGTAGGCCAACTTCTGCAGAAGGAATTAGGACCAGAATACCAGGTCACAAATTTTTTCAAACCAAGTGCTAGTCTGGATCAGGTGACAGAGGATTTAGGTTCACTCTGTAAAGGATTTACCAGGGAAGACACCGTGGTTATTGTGGGAGGGCCAGGGAACAACATCGACAGAGATCCTGGGTACAGTATAGAGTGTGACCTGGTGAAGATTGCGTCGGCATCGAGACACACCAATGTTGAGTTTGTATCTGTCCTGAGACGCCATGACCGGCCTCAATTGGACTCTTCTGTTGGGAGAGTTAATTTGGAGTTGGAACAGCTGCTTGGGTCAGGTGCGGGGGCTCATATTGGTGTGGTTCCTGTTGATTATCTCAGTAGGTGGGACTATACCAGGCACGGCCTACATCTCAACAGGAAAGGGAAGGGGAAACTGGCTGGGGTAATAGCAGGAAATTTAAGGGGGGGAGGCACTGCCATGAATGGTAAAATACCAGTGGTTACAGGTGTTGGAGCAGCACCTTTTTTAGGATAGGTAAGACAGAAAGATGTCAAGTTCTACGAGAGGTCAGGATTGAAACAAATCTTCAGTTTAGGAAAGAAATTAAACAGCACAATTCTAGCACATTAGATCACCAATCACAGCTACCAATTATAAATTTTCACCAATCACCAGAAATTTTATCTCCACCAAGTTGTATCTCAGTCCTAGGTAATTGCATTGATGAATTAAAGTCACCCAACCCAGTTGACATAATCTGCCTCTCTGAACACCATGTGACCACTGGTATAGGAACTAGGCCTAAGCACAATGAGGAACTCAGACAGGAGAGTACTGCAAATGTTAGAATAAGGAAAGGTTCTCATAAAAGTATAATTAAAAATAATGTAAGTATATTTCATCAAAATATTGGGAGTTTAAAGAATAAAGTAGATGAGCTTCTGGTTTGTTTAGAAGATTTAGAAGCTGAGAATGAAATAGATATACTATGCCTGTCTGAGCATCACATTGTTACTGATATGGATAAGGTAAATGTAAGTGGTTATAAGCTCTCTGCACATGTAATGAGAGAAAATATGGAGAAAGGAGGAGTTGCCATATATGTCAAAAGTTATCATTGTGGAAAAAGTATAGAAACAAAAAAGTTTTGTGTAGAGAAACATATAGAAGCATGTGCCTGTGAGCTTAAATTAAATAAAGGCACATTTATAATTGTAACTGTATATAGGTCCCCAACAGGAAATTTTCATCTATTTCTGAAAAATTTGGACTCCTTGTTGTGCTATCTGTCAGACAGGGGGAAGCAAATTATTATTTGTGGGGACTTCAATGTAGATTCTCTGAAAGAGGGTAATAAGAAAAATGACCTTGAAGTATTACTCGGTTCTTTCAATTTGACACCCGTTATTGATTTTCCTACTCGGGTGGTAAAGGATAGCAGCTCACTGATAGATAACTTCTTTGTAGACCAAGATAAGTTTAACCAGATAAATGCTCAGCCTGTTGAGAATGGTCTTTCTGATCATGGTGCACAGCTAGTTACAATATATGACATAGCTCCATTCAGCAATACTAAACAGTCCTCCAAAGTAGTACGTTCAGTCAACGATTTAACAATTGCAAATTTCAGGGAAAGCCTACAGCAGTTAGACTGGGATGAGGTGTACCGTGAACCTGATGCCAATTTAAAATATAATTTATTTCATGACATTTTTGTAAATGCATTTGAAAACTGCTTCCCCAAGAAAATAGTTAAATATACTCGTAAGAAACCTTGTAACAAACCATGGCTTACTAAGGGTATAAAAATATCTTGTAACCAGAAAAGGGAAATGTATCTGACAGCAAGAAAGAGTAGTGACCCAGAAACTATCAAAAATTATAAAAACTACTGTGTTATATTAAGAAAAGTTATTAAAAAATCCAGGAGTATGTGTATCATGTCTGAAATCAGCAACTCTGATAATAAAATTAAAACAATTTGGAATATTATTAAAAGAGAAACAGGTCAACCAACAGCAGAGGAAGACAGTATTACCATCAAATTGAATGAAAGCTTTACGAACAAAAAGTCAGAAGTTGAAAATATTTTTAATAATCATTTTCTAAATGTTGTGGATATAGTAGGATCCAGGTGTTCATTAGAAGATGCTAGGCTGTTAATGGAAGAGGCCATACCTATGCAATTTGATACAATTGAAATCTCACCCACTTCTCCCTCTGAAATTAAGAAAATAATAAACTTGCTTAAAAGCAAAAACTCACATGGAATTGATGGCATTTCCAGCAAAATACTAAAAGCTTGTTCTAAACAGATAAGTAAGATTCTCAGCCACCTGTGTAATAGCTCTCTGGAACAGGGCATTTTCCCTGATAGACTGAAATATGCTATTGGTATACCTTTGCATAAAAAGGGGGATAGATCTGATGTCAACAATTACCGCCCAATCTCCCTTCTAACAGCTTAATCCAAAATTTTTGAGAAAGTAATGTATTCAAGAGTAGCTTCACATATCTGTAAAAATGAAGTACTAACAAAATGTCAGTTTGGTTTCCAGAAAGGTTTTTCAACAGAAAATGCCATATATGCTTTCACCAGTCAAATTTTGAATGATCTGAATAACCGAAAACCACCCATTGGGATTTTTTGTGATCTCTCAAAGGCTTTTGATTGTGTAAATCATGAAATTCTGCTAGACAAGCTCAAGTATTGTGGCATGAGTGGGACAGTGCACAAATGGTTTAATTCGTACCTAACTGGAAGAGTGCAGAAAGTTGAAATAAGTAGTTCTCGTAACATGCAAAGATCAGCACATTCCTCAAACTGGGGAACTATCAAGAATGGGGTTCCACAAGGGTCAGTCTTGAGTCCTTTGTTGTTCTTATTATATATTAATGACTTGCCATTCTATATTCATGAAGAGGCAAAGTTAGTTCTCTTTGCTGATGATACAATTATAGTAATCACACCTGAGAAACAAGAATTATCTGATGAAATTGTCAATACTGTCTTTCAGAAAATTACTAAGTGGTTCCTTGTAAACGGACTCTCACTGAATTTTGATAAGACACAGTACATACAGTTCCGTACAGTGAATGGTATGACGCCATTAATAAATATAGACCTTAATCAGAAGCATATAGCTAAGGTAGAATATTCCAAATATTTAGGTATGTCCATTGATGAGAGATTAAATTGGAAGAAACACATTGATGATCTGCTGAAACGTTTGAGTTCAGCTACTTATGCAATAAGGGTCATTGCAAATTTTGGTGATAAACATCTTAGTAAATTAGCTTACTACGCCTATTTTCACTCATTGCTTTCATATGGCATCATATTTTGGGGTAATTCATCACTGAGGAATAAAGTATTTATTGCACAAAAGCGTGTAATCAGAATAATAGCTGGAGTCCACCCAAGATCATCCTGCAGACATTTATTTAAGGATCTAGGGATATTCACAGCAGCTTCTCAGTATATATACTCTCTTATGAAATTTGTTATCAACAATCAAACCCAATTCAAAAGTAATAGCAGTGTGCATAACTACAATACTAGGAGAAAGGACGATCTTCACTATTCAAGATTAAATCTAACTTTGGCACAGAAAGGGGTGAATTATACTGGCACTAAAGTCTTTGGTCACTTACCAAATAGTATCAAAAGTCTGACAGATAACCAACAAGTATTTAAGAAGAAATTAAAAGAATTTCTGAATGACAGCTCCTTCTACTCCATAGACGAATTTTTAGATATAAATTAAGAAAAAAATTATTAAAAAAAATAAAAAAATAAAAAAATAAATAAATAAAAATAAAAAAAACACACAAAAAAATAAAGTTGTTGTATTAACTTAAGTATGTTGTTAAATTAACCTAATTATGTCATGTATTGGAAAATTCGACTCGTTCCACATCATTACGAAATATCGTATTCATGATCCATGGAACTAGTATTAATCTAATCTAATCTAATCTAATCTAATCTAACTAACCTAAGGACAACACACAACACCCATTCATCACGAGGCAGAGAAAATCCCTGACCCCTCCGGGAATCGAACCCGGGCGTGGGAAGCGAGAACGCTACCCCACGACCACGAGCTGCGGACCCTTAACTACAACTTGCTAATACCCGATACTCCATCGCTTTAAGTCGCCCGTACCCATTCACTCCCACTCCGCGTAGTCTCACTCACTGATTGAGCCCAGCTCATGGTCACTGTCTCTTTGTAACTCATACTGTCCCATGTCTCACAGCCACTGAGACTGCTGTCTCGTCTTGCAGGCTCCGTCTCCCTCTTGCTCTCTCTTACTGCTACTGTCTCATTCATTCATTCCAACTGCTGCTGTCTCTTCTCACTGTCACAATATCCCTCATCCTCGTCGTCATTGTCATAGACTCTGTCTCTCTTACCAATGGCTCTCACCCACTTTTTTGTGCTCAGATAGGGGCATATTATGGCTAGTCGCCTTCTTTTCCCCTATTTACCAGGGAATGGCGCTGGAATGAAAAGATTTTGTGGATCAGTAAAATTTTGATAGTTTACTCATATTAAATAAGCGCAAAATTAATTTTGTACCTCAGACCGAATTGAACGTGCATAAAAGTTTTGCATGTGCTTCGGTACTAATACAGGAGGTTCCAAGAACCCTTCTGATGACAAAGGAGACACTTTGTAAAATACTGCTCTGTGCTACGTCACTCCATAAATTATTCGCCTCAAACCGGTTATTATGTGCACATTTTACATTTACAAGCAGGCTCACTTTGAACTTCTCCATCTTGGAAACGGATAAAGATAAAGAGAAAACTTTCGAGGTGGTTCGAGATCGCGATCTTATTCATTTGCTGTGTATAACTGTCTTGGAACCCGCAGCACGATTTTGGTACCCAAAAACAATATTCTTTGGGCTCTCTCGTTAACTCATAATCTGATGTAAATGTGCAACATTCAAACTTTGGTTCTGTATTGTAGGATAGTTACAACAAGACGATCCTTCAGTTGGGTATACAAATGGTCCGTAGCCAAAGTGATATCCAAAACACTACCTTTCTATCGCCGCTAGGTGTATGGCCCGGTAAGATCTAATTTTCATGCCAGGCGTTTTGGGTCATTCTAGCTAGGTCGTGTTGTCCCATGCGTACCTATAACATTTAAAATTACGATCGTTGTGTCGGAATTCACTAATAGGCCAATACATTAGGACAGCCGCCCACCATGAGACTGAATCTTTCCTGGGGGCGCTGCGATCACGTGACCCGCTAAGGCACATATAGAAGCGGAGCAGAGATGAACTGCGAATCATTCTAGTGATGACCCGGCTCACAGATTTGGAAATCCACTGACATAAGCTATCTTGACAAAGGGCAGATAGCTATGGCCCCCGCCTGCGAATCAGTATTCTCGGAAATGACGAAACTGGTCTGTTGTTCGCGTGCTATTGTTGTGAGTGTCTTTGTAAACTGGCTGAACATCGGTTAAAACTAATAGCGGGTTTGCGCAACTCATAACAGATTTTGGATGTCGCTGGATTTCCCACTCAGTAAAACAAGAATGGGGCAAGAAGATCTAACGACAGACTGCGATGCTGGTGCAGGGACATACGTTTCCGAGCAAACCGTTCAAATCATATTGTTTAATGCGGGATTCCTTAGACAAGCGCTACGTGCTCCCGATTTAATCAGTCCACAGACCCTCGAAACTCTGAGTGCAGCAGGTAAGGGATCACCGACAGTGGCCCGCGGGTCGATGGATATGTGTCACCTGATCGGATTAATCATGTTTCAGGATGCAGTAGGCCGATGGTCACGTCCCGAAACGCCATAATCGGGGAGCAGCTTGAAAGACCATCACGCCACGTACGAAGGCCACTAGGGGCAGGGTTATTATTTTTGGAGATATTCAAATGGTCTGTGAACTGTGGTAGAAATCAAAGACATCAGCTATGGACTAAGTGAACTTAATTCCGCACCACTATCATCCCTAGCTTTCACATGGTCAGAAAGATGCTACAGTAGTCTGAGGAGGATGATCGTAAACTCACGCTGGTTTGCGTGATTTTAGTCAAATGGACACACATTTGGGCCACCATCGGGTGCCAGCATTTGTTACCCCAAATTCTGCATATTTCAGTGAAGCTTATTATCGCGTTACAAATGCTTTTCAGTATTCTGCTATCAGACTGGTTCTTCCTCGGAGTCTCTCCTTAGCTTGTTGACTGTCCTTCCTCACTGTTACATATCTTCACACAACCATTAATTTTCCACTTAACTGGCAGTATCTCAGTTTCGATGTTTAATCTGTAATAATAGGTTCTCCTTCCACTCTTCTCTACGTTACTTTCACACTAAATGGAACAGTTATTCGTTGTCCAAACTGCTATCTCTGCCATAGTTTTCAACAGATGAAACCTCGTCAGCAAGAAAATTACTTTCACTATTACTCAGACGTCAAGCCCAGTACGAGCTTAATTAGATTCACTTTTTAATTTTTAAACTGAGTTCCAAAAGCAGTAATTACTGTAGAAATAATATTGGGACTAATGTTTCAACAGAAATCTCACTTTTATTCAACGAATAAAATGCTTAATGTATGCGTGATCGGATAGTTTGCTCGAAGATACTTAGCTATTCAGGGAACTCCCCGAATTAAAAACAAAAAGAATTTTTAATGTTGCGCTGATCCCTATCAGATTCTGCTGCGGATTGCGTTATCGTTGAGATAAATGTAACACTTTATTTTTAAGTATTTGTTAAGAATAATGTAGTGTCGTACACTCGTTATATATGGAATTTTATCAGGACTCCTGTGGAGGCCGTGGATACCCATGGAATGGAATACTACTATGATATTTATAATACATTATTTCAACATCTGTAAGTTGCACTTGGTGTTGTGGGAACCATACTGCACTGATTCACCCATAATGCGACTCAACACTGTTTCATAAAAAAACTTCTGAGGAGATCAGCCGTCGTACCTTCTACAGGTGCTACTAAACTGATTTCCCGCTGATCAAATGCTTCTGAACCAAGGTATCTTTAACTGTGCACAGCATCTTTCTTTATCATTTTCAGCTGATACTAGCCTTCACTTTCCTTAGTCAGCTCTTATTACGCTTGGTATGTTGCATACTCGCGTCGCAGTCATCTTTCCTGTCCAGTGCATTTCCAGACTAGACGGAACGTCACTTGGAAGCACTTTTTCCAATGCATTGTCATAAATGTCTTCACAGATGTGGTGGTTCAGTTGTTCGATACCAACAGTTTCTTTCAGGATGTTTGGACATTTGACGATTTCTTTAGTTTCACTAGTATTCAAATCGTTATAACGACTGTGATTTGAAAGGAACATGAAGAAAACGAACCTCTTCAGATGGAATACATCAGGAACGCAGATTGGGTATAAAGGTTACAAACGCCTCTGTGGCAAAATAAAAGCAACTTTAGAGCCAAAAAGTAAGAAATTCAGTTAAGAGAGATAAGAAAACAATATAGTGAAAGATGCATATACATATGCATTTACGTGACTAACGATTTTGTAAGTAAAACATATTGTAAGTTAAAAAAAAACGCTTTTATAAACAAATTAGCCACAGGATCTTACGCGCCTCACATTCATCATCAGCAGTTAAACGACTCGCATGTCTGAGAGGGTATCGACAATAATACACTCTACGACAAAGAAACGACGTACGTCGATGGAGTTATCTAAATTGGTCACAGGTTCATACAGGTATCGATCGAAAACGCAGTGTTTGAAATTAATTATAACACAGTCTAGCAGTCTACATCTCAAGGGACAATTATTAAAATTCAAAGTTTGAAATTAATTAGAAAACAATATAGTTCGCAAGGCACGTTTAGTAAAA
Source organism: Schistocerca cancellata (assembly GCF_023864275.1). Lineage (NCBI taxonomy): Eukaryota > Metazoa > Arthropoda > Insecta > Orthoptera > Acrididae > Schistocerca > Schistocerca cancellata. The sequence goes on along the minus strand of NC_064628.1, from coordinate 238,954,656 downwards.
GGTAACAGGTTTCGATCATTACATGATCATCTTCAGACCCTCAACCACATTGATGGACAATGGTTGTGCTCGAAGCAGGAGCACCTGAACCACGATAGTCAACTGTAGCTGAATGTTGTCATTCAGCGGTCCCTGTCCCATGCACAACCATTTTCCATCAGTATGCTTCAATCGCTCAACATTTTAATAAGAACGATGCTACTATTCGATTACTTTGGCAGTAATGTGTGAACCATGGCCGAACACAGCGTCAAGAAGAAAGTGGTCGACCGAGACAGACGACAGAACGTTGGACCGAGCAACCGAGCAATCGTCGCACAGGCACGCAAGGCCCCTGAATTTGTCATGGTGAGTCTGTGAGCGTATGGACCGTTGATAGACTGCTTACAAAAGAGAGGCAAGCTCACGGTGCCCTTCGCGTCGACTACCATTGACCTTTACACTCCAACAAGCTCTGCAGTGGTGTAGAGTACATTCGGCCTGGAATCTCACGCAATAGAGTAGCATCGTCTTCATTGATGAGCCCCGCTTAGAACTGAGCCCCGATGAATCGCGAAGATGTGTCTGGAGTCGCCTCGGACAGCGGTAGGATCCCTTTGATTTTCATCCGTGGCACACTTGCTACATATCCGTACATCGAAGATATTCTACACATCGTTTCGTTCCCCTTCATGGATAGCTTTTTCCGCTGATATTCGTACTTGTCAAACCCTACCTTGGCCACCAAGGCCGTCGGGTCTCTCCCCAACTGAAAAAGTTTGGAGCATAATAATCAGGGCATTCCAACCTGTTCGGGATTTTGACGATCCAGCGCACCAATTTGACACAATTTGGCACGATATCCCTTAGGAGATTCTATCAATCAGTGCCAAACCGAATAACAGCTTACTTAAGGACCAGAAGTGGACCAACATGTCACTGGCTTGCTCAAATTGAGAAGCTCTTTCTCTTGAATAAATCACCCAGTGTTTCTGTAAATGTAGTTGTTTGTCTTCATTGCCCCTTCAGAATGCGGCTGAGAATATTGCCTTGTAGAAGAAACTGCACGACAGTTATGTAATGTTGGCTGTATAGCTTCAGGCGAAATTTCTCACCAGGTCCTCGTACTTGGCGGGAGACACTATTCTCTAGACAACTTTACGCGATCACTGTGAGCTCAGAAATGAGAGGAGTGACGTGATGCTATGTAGGGTCATACTAGAGACACTGCCCAACACATCTGTGCAAAGCTTTATCGGATTATCATAGTCGTTTCCATTTCGCGATCAATCGGAGCTTGCTTTCTGAACAGCCCTCGTATAACGATTTCTACGCTATTTGGATAATTCCTTAATGGTGCGCGTTTTTCTGTCTCAGATTGTATGTACTAGCTGTAGTTAAGCTATAAAATACAAAATAATCACTACAAAAAACAAAATCCTCAAATGGATGTCGTGTCAGTTAATGGGCGATGTTGGAATCTGTAACCCTAACGACATCCTACTCAATAGTTGCGATCACAATCTGTTTATGTTATACGTGGTGTTATTTTAGCTTCCACTTTTGGTCACAATTCTGCTTCTTAATGGCATATTCTTACCGTCCGTCATTTGATTGCAAAGGGTCAGAGTTCCACAGTCCTCCGACTATCTCTGGTAATTCCCGTCTAGTACCAGAAGGGGAGAGGATGACACATTGTCGGCGTGCGCCTATCCACTCGCTCCAATTTCTTACAGCATCTGTTTACTCCTATCCAATATGCGCAGTCTTAAAGAAGTTGCCACGTTTCATAAAAAAAATGCCTCTCTCCCGCCGCACCCTTTCCCCTACAGTGCTCCAGTAACCGGGTATAAAATAACGGCGGAGCTCACAACGCAGCGGGATAAACCGTAAACAAAATCCGGACTTTTACGACTCTGACTGTCGTTGACGAACTTTTCACTTTCAAAACTTCGTAGATTTCCGGCACGCAACGAAAACCCAACTGCGTAAATAAAACGCAAGCGGGCGCTTCACTGCGAACATAGGCTCCAGTACGCTGCGATCTTCCTCGTGGTTAGCTCCACTCTGCAAACCGTACTCCTTGCGTCCTGTCTTGTTACTGCAAATCGTGAACCGGGTGCTTCGCCGGACGTAAGTAGGCCTACATGCCTTACTCTCGAACAGAGTTCGTTTCGAAATCACGTTTACTGTATTGTGTGTGTCACAACGCTTTAACTCTTAATATTTTAAACATCGTAAATTGTAAATATGGGACCTAAGCCATAACAAGTGAAACCGGCTGGCAAGAGAAATACTCAATTTTTCGGTTAAGATAACGCTTCAAACTTCCAGAGTGAGTTGAAAAACGAAGTTTGAGCACAAATAGGTTCCATTACCGGCATTTTCGTGGCTGACTTTTCTCGCACGTACTCTGTATGATGTGAAATTTGACAGTTAACTGTTTGCCACCCATCGCACGTGTCATATACTTTTAGATAGTTCATTCTGTTTTATTGACGCTGTAGCAATCGACACCGCCGTCCGATTCTTATTTTGGCATTGGCTTACCATATATAAACCTATTTCTCTTCTGAAGATGGAAGTTTAAAATGTTGAAACCGGTGAAGTGAACCAAATAAGATTTTCTTGTGCAACTCACGACCGGCTATTTATCTTTGTCGTATTATAATGTCTTAAATCGATTGTAAACTTTATTATGAGTGCCCTTTTACAAAGAACTGCTTCAAACTCCAGATGAATTATGTACTTAAATGTTCGTGAGGCTTCTATGTTTTATAGATCAACATCAGTTGTGATTATAATAAAAGTCTTGCAAATGACAGACAAGTCGTTTGACATAGACGTGCACAGTACGCAACAAATCCTTTTCTAGTTCACTGTATAGAAAATGGTCTTGTGTTACCGACCTATGTATGCATACGTTTATTCACTTTCGTAGCCGAGAGCGTTAATACCTGAAGGTAACCCGGCTCGAGTGCTGGTGGAGGATGACGTTTTCACTGCAGCTGTTTGGCCGGCAAGGGAAAGAAGGGTGTTGGCGCAAATTTCCTGATAACCACTCCTCGAGCCAATGTCCCGAATTAAATTCAAAACCTCTCCACAGTGTCTCACGAAGCGAGGGCACGTTACAGTGCTCGCGGTGATCTATCCGTCGAATGGGGATGTTAAACTTGGCGCTCTCTTGTTGCTATTCGAGAGTTTCAGCCTCTTTCGTCCACAACACCACAAACTCAAAATTAGGTTTTACAGGCAGTCATCACAGTTACCCATATTATTGAGATAAACAACACCTCATAAGTCAGAGAAAAGCATTGGCAAACCACCAGCGTTCAAGACCTTGTCTACAAGGCCGGACAATGTTTCCTGCAGTTGGCCCCTTACTCTCACTCCTCGAGTATGGGATTACTTTGATTTTTGATGCATATTCACCACTCTGCAAAATTTAATGACGAGCTAGATAATATAATACAAAACATTAAATATACAGTGGTAATGAATGAAACTGCGGAAGCCTCGTGCCGGAAGTTTCCCAGGCTGACAAAGAAAGTTGGACGTCTCATAACAGGAAGTTAGCGTGACTATAGCGCCAAATGGAGCTGGACCTCCAGCATGAGATAGTTGAATGATCAGGGAACAGCTTGTGTGAATCAGCGAGCACTTACAGTGCGCTGAGACATCATTTGGGGGGCCGGCCGGTGTCGCCGTGCGGTTCTAGGCGTGTCAGTCTGGAGCCGCGTGACCGCTACGGTCGCAGGCTCGAATCCTGCCTTGCGCATGGATGTGTGTGATGTCCTTAGGTTAGTTAGAATTAAGTAGTTCTAAGTTCTAGGGGACTGATAAACTCAGATGTTAAGTCCCATAGTGCTCAGAGCCATTCATTCATTCAACATTTGGGCGAGTTCACACGGGTAGGAATCATCGGGCAAATGGAAAGGGAACAAAGTGTGACGAGTGTAGCCGTGGGGTTTCGTTTTTCTCACACCATTTTTTCACGTGCATCAGGTCGTTCTGAATCACGATCACTGCTAGCCAAAGGAGATGATATGGTCGACCACGGTCAAGTACAACAAGAGATGTCCGCTACATTGCACAAGAGGCAAGAAAGGATCTAAGTAAAAGAGCGACTGCAATTCCAACCGCTTCTCACGTTCCACAGTGGCACGGCGAGTGCGTGGAGGTGGTCTTTTTATCCGATGACCAGTACGGTGTGTTCCTTGGACACACGCACATCGGCTGCACTGTCTGCGATGGTATCAAGAGCATGGGAACTGGAACAAGGCTGAGTGGAATCATGTGCTCTTTTCGGATGAGAGCAGATTCAATCTGCGTAGTGATTCTGAAGGTGGGACACGCAACGCATCCAGGAACATTGTCGAACGTGATCAATTTGGTGGTCCAGGTGCTATGGTGTGGGCAGAAATAACGTTTTATGGGCGTATGACTTCCAAATCTTTGAAAACGAAATAGTCACTGATCAACGTTATTATGGCACTGTATTTCTTCCCCATTTCAGTCATTTCATGGGTGCGTTCGGCTCTGACTTCATTTTAATGGGTGGCTGTGCACAACCACACCGAACAGCGCAGGTGGACGAGCTGCTGGATCGGGAATGTCTCTGGCGAATGGACTGGCTTGCATGTTCCTCCCGACTTCTATGGAACACACACGTAATATTCGTCCGGCAAACATACGTCGCCGCACCTCCACAGGCACCAACGATCATCCTCCAGTTAGCAACCGCGTACGGCAAGAATTACTGACAGACCTCGTGACCAATAAGGGAGCACTTCCTAGAGCATCCATTGTTGTCCGTGGTTATCACACATGCTATTATGAACCACGTCACGCCTTTTTCAATGTCCAGGGGGTCATCATAAGTAGCAGTGACTACAGCGTAACAGTTGTCTAGGAATAAACGTATCATTTCTGTTCGTCTGATTTCGTATTTCTTCTTTAATATACGAGGGCAGTTCAATAAGTAATGCAACACATTTCTTTTCTGGGCCAATTTTGGTTGAAAAAACCGGAAATTTCTTGTGGAATATTTTCAAACATTCCTGCTTCGTCTCGTATAGTTTCATTGACTTCCGACAGGTGCTGTACGGAGCTGTTGAAATGGCGTCTGTAACGGATGTGCGTTGCAAACAACGGGCAGTGATCGAGTTTCTTTTGGCGGAAAACCAGGGCATCTCAGATATTCATAGGCGCTTGCAGAATGTCTACGGTGATCTGGCAGTGGACAAAAGCACGGTGAGTCGTTGGGCAAAGCGTGTGTCATCATCGCCGCAAGGTCAAGCAAGACTGTCTGATCTCCCGCGTGCGGGCCGGCCGTGCACAGCTGTGACTCCTGCAATGGCGGAGCGTGCGAACACACTCGTTCGAGATGATCGACGGATCACCATCAAACAACTCAGTGCTCAACTTGACATCTCTGTTGGTAGTGGTGTCACAATTGTTCACCAGTTGGGATATTCAAAGGTTTGTTCCCGCTGGGTCCCTCGTTGTCTAACCGAACACCATAAAGAGCAAAGGAGAACCATCTGTGCGGAATTGCTTGCTCGTCATGTGGCTGAGGGTGACAATTTCTTGTCAAAGATTGTTACAGGCGATGAAACATGGGTTCATCACTTCGAACCTGAAACAAAACGGCAATCAATGGAGTGGCGCCACACCCACTCCCCTACCAAGAAAAAGTTTAAAGCCATACCCTCAGCCGGTAAAGTCATGGTTACAGTCTTCTGGGACGCTGAAGGGGTTATTCTGTTCGATGTCCTTCCCCATGGTCAAACGATCAACTCTGAAGTGTATTGTGCTACTCTTCAGAAATTGAAGAAACGACTTCAGCGTGTTCGTAGGCACAAAATTCTGAACGACCTTCTCCTTCTTCATGACAACGGAAGACCTCACACAAGTCTTCGCACCCGAGAGGAGCTCACAAAACTTCAGTGGACTGTTCTTCCTCATGCACCCTACAGCCCCGATCTCGCACCGTCGGATTTCCATATGTTTGGCCCAATGAAGGACGCAATCCGTGGGAGGCACCACGCGGATGATGAAGAAGTTATTGATGCAGTACGACGTTGGCTCCGACATCGACCAGTGGAATGGTACCGTGCAGGCATACAGGCCCTCATCTTAAGGTGGCGTAAGGCCGTAGCATTGAATGGAGATTACGTTGAAAAATAGTGTTGTGTAGCTAAAAGATTGGGGAATAACCTGGTGTATTTCAATGCTGAATAAAACAACCCCTGTTTCAGAAAAAAATGTGTTGCATTACTTATTGAACTGCCCTCGTATTACGGCGGTTCTTTCTATTTATGGTCCAAGTTTCAGTGAGTTATGTTACTCGGCAGTGACACATCATCTGAAAATTACTTTCGTCCTTCAGTTTTTCACATCAGTGTATTTACTGTATCTGCTCCGTACGGGATGCCACTGGCCCTCGGCGGTATGCTAGAATATCGGTGTGGCATGTATTGTCCCTCATCAAATACATACAAGCTGCACGGTACCTACAAAGGAATGGTTTTCAAGTAGTTTCTCACCGCCAGAAATTCCTTTTTGTACTTTTGACCTCATGGAAGAACTCGGCCGTTGTATTTAATACAACAGCAAAAAGTACGATTCTAGATTTATTTTATAGCCAACTAGCGTCTAGGCCACGCTTCGCACCGGCCGCACTAATTATGTACAAGACGGCTCGTGTGGCATAGTATATTTTATTTGCAGGTTAATGCGTGGGGTTATGAATAAATTTCACAAAATAACTTTGAGTTGTTGAATATCATCTTTCCTCCTGTAGCCACAAGCGGCGGAACGAAGACGACGAACGCAAGACCAGAGAAGGCGGTGAGGAAAAGTGGGCCAGTCGTGCGCCGTATTGGACATGGCCGCGCCAGGAGCGCCCCGGCAACAAGTGAATAAAAGCGCCGCTCGTGCCAGCCTGGGCCGCTCAGGTCGGCTCTGTATATGGAGAGTATTGGAACAGTTGTAAACCGGACTCAGTATCGCAGATCAGTCACCAGTGATGTTCCAGGAACATTACACAGAGCCAAGGACTCTAAATTATATTGCATGTTGCGCCTCGTTTGCGACTGCTACTTGTAAATCTCAAAGTTAAGTATTGTTAATCTGCTTATAGAAATAAAACTACATGTTGTTTGCTTGATATATGAATCATTCAATAGCCAAGATCGCTTAAACACTGTTTACAAGATGACCGGTTTCAACACACTAAAGGTGCCATCATCAGATCTGTGAAGATATAACATGACAGGTTTGAGGGAGGGCTTACATGAGTTACACTATATACATTACTAATAGTACAGCACCACATACCTGGATGTAGCTTAACATACATAAATCATTTGGATATAACGATACATGAGGCAGACCAGCTGATATAAAATCATTGTCACAGAAATAAAAATTAAAAAATTAAAAAACAACTGCTCTCATGGTCATTCTATTCCATCATATGTATAAAACCGAAGTCAGCAGATAAGACTATTTGACACATTACCACAGCTCGACTAACAACGGTCGGCATCACAATGACTTATTTATACTACAGAATGATCGCCCCACAACACACTATGAGTTCACTGCAAAATTATTTGCTTGAATTTTTGTTCAGCATTCCGAGAACGCTGCGTTCCTTAGACATGCTATAAGCGAGGAGTAGGCAAGATCCAACATCATTACTTAAACGATGTAAGCAGAACACTGCAGGAAAGATGTCTGGGGGCATGAATGCTGTGTGTTCCATACTGAGTTTTGGAATACAATCTATTCTGGATTGACATGGCTTTTGCTACCCAATAATTGGTCTCAAATGATTGCAGCGAACTATTGGGTACAAATATTTAATTAATTGAAATTGGTTTACAATGCAGCCTGATGATGAGGTAGTTTACCTTTTCGTTATTGGTCATACTTATTAAGATACTCACTGCCTGTTGCTCGATGAACTTGCAATGAATTAATAGTGTGAACTGCGATTGCTAATCTGTGGGAAGCAGAAACTGGCAGTCTGAAATTTTCGACATATTCACATCACTGAGAGTTTAAAAGGCAGAGTGAAATACAGTGACCCATCCGGAAACCGATGTCAAAATCTTCTACACTGAAGACTCACGCTCTACTGGTAGACCATCACAGCACATGTAAAGCACACTTCATTTCCTCAGTCATTGCTACTCTCTCGAGTTAAGGCATTTGTTCACTAGGTGGCAATGACGTTGTTTTCACATTATTAATTCGACTTATTTCAAACAATCTGAACGAAATATTTATAAATTGTGTGCAGAAATTTTCCTTATGTGTCTACTAGTCGAAACCAGATCAAGATCGCTGAAGCAGCTCCTGAAGCTCCCGAGCTTGACCTACATATACAGGCAGCCACGAGCAAGCTACTTGAGCTAATATGCCTACTAACCTGTTCCCTGTGGCTTCGCCTGCGTATGCATTCGACACACATATCGAATACAACTCCTCCTCCACACCTCCTTGTCCCCATCTTCTTCCCTCTGTATGTTCACCAAATCCTCGCCTCATCCTCCAACCTCTATCTCCTCATTCATCTCTCTCTCCCTCTTCATTTCTTCCTTTCCCATTTGTCCATTTCTTCCACTTCGTCTCTCTGACCACATCTTTCGCTCCATTCCTCTGGTCATTTCCTTCTCCCCTCTCTCTTTCTATCTCTGTCTCCCAGTCTTCCTTTTCCACCTGCTCGCAACCCATCCACCCCTTCCAACTGCCTCATACATCTCCCCCTCCTCCACACTCTTAGTCCATTTCCACCTAGACTCACTCTGTCAGTTCTCTCCTCTACCCTTCTTCTATCCATCGTAACTCCACCCCAGCTGTGGTCATCGGCATGTGCAGCCCCTGCAATAGAGTTTAATGACATCGGCTGATGCAACACCTCCAACACACTTGTCATGCAAGACAGACTACACATTAGGGGCATTAAAATTCTTTATTTTCCTTTGACGTACAGGCCGCCATGCAAAACCGGTCGATAAAGCAGGCCGATATTACTCCAACACAACATGCCTGCCATGCAGGGAAGCCTAAATGCCACTGCCTGGAAAAACCGCGCATGACCCCACATCTCCACTTTTACTGGAGCTAGGAAGTTACAGTCTCTTGTGAGGCCTACAGCTTCTGAGCCAAATGTTAAAGTCGCTCCAGGAGGTTAGTAGGAGATCCTGAACATATGCTGAAACATGCATAAGCTTTCTGCTGTATATACATAACAGACTGAGATGTTGGGCCTGGTGCAGTCAAGGACTGTGCTGCTGATCCCGGCGGAGGTTCGAGTCCTCCCTCGGGCATGGGTGTGTGTGTTTGTCCTTAGGATAATTTAGGTTAAGTAGTGTCTAAGCTTAGGGACTGATGACCACAGCAGTTAAGTCCCACATAATTTCACATCCTTTTTTTTTTTTTTTTGGGCGGCCGGCCGGTGTGGCCGAGTGGTTTTAGGCGCTTCAGTCTGGAACCACGCGACCGCTACGATCGCAGGTTCGAATCCTGCGTCGGGCATGGATGTGTGTGATGTCCTTAAGTTAGTTAGGTTTAAGTAGTTCTACGTTCTAGGAGACTGATGACCTCAGATGTTAAGTGTCATAGTGCTCAGAGCCATTTGAACCATTTTTGAGATGTTGGTAACTGGTTGCTTCAACTATCTTCAGGCCAAGACTCCAGATGCTAATAGAGCCAGTGCCATGTCTGATCTGTCATATCAATTGTTTCCTGCCAAAAACTCCTCTGGGAACGAAATCTTCTAGTCATGTGAAGCATTGGTGTGGAGATGGTTACAATGATCGAAAGCTGTTACCAACACGAGACATTAATTTATGGACTCGACTGCTAGTTTAAAGCACCACAATTCCTTCTTTAGACAGTTTCAATTTTCACGTCCGTTGTTGCATCGAGTTGTTTCTTCGTGAAAGCGTTGCTGTGGTTGGTGGCGAGCGGATGGGCAGCGGGGTTGTAGCGGTGAGTCGGCAGTGCATCGCAGCGCGGTGCGGTGCGGTGCGGTGCGGTGCAGCGAGGCCCCGGCGTCGCTATCGGCGGCCCTCATCACGGCTGACAATGGCCGCCCGGCTCCCGCTCGGCTCTGCTGGCGTCTGTGCTGACGCCCCCGGCTGATTAACGCGCAGTGTCGTCTCGGCGACGCCCAAACAAAGGCGCGCGCCTCCTTTATGCTCGTGAGTGTGTCAATTACTCGCCGCCGTCCGATGACGTCTCGCCGCCTGCGCCGATCCCGTCTGTCACGGCGAGACGCTGGACGCTGCAGACCTCTGGTGGGGCAGCCCTTCTCGCAAAGGGGAACAGAAATTGGAACTGCTGTTTCTATAAAGGTCGTCGCTGGAAAATTGGAGTACTTGATTCATTCTATTAGAAATTACGGTTACTAACTTCCTGAAATCAGGTGTAAATCGAACTAGGAACTCAGTCTTCGTCAGGAAATCTCGTACCTACTGAGTCATGTGGAAATCTGGTAACATCTTAAAGTCCACCGCAGCCTGTAAGTCATGGTGTAGCTCTCATAACAAACCCAACCTCCGACTCTTTTACCAAGAGTGCTAGCTGAGTTACTACAGGATACAACACTACCGGGTTTTAGTTTTAAAGTATTTCATGAGTCATTCTCTATATCCTCAAGAGGTTACAGTCCAGGCACAAACACACATTAAGGAAAAAAAAGTGACGCACCACGAACGAATTTTCCGAATGCGGCGAAAATCAGTAGACGTAATGGGCACATAAAATTTCAGAGAAAACTACATGATTTAGTGCAGGGAAAGAGCTATAGAAACTGAGCAAGACAATAATGTATTGGTCCATCTTTGTCCTTGTGGAAGCTGTTATTCACAACGATACTGATTGATACGCTAGTCATTGGGTCTCAGTTCGCAGCGGGACCTGTCACTGAAAACATTTCTACTGGATGAAGATACTAACTGTTCCCGAAAGAACACATGATGACCATTCAGCTTCTCTAGAAAGAAATGATGATTAATCGAAACCCTCAGCTGCCAACAGCTGTTGTTGATATACCTCAATGGGAACAGCTAAAAATGTGTGCCCCGACCGGGACTCGAACCCGGGATCTCCTGCTTACATGGCAGACGCTTTATCCGTCTGAGCCTCCAAGGGCACAGAGGATAGCGCGACTGTAGGAACTTATCCCTTGCACGCTTTCCGTGAGACCCACATTCCCAGCCGCCCACCAACTACATTCGTAATGTTCTTAAAGGATATTTACCCATTCATTCATTACTCGCGCCAGCTAAGGCGACGATTCCCGTAACATTTTCAGGCAAAGTGTGCGCATTGAGGTATATCAACAACACCTGTTGGCAGCTGAGGGTTTGGATTAACTATCATTTCCTCCATGAGAAGCTACATGGTCATCATTGGTATCTGTTCTTTCGGAGCAGTTACTGTCTTCATATAGTTGAAGGCTACCCGGCCATTGACCTCCTTTGCCCGTATCGTACTTGTTTGTCCACTGATTCCTCCTGAATAGTCTCTTAAGCTTCAGCTTACCCTTCATCACCACTAAATTATCGGCTTCTTGGTGCGCCTTTACAATTCAGTATCTGATTTCGGAATTTCTGTCTAATCATAATGTAGTCTAGTTGAAATCTTCTCAGCATTGCCAAGTATACTCCCTCGTCTTGGGATTCTTGAACAGAGTGTTCGTTATTACTAGCTGAAATGTATTGCAGAGCTCAATTAGTCATGCTCCTGCCCCGTTTCTAGCGCCAAGACCATACTCCCTGTAACCCTTCTTCTACTCCTTCCCCTAAAACCGCATTCCAATCCCCCATAACTGCTAGATTTTCGCCTCGCTTTACGTAATGAATCATCCGTTCAGTATCCTCGTATACTATCTCTGTATCTCCATTTTCGGCTAGCGATGTCGACATGCATACGTGAACTATCGATGCCCATTCTACGGAGCAGGATAGCCGGAACACTGTGGCAGATCTGATTGCATAGTGCAATGCTGGTGTTTTGGAGGACAAGTTGAGGACACAGTGCTGAACCTGATTTCCATAGCAGTCGACTCCTACGTGTTCCATTGTTAACACAAAAACATAATCAAATTGGAATGGTCACAGCACCAACTAGATTGGTTCGCACATCATTGTAAACCAATTACCTGATCAAATGATTCAAGTTTCTCGTTACACTACCTCGATGTACCCGAATATGTTGTCACCCAGGAGAGCATCTGCTTGAAACATGCACTGCCCACGCTCATACACTTGTGTAACAGTATTATGCTATTTGAGACATTCAAGCGAGCTTCCGTGGGTCGTATGATAGTAACTGAGGTATCATAACATGTGTGGACTATGTGAACATTGTGTATCATTAATACATCATTTTAACCCGCCGGTAAAGTCGATACCCTGCGAGGTTCGCTTTCAACTGATCCCCTGGTAAGAGGTGATGACAGTTGCTCTGTCTCATAGGCCTCGCCGCTGACGTCTAGCCGAAGATGAAACATAGCATCAAGGAATTGTAAGAGATTTACGATGGCTTGCTAAAATGTAAGGCTTCCTAATATTTCATGAGGAAAGCTTTAGAGCTTTTTAAATGAACCAAACATTATTGACAAACTGTAGAATGTTTGACTGTATTGACAGAGTCGCAGCCTCGACTCTGCTTGCACCGTTTCATCACCATGAAAGGGTAAAATCGTTGAAGGTGGTCAAGTTTTGGAACTAGATGAAAATCAAATGAGCTCAAGTCGGGACTGTATAGAGGATGATTGCTGACGGAGAACCAAACACGTAGAACATACCTTCACCTAAGAGTCAAGCAGTATATTGCTCCCTCCTACGCATATCTCGCGAGGAGACCATGATGAACACATAGAACATACCTTCACCTAAGAGTCAAGCAGTATATTGCACCCTCCTACTTATATCTCGCGAAGAGACCATGAGGATAAAATCAGAGAGAGCCCACACAGAAGCATATCGACAATCCTTCTTTCCACGAACAATACGAGACTGGAATGGAAGGGAGAACCGATAGAGGTACTCAGGGTACCCTCCGCCACACACCGTCAGGTGGCTTGCGGAGTATGGATGTAGATGTAGATGTAGATGTAGATGTATAAAGGTGTCGTATTGTTGCAAATGTCGCAGCACTCGTATGTGGTCTGGCGCTGTCATGCTAGAGGGCAGTGTGCTCCATATGTTGATAAACTCTTCAATTTCCAAATTAGATTACAGCACAATGCTTCATATACACCAAACTCCCATGTGCTGGTCTCTGCTGTGGGACCGCCAACACGCTTCTGACCCAGCTGGGCTGCGAGCCAACGATCGCTGACTGAAGGCAAAGTCATCAGGTAACTTTCCCTGTGCTGCCATTCCCACAAGACCTTCATCTGGGAATTTTGCCACCGCCTCGTGGTCTGAGGAACGAAATGAGGTTCTCCCAGCTCTGTGCCACTGAGGTTCGACATCGCCAGAGGCAGCGTCCCTGCCGTAAGTCTAGGATCCATCACCTGGACATCAGTGCTGTCGCCCATTAGGTCTCCCACTGTCCTGTTTGGCTCCGACCACTTGAGCCCGGACACAGTCATGCCATCCTGATTCAGCAACAGCCGCCTGCCTGGAATGTGCTGATAGTCAAGACATCTCACTGCTGGGCTGCCTCTTCAAGTACGCTTATAGAGTCACATTCAAAGCGCCGTGCCTGGGTCCAAAAGGCTTGTCGTCTGCTTACTCCAGGCACTCTACTTTACGACTGCTTTTGGTTAACAACAAAGATCGTTGACAATATCTGGCTGCCTTCTTTGTCTATGCCTCCACCCACCTCCAGCACAGAATGACTCGGCTAATCCATTCTCCCTAACACCATTACACTTAGAACGTAATCTCCCAGTTACAGAAAATCTGGACAAGATATTCACTGTAGTATTCCTGATGGGAAATTAGATACTTTCAACCATTAGTTCCTAATTCTTTCAGCGACTAATGAACGGAACCAATCCCAATGGGCACACTGGTCGTTCTGGTGCGCTGTACTTGGTGTAGGGTGACGTACGTTATGGCAGTCATATTGTGTGTACGTACTAGTCAGCCGTATGGAAACAGCGCAGCAGAATATATCAAAGTGTAGTCGAGAAAATATGGGAGAAGTATTATATCTGGACATATCCCTGGCCCTGCTGTGCACGAAGTTGCTTAGTTTCCTGGTTTATCAACATGGAACTGCCAACAGGTGTTGGTGTAAAAGTAGTTGTCATGATAAGATACCAACCGACAGCAAGCGGAGATCGTTGTCACACCTTAGCAATGACAATTAACAATTTATTTCGAACAAAAAAGGAACCGATGGTGTCAAGGAATGGTGGGGGTTCTCGACCAGTTACTGAACGACCACAACGAAAGGGATCGCATGCAGTACACATTTGGAGCTGGGTATTTTGCCAAATGGTATTGCTCACTGTGGCACTGCAGGATATCCTAACAACACAGAAACTGGACCATCACTGACTGGAGGAGAGGTCCAGCAAGTCACTATTTTGCATCTTTGGAAACTATGCAAGATGTCGAGTGCACTGACGGCCCAATGAGAAATTCAGCGTGGTGAGTGTAGTTTTGGTAGTGTTTGCCTTACCGTGAACTGGTGCACCCATTCAAGCTACCATTATGCAGAACCAGGATAATATCAGCATTCTCGATGGCATTTCTTCTACATTTTCATAATGTGCATGCTGTGGACACTCGCGTTTGCCAAGATGTAGTGTTCACAGGGGTATGTTTCTAGTTTGAGGGAAAACTTACACATACTGTCGCATCTTCACTTTCCTGCGAAATGATTCAAACTTCATCGCTTTAATACACTGTCCAGTCACATTAATGAGACCACAGCTTATGATCGAAGACAACGTGCAGTAATTAACCATAGGCGGTAGATGGAAGCACTGACAGTAGAGGGTATCTAAAATGTGTCGTGGAGAAGCGAAAGACAGTGCAGTCGTTGTCGTAATGCGGAAACGGGGCAATTTATGGGACGTCCAAAAGGACAGGCGCATGATCATTGGCTTGTAGGCTAACGATGGAAGTATTTCTGAAATGACTAAGTTTGTAAACCACTCGGATACCTCCATGGTTAAAGCATACCGTGCATGGCAAAGTGGTGCTATCCAAAACCAGTGCTGTGGCACCTATGGTAGACCACAGGCCATAGGTTTTTTTGTGGTTTTAGGGGGCACAACTACAATGGTCATTAGCGCCCAGACTAAGTTAGGAATGCACCGCGAGGCACAAGTTTAAACCAGCAGCTAAAAGGGACAATACTATAAAAGACATAGACAGGCAGAGGATTAAAAAAAAACAGCATAATCAAATGTCCTTAGACAGGTTTGTCAAGATAAAACGAAGAATGCGAGCAGCTCCTCCTGGGTCATCCGCTAAAATTGCATCCATAGTACATGGCAGGCCAAGATCAAGACGCAGTGTATTAAAATCCGGACAGGACGTTAAAATGTGGCGGACCGTCAGCAATTGCCCACATGGGCAGAACGGCGCCGGCGCAGCCGTCAGTAGATGGCGATGGCTGAACCGGCAAATTCGTAACCGGGCCAAAACGACCTCCTCCCGCCGAGAAGGGCGTGAGAAGGACGTCCAAGCCACAGGAAGAGGTTTCAAGGCTCGAAGCTTGTTGTCCGTAAGCGCAGCCCAATCGGCATGCCACAGCGATAAAATGCGCCGACAAATGACCCTGGTACAATCTGATGAAGGGACACAACAAGAAGCTGTCAGAGGCTGGAGGACCGCAGCCTTGGCCGCGGCATCTGCAGCTTCGTTCCCAGGGATACCGACATGGCCAGGAACCCACATAAAGCTAACCGGAGAACCGTCGTCTACCAGCTGCTTAAGAGAGCGTTGGATCCGGTGCACGAAAGGGTGAATCCGGATACGGATCACTGAGGCTCTGGCTGGCGCTCAGGGAATCGGAGCAGATGACATAAGCAGAATGTCGGTGGCGGCAGATGTAAAGAACAGCCTGGTAGAGGACAAACAGCTCAGCTGTGAAGACACCGGCTTCAGCATGAAGGCTCTCGACGGGACTAGTATAAAACGCTCCGATCGCAAGAAGTAAACTCCGATGTTGTATGGAGTTGAGACGGCGTAAGATGGACGGCCGTGCAGAGGAGTATACGAAGCTCCCATAATCCAGCTTGGAGCGGAAGATCGACCGATATAGGCGAAGTAGGACGGTTCGATCCGCTCTCCACGACATACCACCAAGAACACGGAGGACATTTAGAGAACGGGTACAACGGGCAGCAAAATATGATACATGTGGAGACCAGCTAAGTTTCCTGTCAAATGTAAGAGCTAAAAGTTTTGTTGTCTCCACGAATGGGAGAGCAATGGGACCGAGTCGTAAGGACGGTGGGAGAAACTCTTTGTAGCGCCAGAAGTTAATACAGACCGTCTTCTCGGCAGAAAAACGGAAGCCATTGGCGACACTCCAGGAGTAAAGACGGTCGAGAGAACTCTGAAGACAGCGCTCCTGGAAACATGTACGCTGCGCGTTGCAATAGATGGTAAAATAGTCCACGAAAAGGGAGCCTGATACATCAGCTGAGAGGCAATCCATTATTGGATTGATCGTTATGGCGAAGAGAGCGACGCTCAAAACTGAGCCCTGTGATGCCCCATTCTCCTGCCGAAAGGTGTCTGACAGGACAGAACCCACACGTACCCTGAACTGTCGATCCACTAAAAAGGAACGAATAAGAAGAGGGAGGCGACCGCGAAGGCCCCATGTATGCATGGTGCGGAGAATATCCCGCCCTCCAACAGGTGTCGTAAGCCTTCTCCAAATCAAAGAACACAGCCGCGGTCGGGCGCTTCCGCAAGAAATTATTCATAATGAAGGTCGACAAGGTAACCAGATGGTCAACAGCAGAGCGGCACCTACGAAATCCACATTGTACATTGGTAAGTAGGCGTCGAGATTCGAGCAGCCAAACCAAACGAGAGTTAACCATTCGCTCCATCACCTTACAGACACAGCTCCTAAGCGAGATGGGTCGATAACTGGAAGGCAAGT
The DNA here is from genome assembly GCF_023864275.1 of Schistocerca cancellata. Taxonomy (NCBI): domain Eukaryota; kingdom Metazoa; phylum Arthropoda; class Insecta; order Orthoptera; family Acrididae; genus Schistocerca; species Schistocerca cancellata. Next base: position 238,937,568 of record NC_064628.1, on the reverse strand, counting down.
GCTTGTCCCTCCCCGGCTTTGGAATCGGTACAACAGTAGACTCGCGCCAGCATGCGGGAACATGTCCCTCAATCCAGATGCGATTATAAGTACGAAGAAGGAAACCTTTACCCGCAGGAGAAAGGTTCTTCAGCATCTGAATATGAATAGAATTAGGCCCTGGAGCGGAGGACCGTGACCGGACAAGTGCATTTCCGAGTTCCCGCATGGTGAATGGGGCATTATAACTTTCACGATTCGAGGAGAGGAAGTTAGGTGGCCTAGCCTCCTCAGCCTGTTTTCGGGCGAGGGGGGGGGGGGGGGGGGAGGCAGGGTGGTAATGAGCGGAGATCTAAACCTCTGCGAAAAAGCGGGCCACAAGGACGTCAAGCCAGAAACTGGTGAGTGGACCTTAGTGCCAGATAGCCGGCGCAGGCTACCCCAGACAACAGAAGAAGGAGTAAAACTGTTGAAGGTGCTTGTGAAAGCAGCCCAGCTGGCTTTCTTGCTTTCTTTAATAATACGACGACACTGCGTACGTAATCGTTTATAATTGATACAATTCGCCACTGTAGGGTGGCGTTTAAAGGTGCGTAAAGCACGTCGACGAGCACGTAAAGCGTCTCTACATGGTGCGGTCCACCAGGGGACCAGTGCGCGACGTGGAGAAAAAGTAGTGTGAGGGATGGAAAATTCAGCAGCAGTGAGAATGACTTCCGTGAGGTGTGCGACCTGACTATCGCAGCTTGTGAAGGTTTGATCCTGAAAGGTCGCCCTGGAGGAGAAGAGCCCCCAGTCTGCTTTGGAGATGTTCCAAACTAGTTGAGCACGGAGAGGGGGTATGATGCAGGAGATGGATAACATACGGGAAGTTCAAAAATGGCTCTGAGCACTATGGGACTTAACATCTATGGTCATCAGTCCCCTAGAACTTAGAACTACTTAAACCTAACTAACCTAAGAACAGCACACAACACCCAGCCATCACGAGGCAGAGAAAATCCCTGACCCCGCCGGGAATCGAACCCGGGAACCCGGGCGTGGGAAGCGAGAACGCTACCGCACGACCACGAGATGCGGGCCACGGGAAGTGGTCGCTCGAATATGTATCAGAAAGTGCATACCACTCAAACCGGCGTGCAAGTTAGGTAGTACATATAGAGAGGTCTAAATGGGAATTGGTGTGAGATGTGTCCGAAAGAAAAGTAGGGGCGCCAGTATTGAGGCAGACAAGACTGTGCTGTTTGACAAGGTCTGGTAACGGGGAGCCCCTCGGGCAGGATGCTGGAGAGCCCCCAAGGGTATGGTGGGCATTGAAGTCTCCAGTTAACAAAAATGGTGCAGGTAGCTGAGCAATAATTTGCATCATGTCTGCCCTGGTAACGGCAGACAACGATGGAGTGTAAACGGTACAAATGTAAAATGTAAAAGTGGGGAGAGTAATTCGGACGGCAACTGCCTGCAGGCCGGTGTGCAATGTGATGGGATCGTAGTAAATATCATCCCGGACCAGCAACATAACCCCTCCATGAGCCGGAATACCTGCCACAGGGGGTATGGCAAAACGCACAGAGGTGTAGTGTGCCAAGGCAATTTGATCGCATGGGCGCAGCTTCGTTTCCTGGAGGGCTACGACGAGCGGACGGTGCAAGCGGAGCAGCAACTTGAAGTCCTCTCGGTTGGAGCGAATGCTGCGAATATTCCAGTGAATAAGTGCCATCGTGAGAAGAAAAAGAAAAGGAAGATGCAAGAAGGGGTCACCTCGTAGGCCGTTGAGGCCTGGCTTCGAGCAAGCACTGCCGACGCTATCAGTAGGTGGAGAGTCATCGTCAATTGGTTCAATAGGTTCATCGGCCATCTTGTTAAGATGGCCGGGAGGAGGAGCTTCCTCCGCCGGTGAACGGCCAGATGTTCGGCTACCAGCGGTGCGGCCAGGCGAAACGGATGACGGCCTGGGGCGGCAACTGCTGGGTGGCGCAGGAGAAGAAATGCGCCGTGGCGGTGAAGGAGAACTGTGCTTCCTATGAGCCTTCTTGGAAGGTCGTTTAGTGGAAGTACTGGTCGATGGCTGGGAGTTCGAGGTACGTAGAAAGTCTGCACGGGACGGTTCCTTCTTGAAGGCCCGTGCATCTGACTTCTGGGTCTTCGTCTTGGCAGAAGCTGATGAAGGTCCTTGTGTCTGAGGGGTGACGGGAGGAAGAGGAGACGTCGACCGGGCGATCTTAGCACTGGCCGAACAGACGACCGTAGTGCTGAAGGTCAGATCGCATGCCTGCGTCGCCACCTCCCTGGTAGTCCGAGGAGAGGCGAGGACAGTAATGTATTTCCCCGCTGGGAGCAGCGTGGGCTTCCTACTAGCAAATAGCTTGCGAGCAGCCGAGGTGGACACTTTCTCTTTGACCCGAATTTCCTGTATACAGCGTTCTTCCTTGTAGATGGGACAGTCGCGGGAGGACGCTGCATGGTCACCCTGACAGTTCACACAACGAGGAGACGGAGTTGGACAGTCACCCTCATGGGCATCCCTGCCGCAAGTGACACATTTAGCCGCATTAGAACAAGACTGGCGAGTGTGATTAAAACGCTGACATTGGTAGCAGCGCGTAGGTGTCGGTACATAGGGGCGAAGAGAAATAACCTCATAGCCCGCTTTGATGCGCGACGGCAGCTGAACACTATCAGACGTCAAGAAAAGTTTCCGGGTCGGTACAAGTTCATTGATGACCTTTTTCAAGACCCTATGGACAGCGTCACGCCCTGCTCAGCGAGGAAAGACTGAATCTCCTCGTCAGTCAATCCGTCGAGTGATCTAGTATATGCCACACCACGAGACGAATTCAAAGTGCGGTGAGCCTCAGCCCGGACAGGGAACGTATACAGGAGTGTGGCCCGAAGCAGTTTTTGTGCCTGAAAGGCGCTCTCAGTTTCTAGTAACAAAGTACCGTTATGCAACCTGGTACAAGACTTGACAGATCCGGCTATGGCATCTACGCCCTTCTGGATAACGAAAGGGTTGACAGAGGAAAAATCCTTTCCGTCCTCAGATCGAGAAACTACGAGGAACTGTGGGGCAGGCGGTAGTACTTTTGTCACTGGTGGCTGGTCAAGTTTCCGTTTTTGGGCCGACGTCGAGAGAGAAGAAGAAGAGAAATCCATTGCGGAGGAATCCCCCATGATTGCCAGCGCCTCCGATGGCGCGCTCCTTCCTTGTGGGGACCCTCTCAGAGGGCACTCCCGCCTTAGGTGAAGTTTACATCTCAGGTCACACCTCCTGAGAAACTGACGGAGGGATCAATCGGCATGGTCGGAAGGTGTCAGCTCAGGCAATCACCCTTCCCTGGACCTGGCCTTTACCAGGGGGTACGTGCGTGCCTTACTTAATTACGCGTTACCCCGTCACCGGCTACGCGTGCGAACGCGTGGGTCGGCCTTCAGGCACGCACAGGGAGGAAGGAAGAAGAGGAAAAAGAAGGGAGAGAGGGAGAGAAAGGACAGACTGTCTCGAACGCCGAGGCGGAGACCAGAGAAGGCAAGGAGAAGAAGGCAAGGAGAAGAAGGCACGGAGAATAAGGCAACGAGAAGGAGGCAAGGGAAAAAGTAAGTAAGACAGTGAGATGGAGAACAACAAAGAAAGGAACCAACCAAAGGAAAGAAGAAACCAGAAGAAGTGAAAAACCAAAATGACCGCAAATATAGGTCGTGGAACCGTCCGTCTCAGGACGCAGGTGCTAACTAACCCCTTGAGGGGTAGGGAGTCCTTTTAGTCACCTCTTACGACAGGCAGGAAGACCTCGGGCCTATTCTAACCCCCGGACCCGCAGGGGGGACAGGCCATAGGTGACAGGGATGAAGGCTGCAGAAAAATGTATGGACGAATACACATGCAACTATTGAGCAACTGACCACTCAGATGATCCAAGGGGCTACCAACAGTGTCCCCATAAGACCTGTTAACCGAACTTAACTGTATATAGGCCTTTGTAGGAGGCACCTGGTTCATGCACCCATGCTGACTGCTATTCATCAGCGACACCAGTACCACAACTGGACGTACACTGAGTGGCGACAGGTGGCTTATGAAACGTCTGAAAGCAAACACACTGCAACAATTGTCGGAAGGGTCCAGGCTGGAGGAAGGGGTGTTATGGTCTGGGGAATGTTTGCATAACATTCCCTGAATAATCTCGTCATTATGGAAGTCACAATGGATCAATACAAGTAGGCATTTTCTCTGGGGACCTCTACATACAGTTTGTTTTTCCTCGGCATGATGACATTTGCCAGCAAGACAATGTAAAACGAAACAAAACTAACAGTGACGTGTGTGGGTGAAGAGCATCAGGATGATTGACTGTACTCTCCTTGCCACCAGACTCCCTCGATTAAACCCAATCTAGAATTCGTGGGTCCACATCGATCAGGCTGTTCGTGCCATGGATCCTGCAATGAGAAATCTACTGCATCTGGCCGCAGCACTGGAGTCGGCAAATCTCCACATCCCTGTTGGTTCATGACAGAGACTCAATGACTAGTCCTGCACGTTTCACCGTCGGCTGTACGGAAAAAGGGGGTTATTCAGGCTTTTGACAAAAGGTTACTTTAATTTGAGTGGTAAATGTAATGTCTGTGACTATCTGGCAGAGCGAGTGGAACATAGTAGTCAACATCCCGTAATTTCTTACCTCTGCGGAACGTAATTAGCAGTCAGTGTCTTCAGCTGGACATGGTGAACCTGAAGAAACCTGGAGACGCTTTTCTTCGCCAAACTGTATTTCTCAAATGTGTGTCGATGTTTTTGGTGATTATAATTAAACTTTTCCGACTTCGCCCAGTGAAAATTGAAAACTATTTACAGTATGGGCTTCCAACAATATAGCAATGACGTTCAGAGTGTGCACTGCAGCATTTTCGTTGCTAGTAGTGTTAATATTATGACTTGGCACTAGGTGCCAGTGCTGGTGAGGTGTCGTAGCGTTCAAACACAAGTACCAATGTGCACTACGGCTGCAGGCATTGAGCATGGGTCTGGATAAGGTGAGTAGGGCTGTACCCGAAAAGCTGTTTTATCAAACAATAACAATAGCGCTGCTGCTCTTCACGAGTGCAGATGATGTGGAAGAATACGGAGGGGTCTTCTTTCGACACTGGGGTTGAAGAACATCATTTGGAAGCTAGAATTATCTGGTGATTTCGGAATTGCCCCAGGGTGATGCCGAGAGGCAATTGCGCCTCAAGTAGTTGGAGAATGGCTGAGAATGCTGGACGCAAGGTGTGATGCTCAAGCAATACACGAGCTGTGTCAAGACAGTTGAACCTTCATTAGTCATCTACTTCTACCAATCGGTTTTATGCAACCTGTAATGCCTTCGAGTAACACACAACATGAAAACTGTTAGTCTTACAGAATAATGAACGGTACCTTTTTGTACGAAATTTAATGTAATGAAACTTGGTACTGCGATACGTTTCCGCTGAAAACGATAGTTTTCGAATTATTGAAGAAAAAATTACAAAAATTATTTTCAAAAGTGATTTCCTTGAATAACTCCAAAACCCTATCCTCCAGTGAGAATTTATCCCAGGACAAAATTTAACTGCATTAAATTTCCTACAAAATGATCCTATTAATTTTTTCTGTCGGACAGAAAGTTTGTGCGTAGTGAGCGAAAAATAATGAAAAACTTACACGTGGTATTTGAAGGCGTAATGGGTTCCATAAACTAGTATCAGAGGAAGTGGAACTTTATCAACGATTACAGCAATACGACTTAAATGTGCCACCTTCCTGTCACAGCGCAGTGCTTGCTGTAGTAATAGAAAGACGTTATTTGTTTCTGAAATCGCTCCAGCGATGCAGTGTCAGATACACAGTCAAATTTCAGGTAGCATGGGAACTACATTGTTTCATAATGTTCTCTCTCTCTCTCTCTCTCTCTCTCTCTCTGTGTGTGTGTGTGTGTGTGTGTGTGTGTGAGTGTGTGTGTGTGTGTGCGTGTGCTTGTGCGTGTGCGTGTGTGTCTCAGAGAGAGAGAGAGAGAGAGAGAGAGAGATACGTGCGCTTGCATGTTTCTACGCACGAGTATGTGTGTGGTAGCGTGTGGGTTGGGACAAGCCTGTGTGTAAGCCCGAACGACTGCGAGCCAGCCAACTCGACGTCAGCCGCTGCCAGAGACCGAAAAACCGAGCGCGTAATCCCGCGGAAATAGAGGGCGCTAATCAAAATTAAATCTGAATCGCCTCCGTTATCCGATGTTATTAGCAATTTGGTGCAGGCAGCGCCGTCTGCGCAGGTAGGCTTTTTTTGGTAAAGGCTCCAGTTGACGAATCTGCCTGCCCACCATATACTATGGTCAGATGAATACAGAGGCAAACTGTACCGTAGACTTCTACGTACGTAATCTCTTCAAACAAATACGTAGGCCTCCCTGGCCGGTGTCAGTCTCAATAAAATGCTTCTGAATGTGCTGCTACAAAAAATGCGAAAACAGTAAAATAACCGACATTTTGTCGATATTATAGCAACCTTGCTCAGGTCAAAGGATTTTAGGATTATCTGCAGTTTATAAGATGACGCGGCAACACATCCAGAACAATATGAGATTATCTCTTCGGCTATTTCGTTTGACACCCAACACAAAATCACTAGTTAACACTCATATGAATCCTACTAAGACATCTCGAGAAAACTTTCATCATGAAATTTCGAATTTAAGTTGACTTAAGCGAACAAAGGACAGTTCATTGACAGATTGTTAAAGTATTTAGCTGCAGTATTGCCTTACGTGGAAGTGAAACATGGAAGATAAACTGTCCACTCATCATGTGGTGCTACAGACGAATGCTGCAAACTACGTGGGTAGACCGGAGTCTCTCTGTATCGAATCGGGTAGAAAAGATTTTCATGGGACAACGAGAGAAAAAGAAGCGCTCGGTTGACAGAACTCATCTTAAGGTATGAATGAATAGTTAATTTGTTAATGGAAGTTGGTTCTCGGCCGAGGGTACTTCATAAAATCCCTAATTATTTGTCTTAACGTTGCCCTTGCAAACAGAACGGCTGAAAACGATTGCCTGTATGCCTGTGTTCGAGCCCCAACTCCTTAATTTTTGTCCTTACACTAAATGAAAATTGAAGCCAGTTGGAATTCCCTGCAGTCTTTCGAAAAATTCTAGTTCTCTAATTTTCTCAACAGCGTTTCACAAAAAATAATCTCCCTGGCTGCAACTTTTCTGGTCTAAACTCACAGAGCATGTCTTTGGCTTTCCAGTAGCTAGTTGCTCTCCTGGAATTGATTCGATTTATTTCATTTATAGACTTCGAGGAGGTCCTGAATATTGGAAGAGTACTAAAGGAGGGATTCTACAACTGAAGCTACACACTTGGAATCTTCCTCAAGCGCATAGGTGTAAGGATTCTCTACTGTGCCATAATTGAGATTTCTTCTCAGATGGAGAATGCGGAGAAACACTTCATGTATTGCTCCGTTCTAGCCATTATTTGTCAATATTTACCTTTGCGGAATACTAGGAGTTTTTTTAAATGAGAGAAGCTTCACAAAGGTTCATAATATTCAGGTGACAATGTACAGCAATGTGCTGTGCGCCCGCGTTTAATTTCGTGTAATTTCCGCGGATATGGAATCCCTCTGGTCGCAAGAGCGCATGAAGTGTTACTGTCGCCGGTAGAGGGCAGGTCGGAGGAGAAGTAGTTAGGGGCTGTGGCGACCTAGAGAAGAGGTCACTGTGACACGGACGACGAAGAGCGCAAGTGACGCGGCGTGTTGGCGTGACTTTGAGTCTCCCGTGGCCCGTTGGCATGAGTGGTGCTTTTGCTCACTGCGGGTTTGGTCTGACCTATGCAAGTACTGGACGCGGGATGATACCCGTGGGTTTCCAACTACCAGTAATCTAGTATCTTCTTTGTTACATCCTCCTCTTGGCGCTCTCTAAGCAAGCGTTTGTCAATGGGCGCTGCGTCTTAACGAGAAATCACAGTGAGCATCCGATTGGTGTGCACGTTACTTGGTGTCGTGCGGTGACTATTTTTAATCTGTATCCTGGTTGCCTGTTGTCATGTAAATAATTGTGTTATTTATGAAGGTTTTGCGTTGGACATACTTGAGTCTAATTCTGTCAACGTCTGCGAGCTTGCGGCTGTCACTATTGCAAACTGAGTTTAGAAACTAAGGGTATCGAATGTAGGTGTAATTCTTCTGCTTTACGAACTGTACTTTATAGTCAGGGAAAATTGTTGGATCTAGCTACTCTGTTTCTGAGGGATGTCTATAGTTAGCTATCGGTTGGTATTACGAGCTCGAGCTGTTTGCTAAATTGTTTGCATCTTAAAAAGAAAATAATTTCGGCATTTGTTGTATGTTTAAGTTCTACTAAATAATTAACGAGTTGTGCCTGTGTTACAGAATAGGTGATTGTATCCCTTGTTAGCTGTAATCTTGTTAAGGATGCCTGAGTACCATGACTGAAAATTTTGATGAAGTTTTCTAGTACTGTGGTAGCGGCAGCCGCCGTCCTATGTTAGTAGGGATTATTGCTACTGGCGTGACCTCTGCCACCGCCTCTATCATCATAAATCTGAACCAACTTAGTCATTTTGGCTATTTCCAAGGCAATGGCGTATTGATAATTACTGGCAATAACCGCTGGTTGATATTTGTGACAATCATTTGATCATATGTTTTGCTGTTTGTAATGTAAATGTATTTTTTTTTACTTCATTTAATATTCTTTACTAAAAGGAAGTGATTTTATACTGTTGCCATTTTGAGGTGTTTACTGTTGAAATTTATTTTTTCAGTTAATGTTGTTCTTGGATGTTTGCTTCTAAAAATAGGTCATTAGTGTTTTTAAAAACTTTGATAAATTCATTATGGCTCAGTACCTTTCCACTCAACACCAGCTCCCTACCACATTCCAGGCACCCTCCATTTAAAGTCTGCCGTTTAAGAAGTAAAATAGGTTCTACATTGTTACGGTTTAGCTAGATTTGTTTTTTTATTTTGTTTAACTCTGATTCCAGTTTCATTCAAGTCTATAGCAATGCTATTTTCCCAAGTCGTCCATCCTTTCTTCGTATGTCCACCCGCTTCATACATCTCGGCAACATTTAGTTCAGGAATTTCATTTTGATCAGTATTAACTACCTGTTTCTGGTCTATCCCTTGAACTACGGAATTATTTTAAAAAATCTTGCAGAGTTTGCATTTTATTATTGCTTGTTATGCTATGTTAAGTGATAAAGTTTGTTGTTGTCTTAACTGATACATTGTAGTTGTTATGTATATTTCTGTTTGGCTTCTTTCGTACCATCTGATATAACAAGTTGCTTATTTTGTCAATTTTGCCAAACAGTTATGTTTATTTCACTGTATTCTGTCTTATTCTACAAAAAGTCCTTCCAGAGGCACATATGCTACTGACCATTGCAGTAGAGATCGAAAATATAGCTGAGGTGTGATACTGGAAATAAACAAGAGACTAAAGCTAACAATTATTACACGCAGTAGTACACATGAGAAAACGGAAAAGAAGTACAATACAACATTTTAGAAAACAGCGATCTGCCTATGTAAAACGTAAGTCCAAAGCCAAAGCAACACCAGATAATCTGACTACTGCGTAGGTACAGAAGAATGGAGTGAGCGCAAGGACTTGTACTGTATTGTATTGTACAGTGGACCTAGAAACGACGGAGAGGCTTCGTCCCCGCCATAGCCTCACTGGTACACAACCTCACAACAGGCTACAGCAGTCCTCTCACCCCACACCAAACTCAGGGTTATTGTGCGATTCGACCCCAAGTGAACCAGTGAAATTATACACTACATAACTCAATTAAGGCGGCCCTTTTTTGAAACCCCTTAATTGTCCCCATTGGACGCTGAAGTTTGATATTTTCCTCTAAGGTACCTGCAACCTTCCTCTCTGCCGATGCAAGAGCGTTTCTCCTTGCGACGACATTCTCGGCTCGGCGACACACAGCGAAGTTTCGATAAATGTGAACAAAGGGGGAGAGGTCAGAAGTTTATGTGAGATACCCAACACGATGAGTAGGTGGATAGTACACTCCCTCTTTCTAACATTCCATCCCTTCTTTTCACGCTTCTGTTAGGGGGGTCAGAGCAGTGACGCCCCGCATTAAAACAAAGCGTTTCGTCTTGCGGGCGGCTGACGAAAACACTTCAAGCATACTGCCGTTCAGAATGGACACGAAAAGATCTCAAGAGGTGGCACAAAGGGTGTCAATGAAACCATTTCTTCCGTTGGGGCGTTGATTTCCACACATTTTAAGATCGAAAACGACAGTTCGCAGAGCGATGAACAACAGCATGATGTTCCTCACAAAGCTCGACATTGATGACTCCTCCCAAATGATTCTGCAAAGACATCTGTAACACCATGGAACGTTAGCTTACCCATTTGAAGAATAGCGCGACCGCAACTTTCCTCTGGTTTACAGTGTGGGAACACCAGAAGCTCTTCAAAGCATTGGACATAATTTGAAAGACATCCGAAGTAGCAAAGGTTGTTTATAGTTTTTCTCCCTCCTGTGGCGTGATCACGGGGAGGAGGGTGTTGCGCAACACTGTCATATAGCCGGTGGCGGTGGCCGAGCGGTTCTAGGCGCTTCAGTCCGGAACCGCGCGACTGCTCCGGTCGCCGGTTCGAGTCCTGCCTCGGGCATGGATGTGTGTGAGGTCCGTAGGTTAGTTAGGTTTAAGTAGTTCTAAGTTCTAGGGGACTGATGACCTCAGATGTTAAGTCCCATAGTGCTCAGAGCCCTTTTTTGAACTGACACATACGTAAATAAAAACGGTTGAGGTTCCCTCTAAGAGCCCCCAGTTCGATGCCACCCTCGGTGCCTCGCACACCTTTGTTGAGTACTTTCTAAACGTATCTGTACAGAAATACATCCAGTTGAGTAGTTTTCTAACAGTTGAGGTAAAGCAATCGCTTCGACACCCTTTAGATTCCCAGTACCTCAGTCAAAGAATAGCAGGTGGCGTGGCTGCTATGCTGGCGCAAAGAAGGTATTATGCAGCAGCCAGTATACTTTACAATGATCAGCCAGAACATTATTATCACCGAACTTCTATCGACATAAACACGCCCAGGCGATAGCAGCGTTACATAGCAAGGAATGACAAGCACGGCGCATGATACACACCATACCAACTGGTAGAGACTACGTCGCCAGTAAATATCGTCAAGATGCAACCGCCGACGAAAGCGACAACTGTGGATGTAAGGAGGTTGAAATCTTTCCAAGAGTGTCTGGAAGTTATTTCAGAGATAGGAGATGCGGTCCGGAAAGGGAGAGTGAGGAGAAATATATCAGAAGACACCATACGAAACAATAACGGGGAACCCGTATGGATGAAGGCGTAGGAGATAGGCATTTAATATTTGTTTTGGGTTAGGTGTACGCCTAGTGTAATCAGTATAAGCAGCTGCGGAGCAGAAATGAATTTAAGGGGGAGGAAAGCAATAAATATTCCTGCCCGTAGGCTAGATGTAGAGAAGACGAGATGATGCGGTTAATAGCGGGACTACTGATCTTCGTCGTGTTGGAAGCGTTACGGAATCAACACATGGAAGGTGGAGTGCTGTTCACCAAGCAGGAAGACAGAGTGGTCGAGGGGCGTAAGTTTCATAACAAGGTGAGAAGTTTGGAAGAAACATTCGACAACTTTCGTCATGGAACGCAATGTCACAGGATATTCTAAGGAAGTGGTGGGGTCCATGAGACAGTATGTGGAGCGTGCGAGAAATTAAGGAGTGAAGACCCAGGTACAGAGGCTTGTTCCACATACGCGAAGGAATAGGCGTTGACAGTCGGCTTATGAAAACAATTTTTGGTACTGCTGATGAGGAAGGCATTCCACGTGTGAAAGACGCCGTTGAAGAGGTTAAGCGGTTGGCAAAGGGGAACAAAGGTGTGAGTGACTGGCCCACTATGCACATTGCAAGTTTAGAGGACGTATTGAATAACACACGAATACTACTACAAGTGACTGGAGAAGTAGTGCGATACGCCAGAGCTACAGAAGAGGCAGTTAATCAGAATACTGGAGAACTAAAACCCGAAGTAGAAGTCTCAGACAGGGAAGTAGTAATGACAAAATGGTTGGAGTTCGTAAAAGATACGGTTTGGGAAGCATGAGGGAATGCAACAGAACTACAGGAGGTCATGTAGAAATGAATAAGACGTCTGATAGGGGTAAACTTTATGTCGCCACAGCAGTATTTAGAGAGTTTAAGGAAAATACGGACGGTACTACCGACGGAATTGGAGTTGGTTTTAGAATCCTAGCACAAAAACTTATTTTTTTCAGTTCAACGTAGCTTAAGTATCGGAGAGAACTGATGGAGTGAAAATTTACATTTCCTTTTATATACCAGCAACAGGGAAACAGGCATGTTATAAATGCTACATAATTCATTCGCATCCAGTAAAGATGCGGGTATTGAAGGAACTTGTGACAGTAAATACGCAGTGACTATTATTAATGGCAATAGACAAGGGAAGATACGTAGAAATGGAGGAAAAAAGTTACAAAAATGTTACCGAGGGGAAATTAGTCTGGCCGAATATGGTAATAAGAGAGGTGCAGGATTCATGTGCAGTGAAATAACTAATGGGGCAAAAGGAAGTAAAAGAATGCAATAAAGAAGTGATCGAGCTGGAACTGTACTTTCAGCAGGTCGAGTCGCATTGGTTGTACTTCACCTTTGAAAACATAGTAGTAGTGACTAGTCGTTTCAAGCAGGGAAGCTTACATTAGTAAAGAAACTAGAATTTAACGTTACTGGTTTATTAAATGGAACAGCGTGCGAGATAATAGGGCCTACTTCCCATCCGACCACCCTGATTGCAGGAATGACTCACCTGAACATTTCGCAGCCCCGTTTCTGTTGGCCAGAGGAGCAGATCTGACCAGCTTAAATCAAACTCTAGCACCGGAATAAATGCAGTCTGTGAACACGATTCTGAACCAGCAGAAGGGACCAGTCTCCCGGCAAATCATATTGCAGTATGTAAATTTACATTCGGAAAATCGGTATGGTAAACAAACAATATTGACTATTGTCATACCAACCACCGCACCGGCACTTGTTCTGCTACGCATAGCCCTTGTTTTGGTACGTAGAAGACGAAGCACAAGACTGATTTTGGACTCAGCTGTCGTTCAGTTCCCACTGTATTGGACACCCTGAGCCTAAAAGCAGCAGAAGGACAGTATTAAGGACAACTGATTCATTTTTGCTTATAAAATTGGAATAGACAGTTAGCAGTTATTGTGCACGAAGCCGACTAGTGAAATGAGTTCCTTTGTGTTTGAAATAATGAGCAGCGCAGGCTGTCCTGTATAAATGTATAAGATTAAGGGATAGGGTTAAGGCGAAACAGGGCTGGAACGGCCGGTCACCAGGAACTCTAGCGTAAAGTATAACGTACATTGGACAACCCGAGTGACCAGTTCTTGATAAAAAAAAAAAGAAAGGAGGCCAGTGTAGCGTATCGACTGTATTCGGCCAAAAAGAACGCCAGAGTGGAAGTGATTTGCAACAGAGCCAGCTGCAGGCAGGCAAGCATGTTACGCGTTGTGAAGCAAAACATGGCTGACAGGCATCGCAAAAGCAGAGACAGATGGCAGCAAAATAGTCTGAAGCATTTAAGTACTCAGCCATTTGTGTGCTAAACTGTTCTTGTCTCAGTATCACAGCCTAGACCACGAGCCTGTGGCACCCAGAGGGACATCCCTGAATGCAGTATGGATCCGCAGCCTGCCCTGAGTCACGGAAGAGCCGCTGCCGGAGCGGAGAGAGGCCTCGTCGCTGGACGGAGGTCGTGGCTACGTCCGCGATATTGTCAGATGTGCTGCAGTGCTGTCACCATAGTCACAGCCAGAGGTGTTGCTGACAGCACCATTCGACTGATGTCACGGTCGGCCCCACTCTTTGGGCTGTCAGCAGTGCCAGATTGCTATTGTTTTGCATGAGACGCTACTGGACGCCTCCACCAAGCTGTGACTGACATACTGTGGCTTAGAGCCAGAATAAAGAAGTTAATTAAACAATTCTACTGTCGTCCTGACGGATCATTTCACTCGCCACGAGTGACAATCCATGGGCCGTCTAACAACCTGAAAAGAACAGCGAATCTATGGTAGCCCAGATCTCAATTAGTTTTCTCTTAGGAATAAAAGGGACTGAAATATTTACATACTTGTCAGTGGTTCGGTTCTCCAACAGCTTATTCTACCCTTAGAGGTAGATGTTTTTTTCCATTGTCAAGCATCTTCAAAGAAAAACAATTTGTCAGAATTTAAATAGCTGCCAATGTGTTTCGATAACACTCATGCACTGTAAAATGCAGTACTGATAACTGGACACCCAAATAAATCAATATAAATTAATGTTACGTTAAAGATGTTATTGTTTTGTCAACAATCACAGATCGGACTTCAAAACCCATCAAGGAGCATGAAGATGAGCTGCCTTGTCACTGCATACGAGACTACTGGTGGTGTAGCGTTCTACAGCATTTTCCACATTCCATGTAACATCGCTGCGCTTCCCTAGCCATCTACATGCAAAGCTGGCCAATGGTTAGCAGTGCTTGTTGTCTGACTCGTTCGTAGACTTCCGAGTACAGCTGACGCCAGAGTTGTGTCTGTGCTAGTCATTGGTCCAATGTGGGTCAAGCAGCTTCAAATCCACGAAGCATTGACGTCATCTAACAGCTGGTCCACTATCCATAGTTAGACCAGACGGTGTGAGCCCTGAGCTGGTGCCACTGAATGACTCCAAAGGTCCTGGGATCGGCAGAAGGCATGTGAAAACCAGACATGCTGTTCAGATTGATTATGATCACCTACTTAATAGCCGGTATGTCCAACTTTGGCATGGATAACAGCAGCGACGCGTAGTGTTATGGAAGCAATGGGCCTTGGTAGGTCGCTGGAGGGAGTTAGCACCACAACTGAAGTCACCTACTTCCCGTAAATTGCAAAGAGAGGGGCGGGGGCTCTGACGCCACGTTCCACGACATCCTAGATGTGTTCGATCAAACTCCGATCTGGCGAGTTGGGGGGCCCATACATCATCTGGAACTCGCATCTGTGTCCGTCGAGCCACTCTATCATACTCCTGGCTTCATGACATATTAATTTGTTGAAAAATGTCACTGCCATCGGAAAACATGATCGTAATGAGCGATTTACTCCTTGGCTGTCATGGTGACACGCACGAGCTCCAATGGATCCATGGATGCCCATGTGGTGATCCCCAAAGCATGTCTCTGTCCCACAGTACAGGTGGTAATGAGTTGTTCCCCTGGAAGACGACGCCCTTCCATCGGCATGATGAAGGAGGCATCATGCCGATATGCCAAAGTCCAGTGCCGACGGTCACGTGCCCATTTCAGTCATAGTTGCCGATGTCGTGGTGCTGACATTGGCATTTGCTTGGGTCGTTGGCTAAAGAAGTCAGCCACTAGGAGCGTTCGCTGCATTGTGTGTTCAGACACACTTGTACACTTCCCAGCATTAATGTCTGGTGTTAGTTCCGCCACTGTTCTCCGCCTGTCTCATTTAACCAGTCTGCTCAGCCTATGACGTCCGATATCTGTAATGAAGGTGACGGCCGTATACCACGACGTCTGGACGTGGGTCCGCCTTGGTTCCGCCACGTGTTGAAGACCCTCCTCACAGCGCTTTTCGAACATCCACCAAATCGTGCAATTTCCGAAATTGCCATCACAATCTGCCCTCGGTCAAACTCAGATAGATAGCGGCCCTTCGCCCATTCTATACACGGTCATCAGGCTCACTGATACTACCATACCGCGTGGTAGAGACTACGTCGCCAGTAAATATCGTCAGGATGCAACTGCCGACGAGAGCGACAATTGTGGAAGTAAGGCAGTTGAAATATTTCCAAGAGAGTCTGGATGTTATTTCAAAGATACGAGATGTGGTCCGGAAAGGGAGAGTGAGGAAAAACATATCAGAAGACACCAAATGAAACGATAACGAGTAAGCTGTATGGATGAAGGCGTAGCAGATAGTAATTTAATATTTTTTTATTGTTTGGTTACGTGTAGGTATAGTGTAATCAGTAAGCAGCTGTGGAGCAGCAATGATTTTAAGGGGGAGGAAAGTAATAGATATTCCTGCTCGCAAGCGAGATGTATAGGAGATGATACGGTTGATAGCGGGACTACTGATCTTCGTCGTGTTGGAAGCGTTACGGAATCAGCACCTGGAATGTGGAGTGCTGTTTACCAAGCAGGTAGACAGAGTGACCGAGGTATGTAAGTTTCATAACAAGGTGAGAAGATTGGAAGAAACATTCGACATATTTCGTCATGGAACGTAATCGCAGAGGATACTCAAACGAAGTGGTGGGGTACATGAGAGAGTATGTGGAAATTAGGGAGTGAGAATACCCAGGTACGGGGCTTGTTTCACATACGCGAAGGAAAAAGTGTTGGATCGACGGTGGCAAATACTTTCCAAAACGCCTCTTTGTATTTTCCTTCGGCGTATATACAAAGTTGATAGCATCGCCCACTGCCCAGGTTTATACCGTGGCAATGTTGCCTTACGACCCACTGGTTCTTCTTGTTTCTCAATTGCTCATGTATATGCCCACCAAATTTATCCAAAATTCCGTAATCACTCCGGTAAATTCCTTAAGTGACTCTGCAGTGTTCCCTTTCTTCGTTTTCAATATGTCGAATGGTGATGGCATTTTACGACTGTATACTACTTCATATGGTGATAATCTTGTATTCGCAATTTTTTTAAGTTGTTGGCGGAGATGAGGTACATCAATAGACATCCCAGTTTGTGTGATTTGAGTCAACGCAGTATCAAAACATCTTTCCGATTGTGCGATGCATTCTTTCAGTTCTTCCATCGGCTTATGGATGGACAAGACTCGGCGTTAACTACTTCACATTCAATAACTGACGCAGTTTCTTGATCTGACATGAATTTTGTTCCATGGTCTGTTTCAGGTACTCCAAACTTCAAAAAAACTGTTCAAATGGCTCTACGCACTATGGTACTTAACATCTGAGGTCACCAGTCCCCTAGACATAGAACTAATTAAACCTAACTAACCTAAGGACATCACACACATCCATGCCCGAGGCAGGATTCGAATGTGCGACCGTAGCAGCAGGGCGGTTCCAGACTGAAGCGCCTAGAACCACTCGGCCACACAGGCCGGCTCAAACTTCAGTATCCAACTATCCACAAGTGCTTGTGCCACAGTTTCTGACTACTGGTTTGGCATCACAACCATTTCTACGTATCTTGAAAAATTATTTATGATTGTGAGTACTTACTTAGTTCCTCAATATGTAATACTGGTATTTTTCTCCCTAAGCCATTCGCATCTCCGTGCTTCTTCCCAGGTTTACGCATGACTTTGAAATCAAATTCACTTAGTCTTATTGTCTATTGCGTCAAACTGCTAGAAGGATCCTTCAAGTGTCAACAACCATTTTAATGCCAGGTGATCTGTTGTTACTCTAAACTTTTTACCGTACAGATAACATTAGAAGTAATTGATCCTTAAATAAAGCTTAACATCTCTTTCTCCATTGCGGTAAAATTTCTTTCTGCACAATTTAGTTGTCTTGATGCGTAAGGCACTGGATTTTCTACGCCTTCCATCTCTTGTGACAACACACAGCCAAATGCATGGTTTGATGCATCACAGGATAAAACAAATTCTCTATTAAAATCCGGAAACACCAATATTAGCCTTGATGATAAAGCTTCTTTTTATCCCCTCAAATGCATGCTGGCCCTCCTCTGGTCACTCAAATTTAGCACCCTCTTTTAAAAATTGCGTCAACTGTCTGGCAAAATCCGCAAATCCTTTTACAAACCAGGCGGTAATAGTTAGCGACTCCTAAGAAAGAATGCAACTTCTTTAAAGATTCTGGTATCGGGAATTCTCAAGCAGCTCTAATTACTTTTGGCCCTTGTTAGCCCCGTCCTTATTTGCGATACGACGTAGGTATGCTACCTCTTTCATTTCAAAATTACAAATGACCTAGGTTCTATACCTCTTCCATAAAAAAGTCACACTATTCTGTACTCAATGATATCTCCGCTGCTTTACACATTAGGAATACTTCCCTTAATCGCTCCATTTGTTGTTCTACACCATTCTCATAGACAATTATGACACCGAGATAGACTAAGTGTCGCCGTGGCTTTAAGGGGAGTTACAACGGAAAAAAATCACGTTTTCGGATTTTTATCTCATAATATTTGCAGTTTGCCGAATACAATTATATATATATTAAACATTTTCAACCGGTGTAGATTATATTTAAAAAAATAAAATAAAATACTTCCCATGTGAGTTTATAAGTGATATATATATATATTTTGATAAACTCACATTTCTTATTTTATTTTTTTAAATATAATCTACACCGGCTGAAAATGTTTAATTTCTACGTGCATTATTTCAAGATCTAATAAAATCAGCAATTTTTTATATAGAGGGCTGTGGATTGTTGCTTTATAAGGGTTAAATTACGTGTTGGTATTGGTACCACTGATAAATAAAGTATCGTATCGTTTCATTTCATAACGCGTTGATGTGGAAGTGCTAACGTTTTTCTGAGGAAAAGTGACGAATAGATTGGTAAATCGCTCAAAAAGTAAAGTTTAACACCAAAACGAAGTGTTTTTAAGAAACGTGGGTTTCTTGGTAATAGATTTCCGAATAAAGGGAAACATTGTGCTCAACATGTGGCGTGTGAAGTTACAGACACTGAAATATAGGCACACTCGTCTGCATCTAGAGAAACACCCATTAGTCCTTCGAAGATTAAAATAAAATGTTGTGATACACAGTTTTCTCAAAACGAAAGTGATGTATATGGTAGGTTAGGTTATAATCTGATAGATTTACACATCCTAAAAAGGGTGTTAGGTGAATGTGTGTGTTGTAAAATATGTAGGGGCCAGTTAGTTTACATGAAGACAGTGAGGTATCAAATGGACTACCCAGGAATCTTATCATTTACTGTGCAAGTTGTAATTAAACTCATTCATTTTGGAATACTGATACGTGTACAGAAAGTTATTTTAAAGTAAATATTAGGTAGTTTTAGGGATTGAAAGCTACTGGAAAAGGGAACACTGCAGCAGTGACAATGTGTGCCGTGATGAATATGCCACGACCACCTTGGAAAATCGAAAGTATGATGGCAACATTGGTAGGGTGAAAGTGCTACAGCATATGGGAATTAATCCTGGAGCAAACTGCATCAGAGAACTTGAACGGATGGACAAGGTTCGCATTGATAAAGCAGAGTATGCAGTACAGTTGGCCACTAAGGGGTCCAAACGGAAGAAAAGAAGAAAACTGTTGGAAAAAGATCAAGAGGATGATATACAATATGGTGCATGGTGCTTCTGAGTGACTAAAAATAAAAAAAAAAGTTAAGCTTATATTGAGTTACAGTCTTTTGAAACCTAAGAAGCCGTTCCTGAAAATTTCCTTTTTCTGTTGCATTTTCCCCTAAAACTCAGAAACCACTTCGACTAGAGTATTCAGATTTTCTGGGAGTGATAACATACATATTCTCTCAACTGAACAAAAAAAATATTATGTATAATTAAAATTATTCAGGATAAAATACAAAAAAATTACACAACATTTTAACAGTGTAATTAAAAAAATTGATTTCCGAAAGCAGTGGCTGTAATGAAATTATTGTTATTCAGTAGACTCAGAACATACAGTTTAATGTCTGTAAAAGTTTCATATCAATGGCTACGTGGAAGCCAGCTCACTAAATTTAACATTGTCAGGATAGGGCGTTCCAACTTCCCTTAAACCTCTGAGTACTTCGTTCAACAATCTGTGAAATAATTCAGGTGCACTTTTTAATCCGAATGGCATTCTTCTAAATTGGTAGTGTTCCTAGGGTACCGAAAACGCTGTTTTAGTGTCACTCTTGTGATGCAATGTCTATCTGGTGATAACCGCTCGTCAAATCCATTGTTGAAAAAATAGTCCAAGGTTTCTGTATTTTTTGGCAAAGGGTAGTGTCCGTCATGAATTTCTCATTTAAATACCTGTAATCACAACAGTAATCTATATTTTTGTGTTCCATCCATTGATTTTTTCGCACTGTGGATATTCCTGCCCCATATTCACGATTACTTGCTTTGTGCTTTGATTATTCTATCTTTCAAATATTGATCGATAAATTCCTCAAAATTGGCAGCAAGTATTCTGTATGGTTTGCGGTAGGCTGGTGATTCATTTCCCACTGGTATGTGCTGCTGTGTAACATGCATCGCTGATAGTGGGCCTTTTGAAAAAAAAAAAAAATCCTTAAATTTCAAAAGTAATGTTCCATCAGTTCCCTGTTACTTCAATCTAGGTGCTTCACTTTTTCTTTTAATGCAGTTTCAGTGGCGTCCAGCTGGGTGACACCCCTCATGCCCATTCGTCATACTCCAGGATATCTATATCAGCGGTTAACAATCCCTTTGTTAAATCTATGTCCTCTGCTCTAAAATTATCTATAGAAACAGATATCTTCTTTTCACTCTTTATTTCCTGTATGTGTACAATACCTCTTTTAACCAAGCAACCTGCTTGATCTAATTCTTCATTATCTTCTAACAGTTCCACCACACACAAAATTCCTGAAGGCAAGCTAGATTTAATAATAACCCAAAGCGATTTCCCAGTACCCTTAGGTACACAATCGTTCAAATCAAGTCTTAGTGTGATCGTTCACAGTTTAATCGGTTCATCTTTCACTACAGACTCCCCTCAGGACATCGCTACACTGGCAATGGCTTCACGTAACTGAAACATTTTTCCAACAAATTCCACCCTACTTTGCCGAAAATAAATTATGGCACAATGCTGATATAGGAAATCCAATCCTAAGTCATGTCATAGTCCTCATTCACATCTGGCAGAATCTCTGCACATTGTGAAAACTGAACCACATGCAGGCAACAATCTATTTCCACCAATCCAAATGATGTGACATCTTTATCCCCAGTTCCAAGCAGTCTGACCTTGGTGGGCCCATTGCTTATGTTTCACTCGATTAGTAGTGGCGATCGACACATGCGCCCCTGTGTCCAATAATATCCTGCAATCTTTTTTCCTACTATTCCTCTTATCGCATAATCCACCTCTGCATACGATTTCGTAGAATCTAAATTTACTAGGAATGACGTAGGTAGATCTGGGGCTCCCCCAGTCCTCTACATCTAGAACTATTACTCTCTATTACTTCATCCACATCACCCTGAGGCTGGCGACACTGCCTCCTTACATGCCCCATTCGTCCATACCTGAAACATTTCATGTTAGTTGCAAACACTGTCCGTTTACCCCGTATTCCAGTCGACAAATCGGTCTCCTTACACTATATAGTAAACTGCACAGCTATTCGGGAACCCGTCAGACCCCCTGCCCATACACATCTTGACATTTCCGCATGAAATGATTTTTAATCAGACCAACCTTCCATCTCAGCCAGATTTCCAAGGTCACCCACAGAGGCCAGCACATTCTTGGGTGCCTTACCAGAAAAAGATGAAATTAAACTTGTGACTGACAAACCTACACTCTGTTGTGATGATTACGATTCTGTCAATCCATGAAGTTCTGTATTATGCGCCGTTAATTGTGCTACCTTTTCTAACCTTTTGCGTAATGCTACCGGTTCTGACACACCTTGTGCCTCTGGTTCTCTCGAAGCTTTGTCCTCGACAACATTCATTTTGAGGACTAACACTCACAAGAGAATAAAACAAAGTAGATTAACTTTATTCTTGCGTCTATTCATGACCCATCTAGACTCCCCACAAAGCGTAGTCAAATGCCTCTAACGATTACCTGTATAACATTCTACTTGTACTGATTCCCTGCATTGCACTGAGTGGCCGACAGAGTTACACTGTACACATGTAACAGGCACTAACCAATCTTGTCTTCCTCTATAATTACACAAATCCACTGGTTCACTACTCGCAATAACATATACTTTACAAACTGCAAGACTGTCAAACCTTTTCTCCATGACCAAAACAGCATCAACATTCTTGGCTTACACACCATAGACTGTCGGTTCAGATGTTGGTCTAAGATGATGATGTCAATGATGTGACACCAGTGTTAGATGTCCAATGGAGAGAATTATATCATAGCCCTCATTCACATATGGCACAATCTAGTTGTTGAAATGGAACGGTATCCAACTATATTCACCGATCCTAATGATGCGACATCTTTATCCCCCACTCCAACCAATGTGTACTGTGTGGATCCATTGCTTACTTTCTCCAGATCACTAGTGGCGACCAACACATGCGCTCTTGTGTGCATTAACATATTGCAATCGTTTTCTGCTTTTATTTTCTTCTCTTTTTTATCAAATAATGCACCTCTGCAAACGATTTGCTAGCATTTCCCATTCGCGTTTAACATCTTATTCTATTGAAGCTTTGTCCTTGATAACACTCACTTTGAGCACTAACTCTAACCAGACGAGGAAACAAAATACAGTAACTTAATTCTTACATCTAATCATGAGCTATCTCGACGTCCAGCATAGCCTAGCCATAAGTCCTCAACGATTACCAAAATACAATCAAAATTTTTGGAATTCCGTACCGTAGGCTGTAGGTTCAGACATTACTCTTAGAAAGCGACTTCAATGATATGACAGATGCCTCAGAGGGAGTGAAATGAGACGTCAGGAAAATAGTAGATTTGTTTAATTCATTTCTTTGTTTTGACCCTAGGCTGTTGTACGTTACGAACAGCTTAAGGGAAGCGTCCATTTGCCTCTGATGTGAGACGATAGACGTCCAGCATTTCTGACAGCGCAAAGAGCAGCTCCAGCTGTGACCGTGATGACAGTGTGACAGCGCAGCTGACAATTCTCCAGGCACAGCCATGGCCGCCCTCCAGCGAGCAGGTGTGTCTCTGCTACGGTGGTGGCTGCTTTCGTGACTCAGGGCAGGCTGGCCTGTGCTGTGGCCAAACGGCAGAACCCTACCGCATTCTAGGATGTCGCTCTGGATGTCAGAGGTTCGAGGTGTAGGCTGTGATACTGTGATGAGAATGTTTTAGTATACGAATGGCTGAGCATTTAAACGCTGCAGTGTTCGCTTAGAGCTTCAGGGACTTACTCTACACACTCCCATTGTGGCAAGTGGGGAAACGCTTTCATCATCCACTAGCATATTGCTGTGTCTGCTTTTGTTGCACCATGCCCAGCTGGCTCTGCTTCACACTGCCTGTCGGCCGTGTCTTGTTTCACAAGGCTTAACAGTCTTACCTGCCTGCGGCTGGCACTGTTGCAACACACTTACGCTCTGGCCTTCTTTTTGACCGAATACAGTCGATATACAACAAGAAAGTTGCGAGGCAATCTTACAGTTTGTCTGTGGAGTTTCCGACTGGGACTAAGAAGAAGAGCATTAGTAGTTCCAACATTTGATTTTCCGCCAACGGAAGCATCTAGGGAACTTTGGTCAGTACCGACAGATTGTAACTATTACTGGCACAAGAGCTGCATAGTGAAAATTTTGCGGCCTTTATTAGTGTCAAAGACGTTTTTTTTTTTCCTTCAGCACCTTGCAGCAATGTCGGTGACGTAGTGTGAGAAGATTCCTTATGAGATACAGCTTCTCCTTGTTACGCTAAGATAGCGAAGGTATCCACCTTTCGGCTTTATGTTATCCTTGATAAAACCTAGCTGCCTTCTGTGGGATGTTGTGTCCAGGAGTATATTTGGTGAGTGCGTCCATATTACTCAAACAGTAAACTAGCTCAGTTTGTGACAGGGTTTAGTATCGTAATACACGGCAAAACTTTGCCTTACAGAAATACAAATGCTCTGAAAGCTTGCTGTGGACTATGTAATTCATTGTAGCAAAGAAACACGTTGGAATTACAGGGGTGGCCACAAGTAAACCATTTACAACGAATTTTTGCATTCATGCTTTTTGAGACCAGATTGATGTTGTAATATTAGACTACTTTGCCTTATTCATAGCCTAAACACCATCATCCCTTATGTAGCCTTCTTTTACATCAACGATTCATAAAATAACACCAAAAGAAACTCACTGCATATTCGCCACTAAAACTAGCATTTCTCACAAATACTATGCTCAGACAAATTGTGCTTTATCTGATCCCTCCCATCCCCCACATTCACACATTTTATGAGTCCTGTGAATTTCTGCCTATTTCTCAAATTTTTTCAAAATTATAGCAACGTGTGACTTGATGTCCCATCGCCAAAGGAAACTGGCGAAACGCGGTGGTCACGAGCAAGCAGGCTCAATGTTTGGTCTCAAGCTTGTTTTGTACCTTGTCATTTTTGGACCACCTTTGGATATTGACAAGCTACATTCAGTAACGATGTCTGTGCAGTGTCATACGAATATGGTCCAATGCCATTTTTCAGGTGTTCATATCTCACGTTCTGCTGACCACAGAGATAGAAGTGTTCCGGATCCTCCTTTGTCTAGTGACCATTCTTATACTTATCGGGAGAACGGGCATACTACAACTACCCTACAATACAGAATACCTGCCCATTGGAATAAAGCATTAAGTGCGGTCTTAGTGCGCCTTAGACGGCTCATAAGAGCACCATTTCTCCACGCGTGGTTCGAGAGAAAACCATGAGTTTTGATTACCAAATGTAACTGAAATATTACCAATTCATGGCAAATCGTCGAAACTTTTTCAATGTGTTCTTAGAGTGATGTTCTCGGGGAACCTTAAACTTTATTCAGTATCGTTATTGGTTGTCTAGATCGAGAGGTTCAAAATTTAGGCTCTTACGCAAGACAAATATGTACGTAATATCGTCTGGAGACTAAATTTAGCGTTAACTGACATGTGGAACACAAGGCAAGGATTCTAGTGTCATCGTCACAAACGTTCTGACGTCACCGAACTATGTTTTTAGTCGCCACTTTTCATCGATAAATCTCCATGACGCGCTTTCTCTGTACAATGGGCACTTTACGCATATACAGGCTGTCATGACGTGGAAACTACAAGCACCTTATAAAAAAAATTGCCTTGTCATCCGAAATTCTTTGAACTTGCAGATCGAACACTGCATTTTTTGGGGATACCGTAGCTGTAGCTTAAAAATGTTGTGCCTTTTTAAGTAGATTGAACTTGCTTTGGATGTGAGACGATTTTGTATTAATCTTGTAGTATGCGTATATATTTGTAGTTTAATTGTGTCAAAGTATGTAAATGTATGTAAATAAACTGTAATTATAATTCTGATCCACGGAATTCTTCAATGGCACACCCTGCTTTTTATGTGTGCATTTACGTCGGGAAAATCAGCAGGTAATTAATCTTTGAAATCATAGCGAAAGTGTTCAACTGCCTTTTAATTTGCACTTTTATCTCCGTCATGGACAATTTTGAAGTTTCTAAGCTTGAAAATAGTATATGACCGGACCACAAAAAAGGCGAAAGCGCCCCTCTTCATGAGGGATATGACATAAAAGTGGGGAATCAGTTGCCTAAATCCACATTCGGCTTTCTTCACCAAAGATTAGTGGATGCAAGAGATTATCAGAGACAGAGTGACAGTGGAATAGAGAGACGCGGCACTGCCAGTGGGAGAGACAGAAAGAAGAGAGAGTGAAAATGAAAGATAGAGAGATAAGTGGAGACCATACAAAAGATTCTTCGGTAGGGATGGGAGAGTGTGTCTGGACCTCTTGCAGAACGACGAACCTTAAAACTAAAAACTTTGTCATCCTTCCTCGTTCCCCCATACCTATGTGTTGAATTTTCCCGACCTAGGAGTCAAAGTCCCGAGCAAACCATACCTAGGAACATGTCCGGAGAAGATTCAACGATGACTGAAGAGAAAGACAGCAGACTGTAAGCGCGAAAGAAAGGGATAGTTTCAATGAGAGACAAAAAAGAATGGCACAATGACAGTGGCAGCGAGATAGAGAGACAGAAAAAGTGGAAAAGAAGGAGACAGTTTTAAAGAGGAGATAGAGGAAGGGTTGAAGACTGTGACAGTTGGAGAGACAAATAGGAGAAAGAAATAAGTGGGTGGCAGTGATTGGGAGATGCTTACTATTAAGCCTTCACTACAAAGAATATATTCGCAAGCCAAAGTTTTTGGTGGCAAAGGCGCCAAAAGGATTGAGGCACATGCGCCTTACCGTGCTCCAACAGGAGTATTACCCAGCTGATACTAGTGTACAGCCGGCCGCGGTGGTCTAGCGGTTCTGGCGCTGCAGTCCGGAACCGCGGGACTGCTACGGTCGCAGGTTCGAATCCTGCCTTAGCCATGGGTGTGTGTGATGTCCTTAGGTTAGTTAGGTTTAAGTAATTCTAAGTTCTAGGGGACTTATGACCTAAGATGTTGAGTCCCATAGTGCTCAGAGCCATTTGAACCCTTTTGAACTAGTGTACATAGTATCCACTCACACCGTTATCATTTAGTTGCTGCCGCATTTTATTGCTATCAAGACCATTACAGTAAAGAACAATGAGCATAAGCTAGGCTAAAGGAAAGCAAAAAAACAAAACACAAAAACCAATGAAATTTGCCCAGTGTGTAATCGTTTCTTACCGCAAATCTGCAACAGTAAAGTTTTTCAGCACTATTGGCACAACGCTCACATTCCAAATACAAATGCAGAATGAGCTTCCTCAATTTTAATTAGGGCATCCAACGTAACGTAAACTACTACGTTGTGAAATTATGTATTTCTCCGCTACAAAAGTTGTGAACACATACATGCAGGAAAAACTGTGCACTGCACTATCCCGCCACTGTTTTCCAGAAGCGGAATATTAGCTTCTTACTTGCTTCTTTCCCAGCCTTTCATTATGCTGTTAATGTGGTGCTCATATATTTTCGCCGCACTCTGTAATGCTACTATTGGAACTCTCTTGTTAAAAACCAACGTGAATAGGTTACAATGTTTAAGAGTAAAGTACTGATAATAAAACACATTATTACATGCGTACCTCAAACCATGCTCGTGCGCTCATTCACTCGGGCAAACACACACACACACACACACACACACACACACACAAATGTGTGTGAATACCTAAGGGACAAAACTGTTCAGGTCATCGGTCCCTTGACTTGCACACTACTTTAAAGTAACTTAAACTAACTTACGCTAAGAACAACACACACACCCATGTCCGAGGAGGGACTCGAACCTCCGGCGGGAGGGACCGCGTAGTCCGTGACATGGCGCCTCAAACTGCACGGCCACTCCGTGCGGCACACGCACACACACACACACACACACACACACACACACACACACACACACAAAACTACAAAGACAACTAGCATACATCATTTATAGTGGGCACCATAATCATAAATTTGTTGAATGAGAACAATATGTTTCCACTCAGGCTGTAATATTCAATAATATCTCTTTTTCATCATATAAATACTTCAGGTCCGTAGCACTTTTCGATGACAAGGCCAACCACTGCTCATAATTGTTTACCAACAATGACAGAAATGCTACCGTTCATTATGCTTCGCAAACAGTTGGTCTTCTTAAGTCTATGTGTTGAGACTTCTTAAGACAAAAAATCTGCAGTGATAAATAAGATGAGTGTCAACCAGCCAGGGTAGCCGAGAGCGCTAACGCGCTGCTTGCTGGACTCGGGTGGCGCGCCGGCCCAAAATCGAATCTGCCCTCCGGATTAACGACGAGGACCATTGTGTCGGCCAGCCTGGATGTGGTTTTTAGGCGGTTTTCCACATCCCACTAGGTGAATACCGGCCTGGTCCCCACGTTCCGCTTCAGTTATACGGCTTGCAGATATCTGAACACATTCGCAGTAATCCTTGGATTACACTAGACACAGACAGTTGGGGTACACTACTTCCTTCCCAGGGGGTACAGGGTGGTGACAGGCAGGGCATCCGGCCACCCCTTCAAAATTAACATGCCACATCCGATTAACCAGCAGACCCTGTAGGTCGGGAAAATGTTTGGAAAGAGAGAGAGAGAGACATAAGATGAGTGTCAAAAATTCAAATTGAAAGAATGAGAACAACAGACAAAATGTAAGACACGTAGATATCCAGCTATCACAGGTCCAGCAGACCATGCGCTGCTACCACAAAGGGCCTCCATTAAGGACAAAGAAAAAATTGCCTTAAGAAATTATTATACACAATTTGGTAACTTGAAGCGGAAGAAGCAATCACACAAAATAAAAAGACGTACACTCCTTTTCCGCCGGCAGGGGTGGCCGAGCGGTTCTAGGCGCTACAACCTAGAACCGTGTGATCGCTACGGTCGCAGGTTCGAATTCTGCCTCGGGCATGGATGTGTGTGATGTCCTTAGTTAGGTTTAAGTAGTTCTAAGTTCTAGGGGACTGATGACCAAAGAAGTTAAGTCCCATAGTGCTCAGAGCCATTTTAACCATTTTTGAACACTCCTTTTCCCGGGTCTTGTTCCATTTCTTCACGGGGGTTGCCATGTTATTCTGTATTTGGCAATGTTAGTGGCATAGAGTTACTGGATGCCCTATCTGTAACCATCCCGTCCGCCCAAAAAATAATTCCTCTTCGTGGACAGAATCTGCGTACATCATTTGTCTGCATCGAGTGGTATCCCATGTGAAAGTGTGGGAATGTTTTCGAAAAAATTTGGAATCGTGTAACCGATGCGTGAAATGAGTATCATCCCGGTATCCACGTGGTCTAATGTGAGAAACAGCTGTAAAACCACACCCAG
Organism: Schistocerca cancellata; assembly: GCF_023864275.1. NCBI lineage: Eukaryota > Metazoa > Arthropoda > Insecta > Orthoptera > Acrididae > Schistocerca > Schistocerca cancellata. The sequence continues at coordinate 238,908,762 of NC_064628.1, read as the reverse complement.
GGTGGCCGGCACATTGGTCCCCATCATTAATCCGCCGGGTGAAGTCGATCCGAGGTTGGCACGTCGCCAGATCCAGGAAGCGACATGCTAAAGCGCGCATCTATACGGGTCAGTCGAAAGACGTTCACCGACGAGACAAACACGTCATGACTATCTGCTTCATAGCGTGTTGATGCAACTCTGGAACGCGTAGCATTGATTAGGCGAGTTCTTGTTTGGGACACATAGCTCCATATGTAATTGCATGGGTCTTGAAATTTCAATAAATCAAGGGGCCAGTAGATTTACGGGCATGGGGAAGACATCTGATAGCTTCTCAAACACGCATTCTAACAGGTACAGATCAGGCGAATATGGTGACGAAGACATCAACATTAGTTCACAGTCATGCTCCTAAAACCACTGTGGCACGATTCTGGCCTGTAGACACACGGGCAGGTATCCTGCTGGAAGATGCCATAGTCATGGGGGAAGACATGAAGCACTTAGAGATGAAGATGGTCCACAGTGATATTGGTGTAGTCCTCAGTTGCCGTAATGCCTTCGGTTACTACCTCAGGTACCTTGGAATCCCAGCTGAATGGCCACCACAGCATAACACTGCCCCACTTGGCCAGGGTCTCAGGCGATATCGATGCTTCGAGCAGCCTTTAGTCTGGACAGGCCTGATGACGCAGTATCTGGATACAACTATCGACCTGCTGTAAATCCTACTTCACACTTACAAATGATTTTAATTTTGATTTTCTACCACTGTATCTCAATGACAATCAGGTACGATATGGATCTCGGTGAGTGGAATCATTTTTCTCTGTGTTTTTAGTAGGCAGAAAACCTTCTTGCTGATAGCCTCAAGACTTACAATTTACCAATGAGTTTTGCCTGAACACTAAACTAATTATTCCGATAGGTGGCTTGTTTTTTTTACCAGACCCTGATATCACTGTGGGGAACTTTAAATCATACAGGTACGTCCTTTACTCGAAGGTACCCTCCTTTACTAAAACCCATTATCATCAACGTAGTTCAAACGAATAAATTCATGGACTTTTCTACCATTTCTATACAGGCCTCTGTCGTTCACACATATCCGTCAGCCTTAAGTAATACACGATTAGATAACGCTCACTCATAAGGATCCTAACCATGCGTCAAAATTGCTGTAGTATGAACTAAAAGTACAAAAGTTAACAGTCTAAAAAGAACGTATAAATTAAAAAGAAGATTAGTAGTTTCGGAATCAGGAGCGTAGTATGCGAAGCCCCTGAAGGACATGAGATAGGTTTTAAGAATGAAAAATAATTGACCCTTTCCCGAGCGTTAGTGACGCAGAGGTAGAAGCGCTTTGTAAAGTGATGTTATACAGCACACATTTGCGTTGACTATTTACGCTTCCATTACGCGGAATCTGCGCCTCGTGTATCAACATGACGTTTAACATCGAGTCCCCATTACTTTTCATTAGCACCGTGCGGCAAATATGTTTACATAAAGATGTGCAGCTGCTGATGGTTCACAATAATATCTACAGTCTGCAGAAAATGATGCCATCGTAGCAGAAAGATATTGACAGATATACGTGTACACTTCTATAAAATCTGGGGAGCGATTTTCTAGTTATTGGTTTTTAAATTTTTGTGTTTATCTTTATCATTCCCTACAGCTATTGTTTTGAAACACTTTGGCGAAAATCAACATTTCTGAAATATCTTACTAGTTTAGTACAAAACAGATTTCAGAGGCATTTGTGTTACCTGAAGGTGAAACAATATACTTATTTTATTGATATTCGAAATCTACTGAAGATACGAGTATAGTGATGTAAGAAATGATAATTTCTTGCAATGAAACTCTTCTTAAAAGTATCTAAGAAACGTGCTAAAATAGATAACGCGGGCAATTTAGCTACGGCAGAGGAAACACAGCAAAGTGTGTCTCTGATGTCAGAGTCCATCGTTCTATCAAGAGTTTCGACACTTAAGTTATTCCAAAAAAGGCTGCCTACTTACACAAGAGTTAAACAGTTTTACCGAGGCCCTACCCATATTATTCCATTTACATTTATCTTGTCTAAGTCGTATTGATTACGGTACAGCCATCAAGATAACTCCAAAATTATCCATCGGTGTATCATTGTATTCGCCATTTGAGAAAGATTTAAATGCCGTAGACATGTTGTTGTTGTTGTTGTGGTCTTCAGTCCTGAGACTGGTTTGATGCAGCTTGTAATGGTACTTGAATTACGCAACCATTACGGCACCTCAACTCAACCTCTCGATACCAGCGATATTCTACTGTGTTTCTGTTAACTACTTAACATATTTCTGAGGCAACATTCAGATTTGATTTCATTTGTGATACATCGATAGGTTTATATTGCACTCATATTATTCTTACGTGTATTCTTTCTTTTGTCACTATGATCTTTGACGTACTTGTAACTCTGATTTTTGGGCGCGTAAGCGACAATTAGTTAGTTGCTAGAGAATCGGACCTCGAGTGGGTCAAGTCTTGGACGTCATGTTGGAAAGACGCATATTGTAGCCAGCTTATAAAATGTGAACTTTAACAATGAGGAAGAAGTTTTCAAGTATGTTTTGTATTGTGAAGTGATGTTTTGTGTGTTACGTGATATTGCAACAAAAGCAATAATAAGGAAGTGTAACTTAAATTCGGAGTGCTGATTTTATTTATTTATTTATTTTGCATCACTATTGAGCTATCTTTGAAAGGTTTAATCTTCAAGAATGGTTTGTGAAGCGCATCTACAAAACTTTTGAATATAGCAGAATAAAATCTAGGCCTTTTGCATCCGAGCTTGGAATCATTACCACCTAGATTTTCGACGATTGAGCCATGATTATACAATGAGACCAGCGTGGGAAACACGAAAAGGTGAGTGTGTAGTATATTCATTATTACTTGAAATAACTTTAATAACTGTGCTCTAATGACACCTGCCACATAATAACTTTGTTGTTGCCCGAACATGCAGTATTAAGCAGCGTGAGCAACACCACAATCATGATTAAATTTTGACCTTTGTTGTGGTAAGGTTGTTAGAAGCTCTAGATGCTACTTTATACAGTGCAAGCTGCTTCACCTCCCAAAACGTACTGCAGCCTACATCCTTCTGAATCTGCTTAGTGTATTCATCTCTAGGTCTCCATCTACGATTTTTACCCTCCACGCTGCCCTCCAATACTAAATTGGTGATCGATTGATGGCTCAGAACATGTCCTACCAACCGATCAGTTCTTCTAGTCAAGCTGTGCCACAAACTCCTCTTTTCCCCAATTCTATTCAATACCTCCTCATTAGTTATGTGATCTACCCATGTAATCTTCAACAATCTTCTGTAGCACCACATTTCGAAAGCTTCTATTCTCTTCTTGTCCAAACTATTTATCGTCCATGTTTCACTTTCATACATGGCTACACTCCATACAAATACTTTCAGAAACGACTTCCTGGTACTTAAATCTATACTCGATGTTAACAAATTTCTCTTCTTCAGAAACGCTTTCCTTGCCATTGCCAGTCTACATTTTTATCCTCTCTACTTCGACCATCATCAGTTATTTTGCTCCCCAAATAGCAAAACTCCTTTACTACTTTAAGTGTCTCATTTCCTAATCTAATACCCTCAGCATCACCCGACATAATTCGACTACATTCCATTATCCTCGTTTTGCTTTTATTGATGTTCATCTTATACCCTCCTTTCAAGACACTATTTATTCCGTTCAACTGCTCTTCCAAGTACTTTGATGTCTCTGACAGAATTACAATGACATCGGCGAACCTCAAAGTTTTTATTTCTTCTCCATGGATTTTAATACCCATTCCGAATTTTTCTTTTGTTTCATTTACTGCTTGTTCAATATACAGATTGAATAACAGCGGGGAGAGGCTACAACCCTGTCTCACTCCCTTCCCAACCACTACTTCCCTTTCGTGCTCCTCGACTCTTATAATTGCCATCTGGTTTCTGTACAAATTGTAAATAGCCTTTCGCTCCCTCTATTTTACCCCTGCCACCTTCAGAATTTGAAAGAGAGTATTGCAGTCAACATTGTCAAAAGCTTTCTCTAAGTCTACAAATGCTTGAAACGTAGGTTTGCCTTTCATTAATCTAGCTTCTAAGATAAGTCGTAGGGTCAGTATTGCCTCACGTGTTCCAGTATTTCTACGGAATCCAAACTGATCTTCCCCAAGGTCGGCTTCCACCAGTTTTTCCATTCGTCTATATAGAATTCGCGTTAGTATTTTGCAGCCGTGATATATTACACTGATAGTTCGGTAATTTTCACATCTGTCTACAACTGCTTTCTTTAAAATTTCAATTATTATATTTTTCTTGAAGTCTGAGGGTATTTCGCCTGTCTCATAGATTTTTCTCACCAGATGGTAGAGTTTTGTCAGAACTGGCTCTTCCAAGGCTGTCAGTATTTCTAATGGAGTGTTGTCTACTCCTGGGGCCTTGTTTCGACTTAGGTCTTCCAGTGCTCTGTCAAACTCTTCACGCAGTATCGTATCTCCTATTTCATCTTCATCTACATTCTCTTCCATTTCTATAATATTGTCCTCAAGAACGTCGCCCTTGTACAGACCCTCAATAAATCACGGGCCAGTAGATTACGGGCATGGGGAAGGCGTCTGATAGCTTCTCAGACACGCATTCTAACGGGTACAGATCAGGCGAATATGGTGACTAAGACATCAACATTAGTTCACAGTCATACTCCTAAAACCACTGTGGCACGATTCTGGCCTGTAGACACACGGGCAGGTATCCTGCTGGAAGATGCCATAGTCATGGGGGAAGACATGAAGCACTTAGGGATGAAGATGGTCCACAGTAATATTGGTGTATTCCTCAGTTGCCGTAATGCCTTCGATTAATACCTCAGGTACCTTGGAATCCCAGCTGAATGGCCACCACAGCATAACACTGCCCCACTCGGCCGGGGTCTCAAGTATAGACCCTCTATATACTCCTTCCACATTTCTGCTTTCCCTTCTTTCGATCTGAGCTCTTGATATTCATGCAAGTGGTTCTCTTTTCTCCAAACGCCTCTTTAATTTTCCTGTAGGCAGTATCTAACATATCCCTCGTCAGAGAAGCCTCTACATCCTTACATTTGTCCTTTAGCCATGCCTGTTTAGCCATTTTGCACTTCTTGTAGATCTCAATTTTGGGACGTTTGTATTCCTTTTTGCCTGCTTCACAGACATATATAGTGCCATTTGGAAAAAAACATACCTGATTCAGGATCTCAGTTGTACATAAGAAGAATTAACCATTCAGCACAATTACGTGTGCTAAATGTTATCAACAGCCGTAAACGTTGTTTTGATATCCTGAACCTTTCACGAATTAAAAGGGGGAATACGTCTTGTGCGTCCGACACCTTGTATTCATAATAACGTGAAGTTCGAAAGATTCTGGTAGTTTCACACATTAGCATTGATGGTTTAATCCGGTGAGTAATCTGACACGATACTTTATAATAAAGTAACGGCAGGAGAGGGATATGCGTAAATGGAATCACGGCGACAATGGAAGCGTTGCCTTACGTTGTAGAGCAACACAGGCATGTAGCGGTGTTCAGGTAATTAGGAAGGATAGAGAAGATGCTATTTTATAATCATCAGTTTTTGAATCGAAATGAGAGAGGCACAAATACCAGATGCTGATCTAAATTTCTAGTTTAGAGTGGTAAAAACATACTATACTATTGTAGCTGTCATACAGCCCAAGGCGACAGTGAAACAGCGTTGTATGGAATGCTATTTATAATTTGTATAGAAATCAGATGGTATTATAGGAGTCGAGAGGCATGAAAGGTAAGTCCAGGGAGGAGAAATAAAAACTTTGAGGTACGCCGATGACATTTTAATTCAGTCAGAGGTAGTAAAGGACTTGGAAGAGCAGTTGAACGGAATGGACAGTGTCTTGAAGGGAGGATATAAGATTGTAAGTAGGAGGCTGTTTAGGTTTTCTTATTGGTAATGCCACGTAGCGCTCTGTATGAAAATCACTGGCTGTGCTGAGTGCAGTCTGTGGCTAGTTTGCATTGTTGTCTGCCATTGTAGTGTTGGGCAGTTGGCTGTTCACAGCGCGCAGCTATGCGCAGTTGCAGGTGAGCCGCCAGCAGTGGTGGATGTGGGGAAGTGAGATGGGGGATTCTTGAGAATGGATAATCTGGAGGTGTGTCCATCAGAAACAGTACATTTGTAAGAATGGATGTCATGAACTGCTATATATACATTTCTAGTATGCGTTGTCACACTTAGAAACTGTTAACATGCAACTATGTTTTAAAATTATCCAGTCTAGAACCTAGGGAACATATTTAGACGGTAATTACGAATGCATTGTTATAGTGAACAGACGACACAGTGTTATTGTGTGTTTACATTCTTGCTTATTAGTTGCACGATTATGTAACGACTATAAGGCTTACATACTTAGAACATATACTGCTAATGGGATTTTAATGCAACATTTTGGTTTACTTGAAAAGACATTCTTTATTTAAAGTACTTTCTGCGAGATACCAGATGACACAGTGGTTAGTTTATTTGATAGCTACACGATTATATCACGACGCTACTAATGTGTGACACAATTTACATTGTTGCTTTTGCGGTGTATGTGTTTTATATCTGCACAGTTTTTATGTATTATTCTGGAAAGTAAAATGCCTTAGTAGTAACTTTTGTGGTATAGCTACAATGAGACAGCCTTTTCCGTAGCACAACAATACGTTACATTATAGTACTTTCTTGATCACGGTAAGGTACGTAATAACTACGATATCAATACGCACAGCATTTCACTTTCGTTTATACTGAGGTAAGTACATTGACTTCAGCAGAACTTTGCTTACAGAGGACGATAACTACGACACTTCCTCAGAATTATCTTACAGCAAGACGCACATTTAGCGCTACAGGACACGCATTTGAGTGATTAATTTTGTACTTGAACCATTCATTTTTCAAGATTTTAGAATTACAAAGAAAGTTTTCCATGATACATTTCATTCCATTGCTGTAATCTGTAACACCTGAGGGTATAATTACATTAATCCTCAGGGGGGTACACGCTTCCTTTGTGTACCATTTGTCTGGCAAGCACAGGGAGCCCTAGGTAATATGGTATTTGCTTATACAACTTTACAGATTTGTAGCATATTTCTCTAACACATAAATTACACAGCTATCTCATCATTTAACTGAGAGAGACAAACATGTTTTTTTTACTACGTCAGTGACACATGTTTACGCAATTACACAGTTGGATAACTTCACACTTATGAAATTGTATTTTGTCTGTACTATGTGAACTATTCATATTTTTTTTGAACCATTTCGATACTATGAGAGCTTTGAATGATGTATTTGGTATGGGTCATGATTTTTAAAGTACGTTTTGATTTTTAAAGTACGTTTGAAATAGATGACACCATTCAAATGAGCAGAGAATTTTTCTAGGTTTTGAAATTACTGCAGAAAGCTACGACGTTTTTGATATTTGGCTAAGTTTTTATGATGTTATTATTACGATGACAATGTGTATTATGCTGTTGAGATATGATCAATAAGCTGATGCTACATGATAAATTTGATTGTGTCACGTATTTATTATGATGAAATGTTGAAGTGTCGACGCAAGATTGAAGTGTCATCGAATATGTATATGTGTAATACAGCAAGGGGTAATGAATAGTGGTTAGGGTCTCTGATATGTGAGAAAGGATGTTGGAAACCAAGAATCGTACTTTAAGAGCTATGAAATGTTTGTAAATGGGTGAATGTATCAGAATGCCGGTGAAAATTTTTGGGCACTGTTATATTCATAGGATTTTGTTTCTACACATTTGCAACGCAAATTCTCGACCTGTGAAAATTTTTATATGAGACTGTCACTGTAGTGCAAACTGGTGTCGTAAATATTTCAGTAAGAAAGTTAAGTGACCACCTTCACGTAATGCGTCGTGGGCACCCAGCTGCGCTACAGTCGCCTGGAAAAAAGCCATTAGTGTGTGCCTTTCTGAGGTACAGGTGGAGAAAAAAGGAGGCCATTATCCTCGCTATTGACATTTCTTTGTAGAAAGCATCGCAAATACAACACGCTCAAACTTGAAAACCTATGATTAAACTGTGGCGTTCTTAATTTATGATATTTACTAAAATGGCTAATGAAATGATGAGAAACATTTTACATCTACTGTCTTTCTAGTTGAGAGATTGCTCATTTTGTTTAATATCTAGTTTCTAGCTCCACTGCAGCATTGGTTAAAATCAAATTTTATAGATGTACAAATATTAATATTTTCTGTCTACAGATCCAGTAAATAACAATTTTGTGATATACTTCCAAAAAAATGAGGAAGCACAAAAAGACATTTCCCTTCACAGGAACTGCATACATCATTTTCTTTAAAAAAAAAAAATGGTTCAAATGGCTCTGAGCGCTATGGGACTTAACTACTGAGGACATCAGTCCCCTAGAACTTAGAACTACTTAAACCTAACTAACCTAAGGACATCACACACATCCATGCCCGAGGCAGGATTCGAACCTACGACCGTAGCGGTCACGCGGCTCCAAACTGACGCGCTTAGAACTGCACGGCCACACCGGTCGGCTTCTTTTCAAGTACTTGGTAATTTATTTCATAGAATAAGTTTTTGTGGTGCACCACTTTAATTATATAGACATTAATATGTGATTATACATTTCCCTTATCTGCATTGTTGTCTTTAGTGTACTATTTTTTCTGATTGTGGGTTTGTCATGCTTAGATATAAGTTATTACGTACTGCTGCTTGCTTTGCCAATTTGAATTTTTTTGTCTTTGCTGTTTGAGTTATCTGTTTTGTGCTGCTGCACTGCCTTGTCCCTTAGTTTAACATCTGAGCTCAGTAGATTTAAGTTAGCTTAAGATGGAGTAGGCTACATAAGAGAACGAGTTGTGATGAATTGGAAGAAATGCATTGAGAAGCTATAAGAAAATGGTTTGGCCAAAAAAGTAGTGAAAGAGGATGTGAACAGAATACCGAAAGCATGCATGGATAGGATTTCTTTTGGTGGAAACAAATGTTGAAATAAGAGAAAAGATCTACGGAATGAAATTTTGGGTTGGACTGCAGTACCAAATATTACACTGAAAACAAACCCTGCCCTTTCCACTTGTGTTATTCTGCTATGTGTTTGTGTACGCTTGTGTATTTGTTTTTTCTCCTGTCTTTATAAGTTTAGCTGATGAGAGTTATGTTGTAGAATTTTTCTAATACAATGTTATTTACTTTGTAAAGATGTTTAGACATTATTTGTTCTGTTTTGTTATAATGCTCATGTGTGAAGTTGATGTTTCGAAAGTTATTCAGACCTTTTATGTATTTACTTATGTCATAATTCCTGTAACACTGATGTATATGTTTATTTCTATTCTTTTGTAAAGCCCCTATTACTACAAATGTTATCTGTACTGTTATGTTCTTTAATAATGTATTTTGTACCTTTGTAATTGTATTCTTATGTTGTAAATTTATAATTGTATAGACACCAGTTCTTCAAATTAAGTATCAATTCACTGCACACGTTTCTGTTGGTCATAATATATGCACAGTATGTGAGCTGTTGGGACTGTTAGTGTTTGGATGTGTCTTAATAATTCAGCAAGGGACTGGTTAACAGCATGGTTCTAAGGACAGTTAGAATAAAACTTTTTGGGTGCACAAGTGGTGGTTTATGGACTTGCTATATTCTCCGCAAGACTCTTTGTTGGTGATTGTGCACCTGCACAGTCGCAAAGGATGACTGCTAGCCATCTCTACAAGGACTATAGTGAGGCGGCATCTTTGTGGTCCACCAATACCATTATTTCTACAAGGATTACAGTGGGTCTGCATATTTGATGGCCCACCAATACCATTATTTCTACAAGGACTAAAGTGGGTCTGCATCTTCGATGGCCCACCAATACCATTATTTCTACAAGGACTGCAGTGGGTCTGCATCTCTGGTGGCCCACCAATACCGTAATCTCTACCAGGACTACAGTGGGTCTGCTTTGTGACGATCTACCTACCAATATTCTTCAAAACTTCAACTGACTCTGTGGTGGGTTTGCTCTGTTGTGGACCATTACCTGCTGCATGTCAAGAGTCAGCACTGTCTTTCCGTTGGAAGGACATCATTACTTCTTCAAGACTGCATGGAAATCCACTACTTTTGTGTGCATTTTCTTTTACTGCTCAGACTTCGCGAAAAAAAAACCTGCAATTTTACTGTGATGAATGAAAAGGACTGTCTTTATGGACTGTGAGAAAATTTTAGCTTTTGACCAACATTCTATCACTAAGTGTGTCCATTTGATTTCTTTGTTATTGTAATTATGAAAAATTTTTTCAAATCTGTATTGGCCAGTGCCCAAAACAATTTGTAAAATTTTTTTGTGGGGAGCATGGGGGCTATGTAAGTAGGCTGTTTAGGTTTTCTTATTGGTAACGCCACGTAGCGCTCTGTATTAAAATCACTGGCTGTGCTGTGTGCAGTCTGTGGCTAGTTTGCATTGTTGTCTGCCATTGTAGTGTTGGGCAGTTGGCTGTTAACAGCGTGTAGCGTTGCGTAGTTGGAGGCGAGCCGCCAGCAGTGGTGGATGTGGGGAAGTGAGATTGCGGATGTTTGAGAATGGATAATCTGGAGGTGTGTCCATCAGAAACAGTACATTTGTAAGAATGGTTGTCATGAACTGCTGTCTATATTATGACTATTAAGGTAAATACATTGTTGGTTCTCTATTAAAATCTTTCATTTGCTAACTATGCCTATCAGTAGTTCGTGCCTTCCGTAGTTTGAATCTTTTATTTAGCTGGTAGTAGTGGCGCTCGCTCTATTGCAGTATCTCGAGTAAGGAAGATTTTTGTGAGGTAAGTGATTTGTGAAACGTATAGGTTAATTTACTCAGGGCCATTCTCTTGTAGGGATCACTGAAAGTCAGTTTGCGTTGCGCTAAAAAAATACTGTGTGACAGTTTAATCAGAGTCATGTATAATTTTTCTAAGGGGACGTTTCAAGATGAACATCAACAAAAGCTAAGCGGCGGTAGTGGAGTTTTGTATTAAATTAGGTGATACTGAGGGTATTAGATTAGGAAATAAAACACTTAAAGTAGTGGATACGTTTTGCCACGTAGGCAGCAAAGTAACTGATGATGGTCGAAGAAGAGATGATATAAAACGTAGATTGGAAACGCCAAGAAAAGCATTTCTGAGGAAGACAAATTTGTTATCAACGAGTATGGATTTGTAACGTACTCTTTTCTGGGAGTATCTGTATGGAGCGTAGTATGGAAGTGTAAGAAAGTGAAAAATGAATGATAAACGGTTTAGAGAAGAAGGGAATTGAAACTTTTGAAATGCGGTGCTAAAGGAGAATGCTGATGAATAGATGGGTAGATCACGTAACTGATGAGGAGATACTGCATAGGATTAGGGGGGTATAGATTTGTGGCACAACCTTACTAGAAAAAGGGGTCGTTTCGGAGGACACATTCTGGAACATCAAGGAATCACAAATTTAGTACTGGAGGGAGGCGTGGGGGTAAAACTTGTAGGGAGCAATACAGTAAGCAGATTCAGAAGGGCATAGGTTGCAGTAGTTACTCGGAGATGAAGAGCCTTCCACAGGATAGAGTAGCATGGAGACCTGCATCGAACGAGTCTTCGGAGTGAAGAACAGAACAACAAGAATTTACAGTACAGACAGGCACGGTGATTCACTCGGCGGCAGACGCAGCACACCGTCGGCTGCGGCCGTTGTGCAGGTCAGAAGCGAGCGGCAGTGTCGTGTAAGTGGTCGGTGCTATGGTGTAAATTCAGCTTCCAGCAGGCCATTCGGGAACGACAGAGAAGAGACGGCTGTGAGAAGACGTCAGCCAACTGAAGGCTAACGTCCCTCCAGGACAACGCGACAGCAGGGGCCCCTAGATGAAGAGGACATAAGCACAGCGCCCGACTGGTGGCAGTCCTCTATTGTTAGCTATCTCTACGTAACACAGACTAGCGTTTGTCTACTCTGAAGAAGACTGATTATTTTGTATGTCGTCCTTCGCTTGCGACCCATTTATCATAGTTAAGCATTGTAATTGTGTTTTGTAATTAAACTGATTAACACGAGTTTCTGATTGTTTGTCTTGCGAACCGAGTATGCAGGATTCCTAGACACAACAGTCTGGATAGGAGTCTGTAGGCGTCAGCCTAAAGCGGGACTCTGGGAGTTAGTGTGGCCCATTCCAGTACTCTTCAAGGTGGATGAGCGCTTAAGCAGGCGCCAACAACATTTCACGAACGGCGGGAGTCATGAAGCTCAGCAACACAGCGTACAGACAGGGAGACATTACTACATACAGCTAGGCAGGTGGTACTCGGGTGTCTCGCCCAGTACAATGCAGGCGGTAGTTTGTAGTCACTTGGTACATCTCTTCAGGAGGGGAAGGCTTATGGTCGGAGACATGATGTTCAAACACGGTGGTGACCAAACAACATTGGCACCTGTCAGCAGCCAATTCCCACTAAAGTCGGCTAGCTGTGATCTGTAAGGCTTCTCTCGGGAGCAGGCAGCAGTCACGATTCGCCATTGGTTCAAATGGCTTTAAGCACTATGGGACTTAACATCTGAGGTCATCAGTCCCCTACACTTAGGACTACTTAAACCTAACTAACCTAAGAACACCACACACATCCATGCGCGAGGCAGGATTCGAACCTGCGACTGTAGCAGCAGCACGGTTCCGGACTGTAGATCCTAGGCCCGCTCTTCCACAACGAACGGTGATTTGTGATTCAAGTTACCCTCTAACTATGGAGAGGGTCATTATGTCGGAATCGGAGATACAGAAGAGAGGAATAGACCTCCATCTTCGGGTATCAGTTCCTGTCAGTTCCCCTGGCCTTCACATTTTCCGTCAGCGTTAGGATGCCGCGGAGCAGCTGATCTAGGGAGTTACACCTTATAGCTCCCAGTATAAGGCTCGCTGAATAACACATAAGTTTCTGTCATACTTTGCCGTTTGCGCTTCTTCATTACGGCTCGGCTCTGTGTGCAAATGTAATACTGGCGGCGCCTTGCCTTCTGCAAAATTGCACCCTTTGTGTGACCCAGATACCAGTCGTGACACACGTTATGAGCCGGATGTGATTCTCTGCTGTCAGCGCCAAGCAATAAGTTTCAGAATTCATATACGCACCCGGGAGTTGAATTTTCTGTGAAACAGTCCTCCCTTCTTCAAGACATTCATTCTAAATTTTACTTTGGTGTACCCATAACAACTGCAATTTACACAGATGCTTATACGATGCAATCCAGGTTAATATTTCACGAGAATGAGCTACATTACTTGTTTCCAATTAAATCCATGTTTCAATCTCCAATACGGTTGAGATCTGTCTCTTTCTACTTGCTAAAATTTTATTACAAATATTGGTACAGTGAATCTGAGTTCCTACTTCTTCGGTATAATGACAGGCCATTCTGGGGCCGGTGGGACTGTGACGAAGGGGGGGGGGGGGGGAGGAGGGCAACAAAGATACGTCCGCGGAGAAATGTCAGATTTATGCGTCAGTCGCATGTAAGGTACATAAGTTTCTATAAGAAACATGGCAATGCTAGCTCCACTTCGATCCCTATTAACTATCAAAAATTTATAATTTTCTGTTCTTCTATCAACCGCTTTTATAACTCACTGTATCGGTCTATCATCTGGAACTTTGCCTTCGCAGCAAACGTTTCCCTTACGTTTCCTTAAAACACACATTCCTACAACTATACTTACAGAACAACCATTCTCAGTACCATTAATACAATGTACTGGTTGAAAGCACTAGATACCTCTATTGAAAGGTTTATACACTAAATGAAATATTACTTAATCACAATTAGTTTGGTGTACGTATTAACTCTCGGTGCATCTTTGAATGCAAATGTAATGAAAATTATCTGTTTATTCAGAATACTTCGCTTTAAATATCTTTGCTTGCTGAACACATCAGGGAAACACAGTCTCCAGAGGTTGCGTTATTTAGAAAAGCCCCGGTAAGAAGCTAGCAGGTAACAGTTGAATGGAGTCGTAGAGAGAGGGATCGTGGATCGTGGTGGAATAATCAGATTGGACAGCGAATATGCTGCACAGAGATTTCTGTTTGAGCTGTTGATGACGCGTAATCTGAGGATGAGGGATGAGATTTAAGATAATTAAATAAAGAGACAGCACTTGAGTTCGTTACCTGCAAGCACGAGCTCAGTAATTTTGGCTGTGCAAAGATTTCATTGCTTCCAATAATATATATATCTGTGTGTGTGTGTGTGTGTGTGTGTGTGTGTGTGTGTGTGTGTTGGTAATGAGAGAGAACTGTCAAACATGTGTTCAGTATTCTAATTACTCCTCTCCCGTTTAAATTAATTAAACTATATTGAATTAGGATTTCAAGAAGAAAAATTTTTATAATAGAAATATGTTGTACAAGCAGAATTATCGAGTATTATATTGCAGAGAGAGAGAGAAGGCTGACGGTTCGTATTAATTGGAGTTCACTTGTGTGTCATTAAGAGACTGAATGCCAATTTACTTCCTTTTGTCCTTTATAGATATTTCACAAAGCTAATACTCACCGTTCATCACATGCGATAAGTTTTATGTTGTCACGCTTTACATTTTTGCATGAAAAATAATTAATAATTTTGAAAACAGAATAAAAACTAATTTGCTTAAACATAAATTTAAAGAAAACTGAATAAGTTGTTAAATCACATCATGTCCAGTACAGCCAAAGCAGAGTCGTGCTTTACAGGAATTTTTTGTAGTGCCTAAAGTACCAATTTTAACAGAATGTTAGGAACAATTTTGGACTAGTGAAATTTCATGTTAAGTTCAACAAATGATTTTTCGTAATAGCGCATATTTATAATACATAACAGTTAGACATTCACTCTTGTGAAATGTTCTTTTATGCTGCCTAAATTAGAGACAGTCAGATGCATTTTCAAATAATTAAAATCACATTCATAAAAAGTAATTTGTCTGCATAAGACCATGTTAAAAAGTACGGTAGCTACGATTATTCTAGATCTTAATTTGTACTCGAAAGTTTCGAAGTCGGGCAATTTTCAGACTGTTAGCGAGAGATTCAGTTAAATAGAGTTTTAGTATACAACGACCGCTATATAGCACCTTTCAATCTTATTCCACTTTTCCTCGCAAACTGACTATATCGTTCAATGTCATTTCTTCTTATACCTTTCCTCAGTTTACTTGCGGTGTTTTGTCACTTTTTGCATTGAATCCCAGTGATACCGTAAGAAGTTTAGGTGGTTCTTTTTTCATGATAGTACACGGTTGCAAATCACGTGACGTTTTTTTCCTACCGTCATAACATGTAACGTTGCAAGTGTCATCAAATTTATTCTGATCCTCAGACACACTTTCCTGAAAGGATTCATTCATTTTGGCTTACTCATTAGCATTACAAGCACTTTTCCTCTTCTCCTCTTCCTCGTTTGGTGAAGGTGGTGTCACCTCATGTGGTGATAAATCTGCGTCCTTCGAAACAAATGTGCCTATACTTCTTCATCGTCTAGAGCATTCGCTTCCAGTGCATTGTCCGCAGTACCTACCTTAAAATCACCGACTGCAGTTCCAGTCCGCATGACGCAAAAATAAGAGGCAAATTTATCTTCCTGTACAGATGGCCCGGGCTGTACGGCATTAAAACGACCATTCTCACCCGATAACATAAACGTTACTGCACTTAACATCACCCATATTGTTGTTCACACACACATTTACACCCGCACAGCACACACTTTATTTGCTACTTGAGATACCTCTTACTCCACATTTTCACAAGATATTAGAGCTGATACTTGTAAACTACTCTCCATTACATCCAAAATGCGCCGCAAGAAACATCCACAACTCTAGACTCCTGACACCTGTTCGCCTTGTCTAGTCTTCGACCTTTTCTAGGCTCAGTCGAGCACATTTCAACCTGATTCCTGCCTCCTCACAATGATAGCCTATATTATTGTTGGATTAGCTCTCCCACATTATTCTATCCTGTTTCTTCTCTTGCCTTCCTGTTTCCTCTAAAGCTAAATCTGCTTGCTCCTCGGCGCACAGTATTCGTACCTGGTCCTTTTAATGTTTTAATTGGCCAGAACTCGGTTCAAGTGCTGGTCATAGTGTAAAGATAAGTTCTGACAGAGCGACAATATAGACCTTATAGAGTATCATATCTCACCTACACTCACTACAATCTCCTACCAAATGAGCCCAACATCGACAAGTTAAACGAATGGTTGGGACAGGCTTCGTGTGTAGCAATTCGTGCCCGGAAATGTTGCAAAATGTACATGTGACAGGCGTTATATATTACTCAAAACTATTACAGTTGCACTTAGAGGCAGGCAAATCAGGAGGTTCACTCGATTCCATAAGAGTTACCTTGAGATGAAAATGAACTTTCCTACGATCCACCATGTCCAATGAATTAGAGAATGAAAACGTCTAGTTACAAGATAAGCAAAATGCTCTGCATCGTGAGAAAGTTTGACTGCTGAAGTGATAACTCTGACGTCAGAAATAGGCTTCGGTCTTAGTGACATTGGAGTGAGGCCCACTTCTGACCACCAGTTGTAGCAATGTCACATGACGCGGACTTCTTGATATCAGTTATAGCGGTCACCCCTTGGGACATACTACCGATGCGGAAGACTGAGCTCGGGAGCTGGAGTAGATGACTGTCAGTGGAACAGCATTGTCGGGAATCATCGTTGCTGCCGTACTTGTACTTTACGGTACGCATTGTCTCCTCTGGTGCGGCAGAAGGCGCGCTGATTCACACAACCCCGTGGGCAAGGAATACAGACAGAGCACCACATCGGCTGCGGCCGTTGTAGGGGTCAGGTCCCAGAACCCGTGTCATGCAGTTGGCCAGGGCAGGAGTCTGTAGGCGCAAGCCTACCACGGCTCACATGCAGGTAGTACAGCCCTTCCGAAAATGGATGTACGCTTAGGAGGATGCCGACAGCATGTCATGGATGGCGGGTGTCGTGAAGGACCCAAATCAGCAACAAAGCACACAGCCAAGGAGGCAGTACTACGTACAGCCATCGAAACGACACTCACCTGGGAATGGAATTAGCTGTGTACCAGTATGTGTATAGAAAATTACTTGAAATTGCTCATGAACCATGTTTTTAATGTCGTTGTCATTTAAACCCCAGTAGTTTAAGCACTCCATCAATCTCAAGTGCTAACTGAATTCAGTATTTGTAAAGTACATTGTCGAGTCAGTAACATACTACACTCCGTTATACCAAATCCAGGAATGTAATAAGTCCTTATAAAAATTATTCAACATCTATGCCTTTTGTTTAGCGAATATTAATAGCTATCCTAATAACGTCATTGCAGATTCTCCAACAATTGTCTACATTATGTCACTATACTCTCTAATTTTAAATTAAACTACATCTAATATATGTAATCTAACGGGGAAATTTTAAGCTTGTTGTTACTCGAGTAGACCTTTCTGTAGCTAATAACTTTAAAGGCTACGTCGATTAATCAGATCGGGAACAGTGAGCTTTCGAAGAATATTATTTCAAGAAAAAGTTGGGCTGAACGAATTACAAGGAAATTTATGTGTCTGAATTTGTGAGTTACTTGTAATTTGTCACAGCTTACGGTTATGTAATACTGCTGGAGATACAAAATTCTTTTGATTACTCGTGTACAGTACATTTACAAGTGTAAGTATTCTATTGACGACGGAGCAGTTTTGAAACAAAAGCTTGGGGTGACGATCACGGTAATTCTTTGTTTCTGGTATAGTAATTGTGAAAGGACGGAATTTTGTATGAATGTCACATGGAGAAAGTACGTATCCAGCGACTGTATCATTGTGTACTACAGAAATACAAGTGATACGCAACTACAGCGCGCCAAATGTTGAAATATAAAAGGTAAGTCGTGTAAGACGTAACATTTCATATTTATTTTGAGAATGGTTGCAGATATCGAAACGGGCTTTTCGGCAAATGATTATCCGATATAGGACACGTACTTTTGTGGAGTGTTAATGAATGAACTCTTATATCGATAGCGATGCTGAAACAGGTATGGCTTTGAAATAAAATAATGTACTTCTTAAATCCATCCGAAAGCTCTTGTAAAGACGAGTACAAAAATATTATGCTTGTTATTTTTGATGTTGAAACTCTTTGCATAAGAATCCGAGATACATTCGAAAATTGTAAGAGAAGCCGGCCGGAATCTGCTATTGAGCTGTAATCATCCTCATGCCAAGCAACGTCGTGGTATCTAGCATTTCGACTGTTTAGTTGTTTGCATTGAAGAATTAGCAGGAACTATGCCGTCTATCTGTAGGTAATTTCCGCTTCAACATCTCTTTCGTACACACATGTCTATCAGTAAGAAGAAATTTAACAGTCTGCTTCTACATGGCGAGTGTCAAATACTGTCGAAATGATACAGCCTTATATTGAAACCTGGAAACTTACAAGCGTTTGAAATACTTTACCCTAAGCACCATCAGACACGCCAGAAAGTAATACACGCCATAGTTCCACACAAAAATGGTAGCTGATCCTATGTATACCTCGTATCGGAAATGAAGTTTCATCGCAGTCGCATTGTCGCGCTTTGCAGCGTATAATGATGTAGCCTGACATCAGAGCTCTGCTTGGGGATGCTTAAACCAGAATAGTCGACTCTGTCCAGGTTGTTTTTCAGTTCTAGTACATTTCTCGAATTCGTTTGCAAAAGTTTCCATCGTCAATATTAACAATCGCTATATCATTGTAACAGTCATTCCAGGAGCTACTGAAAGCAGCGGGACCATAAAAATACTATACTCTTTTGAATAACTTAACTGACACCAGAGTTCAGAGCATACAAAACAATACGTGCACCTCAGAATACTATGATCTATCGCAAACTTCGCTTCGATATATGGAACCATTCTTGAAATAAAATGGGTTTACGTCTTACTTGACTCACCTCGTATATTAGCAGATAATATATTATTTCTAAATATCTGGTACCTTTTCAGGGCAAGAAAAGAATAAAAACAAAGGATCCTGGTACTACTTAAAAGGAAGACATTAACAAATAACATGGTAAAATTTCCTCCTTAGCGAGAAATATTGAATCATTCAGGTATGATTCTTGTAAGTTTTAGGTTTTATCATGCTTATTTTAATACCACAATGCCATTAGGCGCCGTTAAGTGAATGTCTCGTCTTTAATTCTCAAGGAGATCTCAAATTTTCATCACCGTGGGATAAATAAACAGGACACTGAAGAGCGGACGGAACTCTACGTCCCTAGGGCGACTATGCAGATGCGTACAACGGCCACGAGGGCTCTCCAGGGCGCTGCCACCACAATTTCCTCCCCTCAATTTCTGGAAATCCCTGACGCTGAATATTTATGCGTTGAGGAGAAACGACCTTCGATATTGTATGGACGATATATACGAGAGGTGAACAGACGCATGGCCTGCCATTTATATTTTATTCTGCATATTTTATCGTCAGATACACCGTGAAACTGAAGTATGAGCCAAGAGCCGTCTGCTTATGAATATTGGAATATTGACATGTAGGTGAAATATTACTACTTGCGAGCATGATACATGGATGAGGAAATCCGTCGATACAAAGGAATCTACCGTCGCAAGTGTTTGGACATGGAAAATTAATAGTGACAGTCTTGCGAATTAATTGAGGAGAATAGAATCTGGTTTATATTTTTGACAGACGCTCATGGAAAGCGGTTGAACGTCAGAATTTTCGGGGAGCAGCTATGGGCTGCAGCTCATCTTGAGCGACATGTCAAGTAAAGCCTATTTCATTGATGTCAATACTCTCACGGAATTCAGATAACTCACTTTCTGCAACATTAGCTCTGTTCGTTCGAATTACGGAAGCGTAGTGGACCACAGTGGGCAACAGATTAATTGAAATCAGTGACATCATATTCACTACGGTTCCTTAAACAGTGCAGACTTATACATTGTAACACTTAATTTAAAGTCTAGTGTCACCACATGGAACTTTCTTGGTGTTAGCTGGCAGCATTTAAACTTGTCTTCTTTAGTTTAGTGTTGAAATATCCTTCTCTTCTCTTGTGTCTTCGTCCCACATCCGCGCAGGGTCAGCCTTGCCAAGACTAATTAAAGGATGGCCTTATGTCCTTTCTGTCGCCACCCCATAACCCTCTGTGAAGGAACATGTGTACCTACAACTGTCTGTTTCAGGTGTTATTCACGAGGAAGTGGCCGAAAATTCTCTAATATGTGAATGTAGGCTTTCCCGGAGTATGCTGATGATGATATCTTCTCGGGCTTCCACCTTGGTAGCTGCGTCGAAAATCCGCGGCGTTTCGATGAGTGTCATTCTCAACATCTTCTGGCGACGATGACACTCATCGAATGACACTCTTCGAAACGTCGCGGATTTTCGACGCAGCTACCCGGATGGAAGCCCGAGAAGATTTCAGCAGCAATTCTCTAAATGTTTGCGAATAGTGGAACTGAGCCAGGGCTGGGGTACCTGACCGGTACTCACTTAGCGGGAAGTGGAAAACCTCCTAAAAACCACATACAGGCAAGTCGGCACACCGACTCTCGTAGTTAATCCGTAGGGACTATACGATCCAGGACCGGCGCACCTCCCCGTCCCGGAATCGGTGCTTTAAGACGCACGTCCGTCCGGGCGAATTTTCGCTTTGAAGTAGAAATGTGAGAAAGACACGTTCTGTATTGCAATGTAAGCTCAGTACATTTACGTCATGTATACAGTGCAATCAATTTTGTCCCTCGTAGCGCAGGGTACATTCGGTGCCATAATCTTTGCCCCTACCGCTATCCCATTTGCATTTGGTGCGTTGGAAGAACAACTGTTAGCAAACATGCGCATAAGCTATAATGACTCCCATTTCCTCGTCACAGTCATTTCACGAGACTTACATTGGAGGAAGTGAAATGTTTCCTAAAATTTAATGAGATGTAGTTAGCCGAGGCGCCATTAAGTTAGCAGACAATTCTGTCTGGCGCCACTAGCTCAAGGGTAGTATCGGCTACCCCTCTTGCGGCCCCATTGCCAATATGTATGAGGGAGAGTTGGTATCTGTGGGTTGTGTCCTTAGAGAGTCTTTGCCTGACGAAATATATACAGATTCGCTGGCGGCAAGTTTGGGGACTGGCGGTAGCGTCGCGACAGGAGACGGTCACGATGCCTGAGAGGTCGAAGCCACAAGCTACGCAAAGAGGGCCTGCGCAGAATAAAGGTACCGGAGCGCTGCACCGAGGTCAGCGTCGACTACAAGCAGCAGGCCGACATCCTGTCGGTTGGTTGGCAACATTCGTGTCGGACGACCGCTCCTGGCCTGACTTTCATCAGCACCACTCAGTAACCGCCGCGACGCACCATGGATCCATGGAACTGCTTGCTGATAAAGGGGAGTAACATTCTGTAGTCCTCGTGGTGATATGTGTCATTGTCTACCTGACCTCTTAATTAATTTCTGGTTTGTACCCGACCCTCAGAGTTTTACTCGGTCGGCTCTCTGATCGTAAATATAGGCCGTAGTATTGTATTAGACACTAGTTGTCATTTGAAAATTTGTTCCGATATTACATTGTCTTTCCTTTCTGGTTTATACCCGATCATTAATATTCTAATGAATCAGCTCCTGGCCGTAAATACAGTCGAAACAATTGTACCAAGGCACAGATTGCCGTTAAATGAACAGGGGTGTGTTGGTCCTATTTACATGTTAATCGGTTCAATTCTTTGATTGTAAATGCGTTAGTTATAATCTTGACAACCTGTTGCACTAAGCTGTGCGATTCTGTCTTTGAAAGACCAGGTCATTATTGTCGTAATTTTAACTGTATCTTGTGGTTCCGCCCTGTGAGTTCTCTTGTTATAAGTGTTTATACGTAATGTTTTAAAACGTTCCTTCGGAGCGGTCTTCATAACTGAAAATCAGTTTAACTTTTAAAATATTAACAGTCAACTGTCACCAGGGCATTAGTCAGAATAAGATTTTCAGAAGGGACGGGTTGGGATCCAGTCACACTTTGGTTGCCGATGTTTCCTAACCTGTTTAACCTTTAAGCACAGGTGCGCATCTTAACCACGAACCCTTCGACATACAGCTTCTAAATTAAAAGTTACGACATCTGTTTGAGTAATAGAAACACTCTTGTCATCAATGGTGCTTATATAGTTTTCATATGTTGCAGAAGGGCATTTAATAGGAGAAACTGTGTCCAGCGCCGTAGTAAACACTGCTGTTGCACAGAATAATGAGCGGGCTGCAGGTCCAGTCGTCTTGTAATTATTGTCATGTTGTTGTTTCGATTTCTCTTGCAAAAGCTTATTCATTTCTTAAATTTGTATATTTTGTAAAAAAAAATGATTGTATATTGTAAAATAAACAGGTTGTGTGAAGAGATAGTTATATTGGTGGGTCCTCCCTCCCACGTTATCCTTAATTCCAGTAAATACCACATCTCAGTCGTGTAAGGAGTCCTACTATCTTTCATGTCATAATGTGTAAATATTGTACTCCTTACGTAAGGCTGGTTCCAGAAACTTCCGAAGCTGAGTGCGCGTTTTTTCTGAGTGACCATTGTCGTGTTGTGTAATGGTAACAATGCGCAGCAGTAGTGGTCACGCTTCTCCTTGGTGTGTGCAGTGTATTTACATCGTTATCTACATACGTAGTCTGCAGACCACTAAGAAGAGCATGGTAGAGACTAAATCCCATTGTAACAATAATTAAGGTTTGTTCCCGTTCCATTCACGTGGAAGAATGAATGCTCAAATGCTTCCATGCTTGCTGTAATTATTCTAATCTTACTTAGGAGAAGATGAACTTCTTAACCGAGATCGCGATTAAAAACTTTATTGCAGATAACCAGTTCCGGTAAAACTGAGTTATCATCTTCAGATCTTCGTAGAGGTTATTACAAACATCTTGTGTCATCTACACACAAAATCTTCTCATTGATTTTCCAGGTACATAAAACATGAAAAGAGCGATGCGTTGGCACGTCAAAATTAAAATTACTATGCACACCACAATTCGCCGTAACAATGTTCCCATAACATAACACGTCATGCCTACCAGGGCGCCACAACACTATCTTGGGGGCTATACCGCATTTCTAGAGATATCATTTAAAGGCGGTCCTTGAAAAGTGTAGGATTTCGGGATAGCGTTCGTCTACCTTTAAGAAACTTCCAGTTCAATTACTTCAGGATCATTGTCACACTATTCCACGGATCAAACTAACCGGTGACCATTCGTGCTTCTAATCTCTGTATACTTTCAGTATCTCTCTCTGTCAGTCCTGTTTGGTACGAATCCTACACACTTGAGCAGTGTTCTAAAATGGGTCGCACGAGAGACGTCTAAGCCATCTACTTTCTAGACTGTCTGCACTTCTTATTCTACCAAAAAAACCGAGTATCCAACCTGCTTTGCCCACAACTGAGTATATATGATTATTCCATTTCACTTCCCTACGAAATGTTACAACCAGGTAATTGTAAGAGTTGGCCTATTCCAACTGTGGTTCATTTGTATTACCGTCATAGTATATAATGCTTCTTCGTTTTGTGAATTATAGAGTTTTATTCAGAGCATTTAAAGCAGATTTTCAATAACTGCACCACTTAGAAATCGTATCAAAATATGAGTGAATATGTATGCAACATTTTCAGACTGTACGTCATTATAGATAACTGCATCATCCGGAAAAAGCCTAAGGTTACTATTAACATAGTCTGAAAGATCATTAATACGCCATATGAACAGCAAGGGTCTCAACACAGTTGCCTGGGGCACAAGAATAGTTGCTGGGCCTCAGCGCGGAGCGGCCCCGCGCAGCCGCAACGCCTCGAGGATAAGCAGCATGAAGAAATAGGTCCCTCCCAAGGGACACTGCCGTATCGAAGGTACCTTCAGTACCGGGCGGGAGGGTTTGTGTGCTCCAGCGAAGTTTAGGGCTATGCCAGCGGTAGCATACACTGGCTGGGTCACGTAAGCCGGACAGGCCTCAACGGAGGAGCTTGACGAAACGTGGCGAACCTAGCGAAGGGGGGTATCTATAGGCCTGGTGAAGCCAACCAACCCCCCTAGGGGTGTAAACCCTGATATCAAATCCTGGTCCGTCAAGTTGGGAGTTGGGTGAATGGTCCAGCACCCCATTATCCACAAAAAAACTTCTAAAACCTCGAGAACCTAAAGCGGAGCCTCGGAAATAGGATATAAAATTTTTACGACAGTTATTAGCAAGGAAAATGACAATGAGTGTTGGTACATGGAACGTTCAAACCTGACAAATAAACACACAAAAATAGACAATGAAATTAGTCGACTGAAGGTGGACATAATTGTTCTGTCAGAAACAAAAAAGAAGGGACAACGGAATTAGAAATTTGGAAATTTCTTCAATTTTTGGTCTGGAGTTATAAACATAAACTAGCAAAAGCAGGCGCTTCCATTCTAATTAACAAAACTCTGAGCGCTTACATAAAGGACTATGCATTTATATGGGAAAGAATTGTTACTGTTACCATCAAGTTATATGTAGAGATGGGGGATCCGCTCTTGAACTAATTCATAGAGTTGAATCTTTCAAAGGAGTGAACAATCAGTGATTCAGAAAAAAAGAACGGTAGCTCCAAACGTTTCCCACAGCAGAGAGAGAGAGAGAGAGTCGGAGCATATCAGCGGCGCCTCTGCTGGTCAGAGCACAGTGCACGCCACACAACACAGCCAGCGCCGGCCTCCGCCCTGCTTCTGCCTCAGCTGCCTGCATCGTGCAGTGAGTGCCCCATTGGATTTTGTGTTTCACATGTGCAGTGCCGTCCCTGTGCGTCCTCTGCCACGTGCAGTGTCTGGCGCACCTTAACTTAACGTTGCACTCTGTCGGCGATCATTTCAGTCGCACGTCCTGCCCTCTGGGCAGTTGATGCGAGCAACAGGACAGAGAGCCACCTAGCGGATAACATAGGAACTACTTGCAACAACCTGCTCGCAAGGGAACGGACGATTTGTCTCGGAGCGGGTGAGTTCACCGCTCCCCCCACCCTCGGAACTCACCCACTCAACACTCACCCCACCGTCTCGACTCTAGCCAGAGCATTGAGCAAAGCGACTCAGGTGTCTCTCTGGTCTCTGCGGTCTCAGCTCACGCAGTAATACAGCTCGCGGCTCGACCTGCTCGACTCAGCGCCTCTGCATCGGAGTTCGTCCCTACTGGATATTGTTCTTCGTAGTAATACCGCTATGTATATTACATTATTATGTTATGTATACATCAATTGTTTTTATTTTATTTTTATTTGTTTAAACTGATTAGATTAGGTTCCTGATGACTCCTCTTACTATAGGATTTTTATTATGGACACTCGAATTTACGCTTTAATTACGAGCGAACCGATAAACATATCGCAAAATGTGATACACCAATATTTTCCTTGTTTTATTCTGCATAAGGCTATATGCAGCACTTTCGTTTTACAGTCAAATTTATATTTTTTTTTCTTATTCTGGTACGGATTTTGCGATTTTAGGCGTCTTCGGAAGGAAATGTTCACTTTAAAAATATATGGCTTGCGATGAATTTGTATGAGGTTAATGAAATTTTAATACATTATAGCCAAATATATTGTTAATGTAAATCTCAAGTTACAACATTTTCCGATCACCCAAAAAACCACGATAGTGCAAAATAAATCAATAATCAAAAACTTTGTCATATCGTGGAAATTTCAATAAACAATACAAAATTCTTACTCATTATCTGTGTTACTTCAAAATAGGATCAAATAAGATCAAAATACAGGTATAGTACTGGAATAAACCAAGTTTAAAGGGCAATGTGCCTTCCATTTATTTTCTATTGTAAATGAGTGGTGAGTCATGAAAAAGAGCTAATTCATTTCAGGGAGTGAACAGTTCTGATCCAATCTCTGAAAAGAACAGTTTTGCCCATCTCTAGTTACATGACACTGAAACAGCCATAATAGGGGTGTATGCACCAAATGACGATGCGGCACATCAAACCAAAGACCATTTCTACCGTAAATTAAACCCTCTACTCAACCAAGTCAAAAAGCAGCAAGAAGTAATAACAGCAGAAGATTTTAATGCGAGGGTTGGCTCACTAGTAAATGACGCAGTAGTAGGAAGACATGGAGAAAATGTCATTAATAGTTCTGGGGAAAATGTCATTAATAGTTCTGGAGAAAATCTTGTAGAATTCTGTAACCAATATGACTTGAAAATTTTCAACACACACTATCCACAAAAAGAATTCCACAGATATACATGGGAGAGTCCATCATTACCAAAAAACGGCCAAAATTGATAGTTAAATAACGTAGAGTCATAGTGGAGCCAACTGTGTGTCTGATCACTACTTAGTTTTAGCGAAGTTGACATACCCATTTAGGAGAAAACCATAACAACTGGACAGGTAGCTTTTCACAGCAATCATGAGAAATTAGAGCAGGTAAGGTATAGCTCCTTCTCCTGAAGCAATTCTGCAGCAAGGATTTATTTCCACATAAATTAGAAAATGAAATAAAAGTGATTCCAGAAGATGACGCCTTGAAGTAGAATATGAAAATACTAAAAAAAGCTTGTAAGTAGGCTGTTTAGATTTTTATATTGGTAATGCCACGTAGCGCTCTGTATGAAAATCACTGGCTGTGCTGTGTGCAGCCTGTGGCTAGTTTGCATTGTTGTCTGCCATTGTAGTGTTAGGCAGCGGCAGCTGGATGTGAACAGCGCGTAGCGTTGCACAGTTAGAGGTGAGCCGCCAGCAGTGGTGGATGTGAGGAGAGAGATGGCGGAGTTTTGTAATTTGTCGTGAACTGCTATATATATTATGACTATTAAGGTAAATACAGTGTTTGTTCTCTATTAGAATCTTTCATTCTTTTGCAGGGATCTTTGATAGTCAGATTGCGTGGCGCTAAGAACATTGTGTGTCAGTTTAAGCATAGTCTTGTATAAATGTTCTAAGGGGACGTTTCAAGCTCTTACAAAAATGACTCTAGAGGTACTAGGGACTGAGAGTAGGATTCTAGGTAAACGGGATCGTCCATTTATGTCTGATGACCTGAAGATGTTGATTAGGGATAATAAAGATCTATACAAAAATAGTTATCAATTAAATCACTATATGACAAGCATAACTACCAAACAGCAAATTACGAATTAAGATACAGAATTAAATGAGAAAAGTACAAGATGTGGTAACAGAGATGTATTGACATTGAGAGTCTAATAGGTGGATCAGAAACAACAGAAGTGTGAAGGAGAATTACCAGTACGAAGAAAACACAAGTAAACAAAGCAGTAGACAAAGGAATGGAAAAAGCATTATGCAGACCTTTTAACTGAAGATAGGCCGTATTAAACGCAAGGTAATGAAGCGAAGATGGAAGTAACTGATCGAAATATAAACATCACAATAGAGGAAGTGAATTGTGCATTAATTAAAATGAAGAATGGCCGATACCCAGGTCCAGGAATTATTATAGGCTGGAGGAAGATATCTGAATAAACGAATAACCTGCCTGATGAACAACTGTTGTAAAATGAATGAAATTCCCTCAGAATGGAAAAGTCATTTATGGTTTCTATTTTTAAGACAGGGAAAAGAAAAGACACAGACTGCTATAGAGGTATTAGTGTCGACTGTACAATGAGCCGCTTATTTGGCAAGATAATTTTAGAAAAAATTATATAAAATGTTGGCCACCACATTGGGGAAGACCAGAGCGGGCTTAGGCAGAACAGATCATGTACAGATAACCTATTTATTTTACAAGAATTGGTGGAGTAATTTATAACAATAGGGAAGGAGTTACACATTGCCTTTGTAGATATAGCAAAAGTTTACGATACAGTCCCTAGTTCTAAGTTGTGGGAAGCTATGGAAGAACACCGTGAATTCATTGTCCCAGGAAGGGGAAACTTTATTGACACATTCCTGGGGTCAGATACATCACATGATCACACTGACAGAACCACAGGCACATAGACACAGGCAACAGAGCATGCACAATATCGGCACTAGTACAGTGTATATCCACCTTTCGCAGCAATGCAGGCTGCTATTCTCCCATGGAGACGATCGTAGAGATGCTGGATGTAGTCCTGTGGAACGGCTTGCCATGCCATTTCCACCTGGCGCCTCAGTTGGACCAGCGTTCGTGCTGGACGTGCAGACCGCGTGAGACGACGCTTCATCCAGTCCCAAACATGCTCAATGGGGGACAGATCCGGAGATCTTGCTGGCCAGGGTAGTTGACTTACACCTTCTAGAGCACGTTGGGTGGCACGGGATACACGCGGACGTGCATTGTCCTGTTGGAACAGCAAGTTCCCTTGCCGGTCTAGGAATGGTAGAACGATGGGTTCGATGACGGTTTGGATGTACCGTGCAGTATTCAGTGTCCCCTCGACGATCACCAGTGGTGTACGGCCAGTGTAGGAGATCGCTCCCCACACCATGATGCCGGGTGTTTGCCCTGTGTGCCTCGGTCGTATGCAGTCCTGATTGTGGCGCTCACCTGCACGGCGCCAAACACGCATACGACCATCATTGGCACCAAGGCAGAAGCGACTCTCATCGCTGAAGACGACACGTCTCCATTCGTCCCTCCATTCACGCCTGTCGCAACACCACTGGAGGCGGGCTGCACGATGTTGGGGCGTGAGCGGAAGACGGCCTAACGGTGTGCGGGACCGTAGCCCAGCTTCATGGAGACGGTTGCGAATGGTCCTCGCCGGTACCCCCTAATTTGCTGGGAAGTGGCGGTGCGGTCCCCTACGGCACTGCGTAGGATCCTACGGTCTTGGCGTGCATCCGTGCGTCGCTGCGGTCCGGTCCCAGGTCGACGGGCACGTGCACCTTCCGCCGACCACTGGCGACAACATCGATGTACTGTGGAGACCTCACGCCCCACGTGTTGAGCAATTCGGCGGTACGTCCACCCGGCCTCCCGCATGCCCACTATACGCCCTCGCTCAAAGTCCGTCAACTGCACATACGGTTCACGTCCACGCTGTCGCGGCATGCTACCAGTGTTAAAGACTGCGATGGAGCTCCGTATGCCACGGCAAACTGGGTGACACTGACGGCGGCGGTGCACAAATGCTGCGCAGCTAGCGCCATTCGACGGCCAACACCGCGGTTCCTGGTGTGTCCGCTGTGCCGTGCGTGTGATCATTGCTTGTACAGCCCTCTCGCAGTGTCCGGAGCAAGTATGGTGGGTCTGACACACCGGTGTCAATGTGTTCTTTTTTCCATTTCCAGGAGTGTAGGTATGGATGAATATCTTTAACAAATTGTTATTGAAATGACAGACATAATGTGATACAGATTAAACAAGGTTCAAAGTTATAAGGACCTATTAATGTCACTAAATGTTTGCGACAAGGTTTCAGTATATCAGCCAACTTGTTCAATTTATATGTAGAAGTGGGTCTCCGAAATTGGAAGAACATCTGCAGAGGAATGGGAATCACTGTCAACGATGTACAGATATTTTTCATTAAGTCTTACTGACGATCAAGCTATTATCGCACAAGATGATTATGACCTTGAGTTCATGATATGACAATTATATCAGGAACACAACGAATGCGGATTACAAATGAGTCTAACAAAAACAAAATATCTGGTGGTGAATAGTGATGCTAAATTTGAAGTACACATGGATAGAAAAGCAGTTATGACAGAGGTAGAGAAATTTAAATATCTCAGCGCACATATTGATAAAAATGGGTTGGACCATACAGATGTAAAATATAGAATACAGCAAAGCAGAAAAGTGTTAGGGTGTATGAATTCTTTTTGGTGATATAAGAATATTTCCAACAGCAATAAGAAAAGAGTAGCTAAGATAATGGTTAAATCAGTGCTATGCTAAGAATCAGAACTATGGATCTTAAGTACGGACCTCAAAAGAAAGCTAATATCTGTGGAAATGGATTATTTGCGTAGGAGTGCCAAAATATCAAGAAGCGAAAGGAATACTAATGATGAAATAAGAGCTACAACGAAGGCAAATGATACAGTGATAGGTGGAATTGAAATAAAATCATTAAAATGGTACGGACATATAATGAGAATGCCAGATAATCGGTGGCCAAAGGAGGATTATGAATGGAAACCACCGGGCAGACGTAAGAGCGGAAGACCACGACGTTCTAGGACACACCATATACAGGGTGGTCCGTTGATAATGACCAGGCCAAATATCTCACATCATCAAATGAAAAAACTACAAAAAACGAAACTCGTCTAGCTTGAAGGGGGAAACCAGATGGCGCTATGGTTGGCCCGCTAGATGGCGCTGCCATAGGTCAAACGGATATCAACTGCGTTTTTTTTTAAAATACAAACCCCCATTTTTATTACATATTCGTGTAGTACGTAAAGAAATATGAATGTTTTATCAGGACCACTTTTTTCGCTTTGTGATAGATGGCGCTGTAATAGTCACAAATGTGTAAGTACGTGGTATCATGTAACGTTTTGCCAGTTCTGGCGGTATTTGCTTCGTGATACATTACCCGTGTTGAAACGGACAGTTTACCAATTGCGGAAAAGGTCGATATCATGTTGATGTATGGCTATTGTGATCAAAATCCCAAAGGGCGTGTGCTATGTACGCTGCTTGGTATCCTGGACGACATCATCCAAGTGTCCGGACCATTCGCCGGATAGTTACGTTATTTAAGGAAACAGGAAGTGTTCAGCCGCATGTGAAACGTCCACCACGACCTGCAACAAATGATGATGCCCAAGTAAGTGTTTTAGCTGCTGTCGCGGCTAATCCGCACATCAGTAGCAGACAAATTGAGCGAGAATCGAGATTCTCAAAAACGTCGGTGCTGAGAATGCTACATCAACATCGATTGCACCCGTACCATATTTCTATGCACCAGGAATTGCATGGCGACGATTTTGAACGTCGTGTACAGTTGTGCCACTAGGCACAAGAGAAATTACGGGACGATGACAGATTTTTTGCACGTGTTCTATTTAGCGACGAAGCGTCATTCACCAACAGCGGCAACGTGTTTTCTCCGTAAAGCTCCCACATTCGAGTCATACAGACCGACAGCAGCAAAGTTTAATCTAAAATAAACTGAACAAGACTGCCACATAATCACGTTTATTTCTCAAAGAAACGTGTTCTGTCTGTAAAGGTCCCACAGTCGAATGAGACAGATCAATAGCAGCAAAATTTAATCTAAAAGTGAAGAAGACGTGGAAAAGCTTTAGTAAACTGTACAATTCCGCAAACAGTGAAGTGGAAAGTCTCCATCGAGTATCACTAGAATCTTGCAGTAATACTAAATATCTTGGCTCAAATCAGTGTACACGGAGAGTGGGTGTGAGATCCATAACTTCATGATCAGCGTAAAAAAACAATCCGTACAATGTGAGATACATAACTTCATGATCAGTCTAAAAAAGCAGTCTGTACAATGTTTTGATACCCTCGAAGTCTCTCTTGTGGCATCTGTCACTGCAGTGTCGCTCCCGAGGCTGCTAAACGATACCGTGGCAAAACTAGTCACTTGTCGTTGGATTGTTTTCATCTGTTCTTTCAATGTAGTCCATAAAGTCGTACAGCAAGAATGGCTGGGAGACCCCGAATGCCAGTTTCAGTCGCCTAATTGGAACCCTGTTTCCTCTTTCAAGCCCGCAGGCACCTTTCCTTCGCAAAGTAGTGTAAAGGAACGGAATGATGAGTGTGTGTGTGTAGTGTAGTTGCATGTTCGTGCTGAAGATGATGAAACAAGGGAGAGGATGAAACCTAGATACCCGATACCGGCTCCCGAAGAGCACCAGCGTCCCCGTTGGAAGTAAGGATAACCATCAACATTGTCACTCATCCATCTAAGCACGGATGACGCCCGACGGTGTTTGTCTTCGGTGATTTGAGGGGAACCGTCTTATCCACCTAGGCACACCCATTGACATTTCTTCTGTTAATCCACATTTATAAGTCACATGAAACTATATGGTTACAGAAACGGCTTCAAGATGTAAATATCTATGATGTATTCATGCAAACTCGGGCGACGATAAGAAATTTTACTAAGGCCAGGATTCGGACCCTAGTCTCCTGCTCATTAGTCGGATGTGCCAACCACTACGTCACCCTGGGACGGTGGCTTTGCTCGAGTGCACTAACTACTCTAGCACACCCCCTCATCAATCCAAATTCATTCACGCCTCAGCTTACTTGTTACTCCCCTTAAAGTCGAACACCATTGCAAAGTTCAAACAAATTTCGGGCTTGCATCCGGTCGTCGTTCAATACTTCGCACAATATTTCAACTGGGCACCTGCCAGTCATCTTCAGGTGAGCCGTCGCTGACTGGCGAAAACGTCCTCCGTTCCGCAATATATAGCGTACTGTAACTATTGTGCACATGCGTCGAAAACTTGATAGATGAACCACACTGACCGCCGGCAGCGACCTCGCTGGTGGAATAGCTTACATAGGTCAAACCACACGCACCGTGAAAGAACGCTGCGCTGAACATCAACGTTACACCCGCCTTTTGCAGCCAAGCAAGTCCGCTATTGCTGAACATCGTATTTCTACTGGACATTCAATGGAGTATGAGAAAACAATGATTTTGTCCACAGCAACGTCTTTCTGGGACTCCATTATTAAAGAATCCGTATAAATACGACTGGCAGAAAATCTTTTAAACCGTGACAGCGGCTACCAGCTGGACAGTGCATGGAATCCCATCATCTCCACGATTTGCTCAAATCGAAGACGACAGAGTGCGTCGACGGCCGTGGCCAACAGCGACGCAGAGGGCGACTGAGTTCCGCTATTCCACCAGCGAGGGCGCTGCCGGTGCGCAATGTGGTTCATCTATCAAGTTATCGACGCATGCGCACAATAGTCACAGTACGCTATATATTGCGGAACGGAGGACGTTTTCGCCCATTCGAGGGTTGGATTCCCTCACTTCTTCATCGAGGACTCGCACTGCCTGGGCTACTCTCAGGGTGTGTCTTCGACGTGGAAAAGCCCCAACCGTGCCTGTCGTGTTGTTGCCCGTCTGTACGCCGCCACTGGTGGCCGCCGCCTGGTCGCCGTACCTCGGTGCTCGCCGCTTCTTCTGCCGCCGTCTCTCGGTGCTCGCCGCTTCTGCCGCCGCCGCTGCCGCGGTCTCTCGGTGTTCGCTGCTGCCTGCAATCATGGACGCCCCAACTACCACCATCATCTACACCTCCCCTTCACCTGCCCCCACTGTCACGTCATGGAGTGCTTCCTCTGGGATTAACCCATCTCATCTACCTCCCTAATCACAGTCTCCTCTCCATCACTGTATCCCCACCTGTATGTCCCTCCTGCTCCAACCCCTGCTGCTGCTCCTGCCTCTGCCTCTGCCGCTGCTCCAACCCCCGCTCCTGTCGCCCGCCGAGACGACTTTCCCCCTCTCCCCCCTGCAACTACCACTGCTTCCTCTGCCCGAGACACCACCCGTCGCGCCACAGTCGCCGCCACAGAGCGCCCTACCCTCTCATCCAGTGCTACTGCCTCACAGGAGGGCCCAGGCTCCCACCACCTCCCCATCCATCCAGTCCCTCATCCCTCCTCCCAGGCAACACCCACCAAAAAATCTTCCAAACGGCCCAGTGGCGACCTCTCCTCCACTCCCTCATCCAAAAAGCCACTGCCCGCCCCACCTCCCACTGACCCCACAATGGATTCCACCCCACCTCCCTCCTCTCCAGCCCCCTCCCTGTATACCTTTGTCCTAGCCAACCCTGATCCGAAATTCCTGGATGCCCGCATCCTCACCCTTGAAATCCAGAAGTACATCCCCAGTGCACCCATCACCCAAATTATCCCTCCCAGACACTCTGTTCTCATCAAGTCTCCCTCTCCATCGTTCCATAGTGATCTCCTCCGGCGCCTTCCCCGCAACACCTTTGAGACCCGTGCATCCCTCACCCCATTCCTTACATACTCCTCTCCTCATCAGCCCCAACCGCCTCATCATCCGCCGAACCTTACCGCCGTCATCACAAAACTCAGCCCTGTGGTCACGGAGGCTGAGGTGTTGGCAGAACTGAATGCCCACCCCGCCCTGGAAGTCCGCTCCGCCTGCCATATTTACAACTCCTCTGGCCCTACTTTCCTCATGCGTATCTTTGCAGAGTCCGCCTCCTCCATCGACCACCTCCTCACACAGGGAGCCCTGATTTTCTACTGCCGCCACCCTGTTGACCCATCCTGTTCCCCTCCTCAATCCTACCGCTGCCAGTGTTGTCTTCTGTACAACGACCACCTCACCCAAAACTGCAAGAACCCCCCCATCTGCCCCCATTGTAAAGCCTTCCACTTCCTTAAACAGTGTCCCAACCTCTCCCTCCCCCCCCCCCCCCGTCCTGTAACACCTGCAATGAACCTCACCCCACCTATTCCTCCAAATGCAAAGCCAAGCCCCGTCCCACCAACCCAGAACTCACTGTCCCTGTTCGCCCCATTGACCCACCCATCCACCCTAACAATTCCCTCTGCCCTCCCCCTACAGCAGAAGACATAATCCGGTTCCTCACCATCATCCTGCAGAACATCCATCCCTTCCAGCGCCCCCACACACTCCAGCAGATTTCCCTTGCCGCCCACTATGTCTTCCACTTAAACACTTACGCCACATACTCCCACAACCAGGCCCACTTTACCTTCACCCGCCTAGACACCCTCGTTTAAGCCCCTCTCTCCCTTTCCCGCACCCTTCCCACCTCCACCTTCTGGCGCGTCAACAGTATCGTCTCCTCTACCTCAACATTCGCTCCCTCCCTGCAAACAAATACCTCTTCATGCATTCCCTCGCTCAGCACCAGGTTGACTCCTTCATCCTTAATGAAACCTTCCTCCAAACCCACCATGTTGTCAGCACCTCACCTTATCTCCTTCACCGCACTGACAATCCCCTTCCTCTAGCCCGAGGCGGGGTTGCTATAGGCCACCTCAGGCATCTCCCTGTCCCGCCACAACCCCTCCTCAATGACGCGACCGAACACCTTCTCCTGAGCCTATATTTTCCCTCCCTCACCATCACCTGTGGCACTATCTACATCCCCCCCACAGCTCCTCTCCCCTTTGACTTCATTTCCTATGTTGACCGTACCTTCTCCACCTCTGTGATCACTGCTGACCTCAACATCCACAGCCGTGACCCTGCCACCCTTCAGCGGTGGCATCAGTTCCTTGCCACCCTCCATGGTGACCTTGTTCCTCTCCCACAGCACACCCATCCTGAAAGTAGCTCCACCCCCGATGTTATCCTCGCTTCCCCCGACCTTCTAGGTCACATCGCCATTGATGTCCTCGATCCTGTCAGCAGTGACCATCTCCCTGTCCTTCTCACTATCTCCTCTACCCGTCCCGCCATTGCAGCCATCCGCCCAGCTGCCCCTCCAAAGTCTGTCCATGACTACTGCCGTGCCAATTGGGATGCCTACCGGGAATCCATTGCCTTACAGGTCGCAAGCCAGCCCCTCACCTTTTACCACCCTGATGCCATCACCCATGCCTCTTCCTTCCTTCAGGAGACCATCACTGACGCTGTGGAGGCTCATGTCCCTACCAAACTCATCCACCCTCACCGCCCTACGCTTCCTCCACAGGCTGTCCTTCTTCTGCGTGAATCCCGCAGGCTCTACTGCTCCTTCCTCCACACTCGTGACCAGGATACTCTCACCCACCATCGCCAATTACAGCGACATATCCGGAACCTCCTTAGAGCAAAGAAACGCCGGGACTGGCGACAGACACCTCAACTCCACCCTCCCAGTCAACTCCTCCAAGTACTGCTCAGCCTTCCACCGCCTTACTGGTAGCCATCCCACCCTGTATTACCCCATCCTCCATGACGATCGACCCTTTCCTGACAACATCAGTAAGGCTAACCATTTTGCTTCCCACCTATCCGAGGTCTTCTCCATTCCTGACGATCCCCATTCCCATTTTGATTACTCTCTCTTCCCCACCGTCCTTGACTGCACTGACACCTCTATCCCCACGCTCGCCCCTAGCTTCCAGTACTTGGATCATTTACCCCCGTCAGACATCAACGCTCCCATCACCACACAAGACATCACAGTCATCCTCCACTCCAAACGCAACACCGCCCCTGGTCATGATGGCGTCAAATATTGTCACCTCAAGGAATCCCCTCCATCCTTCCTGTCTGTCCTTGCTACCCTGTACAATGTCCTCCTCTCCACTGGATTTTACTCCGACCTGTGGAAGACTTCCTGTGTCCTGCTGTTCCCTAAACCTAACAAGCCCCCTCTGATACCTCTTCCTATCGTCCAATCTGCCTCACCTCCATGTTCAGTAAGGTCTTCGAGGCCATCCTCTCTCGCCGTATTCACCGCCACCTAAAGTGGCACTGCCTCCTTCCTCTTACCCAATGTGGCTTCCAGCGTTCCTTCTCCACTGATGACCAGCTCCTTAACCTTACCAATCTTCTTTCCCTCCAACTTAACTCCCGTTACTCCGCTATCTTTGATTCCCTTGATCTCCAGAACGCCTATGACTGTGTCTGGCATCCCGAGCTCCTCTTCAAACTCCAGACCTATGCTCTCCCCATCAACTTCGTCCATATCGTTGCTTCCTTCCTCTCCCATTTTCCCTCCTATGTGACTATCCACTATTCCAACTCCTGTACTTTCTATCCCTCTCCCGGCGTGCCCCAATGTTCTGTCCTTTCCCCTCTCCTCTATCTCCTGTACACTGCTGATATGCCCAAACCTCCCCTCCTGTTCATCTGCTCCAGTTCGCTGATGACACCGCCTTACTAGCCCTTTATCCTACCCTTCAATGTTCCCAACATACCCTCCAATTCCACCTTGACCAATTCATCGCTTGGTGCAACCAGTGGTTCCTCCGTGTTAATCCTTCCAAGACCCAGGCTATCATAATAGGCTGCACCACCCGCTCCTTCCGCCTCCATGATTTCTACCTCACCATTTATGGCCGTCCTATCCACCTCACTCCTACCCTCAAATAACTTGGCCTCGCACTCGACCGCCACCTCACCTGGACCCCCATCTCCTTACCATCCAAAACAAAGCTCATAACCGCCTCCACCTCCTGAAACTCCTGTCCAGCCGGACATGGGGTCTGCATCCTTCCACCATCCTTCACACCTACAAATCCTTGATCCGCCCCATCCTCTTATGCCAGCGTCACTTGGATTTCCGCCCCTCCTCGGTTCTATAAAGCCCTCCAAATCCTCGAACGCCATGCGCTCCGCCTCACCTTCCACATTCGCCTTCCGTCCCCCACACGCATCCTCTACGACCTCATCCCCTTCCCCCACCTTCTCCTTTTCCTTAAACACATCCTCACACTATAAATTGTCCGCCGCCTTGATCCCCCTCACCCCCTGGTGTCTCCCTTCCTCTCCACCCCTAACCAGTTGCTGCGCCTTTACCGTTGTGTCCCTCCCTCTCTCCATCTCCACACCCTCGATCTCCTTTCCCAACACAACTTCCACCATCTACTCCTCCCGGATAATGGGCTTCGCCCTGACATCCACCCTTCCTACCAACTCTAACCCCATCTTCCTGCCTCCTCCTCAGGGCTCCCTCTCCTCCCCCTCCCTCCTCATGAGCGTCTTCCCCCTCCTACTCCCACTCCATCTCTTGTGCCTCCTTTGAGTGTCTCTGCGCTCCCTCCTGCCCTGTCTTTCCTCTTCCTCTCCTGCCCCACGTGTGTCCTGCCGCTTCGTGAACCACTGATGCCCCTCCTCTCTTCATCCCGCCGCTTCCCCAGCTGCCCCATGCTCTCCCCTCCTTTCCGTCCTCTCTGATCTTTCCCTCGGCAGGTACCACCTGGCAGTTTTATTCTTCATCCTGTGTGCTCCAAGTGGGTTTTAAGTGTGTTGTTCCGGAGTGTTTTTAATACTGTGGCCTACATTTAACCTGTGCATGCGCATTCAGTGTCTTCTCTGTGTTTTAAGAATCGCCAACTGTGTTTTGTAACTTTCTGGCGACTTTTTAACTGTCCCCCATGAAAGTCTCTATGTCATTGTATTTTTACCTCCATTTTCTCCCCTTACTCTGTTTTATGTTCCCCTTTTTTATCTCCTTATGTATGTCTCATTTTATTCTTGTTTTAGTTATCGTGTCACTCGGCTGAAGAGCGGCGGATTGTTCCGCTGACAGCCCTCCCCTGCCCATATGGGGAGGGAAATGAAATCACAATAAAGAAAAAAAAAAAGACGTTTTCGCCAATCTGCGACGGCTCACTTGAAGATGGCTGGCGGGTGCCCAGTTGAAATATCATGCGAAGTATTGAACGACAACCGGCTGCATGCACAAGATTTGTTTAAACAGTCAATTCGTCAGGAAAATTTTAAAATTCACAGCATTGCAAAGGCTCTCCAGCTGTACTGGAATAGCACTTCATCATCAAACAAATCGGGTGGTCCTGCCTGAAAACCAGGTATAGGTTTTTTTTAACAAATGCAGCTATATGGTTCCAGTGACCATTTTAAGTCTCAAACACGTATGATGCTGATTCAAATTTTCATTCGTCGCTTCAGGCTGCATATACACATCACAGTTTTTTTAGACCTGGAAAGGCCTGTAGAACCATATAGTTTCAGTTGACTTAAACAACCTATGACTAAGTTTCAGGTGGAATCCTCCGATGCTGAGGTGCTATTGCAACACAATCGGAGGGGGTCTGCAATGCTGTTCGAGCTTAGGGGGAATACCAAGTAGGGTGAGGGGTGAACGGGGCTTTGGATTCAGGAGGGAGCCATGCTAATGTATTCCGTGCAGTTATGCAAACGCACTGTGGCGTAGTGGTTCGTGCATCTGCCTAGTGAACAGGAGACCTGGATTCGAGTCTCAGCCTTGGTACAAATTTTCATTCCTCGCTTCAGTCTACCTACATATAGTTTTATAAGTGTTTATACGGATGTGGAATACCAAAGACTTGGTCGAGTGAGTGTTTTGTAAGACGTGAGCTTAGTAGGTGAATTAAACCTGCCCAAGATTCTTCTAATCAATCTCTGGCTAGCACATGCTTTGCCTACAACCAGTATTACGTTATCCTTCCACTCTAAGTAGTTCTGCACGATTACTACCAGGCTATGGCAGTCTGAGGTGGTTTTTCATCCAGCAATATTGGATTCCTATTTATTCACAAAACTTCAGATCTAGTTGCGTTTATATTCATATGCTGATCCTAGGACAAACTGCTGATCATCTGCAAGCCTTCCTGCATTTCGATGCAGTCGCCTGAATCTGCAACGTAAGTATCTGCGAAAAGCCCCATGGATTTGCCCGCGCTATGCACCACACGATATTGCATACAATAACGTCTCTACCACGCTACTTTGTGTAGCCCCGAAATAACGTTTACATTTGCCGATTTTGTTCTTTTTACAACCACCTGTTCACTTCTGTTACTGTGAATTATGGTTATTCCTTACCACTGCTAGTCATAAATGGTTGAGACATAAACGTCTTTTCCTCATCGACGATAACACTCCTCACAAGCGGCTTCTATCCATATTGTGACTGTGAAGTGTCGTCTCAGTTGTGCGACTGGTTACGTGGTTTACTGCCAGAAAGCTCACAGTTCGTACTAATTGACGGAAATTCGTCGAGTACTACGCAAGTGATGACTGGTATTCCTCAAGAATGTATTATAGGCCTTGCGCTGTTCCTATTGTTTGTAGTTGAACGCATTTAGAATCTAGTAAAGCCACCAGAAAATCAATTTCAAAATGATTTAGACAAAGTATCTGTGTCGTCCGAAAAGTGGCAACTGGCATTAAATAATGAAAAGTGTGAGATCTTCCACATGAGTATTAAAAGGAATGACCGCGGGAGTGGTTAGCACACTGGACTCGCATTCGGGAAGACGACGATCCAAACTCGCTTACAGCCATCCTGATTTAGGTTTTCCATGATTTCCCTAAATCGCTTCCGACAAATACCTGGATGGTTCCTTTGAACGGGCACGGCCGACTTCCTTTCTCATCTTTCACTAATCCGATTGGACCGATGACCTCGCTGCTTGGTCGCCTCCCCCAAATCAACTAACCAACCAACTAAAAGGAATATGAAAAATCACACAGACCTAAAGCCTTGCAACTCAAACAAATAATCGTACCTTCGGATAATAATTACGAACGTCTTAAATGGGAACGATCACACGGACAGTGTTGTGGGGAAGGTGAACCGGATACAGCATTCTATTAGCAGGTTGTGAAAATGGAATAAATCCAGCAAAGAGACTGCCTACACTACGATTGTCAGCTAGAGTATGGATGTTCTGTATGGGATCCTCCCCAGTTTGAAGGAGGACATCGGAAAAATGAAAGCCGGGCAGCTCATTTCGTATTATCGCAAAATATGGGATGAGACACGTGAATTGGGATGGCAATCATTAAAGGCCTTTTTGGCTGCGACATTATCTTTCCACAAAATTTCAATTTCTAATTTTCTCCTCGTAATGGGAAATTATTTTGTTGACACCTGACCACTGATCATCGTAGCAAAATAAGGGAAAACAGAGCCCGCAAGGAAAGATTATATTTGACGCTTATTCTTTTAGAGAAAGAACTTACATTTGAGAATTTTGTACCTCAATCACAGATATGTTAGTTAAAGGCCATTAGTACCGAGTAGTGATAGATTAATAAACTGCGAAAAGGAAGTCTTTCTACCAATTAGTGATCTCGCTGATATGGCTCTAAGCATTATGGGACTTAACATCTGAGGTAATCAGTCCCCTAGACTTAGAATTACTTAAACTTAAGTAGCCTAAGGACATCACACGCATCTATGCCCGAGGTAGGATTCGAACCTGCGACCGTAGCAGCAGCGCGCTTCCGGACTGAAGCGCCTAGAACCGCTCGGTCACGTCATTTCTCGCGGATAACGCAGAGCTATTAATACATTGCGGGTTACACGACCCCTCCCACGGCGTAAATCGGCGGATACGCCGTCAGATTTAGCACTCGCGCCCGATGGCCGGGATTTAATGCCGGAAGGATTTCGTGTAATTAACGGCGATCAGATAAGAAAAGACGGATCAGCGGAGCGGATATTAGCCAAGGCGAATGGGTCTAGGGCCAAAAGGACACACATTAATACGCGGAATATGACCAGACCTGTAGGAGCAGTGGAGTAATGCAGAATCAGACCACTGACATCGCCAAAGATAGTTCCATTGTACAGCTGGAATCTTTCATTTACTCAGTTGATTCAAAGAAGTGGCAAATTTTTAGGCTACATTCTATTACATATTTACTGATTCACCTCATTATGAAAGACGTATATTTAGCCTAATTACTTCTGAGATCCCTTAAGGTCTGATGTTAGTCAGTGAAAATAAGAATTAATATGTTTATTGCACCTACAGTCAAACGACTACAACGCAGAACTAATAATATTTCTTACCCATATCTGACGTGTCTGGTAATAGTGTCATCGGCACTCCCTCTGAAAATTTAATTATCGATGCTTCCGTTGAATGTTGTTTAGCAAAAGATACACATTCGCAAAAGACTGTACGCCATAGTCGGCGAGAATAAGTAATTCTATCAGAAATGACTACTTTCCCACACAAAATTTACATTTATATATTAAAACACATGAGCATGAGTTCTCATCCATGCTCACCTGCTCTAATGCTGTAAATCACGACTGGAGACTGGGCTGGGTCTTTACTCCAACCTTTCATGTTGTTTTCCATGGACACTACGCCACCAGTGACGTCACCGGAGCACCCCTCAAGGATCAACTCAAACCTTAAAACACAAATAAGCACCTACTTTATTTCCAGAATCTAGGTTCGAGTCCCGGTCTGTCAAAAGGTTTCAGTCTCTTATAACATAATTCTTACAGTACCTATTTACTTAATTGATAGGGGGGTTGAGTATGTTAATGCTGGTGCAAACAGCCACTGTCGACGAATGGTTCTGCCACCACTGATAATTTTTATGGTACATTACTTCCAGGTATTACTGCAATTTGTATATTGCTGTAATAATGCTCCTGTGACAAACAACGTAAATTAATCTCCGTGTAGAAACGACTAGAATGAAGTGAACCAGTTCTCCAGTACAACAATTTTAAATAGATTTTAGAGCACTGTAAGGTTGCTGAAAAATATTCATTCGTATTTTGTGAATTTCTCTAGTGCTTCATGTAATGACGCGTTTCGGGACTATCCCATGAACTGATGGATAAAGAGTAGACAACGTACATCACAACATACCAGTCGTGTGTCGTCAATTGAAGCTTAAGCTTCATCAATTAAAAACTTAACTCCAACAAGAAACCTAACAGGTGAGAATTGTAGCCTTATGCCAGTTGGCATTACGTTTTTAACGGACAGATGTTAAAGCTCCAACTGACGATACACGATTCGTATCTTGAAGCCGTGCTGTACATATGTACTCTATGGTCATCATATGACAGGATAACGCAGGAACGCGTCTTCACAAGGAGCAATAAAGAAATTTACAAAATGCCTGTGAATATTTTGGAACAATCACATAACATTTTTAAAGTTTATTTCATAATAACTGTGATAATGTTTGCATTCCTCTTTAATGATTTTCAGTCCCATTTAGATACAATAATCTGATGTCAAACATATAGACAGAA
This sequence comes from Schistocerca cancellata, assembly GCF_023864275.1. NCBI lineage: Eukaryota > Metazoa > Arthropoda > Insecta > Orthoptera > Acrididae > Schistocerca > Schistocerca cancellata. The sequence goes on along the minus strand of NC_064628.1, from coordinate 238,865,931 downwards.
GCAAGAAAACTGTCACAATGTGAAAACAGCTAATGATGAAATATATGGCAGCCCCCCAAACAAAAGAAAAGAACGATTGAAGATTACGTGACACAGCCAAGAGGGGTGTTGCAAATCGATCTACTGAGCGTTACAAAATTATGCAAGGGCAATGAAACGATATAGAGAGTGTAAATGAACTTTGGGTGAAATACAAGAGCAAATCATTGAAATAAAGACCAAGAAGGCTGATATTTTAAGGCGTTAACAAAAATATTCAGTGGAAAGAAGTATATGAGTATATGTGACGAATAAATGAGTTATGCTTAAAACTTTCTTAAATTCGGTTTATGGTAAAGATGTAAAACATACCTCTTAGCGTAAATATATCTGTCGCACACTAAGCGTTTTGAAAATTTATTCAGAGTCCTTCGAAACGTTTTAACGCTTGCGTCGTGCGAGAAATGCTGTTAATGACTGCAGAAAACTTATCTCTCTTTTCGACAACATGTCAGCCATACTTTGCGAAATAAGTTTTGGGCGCATTCCTGAAAGTGCCCGTAGTGGTGTGGCTGCGTAATTGCGGTCCATATTTATGGAAGACCACAAGATCTGCGCAAAAAAGTAATTTTCGTGCGCTTCGTTTGCTCATAAATATGGACGACATAAACAACTGTGGTGGAGAAGAACAGAAACGAAAGAAACAAGGTCAGTGGAATTTTGTGCTTGCTAGAGCAACGTCGTCCGACTCGTTTATGCGAACTACAATTATCAGCAGCTTTGCTTAACAAACTCTGAATGTCTCTCGCTATTTTCGTTGATCCCTTAAACCTAAATTTTATAGCTTTGGAACGAGCTGCGCTACTGGTAAGTCGGTTATAGCTCATAGTTATTGGGTTTGGAAGGTGACTGAAACAGTAAGCCGCAATGTTCGATACCAAGATATGTTTGTAAAATATTTTTATTTCAGTCTGAGATGCACATGTTGAATGATAATCTTCAGATCTGATTAATCGCGAGTAGTGAAAAGTCACTCTTCCTCAAAAAGAAGAACATTATCAAAGTTGTACACTAAAGGTAACAGCACGAAGATACTCTCGTCAGCACAATCCATTGCATCGATCCTTCTTTTAAGTATCATGGAAGTTATTCTCTGATACCTTAACGGTTGTCCTACCATCCTGACCCTTCTTCTTGTCATTGTTTTCGTCATATTACTCTCGTCGCCATTTCTGCGGGGAAACCTCCTCATTCCTTATCTTGCCAGTCCACCTAACGTTCGACATTCATCTGTTGCACCAAATCTCAAATGCTTCGATTCTCTTCCTTCCCGGTTTTTCCACAGTCCATGTTTCACTACCGTACAATGCTGTGCTCAAAACGTACTCTCTCAGAAATATCTTCCTCAAATAAAGGCCTACGTTTGATACTAGTAGACCTCTCTTTGCCAGAAATACTTTTTGTCCACATGAATCTGCTTTTTGTATCCTCTTTGAATCCTCGTCGTCAGTTATTTTGCTGACTAGGCAGCAGAATTTCTTAACTTCGTCTAGTTTATGATCACCAATCTTGATATTGAGTTACTTGCTGTTCTCATTTCTCCTACTTCTCATTCCTTTAATCTTCATTCAATTTACTTTCAATATATATTCTACACTCTTTAGACTGTTGATTCCATTCAACACATTATGTAATTCTTCTTAACTTTCACTCAGCGCAGCAACCCCATCACTAAATCTTATCATTGATATCCTTTCATCTTGAATTTCAGTCCCACTCTTGAACCTTTGTTTTATTTGCGTCCTTGCTTCTTCGATGTACAGACTGAGTAGCAGGGGCGAAAGACTACCTCCCTGTCTTACATCCTTTTTAATCTGAGCACTTCGTACTTGGTCTTCCCCTCTTATTGTTCCCTGTTATTTCTTGTACATTTGTATGTCACCCATCTTTCCCTATAGCTTACCTCTATTTTTCTCTAAATTTCGAACATCTTACACAATTTCACAATGACGAAAGTTTTTACAGGTCGACAAATCCTATGAAAGTGTCTTGATTTCTCTTTAGTCTTTCTTCCGTTATCAGCCGAAACGTCAGAACTATATATTCCTTCCCTAAAGTCCAACTGATCGGCAACTAATAGATCATCAGTTTCCTTTTTCATTCTTCTTTATGTTGTTGTTACCAGCAACATGGATGCCAGAGCTGGTAAGCTGGCTGTGACATAATTCTCGCACTTGTCGGCTCCTGCCATTTTCGGAACTATACGGATATTTTCTTCCGAAAGTCTAGTGGCATATCACGAGTTTTATACATGAATACACGTTTTCTTGCCACGTCCCCGAACGGTTTTAGAAAGTCCGATGGAATGTTATCTATTTATATCTTCTTTCTTATTTGATCTTAGTCTTCCAAAGCTCTAAATTCTAATACTGGAGCCCTTATCTCTTCTTTATCGACTATTGTTTCTTCTTCCATCATGTCGTCGGACAAGTTCTTCCCTTCATAGAAGCTTTTAATGTACTCCTTTCATCTGTTCGGTCCGGCTTCTTCATTTAACGGCGGATTTCCCATTGTAATCTTAATGTTATCGCCATTGCTTTTAACTTCACCGAAGGCTTCGACTTGCCACATAAACATAATTATTTGTTAGAAAGTTTTTAAATATGTGGGTATTTACATTGTAATTCAAGAAATAAAGATATCTTCTAATTGGCGCTTACTTGTTCACTCGACAAGGATTTCATTTTCAAACGACATTACTATGAGATTTTAAATTTCTTTTTTTATCAGTGACCTCTCGCCATAGCTCTAATATTGAGCCAAGGTTTTTCGGTCTATTTACCGTCTTTTCCTTTGATAAAGGCTTCTTACATACTTCCATGTGTGCGCAGTCGTCCTAGCGCTCAGCTGCTTTAACTCTATAGTCTCTTTTGATAGCTAACATCGAAATCTAGAGCTATATTTTTAGTATCTGTGGTTCTACTTTATTTACATAGTCCTCGTATGAAACTAATGAAATGATGTGATACTAACTTTCTCACGACAAAGATTTTCCTCAGTCTTAGATAATTTAATCCAGCTGTTCTCGGTTACTGAGGAAAGATTTATCCGGTTGTGTCTTCCTGTGTTTGATACCTTATTTATTTTATGTAATGTTTCTTTCTATATAGAATATTTCATTAATATTTTCAACTGTCTCTTTTTCGTTTCCAATGTTTGCAAGACCTTCATAAATTTTGTGTTACTCTTCATCAGTTTCGACTTTGTTTTATTCATTCTTCAACGCCTTGGCTGTCATGTTGTGTGAATCTAATCACGGCATCAGTTTCTCTACACTTTTGTTCCTCTTCTTTATAATCTATTTCAGTCAGTTTTCTGCGTACGGACCAAGTAATAACAGTTTCCATTACATGTCACCACTTTGTGTAATAATTTTTAGATTTTCGGCTTTTATCAACACAGTATGAAATTCAATAATCGCTGAGAGTATCTGTGACCTACGGTACTTAAGATCAATAACATTACAATTTGACTGACATAGTTAACTCTTTATATACGTCTACGATGATAATGAACTCCATGTTTATCTCATCATTTATTTTTTCATTACTAAGTACTAGATAACAATCACTCCCTGACAAAGTAGTCACTCTAAAACGGAATTCTTTTTCCGTTAATCCTTTAATTTTGATCTCTATTCTTCTGTGTGTATTTTTGTTGACAGTAAAATGCGTAGGCGTTATTTATTCCAGACGTACTTGACATTTAATTAGCTGGTGCGTGTGTAGAATATGGGGATACAAACGTCCCAGCTGAGAGGGATGACATACACCGTCAGTCCATAACGTTCCGAGACTGGCTTAGTAAAATAAACAGGTGTGTGTACGATTCACCCCCTGAGGGTTCCGTACAAACTAAATTAGGTTTATAGACGGTTCATCCATCCTGGGAATCGAGAATCTCGACAACGTTTTGCTCGTTATCGACACTCGCATTGGTGAGACGTCGGTCCCGAGAATTCCAAGACTTTGTGGAAAATTTTAATATTAATTCTCAAGTCAGATAAATTGCAAAATAAATATTTTTTCGTGTAACATAATTTCCATAATATATTTTTTTAATATTTTTCCTTCACTTGCCGAATGTCACGATTCTAGTTCAACGGGATGCTCCCTACGGGTTTTAATGAAAGAGGCTGCGAGTGTCAAAATATGTGATATAAATGACCATTTCTTTTGAATGCGTTGACTTAGAAGCTTAGCATTTCTACAGTACGAAGAGACAAGGTACCTTACTATAATTTAAATTTCATCCACTACTATACATCTACACTATTGATGACAAACAGCTGGTTACAGTGTCTGCCGTAAAATATCTAGCCGTAACTATCGAGAACTAGAGCTACCTTGAGTGACCATATAAAACAGATAGTGGGAAAGGGAGACACCAGACTCAGATTCGTCGGAAGAATCTTAAGGAAATGTAACTCATCCACGAAAGAAGTGGCTTATAAGGCGCTTGTTCGCCCGATTTTTAAGTATTGTTCATCTATCGGGGATTCCTGTTAGACAGGTCTGATGAAGGAGATAGAGAAGATCCAACGAAGAGCGGCGCGTTTCGTCACGCGATCAATTAGCTAGCGAAAGAACGGTACTGAGATGCTAAACAAACTCCACTGGCAGACGTTACAAGAGAGGAGTTGTGGATCACGGAGAGATTTGCTATTAAAATTTCGGAACAGCACTTCAGGCGGAGTCGGGTAACATATTATTTCCTGCCACATGTATGTCGTGTATTGACCACGAAGGGAAAATTTGATAAATTAATGCCAATAGAGAGTCTTACCGATAATCGTTCTTCCCACGCACTATTCGCGAGTGGAATCAATGGCGTTTCCGAAAGTACCTTCCGCCATACACCATTAGGTGCCTTGCGGAATCTGATATAAATGTATAAAAGAATATGTGTTTCTCAGAGAAAGAGGTCTCAAGAGACGGACTGATGGACACTCAAGTAAAAAACGCAAAAGAAAAAAAAAGTGGAAGAGAGAGAGAGAGAGAGAGAGACAAAGAGAGAGAGAGAGAGAGAGAGAGAGAGAGAGATCGTCTGACATAATTACACGTTAAGAATTTTCTGATTTTCTCATTCAATTGTAATGTGAAAACTTGTTTATTGGCAAATATCATTAATCTAGGTCAACGAAAAGTACCTATATGTTTTGAGGGACAAGCTTGCGAGTATCAAATCATGTCACATATACGGCCATATCTTTTGATTGCACTGACGCAGAATCTCCACTTTTGTACACCTCCAAGGGACCGTGGATTTTAGTGCATGAAATATATTTCACCTTCATACATCTACCAGACCCTGAATAAAAGTGTTGTCAACAGTCGTTCAGATTTCTCCCTTACTTGCCCGCAAACTCAGCGATTGTTATGGAAATGCGAGTTACCATTCAGTTGTTGTACATGAGGCTCCCGCAACAAATACAAAAGAAGCCGTTATCGTGCTGTGGCTTGCCAGTAAGAAGATTATGCACACTGCCAGTCAAACTCGGGCTGAACTATAAAATCTTATGGCGTTTCAGAAGTCTCGTGTAAAGGTGTATGAAATCGATTGTACCGGTATTGCACATGACTATGGACATACAGTTTTGCCTTTGCCACCGTATCATTGCCAGTACGATCAGATAGAGCTCATATGGGCACAACTGAAAGGATATGTCGCAGAACGTAACACGACTTTTAAAATTGGTGACACAGAGAGACTTTTGCAAGAAGCACTTGATAGCATAACACCTTCAATATGGGCCGAATGTGTTCGACACGCAGAACGAGTACAAGAGGAGGCCGTGGAGAGTGACGTTTTAATCACTCTAAGGCCAGATGAGTCAGACATTGTCACGAACTGCAGCGACGTAGATGACGACAGTCGCAGCGATTGAAAACAACAACAGGTGAGCCACACATACAATATTCACATTCTCTTTTCTTTTTCTGTAGCTTCTCTTGTGCGGTTGCGTTTTTACCAATAATACTGAGATACACTCAAGCGCAAAAGGGACTGGTATTAGTATGCGTATTCAAACACAGAGATATGTGAATCGGCAGAATACGGCGCTGCGGTCGGCAACGCCTCTATAAGACGACAAGTGTCTGGCGCAGTTGTTACATCGGTTACTGCTCTTAAAATGGTAGAGTATCAAGATTTAAGTGAGCTTCAACGTGGTGCTATAGTTGGGGCACGAACTATGGGACACAGCATCTCCGAGGTAGCGATGAAGTAGGGATTATCAAGTACGACAATTTCAGTAGTGTACCTTGAATTTCAGGAGTCCGTTAAAACATGAAATCTCTGACATCGCTGCGGCCGGCGAAAGATACTGCAAAAGCGGAACAACGACAACTGAAGCGAATCGTTCAACGTGACAGAAGTGGAACACTTCCGCAAATTTCTGAATATTTCAATGCTGGGCCAACAACAAGTGTCAGCGTGCGAACCGTTCAACGAAACATCATCGATATGGGCTTTCGGAGCCGAAGGCCCACTCGTGTACCCTTAATGACAGCACGACACAAAGTCTTACGCCTCACCTGAGCCTGTTAACACCGACAGTGGACTGTTGATGATTGAAAGCATATTTGTGGCCGAGAGGTTCAAGGCGCTTCAGTCTGGAAACGAGCGACCGCTACGGTCGCAGGTTCGAATCCAGCCACGGGCATGGAAATGTGTGATGTCCTTAGGTTAGTTAGGTTTAAGTAGTTCTAAGTTCTAGGGGACTGATGACCTCAGATGTTAAGTCCCATAGTGCTCAGAGCCTTTGAACCATTGGAGGTGAAAGCAAGTTGCCTAGTCGGACGAGTCTCGCTTCAAATTGTATTGAGCGGGTCTATGTGTACGGGCACGGAGACAACCTCATGAATCTATGGACCCTGCATGTCATCAGGGGACTGTTGAAGCTGGTGGAAGCTCTGTAATGGTGTGGAGCGTGTGCACTTGGAGTGGAATTGGACTCCTGATACGTCTAGATATGACTCTGACAGGTGACACATTCATGTCCATTGTGCATTCCGGCAGACTTGGACAATTCCCACACGTCCATAATTGCTACAGAGTGGCTCTAGAAACACTCTTCAGAGTTTAAACACTTCTGCTGGTCACCAAACTCCCTAGGCATGGACATATTGAGTATATCTGAAATGCCTTGCAACGTGCTGTTCTGAAGAGATCTCCACCCCCTCGTACGCTCACAGATTTATGGACATTCCTGCAGGATTCACGGTGTCATTTCCCTAAAGTACTACTTCAGACATTGGTGGAGTCCATGCCACATCGTGTTGTGGCACTCTGCTCGCGGGAGCCTTACACGATATTAGGCAGGTCTACCAGTTTCTTAGGCTCTTCAGTGTATGATCTGTCTTTTGCGACTGTAGTAAAATTATTATTTATACCGGTCGCTTTTGCTTTATTTTGAAACATTATCAGTGGATACTATTTCGGCTTCTATACTGTCACTTAATTACCTGTCGTAGTTTAGTGCGTCGCTGCGATTGTAAGATCGTAATCAACGATTGTCTCGACTGATTTATATTTTAACGAATAATCTCTGTTTGTGTGTGACAGACACACTCAAATAAGTTCGTTTTTTGGCGCAATGCACTTCACTAAAAGTCAATAAATTTTAGTCTATATTTTTATGAGTCAGAACTGACTTTGTATACGTACTTTATCAACTTTGTCTTAATCGCGGTGCTTTAAAAAACGCGGAATGCGTCTGGTATAAAAAAAAATCTTTCACAGCCGCAAAATACCGAAAATTTTCCGATATTACACACAGTATCCTTGTGGTATTAAAACTATTTCATTCAGAATGTTATATAATATGTACTCGTAATTTGTGGTAGACTATGTCCATTTTGGAAGTAGTTAAGCACTGCACATGACAATAGTATTTTGGAGTGTTACGAACATATTTATGTATAAACTTTAATTTTGTCATCTTGTGGTGTTACAGTTCTTCTTCTTGGGGACGAGGAATTCCGCCTTATACAAGACACCTATTCCGTTTTGTTTTACCCAGACATGTTTCAGCACTTTTTGTACTAGCTCCAGTGCAGTAAAACCTAACCACAAATTCACAGTTCTTGAAGAACAGAAAGGTACGTATTGAGCAGACGCTGTCATAGTTTTTACACACAGCCTAATTGTTTTCAACTTAATCCACAGTTAAGTTGAAGCATTGTTGTCATTTTAACCAACACAGGTGTCTCATCTGAAACTCGGACGTGGACGGACTGTCTCGTGACCAAAAATCGGGCCCTTACATATCATCGCAATAACAGGTGCTGAAACTACACATTGTTTATAGTTAAATTTAAAGTAATTACAATGAAAACTTAACTCATTACATTAACTTAATACATCGAAAAACTGGTTCTTTTTAACAGATTCTTATACTGCAAGCGTTAGGCCGAATTATTTGTATAAATCATGAAATTAACAAATATATTTATGTAAAAGAATACTTTTGACAAAACTGTTAATTACTTTGGAATTAATGAAAGGCTGTCTTTGGTAACATGTTTTCGAATATACCCAAATAGATACTTTAAGATTACTAGTATTTCGTCTTCCAAATGTTTACAATTAATAGAGAATTGATATTTGTTTATATGTCTACGATAGAATTTACATTATAAAACAATTACTGATTTCACCCTATAACAAAAGATACTAACTAGTAATAGTAAAAATAAATTATAAAGTTAATTACACACATAAAACTAAGCACAAAATTTGATTCGGTGTTATATTCTTTAAAATTGAGGGCCAACCTTTTTATTTTATGGAAATGCACATTATATTCACGTATGTTACCGCTAATTAGTTAACATGAAGAAATGAAGACTGGTGGAGTGCATCGAAAATTTTCAAAGAGAGACAGCACTTTTGTATTATCGCGAAATATGGGAGAGAGTGTTACAGAAATCATACAGGATTTGGGCTGAACATCATTAAAAGAAAGACGTTCTCCGTTGCGACTGAATCTTCTCATGAAATTCCATTCACCAACTTTCTCCTTCGAATGCGAAATATTTTGTTGACACCGATCTACATAGGGAGGAACGATCACCACGATAAAATAAAGGAAATCAGAGCTCGTTCGGAAAGATATAGGTGTTCATTCTTTCTGCGCGCTATATGAGATTGGAATAATAGAGAATTGTGAAGGTGGTTCGAGAAACCCTATGCCATGTAATTAAATGTGATTTAGTTTACAGGAAACATATCTCGATATACTTGAGGTCTTCCTTTTCCCATAGTTGGAGACTGATTCGAACGACTATTTACCAACAGGATGAGGCACTGATATTCTGATCTCTGGAAGCACGGGAATTTTTAAATCAAAGTGTTACTGAACGATGTATCGGTCCCACTGGACGAATTGAGCCGCGCGGAGTGGTCGCGCGCTTTGAGGCGTCGTGTCAAGGACTGCCGGCCCCTCCCGCGGGAGGTTCGTCTTCCCTCGGGCATGGGTATGTGTGTTGTTCATAGTATAAGTTATTTTAAGTTAGTTTAAGTACCGTGTAAGTTTAGGGACCTATAACCTAAGCAGGTTGGTCCCTTAGAATTCACACACATTTGAACATTTTTTGGATCAAATGATTCAACCTTACATTACTGTCCTGCAAGATCACCGGACCTGATTATATTTGATTATTTCTTGTGGGGGATTATAAAAGACTCTGTTTAAGTGCCTCCGTTACCAACAACAATTAATTAACTGAAGCATCGCGTAACAGCAGCTGTGGAATCTGTAACTCAAGACATGCCTAGCGTGCAACCAAGAGCGGCATGGCCACCAAAACAAAAAGTGAATACAATTTTTAAATAAAAAAAGGGAGGGAAATAAGGAAAAGAGATAAGGAAAGGACACAACCAACTTTATTGTCCATAATAAATCATACAATCACCGTTGATCTTTATTTTACAATTGCCATTGCCGACATTCGCCCATATAAAGAGGTACTCATCAGCATTTAACTTCTTCTTCCTCCTCGTAGTCAAAACAAATGGCATGCTTGGAACAAGAGTACCATAAGGCTGTTTAGCCAAGAGTCCTGTAGTCTCAGCTATACTCCATGTCTTCCAAGCCAAAATGTTAGCATCTGGAAATGCTTCAAGGCCACCATAATCTGCATGATTGCCCCATACAACAGCAAGTGTCAACCAGGTACTACCTCCAAACACTGCTTGTACATCACAGGTAAAGTTCAGATGCAGTCCACGAAAAACATTAGGACCTCCAATCAATTGCTGTTTATTAAACTGCCTAGCCAAGTCAATATCAATCGCCTTCAAACTGCGATACACAGGTACACTGCGCCGCCAGCGACTTCGGTAACCACGTCGCAGAGGCATTGCAGTGTGGGAACATTCTAAACTCCCCATTGACATATACCGTGCTTCTGAAGGGGGGCATATTCAACACCTATTAAAAACTTTCCCGTCTATAAAAAAACAAATCTCATTCTATATGTTTTTAGTTCTAGAAATATAGACATACCAAATCGGATGATTCTTTTTTATAGTCGACCGCTGTGGCCGAGCGGTACTAGGCGCTTCAGTACGGAACCCCGCGACCGCTGCGGTCGTAGGTTCGAATCCTGCCTCGGGTATGGATGTGTGTGATGTCCTTAGTTTAGTTAGGTTTAAGTAGTTCTAAGTTCTATCGGACTGATGACGTCTGATGTTATGGCCCATAGTGCTCAGAGCCATTTGAACCATTTCCTTTTTGATGCACCCTGAGTCGTGCCGAACTGGAACGAGGAAAATATCCATTAACACGTGGGATCAAGCACGTGACTTCGAGAACAATGTCCAGCGTTATATCCACGGTCACTTTGGTGAATTTACCACACATAAAGCCAGTTTGCTAAGGGACACTTAGTTTTCTTCTGTGAACTTGTGAACCTAGCGACCCCGCTGTTTGTCATTGTTCTTGCTGCACCTGTCGGACTACTATTCAGCAGACGCCACTGGCGAAGCGTTGGTGCGTGACGCTCTGCGGACGTGTCGCGACTGCGTGCGTGCAGTCGGACAAGGGGGCGCATTGGCCCCGGGGGCGGCGTTGCGCCAGGGGCGCGGCCATTACCGGCGTGTGCTGCCACTGGCGCGCCTCACATAGGTTGGCGGGCACGTAACGCCCGCAGGCTGCGGGTGCTACCCTGTGGGCGATTCTCAACGCCCGCGGCTCGAAAAGTTCATGCATTTCCGTGAAGGCATTATGCAAAAAAAAAAATCCTCATACATGTTTGATTATACGCTCTACTTCAAGTGAAAAAAAACATTATGCCGTCTATATTTGATACACAAGAAAAAATTACAAAGTTAGTCCTCTCATTTGGAAATTGTGTCTGAATGTTGCTTGTTTGTGAGAAAATTCTACCTCCAGTAATAGGTACGGGGTGATTATTAGTGGAGTGCAGGTACTCTTAGAGGTCCAGTGTTGGCTGTAATTATCGTATGGTCCTGGAACTTTGTAGGTATTCTAATGCGCTAATGCGGAATCTATTTACGGTGGAAAAAAGTTCGAATTTTGGCCACCATGCGCAAATCCGGTGCTGTGAGGGAAAACTGTCTTACAGAAATGTACGCATGTAATGCATTAGGAACGGGACATGTGCAGAGAAGTTCAAACAAGTGAAAAATGTTTACTACTGAATTGGTACGAACCACTGCTGACAAAATTTTACCAGCGATACAGCCCCAGATTTGCACCTCATGGGCAAAACTGCAACTAATTTTCTTCTGGCGTAAATCAGTTATTCATTAACGCATTAGAAAATCTACCACGTTTCGCCGCCATATGACATTTACAGCGCGCACTAAGAGACTGTAGAGACTGCAACCAGCACTTACTACAATTCGATAGCGTCACGAACGTGACCTATCGAGACTATAGTTCAAAGTTCAGCCGTACTAATGTTTGCCTTTGTCGGGGTCTGGTGAATCTCATGCCATTAATGAATTCCAAGGGCAATAACCAACGTTATGAAAGAGCCCAATGGCCCCGCAACTCTAGCACGTGACGGCCTCATGTGAACAACGCAACAGTCAGAAGGTGAGGACGAAATGAATTAACACTTCACTGTTTGAGAGGATATGTAACATTATTTCACTGACCACAAGATCCAGTCAGATTACGAAGAATTTGGCACTGTGGGACAACTTATTTTCATGACATTGCACCCACTTGGAAGGGTGTCATATAGCCACTGCATTCTCTGCTGAGGCAAACTGGCATACACCTGTTGTAACTGGTCGCTGATATCCTGGATACTGTAACTTGGACCGAATTGATGTCTGAGCTCTTCCCACGCGCGTTCCATCAGGGACAGATGTGAGGAAGTTGCTGGCTACAAGAGAACCTCAACATCACGCAAACAATGCTTGGAAACAGTGTCATGGGTGGACGAGCATCTCCTGTGGAAAACTGGCACCACTATACAGTCGCATAAGAGGCGACACTTGAGAACTCAGAGTGTCTGTGACGTATTCTTCTGCATCAGTTTCCCTCGATCACTACCAGCCGTGACCTTAAGTCATAGCAAACGGCTGCCGCACTGTAATGCTAGGCCTTACACAGCTGTGCCTGTCCAAAACATTCGAAGAATAAGACATGCTCCAGACCGCCACCATACTCGTCGATGACGACCGTCAGGGTTAGTGCAGAAAGGTAGTTCATCGCTGAACACAATACAATGCCATCTATCAGTTGTTAGTCTTACCGTGAAGCCTGCCGTAGTTGGACATTATAGATAGTGTTTTCACAAACCTCTAAATTGGTGTTGTTTGAAGGCTTGTGGGTCATTCAAGTTAATGGCCAGACTCTCATGGCTGACACCGAAACTTAAGTTGATGCTGGTAAAGCAAAAGCAGAAATACTGAACTCTGCTCCGAAATGTTACCTTATGATAAATAATTCTGGCGAACAGCCTCATTTCTGTTCTAGTGTCACTAACAGAATGATTAATATAGATTTCACTGCAAGTGAGATTGAAAAATAGCTGAAACTGCCAAACAGAAAGCAAAGAAAAAAAAATTCAGGCTCGATGGAACCCCGTCAGAATCTTTAAAGAATTTACATTAATCGTAATTCAGAATAACATACACAGTGCTATACCGTCTTTGTAGAATTTCCGTCTAGCCTCCTTTTTCAACCATAATATACCATAGAACCTCGAATAAGGAATTTTGCTCACTAGTTGAAAGAAAGCGCAGGTGACAGTGCTCTACAAGAAGGGTAGCAAAATCCACCGTTCAGGATGTTTCAAATAAAACTTTCGCAGCTGCTGAGCGCAAATGTAATGAGTTGCGACTTTTGGTAATATGAAATTCAGTCGACGCTCTTTTCATAGGATATCCTGGAAGCCATTGATCAAGGCAGTCAAGTAACTGCAGTTATTTCATGATTTCCGGAGATCGTCTGGTAATATCATAGTAATGTTTATTAACGAAAGTGCTGTAACACACAGAGTCTTATGAGTCTGAGGATTTAATGTTAGAGAGAATACAACACATTAACTTCGATGAAAAATCATCGACAGATGTAGAAATAACCTCAGATGTGCCCAGAGAAGTGCGTTGGGGCCACTGATACTCCTGTTTATTAGCTACATAATATACAATAATGGTACAAGTGGACTTCAAAAGGTAAGATACACTTTGTTGTGGTCAGCAAAAAATGTGTCACTGAATGCTTCAATACTCTTGAAAGTGATACAGATACATGACACTATTTTTCAACAGGATCGCCAAGCCTATGTGAACAACGGTCGGAAGTTTTCATCGATCTTTCAGTTCCTCAACGACACAAATCCGCTCCTTCACACGGAGCCGTTCGAGAACCGCTATGTGAAATTTTTCATCGCTGGAAAATCTCTTTACGATAAGCTCACGAAAGACATTGGTTACGAAAAAACATGTGACGAATCCTGTAATAGTCCCATACAAAGCTGAAGTAAAAGTGGGTACTGAATTAATGCAGAGACGGAGCATGAATGGTCACAGGTTTATTCGACATGCTGGAGAACATGTCCGACTTGTTGAAAACCTGAACCGCCAGATGCGCTGATATAGGTGACGAGTATTGTCAGAAAGTTTAGAAACTAGTATCAAATGATGTATCTGAGAATATACTACAAACCCTTATGTGTCACTCCCGAAAGTATTGTGAGGACAAGATTAGGCTCGTTTTAGAGCCCACAGAAGCATTTCAGCAATTATTCATCCCGAAGTCTGTACACGAATGAAACGGGAAAAAATACGCATTAGAATGGAAACCAACCTCTACCATGCATTATGGAATAGTTTTAAAAACATTGAGGAGACAAAACATTAGGACACCATCTTAATAGCGTGTTGCCCCACCCTTGGCTCTTAACGCAGCAGCGTTTCTGCTTGGCATGGATTCGACAAGCTTGGTAGGTTTCTGGAGGTACGTGGTTCACTATATTCCCGTAATCTAAGTCAGTGAGTGCAGACCCGTCACCAGATTGTGACACAGATGTGTTCCATCTGGTTCATATCTGGCAGATTTGTTAGGCTAGACATCAACGTTTGACTGTTACGTTCCTCAGTATACTGTGCCACGAGTCAGGCCTTGTGACACGGAAAGCTATCCCGCTGTAGGATGCTACCGCTGTCTAGGAAGACATCAAGCCTGAAGGGATTCAGATTGCCAGCTATAATGTTCACGTAATTAACAGTAGCACGGTGCCTTCGATTAGTCTCGTAGGTGAAATGGAAGCCCAGGTGAATGTCGCCCAGAGTGCATTACTGCCACCATCGACCAGTATCGTGTGTCCGCAACGCAGTGGATCTTTCGAGTAGCCTTTCTCCTGGACGGCAGTGAATGTCGTAATTTACGATCTTGTTGGAACATCATAGCGACACGTATTGGTCATCTATTGTGGCGCTCATGATACAAATGTTTTTATCTATATGCTTCTGCACATTTGTGTCTGCACCAACAGTACACTGTGAAACCATAACTGCCTATCCTGCTCTACATAGCAAATAAGTCTCTGACCTGCACGTTCTATGCTGAGGAGTGCAAATGCAACATACAGGTATTTTCGCCTAGAAATGATGTCACTGACAACATCATCGCCTTCCATAGATGTTCGCTGATGTACAAACAGCTGACAAGCTTTGCTGTTTCCGAGACGCTTATCCCCAGAAGTCGGCCACAGCAGTAGAGTCTTTGTCAAATTTATTCATTTCGGTGGATTTCCTCAACTGCGGCCTGTATCAGAAGACTTCTTTAATGAAAAACTACGAGTTAATTAATTAAATATTTAATTATCGTTATTAAAAAAAATTGTACCATTATTTATGAGAGCAACGTTGAAATCAGGTTTCACAGGACAGAGCGGATCAGGTTATGGTTGTGGAGGGGGGTCGTAATCAGTTACTGTTAGTTGCACAAAACACACAAACTTTTATTTTCCTAAGAACCACTGAATTACAAATTGCCTTAAAAGGATCAAAATAGAACAATATAGCTGAAGGACTAGTTAAGGAAACTTGAGATACCTCCTGGGCTGAAGGCCCAGAACCACACCAAAAACAAGACCTGATGACAAGCTATAAAAAATTGCTTTAAAGAATAAGCGCGGCTGAAGGCCTTACTTAAAAAAAATATTTCACGTAAATAGTCGGCTAAAGGCCACACATAAGACATTGAACCACTCAGGGCATAGGGTCTGGATAACAAGCATTTCATATAGAGCAAACCTTTAAAAAAAATTCGTTTTAAACAAATGAATCTTCAAATTTTAATTTAAGACTGCTGAAGGCCTTATTTTAAAAATATTTCACGTAATAGCTTGGCTGAATGCCACACACTAGACACTGAACAACTCAGGGCTTAAGGGCTGGATAACAAGAATTTCAGATGGAACAAACTTTCAAAATTTAGTTTTTAAACAAATCAATCTTCAAATTTTACTTTAAGTCGGTTAAAGGCCTTATTTTAGAATTAAAACAAACTAAATTAATAGATGGCTGAAGGCCTCACATAGTTCTTCAGACAGAAGTGAAAATCAAAATCTAAAACCAACAGAACAGTGGTTCTCAGAAGCGTTCGAAGGGTCGGCCTGAGGAGGTAGCTATAAAGTAAGGTGAGGTGAGACAGGCAGCCAACAGTAAGGTTAAATAATCGGATGGCAACCCGACTGAGGGACGACTGATGGACCGACCAACAACCTAATCAATTCCCTTCTGCCCGACCAATGGCACGACAATGGAAAGTGTCAGCCGGAGACGAAGATACCAGCAGCACTATGACTTCAAAATCGGCATCTAAAAACAGCCAAGGCACATAACTAGTCTAAAAAAAATGAACAAACTACTAAAAGGTTGTCGAAATACATGCTGGAAAGCATCAACATGGTGAGGAAAAGCACACTGCTGGAAAACTACGCTAACGACCAGGGCAGGCAACTGGGGCGTTAACAGCCACAAGGCAGAAAATATCGCTGGTGCACTTTACTGAAAAGTAACAACCAATTTAATAGTTAAGGACCATACAGAAAGACGGCTGCAAAATTTCGCCAACTTCAACGCACCATACGTTGCTGCTAGCCAGAATGGCCAGGAAGCAACAACCAGCAATGAACAATCACAGAAGTTCAGTTAACTGACAGTTAACTGATCACTCAACTTCAGTGTCCAGATTCGGTGGGCAACGAACTTTGTAGCTACCAAAGCTATCACCTCACAATCCATCCGTTTGTGCACACCGCCAGTTGTCCCTGCCTGCTACGCGCCCTGGAGACTTCCTCGCTGTTCTGTCGCAACCGACCGACTGCCACACACACGACCACACGGAAATATAGCGGTCACACCAAAGATGGTACAGCAGTACTAGTATCGATAAGCGCTGCTGCTGCCACTGACAGAGACAAGTCAGCAACTCGTTATGGTAGTAACTCAGGGAGAAATAAGACGCCACTCGATTGTGACAAAATGCCAAGGGACAAACGTCATCAACGCGAGCCGGCCATGGCTCAAACGTATTTTTAAAACACTTAATAGTGTAAAGAACTTCCAGAAAAAATCAAGATTCTACTTTATTTTTATTTCCAGATATGTGTTCCTGTACTGTACATCAATGTGATTGCTATACATCACTTGCAGAGAAAAAAGTGAGAAAAAAAGCTAAAGTTTATACAGTAAACTGTTCCCAAAAGATCTCTTGAAAGATAATGAGCATTACATAAGCTTACAACTCTTATTCTTTAAGCTATACTATTTGGAAAAGCGATACATTTTCCAAGATATCCCCATGCTTTTACGAACCGACCCCCTTAAGAATGAATATCTCTAAATGAAGAAAGATAACATAGAAGTGAATCATGAACTTTAATTTTACAGATCCTACCTCTATTCATATGGATCAGATGAGTGGACTATAGGCAACACACAAGGCATACTCATTATGCATAGTGCATACACCTGCTGATTTGCAGGGGCATAAACATTAAGAAAGTGCACCTAACATCGATGATAGTAGATGCCAGCGAACTTTTTGTCTGTGATGAAAGTCGTCCCCCATGACGTGATCCGTCTTCCCTAGACTTTTGATGTAAAGACTTCGACACACTCCATATAAATGTTTTGCAATATACATTATAGCATATATAATTCATTGGGAAACGATAACAGTGTTTTTAATTAAGTCTGGCAAGACGTATAAAAGCGTGGATTCCTTTTTTTTTCAGATATTTTGAGCCCCATCGACAGCGCAGTGACGGCTCGCCGTGCAGCGTCGGCGCGCCGCAGGCGATCGGAATTCTGGGAGGCCGGCCTCTGATTTACGATGCCGCGCGCGCACCGCAGCCCGACGCCAAGTTTGTCGCGAAAGAGCGGCCAGCCGGCCGCTCGCATATTAATGGCCGCTAACTGCGAGCGTCCAGGCGCCTCGCGCTCTCCACGGCGACGCCGCAGGCTCCGGGGAAGCGGCTGGAATTGTCGTCCGATACCACGCGGTCGCCAGTAGGCGCAGACAACTTGAGCCCCGAGCTCTCGACTCGGAGTTAGGCAGTCGATGCAGTCGTAACGTCACAGTCCAAGCTACACCGGGCAATTGATATAGAGTTCAGCACACATTACACTATATAAGCAGCAGAAACATCAAGTCTGTAGTCAGTAAATGTTCCACAGATCATTTGAACGAATCTTTTATCGAATTGTTGTGGGGGGAGTCAGTTTACAGAATATGTAACCATTAATGACACACAATCAATTTATTCGTACTCATGTTAGTACACGACTTAAAACATGTTCTTCTTCCACTGGCTATCAGTTTTTAACAAGAAATTCGTCAGTGGAATCGAAGAAGTTGTCCAGGAGAAATGATTTTTAATTGTATTTAAAACTGGCTTCGCTATCTGTTACACACATTATGATATCGGGCAGATGATCGAACATTTTGTTGCTGAATACTGAACTGCTGTCTGAGTCACTGACAGCTTTAACTATGGGTAATAAAGGTCATTTTTTCCTCCAGTGTTGTAGGTATGTGGTTAACTGTTCTTTCAAATTGTTACAGGTTGTTTAGGGCATATTTCACTAGCGAAGATATGTATTGTGACGGAACAGTTAAAATGCCTTGCGCCTTGAAGAGGCATTAACACGACGTCTGTAGGTGGACAGCACATGTTATTCTTACTGCCTGCTTTTGTGCAATCAATAATTTCTTTCTAAGAGAGTAGTTACCCAAATACTTATTCTGTACGACATTATGAGTGGAAATAGGCAAAATATATCAGGAAGTGAATATGTTTGCTTCCAAGATTAGCAGTTACACGAAGATTAAAAATCGATAAACTTAACAGTTTGAGGAGCTCAGTAATTTATTTCTTCCAGTTCAAGTTTCCATCAATAAACAGACCCAAAAATTTAGAGCACTCTACCCAACCTACTGACTCCTTGTCACCAGCTACATTGTTGGTATGATTCTGTTTTTTGTATACAACTGAACTGAACATAGTGTGTTTTTCCTTTCAAAATTTAATGAGAGTCCATTTTAGAGAACAACTTAATAATTCTTCGGGGAACATCATTTACTAACAGTTTAATTCCTTTTTCTAATGGATTTATTATGACACTTGTATCGTCTGCAGAACTATCAATTTTGCTTGTTGACTGTAAAGTGGAAGGTCATTCAAATATGTAAGGAATAGAAGTGGACCCAAATTTGAACCCTACAGGACTCCGTTTGTGATATAGCCCCAGTCACTCTAATTTTCTACCTTTCCGACATTGAATTATTCATCACAACGATTTACATGCTGTTTGTCAAGTATAAATCAAACCACCTGTGTGTAAAACAATCAGTTCCATAAAACTTGAGTTTCTCTAGGAGAGTATCATGATCTGCCCATCGAAGGCCTTATAGAAATCAGAAAAGATAACCAACTGGCGCTACATTGTTATTTAACGCTTATACTGCTTGATGAGTGAATATATATATAGCACCCTCAGTCGAGAGACCTTTGTGCAATCTACACTGTGATGTGCTAAGTAAATTGTTTCCACGTAAGTGTGACTGTTCTTGTATACATTATTTTTATGAAAATTTTGGAAATAGATGTCAGTAACGAAACTAGACGGTAATTGTAAAAGTTTGTCTCGTCACCCTTTGAAGTGGTTTAGTAATTGTATATTTTAACCTGTATGGAAAAATTTCCTGTGGTGGTGATGCATTGCATATATTACTTATTAGGTTGAAACAACCTTTCAGAATTTTGTCTGAAATTCCATCAACCCTGCAAGAACTTTCTTTTAGAATTCTTACAATTTTATTAATTTCAGTGAAGGACTTTGACATTACTTCTCAATGCTTACAGTTTCGCTTTTATAATATATTCTCTTACATCTTCAATTGAGCAATCTAATCCAATATTGGCTGCTTCTTTTAGAAAGGAACTGTTAAAAGTACTTGCAGCATGTAAATTATAAGTCATAATGTTGTTATTTATTTTGTTATGGAATATTGTACATAACTGGCTGTGTTGTCTTCCGTTTGACACTCTGTCATACAGTTTTAATCTTAAGATCTGCATTATTTATTTCTGTCAGTACATGCATAATTCTGGGAATTTTAATGACCTTCCTTAAAATACAACGGTATCATCGGTAGTATGCAAGTAATGCCTCATCTTGTCTTACTCTGGCCTTTACGTAAATTGCCCTCTTCCTCTTACAAGAGATTTTATTTCCCTTAGTTATACATGGATTTTCTGTTTTCTTAATAGATATTTTGGATTTTTTTTAGGAAAGTAACTTTCAAATGTTGACACAAATTTACTATGGAATAAATTGAACTTTACATTAGCGTGTCTTTCTAAATATACTCCAGCCCATACCACTTCCTCTTGGCTTATTTCTAAAACACTGTATCTTGTTCTTATTAATAACTTATGAGACTCTGTTTAAGTCAAAAGCAACTAGCGCAGCTCTTTGTTCACATGGACAACAGCGGCATTAACCCAGGGCTGATCATGAAGCTGCAAATCTTCAAGAAACCCCACACGACTGTGTGTGGTGATGCTGCTCCTATGTTCTCCATGGCACCTTTAATGCTATAGTCTAAGTTGTTAGTACGAAGATTAATACGGATCAGTAGTCAATATCTTTTGGGAATGTAAAGTCCCACCACCAAGTTCTGTAACATAGTAGGCCATTAGGCCCTTAAAGAACATCATTACGGGATCATATCTGCTCGAAACATGTTGCAATTTTCATATTACTTGAATTGCATATTTGGATTACTGGTATGTAATAAACCTCGTATTGACATGGTGATGAAGTTTTACTACGGCTTCGCAAGAAGCTTTTATTCACCTTCTAGTCTAGTTTGTGCTTGCAAAGGTTAGTCATCGAGTTTTAATCATCACTTCGAAAAAACTAGAACGCCGTCATGGAACATGGATATGGTATTTATGGCCACCCACTAAAGGCCACAACCAATGGGTCTCAAAACATAGAGGCAGCACACACAGACAACACAGGAGACCATACCAGATCAGGTAAAAGAAACAAATGGCACTCACTAAGATACAGTAATGAAACAGCATTTAGAATTGGACACATAAAGAAGATGCCAGGGATCCCAGTAATATTCAGATCAAATAACATAGTTCAACAACGGTTAAGATCTTGCAGAAGAATTTCAGGCGAATTCTGGAACGCAGGAATATATTAACTCACATGCAACTCATGTCAGTCTCAGTACGTAGGATAAACAAGCAGAAATTTCCGAACAAGATTCACAGCGCACATGAGAGCTCTGAAGAGTGAGAGTCCACATTCCACTTTCGCAAAACACTGAATACATAAAAACCACCAATATCGAAACCGATGAACACGTCCTAAACACAACAACACTTTTCACTGAAAACTAACAGCACAAGAAAATTATTACATAGGAAAGACAACAGTGGACGCAAAAACGTAAAAATGAAAAAACAACAATTTGAACCAACACTATCTTTACGCCTTTCAGCAAACTGACACAGAACAGAAATCACACACACACACACACACACACACACACACACACACACACACACACACGCGCGCATACATACACGGTCGTTCCAGCAAACACAGAGACATAAATAAGGAACAGAACTTTCGCTAATGTTTACACAACATTCTCGCGATACGCGATACGCGATACAGCTCGTGACACACGTGAACAGCAAGACAGCGATACATTTTGAATTGCGGCTAAGGTGTAAATGTTATGTATTTCTTTATGTTTAACGTAACTGCAAGCCGATCAACGAACCTGAGCACCAATGTAGTCCGCACCAAAATCGTACCCACAACGCTACAGGAAGTCATAATAACGTAACGCTGATGTATGAGAGTAACTATTTTCATATTTTTCAATATCAGCCGTACACAAAATTGCGTATAACATGCTGTAAGCCGGAAAAACGGCAACAAAACACTGCAAATATCCCGAAAACACAGCAACAAATGTAGAAAGAATGCTGTGACGTAAGAATAAAAAAGATGCTATGTAACTGTTCTCAAACCGAACAGAACAGATGTAATAATTTTCGTTATGTTTGTAACGATCCTAAATTGGCAAATTTTAGAGTAAATAAATAGCCACAGATAATGGCAATATTGTCGCTGAAACTAGTTTGGGGATGAAAACAAAGCAAAAGTGTTTCGCATCAAGGTGGACACAGAATCCCTATTGCATTTTATGTATAAGATGTTTTCCAGGTACAATGATAGATAATCCTTCCTCTCTACAGGTTTTCCCTGCAGTGGATGAGATGGCGGTACCCTAACTTTAGAACCTGCTTTCCCGCTGTTTAGCAAAACGTTCCACCTTGAAAATCACCTTATCGTCATTATGGAAATACCTGCAACGTAATGGTTTCTCCATGTGAGGAAAGAGGAAGAAGACGCTTGACACAGCGTCGTAATAATACAGGGAGGGGGAAGAGAGGAGGGAACGGTGGGTGGGGCAGAGAAGCTGCAAGCCTTTTGCTGTACAAAATGAACTTGGGCCATGTTGTAGAATCGAAACACGTTCCTGGACAGCTTTCATGACGCTTCCTCTTGCCTGTTATCGATATCAATACTGGAAAGATCTCTGCCCCGGGAACCGGGAATTACAAGACTGTATTTTAGTTTCTGCAGAAGTTTCTGAGACTTGCGGCACATTAAAAAAGAAAAAAAATATAGTGACGAAGATGTAATAAAATATTTTTTTATTTTCTTAAAAGAGTAAGTACAACGTTTCTGAGACTTATATATAAAGAGCACTTCGTCTTCAGGCCGCAAGTGGCCCATCGGGACCATCCGGCCGCCGTGTCATCCTCAGCTGAGGATGCGGATAGGAGGGGCGTGTGGTCAGCACACAGCTCTCCCGGTCGTTGTGATGGTTTTCTTTGACCGGAGCCGCTACTATTCGCTCGAGTAGCTCCTCAGTTGACATCACGAGGCTGAGTGCATGGCAAAAGTGCATGGCGGCTCGGATGGTCACCCATCCAAGTGCCGGCCACGCCCGACAGCGCTTCGGCAATCTAACGGCAACCGGTTTTCTGAGACTTGGGGGTCATTAAAAAAGAAACAAATATAATGAGGAAGATGTAATACAATTTTTTTTAATTTTCTTAAAAGAGCAACTACAACGTACATTTTATGTTTGCATGCGGTAGTATTACTCTATTGTACTTTTTATGGATGATGAATGCAATGTAAGTTCTAATGGAAAACAGACATATTTTTACGTCACAGAATTACAATTTTTCGGATTTTTTTTCTTTTCTTCTACTGTGAAACCTTCCTTCTTCCCAAATTTTGTGATGTTAGGTTAACGGAAAGTACAGGTTTTAATGAGTGAGATTGCGAGTATCGAGATACGTGAAGTAAAGTGACGTATCTGCCCGCACTCAGTAGGTGTCATAAATTTCAAGCTGACGCGTGCAGCGGTTCTCAACAGTCGGATAGACAGAGACGGACGACGGGAAATAAAGCGACCGTTTAAGGATTTCATTCTTACCGAGTGAGGTACGGAAATCTAAAAACCATTGAATTTCGGGTTTGGCATAGTTTTCCGCTGATACGGGCACGTTTTCAGTATATGGGGCCAATCAGAGATGGCCTGAGTGACGCACGCGCGGAAATTGAGTTGCAGTCTTTACTTTCGCTCGGTACTAAAAAGCCACCTTGGTCTGGAGGCGGACTAGATTAGAGAAAAGGAATGACAGTTTTAATAAAGGTCGGGAGTACACAGTAGGGCGTATGGGCTGCCTTGGATATCGAGCAAAAGCAAAGGTTGACTCTTTGCGCTTACAGGGAGGCGGGAGAGGCCGTCTCGGATTGCTCCCACATAAGCGGAAAGCAATACCTGTCTCTACATTCATTTGACAATTGGAATGTTTTATTCGAAATGACGGCGACTCGATTGAAAATCTATGAACACACAGGGTGATTCTGTGGTATCACCGCCAGACACCACACTTGCTAGGTGGTAGCCTTTAAATCGGCCGCGGTCCGTTAATATACGTCGGACCCGCTTGTCGCCACTATCTGTGATTGCAGACCGAGCGTTGCCACACGGCAGGTGTAGTCCAGAGACTCCCTAGCACTCGCCCCAGTTGTACAGCGGACTTTGCTAGAAATGGTTCACTGTCTACATACTCTGTCATTTACAGAGACGACAGTTTAGCATAACCTTCAGCTACGTCATTTGCTACTACCTAGCAAGGCGCCATATTCCGTTACTATGAATGTATTCTGAACAGATAATACTGTGAATCGTGTACCGTCAAGAGCGACGTTCATCCTCAATGGATTAAAGTTAAGTATCAAACTAATTATGTCCGCTTTCTGAATTCTCACTCCTTGTCATGTTCCAGACCTCACGTCAGTATAGTTTTTCCATCCTCACGGCAGCCTGCGTGAGCTAAAACGCGTGCATTTCGGCCTCCACTAGTAACACGGTGTTGGCTCTTCTGCCAACACAACAGATTCAACTGCCCTTAAGCCTTCAAATACCGCACGCAGGATTTTCATATTCTCTCGCTCACTACGAGTAAACTGTTAGCACTACAGAAAAAAATTGAACAGGACCTTTTTGTAGGAAATTTAATTTAGCATAGTTTTGTACTGGGATACGGTTTTACTGGAACCTTAGTTTTAGAATTATCCCTGCAAAACGTACAAAGATCACCTTCAAATGTGTTCTTCTTCTACAATTTCAAAACGATGGCCCACAGAGAAAACGTATCCCACTACAAAACTTAACTACATTACATTTCCTACAGAAATGTCCTGATTATTTTTACTGTAGGACTAATAGTTGGCACGTAGAGAGTGAGAGAATAGGAAAATCTTGCGAATAGATTTCAAGCCACTGCGAACTGCATAAAATTCCGCTGCAGGGGCAGATACTTATGTACATCACAGCAGCTTTCGGTGGTCTCGTAATGCTGTCCTTTAAATACACTGGAACTGTGCAGCACTGTTTACAGAAAATATTTTCAGTCATATGTCTCTGTATATTAGCTGCATTTTTGTATCTATTTCGCACCTCTTAAAACAAGTTATTCCTGAATGTGTAAATGCTAGGGAGGTACCATGATTTTTCCTCAGTGTCCCTTACTAAATTGAATATTAGAAGTGCCTATCTGATAACTATCCAATCTCTCTCCAACACTTCTTCAAAGTTTCTTTCTTTGCTTCTGCATATTATCTTGTTTTGTTGGATAATGTGATTATTAAGCTGTTCTGGAAATATAATGGACATTTACTTGATTGATATTTGACACCAACTGAAAGAAACAAATAATCTTCTTGTTCCTATACCTTCCACTGACTTCTAGAATTCCTAAGGCATATCATGAAATCCAGTTGACTGCTTTCAGCCCAGACCATTCGACACGTTACTGGTTTTCGTGTTTCTTTCTGATCAACTTTCTCCTCGTCTGTCACACTTTGAGATTGTTACTCTCCATCACAAAGGTGTTCGATGCAATGCTGTCACATCTCTGCCATTTCCTCTCATTTAAGAACTTTCAACTTCCTACGCTACGTCCCAATTTTCTGTACGCCACATCGATTATTCTGCGACCACGTCTTTCTCAGTATCATTACTGTTCATCCATTCTGGTTTAACTTGATTCATTCATAGAAAAATGTTTCATTTCCAGACAACCAAATCTACTAATTTTCTATCTCATCCTTAAGTGTTTCGTTCACCCATAAGATGAGTAAAATGAATGGATTCATGGCTTCTTTGTCACCGTTTTGGCTATACTTACGATTTACTGTCATACTGTCACTAATTCATT
This sequence comes from Schistocerca cancellata, assembly GCF_023864275.1. NCBI lineage: Eukaryota > Metazoa > Arthropoda > Insecta > Orthoptera > Acrididae > Schistocerca > Schistocerca cancellata. The sequence goes on along the minus strand of NC_064628.1, from coordinate 238,840,054 downwards.
CTTCGTTATTTTGCAGTCCCCCTATAAGGCTGAATCGTAACGTACGTTCAACAGTGCGGCCACTCGAGAGAGAATACAAGCTTGAATTATGGCATCTGGGACACATAGTAAAATGTGTCCCTGCGTAGGGAAACTACGGAAAATCTACATCTCAATGATCGGAAGGGAAATTCATCTTCTAAAATTAGTCCCAACCATTGAAGCAGTTCACTCGGTAATATAACTCAGGAAGCGTAATGGCTTTAGAACCACGACATGATGTTGAATGACATCAGTTCAACAAAGACTACGTGATCATTAACGAAGCAGTAATTCCAGTACCAGTGTGGCCTATAGCTATTATGAAGCAGCGTTTCGCTGCATGACGACTGATTTACCATAACAGAGAAAGCCTCTGTTAACAAACTTCTATAAGGAGCACGAAGAACTGGAAATGTGGTTCTAAAGAAGAAAATAAAATATGAATTACAGAGAAAGAGTATGAAATGGTGAGACTCAAAAATGAATGCAAGGAAGAATTCTAAATACTTCCTACCAAATAACTAAGCAAGGAAATAAACTGACAGAAAATAAATAATAACATCAAACAATTAAAGTAGAGTAATGGAAGTTCGGGCATACATTTGTCTAGGAACATATGTAAGTGATTAACGCTGGAAGATCACAGGTTAAGGCAAGAGTGAAAGAAGCCATTGCAAATGTGAAATGCTGTTATTTTGATAACCGGTGTAACCACCAGAATATTGAATGCAAACATACAAAAATGTACGTATTGTGGTGTACACGTGCCCGACGTCAGCTTTTGGAATGGAGTTCCATGTCTGTTGCACATGGTCGGACAATATAGGGGCGGTTAATGCTGTTTGTGGATGACGCTGGAGTAGTCGTCCGTTGACGTCTCATATGTGCTCGAATGGAGACAGATCTGGTGACCGAGCAGGCCAACGCAACATGTCGACAAGGTAGAGCATGTTCGATGACAACAGTAATATGTGGGCGAGCGGTATCCTGTTAGAGAACGTCTCCTGGGATGCTGCTCATGAATGGCAACATAACAGGTCGAATCGTGTGAATTTGCAGTCAGGGTCCGTGGAATAACAATGAGAGTGCCCCTGCTATCATACCAAACCGCACCCTGGACGGTCACTTCAGGTGTGGGTCCAGTGTCCATCACACAGACAGGCTGGTTGCAGGCCCTCGACTAGCCTCCTCATAACGAACACAAGGTCATCATCACTAGAACCTTGGCAAAAAACTGCTGTCATCAGAAAGCACAACAACCATCACCATGTCCTCCACTGAGCTCTCGTTTGAAAGCACTGAAACCGCAAATGGCGGTGGTTTGGGGTCAGTGGTATGTACACTGCAGGGCGTCTGGCTCGATGTCCTTGATATCACCAATTTGCAACAGTTCGTTGTGCCACTGTGGTGCCAACTGCTGCTCAGATTGCTGCTGTAGATGCAATACGACGAGCCAGAGCCATAAGCCGAACACGATCGTCTTCCCTCTTGGTAGTGCCATGTGGTCTTATGGAGCTCGGTCTTCTTGCGACCGAAAATTTTTGTGGCCACTGCTGGCAGCAATCATGTACATTTGCCGCATTCCTTCCAAGACTTTTTGCAGTATCGCAGAACGAATATCAAGCATATCGTTGCTCTATTACACGATCTCGTTGAAACTCAGTGAGGTGCTGACAATGGCATCTTCGTCGCCATAAAGGCAGTCTTGATTAACATCAACGCACCATGTCCAATCTCAAAGGTAACTGACAGTCAAGAACGTTAGAGCGTGTATTTATAGTAAGCCTTATTCGCAGCCTCATACTGGCGCTATTAGCGCTACCTTTATGCGACTGGTGCGAAATTTCAATAGACATCGTCTTTCAGCTGTAGAAACACGCCTATCAACTTTCAGTTTATGTCGCACAACTCCTTTTTGGTGTTGCGATTTTTTTCCGTCGATGTACATTGTCGCAAATGGGGAATGTTACAGATTGTTTCTTGAGTTTCTCCCGGCGTATTTGATAATCAAAATATCCACGGGTATGCTGCCGGTCTATAGTGTCCAACGGGCACTTTTTTTTTTTTTTAATATTTCGGCGATCAAACATGTCGCCATCATCAGGTGAACTGACGGACTGAGCTCCTGTGAACGTACCGGCACGGAGATCCGTACGCTACGGCTGCTCAGAGGGAACTGGGTTCGGTCGCGGCGGCGGCCGATTTAAATACCCTCCGCCCGCGGCGGGCTCCCTCCGCCGTCCGCGCCCAGCGCCACGGTCGCGCGGTGGAACAGATTGCGACGGCGTCTGAGATGACGTCGGTGTGATGGCTCTGTCCGCCGTGGTCGTCACAACTATACGTCTGCTCGATTTACTCTTGATTAACCCGATCGCTGGTTCCCAAGCCTTGCTAAGATTATAGCCACAGTCCCGGTTTATGAGGTCGTCATTGGTGCGAATTTCGATGGCCTCTCTAACAACGCTGTCCCAGTATCTCGACGTCTGTACCAGAATCCTCGTGCGGTCATACTCCATGGCGTGATTTTCCGACAAACAATGTTCAGCGACCGCCGACTTGCTCGGATACATCAGTCGAGTGTGCCTCTGGTGTTCACGGCATCGATCCTCGACGGTACGCATCGTCTGACCAATATACGACTTGCCACATTGACACGGAATCTGGTACACGCCGGCCTTCCTCAAACCGAGGTCATCTTTGGCGCTCCCCACCAGTGCACGAGTTTTATTTGGAGGACAAAACACAGTTCCGACCCGGTGTTTCTTCAGAATGCGGGCGATTTTCCCCGAGAGTGCGCCTGTGTATGGAATAAATGCAGTGCCTACCTCCTCCCTCGTGACTTCATCCATCTCAACAGGTTGTGCTGCAGTGGTTGGGCGGAGAGCACGTTGAATCTGCCACTCTGAGTACCCATTTTTCCGAAATACAGTTCTCAGATGTTCCAATTCCTGGGGTAGACTCTCTGCGTCAGAGATAGTGCGCGCCCTATGTACTAGAGTTTTAAGTACCCCATTCCTCTGTGAAGGGTGGTGGCAGCTGTCTGCATGCAAATACAGATCAGTGTGCGTAGCCTTCCGATACACCCCATGACCTAGGGTGCCGTCAGCCCTTCTCTTGACCAAGACGTCAAGGAAAGGTAATTTACCCTCCGTTTCAGTCTCCATAGTGAATTTGATGTTGGGGTGTATGGAGTTTAGATGTGTAAGGAAGTCAAGGAGTTTATCCATACCATGTGGCCAGATGACGAACGTGTCGTCCACGTAACGGAAAAAGCAAGTAGGTTTCCATACGGATGATGACAGGGCTTCCTCCTCGAAGTTCTCCATGTACAAATTCGCTACCACCGGTGAGAGTGGGCTACCCATGGCGACTCCCTCCGTTTGTTCGTAGTATTCTCCATTAAAAAGAAAATACGTGGAAGTCAAGACATGCCTAAAAAGTTCAGTGGTCTTCTCATCAAACTTCTGACTAATCAATTCTAGTGACTCTCGCAGGGGTACCCTCGTAAACAAGGAAACGACATCAAAACTCACCATGATATCTGACTCATCCAACCTGAAGCTATCAAGGCGTTTAACAAAATCCACGGAATTACGGATGTGATGAGGGCATTTACCCACATAAGGACTTAATATTCCCGTCAGGTATTTGGCCAACAAATATGTAGGTGCCCTGATGTTGCTGACAATGGGGCGTAATGGTACCCCCTCTTTGTGAACCTTCGGGAGTCCATATAGTCTAGGCGGTACCGGACCTTGGGGTAACAATTTCTTAGCGTCACCCTCCGGTAAATCTGCGTCTTTGAGAAGCGCCCTCGTCTTGTTCTCCACCTTCTTTGTAGGGTCAACGCTGATCTTCCGGTAGGAATCGTCATTTAGCAGGCTCTGCATCTTATCAGTGTAGTCCTTATGGGAGACAACAACTGTAGCATTGCCCGTTGGACACTATAGACCGGCAGCATACCCGTGGATATTTTGATGTTACAGATTGATCACCTTCACCTAACAGATCTTCCGGTATTTCCATGTGTTTGAGACATACTGCTTAAATTTTCTTCTATACATGACCATACTTTCAGTTTTATCAGTACCGAAAAAGCTATTCCTATAGATGTAGAACGGTTTAATACGTAGTGCTATCGTTATCGTTAACGTCATTTAGCATACATCACTTAAATATGAGGAATGTAATCCGTAGCACTTGCGTTTGGGACTCAAGCATGTTATGGGTGTCTTCCTTCAATTCTTCATACACACACACTTAAAAAGAACGAATTACTACGGACGATGGAGAAACAAAACAGAGAATCAGGAGTTGACAAAAATGAGACGTGGATTTTCTTTCATAATACTTTTGTTATGTTTTTATTATATCACCACATCGTGCGTGTTGAATGAAGACACGCAGATGGTTATGGATTACATTCGTCACATTTGTGAGTTGTTTGCTAAATAACGTTGATTTACTTTACAACCGCTCTTCTAATCCTGAAGATGGATAATATTGTAATGATATGGGGTGTGTCTAACGTTACGGGAGATTTTAGACATGCCTAACCCAAATAGTATGGGCTAAGACAAACAAGAGTAGCTAACACAGCACTAGAACAAGATGTATGTGAAAAGTATGTTCAGCATAGCCCACAGAGCACGCGAGTCGACTTCGTCTCCGTCACACGCCTTCTGGGAGGTGTTGCCTCAGTCACAATGCCGCATCGTCGAGCTTTAACAACAGTTTTAATATTAAGACATTATTCATATCAACATTCTTTTTTCTTAAGTATGGAAATTACATACTTTGATTTACCCCTTGTTTTCATAGTTGTTGGGTTGGGTTGTTTGGGGGAAGAGACCAAACTGCGACGTCATCGGTCTCATCGGATTAGGGAAGGATGGGGAAGGAAGTCGGCCATGCCCTTTCAAAGGAACCATCCCGGCATTTGCCTGGAGCGATTTAGGGAAATCACGGAAAACCTAAATCAGGATGGGTGGAGGCGGGATTGAACCGTCGTCCTCCCGAGTGCGAGTCCAGTGTGCTAACCACTGCGCCACCGAGCTCGGTTTTTTCATAGTTACCATCTATCTGACAGTTAATACTTGTTCTTAATGTATTCTTGACGTACGTATTGTGAATTTGACATTTATATTACAAGTTCCATTTTTTATTTCATCGTGTTTATCCCAGAATTGTTACAAATGTTGGCATGAACATAGTAATCATTTCTGTTCCACACAGAGTTAAACGGTGACAATCACGCTTTGACCAACTTTTTATTGTTGACGTGTTACAATTAGTAATGGGAATATGGCCAACATTGTATTTACACACCGAGTTATTACCCCGTGTTAGTAATAACTATACGGTTTTCATTGTTTTCTACGATTTTAGTGTTTCAGCACTTAATAATGTGGGTTATAAAGCTTTTTCAGTTGTTCACATTAACTGAGAGGTAATTTTCTGTGTATTTCTATATATTCTGACTTGCACTTAGTTTTTAGTAACGTTATTGTTGTGGCCAACAGGTGTAATATACCTATCCAAATCCTGAATCAGCAGTGAGATGTGCAGAAGAGAGTCAGTGAGGTTCTGGGAGGAACCGACAGGGATGAGTAGCCTTGCTGAAGCCAGTGCCAGGTTTCTCGGTTGAGGCTCCACGGCTAACAACCCAATCAAGGTGGTTCCACAGATTCTCAATTGGATTGTAATTAGAGGAGTTTGGTGTTCAGGGATGAATGTTTAGCTCACCCTGGTGGTCTTCGAACCACGGACATACAGTGCGAGCTGTGTGGCACGGTACATTGTGCTGAGGAAAACCAAATATCTTGCAGGGGTGGACGTGGTTCCTAACATATCCGCCGTCCGCGGATAGGAAAATCTCAGGGTGTGAGTTATAGCGTTCTTATTTAAACTCAAGTCTTTCTTCAAAATTAACAAAACAATATTCGTGAGGTAGGACTGATCCTCCAAACCTACCAATAACTAAATCAGAGATTCTTCCAAACATAAACTGTCTGTAGTAATCATACAAATTCACCAAACCAAGCCCCGGGCGTCTCGTGAAGAGCCGCGCGGAGTCCACGCTGCCGTCACCTGAGTCCGAGGACGAGTAGAGGCCCTGCGAGGATGGCTGGCGGCGGTGGACGATGACGCAACGGCTACGATGACACCAGTGGGCTCGCTCTGCGTGAACCGCCTCTCCAGGCTCCTGCGCCAGCCTAAATACTGCTTGGCGCATGTATATGGGTGGCTGTATTTTCTGTCACGTGTCGTGCCGAAGGAAAGATGTCCGCGACTGTAGCGACCTCTTGCGGCGCCGTGGACGCCTCCTTGTTGTCTCTGGGAAGCGTCTGTGTTTCCGGGACGACCGGTCAGGCTCACCCCTACTTGGTCCGGAGCCCGCTGTAGCGGTCTGATTCGCGGGAAGCGAGAGTGTCAGGCGCTTAGTCTGGACACAGTAGTCCCAAGGATAGATGCATACTTCCGTTAATCAAATGCGCCTTTCAGAAAGACGAGAACAGTTTCAGATTATCACGTAAGCATACTCAAGACCGTAACTCTCCCTCCTCCGGCCCGGACCCTTCCAACAATTGTTGCAAGGTGTTTGGTTTCAGAGGTTCCACGTTGTGCACGAAAAGGCCATCTGTCGGATGGAGGACAAAACGTGATTCATCTGCATAGGCCACCTGTAGCCACTCAGTGGATGTCCAGTTTCGGTATGGGGGTGCAAAGTCCAGCGTTCCCACCGCTGAAAAGCAGTCAGCATGGGTGCATGAACCAGGAGCCTGCTGCGAATAACAATGCACAGCAACGTTCGCTTAGAGGTCTTTGGTGAGACATTCTTGGTAGTCCCTTAGTTCATCCCGGCAGTTAGATTCTCATCAGTTGCACATCTATTTGCCCTTACACATGTCCACAGCCATCGTTCGCCCTTGTCATTTGAGGCCTGCACTGTACCACAATTACTTTGACGTCGGTTTTGGGTAGCTCCAATTTGCCACGCACTGTTTACTTCAACCACGGCGACACGCGAACAGTTTACAGACTTAGCCGATTCGGTAATGCTTCTGTCCTTGTTCCGGAAAGCAATGACGTTAGATAAATCGCTCCATTTTCTCGTTTCGGCGACGACTGCAATGTTTTCTGCTTCCCCCCAAGACACGCTTTATCTGTCCTCCAGTGCTAGTGCTGCCACCTGCGGTCTGTGACTGGTTATCGCACGTTGACGTTGATCATAGGCGGAGTCACAGTGTGTAACACCTCTCTGGCTGATGCTCGTGATGTTAAATACATTTTCATATCTCTCTCTCTCTCTCTCGCTCTCTTTTCTTTTACTACTAAGGTATTCCTTAATAATTTAATCATTTATAGACGCTCACTGCAGCAATTTTCATCTGTGCTGTCGCTCATTTTCATTTGTCGCGAAATAAATGAGGATAGTGATAATTTCTCCTGGTAGTGGTGGAAGAGAGCTAAACCTAAGAAAGGCATGTTCGTGTAGACTACATTATTAAACTGTCTTGAATAATCGTTTTACTGATATGTTTACCTAATTCAAGCAGCAACCGCGGCACCTGATTCGGGAAGGGATAGAAGTAAGAAAGATGTATTAGACAACGCCCTTCAGGATCTTTAGTGAGCATGGTACTTCTTTACGATTTTACGCTCTACCAGTTTTTAAACAGCGCATATTTCAGAGGCTGTTGGCTCACATTAACCGAAAGTTATTTTCTGTTTACATACCTGAAGTAAATTAGTTAAGGATGTTAATGTTGTCAATAGTCTACACAGTCTTTAGTAAGCTTGGTACGTTTTTCATCATTTTACGTTTGAATATTTCTGAATAACGTTTTTTTTTTTTTTTTAAAGATTGCTAACTTCACATTGAATGAAAAGGTATTTATTGTTCATTTTCAGAGATGGTTGGCACCCATACGAAACCTGTTGGAAAGAAACTGTAATTTTATGTTTTACTGAGATCTAATCCACTTAAAAAAAATCAAATCGCTGTATTTCCTTTACCCGACTGTGTCACATCTTAGAAAAATACTGTAGAGGCAGATGAAAGATTAGAAACGTAAGTCTGTATTAAGTAATCCTGGATGTTTAGACGAAGATTGATCGAAGATAGGAAGAGAGTGTCACTGAACCAGTGGGAAAACTGGTAGCTTAATCAAAGAAACTGTATTTGTACACAAGGCTGCTATTGTGATCGCCTGTAGTCGAAGTTTGGAACTGTGTTGCTAAGCCTCCAAGGCCAAAGTTAGAGCGCATGCGCCGCGCTACCAGTCGCGAGATTACCGGCGGCTGGGCGCTTGCAGCCATCCCGGACTAGATTACGCCAGCAGGCGACCTCGCTTCGCGAGCAACCTAAAGCGCCGCTATCTCGCCGGAGCGGGCTCTTCTGTCGCTGCCGTTTTGTTAGCGACACAGTTCATTATACATGCACGGCGGGCGAGACGGCTGTGGCGGCGCGAGGAATAGCAGGAGACAGCGGCTGCGACGCGCGAAATGTGAGACAGTCAGCTGTTACCGCCAGAACGAGCTACTCCAGAAAGGGAAAGCAGGGTGTGGTTTGCACTCCGGATAAAGTGCTCGGCTTCGTTTTGCGGGGAATGGTGCTCTGCTGAAAGACTACCAGTCCTGTACCACGTTCTTTCTTTCGATGTTTTTTTCAAATACGGAAGACCTTTGTTTCCCCGACTGTTTTATATTTTATTTATGTTGTAATTGTACCGAAACTGATTATCATTCTACCGTTACTAACATTTGCAACTGCCACCAGTTTTAAAGTTTGTAATCTTTTCGCCCTCTATGTTCTGCGTTTATCTTTGTGATATGACTGGTTTCGATCAAAGAAATCGCCCTGAGATTTGTGATATGCATTTGGATACGAAGGGTTTCTTACGAAATTAAATAGATCTTACGTTGATCAACTCTAATCGAAACTAGTCTTGTCAAAATGATAAATTAGCAATTCAGACGGAAAAAACCTTAAAATTTCTAATATTAAAAGAGTTGCGGAACCTCTCTCAACTAACATGACACCAATAGTTGTAACACACTACGTTTACACTGAAAACACACAGGTATACTTCGTGGCGTGACAGTAATCGGTAAAATGTCTTCTTTATATTACACATAGTACCCACAGTACCCATTGGGACAATATCCGCTAGTACCGTTTATTACCATCAAATAAAATGTTGTAATGGATATCGCTTTTATTTAGCAAATTGTTGAAACCTTTAAAAATGAGCGGCTGCCCAACATTACTTGCGGGAACAGTGTCTTCAGATTTGTAAATGCAATTGTCTCAGTTAAGAAAAGAGGAGTTGGGTAAACGGTAAATGATGTAAATTCAGTTTCTTTTACACGAAACCATATATAAGATCACGATTTTAGATACCTTAACTTAACGAGCAGCTAATATTTCCGCTTATCCCATAATTATTTTTGATGTTCTGTCACCTTGTGGAGGCCTTAGAAGCTGAAACGAAAATGTCGTCTAAAATCGTCTTTAAGTGGCGCCCCACAGCTGTGATATGTTTTATGAATTACTTTTCTTTTACAAACTACCAAAAGCTGCTAATAAATAATAACTTATTCTGCGGAAGTTACTTTACTTACTTTAGCAGCTTTTGGTGGTGTAAGTGTAGATCACAGTTTAAAGTATTTATATAATTTGCCTAAGCTAGACGTGCACTGCAGGCTTACCAACGGTTAAAATTTAAGTAAGCGAAACGCATTGAAATGATGCACTTTATCAAGAAATAAATGAAGTGGGAAGTAATACCAGTTTGTTCTCGAACGGGGAGTTTTGTATCAGGAGCACTTTTACAGAACGCTACTAAACGATTCCTCAAGAACGCCATTGGCATTGCATATGGGATTACTGATTAAAATTTCACCCTTGTAAGAACTTATTTTCAATACAAAAAATGCTCGTACTATACATAAAGAGTGGTGTTACTTTATGATGGTTAGTGGATGTTTCACCAAAATTTCTGGCGGTCAGAACGGAAACAAAGTATCTGTGATGTCTTCCGAAGAGTGAAGTGTCACATATCTGTGATGTCGTCCGAAGAGTGAGGTATCAAAGCAAGATTGATACCTCACAAGGCAATCACAAGAAGAGATAGTCGTTGCCAGCCACCGCAACCACTCTGCTACTTAGGGCCAACCACAGGGCGACTACGCTCAGTCCACGAGCATCGGCTGAGGCAACAGCATCGTCTTCTAGTAGGCGAACTCTGTGATCAAACGTATTACACAGTTATTGTGAAATGTACTCTGAGTGAGAGACTGGTATTTTGTCTATATCAAGCGTTACGCAATCGTTCAAAGACAGCTGTAAGGCCTCATTACATTCCTGTGGAAGTGGATTGTACAAAGTTAAGTAATTCTTCTAATCTGTTATAATTACGTGAACTTATATATCTTGTGTTATAGTATAGAGTCAGTCTCCTCCCGGTGAATTGTAAAGAACCTACCATTTTACCGACTACTCTATTTGCATCCAGTACAACGGTATATATAGAAGACCAGTTGAATGACGAAAAAAGGCATCGTTTTCATGACCCACACATCTCCAACTCCTGAAATCATGGTGTGGGAGGGGGGGAGGATACGGCAAAAGGACTGATTTACTACATGTGGAAGACACGCTGAATGTTGGCTAGCATGCCTCAAGAATAGTAAACCTTCTACATCTACATCTACATAACTACTCTGCAATTCACATTTAAGTGCTTGGCAGAGGGTTCATCGAACCACAATCATACTATCTCTCTGCCATTCCACTCCCGAACAGCGCGCGGGAAAAACGAACACCTAAACCTTTCCGTTAGAGCTCTGATGATCATTCCTACCTATGTAGGTTGGGCTCAACAAAATATTTTCGCATTCGGAAGAGAAAGTTGGTGACTGAAATTTCGTAAATAATCTCGCCGCGCCGAAATTCGTCTTTGCTTTAATGACTTCCATCCCAACTCGCGTATCATATCTGCCACACTCTCTCCCCTATTACGTGATAATACAAAACGAGCTGCCGTTTTTCGCACCCTTTAGATGTCCTCCGTCAATCCCACCTGGTAAGGATCCCACACCGCGCAGCAATATTCTAACACAGGACGAACGAGTGTAGTGTAAGCTGTCTCTTTAGTGGACTTGTTGCATCTTCTAAGTGTCCTGCCAATGTAACGCAACCTTTAGCTCGCCTTCCCCACAGTATTATCTATGTGGTCTTTCCAACTGAAGTTGTTCGTAATTTTAACACCCAGATACTTAGTTGAATTGACAGCCGTGAGAATTGTACTATTTATCGAGTAATCGAATTCCACCGGACTTCTTTTGGAACTTATGTGGATTACCTCACACTTTTCGTTATTTAGCTTCAACTGCCACCTGCCACATCACACAGCAATCTTTTCTAAATCGCTTTGCAACTGATACTGGTCTTCGGATGACCTTACTAGACGGTAAATTACAGCATCTTCTGCGAACAACCTAAGAGAACTGCTCAAATTGTCACCCAGGTCATTTATATAGATAAGGAACAGCAGAGGCCCCAGGACACTTCCCTGGGCAACACCTGATATCACTTCAGCTTTACTCGATGATTTACCGTCTATTACTACGAACTGCGGCCTTCCTGATAGGAAATCACGAATCCAGTCGCACAACTGAGACGATATCCCATAGGCCAGCAGCTTGATTAGAAGTCGCTTGTGAAGAACGGTATCAAAAGCTTTCCGGAAATCTAGAAATACGGAATCAACTTGAGATCCCCTGTCGATAGCGGCCATTACTTCGAACGAATAAAGAGCTAGCTGCGTTGCACAAGAACGATGTTTTCTGAAACCATGCTGATTACGTATCAATAGATCGTTCCCTTCGAGGTGATTCATAATGTTTGAATACAGTATATGCTCCATATCCCTACTGCAAACCGACGTCAATGATGTAGGTCTGTAGTTCGATGGATTACTCCTACTACCCTTCTTAAACACTGGTGCGACCTGCGCAATTTTCCAATCTGTAGGTACAGATCGTTCGGCGAGCGAGCGGTTGTATATGATTGCTGTCATACCTTTCAGACTGGCATACTAAATTGCATATTGCGGCCAGAAAATGCAAGTTTCCAGATTTCAGTTCACATTACGTTTTTGTGACGAATATATGTACCTTCGAGTGACCTTCCTGGTCTCCTGAAACTTACTGGGCTTGTCCAGGAGGCTATGGAAAGACGTACACTTTCATATCAAACTCCACACATCATTCTTCATGAAACAACACTGCGTCCTTTTCAAGCACGGCAGGATATTCGAGAAGATGGCATTCGGGACCTGTTCGCTTCCATGTCACAGGCATGTATTGTTTATTCTGAGGTCACACCTCATGGTAATGGCCATTAACTACGAATCGAGTAAAGGTTTAATTATTTAATATCCGTTGGACGTTGTCACCTCCACTTTGATAAAGGCGGGTTGATGCTTCACGTTGTAACACTTCAAATTTCGTTAGAGTATCTAACAGTTTAATTAGCGTCAAGAGACTACTCCGAAACAAGCCGCTGTAGGGTAAAACGTTATCTAAACAACAACTTCTGAAGGTATGAAAATATGGCTCTCTTAAGATCACATTGTGAATTAACCTAAAGAATATCGAGAAAGTATTTTCCGAAGGCAAGGGCAGAGCATTGTAATTCACAGATAACTAATTCTCGAGGCGTTTATCGTACGAAGCCTATTCGAGAACTGGGATCTGGAGCAGAGCATTATACAATTGCGTAATCTTCCTAGATAAGGACGACTATGTTTGATTTGAAGCACTTTAGGCGAGCTCTTGTAAAAACACTATCATATTCAGAATAATATTTTGTTAGTTTTATGAAAAGTCATCATGTTTTATTGCTTATTGTATCCAAAAATAACGTTAAATAAGACGTGCAATGAAATGCTTGGAATAAGTCACCACATGTATTTTAACAACGTTTCTAAAGAGATGTATCACAAATGTTGTGAGATTTTTTGTATAGCATGACGCCTATTGTCTTTTCGTTCGAGTTAATAAGACGTAATGAAACAGCTGTGGATTTTGTGATACAATGTTCTTTGTTAAAATTGAGCATAAATTTCCCTTCTTGTAGTTTGTGAAAATCCCGACTGTAAATCATATTTTTATGTGTTTTCAACTGCGTAAAATTTAATCTGTTACACCATATATCTGGTAACAGTATTTTGTTTTTTACATTTCATAATGGCACCACTCACGAGCGTACAGCACGCTTATGTGTTGCCACTTATTAAAAACAGAGCCCGCGACGTTTTTCACTATACTTAATTCCAAAAACAGTCCGATCGCCATTGAAGCAGTTAAGCTGCTTTTTACATTATCCACCAATCTTAAATAAAGTGCAAACTTTATACAGATCCGAGCCTTGACTTATAAATAGTTTTTAAAGTGAACGTTAGCAGAAAGAGTGTTTTCCAAAATTTCGTAATTTCGCCGATCCCAGCAGCCATAGATATTTGTTTTCCCTGACAGTTAGCTACTACATACTGAAGCTAGTTTCACTGAGATTAGTGCACGCACAAAAAAATAAATATTTAATGTTTTATCCTCTCTCCAGTTACATAAGAGTCAACTTATAACGTACTTGCAAATACTTAGGCCAAGAACATTAAAGATAAGAGGGGGAATGATAAACTCTGCAACCTTTCTCATAAATACATAGATTTTCAGCTGCACTTATTTCAGATTTCACAAAATATTAAACCGTCATTAATAAACGAAAATATTTCCCGTATCTTCTCGATGAGCACTGCATGCATTATATCTGGTGCTTGAGAGACAGTACAGCCACACCTCACCCCTCTTTTACTTTTATTCAATGATCGTGAGTACTCAGTCCGACGTCGGTGCGCTAAACTGAGAAAGATATGAGGTTATTAATATCCTCATCTACCAAGTTATTCGGAATATTTCTTGGCTGATAACTAGGTATACTTTTATATACATATATTTCGCAAGCCACAAATGTGTGTGTGTGTGGCGGAGCGTAGATAAAGTAGTATCAATTTTTAGTCTTGCCTCTTCCATTCGCAAATGCAGAACATGAAGAGCAAATGTCAGTAAGCGTTCGTTTTAGTTACTGATTCTCTGTTCATCGTGTTATGGTCATCTGTCGACATGTGTATATGGCTAAATTCATTGCTCGTGGAACATATATACGAAATCTGAAATTTAACTTTAAACATTACCTCTCTCACACAACATTCGTCACTGGGTTTTGATGAACATCTCAGTCATACACTTATGATTGACGAACCCATGAGTACTGATATCCTTTGTTCTTCTGTGTCGCCACAATTTTGCTGCGTCAAAGAGTCTAAGAATGATCATCATCGTCATTTAACAGTTCCAATGATGATGATGTTTGGTTTGTGGGGCGCTCAACTGCGTGGTTACCAGCGCCCGTACAATTTCCCAACCTTTGCTCAGTCTAATTTCGCCACTTTCCTGGATGATGATGAAATGATGAGGACAACACAAACACCCAGTCATCTCGAGGCAGGTGAAAATCCCTGACCCCGCCGGGAATCGAACCCGGGACCCCGTGTTCGGGAAGCGAGAACGCTACCGCGAGACCACGAGCGGCGGACAAATTTAACAGTTCCAGTTTCCAGTGTGCTGGGAATGAGTCTCTTCCACTTCGTCCTGTCCAAATACACCTGTTCATGGAGAACATCATCCACTGCTCAGCATCTGCTCACGAGATTAGCCTTAACCAAGTCCAACTATCGGGTAAAGAGCCTAAGAACGCAGTTTTTATAAATCAGCTCTCTCATGTGTGAGTGGTATTTCCTTAAAATTCGTACAATGAATCTCTGTATGGAACTCAGCTTTCCGACTTTCACGCAGCTGTATCATCTGGCTCAAGGGTTTAGCACTTCAGAAAGTTGTCCCAGTATCTCCGACACACTATTAAATACGTGTAATGTTGGAAAAAAGGATTTCTTGTCATATGAGTATAGGGCAATACCAACAGCAGCAGAAAATGGTGTAACGAGAATAAGATTCAATATGAATAGGAAGATAGGGCAGAGAGTGGGTTACTGTGAACAGTTCGATGATAGTGTTATTCTCATTAGAATTGTCAATAAAACAATGTACTAAAAACGATAGTTCAGGTGCGCATGCCGACGTCGCATGTATATGAGAATATTGAACGGTTAACGCAGTACGTAAAGGGAGATGAAAATCTAGTTGCCATATGGGATTGGAATGCGGTTGTGGGGGAACGAGCAGAACAAATGATTACAAGAGCTTATGGGCTTGGTGCTAGGAACGAGAGAGCAAGAGGACTACTTACTTGGAGTCTGCAATAAATTTCAGCTTGTAATGGCGAGTCCTCAGTTCAAGAATCACAAAAGAAGGTGGTAAAGTTGGAAAAGGCAGGGAAGTATGAGATTCCAGTTAGATTAGGTCATGGTCAGACAGAGGTTCCGAAATCAGATAGTGGTTTGTAAGGCGCACCTGGGATGAGATATAGACTCAGATCACAATATCGTAATGATGAAGAGCAAAAAAGTGGCTCAAATGGCTCTGGGCACTATGAGACTTAACTTCAGAGGCCATCAGTCCCCTAGAACTTAGAACTACTTAAATCTCACCAACCTAAGGACATCAGACACATCCATGCCCGAGGCAGGATTCGAACCTGCGACCGTAGCAGTCTCGCGGTTCTGGACTGAGCGCCTAGAACCGCTCGGCCACCACGGCCAGCGATGATGAGCAGGATGAAGTTTAAGATACTAATTAGGAAGAATCAATGAGCAAAGAAATGGGATACTGAGGTATTAAGGAATGAAGGGATAAGCTTAAATTTCTCTGATGCTGTAGATACTGTGATAAGGAGTAACTTAGTACGTAGTTCAGTTTAAGAGGAATGGACATCTCTAAAAAGGGCTGTCACACAAGTTGGGAAGAAAAACGTAGTTTCAAACAATGTAACTGCAAAGAAACCAGAGGTCACATTAGAAATACTTCAGTTGATGGATGAAAGAAGTAAATGTTCAAAGAAATTCACAAATACGGAAATACAGGTTACCTACGAATGAAATAAATAGGATGTGCAAGGAAGCAGGGCGAAATGTCTGCTTGAAAAATATGAAGAAATATAAAAGGAAATGATTGTCGGAAGGATTGATTCAGTTCATAAAAAAAGTGTAAACAACCTTCGGTGAAATTAAAAGCAAGGGTGGTGGGTGCAATGGGCATTCCATTGTTAAATGATGAGGAGAATGCAAATAGATGGAAAGAATAAACTGAAGCCTTCTATAAGGGGGAAGATTTGTCTGATGACGTGATGGGAGAAGATCCGGCAGTCAATATAAAAGAGATAAGCGATAAAATATTAGAATCAGAATTTAAAAGAGGTTTAGAACAAATAAAATTGGATAAGGCAGTAGGGAGGGAGAACATTTCATGAGTTGATGGATGTGGCAACAAAACGACTATTCACGCTGGTGTTTGGAATGTATGAGTGTGGCGATGTACCACCTGACGTTCAAAAGAATACTTTGCACCCAATCACGACGATTGCAAGAGCCGACAAGTGAACTGATGTATCCAAGTTGTTGACAAGAACAATGTATTGAAGAATGGAAAGGAAAATTGGAGATGTGTTAGTTGACCATCAGCTTGGTTTTCAGAAAGATAAAGGCAGCAGAGAGGCAATTCGGATGTTGAGACTGATAATGGAGACAAGACTAAAGGAAAATCAAGGCACGTTGATAAGACATGTCGACGAGGAAAAAGGGTTCTACAATGTGAAATGGTGCAAAATGTTCAAAATTCTGAGAAAAATAGGGGTAAGCTGTAGTGGAAGACGGGTAATAAAATACACATATAAGCCAAAAGAGGAGAGTGGAAGATGAAGCACGAAGTGCTCGGATTAAAAAGGATGTAGGGGAAGAATATTTTCCCTCTGCTCTACTGTTCAGTCTACTCACCGAAGAAGCAGTGACGGAAATAAATGAAAGGTTCAAGAATGGAATTAATACTCAAGGAGAAATGTATCCATGATAATATTCGCTGATGACATTGCTACCTTCTGTTGAAGTGTACAATAATTACATGGTGTGCTGCATAAAATGAACAGTCTAATGAGCGTAGAAAGTACATTTAATGTAAATCGAAGAAAGACTAAAGTAATGAGAAGTATCATAAATGAGAACAGAGATAAACTTAACATCTGGATTGATGATCATGAAGTAGATAATATTAACGAACCCTCTTACTTAGGCAGCAAAGTAACCCATGACGCAAGGAGCAATGAGGACACAAGAATCAGACCAGCACTGGCAAAAAAGGCATTCCTGTCCAAGAGAGGTCTACTACTGTCAAACATAGGCCTTAATTAGCAGATGACGTTTCTGAGCACAGCATAGTATGATAGTGAAACATGGACTGTAGGAAAAATCGGAAAAGAATGGAATCGAATACGTAATGCTACAAAAGAATGTTAAAAGCTAGATGGACCGACGAGGTAAGAAATGAGGAGGTTTGCTAGGGAATCGGCGAGGAAAGGGATTTCAGGAAAACACTGACAAAAAGAAGCGGCTAGATGGTAGGACAACCGTTAAGACATCTGGGAATAACTTCCATGGTACTACAGTTAGCTGTAGAGGGTAAAAACTGTAGAGGTAAACAGAGATTACAATACATCTAGCAAATAATTGAAGACATAGGTTACGTGTGCCACTGTGAGGTGAAGATGTTGGCGGGCCGCATCAAACCAAACACAACACTAAAAAAACTAACGTGGCAAAGGCTTTTAGTAGTGTCTGTGATCCTGCATTACACTGCATGAAATACCTGTAGATGTTCTCATTAGTCGCCAGTTCACTGAAAAGAGGGGGGCAGTGCTCTGAAAACTTTTCTTTTGTCATCAAGCTTCTATTTACCACAACACGACACGAGTTCCTCAGCTGTCTCAGCCTCTTCATCTTAGAGAAACACTTACCCTCAATCGTGCTCCAGCACTGAAAAACGTGATTACAGGATTGACCTCTGTATCGTGTGCCGACAGAATCTGCTAACTGTGTCCCTCAAACCGTGGAATAGTAACTGAATTCATCAGTCGGCGTATTTGTCCTTCTTGTATCGGTGCCGTGCAGTGGAGTCGATACCCATAACGTCTGCAACCTACAGAAATCTGAGGCAGATGTCCGTAGTGCAATGAGACGCAAGATGTAGCATTAGCGACTTTCTGTGTCGGAGACCAGGAGATTAAGCTGTCTGCCCAGCGCTCTAAAGTCAGAGCGCCGTGTACGAAGATCATCGTTATGCGTCGTGTCAGACCTGTCACATGGCCTCGATTATTCTCATGGTTTTCTTGTTGTTTGCTATTGGAACTCTGTGTCGGGACCACGGCGAGTTTCGCTTGTGTTACTGATTGCCTGTTCCGTTCTTCCGTCGCCCTCAGGAGCAGACCTATCGCGAGGCCGGTGTTCAGAGTGTTCCCAGCTCCAGTGCTGAAGCCCGTGAGTCCGAACTTTTAAGTGTGCGCTGCAGTGCGCTTTTAAAGCCATCACTTCGTACGTACTGAGCTCGAGCTTCTGCACAGTTCTGTGAGCAAATTCGAATGATGAGCCTGTCTGCAGTGCTTAGCGGTACAACGATTATCTCGGACGTCTTCCCTACGCTTCTTCCAAACTGTTAGATCGGCTAAAACAGAAAGTCGTCCCTCCGAATCCAACGAACAGGTGAACATGCCACCGGCGATTAGGAGCAGGCTTCCGTGATACTTCCGAACGAGAAGGCATAGAGATTAGCACATTGGACTCGCATTTTGGAGGACGATGGTTCAAACCTGCGTCAGGCAATTCAGATTTACCCTTTCCGCGATTTTCGTAAAACATTCACGCCAAATGCTGGAGTCTGAAGTAACGTTTTATGTAATAGAAAAAGATTTTACAGGATTTCAATTCAAGTACTTACTCAACCTATATCAGTATAGGAAATTAAGCGCAAAAACCTACATATAAACCTTAAAACTAAATCATTGAAGAACACAGTAAGATTGTCAACTCATAACAGTAGTTTTGGCTCATGGGAAGTTCAGGGTACACATTTGATAACTTAAACCAGCTTTCTTTTTCTGCAACATTAGCTTGTGGGCTGCAACCCCGTATTTAACCTCTTCATAGACCAGTAATAGAAAGCTAATGTAACTTAACTTCCCGTCTCCTTTCTCTTTCACGTTCTGATGGAACCGGATGGCGTCGCTGTTCAAGGTCGGGGTAAGCAGGACAGCAGAAAAAGTGTCCCAGTATCGCCACACCGCTACTACTCACATTACATAATATTTGACTAAATAGACTTTTTCCATAGAATGTGAATGGACTTAACGGTAGTTAAGGATAATGAATAGCTTGCTGTGCTGGTTAGATAATGGTTAAAATAGCATAGTACATAGTATGCGGTAGAGGCTAAACTAGAGAATAAACTTTCATTAAAGGTTTTCCTTAAATATTATACAGAAGTAAAATATTACGTTTAAAATGCAAGTAAGTACATAATGCTGAATAGTCGTGCCACAGTTCTTCAGTATAATTTTAAACTGGTCTTGAGGGGAAGACTTATTGTTCGTCTTGTTATGGTAGTCACAGAGTTCTGTAATGCAACCCAGATGTGTCATTTTCTCCAGTGTAGCTATTTAACTGCAAATGACAGTATTTATTCAAGGTACAATATAGCTAATTCGAGTCGTAATAGGAGATGGTGGATAAAGTAATTTTATTAAGTACCACAAGGAAAGGCCTAACTGGGCAAGGTATATGTTCGTGACCCAAAGTCCAATTCAAGGTCGCCGGCTTGTTGGGCATAGTGAAGTTTGCAAAATATTCATAAATAAGAGTGCAAATCTGGAACGTCGCTTGAAGGTTACTAGATGACCACTGCTAGGCAACTAATGGGTAAACGCTCGCAGAAATCGGTGGTAACTGCAGTTCACTTCACTTCACGGGCGTCAAAATTAAATACCTACAATTCTGTTTTTGAGGGAGCAGTCGAAGCACAGTTTAAACTATTTAAGAGATTGAACTGTTTTATTTTAATAGGCAATCTGTAGAAACTGACAGGACCAAAAGAATTGCGGAAATCAAATATTGTTTAAATGGTTGATTCAGATCTGACCATGGCGTGTTTGATGTTTTCAGTTACTTTAATTAATCTAGTTGCTGCACTATAGTGTTTCCGGAAGCCTGATAAAATTTATCGTGGATGTTGTAAGTTTTAAGGTTATCCGTTAGGTGTTCGTGGAAAATACAAAAAAAAAAGGTTCAAATGGCTCTGAGCACTATGGGACTTAACTTCTAAGGTCATCAGTCCCCTAGAACTTAGAACTACTTAAACCTAACTAAGCTAAGGACATCACACACATCCATGGCCGAGGCAGGATGCGAACCTGCGACCGTAGCGGTCGCGCGGTTCCAGACTGTAGAGCCTAGAACCGCTCTGTCACAGCGTCCGGCCCACGGCAAGCGTGTAGGGCGAGGTGACAACTATAATAATAGTATCGATACCGTCTGCAACCATACGTATGATCACTCCACCATTCCAATCACATCAGTGGAGGCGCTCATGAGTGATTTCCATAATGTGTGTAAGACATATGTTACAAGAAAAACATGCTGTCTTGTGGCTGATAATTTATCGCAGCTTTAAAATTGACGGTACCTGGGATAAAGTCGTTTTATTCGTCTGCAAAAGCTTGAAGAATGGTAACATCAGCAATGTAGCAGAAGTCTTTAGGCTGCATACGACAGTGCTGGTTTTACTGATTTTGTCGTGACCCACGTTTAGCTTTACTTTATTTCGTAGCTTTCTGTACACTCGTTCATCATAAAGCTAGGGTAATGGACTTAACTTGAATCTTCTATATGCGGAATCACGTTTATTTATTATCTGGCGTCCGTAGTCAGCGCTGGAGCAGGAGCACTCTTTCCTTTGGAGGGGCATTTTGGAACTTGTTTGTCATATAGTGCATTAAATCTTCGACTGAAATCCCGTACTTTACCGTGTAATGTCGCCTTATTGCTTATATCCTGTCATGGATTACCCGAAAAGTTCTTTACGGGTTATCCACGAGAGGATATAAGATAGATGTGCTTCTGTAGGGCGTCGTCAGCAACTAGTTTAAATATCTGTAAGATATTATGTGAGATTTCTGTGCAGCGGTCCACGTTGAGTACAATAAAAATACCGCACTATCTTTGTCTGTCCTCTTTGTTGCTACCAGTATCGAGAAATATCAAGGCAGTAATTAAGCTAGAAAAAGATCGGATGTAAAATGGCAAATTGTTCAGTGAAAGTACTTACGGTGGAAACGGAGTAACGAATAACACACACTAACCATACAGAATGGTTTCGAACATTAGCGGCGAGCCTAGAGATTCCAAGGCTGCTGCTAACACTACCCGAGTACGCCCACCAGGCTTGCGTCTGCCTTCCTATACGTTTGTGCGATATTTCTGCTAACGATGCGAAGCACATCATCAGTCGATCTCTGTAGCTGCTGGTGCCTCAAAGTTCAGAAGGCAATTGGATTTTCGAATTATGTCTCGTACTAATACGGTTGTGGTTGCGGTTTGATCTCATGTTCATGATTTGTGTTAACCGATGCCTAGTGCGACACTGTAAGTTAGCAAAACTTGTTAAGAATATTTCATCCATCTCCAGCGACTGTAGTTGTATGTAATGAAACAATAAGCAACCAGCTGCATGAAAGAAATTTAATTTCTTTAGCGGCTTCGAGCACTTAGTGCCCTTCTTCAGAAAGTTACGCCTTTCGCGTTATTTGCGATTGTAAATAATAAAATGCATACAGCAGAAATGCCGTGGTCCTATAAAATATATGCAGGAGCAATACGTAATCATTAATGCAATAACAGCTCTCAGATGCCTACATGTAGTTCACAGTGTCTGCAGAAATCTAGTAAAAGTAGTACACTGTTGAGTTGATGATTATTAATGTCCGGATTTAATAGAGAAAAAATTAATAAGCACTGATCACGATGTAAAGCGCTAAACTGTACGTAAATATTGCTAATATGTAGGATTTTGCATACTGCTTGGTCATGATTATACAGACAGTGAACTAGAAAGATACTGAAAAGTGAACGATCTGAACCTCATTATAGAGGTGAGTGAAGTGGAACTGTGTAAATGTGCTAAACAGGAAGTAATAGATGAGTAATGAACACGCACTCTTAGTCTGACACAGAATAAAGTAGTTTCTGTGGATGTGAGAAATGTTGGAATGGTAGTTTTCGTCGTCATGTGTCAGTGAGTGTCCTATCTACAGTAGTGATTACGGTGCGCCATGATACACCCGATGAAGGACATAAGCAGGTGGCGGCGAAGCGCAGCGAAGTCACACTGAAGTAATTGTTGGCAAACTGTTCTGTGGAAGCACCAGCAGGAACAATTCAAATGTCACGGCCAGAGTGCTGCGGGCCGACATATGTACGTGTCCTGATGAGCATAAATGTTAGCATGATATTTTCTTAATTTTCTTTTACTTTTCACTTTTCCTAATACAAATTATATGTATGACGCTGTCTAAAACATAGACAACAAACATCTTCATGCCAATATAGACCATGCCAGGAATCACATAAATTAATTAATGTGATAGAACATGTTCACTTTCTGACCATAATATGTTGTAAAAATGATGAACTTATGTTAATGTTGCCGTGTAACCTTAGATGTAATTTACTGCTGACGACGAGTGGTGACGGCAATTAGTCATAATGTGGATAAATCTGCTGAGACACGAAGACACAATTAACCGTTGGAGGAAGGGGGATCCGTCTTAACCCATGGTATGTGCACAATGCTGAGCCTTTACCATGTATGACCTCTGACGCTAGCTCCCACGATGCACGGCTCCAGGTGACCATTCACTGGCTCCTTCCATTTGCCTGAGAAGCCTTCAGTCAAATGCAGCCGATTTCACAGATGTAAACCATTAAACTTCATATGTTACTATTATGTCTCATAACTGTATATACCAGAGCAGAAACTATAACAGGATCGTTAGAATCACACAGCTTTTAGCAGAAACTTTGTGAATACTTTACTGTAATTTGAATTTGACCTACTTTCAGAGCGAAAATTTAAAAAGTTTGTGGTGTAAGTGGTTTTGCATAACTGTGCTACTAATGTAAGTTACTCAATATTCAATTTAAGAACGTTCTGATCGAAAGAGACGTTCTTATCAAAAAGGACCAATGAGATAAATTAACATGACTTAATCTTTTCCAAGGTCTACTGATGAATGTTTAACGAATGAAGTTAGTGCTTTCTTATCTGGGAAAAACTTCATTGCTCTACAAAGAATCTGTAAATCCGTAAGATAATCCTGCAAAGTACAAGAATAATTACTGTGGAAAACGAAGGCAAAATTCTGAAGTTTCTGTATGTTGCGTTTATTATAAATGCTCTACTTATCCTAAGTAATTTTATAGTTCGTGACGCTTAATTTGTTACTTGGAGATAATAATAAGCTAACAGGATAAAACCAATCAGGATTTTGTAAATAATTTCGGTTAACGAAGGTACTAACTTATAAAACTGAGCTACAGTTACATTTTCAGCATAGCATTATACATGACTTTTAACTCAGTTGTTAGGGACTATATCTCTGCTTAAAACTACAGTACTCATGCTTGTATACGGGTTTGAACAAACCTGTCAGCAAATTAGAGTAACCGTCCATTGTAAATGTATAATAAGTATTACAGAAACTTTTATGCCCCAGACACTAACAGAGAAATGATGGTATGTGTAATGGCGTATTCAATTGGTGTTTCAAGCTGTGATTATGAAGCAGTCATCACATTGTGACTTGTACAGTGATAGTAACACATCCTGTCACACGTGTATGGCTGCACCAAAGACACTAAGCTCGTGCGTTGAAACTGCCATTCCGGGAGCTGTGTAACGCCTCCAGAAGGACTGAGAAATTCCTCTACAAAATCATGGCTTATGATTACTGTATTGGACTGTGATTATTACTGGTTTTATCATTTTCCCAAAACATGAACTGTAATTCCATGAAAATCAAAAGAAGGTCAATAATATGAATACATATCCAGAATTATATATACAGTGTGGTATATGACTGATCTAGTACCAGCGAACTCTATAATATCTTTGATGGACGATGAGAAGCTACTACAGACTATTTTTCTCTTCTCTTCGGTGTCTTGAGCCAAGTATGTAAGCATCTGCTTTCATCCACAGCGTAATTTTACTAATTAAATAATAGTTAATTCAGATGATAATCTGTTTTATTTCAGGGAGTTTGACACTGGTAGCCTACTGATAAATGTTAGCAAAAATCTTTTTGTAGCACCTCGTAATTTGGTAGCAATACGTTGACTAGAACAAATCGATCAGACACCAACAGCCACAGATCGAATCTTCTTAAAGTATAAATCTTGCTCTAACAGTAAATTTACTTTTTATGCAGCACATTATAACAACTTTTTTTTCTAACCCAATGTTCAGTCAGCCATGCCGTTTTATATTTCCCTTCACGCGTAGTCTATTATTGACGACATACGGTATTTACGCACGGGATAAAAATTATACTGAGTCTTCAGTGAGAAATTTATGCAGTCTTCAATGAAAATCATCAGTTGAGGAACCATTTTATATTTTAGAAGGTCTATGTGTAACTGAACCAAACTGGGTATTTTGAACTTACGTAACGCGACTGCTAATTGTAACGTTTCCGCCCTCACATATCTTAAATACAAATTCAGACTTCAATCAAAGAAAACTGTGTTTTCCTGTTCTCCTCTATACGGAAACGTCATAAAAGGTCTGCAATTACAGTCTACACACATTTCCCACTGTTAGTAAGACATGTTTACCAGCTTCAATACAAGGTTACAGAGCGGGAATGTAAGGACTTACGCTCTATTCTAGCAGCAGCTCGCAAGAAATTTCTTGGCGATGGGGTAGTATTACTTTGTTCCATATCACCTGGTGAAGTCGGTATGTACAGTGACTTTAACTTCCCCATGCATTAAAAAAAAAAAGAAAGAAAAAGGAAAAGAATGAAACATGGGGGTCAAATCTTGTCAACGGGCATACAAAGGTAAAGATTAAAGATTTGGAAATAAATTGTTAAAGACAAGCTGTAGTAATCCATTAGGTAGCAGCGTTTGTGACAGAATGTTGTCACTCAGAAGACAAGCCAGTTTAGAATAATAGCTTCAATACTGCTTATTAACAGAACAAAAATTTTCTGCAATTTTGCTTTAGCTTAGTCCTAACAAAACGGCCAACAGAATGTCACAAAGCAGTTTCTTAGAGTTTTTCCCGGTACGAAATGATGTATAAAATGAAAATATTCACTAAGGTCGCATACTAATACGATTTGTGTGCAACAATTCCGAAACGGCCACTCACTCTAGAAAAAGTGACAGTACTGCTAAAAACTTCCTATTTCAGCAGCGGTGCACGAGAGGCCCGTGGAGAGCGGAAATAAACACAAGCGAAGGAAGTCAAACAAAAAGAAGTAAATAATGCAGACACTTTAGTTTCACTGGAAAATCCCAGTGCTACACTGCATCTCAGATGCCGAACGGCCAGACAGCAAAGAGGAGAAAATTTCGGTAGCGTGGAACAGTTCCATGTTCTGTCATGTTCCAAAAGCTGCAGCAGACATTCGTCGCTGAAACTGATTGCTAAACGTCCTTTGTAAAAAAACAAACAGAATTACGGTACACAATATATATAACGGGACATTTAGACGTATTAATGAACGACATAAATCCCTGATACCAGTCCACGTTCGTAGTAATCCTTATGAACAATGTAGTCTAGGTCTCTTGTGGATTTTTAACTGTATTATTTATTGTTGCATGTTTCACTTTTGCCTTTGGAGCTACTAATGACTCTTGGGTAAATGTGAAATTAATCGTATACCGAAACATTGAGTCTTTCGACACTGATCTTTAATTGATATAGTGGTTATCGACCGTCACGAAATTCAGCAACGCTTTTTTTTTTATGTTCCTATGGAAACGAATATCTAACGATAGCGAAGTATGAGGCAGCCTGTATAATTCTTTCAGTTTTTGTATGACTGCTTTCTTAAAGGTAATAAAAACTGTATATTACATTCCAGATGCGCCCCGAGTTGTTTACTGCATTTACACATTTATTTAAACATAAATTCTAATGCAGTAACACCCTATCCACGTTTATGCAAAAAATGGTTCAAATGGCTCTGAGCACTATGGGACTCAACATCTTAGGTCATAAGTCCCCTAGAACTTAGAACTACTTAAACCTAACTGACCTAAGGACATCACACACACCCATGCCCCAGGCACAGGATTCGAACCTGCGACCGTAGCAGTCCCGCGGTTCCGGACTGCAGCGCCAGAACCGCTAGACCACCGCGGCCGGCCTCCACGTTTATGCCCCACCACAAAAGTTCTCTTTTAGAAGTCTTGTGGTGCATGCGACTTGGCGGCACAATAAACCGCGTGACATCGGCAAAAATTGAGACGACTGGAGAAGCTGACAGAAGACATGTCGCTAGCCACTCACTCGTTTCGTTAAGGAAAATTATTTTCTGCGACCGAGTAGCGGATTACAAAATGTGCCAAAAAGGGAGTAAATAATTTGACGACTTTTTGCAGCATACTTAGCACGGAAAAGATTATAATAGTTTTGGTGTGAACGGAGAGCCATAAATTTACTGTAATACATCTCTGTAAACGGCGTTCCGAAGCTTCTTGTTTTCTGTACATATGTAGCGATTGCTGGCTCTCGACACCACATAAATATCTGACACTTTTAATCTTGGTTCTTGACTGAAATTTGAAGTGACAGAGAAGGCCACTTTCAAAGAAAACAGCAACCGGGTGATGGTAGGACTTCTTGGTATCATTGTCTCTCCTTTACCTCCGCCGGTGGTGAACACGGCCTGCACGATATGCCTCTCAACTCCTTGTTGTGTTGCCTGGCGCCACGGCACAATGCTGGTGCATCCAGGTTATGCAACGGTATGACAGGCACACCCACCTTCAGCTCCATCTTGTGGGACGGCACCCCCGTCAACTGTGATGAGCTGAGAAACTCTACAGGGCGTATAGTAGCACTGTCTCTTACCCTCACCGTATCGACTGAAGTTCAGGTGGCTACCTCGCGCAGTACTTTATCAAGAATTTTGTTACTGATGTTTCCAACCGATTCATTTTTGGGCGCACGTATCTCTACGCTAAATCTAATGCATTTATTTGATCGTTAACTTCTGTGGATGAATTTTTAGTCTTTACCTATCCCGCGGGAATAGTAGCCACGTTGACCAGCCCACAAGAACAGTGTCTTTTTTCGGAATAAAAGATGGCCTATGTGTTAACTCGAAGTATAGGCTCCTTTCCAGAATTCATCCATATCGGTCCAGCTGGTTCAACGTGAAGCAATAACAAACATACTAACTCGACAATGAAAAAAAAAAAAGCTATTTCTATTTCGGTTCATGAGTTACGTTTTCCGTGGTTTCCCTAAATCGCTTCACACATATTCCGTTATGGTTTCTTTGAAAATGCACAACCTATTTCCTTCTTCATCATCCCCTAATCGGAGTTTTTGCTCCCCTCGTTATCGACGGAGCTTTAAACCTCTTCTTCTTTCCTTCCTTTTTCCTAGAGTTCCGTCATAAAATTCTTCATCCCCTGTAGGCCCTTCTCCCACTGCAGTTATAATGTGCGGCAAATTCTACTGAAGTACATAATGCTATTAGATAATTAAAAACTTGTAAAGCAAGCCTGTCTATCGGCAAGAAATAACCGACTGTAACATTATCTTCCTTCTGTAAGATACAGATCATGTGAATTCTTATGAACTGGTAAGCGTGGACACATAATATCACTGCACTGTGTTGTAAGTAGACTGTTTAGGTATTTATATTGGCCACGTAAAGCCCTGTATGAAAATCGCTTACTGCACTGTGTGCAGTCTGTGGCTGGTTAGACTCACTGTTGGAATATTCGCTTGTGTAGTGTTGGGCAGTTCAGTTGGATGTGAAGAGCGCATAGCGTTGGGCAGTTGGAGGTGAGACGCCAGCAGTGGTGGATGTGGAGAGAGAGATGACAGAGTTTTGAGAGGTTACTATAAGCGGACGACCTCGACGTTTGTCCGCCAGAAAAGGGAAATTAGTAAAGATGGAAGTCATGAGTTGATGTATATCAATTCATGACTTCCATCACGATGACTTTTGAACATTATTAAGGTAAATACATTGTTTATTATCAATAAAAAAATCTGTCTGTGTCTGTATCCATATACAAAGTAAACGTGTATCCGTTTATGGGTTCCACAGTTTTCAGTTTGCTTATTCATTATCATGGTAACGCCCTATGGGTTAGGTGGTTGTCGTAAAATGATCAGCATTTAGGATTCAGCATGTGCGTAAAGTCTTATAAAGAATTTTCAATGAATTAATCATAATCACTGTAAATACATTAGATTCAATAGCTTTGTAACAATAACAATTTAGAAACTGATGCCGTGTCACACCAGGTTTGGTTAATGACTGTCATCTGATGTCTAAGAAGTTAAACTAAATTGCCTATATAACTGCTCTTCCTTGCTGCAGACCCGTTCACGAACAAAGACTGTGACGAAGAGGACGACAAATGTATTGTGTGTGTGTGTGTGTGTGTGTGTGTGTGTGTGTGTGTGTGTGTGTGTGTGTGTGTGTGTGTATGTGTGTGTATCAGCTAGTTTATTTGCCTCGGCAACAGACAAAAGACGTCACACCTCGCCTCATACCACATGATTTCAAGATTTTGCAGCATTTTTTCTTCGGGAACTGATTCAAAGCAATGGAACTGCAACAGTGTACTGTTATTCGGCACATTATTTGTAGTGGCGCGATGACTTTAAACCGCCCGCTCTGCTGTGCCCACAGATACGCTTATAAATGTTACAATTGAATCTGTAGACTAAACCAGTTCAGTTTTCTGTTGCTCTCACAACTACGTTAGAGAATAATGCCATTTATTGCTGCTTTATAATGCAGATGCATCAGAAATTAATTAAATGGCCAAGGGCAACATGATACCCTCGTTAGGAGTTGGCTTTTACGCCAAAGCTGAGGGATTCACGGTGACGAGCGGATTCCTGATTAATTCAACGATCAGAATTTTAATAATCGTTTACATACTGATCATAATAACAACATCCTACTCGTTGTAAGTATGGTTAAAGAATCAGTGCAAACATATTTACAAAGGTATTATCTTGTACATAAGAAAAGAAATTTCAATTTACTTGTTTTATTCATTTTATTCCAGTTTCTTCCTAAATTCTTTTTCATTTGGTTTTTCCACTATGCATCGGCCATGTTCTGTAAAATATGGTGTTCGGATAGTTTAAGTAAATACAACGACAGAATTAGCTCCTCTATTGCTACCCGCCTGCTCAAAGCAAATACTGCAGCTGTCTCCTAGTAGTTCTCTCCTGCTCCATTAGATTTCCTCCAAACCCCCAACGCTGCCATGTGCGGGAGAGCATTCTCCGTAAGCACGCAAGGGTTTCCCGCAGCGGCACTGCACTGTCCGTACCCTAGCAAACTTGTGTGGTATGTTTGCACTGTGCTTGTGAGGTTTGCAGTCTCGCACGCGTTTTACGTTGCACATTGCGGGGAAATCCTCGCAGCTAGGAAAACGTAGCTTCAGCTGGAAACAGGGCGCTATCTCTGTGCCCCCGAGGAGTGGACAGCGGTGCGCTGGAGAAGCAGCGGTTTGTTTCTGTTCGCAGGAACAGCAATTTGGCAGAGGACGCCTCTCTTGGTCTAGCAGGAGTGAGCAGCAGCGATGTAGCATTCCGTTGTGTCTGCAACGGAAAGAGCCCGAGCAGTTTTGCAAGCGGTTGCTGGTCCGGAAAGTGTGTTCCTCCCGTCTGTTATTAAATGCTGTAGTGGTTGTACAGAGTGGCAAATACTAGTCGTCATTCGGCTGGTACTACTATATTTCATTTTTAGTTTTCCCTTTAACACCCTGGTTTCTGGAGTTCCGGTTAGTTGTATGGCTAACTCAAGCACTGCTAATTTTAAAACTAGGCAGCCCAGCCATTCCAAGGTAGAGTTCATTAGTTTCTTTCAGCTCAGTTGCGAACTGTTTCCGTTTCTAAGCAGTTAAAGTTCTAATCCAAATTAGTTGTATTTCGAAATTGTTGATGTTTTATTTTCCATTGCTTCCATATCTATACTGTCAGTTTCAATATAAATTGATCGAGTTTCTGAATTATTACACTTTTATTTCGAAGCACACAAATTAATTTCTCTAAATTCGCTTGGTCACGAACACCTTTTACTCCCCGTCCTCACTAGTTGGCCTTTTCAGTACTGGTAATATTATGGCTAACCATATAGCCTTATACCAAACCACAACATAACAACACGTCAGTAGGTTCACGAAATCATAAGAGGTTTCTGTAAAGTACCAACCATTAAAAATAATTGCAGCGCAAGCTGTAATACATCGTAAAGTGTAATTCCGCATTCTCTTAAGTGAAATCTTTTTGAGTAATTATTCCAGGTTTTCTGTAGTTACGAACATTTTCTGGTAAGTCCGAATTTCTGCACTTACAAACTGCTGCCAAAATAAGCGTCAAGCGTTATGGCTCTTTATATTCTTTGTCTTATCTCGTCCACTAGATTTTAATCTTAATTGTTCTTTGCGTTATTAAATCAGTTAGTATTGGGCGTATAATTCGAATAAAAGCTGCCGTACAGATTTCCTTTATCCCCAAAGTTCAGGAGAGTGGGGGGTAATATCTTTTCATGAGCTATGTGTCTGCTACATAGCTTTTGTATTCCTAACATTCAAAGTTTTCTAATCTATGAACTTTGCAGTTACCGACTCATCACAAGTGCCTCCTAAGAAGAAGTTCATTAACGAGGAATATATTTACGAAAACGTCAATTAATTTTACCATATGTATGAGCTGCAGATCGTACTTCCTCCCTATTCCGTCTTCTATAATTTTGTTCTATATCTTCCCGGCGACACAAAATGCAAACACTGTGACTAAACCATGCTGTAGGAGGCTAAAACTGGTGGTATTGTCATGGAAATGAGGTAGTTGCTGTAGGAAGACCGCACCGCACAGAATTTAGTAATGTTTCACCGTCTTGTGATCGATTAGCATTCCGGTAGTAATTACGACAAAACAGTTTATCTGAGTAGGAGTAAATGATGCCATCCGAGGAATCCCATTCACGTTTCATTTATCAGAATTAAGAGTCCTGCTGTCTCCATGTTAATTTCTGTGCTATTATTTTGCATTCATAATGCTATTAATGTATGTCTTCCATTTTACAACGATTATGGAATCAGGTTCGCTATTTTCACGACGTACATATTATTTAATAACCATCCCTACAGCTAGTTTCAGCGATTACTGCACCGAATAGGAATTTAATTACGGATTTAAACACAGTTCTCGTGTCGTTCGATAAACAGTTTATTATGTGCAAAGCTCTCGGCTTTTTTCTTTCATCAAAGCCTGCGCCATTACCATCCTCTAGTTCACCATTCATTATTATCGGAAATCCCTATTTGGTTCTCTAGGCGACAGTTTCTATTAATCGTTTTGTAGAGTCACTTGTGTGATACAATTGTTACGCTACTATTCATGTGTACGGCATTTCTGTACACAGTTCTTAAGTAACTGGCATACATTTTGACCGTATACACTGGTTTTTCCGTATGAATCTTACGTGGCCAACTGCCTGTCCCCATCTATGCAGAAGGTATTGTGTTACCGTCAAAGAAGCAAATGAAGTAGTTTTCTCATAACCTCTTTCTATAAAACTAGTAATTAAGCGGATTTTTAATTACCTGATTGCTCCCTATAACGGTAGAAGGAAGTTTTCAGAATTATAGCGCAAACGGTGAATCACTGGAGGGTGTCCAACCTACGGAAAATACTTTTAATCCACATGAGAATTATCAATAAATAAGAGGACTACGAGCCCTAAGCCATACATAAGCTTTGATACTGTTATCGTCAGATTCATCTGTGATGGTGAAGATTCTATGACGAACATGTCACGAAAAGTATATGCAGTCTTTCCTCAGTTTCATTAAGTTAGGAATATTATAATAGCATCTGAACATAATATTTATATGCAAGAAGCATCAAAACATAGTCGGAATCTTATGATGAAGAATACGTCGTCATTTATCCACGAAGATAGGACAGTGGCGACTTCTAACTATGGAAGGCAATACAGAGCTTCAGCTCAATTTACATTCGTCTGTGCATCGAGAATACGTTACGCAGAAGCGGATTTAATTTTTAAAGGCAGCGGCACTAGTAGTACAGATGTATCAGTATAGAATAGTTAAAATGAAAGGATTAAACGTTGACCAAAATGTACTTACGTAACTGATTCTGAAATAGTAGCTAATTGTTAGTAACGAGTTCTCGCTATTCATTATCTGTCCGCTGGCGGCAAAGGCATAAATAATGGTACGAAGCATAATAAGACCTCATCTGTTACTCATGACGCGATCTCAAAAAAGAATTACTCTCGAACAAAACCTTGCGGCGCGACACGGAGAGTCGACCTGCGACTGGCTCTCCTAACGAACGTTTGAACACATCGGGGCGGCCGCTGCCACGGCTTCGCCTGTCCCCGTAATTGATGGCGTTCCGATGGCCAGCAAAGAGCGCATCACGGGAGAAAGCAACGGGACGCGATGAAATACGGCCGGCTAAGAGCGATCCATCCCGCTTCCAATTTGCTTTCATCCTCGTTTCGAGGGGGATCAGACTATATTTTTGTGGCCGTCCAGGTGACGTCAAGCTTGATCTGCGTTTCATTCCGAAAAACTCCGTTTTTAATAAATTGGAGAAAGATGACTTCGACGTGAAAGAACACGAGGGTGACTTTTGTTGGCAACAGAATATAGTGACATGTGAAATGCTTGGAATGGAATTTTTGAGTCTTTGAGGCAACATTTTAGGCACCGAGGTGTATTCGTCAGTGTACTATCTCTACCGTTGGTTCTGAAGCCATACTTTTTCGAAATAACTTACATTGTATGCAACATCGGACAGTTAAATAATGAGATTGTCGTGTGAAATTTAGTTTACTGTAACATCTCTTTCCTCCACTTCCGTGTAGCTGCATTTTGTCTTGTGCTGGTTTGATTGCTATGTGATCACATAAAACCATACTATAATTAAAATTTTGTTCCTATGGGAGTCCATAGCCTGTGGTCTGTTGTTATTCTCTCTATAAATAGCGAGATTAGCAAATTTCAGCCATAAGTCATATCAAGCACATAAAGTGAACCTACTTGGAAGATGTAACAAATCATAAGACTCCACTCAAAGACCTAATTGTACCGCAGAAAGTTTATGTCTTGTGCGTATTCTATTATCTACGGCAAATCCGTTTTTCTGACGTTTTATGGCATGTGAAAAATATGTACAACTCACGCTTGTTTTTCTTCATTTTCGAGCTTGTGTACAAGAAATTCCTGCTTAAATTGCCAGCATAATTTTACGACAAAATACTAATGAGATGCTTGAAACTCATACATTTAGTAGAGGTATATTTAGAACTATACTCCACTATCCAAAAATCTGTTAGTTACTGGATATATTGCTAGCGTAATTTTATGGCAAAATACTAATGAGATGGTTAAAACTCATACATTTTGTAGAGGCATATTTAGAACAATACTCTGTTATGCATTTTTCAGCCTGTTAAATCATTTGTGAGTAGTCGGTTTGCCGACGCAGCAATCATGTGCCATACGTACTATATCGTTCCCAACTTACAACGTCCATCAATCGACCCTACAATTGTAATTTTAAGGAAAACCGACCATAATTTTTTATGCAATGCTGACCTTTTGCATTAATTGCCTTAACTGTAGCAACTACAAGGTCTGGCCTCACCAATTTTACTGTTTTGAAACTATGATTTCTGGCTACGAAAATTGCGATGTTCGGACGAGAAAAGTTTTATTATGGTACTAAAGATAAACCTACGCCATGTCATTAAATTTGCTAGCGGCTTTGCGATGTTTCCATCCTGTGTCATAAATTTTACATTCAAACATTTAAACATTAAAGTACATATTGTCACATAGAAAAGTGGTTGTATTAAAATGAGCATTGTAATGTCGGCATACATAGCCATGTATAAATAAAAAAATGAAATTTGCATTTTTCTGGATTGCTCGTCTGTATAAAGTATCAACAGGCTTGTGTCTCTGGGAGTCATTGCTGACAGAGGGCGGAAGCTTTATAGGTAGTTTGAGGAACATCGGAACATTCGTACTGCTTATAAATCTTCAATTAGCAATCACTTATGTTTTAGTAAACACACTGCAAATGGGCCTGATACAACAGAAGTTTATATACCACTAGAAAGGGTCAGTTAATAAATATGCATCAAGATTTGAAAATGTATGCTGCTTCTGATAAACATCCAGAGCGTGTCGTAAAGGAACAAATGGATTATAGAAAGAAAAACTTCCTGCAAAATTTTAAAAAGATATTATGTTAGTTCTCTAAATTTTATATTTCGATTTTCGTTTTACTTTCGGGCGGCATCACAGTATTTGTTCCGAACCTTTCTCTTTCACAGATATTCATTTTCGTTTTTCATTGACTTCTATCCTTGGAATTTTGGATTTATACTGAATTGCACCCTAAGGTTTTCATGGTTTATTTTATATTACGATAACAGAATATGCTTTGTCTTGTATTACATGGTGTACTCAGTACTGGATAGTACACTTCTTATCGTAGTTCTTCTCTGTTTGCCGCCGTACTTGACATTTTACATTTGTCAACAGAGGTATCTTCTATTTTTCAAAAGCATGAAGATATGGTTCTTTAATTTAGGCCTTGTTTTTTCTTAATGTGTATGTGTAGTTTCTATTAGCTCACACTTTTATGCGATGTGAATCATCGAATAATTTTTACCAATGATTTCCTAATATTTCTGCCTACAGTTAGTTACCACACATCTTTTTTCAAATAACGCTGTTCTACAAAACAAACTTTCTTTATTCCTGAAAAAATACATTATGAATTTAGTTTTGCAGAATTAGAAAATTTTTCTTGTTTTTTCCTCTCGGGGACAATTTATTAACGATCGCAATTCCATTTCTCTTTTCTGTTTCTGATATATTGCAGCAATCATGAGGTGAAATTCGGTAAACAAATCCACGTTTTATGATGTTATAAGTTCATGACATTAAAGGAGGGTGGGATCTAACATATAACACGGTAATCTTTGTGTAAACGCTTTGTAGTATTTCTCTGACATGGGAAATACCAGAACACTGATAAAAAAATAAGCCACTGTAATGTAATGCACATCACTTTTTTCACTTGTATTGTGAGTCTTTCTTCTCTCGAATGATATTCCAGCAATAATCTGCTAACATAGAAGGTACCCACTTCCCTTCATAACGCCTTTCTATGGTAGAAATATCTTTGTAGAATCTTTCGCCATGTTCTTCCGATACGTCACTACAACTCTCTGTGAACTAGTCCAGATGAGAGTCCATCATATGTGCCTTCAAAGACGTATTGCAACCCATATCTTGAAATGCTTTGATCATGCCATTCACCATTGCATTTTAGTTAGTAGCTCTTCTTCTTCCAAGGAAGTTTTCTGACACCATCTAGGAACAGTCCCATGCTGTCTTTTCTGTGTCAGTTAAACGTGCTTCAAAATTTTCATCTTTCGGCAGCTCCTTGATTCGTGGGCGCACAAACACACCTTCCTTTATTTTTGCAGTTGAAAGATGGGGGAATCTGGTAGCTAGATATGCAAACCCACTTCCTGTTGGACTCATGGCCTTTACGAATTGTTTCATTTGGCTAAGTTTGATGTGAAGCGGTAGAAGTAGCACATCTTCAGGAGCTACCAGACTTTCACGTTGTACATTTTTTTCGCCCACTCCCCATCTCCACCTAGGCCATTTCTTTTTCACGTAGTGAGAATTTCTGTCTCGACTATCCCACTCGCAGAGGAAACAGGCATACTTTTGGTAGCCTTGTTGCATTCCCAGTATCATAGCAATTACTTTGAAATCTGCAAGAACTTCCCATTTCTATTAGCTGTGTTGTAATGAATTTAGCATCCTTTGTACGAATTAGGCATTCTCTTTGGTCAAGCTATCATAAGCTACTCGAATAGACGGTATTTTATTTCCGTTCGGAGCAAAAACCATTGAGACTTGTTTTCGACGCATCTATGAAAAGTCTCCAGTCCTGTGAAATATTGGTAAGTTCAGCAATTCCATTAGGCCAACAACGTCATTGAAAATGTCTGTGCTCCGTCAGTTGCAAAATAAAAAATAAAGACATGTCCTCTGTGCCTGAACACATTGATTTTAGTACTTCGATGGAGTAAATTATTCTCTTGTAATCTTGAACCAAGAGGCTGCGCTCCTTGTTTACATAGTCCTGGATCACGTACTAAATCATTTAAATCTGGTTGTGTTAGCAAATGTGGCGATGATTCACATGTGCAATGATATAAAGGATTATTATCTGTGATTTCTTCAGTACTACTTACTTCACAGTCACTCCGAATTTGACCTGGATCTGTTGAAGTTACTGGAAAGCTGTCAGAATGCTGAACTGTCATTCTCGCAGAAGGCAGATCTCGGTAAACAATTTGCATCTTCGATTTTTTCTTTGTAAAACCCCGAAATTTTGTTAGACAGAGATAACTATCAGTAACGTGGTCCTTGGGCTCTCTCCACACAGTGAACAACACAGCATTCTCTTTACCTTTCCACCACTGATTTAGTTTGTAGTAACATGTAGCACAACAGAAATGTGGTTCCCGTTCCTTATCTTTGTCTCCTACCTCTACTCCAAGGTAATGTTAATATGCTTTCTTTATGACGGCTGAAATTTTCTTCCTCTTTCTGACAAAGGTGAACTTCCCACAGATATAGCAGAAGTTGTCTGGCTTATATCGACATTCACGACGACGTTGCATTTCTGAAAATTCAAAAATACCTCTTCAGTAATACACCTGTACTACATTAATACTAGAGAATTAGAGAAACACTTATATGTAAAAACCAGCAGTCAATTTACTTTCAACTGCAGGCTAAATAGTTTAAACACAGGAAGTTATAAGTTCAACTGTGCTCGGAAATATGACAGAATCAATTACGAGACGGTTGCATGTCAGCCAAAACACCCACTCGTTAAGATTGACATAAATTGAGGCTAACACCAATGTGGCAAACTCGACGCACCTGGCTCCGAGAAGCGTGAAGGTTTACTGCCTAGGCAGCGACCAGCTGTCACCTTCCGAGTTAATGAGCTATTGCAGGTGGGCTTAATGACATAGGTGTGGCGGGGGATAACAAAATGACGTCTGATTCTTCCATACCCGTATTTCTCTATGAAGTCCCTGTGTTCGCAATGAAGTTCATACAGGGTGGTCCATTGATCGTGGCCGGGCCAAATATCTCACGAAATAAGCGTCAAACGAAAAAACAACAAAGAACGAAACTTGTCTAGCTTGAAGGGGGAAACCAAATGGCATTATGGTTGGCCCGCTAGATGGCGCTGCCATACGTCAAACGGATATCAACTGCGTTTTTTTTCTAAATAGGAACCCCCATTTCATTTACATATTCGTGTAGTACGTAAAGAAATATGAATGTTTTCGTTGGACCACTTCTTTTTGCTTTGTGATAGATGGCGCTGTAATGGTCACAAACATATAGCTCACAACTTTAGACGAACAGTTGCTAACAGGTAGGTATTTAAATTAAAATACAGAACGTAGGTACGTTTGAACATTTTATTTCGGTTGTTCCAATGTGATACATGTACCTTTGTGAACGTATCATTTCTGAGAACGCATGCTGTTACAGCGTGGTTATCTATATATACCGCATTAATCTAATAAATGCTAAAATGATGTCCGCCAACCTCAATAATTTGGCAATACGTGTAACGACATTCCTCTCAACAGCGAGTAGTTCGCCTTTCGTAATGTTCGCACATGAATTGACAATGCGCTGACGCATGTTGTCAGGTGTTGTCGGTGGATCACGTTAGCAAATATCCTTCAACTTTCCACACAGAAAGAAATCCGGGGCCGTCAGATCCGCTGAACGTGCGGTCCATGGTATGGTGCCTGGACGACCAATCCATCTGTCATGAAATATGCTATCAAATACCGCTTCAACCTCATGCGAGCTATGTGCCGGACATCCATCATTTTGGAAGTACATCGCCATTGTGTCATGCAGTGAAAACATCTTCTACTAACATCGGTAGAACATTACGTAGAAAATCGGCATACATTGCACCATTTAGATTGCCATCGATAAAATGGGAGCCATTTATCTTTCCTTCCATAATGCCACACCATACATTAACCCGCCAAGGTCGCTGATGTTCCACTTGTCGCAGACATCGTGGATTTTCCGTTGCCCAATAGTATATATTATGCCAGTTTACGTTACCGCTGTTGGTGAATGACGCCTCGTCGCTAAATAGAACATGTGCAAAAAATCTGTCATCCTCCCGTAATTTCTCTTGTGCCCAATGGCAGAACTGTACACGACGTTCAAAGTCGTCGACATGCAATTCCTGGTGCATAGAAATATGGTACGGGTGCAATCGATGTTGTTGATGTAGCATTCTGAACACCGCCGTTTTTGAGATTCCCGATTCTCGCGCAATTTGTCTGCTACTGATGTGCGGACTAGCCGCGAAAGCAGCTAAAACACCTACTTGGGCATCATAATTTGTTGCAGGTCGTGGTTGACCTTTCACATGTGGCTGAACACTTCTGTTTCCTTAAATAACGTAACTATCGGCAGAACGGTTCGGACACTGGGATGATGTCCAGGATACCGAGCAGCATACATAGCACACGCCCGTTGGGCATTTTGATCATAACAGCCATACATCAACACTATATCGACCTTTTCCGCAGTTGGTATACGGTCCATTTTAACATGGGTAATGTATCACGAAGCAAATACCGTCCGCACTGGCGAAATGTTACGTGATACCACGTACTTATACGTTTGTGACTATTACAGCGCCATCTATCAGAAAGCGAAAAAAGTGGTCCAACTAACACGTACTACACGAATATCTAATAAAAAATGGGTGTTTCTATTTTAAAAAACGCAGTTGATATCCGTTTGACCTATGGCACCACCATCAAACGGGCCAACCATAGCGCCATCTGGTTTCCCCCTTCAAGCTAGACGAGTTTCGTTCTTTGTAGTTTATTTGTTTGATGCTTATTTCGTGATATATTTGGCCTGGTCGCTATCAATGGACCGCCCTATATATATATATATATATATATATATATATATATATATATATATATATACTCCTGGAAATTGAAATAAGAACACCGTGAATTCATTGTCCCAGGAAGGGGAAACTTTATTGACACATTCCTGGGGTCAGATACATCACATGATCACACTGACAGAACCACAGGCACATAGACACAGGCAACAGAGCATGCACAATGTCGGCACTAGTACAGTGTATATCCACCTTTCGCAGCAATGCAGGCTGCCATTCTCCCATGGAGACGATCGTAGAGATGCTGGATGTAGTCCTGTGGAACGGCTTGCCATGCCATTTCCACCTGGCGCCTCAGTTGGACCAGCGTTCGTGCTGGACGTGCAGACCGCGTGAGACGACGCTTCATCCAGTCCCAAACATGCTCAATGGGGGACAGATCCGGAGATCTTGCTGGCCAGGGTAGTTGACGTACACCTTCTAGAGCACGTTGGGTGGCACGGGATACATGCGGACGTGCATTGTCCTGTTGGAACGGCAAGTTCCCTTGCCGGTATAGGAATGGTAGAACGATGGGTTCGATGACGGTTTGGATGTACCGTGCACTATTCAGTGTCCCCTCGACGATCACCAGTGGTATACGGCCAGTGTAGGAGATCGCTCCCCACACCATGATGCCGGGTGTTGGCCCTGTGTGCCTCGGTCGTATGCAGTCCTGATTGTGGCGCTCACCTGCACGGCGCCAAACACGCATACGACCATCATTGGCACCAAGGCAGAAGCGACTCTCATCGCTGAAGACGACACGTCTCCATTCGTCCCTCCATTCACGCCTGTCGCGACACCACTGGACGCGGGCTGCACGATGTTGGGGCGTGAGCGGAAGACGGCCTAACGGTGTGCGGGACCGTAGCCCAGCTTCATGGAGACGGTTGCGAATGGTCCTCGCCGATACCCCAGGAGCAACAGTGTCCCTAATTTGCTGGGAAGTGGCGGTAAGGTCCCCTACGGCACTGCGTAGGATCCTACGGTCTTGGCGTGCATCCGTGCGTCGCTGCGGTCCGGTCCCAGGTCGACGGGCACGTGCACCTTCCGCCGACCACTGGCGACAACATCGATGTACTGTGGAGACCTCACGCCCCACGTGTTGAGCAATTCGGTGGTACGTCCACCCGGCCTCCCGCATGCCCACTATACGCCCTCGCTCAAAATCCGTCAACTGCACATACGGTTCACGTCCACGCTGTCGCGGCATGCTACCAGTGTTAAAGACTGCGATGGAGCTCCCTATGCCACGGCAAACTGGCTGACACTGACGGCGGCGGTGCACAAATGCTGCGCAGCTAGCGCCATTCGACGGCCAACACCGCGGTTCCTGGTGTGTCCGCTGTGCCGTGCGTGTGATCATTGCTTGTACAGCCCTCTCGCAGTGTCCGGAGCAAGTATGGTGCGTCTGACACACCGGTGTCAATGTGATCTTTTTTCCATTTCCAGGAGTATATATATATATATATATATATATATATATATATATATATATATATATATATATATATATCCAACAACGATACTTCTTTTACGTATTTGAATTTGCCTCGGTAAACTGGTTTAGGAGCAGACACTTTAATATCAGCAATAGAACCCTTGTCGAACACATTAATTTGAAGTGTTACCATGTGTTTTGATTGAAGTAAGATCCATGTACATAGTTTTGAGAGGAATCTTGTAGGAACTTTATATTTCCTATAATGTATGGTGCAGTTAATGTTGATTATCCATTTTTGTACTCTGCTCTTATGACATATTGTGTTACTCTTTTCTTAATTTAGCAAATCTTATATCTTATTATCATATTGCCTTGCACTCTTTTTTCCGACTGTTCTGGTTCACACATATTCATTTTCATTATTCAATGTCATATTTCCTCAGTATTTTGGGTTTTTATTGAACTGATCCTTAAGGATTTTTAGTTTATTTTATGTTACGATAGCAAAACATAGTTTATGCCATGAATTATACAGAACACCCTGTATTGGCTCATGCAGTGCACATAACTGGTGACGTTAGTTTGCTGCCCTTCTTTGCATTTTCTACCAGCTGACAGATATCAAAAAGATTTGTCTTTTGGTTGATTTTATGTTTTTTTCCAAAAATGTTATTTAACGCTACTTTAATTGACCCACTGTCTCTTTTAATAAGTGCTCCATATACTTTCATATTTTTACTCGACCTAAGTCATGGAATAATTTGTACTTGTGATTTCCTAGCTTTGCTTCTTCGTCCCATACCTTTTTCTACAAATAATGATATTTCACCATGCATTTTGCTTAATGTGAGATGCATAAACAAAATTTTGAGAGGATATTTTTTGCGTCCTTATGTATCCAAAAACGTATTCTTCAATGAATTTTGATTACATTGATATTTTTCTACAATAATGGAATGTGGTACCATGCGTCTTGTTTAAATTAAGCTGCATACACATGATTTTCAGAGGAATGTTTTGGCATCTAAACGTGTGGAAAAATGTTTTCTGCAATGAATGCTAATTATATTCGAGGTCTATCTTTTTTTGGCACCTACTGTCACAGCTTAAACATGTTGGCGACGTACAAGGCGGCCACTTAGTCATGTTCATGTATTACAGATTGTCTTGTGTGAGAGTATTCTGCTTTTTCGTCACTGGGTGGTCTCTGTATACACAGTCTTCAGTCGCTGATGACCTAAGGTGTAATGCATTCCTTAAGTCTGGCATGCCAGCAATTAATAGATCATTCCTTTTTAAATATATTATGAAATCTGTACTTATTTCATGTATTATTTTTAATGTAGCGATAAATTGTTGTAATACCTTTGTTTGTACACCCTTTAGAGGCCTCCGATAGCTAATTAATTAAGACATATATAGTGTATGAACTAAGATTAGCACGCCAGCAAAATGTATATCCAGTAATATGCCTTTTACATTGCTGTCGATTTCTCTGGAATGTCTGGTTGTAAGTGTGTCTTTGACAACATCCTAACAGCTGTTATTAGCCGATGAGCTGAAGTACTTGGAGTGTAGTTACCAATTT
Source organism: Schistocerca cancellata (assembly GCF_023864275.1). Classification (NCBI taxonomy): domain Eukaryota; kingdom Metazoa; phylum Arthropoda; class Insecta; order Orthoptera; family Acrididae; genus Schistocerca; species Schistocerca cancellata. The sequence goes on along the minus strand of NC_064628.1, from coordinate 238,797,569 downwards.
GTGGCATGCGATGTTCTAGCATTCGCCATATGGATTCAGTAAGAACGTAATTACGGAATATGATATCTTGTTTCGTATGTGTAATATGAAGAATCTGCTAACTACCTGTGTAATACTTGACATCACACATGTAAACAGAATTACTGCACAGAATTGTGGTTAAGTTAATATAAATTCTGCAGTGTTTTATTTATGCTTGGTGAGGTGTGTGTATACAATCCGGTGCTCTTCCACGTTGGTTTATTTCAGGTGGTAGAAAATAACTTACAGTCGAAATTAGCTAGTGGCACAGTTGAAATAAAGAAAACATACCTGTTATTTATGCCACGATCACCTGATTTCGGTTGTTAGCACTTTCGGAAACAACCTGCAGTCTTATAAGCGCTGGTGACAACAAAGTCTTATAATAGTCGAAACTTCAAAATAATTACTGTCATAGTAGAACACATAAACATAAAGCTCGCCTCTCAACTCGCACACAACACTGTTCTGTCCGTGTCGATCCGCCACTCCAGTCATCCACTGTCCAGTGGCTTCGCCCTTTACACCACGTTGCTTGGCGTTGAAAACAAATACGTGGCTTACGAAGAGCTGCACGACTACCCCATTATTTTTACCTCCTTACGTACAATCACTGCCTTAGCTGGATTGCCTGTAGCACGTTTGATTTTACGAATGATTCTTCCCCTTATGCGATTTTTTACAATCACTCTCCACAGTACCTGTCGATCCCTGTCCGTTAGTACATAAGGTCTGCACGGACTTGGTTCCGGTTACGTTGTTTCTTCACGTTTCCACTTCACAATCATGTCGCTGACAGTTGACTTGGGCAGTTTTATAGATGAGTTGAAATGTCGTTTACGGACCTGCGACTTACGTGACATCCAAACACTAGTCCTCGTTCGAAGTTACTGAGGTCTACTGACAGACTCAGTCTGCTGTTACAGCTTCTCTTCTGACAACACAATACTCCCCGCCTCCTCTAATAGTGGCGGGTCTGTCTCTCGTGATATCTAGCGGTCAATTTCTTATTATATTGTAGATATCGGGTACTGTTCATCAAATAGTATATTAGTGTAACTTACGAATTCCTTGCGTCAATACGAGTGTGATCTGGTGCTTCTACATTTTACATTCGAAATCAATTAACAGAAGAGTTCCTCTTTCAGTTATTGCAGATTAAAACGCAAAAGGAAATATAAATGAGCTACACACTGGAAGATAACAAAGTGGAAGGGTGACGCCACGTCGCCTTATCAATAGAGGACTGGGTTATGAGATGAATGCTAGCAAACAATTGTTAGTGAGTGTTTTATATTCCCGTTAGTGGCTCAGCAACAGGGAAATGCAGAAAGTGGACCACTTATTTGTTTCTGGACAACAGCTAAATATTCAGACACATAGTATCAGATTTGCTTTTCCTGTACCCTGCAGTGACACAGCCAGGACACACAAGGAATACAAATGTGGCTGAGTTTCTGTAACTCCAGTCTGTTTCGTAATTTTCCAAGCCGCCTTAAGTTCCTTACCTTCTGGAACACGTAATTGATCTCACAGTACTATCACAGCTGCAATCAAAGATAACGAGCTCCTCGCAAGGGCGATTTCACGAGTACCGTGATTGAGGAACGTAAAAGGTGATTCTGTTGGTGAAACTATCCGTGATCACCTGTAGCGTAAATCACGGATATATTAACAAGATAGAAATACTATATAGCAATACTTATATCTCTAAACATTAGAAAAACTTGTCAGGTATTCCGCAGGAGGAAGAGTGAAAATTCCAAATGTCCTAAGAACGTATCCTCACATTTATCAGGAGAAGCCAAAAACTATCTATATCTTTCTGTACATAAATTTTTTGCATCCAAAAAACTTGGAAGATATTCAAGTTACTTATGCTGCTCATCTCCTGAGTGCAAAAAGATAATGAGACAAAGTAGAAAATAAATACAGCAGTAACATTTTGACAAATAGAGATGAAGTCAACCAAAAACCATTTCTCATATCCTTTAAATGTTTACAAGCGGGAAAGAGAGGGAAATTCAAGGTAAAGACTGTTTCATTAGAGACTTCTATTTCCTACACAACTCCATTCTTGGGGTCAGTCTGTTGCCAAGTTTACCGTAAAATTCCATTTGATGTTGAGGAAGACATGGCCTTTTGTAATTTTCTTCATACACGCGTTATTTTATCTCTTCACTCCATCAACAGTTTCTTTTTTCCATTACAAAGACGTTCCGTTGTTACAAGCAAAAGCTTACACGCTCACTGCTTACCCAACAAACTCTGCATCAGTTAAATGGATGCTACCTTGATGCATGGCATCCAGAGAGGAGGAATGCTTGGCACAAAGACCGTGCTCTATCTTTTAACGAACATTCTAAATATTTACTCCAGGATTTGGCGTTTGAAAAAGTCAAGGGACTTGCAACAGTGTGCCGAGAACACAATAGCACTGAGAACTCTTCTTGTGAAACAAATCCCCCTTTGCGTTTTTTACTTTTACGCTCTTCAGTTTTGATTGCCGAACAAGTTTGTCTTTCTTTATCAAATCCCGATTGCCTTTCATGTATATGCGCTCCGTATTTCATTCTCGGTGTTACTCCTAACTGCTTAAGTTTTGTATCATAGGAGTGTTCGTCAAAGCGACAAAATGTACATCGGCGTGCGTAAGAACGATATTTGCAGAATTAATCAGATTGGAATATCTGAGCGTTAGCGTTTGCGGCCGGATTCCTGTTCAGTAAGATTCTCCTTGCTGTGTGACTACATCTTGATATGATAAAACTGCTGACTTCCGCGTTCCATCAAGTTGGTTACTTGGTAAATTGAGGCAGCTGCGTAACTTATGCTATTCATTGTCTACGCACTTGAAAGAGACTTGACGTAAAATGCTGATCGTTCATTCACTCAGTCAATGAGAATGCTATTCAGTTGCTTATAGCTATGAATGTGTTGGATTAATTTTTGGTTGAGCTATATAAAATTGTCGTTGTAATCCGCCAGAGTGACGTGTTGATGCTTACGTAGTAACCGGTGGCATCTAAGACCTATCAATGTCTCCTCCGAAGTGGAGAGTACGGCCGGCTGTTATGCTTCACAAGCATATTGAGCCAGAAATACAAGGTAATTACAAACGACTGAAGCGATTTTATAAATTCATTGTAGCTGCATTAATTGACATATTGCCCCAAAACCCAAAAAGTTTTGTAATGTTTCAGCTGCACATCAGATGCCTGCCACTAGAGCGCAGCAGAGAGCAGTTAGGTAAGATGTGACAGACACCGAGACAAAGTGAATTGCGCATGACATGCATTTACGTCAGCCTTCCGTAACAAACCCACAACACTTCAGAACGAAGTTAAACAAAGATCAACCAACCGCCTACTAAATTCCCAATAGTACCGGCAGATTATAACTCTCGATGTCGGTACAGTTGGAAATCAATGGATCGTCCTGCAGTGTGTGGGGACACGGTTGACCGCGTGCGGGTGAATTTCGCAGCTAGTTGGTAGAAATCGACAACATCAGATGTTGTTTCAAGCTAGGCATACGTGTTAAAGGCTGGAACGTGTTTCAACTTCAACGTAGCTGATCTAATTTCTGACCATTGCTTTCTCGAAATGTAATTTTACGGTTTCTCAAAATTTCATTCTGATGAAGACACTCGTAGTAGGAGTAGAAACATAGGTCAATGTACCAAACCGCTTTTTTTGCAAACAATTGGGTGTATAATTCTTATGTGAGCCGTGGCGCGATTCAAGTAGACTGTTCTGTCTGGCCTTAGGTCTTTGCTTTCCGATATGTAGACGGGGTTCGCTGGCCCTCGAGAGAGGCGCGAAGTTTGGGGATTGGCCGTAGCGCCGCAACAAGAGGTGGTCACGAGATCCGAACGGCCGAAGCCACGAGCTGCTCAAGAAGGGCCTGTGCAGAGCGAAGATATCGGATTACTTCACCGGGGTCAGCGTCGACTACAATTCGTGTCGGACGACCACTAGTGGACTGGCTGCTCTCTTCTACCTGGCTCTCATCAGCACCACTCGGTAACCGCTGCGACTATGGGTCTGCTTGCTGATAAAAGGGAGTAACATTCTGTAATACTCATGGTAATTTGTTTCACTGTCTACCTCCGCTCCTTATTATTTTCTGATTTGTACCCGACCATCAGAGTTTTACACGGTCGGCTCTTTGGTCGTAAATATAGGCAGTAGAATTTTACTATGACTCTAGTTGTCGTTCGAGAATTGGTCCCGCTATTATATTGCCTTTCCTTTCGGGTTTTTACCCAATTATCAATGTTCTAATTAATTAGCTCTTGGTCGTAAATAAGACCAGAACAATTGCTCTAAGGCACAAGTTGCCGTTAAGCAAAAGATGTATCTTGTGGTTAGATCTAGCTCTTAACCGGTTCAATTCTTTGATTGTAAATGAATTTCTGAGCCATTAGTTATAATATGAACAACATGTAGTACTAAGCTATTCGTTTCTGTGTTTGAAAGACTGGCTCATTACTGGTGTATTTTAGCTGGATCTTGTGGTTCTGCCGAGTGAGTTCTCTTGTAATAACTGCTCACACATAATGTTTTAAGAGCGCTCTTAATAACTGTCAATCAGTTTGACTTTGAAGATATTAACAGCCAAACTTCACCAGGGCTATAGTAAAACAAAATTGTCAGAAGGGACGGGTTGAGATCCAGTCGCACCTTAATTGCCAATTGAAATTAAGTGATTGAATGCTTTGAAGTAAGCCTTATCATTGTCATATTGTTTGCTAGTCTGTTTAATCTTTAAGCACAGGTGCGCATTTTAACCACGAACCTGTCGACATACTGATTTCGAGTTAACAGTTAAGTCACCTGTTTTGAGTAACTGAATCACTCTTGTCATCAATGGTGATTATACAGTTTTCATGTGTTGCAGAAGGGCGTTTAGTAAGACAGACTGTGTCCAGTGCTGTAGTAAACACCGCTGTTTCATCCGGTAACGGATGTGCTGCAGGTCCGGCCGTCTTGTAATCATTGTTACATTGTTTGCTTTTTTGCAATACAGCACTTCAAATTTATTTTGGAAACGCTTATTCAACCTAAGGTTTAAAGTCAAAAGAACTTTGCAAAATTTGTTCATTTTCTTAAAGAAAATGTTATGGTTAAATGGTTCGATTATCTGTAAAACACATTTTATATATTGTTAAATAAAGAGATTATGTGAAAAGAAAGTCATATTGGTGGGTCCTCTCTTCCACATTTTCCTTAATTCCGGTAAGTACCAAGTATCACTGTGTTTGAAAATTATATACGGTTCCAGAGAAACAATCCGCCGGCCGGCGTGGCTGAGCGGTTCTAGGCGCTTCAGTCTGGAACCGCACGACCCTACGGTCGCAGGTTCGAATCCTGCCTCGGGCATGTATGTGTGTGATGTCCTTAGGTTTAAGTAGTTCTAAGTTCTAGGGGACTGATGACCTCAGATGTTTAGTCTCATTGTGCTCAGAGCCATTTGAACCATTTGAGAAACAATCATTTTTAAAAGTGTAATAAACTGTAATGATAATATTTCCACAAAATAAACCAATGAAAATAGCATTTCGTTTATCTTATTACTTCAAACGCTCCATCGCTATTGACGGAGGTACTTAGAGGCACACCGCTGTAATGTATTTTATACCGTGTAAATTGTTACAGACTTTCTCAGCTCCACAGTCTTGATGATTATTCAAACAATATACATGATCGAGTTTGGAACACTCATTCCATCATCATCATTCCATCTATCACTGACAGACCAGAACTGTATGACCACCGCCCACGGCATGGCTGGATGTGGCCTGGTGACTTTTCAGACACGATTCGCTGTAAGAAAAGTATAAAATCGGAGCAGAGGTGAATGGCAAAACGTTGTAGTGACAGCACGGATCGCAAATGCTTATACGTTCAGCTGTTGTCACGTCATGGTCATAGCGCCAACCTATACATGGCTATTTGTGTTGTGATGGTAACTGCAGATTTCGGCCAGTGGTAAGCGCTGAATCAGGATGTTGCAGACAGTCCATTACTTGTTCTCGAATGGGAGGAACAGATCTGAAGAAGGTATAATGTGCTTGGAGCATAATATGGCAATGCTCCGTTGTGCCTGTCAGATGTGGTCGACTGGAAACTTGTCGCCGAGGGTCCTGCTCTCACGTTCCCTTGCAGTCTTACATAGGGCCTCTGCGACAGCCGAATGTCTATGTATCTAGATATTGCACTATTCGATCAGCCAGCGCAATGGGGACCCTCAATGACTCCCCCTCCCCGCCCATCCTCCCCTTTGAAACTCATGCCGGTGGCTAGAAACACGTTTCACAGTAGTACGCGGCGTCTCCATCTTCTCCACATTGACCACTCAACGGTAAAAGATTTTGAAGGCCTTTTATAGGAGTAGACAAAATACAAATTTATCAAGCCTAGTACAGAGTAGGAAATACATTGGCATTCACCAAAGCTTCCAGTCAAAAAGCTTCTTTCAAAGGCCGCACTGTCCAGAATCGGTGTGCCAAACAGGCAAGATCACCTTGAGCATTGAGGAGATCACGTCAACGCACCGTGCTGGAGGTACACGTTTGGTAAAACACTGCGTCCTGCTGCATGAAGTGTTTGCGTCTTTTGCACATCCTCCTCTGGCAAGAATCTCTGACATTCAAGCAGTTTTTTCTAAGGGATCGAAGGCGCGATAGTCGCATGAAGAGATCTCAGAATTATAGCGCGGGTGCTTCAGTGTCGAGTTCGCATAACCTCTGCTCTACGATATTTGGGATGTGGGGACGTGCGACCACCACAGAACTTGGCGCGCCATTCCACAATGGTGGTTCTCGAGAGACATGCTGCCCCCCCCCCCCCCCCATACACTCTCCATTCTCCTGAGGATGTCAAGAGATGTTTGTGATCCAGTAGCCAAGAAGTGATTAACAGCAGGTTGCTCCTGTTTGAACACATTTGGTAACAGCGGTGCCGTAGTTCACGTTTCCACATTTACCGCACGCACGTCGGAAAACAATAATCCCTTGCCTATATGTCGGTGCTTATAAAACTGCATCGCAATTCCAGTAATGTCTATATACGCAGCAGCAGCGCCCTCAATCGGAAATCTTTTGGTCGCCCCACCTACATTAATCACTTTCCCACTGTGTAACATGACAAGCATTGGTAACTGTGGTGAAAGGAATGGAAAGGGAAGGAAGTAGGATGGGAAAGATATCCATCCACACGGCACACTGCAGCAATGCAATGGCGAGAGTTGAAAACTGCGCCAGACCGGGACTCAAACCCGGATGGTCCAATTCTCTAGAACAGTTGCCCTACCGCTTCAGCAATCTGGACGCAATTTTGGCCACACACAAATTTCCAACGTCCCACTCACTGCAGCACATGCACCCTCACCCATTAACCTCCTACTCGCTGATTTCTGATTTCTATAGGAGTTTGGACGTTGACAGTGCATCCACACTGAAATTTTTTGATCATACAGCCATCGCGCATTTGGAATTGCAGTCTTTTCTGAGGACCATGTCCGCACAAAGTCGACACCACTCGAATGTATAATCGCAAGCACTCAGAGTTGGTAGGGTGCTGTGCCTGGCTGAATCTGAGGTGGAAGCGGTGGTGGCGGCTGGTAGTGGCGCCGTCTCCTGTAGCAGAGGAGCGGACTCCGAGAGTGGTGCGGTCGCCCCAGCCGGCGGAGCGGCAGTAATGCTAGTAAAGCGAAAGAAAATCGCGAGGGGCGGCTGACGGCGCAGAGGCTGCGGAGAGGCGAACAGAGCCGAGCAGGGCACAGCGGAGGCGCCACTCGAGAAGAATGTAGTGCTCAGCCGGCTTATAAATAATGCAGCGCTCATAATAGGGCGTTGGCGGCAGCGGCGGCGGCGGCGTCTGCGAGGTGGCGGACTCTGCCTGGCTGGGCGCTCCACGGCAGCCGGGGCGAGCGCGCGCCGCGGATCGGTCCCCGCCGGCGCAGTCGTCACGTCGCAGACGCTCCCAGCAAGTGGCCGTCGCAGAGCCACCGAATTCTGAGAAGACGATCGGGAGACTGATAGGCACGTTTACGGGTGTGTAAACGTGCTAGGTCTCGAAGACAAACTCTGGCTACTTCTGCCGTTCACAGTAAAGTGTCGTCCGATAAAGCAGAGAGCGTGCTGCGCGGTGATTTATATATTTATTTTTTATTTACACGTCAAATGCAGTAGGACCAAACTGAGGAGCAAATCTCCAAGGTCAGGGGACGTATCAGTACATGAAATTACAACGCAAAAGTAATAACAGACAGAAATAAAATGTTTATGAACGCAAAAAATGTGATGCCATAAGTTTAAGTAAAAAGCAATCACCAATACAACAAGAATGACCTTAATTTTTCAAGGAACTCCTCCAACAAATTGGAGTGACCCCTGAGGAAACTCTTCAGTTTCGATTTGTAAGCTCGTAGATTACTGCTAAGATTTTTGAATTCTTGTGGTGGCTTATTGAAAATGGATGTAGCATTATACTGCACACCCTTTTGCACAAGAGTTAAGGAGGTACAACCCAAATGCAGGTTTGATTTCTGCCGAGTATTAACTGAGTGAAAACTTCTTATTCTAGTGTATAAGCTAATTTGTTAACAAGAAATTACAGCAAAGAATATATGTATTGAGAGATCAGTGTCAACATACCCAGACTAGTGAACAGGGTTCGACAAGACGTTTGCGAACTTACACCACTTATTGCCCAAACCGTCTGTTTCTGAACCAAAAATATCCTCTTAGAATGGGAAAAGTAACCCCAAAATACACTACTGGCCATTAAAATTGCTACACCACAAAGATGACGTGTTACAGACGCGAAATTTAACCGACAGCAAGAAGATGCTGTGATATGCAAATGATTAGCTTTTCAGAGCATTCACACAAGGTTGGCACCGGTAGCGACACTTACAACGTGCTGACACGAGGAAAGATTCCAACCGACTTCTCATACACAAACAGCAGTTGACCGGCGTTATCTGGTGTAACGTTGTTGTGATGCCTCGTGTAAGGAGGAGAAATGCACTCAATCACGTTTCCGACTTTGATAAAGGTCGGATTGTAGCCTATCGCGATTGTGGTTTATCGTATCGCGACATTGCTGCTCGCGTTGGTCGAGATCCAATGACTGTTAGCAGAATATGGAATCGTTGGGTTCAGGGGGGTAATACGGAACGCCGTACTGGATCTCAACGGCCTCGTATCAGTGGCAGTCGAGATGACAGGCATCTTATCCGCATGGCTGTAACGGATCGTGCAGTAACGTCTCGATCCTTGAGTCAACAGATGTTTACAGCATCATGATGGTCGTATCCGTGTTTGGCGACATCGCGTTGAACGCACATTGGAAGCGTGTATTCGCCATCGCCATACTGGCGAATCACCCGGCGTGATGGTATGGGGTGCCCATTGGTTACACGTCTCGGTCACCTCTTGTTCGCACTTACGGCACTTTGAACAGTGGACGTTACATTTCAGATGTGTTACAACCCGTGGCTCTACCCTTCATTCGACCCATGAGAAACCCTACATTTCAGCAGGATAATGCACGACCGCATGTTGCAGGTCCTGTATGGGCCTTTCTGAAAAAAGAAAATGTTCGACTGCTGCCCTAGCCAGCAAATTCTCCAGATTTCTCACCAATTGAAAACGTCTGGTCAATGGTGGCCGAGCAACTTTCTCGTTCCAAAACACCAGTCACTGCTCTTGATGAACTGTGGTATCGTGTTGAAGCTGCATGGGCAGCTGTACCTGTAGACGCCATCCAAGCTCTGTTCTAGTCAATGCCCAGGCGTATCAAGGCCGTTATTACGGCCAGAAGTGGTTGTTCTGGGTACTGATTTCTCAGGATCCATGCACCCAAATCGCGTGAAAATGCAATCATGTGTCAGTTCGAGTATAATATATTTGTCCAATGAATACCCGTTTATCATCTGCATTTCTTCTTGGTGCAGCAGTTTTAATGGCCAGTAGTGTATAATACCATATCATATGAGCGAATGAAAATAAGCAAGGTAGACTAATTTTTGTGTCGAGCGATCACTTACATCAGATATCGTTCGAATAGCAAAAAGGCAGCATTAAGTCATTGAACAAGATATTGAACGTGGACTTTCCACGACAGTTTACTATCTATCTGAACATCTAGGAATTTGAAATGTTCAGTTTCACTAATCGTTTGTCCATTCTGTGAAATTAAAAAGGCAGGTTTTGTTGAATTGTGTGTTAGAAACTGTAAAAACTGAGTTTTACTGTGATTTAGCGTTAGTTTATTTTCGGCAAGCCATGAACGTATATCATCAACTGCAGTATTTGGAGCCGAGCCAATGTTGCACACAACATCCTTTACTACCAAGCTAGTACCATCAGCAAACAGAAAAATATTTTAGATTTACCTGTAATAGTAGAGGGCATATCATTTATATAAATAAGGCACAGGGGTGGCACCTACACTGATCCCTGGGGCACCCACCATTTGTCTGTAGCCCACTCAGATCCACCATCACAGCCATTCTCAACACTGTGAATAATGACCTTTTGCAGTCTGTTGCTAAAGTAAGAGGTGAACCGATTGTGAGCTATTTCTCGTATTCCTTAATGGCCCAACTTCTGGAGCAATATTTTGTGATCAACACAATCAAACGCCTTAGTTAACCAAAAAAAAAAAAAAAAAAAACCCAGCGGTTCGAAACCTTTTGTTTAACCCATCCAGCACCTCTAAAAGAAAAGAAAATACAGCATTTTCAGTTGTTAAAAGACTTCTAAAGCCGAACTGCACATTTGATAGGTATTTAAATCGTTCAGGAAACTGACCATTCGTAAAGGAAAACTTACAGATATGGCTAAATACAGGCCTAACGTGCAGCAAAGTACTTTAATATTGTGCTGGGCACTTCATCATATCCATGAGAGTCCTTAGCCATCAGTAAATTCATTACTGGTTCCATCTCTCCATTGTCTGTATCACAGAGGAGGATTTCAGACATCAGTCTCGGAAAGGCATTTGCTAAGAGCGTTACATGATTCCCTGTAGAGACTAAATTTTTATTTAATTCATCAGAAATGCTCAGAAAATGATTGTTAAATACGGTACATATATCTGATTTGTCAATAAGAGAAATATTTTTACAACGAACTGACTTTATATCGTCAACCTTGTGCTGCTAACCAGACACTCCCTTCACAACTGACCATATGGTGATAAAAGTAGTGCTACCTGATGAAGCAACATTGTGAAATGTGTTTCTTAGATTCCATCGAGAACAAATCAGCGCATTTATAACTCTTATTATTCGCGTCTTCAGAAGATGACTAGAAAATGGTAACAACCAATGGACATGAAAAAGCAGCTGTAGTCCAAGCAGTGAGAGAGCATTGTAACCTATCTCTCCCGTTTTAATTATCACTTCGAAACGAAGTGTTACGTAACTACTATTTCTTTTGGTTGCCGATACACACCTATAGTCATGGTACGGATCTAAATCTCTGTGACACAGTAACGTAGCACACTGTTATCACAACCAAATCAAAATGCCATAGCTCGCTGGCAAAGTGGAGATGAGCTGCGCCATTTTGGCCTGGTTCATCTAGCGCGGGGGGGGGGGGGGGGCGGTGGCAGGTCACAATGGGGTAGAACGAGAATGGGCAAACTTCGTTGGCCTGCAAGCCTGATTCACATACTTAAGCACCTCGTCCTATGACACAACACCAATGCTCTTAGCTCATAAGTCAGAACTATAGGGTATGTGAATTTAATGTTTGTGAGGTAAAGCACTAGTTTGAATGGCAACCTTTTCCCGAAACGCCATGCCAACAAATTCTCCTTCATGCAGGCTTTTGAGAGTAGATTCATTTTATGATCATCTGATCTTCAGTTTTTTACATTAATTTACACATCGTGAACAGTGTATATTTAAAGACGATGTTTTACTATACCCGTCTTAAAGACTTCCGTTTCAAAATTTTACAATGTTGTTAGTGAAGAAACAATGTTAACGACAGATAAATAAATTCAAACGTCTGAAGGTGGATTGCCAGGCAGGTCTAATATCATCATGAAACAATAAACGCTCGTAAAAACAACATCAGTAATCCTCTTTCTTTCCTTTCTATCCCCCCACCCCCACCCCACCCTCCAACTTCGATTTACACAGAGTGACGGGCGCCCAGCATTGTTACAGTTGTTTATCCCGCTCAAAAACAAAAACGCATGTGTCAGGTGGGACAGCCTGCCAGCATTCTAAAGCACACCGTCACGATCCGGAAGAAGAGCTGGGAACAGGTCCAGTGGAGATGTCGGCCCAGATAGGCGTCAGCTACTTGCTGTCCCATAACTTGGTAACGTGGTTGTGTGTGCAACTTCGTGGCCGGGGTCGCTTATGGACGCTTGTGTGGGGCGCTCGACCAAGGAGTAAGACAGTTTGAATCCTGCTGGTTGAAAACATTTTCACTGCCAATATTTGGCCAGCAAGGGGAAGAGAGGTGGTGGCTAATACAGTTCCTGGTAACCACACTTTGCGCCAATGTCCAACTATCAAACCTCTTTGCAAGATCTCATTAAGGTAGGGCATGTGAAATGTTGATGGTATTTGTCTCTGGCCGGCCGGTGTAGCCGAGCGGTTCTGGGCTCTTCAGTCTGGAACCGCGCGACCGCTACGGTCGCAGGTACGAATCCTGCCTCGGGCATGGATGTGTGCGATGTCCTTAGGTTATTTAGGTTTAAGTAGTTCTAAGTTACAGGGGACTGTTAACCTCAGATGTTAAGTCCCATAGTGCTCAGAGTCATTTGAACCACTTCTTTTGTCTCTGTTGGAAGAGGCCGTTAATTTTGGCGGCATCCTTGGTGTTATTCACTAGGACGAGGCTATGTGCCAGCACTGGGTTCTCTGATCATCATCATCATACAATACAAACATTGCACATTGCATTACACTCCACAAACACACACACACACACACACACACACACACACACAAAATTTGTACATTAGACTCATGTAGTATTACAAATATTGTGATGGAGCATGATGCAAATAAATAACAAAAATAAGCCTGGCGGTAGTATTTTATCCATCCTCAGCAATAATAGTTGTATACAGGGTGATATTTTTTTACCGTGTACAGAATCTAGGGTCTGATCGATGAGAGGGTAAGGGACAAAAAAGTTCTAATGAACTGATGTCCGGAAATGCGTGGTTTCTATATTGGAGGCCATTTATTCAACCATATATTGTTAGAGAGACTGCGGTCCAATACGCGCTGTACCACGCAAACACAGTTATAGTATATGTTGACAGTGGTTCCTACGTGCTCAACGCATGCATGTATGTGCCGTAGCAGGTTCCGTCTCATACGTTCTCACCGGCCAGGCTGCATTCCAACAATGTCAAAAGCAGCATGGATACGCTGCTCCAGTGTTTCCACATCTGAAACAGGATCTACATACATAAGACTTGTGAAATGGCCCCAAAACCAGAAATCGCGCAGGTTGAGATCCGATGAACGAGCAGGCCATGCAACTGGAACCCTTGATTCATGACAGTATAGGATGTGGATCTCTGGTCTCACATGGTCAAATACCTGTTGTCATAGGTAGGAAAAGTAGATCTTTTTTAGGATAAATCAATACAACAGATTCCCTTCCTAAAGAGTATCTCCAGCAGTTTAAAAAATACTGAAACAATGACTCACAAGACAGATTTTAACACCTCAGGTATTACATATACCAGATGCCACAAAGAAAAACAAAATCTAAAACTAACAAAACTGTATCGTTATAGATCCCACTGATGATGCCTTTGCACAGGTGAAGGCGAAACGCGTATGGGACAAATAAAGTAACTAGCAGCAGGAAAACGCAGTTTTATTTACAAAACAAGTAAAAACAAACCACTGGAAAGAGTAACATGGGGCATTTCACAGACTTAACAATCCTCCATCAAAACATGCAATCAATAAAAAACAAAATACAACTATTAGATGTTGACCTCAGTACAGTAAGTGAAGACAAACACTTTGAAATATGAGCTATTGAATTAACAGGGCTTGATATCACCAAGAAATTAATCATTTTGTGTGTGTATAGATCTCCCAGTGGTAGTGTGGATACTTTTTTCAATAATTAGCAGAAGTTCTAGATAAAGTCTCAAGTACAAAGGTCAACAAAATTCTGTGTGGGGTCATTAACATCAACACTAATTTCATAAATGAATCCAGCAGCACCTTTATAAACATCCTTCACAGTTTTGGTATGTTCCTATTGGTCAATAGTGCAACACGAGTTACTACAATGACTGCATCAGTAATTGACCATGTGGCCACAAGTATGGACAGGGAAAAATGTGATGTAGCTGTAAAAGATCTCAGACTATCAGATCATCGCTGTCAAATAACAACAGTAAAGTCAGGCATCTAATAATTCCATTAACTACAAGCCTACAAATGACATCCATCAGAAATCAAAATAAAAGATTTTTCAAAAGAACTAGAAAAACAAAGCTGTGAAGAAGTGTTTAAGGAAACCAATGTGAATATTAAATTCTCCAAACTCTCCACTTTGTTTAAACTGGACTTTGGAAAGGCATTTCCAAAAGTATGCATGTTTGTATCAACACCCCACAAAAACAGATGGATAACAGCAGGTATTAAGAAAACCTGCCAAACACTTAAACACCTCAGTTCCATGAAAAAGATTCATAATGATCCAGAATTCTTAAATTTCTATCACAGATACAAAAATATCTATAGGAAGGTGCTGATTGCTGCAAAAAAGTAATTTAATGACAAAATAATGTATAATGCAGAGAATAAAAGCAAAGCAGTCTGGGATGTTATAAAAAAGGAAATGGAGAGAGGCAAACAAATGCAGAATCACATACTGCTAAGGGACAGGGATAAGGTAAAAAATGATCCACTCTACTTAGCAAACTATGTGAACGAGCATTTTTCAAGTATTGCAGAGAAGTTACAGCAAAAATTCCCCAAAACAAATATAACACCTGCATATAATGTTGCATTAAATACAATGATGTTACTTCCAACCACAGAGAAACAAGTCATACAAACTGTTCAAAAACAAAAAAATGAAAAGTCAGTAGGATTAGATGAAGTACCAATGTGTGTACTAAAACAATGCATAGGGATTATGCAAGGCCCCTTAACAAGTACAATAAATCAATCCCTCACATCAGGGACATTTCCAGAGCAGTTAAAACAGGCAAGAGTACCTTTGCTTAAGAAGGGTAATGCAAAAGACATAGAAAATTACTGGTCCATTTCCCTGCTGTCGGAATTATCAAAAATAGTAGAAACAAATGAAAGACAGATTAATGAATTACCAGAATAAGTACAATATTTTAAGCGAAGCACAGTTTTGTTTCTGAAGTGGCAAAAGTACGGAGTCAGCCATAGTAGAACTGACAAAAGTTGTACTTGATGCTCTTGATCAAGATGAGTGTGTTACAGGCATATATTTGGATCTTTTTAAGGCGTTTGATACAGTCGACCACAAAATTCTATTAAATAAATTAGAAGCATTATGAATAAGAGGGGTAGCTACTGACTGGTTTCGTTTATACCTAACAGATAGGGTACAAAGAGTAGAGATAACAAATACTTCAAACAGATCCAAACATTTAGTAAAACACTTATCAGAACCAAAATACGTCAATATTAGGGTCCCACAAGGTAGCATGTTAGGACCAATACTGTTCCTGATATACATCAATGACTTTCCCAGTAGTGTTACTCAAGGTGAAAAATTCTCTTCGCCGATGACAGCAATATTATATTCACTGAGAAAACAAGAAAACTTCTTGCCAAGTAAGAAAATGAATTTCTCAAGGAAGTTTATCATTGGTCAATAAGCAATAAAGTGCCATTGAACATAAAGAAAACTAATGCCATGAATTTCAGTTTGAAAAGGAAAAATGACAATATTAAATTAAATGTTGATGGTACCTCTATAGACTTTGTAACAAATACAAAATTTCTTGGAATGAATATTGACTCTCAGCTGAAGTGGTGTGAACACACAAAGGTACTTGCAAACAGAATGTCATCAGCATGTCATTCCTTTAGAATCCTATCATCAGTGTGTAACATGCAGTGACTTTTAGTTACATATTATTCTTATGTACACTCAATTCTTAGCTATGGCATTCTTTTTTGGGGAACAAAAGCACAAAATATGAACACAATTTTCAAACTCCAGAAAAGAGGCATAAGAAAAACAACCAAAAATACTAGTCGAGCTCATTGTAAAGATGTATTCAAAATACTGGGGATTTTAACTGCTCCATGTCATTACAGTTACCAGTCAGTTGTGCACATCAAAAATAACATTGATAATTACTGCACAAATAGCTCTGTCCATGACCATGCAACAAGAGATAGACTCAACTTACATTTACCAAGAAAAAATAAACATAGAACTCAAAACAGCATTTTCTGCCAAGGAATAAAACTGTACAATAAATTACCAAAAGAGATTAGAGAAATTGCAAAAATACACTTATTTAAAAAGGCAGCTAAGAAGTACCTGTTACGCAATACATGTTATACATTGAAGGATTATTTAGATAAAGCAGAGTAGGGGTTTGACAAAAAAATTTTATAGAAATAAGTAATAATAATGATTATATAACATCCAATATTACACGTAACAGCTTCACTTTACGCTTTTTCCTTCTTTTTTTCTTTCTAGAAATACTTACCCCCAAGCTATGCATAGCACAGTACTACCACCTCTTCCTCTTTCTGAGCTCTACATCTCACTCATTATGGAGTGACGGTGACTCAGTTTTTCAGGATAGCAAATGGGACGTTGCGGTACAGAAAATGGCCCAGAGATCACCAGTGTGTGTGTGTGTGTGTGTGTGTGTGTGTGTGTGTGTGTAGTGAGTGAAGTGTTATGAAACAATGTGTGTATAGTGTGAGCAGTGACTGATAGTGAGATATGAGTGAACAGTGTGGTATTACATTATTTAATAAGTTACTGTATACCAGGAGTAAATCTAATGAGTGTCTCTAACTAGAAGTCTGTAAATATATGTGTATACGAATTACTGATCTGATCCATCGTTCAGGGAAGACACGACTGATATGCGTCCGGACGTTAACGGCGAAGTCACCCACAGGAAACGCCGATAATTCCGGTCTGTTGGGTGACGTGGAAGGAAGACTGGTTCCAAAATACAGTCGCCCATTATCCCAGCCCACACGTTCCCGCTGCAGCGATATACCAATATACCATGGGAGTTCAGCATAATATTCCACCTATGACAGTTATGAAAGTTGAACACACCACTCCACGTAAAGGTGGCCTCTCCAATGAATAGGACGGATGACACAGATCCGGGAATCCTGGTTGCCTGGTGAAGAAACCAGTGACAAAACTACTCGCTGTGTAGAAAATCTGTCGCTAGTAAGCCCTGCACACGCCCTAAGTGATAAGGGTAGCAAGCAATAGTCATTGCTGCCTGCCGTCCGTTGCAGTTTGCTTTTCCGTAAGTAAACACCATGTCGGCAAGCTCTCGATTCGAATACGGAACCATTGTGTGCAACGCTATATCACGTCCACTGCAAGGTAAGTCAGCAGCAGAAGTGAATCGGACACAACATTACCAGTTACTATGGTAGTAGAGGCAAGTATGAGGAACAGTAGCACTCTCTAGGAGGAAAACATATTGCAACTGTGGATTCTTGGTATAGCGCATATTTGACGGCAGTCTCTGTAACGAATATAATTGAGTAAATGGTCTCTAGCATGGAAACCGTGCATTTCCCATTATAAGTTAATTAGACCATTTTTGTTCCGTATACACTCATCGATCGATCCCTACAATTTGCACACTGTGGAAAAAATCGGGCTGTACATCGAAATAATCAGGGACCAATTGCATTGAAGAGATATAATTCCTTAACCGGTTTGTTGACACCCGTAAATAATGCGATAGGTATAATTCTCCAAATAAGGCCACTAAGTACCCGAAACCAGTAAAGAAAATAAAATTCTTTTATGCAACTGCATGCTTATTATTTCGATATATAAACCTGGTGGTGAATGGCGTGGCCCCTGGTTCGTAGTAGGTTTAAATCAACGGGTATTTATTCTGGTTAATGGCTCGTTTGTTACGCCGATGCAGTGCTCCTGGCCATGTACGAATCAACAGCTCCGTGGTTCACCTTGCAACGGTGCTGCGCCGGCCCGTGTGGCCGAGCGGTTCTAGGCGCTTCAGTCTGGAACCGCGTGACCGCTACGGTCGCAGTTCGAATCCTGCCTCGGGCATGGATGTGTGTGATGTCCTTAGGTTAGTTAGGTTTAAGTAGTTCTAAGTTCTAGGGGACTGATAACCTCAGATCTGAAGTCCCATAGTGCTCAGAGCCATTTGAACCATATTTGAACGGTGCTGCACTTGTGATACGTCGCTTGGATTGTGAGCCGCGGCCTCGCCCACCTCATGTGGCTCAGGAGCCCTGTTAACGAAATCAGCGTACCATCGCCTCAGCGCCTTGTTAACCTTCTCTACTGTGGACCACTTCTCCACTTCTCTTCTGCTGAACAAACGCTGATTTTGGGGAGCGTGCTTATTAGACGGTTTTGCGTCAAATGTTTGTTTCTATCATATCCCTGAAAACTTACCATTCCTCCTGGGACACCCAGTATGGATTTGAAAACATTATTTATAACGAAACCTTTTTAAGGCGCAAAATGCATAATGATTTTTCGTTTAGAAACAGAAACTTGTTCTTCTTCTTCCTCTTTCTTTTTCTAAGCGTTTGATCCTAGTTACGTACTATGGTGTACTCAAGTTTTCACAGATTTATTACATTTAAGGGGCTCCGGAAAGGCTCAAAATCATGAAAAGTTCAATTTTTACTTTTTGCGTTTTCTGAATCTGCAGACTATTACCTTTTAATAGATGTATAATTTATTCAATTCCGAAGACTACAACTATTTTTAAATTTTTTTTGAAATGTGTTCTACATGGGCGTGACCCACTGTGGCGCTGTTAAACTGCTGTCAAATGGTGTTATTATTAACGTCCGTGTTCATCAGGTACATTTTAGTGATGTGAGATTAAGTATGTGTTGTGGCTAACCTGTGATGGTTCAATATATATCGCTGGTGTGATTGTCGGCGACTGAAAGCTTCGTACAAAAACAAAAACTCAGTGATGGTAAAGGGTTGGATGGGAAGGGAAGGTTAACTGACAGTGTAATTGACAAAATACAGAACTATTATGGAATGGCTATTAGGCAAAATACACAAAGTGTCGACGAAATGAAGAAGGCTGTTTGGGCTCTTTTTTTTCATACTTCTTCAACCGATGAAAATCCCCAACATAGCTTGTGTCCTAAAGAAGAAGACAGCTGGTGTAAATATAACAAAGGATTGCTAACTGGTGAAGTGTACACTCATAAGCATAGTCTGCCTCGTGCAATAATGGAGGTGATAAAACCTATTTTCAGAGACTTAGCAGCACCTGAACTGTTGAAAAAGTGTATTCACGGAAAAACTCAAAACCCCAATGAAAGTGTAAATAGTGTTATATGGTCGAGAATCCCCAAGACTGTATTTGTTGGAATAGAAACACTTCACTTTGGTGTGTATGATGCTGTTGCGACTTTCAATGATGGCAACATTGTAAGGTGCAAGGTATTTAGAAATATGGGTATGAAGATAGGTTCTAACATGGAGCGATGCTTGCTTTAGACAAGGAACGCCTTCGGGCTGCAGACATGGCTGTAAAGAGTCTAGAAATACAAGCAAGAGTAAACAGGAGGAGGAACAAGAGGAAGCTGGAGGCGGAGTTTGCAGAGGATGAAGATAATCCATCCTATGGACCTGGAATGCACTAAAAAGTTAAACCAATCTTTGTCGCTCGATTCCCAAAACTTTTATTTTCTCATACTAATTACATGTTTTCTAAGGATCTTCCAAACATATTTGTTTCAAACTTTCAGTAAATTTTAACACAGCCTTTTTCCAAAAAACTGTATATTTTGGAATATATAAATAACAAATTGCAAAAAAAATGTTGTGAATTTTCATTACAATTGAAAAAAATCATCTTTAATAACTGAACTAAAATTTTGTAAAATCCCTGTGTTAAGTTGTAGCCCATATTCCAATAAATAATCTGTAAAAAGTTCAACATCCTACCTCAAATACTTTGTGAGGAAACATGTAATTTATAAGCGTTATTTTAACATTGCAAGTATAGGGCGTTCCGGAGCCCCTTAACTTTTGTGTGCTGACGTCCTCACTGATGCCGCGATCGTCTCTTACATAATGGATTGAGGTCGGTTGAGACACTCAGCCGTGAATTGTGTCAGTCTGCATCTGCGTGTGCAATCGTATATTAAATGTTTGTGTATCGTATGTTCTGAGGCAGCAAGTGGGGCCCATCACCACATCTGCTTAAATGAGCGTGAAGCCTAAACGTCACCCACAGGCTGCCTGCTATACCAGCCACGATCGTTAAACCGCTGCTCGGATTCGACCGTCGTCTGTCACGCTACACTGTTCGAGCAGGTATGTACTAGGACAGCTTTTGGGCATCAGAAAGAAAGGAAGCTAGAACTTGCGCGAAATGCGTGTGTAAAAGTGTATATCGCAGAGCTGTATGTCGACAAATGATGGCGCTCTTCTTCTGACTGCAGGGTGCTGCTGGTCATTTGCATGGCGGCACCTGCGTTGCTCGGACAGAACCGTACTGCATCTCAGAGAGGGCATAGGACGATTTTCGGTGTAGGAGGTTTCTAGGAGTGCAGGACGTAACGTAGTTTCCATAAATATTGCACACAAATTTTATAGAATTTTCTATGTGCACAAATACACTGGGCGTAGTTTTCATATATTCAGTTTGAGGTGATCCACCACGAATACCTCTCTTGCCAGCCTCAGAACAGCACATGTACACATCTTCCTCAGAGATTTGTCGCATGAATTCCAGTCTATATCTTCCCCTACAGTTTTTTCAGTCTATAGCCGACTCTAAACCTGCAGCTCACTCTAGCAAAGTGGAAGTTATTCTCTGTTGTATTAACACATGAGCCCTCATCATACTGTCCTTCTTATTAGTGTTCTCCGTATGTTCCTATCTTCACTGATTCTGCGGAGAATGTATTCATTCCTTATAAGAGCGCCTAATTTTTAACACCCATCTATAGCATCACCACTCAGACCCTTCCTATTCTTTCGCGGTATTCATTACCATTCGATTCTGGGCTCGAAAAGTAGATTCTCCGAAATTTCTTCCTCAAATTAAGGCCGATGTTTGATACCGAAGAGTTCTTTTTTCTAACAATGCCCTTTCCGCTTATGCTAATGTGCCTATCATGTCTTCCTTGCTTCGACCGCGCTGAATTACTTGTTTCCAAGGTACCAGAATTCCTTATTTTCGTCTGCTTTGTAGTAATCAAATTTTTATGGTAAGTTTTATCGAGAATCTCAAATCTGCTATTACTTTTATCTTCCTTAGGTTTTCCCCTAAATCTACATTCTCTATTCATTAGCCTGTCCAAACTGTTCAACCCGCCCTGTAATCATATTTTTATTTTCACTGTGGATGGCTTTACTGCAAGCATCTTATTATTGATATACTTCCACCCTCAATTTTAATTTCCCTATTGAAGATTACTTTTATTTGCGTCAATCCTGAAAAGTATAGGCGAGTAATGGCGTCGCTGACATACACCTATTTACTCCGATCATTCTACATCTACATCTACATTCCACAAACCATTTTACTGCATGTTATGGCGGATATTTGTATAACATTGTCACTTTCCTGTTTTCCTGTGTCACTCGCGAATGGCTCGTGGGAAAAACAACTGCTTCTAGGTCTCGGTGTGAGCTCGAATCCCTCTAGCTTTACCTCCATCGTCTTCGTTCTTGGTCTTCGATTCTTATTTTTCCCTCTTGGTTTTAACAGATGTTGTACACACCTCAAAAACAGTTTTGCATCACCTCGGTCCCGTGAGTTCCAAACTGTACAGAAAATTTGAATACAGATCAAGATAAACATCATTTCAGCCCTTTTTACTGCTCATGAAAACCACACATTGCATGTTGTACCGCCATACAGCGAGAACTTCAGAGGTGGTGATCCAGATTGCTGTGCACACTGGTACCTCTAATGCCTGGTAGCACATCCTCTTGCATTGATGCATACTTGTATTCGTCGTGGCATACTATACACAAGTTCATAAAGGCACTATTGGTCCAGATTGTCCCACTCCTCAACGGTGATTCGGTGTAGATCCCTAAGAGTGGTTGATGGGCCACGTCGTCCATAAACAGCCCTTTTCAATCTATCCCAGGTATAATCGATAGGATTCATGTCTGGAGAACATGCTGGCCACTCTAGTCGAGCGATGCCGTTATCCTTAACGAAGTCATTCACAAGGTGCGCACGATGAGGCGGCACGAATTGTCGTCCATGAAGACGTATGCCTCACCAATACGGCTGCACTATCGGTCGGAGGATGGCATTCTCGTATCGTACAGTCATTAAGGCGCCTTCCATGACCATCAGCGGCGTACGTCGATCCCGCATAATGCCACCCCAAAACAGCAGGGAACCTCCACCTTGCAGCACTCGCTGGACAGTGTGTCTAAGGCGTTGAGCCTGACCGCGTTGCCTCCAAACATGTCTCTGGTGATTGTCTGGTTGAAGGCATATGCGACACTCATCCGTGACGAGAACGTGATGCCAGACCTGAGCGGTCCATTCTGCATGTTGTTGGGCCCATCTGTACCGCGCTGCATGGTGTCGTGGTAGCAAAGATGGACCTCGCCAAGGACGTTGGGAATGAAGTCTATTGCGCACAGTTTGGGTCGTAACACGACGTCCTGTGGCTGCACAAAAAGCATTATTCAGCATGGTGGCGGTGCTGTAAGGGCTCCTCCGAGCCATAGTCCGTAGGCAGCGGTCATCCACTGCAGTAGTAGCCCTTGGGCGGCCTGTGCGAATCATGTCATCGACAGTTCCTCTCTGTATCTCCTACATATCCGAACCAAATCGCTTTGGTTCACTCCGAGTCGCCTGGACACTTTCCTTTTTGAGAGCCCTTCCTGGCACAAAGAAACAATGCGGACGTGATCGAACCGCGATATTGACCGTCTAGGCATGGTTGAACTACAGACAATACGAGCCGTGTACCTCTTTCCTAGTGGAAAGATTGTAATTGATCGGCTGTCGGACCCCGCCCGTCTAATGGGCGCTGCACATGCATGCTTGTTTACATCTTTTCGCGGGTTTAGTGACATCTCTGAACAGTCTGTGATACAATATCCACCGAGGAACCGGGATGAAGCTGGGAACCGGGGTGAAGCTGCAAAGCTGATCGTGTAGTCCTCTCCCCTTGCTGTCCTCGCAACTGTATGGATGTGTCTTCGAAAATATGACATTATGTCTTCAGACCCGTAGATTTGTTGACACCTGCACGAATTATTTTAAAAATTTCGAAACAATGTTATCTCCTCTTTCTGGCGTATTTAACCGAAATTTCGAAAGCGATGTTTAACTTTGAGTCTAGCACTTGATCCTCTATGTCTTCCGCGCCGACTCCCATTTCTTCTTCTACCCCAGCATCAGACAAGTCCTTCTCCGCGTAGAGGCTTTCCACATGCCTGTTCTCTCCTCTTCATTTAACAGCGTATTTTTCCTTCCACTCTTAATGTTTGCACCATTGCTTTTAATATAGAAAATACCACACAACTTCCCCATATGCCGAATCAGTGCTTCCGATAACTCATTTTTTGATGTCTTCACGCTTTTGCTGTTGCCCTTTCACCTTGGCTCCGTTGTATTTCTTGTTTATTTCATTCCTTACTGACACACTGCTGTATTCCCGTCGGTCCATGGACATTATTGTGCTTCTTTCTTTTGACTATCAACTGAAGCATCCTTCTCATATCCAAATTTTCTTCTCAGCTACCCTCTTGTGCCTATATTTGTCTGTCCAACTCCTGTGATTGCCCTTTTTAGAGTTTTCTTCCTGAACTAAACTACCTACTGTAATATTAATCACCACAATATGTACAGCCTTAGAGAAATTCAATCGTATCTAATCATTACTCATTATGTCACTCTTTGCTTAATGATTGTTCTGGATGATATTTTTAAACTTCAGTTTACTCTTCATCATTGCTAAATGGTTCTATGAGTGTATACCTGCGTCTGGGTATGTCTTACAATGCAATATCTGATCTTGATATCCGCGTCCGGCCACGATGTAATCAAGCAGGAATCTTGCTCTTTTCCGGGTCTTTTCCAGATATACCTCCACCTCTTCCGATTCTCGATCAGAGTACTTACTGTTACTAGATGAATTTTTTTGCTGAATCCAGTTAATCTTACTTCTCTCTCATTCCTACGGTCAACCCTATATTCTCCTGCAAATTCTTCTTCTGTTCTTTCTTATTACCGCTGTCCAGATCACCATTATTATCAGATTATTATATCCCTTTACATACCTAATCATTCGTTCTGTATCATCATACACATTGTCTACCTGTTCATCGTCTTCTTGCGACGCTGGAGTATGTACCTAAACTATTTTTGTTGGTGATGGTTTGCTGTCGATACTGATAAAGACAGTCCTATTACCGAACATTTCACTGTAGTCCACTCTGTGGCTATTTTCCTTTACATAACTAATCCTACTTCCATTATCCCATTTTCTGCTGCTGCTGTTGACATTATCCTATATCTGTCTGGCCAGAAATCGTGTTCTTGACAGTTCACTTCATTGACTCCCAGTATATCTAGGTTAAACCTTTGCATTAGCCCTTTACAAATTACCTAGCTTCCCGAGCACACCCTAACTTCTGAGATTCCAGCCTCTGATTCGTCGCTTGTGACCTTTTCGTTGATTATTCAACCTTTTTCTCATTGTTACCCCCTCCCCCTTCCCCTCGACCCCTCAAGAGACAGCCCCATCCTACAGATCCTCATCAGGAATGGAGAAATCTTTATGATAAGTTTTGAATTACAGGCCACATGTTCCGTGAATACATGTTGTGTGCCCTTAATGCAGTGGTTTCCATTGCCTTACGCATCCTCATGCCGTCGCTCATTGCTAAATCTTCCGCCTTTGAGCTGCGGCAGTTTCCCACCCCAAGGACAAAAGGTTGCCCTTAAACTCTTTCCTCTTGTCCATTCTCTTGAACAAGGCCGTTGACATGGAAGGTTGTCCCTTCGGTGCCCGTTTCTGACGACTACTGTTCAAAATGTAAGCAGCGACTTGGTTCAGACATGAGACCCAGGATGCTTCGCTTACTACACCAGGACGCTACCCTCAAAACTGGTAAACTTGTACTTTTACATGTAAAAATATTCTTCGCACCCAAAAAGAACTAAACGATGAGATTTTATAATTTAGACTCTAGCTCTCTGTGAAGTAAAAAAATTATATGATTGACAAGACTCCTAGATAAGATCATGAAAGCTATTACATTGTTGGATGGTTTTCTGTCGATCCATCAATGTATCGATCTAAAGTGCTTTGACTACAATCAAAAATGGTTCGAAAGGCTCTGAGCACTATGGGACTTAACATCTGAGGTCATCAGTGCCCTAGAACTTAGAACTACTTAAACCTAACTAACCTAAGGACATCACACACATCCATGCCCGAGGCAGGATTCGAACCTGCGACCGTAACTGTCACGCGGTTCCAGACTGTAGCGCCTAGAACCGCTCGGCCACCTCGGCCGGCAGTTACACTCAGAGGAGATGACTGCGGCGTCTACGACTACTGAGTTCTCTTTGGTTTTTTCTGAGATAGTTGAAAGTTCATTTGTTCTGATTTTTGAGTGCTGGGTCATGTTTTTGTTGTATATTGCTGAATAACCGTATTTAATCTGTTTATTTAATTCTGAAACAATCATAAACATGTGTGATTGTAACCGTTGTTAACATGGTAAAATGTAGTGTGATGAACAGTTTTCAAATAAAAATAAGGCTTCATATCTATAATATGTTACGCCAAAGCAGTCGAGGTCTTCATTTTATAGGCTCCGGTTTAGCCAGGCATCGAACTGAATGAAGTATTCACTGTTACATGTGATTTATACCTGAATAAAACGTACCATAAGAGTTCTCTACGGCGTGTAATATTTTTAATTGTGAAAGAAAATTCATACACACCAAAAAATGGCTCTGTACAATCGGAATGAATGGCTGCCATTACAATGTTGACAAAGCAGTTCTTACAAGTACGTGTTATAATATATGTGACGTCACTGTAGGACAGTACAAAAATAACAATATTGTTCAAATGGTTCAAATGGCTCTGAGCACTATGCGACTTAACTTCCGAGATCATCAGTTGCCTAGAACTTAGAACTAATTAAACCTAATTAACCTAAGGACATCACACACATCCATGCCCGAGGCAGGATTCGAACTTGCGACCGTAGCGGTCGCTCGGTTCCAGACTGCAGCGCCTAGAACCGCACGGCCACTCCGTCAACAATATTGTTACGCTAATATATGACAGTAGACTTGATAGGGCCTATAAGAAGCAAGTAACTCATACGAGTAATGGTATCTAGTCGCTTAACGTCGTTTTATGGTTACTGATTACGATGTATATATATATATATATATATATATATATATATATATATATATATATATATATATATATTTTATTTCTATCACGTAATTCCATCATTTTGTTGGCGAAAGGATCAGCAACTTGAGTTTGAAAATTATTTATTCAGGTTTTTATCAAAATTGCATACAATATTCGTGTGGTAACTCTCTCTGAACGTTAAAGTTCATTCTCAGACCCCTGTCTACGTTCAAGTGTTTCTCAGAGCATAATTATCAAGATAACTACACTCCTGGAAATGGAAAAAAGAACACATTGACACCGGTGTGTCAGACCCACCATACTTGCTCCGGACACTGCGAGAGAGCTGTACAAGCAATGATCACACGCACGGCACAGCGGACACACCAGGATCCGCGGTGTTGGCCGTCGAATGGCGCTAGCTGCGCAGCATTTGTGCACCGCCGCCGTCAGTGTCAGCCAGTTTGCCGTGGCATACGGAGCTCCATCGCAGTCTTTAACACTGGTAGCATGCCGCGACAGCGTGGACGTGAACCGTATGTGCAGTTGACGGACTTTGAGCGAGGGCGTAAAGTGGGCATGCGGGAGGCCGGGTGGACGTACCGCCGAATTGCTCAACACGTGGGGCGTGAGGTCTCCACAGTACATCGATGTTGTCGCCAGTGGTCGGCGGAAGGTGCACGTGCTCGTCGACCTGGGACCGGACCGCAGCGACGCACGGATGCACGCCAAGACCGTAGGATCCTACGCAGTGCCGTAGGGGACCGCACCGCCACTTCCCAGCAAATTAGGGACACTGTTGCTCCTGGGGTATCGGCGAGGACCATTCGCAACCGTCTCCATGAAGCTGGGCTACGGTCCCGCACACCGTTAGGCCGTCTTCCGCTCACGCCCCAACATCGTGCAGCCCGCCTCCAGTGGTGTCGCGACAGGCGTGAATGGAGGGACGAATGGAGACGTGTCGTCTTCAGCTATGAGAGTCGCTTCTGCCTTGGTGCCAATAATGGTCGTATGCGCGTTTGGCGCTGTGCAGGTGAGCGCCACAATCAGGACTGCATACGACCGAGACACACAGGGCCAACACCCGGCATCATGGTGTGGGGAGCGATCTCCTACACTGGCCGTACACCACTGGTGATCGTCGAGGGGACAATGAATAGTGCACGGTACATCCAAACCGTCATCGAACCCATCGTTCTACCATTCCTAGACCGGCAAGGGAACTTGCTGTTCCAACAGGACAATGCACGTCCGCATGTATCCCGTGCCACCCAACGTGCTCTAGAAGGTGTAAGTCAACTACCCTGGCCATCAAGATCTCCGGATCTGTCCCCCATTGAGCATGTTTGGGACTGGATGAAGCGTCGTCTCACGCGGTCTGCACGTCCAGCACGAACGCTGGTCCAACTGAGGCGCCAGGTGGAAATGGCATGGCAAGCCGTTCCACAGGACTACATTCAGCATCTCTACGATCGTCTCCATGGGAGAATAGCAGCCTGCATTGCTGCGAAAGGTGGATATACACTGTACTAGTGCCGACATTGTGCATGCTCTGTTGCCTGTGTCTATGTGCCTGTGGTTCTGACAGTGTGATCATGTGATGTATCTGACCCCAGGAATGTGTCAATAAAGTTTCCCCTTCCTGGGACAATGAATTCACGGTGTTCTTATTTCAATTTCCAGGAGTGTAGTAAGCGTATCAGTGGAATTATGCCCCAAAAAAAGAAACACTTAAAAGGCGGGCGATGGTTTACTAATGAACGTAACGTTGGAAACTAGTCACCACCAAGGACTTCTACGCAACTGTGATAGAAACTTGAATTAATAATAATCTTATTAATTTTTTATTTGCAATGTGTGGAGATGGTAGTAACAGGAACATTACACAAATAAAAAACTGTTTTACATAATACGTTTTTAAAATGGACTAAAAGTATAAAATAATTTCTCTTAGTCTCACAACAATTTGTAAACCGTACACATAATCTTGAAAATTTGTGTTGTGAATTTTTAGCAGTTATGAAAAGACTTGGAAAATTTGAAACGAAAAACGTGGGGCATACGCAACTGATATTAGCGGGGAGGTGAAATATTCATGTATCAGCTATGCAAATCATGCACCCCGTATTTGTCGTCTAAACTTAGAGGTACAAGTGTTTTCAAACACGTTTTATTTAAATACTTATTTTCTGGGTTTTGGTCTTGTATGTGCCAAATTATTCAATCAATTTCAAACGTTTTGATGACATTGCAACACAGACATTAAAGAAAACTGTGCTCAAACGGTGACTTACCACGAAACATTCGCAACTGGGAAAGGGGAAATAACAGTGGTAGACAAGTACTCCTCAACACGCGTAAGACAAGAAAGCGAGTAAACATTGTATTGTCATCCATTTCTGAATTATGTTGAAAGTTCAAAGTCTCTAGTTCACTGAAGAGTTAGTTTAAACTTTATTGTAAAATTGGTACCGAACGAACAGACAAGAAAATTACCTACTTAAAC
This sequence comes from Schistocerca cancellata, assembly GCF_023864275.1. NCBI lineage: Eukaryota > Metazoa > Arthropoda > Insecta > Orthoptera > Acrididae > Schistocerca > Schistocerca cancellata. The sequence continues at coordinate 238,768,441 of NC_064628.1, read as the reverse complement.
TGTGGCAATATGTGAAACAAAAATTATTACTTCAAGTAGAGAATGTTACTTGATGCGTAACTGTTGTCGAGTCATTACAGTACTTCTTTTCATTTTATTTTTTTAATGAATAAGCAAGGGGGCTGTCAAAGTCCCACTTTACTGCCGGAGAACGCTAGAGCAGTGATTTGTTTATGGAGATGTAGATAGTCTCCGAAAACAGCTGCAGTTGTTCATTCAGTAACGAAACCCTGTCTTTCGCTTTTGTGAAAAACTGTGCTATACTACCGTATGTGAGCTAAGCATTATGGTCAACGGTCTGTCGCGAAAGAGTTTCCTTGATATCTATCGAGAGTTGTGGAGCTCTTTTCTCTGTCAGTGAGGCGTCGAAGGACCTCTCCTGTATGTCAACGGCCCAACGGCCCTTGGCCGTGGCGGCAGGGGGGGGGGGGGGATGCAGCAGCAGTAGAAGCGCGACGCCGGGCTTCTAGCTGAGCGAGGGGACTGGTGAAGAGCGGGAAGGTGCGGGGGGAAGAGGGGCATGCGGTGCGAAATAACGGCGCTCCATAATTCAGACCCACTTTGCCGCTGATCGATGGCGTTTCGCCGGCGGGTCCGCGTCCTCGGACAATAATACATACGGCTGCAGTCTGCCCTTTCCCTTTCCCGGCAGCGGCCAACTTTTAGCGCGGACAGGGTGCGCGGCTTAAGGGAGGACTCGGTAAACAGTGGGGCAGCTCTCGGGCACCGGCGTGTGTGGTCTTTTCCCGGGCCAGATGTCGAGATAAAAAGATCAACAGGGCGCCGTCCGCTGTGTATCCTCCCACCATGAGAGTCGGTGCTGGTACCAGGCTCTCTTCTGGGCCGCTTGTGCGACAGGGCGTAGTGTGCGCTGGGTGCGGCACTGCGACGGCAAATGGAAATGTGTCCCTCCTGCACTCTCTTTTAACCAAACTGTCGTTGTTATTCTTGTAGACGGGCTCCCGATATTATACATGAACAAATGTAACGTGTTGTATAAACATAAAACCACAACATCGTATTGTTAACGATTACGGAACAAGCACTGGAAGCACTCACTTCCATAAAATATATAGAAGTATACGTAGGGTGTGATTTAAAGTGGAACAACCACATAAAACTAATCACAGCAACTGTAGATGTCAGACTGAGGTTAGTATTTACCTGAGTTACAACAAAATACTTAGGACTTACAGTTACGAGTAACTGAAATTGGATCGATGACATAGATAACGCTCTCGGAAAAGCAAACCAAAGACTGATATTTATTGTCAGAACACTTTGGAGTGGCAACCATTACAACAAATGCAGTTTTTGATTGCGGCAGTATATTCACATGAAATATCAATCACCAACTTTTTGCTCAGTGAAAATATTTTATTGGTACCCACCTACTTAGAGAGAAATGATCATCATAATAAGAGAAATCAGAGCTCGCACGGAAAAATTTAACTACTCGTTTTTCCCATGCGCTGTTCGAGAGTGGAACGGTAGAGAAATAGCCTGACTGTGTTTAGTGGTAAGGGGGAGAAGACAGTCTAGATGTCATGGCGGTTAAGGCAGGAATATTGGTCTTAAAAGACCGATCACTTTATGGGAAAGTGCTATTTACTTGAGATAAAAAACATGCTGCATTTAGAAGCCCACTGCATTATTTTCGCACTACGCGCGGACACTCATAACATATCCACAGAATTTCACTTGAAGCACACTGTTTTTCTTATCACTTGCTCTCAGTTCACTTTTCGGAAATAATCGGCAAATGTTTTCTCTTTCGCCGGCCGGTGTGACCGAGCGGTTCTAGGGGCTTCAGTCTGCAACCGCGCGATCGCCACGGTCGCAGGTTCGAATCCTGCCTTGGGCATGGATGTATGTGATATCCTCAGGTTAGTTAGGTTTAAGTAGGTTTAAGTAGTTCCAAGTTCTAGGGGACTGATGACCTCAGATGTTACGTCCCATAGTGCTCAGAGCCATTTGAAACATTTTTCTCTTTCTGTTAATCATCCACAGTTTTCTTGACGATGGATCTCGTTTAACGAAGAGTTAAAACGTCGGGATAGGCAAACGAATTTCGGAGTGCACACTCTAAGAACAGACGAAAGCTTTTCAGTGCCTCGTTGACCGTGCCTCTCTCTCTCCTTCCGTACTGAACACACTTCGTTCGATAAAGGCCTGTCAGCGTCACGTCTCCGCTCAAATAACGGTTCGTAGGTAACGCAGTTTCACCGCTCGTGTTTTTTAAGTAATCAAGGTCTACATAACCATAAATATGTAATATAAACAATAATATTTGTGTTAACTGAATGTCCCAGGCTTCCTTGATTGTGTTTTCGAAAATCTAACTATGCTCGAATAAATAGTAAGCTGGATACTGTGTACTCGAATAATCGGGAGCGTGATGTATCAGTTTTTCACCTAACTTCCGGAGAGTGGAGTAGCGTGAATTCTTAGTTTCGAAAATCGGAACAAATTTTCGAAAACTACAAATTTCCTTTAACACAGGATTCTTTTGAGTACCGAAACGTTGGTTAATTTCGAGCCTGAGCGGCTGTAGGAAACATTCTAGCCACGAGAAGGCACCCTTTCGCAGATTTTGGACAATCACAGCGGCAAACTTGCTCAAGTACTAACTGTAGCTATGATAACATGTATACGGAGGTATGGAACTGCAACTCATTTTAGGACTATTATAGAAACAAACTTTCAAAACTACAAAATGTAGCTACGCGAGCATGTACATGGAGAAATATTCTTCCTTTCGGTCGTTTCCCTCTCCGTTCTGGAAGGTCTGCGTTTCCATTTCTTTTTCTTAATCTGATGGCAATCCCTTTGTGTCTTACCTTAGTCAGCATTCCGTTTTCTTTCGGTTTTGAATGTGGACTTAAGAAGAGCAGCGGTACGCCGTGGTGGCGTGTGTTCGGATTCTTGTATTGATAACCATGGCGACCCGACGCTGTACTAATATGTAGCTACGTTTTGGGTAGTGTAATAAATACTGGTCCTTCAAAGTCGAAAGCGTAATTCCGTATGCGTGGTACCATCTACCTTGTTGCCAACAATGATCGTTGAAAATGTAATCATTTCGTATGCATGATGCCATCGATCTATCTGCCAACAATGATCTCAATCCTACTTGTCTTTCTGGGTTCAGCTCTTCTTATGACCATCACTGTAGAGAAAATGGATGATCGATTGAAACTCATATGATATTAATTTCTTGTTGCTAGATAGGATTCTGAGGTTACACATAAAGTTTATATGTCTATTTAATACACTGAGCAATTTAAATGTAACTTGATACACGCATTACTTACTACCTGCATAGAAAAGAACATAGCACAGTCCTAGCACTTCTAGAAAAGAAAAGGAGGTGAGTGTGAATCCGGAAGGAGGGTCTCACATATAATCATTATTCTGGAATGCTTCAGCAAATTTGAACTGAACTTCGTATTCATAAGTCTTACAGCCAAAACTAACAACCAGAAGGACTGCGTAATAAGCTACTTGTTAATAAAATCATAACTCTTCCATGACTCTCTTTCCTATAGGGTTGCAAAGTTGTGACTAAAGACCAAATAGTAGCAAATTATGAATTTTGAAAAGATACAAAGCTAATGGAAACCTTGCATTAAAGTTACAAGAAGTTAGTATGTGAGTATTGTAGCTAACTGTTTGCTCGTACACAATTGTAAACAAAAGTTGTTCTTAGACATAACCAGTTAGAAAGAGAAAATGACTGCAACATCTTGTGAGGTGTCAGTATTCTCACGTGACGAATTATGTGGGTTTTGATATAACTGTTTACTTAACTTTACTTGTGGTTCAGTGTGAATAAGAATGACGATTACTGCTGACAGAACGATGGCAACGTTTATGGATATGTTCCAAGGTGCTACGATGCTTACTGCGAACAAACTCAGAATTCACCTTTTGTAATACTGCCTGTAAATCCAAAGAAAACAATTTCAACTCATGCCTGATCTTACATACGAAGAGTCACTGTAATAAAAGGTAAATGGAGTCATAGCCGTGAAAACACAAGAATTAATATGACGCTATTTAGATTATAACAAAGGCAGGTAACATTGTAATTTTCTAATTTTCATATTTTTTTTAAGTTTTACATTTTCTAGTGTCTTCGAAATGGACAGATAGAACAACTGGATGACGGAAATAACTAATGTCTTCCTAAATTTCAGGATTCCGCCTAAATTAATTTATCGGCTCTCGACCTATCAAAACTCGCTACCTCATGAAAATCTTTCATTGCCTTCCAATACAATCTTATTTCGGTCCATTAATTATAAGTTCCATGGCAAACCTCACAACTTCCGCAGTCAGCTGAACGGCCAGCATACTATTGTCAAGGAACACAAACTAATTAAATGGTTTGTTGTTAATATGTTCAAACAGAAACTGGGTATGTTTCTAGCAGTGTCGACAGATGTTTCTCGAATGCAGTTTGTACCACCGGAAACAAGACTTAGAATTGACTTTTATTGTCTTGTGAGAACAATGACTGTCTCGGCTTTCCTTTTTCACGAAGATGGGCTTTTGGCAAGCTGTTCTCTCCCTCAGCCGAGCCATTATCGCAAAAGTCAGCTTCGTTGTGAATTCGGCATCAAGTGCTATGCAATTAAAGGCCGTTTAATATTCATAACTCTGACTTAAATCCAATATTCTCTTGCGCAAACTTACTGAATAGCATTAAGAAGTCGTCCTGAATTCTATTGTACATGTGGCAACACGACGATTTTCTTGTTACACAGATTGAGTGAAAGTTATTCTCATTCTTTAAAAACAGATTCTTTTACGGAATTGCTGGTTTTCTTATCAAGTTGGGAAACTCATTTAATGCGATATCTTTACAAAATCATTAAGAGGATAACCGTCGGCGCAGAAGCGATAGTTTTACACGAAATATATAAATGAGCGCCACTAATTGTCTCTGGTCTTTAGCGTTACTCAGCTTGAAGAGGTTGTATTTCCACCAGACTGCATTTTAAAATACTGGTTCAGAGCGGTGCTCATATTAAATGAGTCTACGTTAATGGACATCAGCATGAAAAACAATAGCGTAATGTTCGTACAACAGATTAGTAGTTTCCACTTGACGGAGTCACGTCGATTAATTAATTACGTGTAACGTAGCGAAGTGATATGTAATGGAATGAGCAAGATTGTAGCAGGAATGGCGAATGGTCGACTTCAGCTTATTCGGAGAATTTTAGGCAAGTGTGATTCATCTATATGCAACATTAGTGTGATCCATTCTTGATTATTGCTCAAGTGTTACGGATCCCCACAAAGTCGGATTTTAACGGAAGACAGCGAAGGAATTCGGAGGCGGACTGCTAGATTTGTTACCGGTGTAAGTGGGCTATTTAGGTGTTCTTATTGGTAACGCCACGTAGCGCTCTGTATGTAAATCACTGGCTGTGCTGTGTGCAGTCTGTGGCTAGTTTGCATTGTTGTCTGCCATTGTAGTGTTGGGCAGCTGGATGTTAACAGCGCGTAGCGTTGCGCAGTTGGAGGCGAGCCGCCAGCAGTGGTGGATGTGGGGAAGTGAGATAGCCGATTTTTGAGGATGGATAATCTGGAGGTGTGTCCATCAGAAACAGTACATTTGTAAGAATGAATGTCATGGACTGCTATATATATTATGACTTTTGAACACTATTGAGGTAAAGACATTGTTTGTTCTCTACTAAAATCTTTCATTTGCTAACTATGCCAATCAGTAGTTAGTGCCTTCAGCAGTTTGAATCTTTTATTCAGCTGGCAGTAGTGGCGCTCGCTGTATTGCAGTAGTTCGAGTAACGAAGACTTTTGTGAGGTAAGTAATTTGTGAAACGTATAGGTTAATTTAGTTAGGGCCATTCTCTTGTCGGGATTACTGAAAGATTGCGTTACACTAAAAAAATATTGTGTGTCAGTTTAAGTACAGTCATGTATAATTTTTCTAAGGGGACGTTTCATATGTCGACCCTTAGCCAAGGATACCTCACTGGAATCTTCTGATTTTTTCTTGTAGTTTGCGTAATTAGTGCAGCCTTTGTTTATTGCTAGCGCGTAATTGTAGAGGGAATTTCCTTTGTAGTTTTAGTTTTTCATTCTTGTACAGTAAAACAGTTGTGGCATGCATGTAGATTTGCGCCAAGTATTTCGCAGCTCCGCTTGCAATTAACGAGATATAATTTTCAATGCTATGTTAATGTGTTTTCTTATTTTGCTCTTCAAATTGTGGTTTTCTGTGTCGTCGTGTGAAATATTGTGAGAATAATGGCGTGTGAAAAACGTAATACTAGGCTCCAAAGTAAACTGAGAAATGACAGTGAAGACGAAAACAGTGTGTTCGCGCTGCCGAGTAATGAATTAACTAATGTTAAAAGTAGTAATTTGGTAATTGTGCATAGGAAAGTGGAGCGGGCTGCAAATAATGGTGTAGGCAGTGAAGCAATTAGTGAACAGGGAAGCATTATCGTTCGATCGGTCAGCAACAGCTCGCCTCAGGAATCCGAAATGACAGGACACAATCTTGCAAATACTGTAGATTCAGGTTTTGCGTCCTCACCGTTTTCTCAAATAAGTCTAAACACATTTTCTGCTTGTCAAAATGTGAATGTTGCCGGTGCAAATGCACTGCCGAAAAGCATAGAGGAACAGATTCCAGACACTAATACATTATTATTGCAATTAATGCAACAAATATAACAAAATCAGAGACAAACACAGAAACAGTTAGACACAATGGAACAAAATCAGAGACAAGCACAGCAAAAGCTTCAAAAGTTAGACACAATAGAACAAAAGCTTCAAAAGTTGGACTCAGTGGAACATACACTTGAACAAACACGTGAAGATTTAACTACTGAGTTACATAAAATCGAATCGAAATGTCAAAAAGTCTGTAATGACGTAAAAACACAAATTTGTGAGCATTTCCAACGTATTTTTTCGCGGCATGAAAATACATTACAGAATCACGAATTAGCCATAAAAGAACTGCAAACTATTGTTCATGAAAATCGTAAGACCTTGCAAGCTAAAATTGACTCAGTTGCATCTAGCGATTCGGTTATGCAACTTGCAAAAACTCAGGAAATTTAAAGGACACAGTAGATACTCTGAAAATTGGTTCAGAAGGACACATGGAGGAAATTAGTTCATTATCAGAGAAAGTAGTTGAACTTTCGGATCAGCTAAATAACTTATCTGCAAAGGTAGATGATGATCTGAATGACACAAGTAATCTGGAGGTGTGTCCATCAGAAACAGTACATTTGTAAGAATGGATGTCATGAACTGCTATATATATTATGACTACTAAGGTAAATACATTGTTTGTTCTCTATTAAAATCTTTCATTTGATAACTATGCCTATCAGTAGTTAGTGCCTTCAGTAGTTTGAATCTTTTATTTAGCTGGCAGTAGTGGCGCTCGCTGTATTGCAGTAGTTCGAGTAACGAAGACTTTTGTGAGGTAAGTGATTTGTGAAACGTATAGGTTAATTTAGTCAGGGCCATTCTCTTGTAGGGATTACTGAAAGTCAGATTGCGTTGCGCTAAAAAAATATTGTGTGTCAGTTAAAGCACAGTCATGTATAATTTTTCTAAGGGGACGTTTCACCGGCAGTTCGATCTATACGGAAGTATTACGGTGATAACTTCAGGAACTCAAATGGGAATCGATGGAGGGAAGGCGATGTTCTTTTCAGTGAAAACTAATGAGAACATTTAGAGAATCAGGATCTGAAGTTGATTGCCGCCGACAAAGAATACATTTCGCTTAAAGACCACGGAGATAAGAGAAAATTAGGGCTCGTACGAAGGGGTATGCACTTAGGTGACAAAAGTAATTGGACAGTTATACATACGTATGTAGATGGAAGCGTATTGCGCACACGAGGTATGAGAGGGCAGCGTACTGTCGGAGCTATCATTTGTAAGCAAGTAACTAAAGTGGAAAGGTTTCCGACGTGATTTTGGGCTCATGACGGGAATTAACTGACTTTAAGTGCAGAATGATACCTGAAGCTACACGCATTGGACATACCATTTCGGCAATCGTTAGGGAATTCAGTATTCCGAGATTCACGAGTGTGCCGAGACACCAGATTTCAGGCATTGCCTCTCGCCACAGGCAACGCAGTGGCCGACGGCCCTTACTTAACGACCGAGAGCAGCAACGTTTTCGTAGTCAGTGTTAACATCCAAGCAACACTACCTGAAATAACCGCAGAAATCATTGTGAGACGTACTACGAACGGATCCGTTAGGACAGTGTGGCGAAATTTGGAGCTAATGTGCTGTAGCAGCAGACGACCGACGCGAGTCCCTGTGCTAACATCACGATATCGCCTGCAGTGCCTTACCGAGGCTCATAAGCCTACCGGTTGTACCACAGACGACTGGAAAACCGTGGCGTGGTAAAAGGATCCCGATTTCAGTTGGTAAGTGTTAATGGCAGGGTACGAGGGTAGCGCGGACTCCAAGAAGCCATGCAAACAAGTTGTCAACAATGGACTGTGTAAGCTGGAGATGACTCCATAATGGTTTCGGCTTTGTTTACGAGGAATGGACAGAGTCCTCTGGTCCAACTGAACCGATCATTGACTGGAAATGGAAATTTTCGGCTCCTTGGAGAACATTCATGGACTTGATATTTCCAAACAATGATGAAATCTGTATGGATTACAATGCGCCAAGTCAGAAGATTCTGGAGAATTCGAGGGTATCCTTTGACCACCCACATCTCCACACATGAATCCCATAGAACATTTATGGGAGACAATCTAGAGGTCAGTCTGTGCACGAAGTACTGCACTGGCAACATTTTTGCAATTATGAACTGGTATAGAGGCACCATGGCTCATTATATTGTAACCTCCCAACAGAATATATATATATATATATATATATATATATATATATATATATATATATATATATATATATATATATATATATATAAACACTCAGCGTAACCTCCTAATAAAAATGTGACTCATATATAACCTTTCATTAATTAACTGACTGTGAATCTAAAATGGTAAATTTGGACGTCAGCAGTGCTGCGTCATGGCCCTGAAAGAACATTCTGAATAAATTGAAAATTCTTACCTACATAAGGTTGCCGGAAAACGCATATATATCTGCTCCTATAAGAAATTTTTCTGGCACAGCCCAGTGCAATGCTGGCCAATAGATTTGTCATGTATAAAAGGAAACAACTGATTTGTCTTTACAATAATCGGGATGACCATGTATTGGAGAAATTAGTAAATTCTTTAAATTGAGATTAATGATTGTCTAAAGTTAATTTTTATAAGAAAGATTATTATTAAGAGATATTTTTAAAAACATTTACATGGGACTTGATATAACAATAGTACATATGCGCGAGGCTGCTTTTACCTTATACTACAGCTCAGGCACCACCATCGCTCCCCACGACCAGCCCAGCCAACTCCATACACACGACTGCTCACTAGCAACTACTTACTCCTACTACTGCTGACACTGCTCTTACTGCATACAACGTTGCTCTCTCGTCTGAGATTCTCTTATAGCTTACATATCGCAGGCAGCGCGTGAGCAACCCATCGAAATTACAGCTGCTCGAGTGCGCCAGCGAAACATTTCTTAGTCATGGACCTCTTAAAATATCTGCAGGGGACTACGTCGGTCAAAATGGAGGTCCAACACGATACTGGGCGGTATCCCATGAGTTTTGTCACCTCAGTGTACACAGTCGTTTTTCCCTAGCTTTATTTGCACGTGGAGCAGGAACGGAAATGTCACTTTGTGGTGCAAGGTCCTCTCTGCCACGCATCGTACGGAGGCTTGTGTAACATGTAGATGTAGAAGAATTTTTCGCTCAGTTTTCGTATGTTCACCAGATAATACCATGTTTCAGTAATCGTTAGCTGAAAGTCTCGCATTTTCTTTAATAATGGTCCTGAGCAATCTCTTATTTTACTTTCTCGCTTCTTGCACTGGTCCCTACTACTTCATAATTACTTTTGTTGGGTAGTGATCCCTTATAATTATGTCTGTACGTTCTTTAATGTACTATATTTAATTTGATGAGTTACAAAAAAAGTCCAGTATGAGGATGTAAACGACAAAGCTCTGATGCACAGGGTGCCCTTCTAACTTTGCATCCTAATACATACCAGATGTGAAAGAAAATGTGAAAAATCCAATTGGCCAGGTATATATTTATATATCACAGGCTCACACAATGAGCCGAAATCCACCATCTAGAGAAGTAAACTAACATAACCTTCACGACAGTTACGCTTATTTAAATGGTACATGTATGTTTTTCTAGTGAAATGAAAACTAGAGTTAGAATTAGTGATGTCGGATCAGATCTCACTGTTCTAACCTCATACCTTCTGAAATAATTAAGAATTTAAAGCATGGCAACGGCGTCACAGTTTCTACTGTAACTCGCAGGGAAAGGTTTGCCTCCACAGTCCTGAAACCTGGTATTATGAGGTCAATACCAGTGCACAAGTTCTACCTACACTGTTCAGTCTACTTGTCTCTCCTGGTCGGTCCTGCTGCACTGCTTTGGGTATCAAACAAAGAAATACAATGTAGCGCATTTTGCTGTTGTTTCCTGTCTGGATTACCAGGAAAGAAGAGCATCAATTGCAACTGAACGGTCAAGACTAAAACTGGCAACCCGATCATATTCAACGAATGAAACCAGCTATAACATAATAAAAGTGTAATAACACAACTGAGGTGGCCATATGTAACACAAAACTTTAGAGTAATCCTAAGTTCACTAGTACTTAAGTTCCGTAGTCATACTGTCATCACTGCAGGTAACGTAAATCATCAAACAACCAACTGGGGAAATTAGAAATTTGTAAGTGATGGGCCCGACAAGACGTTCTGCGAAACTCTACTAAATTCGAATGCTGAGAACTACATAAAACAAATCGTTTGGATGCCTACTCATCGCTGGTCATCACCTGACCTCTTTGAAGATGTATATATAAATGCTGGCATCAACGACAGTGAGGCACTTGCAGCAACAACTTACTAAAGCGCCAAGAGCAATTAAAACAAGTAGAAAGATAGTAACATCCACAGAGTAAAAGTAATTAATGTATAATGATCACATTTAGTGTAACCTCGCAACAGATAAATTCCTTAACCTACCTATAGTTTATTATTCCGTAAACTCACAATAATAACGTGACTAATTTCTCAATAAAACTGTGGCTCACTTATAACCTTTCAATAATTAACTGACTGTGAATCTAAACTGGTAAATTTGAACGTAAGCAGTGCTGCGTCATGGCCCTGAAAGATCATTGTGAATAAATTGAAAATCTTACCTCCATAACGTCGCCGGAAAATGCATATATATCTCCTCCCATAAGAAAGTTTTGTGGCACAGCCCAGTGCAATGGTGGCCGATAGATTTTTCATGTATAAAAAGAAACAACTGATTTTCTTTACAATAATCGGGATGTCCATAGATTGGAGAAATTAGTAAATTCTTTAATTTGAGATGAATGATTGTCTAAAGTTAATTTTTATGAGAAATATTATTATTAAGAGATTTTTTTAAAAAGATTTACATGGGACTTGATATAACAATAGTACATAGGCGCGAGTTGCTCTTACCTTATACTACATCGCTCAGGCACCGCCATCGCTCCCCACGACCAGCCCAGACAACTCGATACACCAGATTCCTAGCAACTACTTACTCCTACTGCCACACAGTTACTACTGCAGCCAACACTGCTCTCTGGTCTGAGATTCTCTTAAAGCTTACATATCGCAGGCAGCGTGTGAGCAATCCATCCAAATTACACCTGCTCGAGTGCACTAGCAATTATTTCCTTAATCATAGACCTCTTACATAGCCCTCCACTTGGGGGAGGGGGGGGGGTCAAAAACTTGGCAGCGATAGTGAGAGAATTGGACTTGCCATAAGCAACAATTTTTTCTATAATCTATTTAGTTTACTAAGTCTACAGTCACAGGGTATATATATATATATATATATATATATATATATATATATATATATATATATAAAACATTATTGATAAATAATATAAGTACAGAAAATATTAAGAAATTAAATAGAGTGCACACACACTGAGTTCAGAACATATTAAGAAATCACAAAGTGTATACGCAATGACTACAAAATATATTAACAAATGACATCAGTGCACACGCACTGTAAAAGTCTTTAGCATTTATTACAAGAACTGGGAAAGGAATGAGAAGGATAGCATCATGGTTGTAGCACAGTGGGTTGCACATAGCTGCACAGAAAATCCATATGTTTCTACAGAAGCACAATACCAAGTGAGACAATCTGAAGTTCTCTTCCCTGAAGTATTTATCATTGTAGCCAAGACACTGAAATGTTGTATTAATATTGTAGGTTATCATTTTGGTAGTACATTAGGTACACCAAACAGTAGGACCATAATAACATCTCCTTTGGTCAGGGTGGTGAACAGCTTAATGTCAACACCTCATTCTGGTAGAGTCCATACCCTTATATCAACGTAACATTAGTGCAAAAACAAAATATAGAGCACCATGATCATGATGATGGACAGAACATGCAAATATTGCAGTAATTGCTGGTAATTAGGTCAGAGGGTGAAGGACATTAAGTCTTATGCCAGTCATCATTCAGAATTACACTAGTGTATCAACCGATTTGAATAATTATTTATGTAGTATGTATGGAGTATTACAGAGCATTATTCATCAGTCATCTCATTACAGTAATTATTAGCATCATGTCATCTCATTACAGTAATATTTGGCATTCAATCGCTAGTTACTAAAGATTTCTGTAGTATGTATGGAGTATTACAGAGCATTATTCATAAGTCATCTTATTACAGTAATTATTGGTGTGGCATTTATGCATAACTCATCTCATTACACTAATTATTGGCACAGCATTTTTGCAGTATTACAAAATATCATTCAGTATTATTCAGAAGTCATCATTCAAAACCGAAGTTATTGTGTGTAGCAACAAGCTGCTAGTGACTATATGATATTATGCATGTGACATAAGACATTTTTAAAATGTAAGACATTGCAACAAGTATTCAAGGTCTTTAGTCCAATAATACATAGACATAATGGAATCAATACATCACAGAAATTGGCCTTATATTTAGGACTAGAAATATATCTTCAACTGATAGCATTATTTAGTTGTATACTGGTAATAGTTGGGACTGATAATAAATTTTTTTGTGCTAGCAGTTCATTGCATTGGGATTGATAATTAATTGCTGTGGCATGAAAATATTTGCTTTTGACTTATTGCTGGAAATAAGGATTAATAACGTCATTCGTCATGAGTCAGCTGTAGCGAGGTTATGAAACAAGTAGAGTATATGTGATCACATTCATAAATGATAGACACTACTGGGTAAAAAACTGCAAGTACTAGAACGGGTTTCATAACTAAGTGCTTATAGCATATTAATATCATGAAAAGCTTCTCCTGGAAAAATACAAAATGGGTTACTGACCTGAAAGAAAAAATGTATATCATGCTGAAAAGTAGTAAACTATGAACTAACATGTAATGAAACGTGGACTTAATATGTATGTACTTTGTCTTTCCCAAAACATTCAGTCATTAAATTATGGGACATAAGACATACTGTCAAAAGGAACTGCAACAAATACTTAAATAACTACATAGCATTTCTTAACTAATAGAAAATATATGTAAACTGCATCATTATCATCAACTGCAAAGAAAAACGTTATTATTCATATTACCATATTCTTCATATAACTATTCATCATCACTTATAATCATCTGCAAAAAACAGATACTTCATTATTCACTATTCATATTACGTTTTTCTTCATACAACTATTCATTATCATTTATTATCATCTGCAAAAAAAGACACTTCATTATTCATATTCATTTTACCATGCCCCTCATACAACTATTCATTATCATTCATTACTTCATATATTATAGAGTTTCTTACTTCTAGCATATTTTATCACTAAAATTAACATGTGTAGTTCTGTCTGACAGCCTGCTATAGTCGCCTCGTATTCTGAAAGAAAAATAACTAGACAGGACTACTATTATACAGTGTGTATAGCATATTCTTGTTAATGCTTGTTAATTCTGATCCGTTTACTCTTTATGACAAGGTACTGCATTTTATTTCGTTCATTCCGATGGTCAAATTTCCATTTCATAGTAAACCACTGTGGTTGTGTAATTTATTTCTTTTGCACGTTATTGCTTTCTGAAAATGATGAATATGGATTAATATCTTGCATTTAAATCATATGCCCATTAAATGAAAACTTGTTTCTAGTGATATAACTAATCGTAAAGCGTAGCATGACAGAAAATATATTGGGTCAAAAACATAGACAGTTTTCAAGTGCGAAAATGTACACACAATATCATAATGTAGCAGCAAAAAAGTCTAGGATAGTCAAGATATTGAAATATCATAAGGCAAAATGTCAAAGTCAACTGGTGTTTGTTACATCTTAAAGAGTTCATAGTGTATACAGAGAAAAATTCTACTTTCGATCATCAGTAAGGAGTCACTTACATATAATTGCATAAGTGGTCATATAATATGTAAGTTTATCAGGAAAAATGTGCACGGTCTGATGAGTAACGACAAGAAAAGCGACCTGCTAAGCTTATCTTGCTGGGCACTTGCCAAGAAAAAATACGATCATCGTCGGCAAGTGGTCATATAAATATCTGGAAATGCCATTACAGTGTGATAAATCATAAAGTATGTTCATTCAATAAAGGGTTTAATATTGGAAATATGGTGAGTGCCCTTGCTTCTCCTGGTTCTCAAAGTTTCAACATGTACTACATTGGGGTGAGGAGTGCTGCGAATTCTATATGCACTTGCGTATAGAAGCTCAAATTTACTGCATCTACTTTTTCCTCTGTTGGAAAAGTAATGTGTGCGTACTACTATCTTCTGTCCAATGTGAAAGTCACGGCGCCTACGAACCTATTTTTGCTGTCTTCTCCGGCGCTTTGCGGCACGTTTGATGTTGTTGACTGCAATGTCAATTATTTCATGGTGGCGTAGTCGACGAGATGTAGGAAAGGGTACTTATTCTTTGATTTTGTTGGGTGGTTCAACGTTTTTCAATATAACAGTCGAAGATAGCATAGTAGATTCATTTGGTATGGAGTTAATTATATACTGGAATGAGATTATGTGTGTATCCCAATCAATTTGTTTTTATGGCAGTATATTCTACATAGTTTACCAATTTCTCTCATCAGTCGTTCAGAAGGGTTCGAAGAAGCGTGATACTTGGATATATAGATCGGAGAAATGTTTCTAGCTCGTAACATACGTGTCCATATCGCAGATCGAAATTGTGGTCTATTGTCGGAAATTACTTTCAATACATGCCCTACATGAAATAAAGAATGTTTTTCAAATGCATTCGAAATAAATTTAGTAGTGGCAGATTTTTCATGACGCTAAAATTTGTCGAATACGTTTCTCCATGTTGGCAAAATAACAGTTCTGTCTCAGTATAAGAAAACATTTTCTGGCTCCATAATATGCGTAACTTAAATGGGTATACCAAATTAATTTGTTAACAAGTTCGTCAGGAATACATAATAGCCAGTTGTTGCTGTCAGGGTGAGAGCGGCGAAGCAGAATGTTCTTGCGTACAGTATAATAGTTTATAATGGTAACGTTATTCCTATCATGCCAAAGGTGTTTAATTTCTTTCCATACGTTGTATTTGTTCTGCTCTTGTGCTGTGTCTCGTAATGACGACGAAGTGAAATTTTCAAATGCAACTTGTTGAATATACTTGACGCTAAAATTTGCTTGGCAGAAGTTGCTTGCGATGTCTTGCTGATTGTTGCTGAGAGAACGGAATAGTGCGTCTGCTACAATATTTTGTGTATCGGGAATGTGAACAATTGTAAAATTAAATTCCTGTAATTAAAGTTTCCATCTGCTTAACCTGTCATGTGTAAATTTAGCGGAAAGTAAAAATTGTATAGCTCTATGATCTGTGTAAACGGTAGTATGTCTTCCATAAAGAGAATGCCTAAATCTGGTAAATGCCCATACAACACATAGTGTTTCAAGTTCTATTACAGAATAATTGCGTTCAGCAGGTGACAGAATTCGACTTACAAAAGGGATGTTTTTAATGACTGTAGTACCGTCTTCTTGAATTTCCTGAAAAATGTGTACGCCTAAAGCGGTGTTTGAACTGTCTGTGGCAATGTAGAAATTTCTGGTAGGATCTGGGGGCGATAAAAATGGTGCATTTAACAAGGTTTGTTTCAGATTAACAATTTCAGACTGTGCTTGGCTATCCCTGGGATAGCGTTTTTACCCGTCAAATGGCATAATCTAGGGGTGTCTAAAGCAGAGTAATGAATACATTTACAGAAAAAGTTAATTAATCCCAGAAAGCTGCGTTGTTGTTTCTTCGTCGTTGGAACAGTAATGTCACGTAAAGCTTGAAGTTTTTCCGGGTCAGGCGCAATGACTTCTGCTGAAATTTCATGTCTAAGAAATTTTATAGAAGTCTTCCCAAAGTGTGATTTGCTAAGATTAACTGTGAGTCCTTGTGCACGAAAAGTTTGCAACGGTTGTTCCAGAATCGAATTGTGTTCAAACAAGTTAGCTTCTGCGATAAGGATGTCGTCTAAATACGTTGTGATTCTGTCTTTAAGTTCTGTCGGAAGTATAGTACTCAAACCGCGAATAAATGCTGCTGAAGAAACTGTTAAACCGAACGGTAATTTGCAAAACTGGTAAGAGTCACCAAAACAGAGAAATGCCGTGTACTTTCTGCAGTTCGGATGGAGCTGAATTTGCCAAATATCCCGATTTTAAATCTAATGTGGAATAAACAGCCGTACCATGAAATTTCTGTAAAAGTTCTTCTAGTGTCTGTGGGTGATATGTTTCATTAATAATAATGTCGTTGACATGACGCGAATCAAGTACGAGGCGAAGTGATCCATCCTTTTTCTTAACAATATGGAGCGGGTTTACGCACGGACTAACTGCCGGTTCAATAATTCCTTGGTCTAGCATAGCTTGCAATTTTTTCTTGACTTGTTCTCTGTGGATATGAGGAACAGGATAATGTTTAGCTTTAAATGTCTCATGCTGTTTAACTTGAAATTCATACATAAAACCGGACATAGTACCAGGAATGTTGTCAAAAACTGGAGGTTGCTGTAAAAGAATTTTGCGTAGCTGAGTACGTTCGTCGTCTGTATTTGCACTGCTTTGTTTTACTTTCTAAGAAATCATTTGCATAACGTCATAGTCGGCTTCATCTGGTGTATTGTAGTTGTGTACGTACGTATCTGTGATCAATGTGGAATGACAGTACATGTTACGTGATGTAGACATGACCTCTGTTCGATTAACTGCCTCTTCATCTGCAGATAAAGCGTACTGGAATTCTAATGCCAGTTGTACATTTTCATCCTTTAACATTAGATACGAATTTTGAAAGACAATAATTGCGACGTGTTGTACCAAAAAATTCGTACCTAAAATAATGTCTGTTGTCAATGAGGGAACAATCCAAAAATCTGTGTGGAATGCATGACCTGCAATACAAAATGATAAGAGTGTCGGCAATTTTACATCTACTCCTTTACCAGATACTGCTCCTTTTACTGTAGTTTTGCCTAATGGTAACGTAGGATAGGTATTCTCTTTGTTACATTTGTTGAAAGTTTCTTAATTTAGAACTGACATAGGTGATCCAGAATCGATTACTGCTGAAAACGTGTATGAACCAATCCTTACTTCAATGACAGGGTGGGAAATGGTTTTTCGTACAACTGGTTTTTCATGTAAAAGTGTGTCTCGGATGTCGTCAAAGTAACAACATTTTCGTAAACAAGATTCTGTGTGACAAAAGTATTGCTTACGATTGTGGAAGATGCAACCTGTACTGTATCTAGTGAAATTCTTTCTGACGTGCTGTTATTTGCGGGAGGATGCTGTGGCATTTCAACTATTTGTACTGTTCTTTCTTCCTGACGTATTAGGTTAGGTATGATACCGACTGTCTGGTACATTCATGATAATCTGTTGTTGCGGATGATTCTGTTGCTGGTAAGACCGACTGTTACGCTGAAAACTGTGCTCATTACTTTTACGTCTGTCATTATAATCATTGCTATTGGGCGCGTTACGACAGGAGTTGAAATGATGCCTCTTCTGTATCTAGTGATTTCCTTGTTGCTGTGTGTTACTATTTGGTTGAGCCGACGCTATACGTGTAGGCGGCGAAACATTAAAGCTTGAATGACCTTGAACATTACATTGTTTAATAGGTGGTATACTAACCGGCTGGTTTTGTTGCTATTGTGGGGAAAAACCTCTATTGTTGCCAAGATGTGTTTGCTGTTGCTGATAATTATGAGGATACTGCTAATTAAAATTTTGTCTGTTATTAAAATTCTGGTGGTTCTTGTCGTTTCGGGAGTGTCTAAAGAAAACTGTCACTTCGGTAAAACTTGTCATATCAGGTTTTCTTTACCCATTCCTAATCCTAGATAGATCGATAGTTAATGAGCTGTTTTGGTGGATATAAAGGACAGTAGAACAGTAGGCAGCAGTGCAGAAAACTAAGGAAGAAATAGCACTACTACGGCTCAGGGCCCTGTGCACGCTACGGTACGTATTCATCAAAATGTAATGAATCCCCTGAGGTCTCTTACGCGTTACAAATAAATTTTAGTTTCTGCATTACAGGCAATGCCTGTAAAATTCAAAGCCAAACTGTTGTGTCCAGTCCAAAGAGTGTATCTGTGTTCTGTGATTTTTAAATACCTTAAATTTCCTAACGGATAGAAAGAGCATGTAATCAAAATTAACGTCTCTGATTTGCTGAACAGGTTCAAGATTGTATGATAATCTGTTTGTCTGTGATTGTTCGTAATCTAAGTTACGTACTCTCTGTAAATTACATAAATTACACTGGCTGTGTGAGTGTGACAAATGTTTAAGTTGTGGCATAATCTGTGACGTGTTAGAGACTGAAACATTTTCCATTTCTGTCACTTTAAAACGTTCATCAATTTGGCTGTTCTGTTGTTCTAATTTTTTATCGACTTTCGCATGCAGAGTACGTGAAAGTTCTGCTGACATTATTTTTAACAAGTCGCGTAACTGTGTTGCGTTTTCTGAACATTGTTAGGAACTGCACTAATTTCATTTCTAAGTAATTTTGTTGTGTCTGCATATGTATTACGTAATGCTTGTGAAACGGATCTAATTTCTTCACTACTATTCCTAGCACAAGCCTTAATTTCATCTCGTAATTGTTCTTTAGTATCATGACATCACACGGAAATGGCTGTAATCTGTTCATTACATTCAATAGGGATGTCAAGTTTTTCATTCATTTGTTGAAACGACCTATCGGGGTTTTCATTCGATTGTTTGAAGCTTTCATTTAGTTGTTTGTAATTGTTTTCTTGTTTTTCATTAAGTTGTTTGAAATTGTAGTCTTGTTTTTCATTCGACTGTTTGAGATATTCATTCAGTTGTTTGTTTGATTCATTAAGTGGTTTATAATTGTTGTCTTGTTTTTCATTAAGTTGTCTGAAATTGTTGTCTAGTTTTTTATTCCACTGTTTGAGATTTTCATTACATTGTTTTTTCGATTCATTAAGTTGCTTGTACGATTCATTAAGTTGCATGTACGATTCATTAAGTTGTTTGTACGATTCATTAAGTTGCTTGTACGATTCATTAAGTTGTTTGTACGATTCACTAAGTTGTTTGTGCGATCCATTAAGTTGTTTGCACGATTCATTAAGTTGTAACAATAATGCCACAATTTGATACGTGCCAAAATTAGCGACTATTTTCTGTGCTGTGCGATGGTGTATCTGCATGTGTCAAGTTTTGTATAACCATTTGGTCATTGTCTGATTCACAAAAAGGTTTGCCAATCGGATGTGCACTGTTGGTCACTACATCGGAATCAAATAAATCTGACATATTTTGAGTACATTGTTCACCTTCATTAGAAACATTTATCAGTTCATTGTGTAAATTTTGCAAATCAGGTGTGTCAAACTTGGCATCGTTCATTGTAGCGGAACGTGCCGCGTCGTCAATTGTCGTTAAATTTAGTGTGGACATAATTGAATTTGTTTGTTCATCATTTGAAATAAAAACATTACTTGTGATCGGCACGCACTGATTGTCAGTAATTGGAGGATTATCATTAAGACACTGAGTGTCGCTAGTATTATCAGTCAAATTATTTAGGTCGGCTTTTTCGCTCTTTGCACATTGCGTTGTACTGTTAGCAGTTTTTCGCAGCATTTTCACAAATCAAAGGTAAGCTCAAAATCGAACAAAGACAAAGCAATATGGAACAAATACAATAACAATAAAGGGCAATAAATTGCTGATTATCTGTGAAAGAAGGAGTGACAAATTAGTAAATGCGTTGCGTCAGGTGGAAACTAGATTTAACATTAAGAAAATAAGAGCAGATACATAACTGACTACTTTTCAGAAATTCACAAAAAAATCCTGGCCGGTTGTCGTTAAGTGTA
Organism: Schistocerca cancellata; assembly: GCF_023864275.1. Lineage (NCBI taxonomy): Eukaryota > Metazoa > Arthropoda > Insecta > Orthoptera > Acrididae > Schistocerca > Schistocerca cancellata. The sequence continues at coordinate 238,747,824 of NC_064628.1, read as the reverse complement.
ACCTCCCAACAGAAGGAGATATATATATATATATATTTCAGCGTAATCTCCCAATAAAAAATGTTACTTTTATATATAACCTTTTATTAATTAACTGACTGTGAATCTAAATTGGTAAATTTGGACGTCAGCAGTGCTGCGTCATGGCCCTGTAAGTTCATTCTGAATAAACTGAAAATTCTTACCTCCAATAGGTCGCCGGAAAACGCATATATATCTGCTCCTATAAGAAATTTTTCGGGCTCAGCCCAGTGCAATGCTGGCTGATAGATTTTTCATGTATAAAAGAAACAATTGATTTTCAATACAATAATCGGGATGTGCATGGATTGGAGAAATTAGTAAATTCTTTAAATTGAGATGAATGATTGTCTAAGGTTAATTTTTATCAGAAATATTATTATTAAGAGATTTTTTTAAAAAGATTTACATGGGACTTGATGTAAAAATAGTACATATGCACGAGTTGCTTGTACCTTATACTACATCGCTCAGGCACCACCATCGCTCCCCACGACCAGCCCAGACAACTCGATACACCAGACTCCTAGCAACTACTTACTCCTACTGCCACACAGTTCCTACTGCAACCAACACTGCTCTCTGGTCTGAGATTCTCTTAAAGCTTACATACCGCAGGCAGCGCGTGAGCAATCCATCGAAATTACATCTGCTGGAGTGCCCTAGCAATAATTTCTTCAGTCATGGACTTCTTACAAGATTTGTATGGACAGTAAACCAACTAAAGTGGCAGTAGTATCGAGTCTCAAAAAGGAACTAGAAACATTTAGCTCTGTAAAGAAGCATGTGAAAAAACGGTGGACCAGGTTTAGAAAAATTGTTGACTGTGCGTTTCGAAGATATTTAGGGGTAGTGTTGCACTTAGAGGAAAGCGTATCTTGGAACACACGATATTTTTAGTTCGGTTCTTCAGTCCAATGACTGACTTAAGAATCACATGAAAGAATGCGGACTACAGATATCCATAATGTGTTTCTGCCATTTTCTATACTTTTTCGTTGTTTTTGGACAAGAGGTTGTGTTTTAAGCGGCATTTGTAAAGTATTTCTCCTTTTGGAAGTTCATTTGCTGCATAATATATTAAAGCCATTTGGAAAACATCGCTATCTCTTCAGATGGAAAAAATAACGTAACAGATACATTGTTCAATACCGTATTTCAAGATTTTTCTCGATTGCAACGCTTTTAGATTTCAATAGGATGCATGTTCCACAGGCACTTGACCATGCTGTTCCTGGAATTTGTTTCTACATTTGAGAAAATCTTTTATTTCACAGAATAATTTTTGTAATTTCAGAAAAAAAATTAAAAATTAAACAAGAGAACATAACGATGTACAAAATTAATGCTATATTGGATGGAGAGTTATCGACAAATGCAGAAGTAACTCCGGTTGCGAACTACTGAAGTGCTTCGGTGCCGTTGCTGTCCAAGGTGTACATTAATGACGTTGAAGACAATATTAATAGTAACCTCAAACTTTTTCCAGATTAGGGAGGTATCTTTTATGAAGTACTGTCTGAAACAGCTGCAGAAATATTCAGTCGGTTCTTGTTTCAAAGTGGAGTGAAGGCTAGCAACTGGATGTAAATGTTCAGAATTGTAAACCTATGGTGCCACAAAACGAAACAGGTAGTATTTTACGATTACAGTATCAACGTTTCGCAACTGGAATCGGTCATCTGGTACAAATGTGTGGATATAACAGTTTATAGGGATATGAAATGGAACTATCAAATCCGCTCAGTCACGGGTAAAGCACGTGGAACATACTGGTCCATGGAAGAATACAAGAGAAATGTAATCATTATAGCATGGAGATTGGTTACAAATCACTTATGCGGCTCATCCTAGAATATTGCTCAAGGGTGTGGGACCTACGGTGAACAGGATTAACGGGTGATATTGAAACTTTACAGAGAAGGGCAGCAAGAATGATGAAAGAAGTTTTTAGCCATCCTGAAAAAACCTAATTTCTGATTTTCAAGAACCAGCTTTAAATAATGAGTCTACGAATACGTTATTACCGCTTGCGTATTGCTCCGTTAGGGGTCTGTGGAGAAGATTAGGTTGAACACATCGGGCACAGAGGCATTTATACAGGCGTTCTTCCCACACTCCCAACATGATTGGAAAGGAAAGAAACAGCAGTAACAGATATAACAGCATGTAACGATTGTTGTGTACTTCACGGTGGGTTGCAGAGTGTGGATGTACATGCAGATGTAGGCACTGCACAGTTCCTCTGGCACAACCCCATACTGTGAAGGACGAGGATCAAAATGGTTAAAATGGCTCTGAGCACTATGGGACTTAACATCTGAGGTCATCAGTCCCCTAGAATTTAGAACTGCTTAAACTTATCCAACCTAAGGACATCACACACATCCACGCCCGAGGCAGGATTCGAACATGCGACCGTAGCGGTCACGTGGTTCGTGACTGAAGCTCCTAGAATCGCTCGGCCACAGCGTCCGGCGAAGGACAATGTGTCCACGCATCCAGGAGTAGATGTTGGACACGCTATCAGATGTAGGAAAATATGATGTGAAGGAAATATGAACAGAAATCTAAAGAAACTACATAAGCATCGTTGAAAATGGTCTTCTCTGCGAAAGCTCACTACTGAGCAGTCGCTTCCGTAGGACTGCACCTTCAGATGGAACCGAGAGAAGAACGCTGCTGGCGCCACTTGCACTCTATAGTGCAAATGTGGGTGGAGTACTGTGATCTGCATCTTAATTTGTCTCTGTATACAGAGGAGTCCACAAAAACGCGGACACTCTTTGATAGTTAAGGGGCTCCGGAAAGGCTCAAAATCATGAAAGTTCAATTTTTACTTTTTTGCGTTTTCTGAATCTGCAGACTATTACCTTTGAATAGATATACAATTTATTCAATTCCGAAGACTACAACTATTTTTAAATTTTTTTTGAAATGTGTTCTACATGGGCGTGACCCACTATGGCGCTGTTAAACTGCTGTCAAATGGTGTTATTATTAACGTCCGTGTTCATCAGGTACATTTTAGTGATGTGAGATACAGTATGTGTTGTGGCTAACCTGTGATGGTTCAATATATATCGCTGGTGTGATTGTCGATTGTTTCATGTTTATTTACTCTGTCGTTATCTCGAAAATATTCGTAATTAATTCTGTTTCTTGAGTCTGTGTTTTGTTGAAGTGGAATAATGAGTAACAGTAAAGTTATTAGAAATCCTCTGAAGGCTTTTAAGAAAAGGAGAAATGTTGGAAAGCCAAAGGTACGTGTTATTACTGTAAATTATAACATTCTAACATGGTACGAGCGATGCTTGCTTTAGACAAGGAACGCCTTCGGGCTGCAGACAGGGCTGTAAAGAGTCTAGAAATACAAGCATGAGTAAACAGGAGGAGGAACAAGAGGAAGCTGGAGGAGGAGTTTGCAGAGGATGAAGATAATCCATCCTATGGACCTGGAATGCACTAAAAAGTTAATCCAATCTTTGTCGCTCGATTCCCAACACTTTTATTTTCTCATACTAATTACATGTTTTCTAAGGATCTTCCAAACATATTTGTTTCAAACTTTCAGTAAATGTTACAGAGTACCTTCTGCATAATTCAACACAGCCTTTTTCCAAAAAACTGTATATTTTTGAATATATAAATAAAAAATTGCAAAAAAATGTTTTGAATTTTCATTACAATCCAAAAAAAAATCATCTTTAATAACTGAACTAAAATTTTGTAAAATCCCTGTGTTAAGTTGTAGCCCATTTTCCAATAAATAATCTGTAAAAAGTTCAACTTCCTACCTCAAATACTTTGTGAGGAAAGATGTAATTTATAAACGTTATTTTAACATTGCAAGTATAGGGCGTTCCGGAGCCCCTTAACACATTTGGAACAAAAAGATTGCCGTTGCAGTTTTGCGCGGTACCGTAGTGCATTGTTTTCTCAACAGATCTTGGTAACGAAGTTTCCAGCAGATGACAGTGCAGCAATGAACGAAGTGAAATTGTCGGTCGAGAAACGCAAGGCCGAATTGAAGTGGTACTGGAAGTACAAAACGATCATGGAGGTAGAACGGTAATGACGTAATGTGTACGGAACACAGCTATCAACACGTACAACAATTTATCGTACTGGATAAATTTCAAGCCGAACGTACTGTTCAGGATATGCATAAGAAAAGGTCTGACCGACCGAAAACATGAGCAAGCCCAGCTTCCAGCGTTGCTGGGTTGCATCAAATCGTAATGTTAACACATGAGACAATGTGATTGAGGTTACAGCTCGTCAACCGAGTACACCTACGTGATTCATTTATTCAGCCACTACACACGTACTTTGCATTTCATGGCATTTATCTGCGACGGTAATAAATGAGACATTTATGTGTCACGTATGCTACAAAATCTCATGAAAATTCGTTCTCCGAACTGTGGGTAGTTCTCTCAAAACACCAGAAACTGCTTCATTATCACTTCGCAACAATAAAAGAACGAGAGGATATTGTAACGTTATCTATACAGCAGCTATTGCACTTATGTACCGTTTTGTGGAGTCTACATTGTATTGCCGGCCGGGGTTGTCGAGCGGTTCTAGGTGCTACAGTCTGCAACCGCGCGACCGCTACGGTCGCGGGTTCGAGTCCCGCCGCGGGCATGCATGTGTATGATGTCCTTAGGTTAGTTAGGTTTAAGTAGTTCTAAGTTTTAGGGGACTGATGACCTCAGAAGTTAAGTCCGATAGTGCTCAGAGACATTTTTACATTGTATTATTACTAGTGCTACTATTACTGTTGTTGTCGTTGTTAGTGGCAGTGACCCGACACTAAGCACTGGCAGTCTGAAGTCCTCCAGTTTCTGCCGCCTCAGAAGTATTGATTAACCTTTCAAGAAGACTGATCACTTACGTGATATCATAACTGTCAATTTATAAGGATGTTTACTGATCGATTGTGTATGGCTGCAGTGTCTGTGTCTATAAAGTGTATCACAATTGCACGCATGTATGAAAAAAGAGACGCTGTTCTGGTGATTACAGCTGTGGTAAATATTGCCGAATTGGTTCAGTCAATCCAGATTCACGAAACTCGAATCCATTTCGTAATGTTTACTGATTCTTTGCTTATTTTCTTTTCTTTTTAGTTTTAGCTCATTTACAGATAATCTCCCAAAAATCAATAGACGACTGAAAATATTTAACTGACTCCACTTCTGTTTAATATAGACAGTAAAACGACTAACTAAATATTAGAATCCAGTTTTCTATTTTAGGACCTGGGAACCCTACAAGCACTACGGCCTGCAGTGTGCAACAGTCGTTCTAAGCGGACGGTGCTTCCAGTACACTGAACCAGTCAGGAGTGGTAGAGGGACAGGCACGTTAATATGCAGTGGCAGAGCAAATACAGTGACAGTTGCACGTGTGGCGGCGATGGAAAAATGAGCAAATATTTCGTACTTCGCAAATATTGACTCTCGCAATGTGCTGCAAACAGGTTTCAACAACCCTCTCCCCCCCCCCCCCCTACTCCTCGCCTCCTCCCTCCCGCTCACTTCATATCATCACTCCAGGTTCGGAAAAAAAGATCCACTGCGCGTCGTTCAATACCGACAACCACAGCTCGGTGGAGCAGCTTGCGGACAGATGGATGCAAGTGGTCGCCGGAGCGCGTGCTAACTGCACTGTGGAGGGGTAGGCAAGGATCGGGGGACGGTGACTGCAGAGGGAGAGTAGGGAGAGGTGGCGAGAGTGCGGGGGTGGGGGGGATGGTACTAGTTGGCAACAAGACGCGCCGGGGCGGCAGGACGGCTGGGCCAAGCGAGAGCGCCAGAAGGGGAAATGAAATTGAAAAGCGGCGGACGGGACGAGGATAGAGATGCCTCGCCATTGTCCGCGGCCGGCCCGCCGTCTCTGTGGTGAACAATGCCGGCGGCGCAGCGGGCCGCGTGTACAAAACACAGCCGCGCTGCCTGCTGGCGGGCCAGCTTGCTCCCACTGGCCACCGGCAGCGCTACCCCACCCAGAGGCGCCGCGCCGTTCCGTGGCAGTCGGTCGCCGATAAATCACCAGCAGAGACCGTGTCGCTGGTTTCTGTGGCTCTCGTCACTTCCTCAGAAAAAAAGGGCGTGTTCCAGAATGAAGTAAATTCCAAGAGCAACCTTAACTACAGTCCAGCTCGCGAGTTCGCATCGTATACAGTAGATACAATGACTCCAAGAAATATTCGTGCGACCATAGCGCATAGAATGTAACAAAGACAACCATAAAAATATAGGAAAGAAACGACTAACAACCAAGGGCATTCAATACCTATTGCAACAAATTTCTTTTCTCGGGCCCTATTTTTAGTTTAGGTTGAAAAAATACGAAATTTGTTGTGGGACGTTGCGGAATATTCTCGCTTCAGACCGAACAGTTCCATGAAGTTCCAATACGTGGCTGCGCTATGCGTGAAGAGTTCAGTGAATTCGAAAGTAAAATTCTATGTACCGACTTGACATAAAATCCTAGGAAGTTCTGGTCTTACGTTAAATCAGTAAGTGGATCGAAACAGCATATCCAGACACTCTGGGATGATAATAGTATTGGAACAGAGGATGACACGGGTAAAGCTGAAATACTAAACACCTTTTTCCAAAGCCTTTTCACAGAGGAAGACCGCACTGCAGTTCCTTCGCTAAATCCTCGCACGAATGAAAAAATGGCTGACATCGAAATAAGTGTCCAAGGAATAGAAAAGCAACTGAAATCACTTAACAGAAGAAAGTTCACTGGACCTGACGGGATACCAACTCGATTCTACACAGAGTACGCGAAAGAACTTGCCCCCTTCTAACAGCCGTGTACTGCAAGTCTCTAGAGTAACGGAAAGCTCCAAATGATTGGAAAAGAGCACAGGTAGTTCCCGTTTTCAAGAAGGGTCGTCGAGCAGATGCGCAAAACTATAGGCATATATCTCTGACATCGATCTGTTGTAGAATTTTAGAACATGTTCATTGCTCGCGTATCACGTCATTTCTGGAAACCCAGAATCTACTGTGTAGGAATCAACATGGATTCCGCAAACAGCAATCGTGTGAGACCCAACTCGCTTTATTTGTTCATGAGGCCCAGAAAATATTAGATACAGGCTCCCAGGTAGATCCCATTTTCCTTGACTTCCGGAAGGCGTTCGTTACAGTTCCGCACTGTCGCCTAATAAAGTAAGAGCCTACAGAATATCAGACATGCTGTGTGGCTGGATTGAAGAGTTTTTAGCAAACAGAACACAGCATGTTGTTCTCAATGGAGAGACGTCTACAAACGTTAAAGTAAGTTCTGGCGTGCCCCAGGGGGGTGTTATGGGACCATTGCTTTTCACAATATACAGGGTGTCCCTGCTATCTTGTCCACCCAAAATATCTCTGGAACAATAACAGCTATTGGAAAACGACTTTCACCGGTATCAATGTAAGGCGGGGGCCCATGAATGTACATATTTGGAAAGATTCTAAAACGAAAGCATATGTGTTTTTTAATATAAACTTATGTTTTTTTTTAAATGGACCTCCCATATTTTTTCTTCAGCAATCCATAGCATGACCAAGCACATACACAATGGCGTTGACTGCATCGCAATATCCCCATTACATCCCGAGATATTGAGACGCGAAGTTGACGCTTGAAACACCCGACATGCGCTGCTAGCGCACGTCCTGAGGCTCATGCGTGAACCCCATGCTGCCCGTAATCGCGATGTGATTGACATGTGTAATCACACCTCCATACTTATCAAGAGGTCCGAAACGAATAATACGGTGTGTGTGTGTTGGGGTTTATGGGCGCTCAACATCGAGGTCATCAGCGCCCTACGAATAATACGGTCTGCTGCCATCAACTCTCATAAGCACATAATGGTTTCCCTCTTGCACGTTTTACGTATCTACGTACACAACATGAACCAGTACCGATCGGTGTACACCCGTCAGGTTGTCTTATTTATCCTGCACACCCAAAATAAGGTTTATCTAATGCGTTATATGACCCATTGTGCCTGTCGCGCAGGGCCTGGCTCTACCTAGTCAAGTGTACAACGTAGTTCCCACTACTGCCACAGTTACCACTTCGCCTTGTTTATGATTTGTACTCCACCACCCTCCGAGCATCCCATTTGTTGTTGCTTTGACGTGCAGTACACCGCTTGCCAGTGTAGTCGTGCATCAGAGTAATCTACTGATGGCACGGAGGTAGTACACATTGTGAATAAACGTTGTGTTGTGGAACTTATACTGTACTGTATAATGTACACACATGAAGAAATGGTAGAAATGCTGCTGATCTATGGAGAATGTACGTTGACGGGAAATACGGTATTAGATTGCTTGTTTGTTGATAGTACTGTTAGCGAACATTATGATTATTAAGTTAATATGTCTGTTTTCTACCCTACTCTACATACCTGTACTGTACCCTGTTGTAGGTGGACGAAATGCTGTTCAGGCAGAACGACTATACAGAAGACGATTCCCTGACAAGCCATCGCCTTCGCGCCGGATGTTTGGTCGTCTCATATCTCGTCTACGTGAAACGGGAAGCTTAAAGCCAAGACCTCGACATCGTCCTAGAACACGCACAGATGAACGTGTTGAAGTTGCTGTGCTCGCTACCATAGTTGTGAATCCTCAAATCAGCACACGTCAAATTGAACGTGAAGTTGGTGTGTCGAAATCAAGTGCACAGCGTATTCTTAAAAGTCATAAATTTCATTCTTACCATGTTCATTTACACCAGGACCTTCATGGAAATGACTTCCGCAATAGGGTAACATTTTGTCGGTGGGCTCAGCAAAAACTTCTGACTAATCCAAATTTTTTTGCAGATGTTCTCTTTACCGACGAGGCATCATTCTCCAACAAAGGAATTGTCAATATGAGGAATATGCATTATTGGTCCGCAGACAATCCAAAATGGCTCCGTCAGGTAGAGCATCAACGTCCGTGAAAAGTTAATGTTTGGTGTGGGATTATTGGAGATACCATTATGGGACTTTTCTTTAGAAATGGCATCCAAAATGGCAGACAATACTCCAGATTTATACGACACAATCTTCCTGTTCTCTTGTACACCGTACCTCTGAACCGGAGAATGGTCATGTGGTATCAGCATGACGGATGCCCTGCACATAACGCCTTACGAGCACGACGACTTCTGAATTGTAAGTTCCCTGGTAGGTGGATTGGACGAGGTGGCCCAGTTAGGTGGCCTGCCCGATCTCCGGACCTTACACCGCTGGGTTATTTTCTTTGTGGAGCAGTGAAGGATGTTTAACAACTTGAACCAACAACACCAGAGGACATGAAGCAACGCATTATTGATGCTTGTACAGCCATCAAAGAGGGAACAGTAGCACGAAGTAGGGCATCCTTCATCCGCAGAGTGACCCTATGTATGCAAGCCAATGGACATCACTTTGAGCATGAGGTGTGAACGCTATGTTTAGTATGTAGTGCTGGTATCACAGTGGAAGTTTCTACAAAGGGCCATTTTACCCAGTGATGTTAAGAAACATTTGTTTGCAACAATTTGTCATTTAACGCATTAGATAAACATAACATTGATAATTATGTGATAATAAAACTAATTGGTTAAGCATGTTTACATTCATCTTCTATGTCCTACCTGAACTTCCCAAATCAAAACATTTTTACCTAAAGAACGGTAAAACTTTTAGTCCACTTGCTCGTTTCACTAAAACCATCAACATGAGTTTTACTATTACGAGTGAATGATTAACTGTCACTTGCGCTAGATCTACAGTAAAGTAAAGTTTTAACGTTGAACGGCATTACATTTTTAGTAACTGATAACGATAAGCGAAGTTAACTTTGTGACTAACGTTGCGGTACACAGATATGTTACAGAACCGCAATACCCCTAGCCTATGGGATAAATACCTGCTGGAATGTACGACGTTAATGCAGGATGGCAGCAGACCATATTATTCGTTTCGGACCTCTTGATAAGTATGGAAGTGTGATTACGCATGTCAATCACATCGCGATTACGGGCAGCATGGGGTTCACGCATGAGCCTCAGGACGTGCGCTAGCAGCGCATGTCGGGTGTTTCAAGCGTCAACTTCGCGTCTCAATATCTCGGGATATAATGGGAAAATTGCGATGCAGTCATCGCCATTGTGTACGTGCTTTGTCATGCTATGGATTGCTGAAGAAAAAATATAGGAGGTCCATTTAAAAAAAACATAAGTTTATATTATAAAACACATATGCTTTCGTTTTAGAATGTTTCAAAATACGTACACTCATGGGCCCCAGCCGTACATTGATACCGGTGAAAGTCGTTTTCCAATAGCTGTTATTGTTCCAGAGATATTTTGGGTGGACAAGATAGCTGGGACACCCTGTAGATAAATGACCTAGTAGATAGTGTCGGAAGCTCCATGCGGCTTTTCGCGGATGATGCTGTAGTATACAGAGAGGTTGCCGCATTATAAAATTGCAGCGAAATGCAGGAAGAACTGCAGCGGATACGCACTTGGTGCAGGGAGTGGCAACTGACCTTTAACATAGACAAATGTAATATATTGCGAATACATTGAAAGAAGGATCCTTTACTGTATGATTATATGATAGCGGAACAAACACTGGTAGCAGTTACTTCTGTAAAATATCTGGGAGTATGAGTACGGAACGATTTGAAGTGGAATGATCATATAAAATTAATTGTTGGTAACGCGGGTGCCAGGCTGAGATTCATTGGGAGAGTCCTTAGAAAATGTAGCCCATCAACGTGGAGGTGGCTTACAAAACATTCGTTTGACCTATACTTGAGTATTGTTCATCAGTGTGGGATCCGTAGCAGGTCGGATTGACAGAGGAGATAGAGAGGATCCGAAGAAGAGCGGCGCGTTTCGTCACAGGGTTATTTGGTAAGGGTGATAGCGTTACGGAGATGTTAAGCAAACTCAATTGGCAGACTCTGCAAGAGAGAGCGCTATGCATCGCGGTGTAGCTTGCTGTCCAGGTTTCAAGAGCGTGCGTTTCTGGATGAGGTACTGAATATATTGCTTCCTCCTACTTATACCTATCGAGGAGATCACGAATGTAAAATTAGAGAGATTCGAGCGCGCACGGAGGCTTTCGGCAGTCGTTCTTCCGGCGAACCATACGCGACTGTAACAGGAAATAGAGATGACAGTGGCACGTAAAGAGCCCTCCGCCACACACCGTTGTGTGGCTTGCGGAGTATAAATGTAGTTGTAGGTAGATGTAGATGTATCCTGCAAAATGGCGTCTGTAACAGAGGTGTGTTCCAAGCAGAGAGCTGTCTCTGAGTTTCGTTGTCGGAAAACCGCAGCGTCGTAGATATTGAAAGGCGCCTATAAAACGTCTACGAAGGTGTTGCAGTGGCCAGAAGCACGTTTGGTTGCCGGGAAAGGCGACGCAACAAGGTCGCCCAAATTGTCGGATCTTCTGCGTGCCGATCGGCCGCACACACACCGGTCCCTTACTGTTGGAACGTGCGGACACTCTCATTCGCAGTGATAGGCGGATCACATCGGACACCTCGCTGCTCCGTGACAACGTAAAACCTCAATCAAGTCTGCGCAACCGAGAGGCGCTCACAATGCCGCATTGCACTGATCTTCCTCATCCATCCTACAGCACGAGTCTTGCACCTTGCGGCTTCTATCTGTTTGGCTCAGTAAAGAATGCACTCTGCGGGAAGCAGGACATCGATTATGGGGAGGTTATTGATGCCGCGTGACGTCGGTTCCGACTTTGATCAGTAGAGTGGTTCCATGTGGACATATAGGCCTTTCCAGTAGGGTGGCGAAAGGCCGTCACAATGAACGGAGGTGAAATACAGAGCATTTTAGCCAAAAGAGTGGGGAATAATATCGTGTATAGTATTACTGAATAAAATCAATCAGCTTTCAGAAAAAAGTGTTGCGTTACTTACTGAACGCTCCTTTTATTTCCCTATATCGGTTAACATCTACACTTACAAGAGATGGATCTGACATGTGGGTCACCGATTTTCATTATGTTCTGCATAGACGTTCTGTGCTGAAAGGAAATAGACACTTTTCAACTTTTTATTAGACACACCCTGGTTTTTGCAAAATTGAGGTGAAAGGTGCTGCCGAAAATTCGTATTTTCAATTAATCTAAAAAGCACCTAAAAATAAACATTTGTAATATGATGTAATTTAAGTTTTTGTGATTTCATGTTGCAACTGGAGTATCTATCTATCAGTACATATACTACTGCCAGGTCGGTAGACGAGCTGCCGAGGCATTAGACAATCAGACCGCTGGTCCGTGTTCAGTTCTTGTCTCTTTTTTATACAGTTGATAGTTTTTCGGTATATCTTATAACATTCTAATAAGGGGACTATCTTTCTTTGCATTTATTTGAAGTAAAAATAGCGAAGTGTGATACTAATTAAATAAATGTGTATAATGTATTGACAGTTATTTTCATCGTGATACATGTCGCGCTACAATAGAACTTCCGTAGATGATCGTCCTTAACCGAACGTTGCTGTGAAAGTGGCACTACCAATATGTACCTCTCTTGGTCAACCGCGTGATGTCTGCTTTTTCCCACAAGAAAGTATAACAAGAATTGAAAATCATGTGACATCATAGCAGAGCATAGAAAACAGAGTGGATGCTACCAAAGTTCATGTGTTGGTCTGTAACTACCTGTTCGCACCTATCTTTCAAGATACGCATTTTTACACTTCATACGCCACCGAATTAATATCTAAGAAAACTGTTTCTAGATACATGGATCAGATACGCTTTTCAAAAAGAATGTACATGAAAACATATCAAGGTGGTGAGATTTCATTCGCGTGTTGCGCAGGTGAAAGAACTGTTTCTGTAATAAGTTTCACTCCAGTGATTGCGACAACGTTTATTAATAGACGATCAGTTAGGATTACACACGAGTAGTAATACACTTTGTGTGTAATCTTGTACTATGCATCACGATGAAAACAACTACCAGTAAATTATATATACTTGATTATTAATCAAATCTCCCGATGTTTTACTTAGAAAAAGGCAAAAACCGTACTACGATTATCAGAATATTATGCGATACATCGAAAAAATATCGAATGTGACAAAGCCAGGACCAAGAACACAACGTGGACCACCAATGTTTTGGCTAATGCCTCGAATGGTTCAAATAGCTCTGACCACTAAGGGACATAACATCTGAGGTCATCACTCCCCAAGAACTTAGAACTACTTAAACCTAACTATTCTAAGGAAATCACACACATCCATGCTAGAGGCAGTATTCGAACCTGGGACCGTAGCGGTCGCGCGGTTTCAGACTGAAGCACCTAGAACCACTCGGCCACAACGGACGGCGCTAATGCCTCGACCGCTTTCCTTCCTTCATTTTGTTTGTCATTGTTATCGTCATATTCTCTGGGCGGGCGTCTCGTGACACCCCTTCGTGGTGTCGTCGTTGAATACTCAATTATTTTATTACAGAAGGCAGCCTGTACCCTGACTAAACACGCTACTGCTCGACCTCCGACCTTGCCCAGGGAGACGCGTCGAATGACCGGTAACCAAGCTACAGCATGAAAACACCCAGACTTTAATATCTGTATTATATTAACAAAAATGTTTCTTTTAGAAGATCTGTTGATGTGTACCCCTGAAAATACGAGTTTCAGTCATCAAATTTATTTTTATTGTTATTTATTTGTAAAAAATAGAGACTCTAACAAAAAGCCGAACAACGATTCTCTTTATTTTCAAGATAGACCATCCATGCAATACTGGATCAAAATCGGAGACCCTCATGTCAGGCCCTCCCCTTGTTAGAAATAAAAACTATTTGGGTTCATATACGAGGGCAGTTCAATAAGTAATGCAACACTTTTTTTTCTCGGCCAATTTTGGTTGAAAAAACCGAAAATTTCTTGTGGAATATTTTCAAACATTTCCGCTTCGTCTCGTATAGTTTCATTGACTTCCAACAGCTGACAGCGCTGTACGGAGCTGTTAAAATGGCGTCTGTAACGGATGTGCGTTGCAAACAACGGGCAGTGATCGAGTTTCTTTTGGCGGAAAACCAGGGCATCTCAGATATTCATAGGCGCTTGCAGAATGTCTACGGTGATCTGGCAGTGGACAAAAGCACGGTGAGTCGTTGGGCAAAGCGTGTGTCATCATCGCCGCAAGGTCAAGCAAGACTGTCTGATCTCCCGCGTGCGGGCCGGCCGTGCACAGCTGTGACTCCTGCAATCGCGGAGCGTGCGAACACACTCGTTCGAGATGATCGACGGATCACCATCAAACAACTCAGGCTCAACTTGACATCTCTGTTGGTAGTGCTGTCACAATTGTTCACCAGTTGGGATATTCAAAGGTTTGTTTCCGCTGGGTCCCTCGTTGTCTAACCGAACACCATAAAGAGCAAAGGAGAACAATCTGTGCGGAATTGCTTGCTCGTAATGTGGCTGAGGGTGACAATTTCTTGTCAAAGATTGTTACAGGAGATGAAACATGGGTTCATCACTTCGAACCTGAAACAAAACGGCAATCAATGGAGTGGCGCCACACCCACTCCCCTACCAAGAAAAAGTTTAAAGCCATACCCTCAGCCGGTAAAGTCATGGTTACAGTCTTCTGGGACGGTGAAGGGGTTATTCTGTTCGATGTCCTTCCCCATGGTCAAACGATCAACTCTGAAGTATATTGTGCTACTCTTCAGAAATTGAAGAAACGACTTCAGCGTGTTCGTAGGCACAAAAATCTGAACGAACTTCTCCTTCTTCATGACAACGCAAGACCTCACACAAGTCTTCGCACCCGAGAGGAGCTCACAAAACTTCAGTGGACTGTTCTTCCTCATGCACCCTACAGCCCCGATCTCGCACCGTCGGATTTCCATATGTTTGGCCCAATGAAGGACGCAATCCGTGGGAGGCACTATGCGGATGATGAAGAAGTTATTGATGCAGTACGACGTTGGCTCCGACATCGACCAGTGGAATGGTACCGTGCAGGCATACAGGCCCTCATTTCAAGGTGGCGTAAGGCCGTAGCATTGAATGGAGATTACGTTGAAAAATAGTGTTGTGTAGCTAAAAGATTGGGGAATAACCTGGTGTATTTCAATGCTGAATAAAATAACCCCTGTTTCAGAAAAAAAATGTGTTGCATTACTTATTGAACTGCCCTCGTATTTCTTAATTCTGGAACAAATGTACGTTGTTTAAAAACGTGTCTCAACTGATGTCAAACAATTATTCTTCTAGTACAGAAGATCACAAGTATGGTGCAGCACTGACACACACACACGCCTCTCTCCTTTGTTATGCAGTTATGTTTTATCCACTGGCTGGCTCTGAGCACTATGGGACTTAACTGCTGAGGTCATCAGTCCCCTAGAACTTAGAACTAATTAAACCTAACTAACCTAAGGACATCACACACATCCGTGCCCGAGGCAGGATTCGAAGCTGCGACCGTAGCGGTCGCGCGGTTCCAGACTGTAGCGCCTAGAACCGCTCGTCCACTTCAGCCGGCTTTTATCCACTGCAGTGGATAGTTCCCTCTCGGTTTTGAAAGACGTTGAGTGATATTTAAGTCGTGTGGGTCGGAAACGCGCGAAACTGCTAAACAAAAAAAGGAAAAATCTACATCTGGTTGTTTCGAAAATGAAAATCATTTCAAGAAACCGGAGAAAACATTAGCAGACCTACCGGGATAGTGAAGACTATTATATACAGGTTTATGCAGAACGAAACCTAGGAGAACCAATGACGAAGGCACGTCCTGCAATTCTATCCGAAAAGGGAAAACGACGACTGCTTTGAGAAGTCAAGAAAAATTCATAACTTAGTGCTTAAAGACTTTCTACGGCTGTTCAGTTGCGTATAGAAACACACTGTACGAAAGGTACTTAATGAATCTCGGTATGGACAAACAGCTCGTATAAACTCATACATCAGTAAAATCAATAGAGGGAAGCGAGCTGCATTTGCAGTGGAACATAAATCCGGTTGCTTTGATATCTGGAGGAAGTTTATTTACTGACGAGGGTTTATCTGAGCTGTATAAGTCCAATGGGCCGGTTACAGTGCGGAGCAGAAAGAATTTAGAACTTTAAGAGGGAAATACAACAGTCTCAATTAAACTGAACCAGTATATAAGTACACATTTCGGTGAACTAAGATTAACAACGAACGGGATAACTCGCAAAAAATTAAAGGTCGTTTTGAAAAGTCAGAAGTTCAGGGCCGTTTTTCCCAAAACGACTAATGTGTGCATGAGCCATCACCTCTCAATGGGGAAAAAATGAAGATTTTTACGTTGCTATATACTGAGAACCGGACTGCGACGTAACCGACTTGAGGCATTTGAAACGTGGTTGTACAGGGGAATAGAAACATAAAATTACTAAAAATAAAGAAAAAAAGAACTATACACAATAAGCCCACCCTGCTAACCGTGCGGTCTAACACACTGCTTCCTGAGCAGGAAGACGTGCCGGTCTCCGGCACGAATCAGCCCGGCGGATTAGTGTCGAGGTCCGGTGTGCCGGCCAGTCTGTGGATGGTTTTTAAGGCGGTTTTCCATCTGCCTCGGCGAATGCGGGCTGGTTCCCATTCCGCCTCAGATACACTATGCCGGCGATTGCTGCGCAAACACTGTCTCCACGTACGCGTACACCATAATTGCTCTAACATTGGGGTTACTTTAGTCTGGAATGAGACGTTCCCGGGGGATATCCACGGGAGGACGAACCGCACAATAACCCTAGGTTCGGTGTGGGGCGGCGGTGGGGTGAGTAGACTGCTGAAGCCTATTATGGAGTTGTGTACCACTGAGGGCTACGGCGGGGACGGAGATTCTCTGTCGTTTCTAGGTCCCCAGTTCAAGACATACATACAAACAAACACAGTAAAGTTCGTAATATTCTAATGACAAATGGTAACAGGTAGAAAACCACTGCTGAACATTTTGCAAGGAAACATACTTGGTGAATAACAAAGAGAAAGATGAACTTCTTGGTTCTCTAACCTAAGGAGGTGGACTTAAAGAAACTTCTTTGCTGATGTGTGAACAGACGATCTGATGGTAGTCAACAACATCGGTACGGATAGGCACTAGAAGGAAAAGAAGATTGTTCGTTTCATTCTACATGTTCTGTAATTTTTCTTTACTATCACTGAGGATAGCAATGTGATCTGCAGGTTTTTTTATATTCTTTCACCCAAGAGTTTTCTTTCACCCATTTGCTTTGTTTTCTCAACTCTAGGGGCGAAATATCCATAACATCGGTTTGTTGCAGGATTCTCGAACATATTCTCAGTTCGAATACAATGAATTTCCTTGAGACAGAGAAGTTGCTGTCCATACTTCTAAACGGCTTTAGAAAGCATCGCTTCTGTGAAACGCAACTCACCCTTTTTTCACATGATACCTTGCGAACCATGGATGAAGGGTATCAGACGGATGCCATATTCCTTGACTTCCGGAAAGCGTTTGACTCGGTGCCCCACTACAGACTCCTAACTAAGGTACGAGCATATGGGATTGGTTCCCAAATATGTGAGTGGCTCGGAAACTTCTTAAGTAACAGAACCCAGTACGTTGTCCTCGATGGTGTGTGTTCATCGGAGGTGAGGGTATCATCTGGAGTGCCCCAGGGAAGTGTGGTAGGTCCGCTGTTGTTTTCTATCTACATAAGTGATCTTTTGGGTAGGGTGGATAGCAATGTGCGGCTGTTTGCTGATGAGGCTGTGGTGTACGGGAAGGTGTCGTCGTTGAGTAACTGTAGGAGGATACAAGATGACTTGGACAGGATTTGTCATTGGTGTAAAGAATGGCAGCTAACTCTAAACATAGATAAATGTAAATTAATGCAGATGAATACCAAAAAGAATCCCGTAATGTTTGAATACTCCATTACTAGTGTAGCGCTTGACACAGCCACGTCGATTAAATATTTGGGCGTAACATTGCATAGTGATATGAAGTGGGACAAGCAAGTAATGGCAGTTGTGGGGAAGGCGGATAGTCGTCTTCAGTTCTTTGGTAGAATTTTGGGAAGATGTGGCTCATCTGTAAAGGAGACCGTTTATAAAACACTAATACGACCTATTCTTGAGTACTGCTCGAGCTTTTGGGATCCCTATCAGGTCGGATTGAGGGAGGACATAGAAGCAATTCAGAGGCGGGATGCTAGATTAGTTACTAGTAGGTTTGATCATCACGCGAGTGTTACGGAAATGCTTCAGGAACTCGGGTGGGAGTCTCTGGAGGAAAGGAGGCGTTCTTTCCGTGAATCGCTACTGAGGAAATTTAGAGAACCAGCATTTGAGGCTGACTGCAGTACAATTTTACTACCGCCAACTTACATTTCGCGGAAAGACCACAAAGGTAAGATAAGAGAGATTAGGGCTCGTACAGAGGCATATAGGCAGTCATTTTTCCCTTCTTCTGTTTGGGAGTCGAAAAGGGAGAGAAGATGCTAGTGTGGTACGAGGTACCCTCCGCCACACACCGTATGGTGGATTGCGGAGTATGTATGTAGATGTAGAAAGAATACATCGCTGTCTTAGATCCTTTTTAGTAGGAGCTCTTTGTTCTTGGTATTCCATTATTATTTCTCCCTCTCAGTTCTTGCACGTCCGCAGCTCGTGGTCGTGCGGTAGCGTACTCGCTTCCCGCGCCCGGGTTCCCGGGTTCCATTCCCAGCGGGGTCAGGGATTTTTTTCTGCCTCGTGATGACTGGGTGTTGTGTGATGTCCATAGGTTAGTTAGGTTTAAGTAGTTCTAAGTTCTAGGGGACTGATGACCATAGATGTTAAGTCTCATAGTGCTCAGAGCCATTTGAACCATTTTGAAGTTCTTGTACATATTCTGCGTCACCCGTTTTTTCCTATAGCTCATATTTTTTTTTATTTTTCTTAGAATCTCAAAGATTTTACATCGTCGAGCACTTCTTCCAGGTCAATGGATCGGATCAACATGTCTTGATTTTTCTTCAGTCTCTCTTCCCATTCCGACCAGAAGTCAGAACTGCCTCTCTGCCTCTCTGGACCTTTCATAGTACCAAACTGATGGTCATGTCACAACCTTCAATTTTCTTTTCCTTTCTTTTGTCTATTATTGTCAATGCATGAGCTGTTAAGCTTTATGTGCGGTAATTCTCGATCTGGACTAGCTATCTTCGGAAAGGGAGGGGGATGATGTTTCTCTGAAAGTTGGATAGTACGTCGTCAGTCTCATACATTCTACACATCAACCGTCGTTTTCTTGTCATGTCCCCCAATGACTTTAGAAATTCCAAAGGTGTGTTATCCATAACAAATGGTACCCTACCCACCTGTCTTTCACAAGTCAAGCAAAATTCTGATTGACTAATACTGGATCCTCTCTATCCTCCATACCGACTCACACTACTTCATTAATCGCACCAACAGACAAGTCCTCCTCATCGCTGAGGCCTTCATTGTACTCTTTACACCTATCCACTCTTTCCTCTGTGATAGCAGTGGCGTGACCACTGACCTCATCGCGTATCGAAACAGTCCTTCCGACGACCATGTCTTCAAATTTTCTGTAGCCATTTTCACCATGACTTCCTGTATTTTCTGTTCATTTGGT
Organism: Schistocerca cancellata; assembly: GCF_023864275.1. Taxonomy (NCBI): domain Eukaryota; kingdom Metazoa; phylum Arthropoda; class Insecta; order Orthoptera; family Acrididae; genus Schistocerca; species Schistocerca cancellata. The sequence continues at coordinate 238,728,158 of NC_064628.1, read as the reverse complement.
TCCCGTTTGACGTATATTTTTGTACTCATGAATTTCGCTTACCATTTTTGTACTTCTCTCTTTCGTCCATTACTTGAAGCATTTCTGCTGTTATCAAATGTTTATGCATCGTTACTCCCCTGTATCACTATCATTTGTGATTGCAGTGTGACGGTCTAATGGCGTGGTAATGCTACTGTTCTCGCAATTACGATCCCAAGGTGCACCTTGTATTTTAGATGATGAACGTTAACGTCAGTGTTATCACAAGTATGAATGACAGGCGATGTTTTGACGAGACTAGGATGATGTATCCACGTCCATTGCTACAGATGCACTTGAAAATTGGCCGTGCCCAGAACTAGTTGCGCGGAATAAAGTATTTTAAAATTCAGCCCTGTGGAATGAGGTACTTGTTAAAATATTTGGGGACTGTGGTATCCCCCCCTCCTTCAAGATTTTCTGTGAATGCCCTTTTTTAACCCATGGGCTCAAAGCATAGGCAATGATGGGCAAGATGCTCCTTCGTTTTGTGGATCCGTGTAAAGTAGTGGAGAAGATTTCCCCTGTCAGTTTCTGGATACAACATTATGAAACCAAGAAACGTATTCGGGTCCACATTAGTCAAATGGAACCTGTTAAAAAGAATAAAGTTAATGTTAAGTTGTAATGGCTCATTGCTACTTCGACCTCCCTCATGGTTGCTCCAAAAGAAAATGTTTCTGTGACTACTCCTTTTTAGAGTTGTCGATTGTACCTCTACCAAATTGCGTATTGTAGTATTCACTATTACAATATCTACAACCTTAGAGAACTTCACGTTTCCTCGTTCCTTAGTACCTCAGTATCTACTTCATTTAACTTCCGTACGAGTCTCATAAAGAAAAGTTTACTCTTCAGCATTACTAAATTGAGATCTGAGTCTACATCTGTTCCTAGGTACGCCCTAAACTGCAGTACCTGATTTCTGACTTTTTGTCAGACCTTGATGTACCACATCCGCTATTTCCGTGTCTCCGAGCCTTTACCAAATATACGTCCTCCTCTTGTTATTTTTGAAGAGTGTCATCTCTATTGCTAGCTGAAATTTATTGAGGAACTCAATTGTCCTATCTCCTCCCTCATTGCTACTACCAAGACCATATTCTCCCGTAGCTATCTTCTTCTATTACTTCCTCTTCTACGACCTTACTGTCCCTCATTATCATTAGGTTATCATCTCCCATTACTTACTAAACTACCAGTTCAGTGTCGCCATATACTTTTCTTTCCCTCAATCTTCTGCTTGCGACGTCGGCCTGTATACCTGAATATCTGTTACTGGCGTTGGCTTCCTGTCGATTCTGAAGACAACAAACCTATCAGCAAACTTTCCACAGTAGCCCAGTATCGGTCCTATATTACTTTTCATGACAAATTCTACGGAAGTTTTAGAACATGCTGCATCTGTTGATATTTCCCTGTATTGGTCTCAGCAGAAATACTTCCATCCACTACACTGACGAGCACTACGCCTATACTGAGCCTTAGAATTTTTCTGTTCAGTTTTTGTAGCTTCCCTATCACGTTTAAACTTTGGACATCCCTCTCTCACACTCTTGAGACTCTTAGTTTTCTTTTCTTTGGTTATTAGATATTTTTCTTACGTTCACCTTTCCCTTGCTAGTCCAGAATTTTTTTGCCAACAGAAAGATTATTATGACACTTTTTGAATTGGAAACCATATGTCTTGTGGATACACAAAGCATGTCGTTAATGTAATGCTTTCAGCATACTGATACTGCTGATCATTGTCGATTTTTCCGCCTTTCAGGGGCAGTTTGCCATTTCAAGGACAATAGAGTGTCCTGAAACTCTGTCCGCCCCTTTGCCCTCTTTGAGAACGCCTTTGGCAGAACGACGATGACTCGTTATGTCGGAAGTCTTCGGCCGTCATTGCTTATGATTTTTATGTAATAAAATCCAGACAGGTGCTGTAAGTAGTTCAATGGTGCATTTATTGTGATGCATCCATTTCCGTTAGATTTCCATTTCAGACCATCTGTGAAAGTGTAAGTAGGCTGTTTAGGTTTTTATATTGGTATCGCCACATAGCGCTCTGTATGAAAATCACTGGCTGTGCTGTGTGCAGTCTGTGGCTGGGTCGCATTGCTGCAATATTCGCCATTGTAGTGTTGGGCTGTTGGCTGTTAACAGCGCGTAGCGTTGCGCAGTTGGAGGTGAGCCGCCAGCAGTGCTGGATGTGGGGAAGTGAGATGGAGGATTTTTGAGAGCGGATGATCTAGACGTGTGTCCATCAGAAACAGTACATTTGTAAGAATAGATGTCATGAACTGCTATATATATTATGACTTTTGAACACTATTAAGGTAAATACATTGTTTGTTCTCTATCAAAATCTTTCATTTGCTAACTATGCCTATCAGTAGTTAGTGCCTTCAGTAGTTTGAATCTTTTGTTTAGCTGCCAGTCGTGGCGTTCGCTGTATTGCAGTAGTTCGAGTAACGAAGATTTTTGTGAGGTAAGAATTAATGAAAGGTATAGGTTATTGTTAGTCAGGGCCATTCCTTTGTAGGGATTACTGAAAGTCAGATTGCGTTGCGCTAAAAATATTGTGTGTCAGTTTAAGCACAGTCATTTATAATTTTTCCAAGGGGACGTTTCAGTATTATTAAAATCGCTCGAGAAATTTTTCAGTCCATTGGAATACGATGGCTGGAGAAGATGATGCAGCTGAAGAGGTTAATGGGTAGACAGTTGCTGGTACCATTCAGGTGAACGATTATTCCGCTTTCCGTAGAAATTAAAACTATTACACTGTGCGGCATAGTGATAGGTCCTAACAATAAGGATGAAATTGTTGTTGTTGTGGTCTTCAGCCCAGAGACTGGTTTGATGCAGCTCTCCATGCTACTCTATCCTGTGCAAGCTTCTTTATCGCCCAGTACCTACTGCAGCCTACATCCTTCTGAATCCGCTTAGTATATTCATCTCTTGGTCTCCCTCTACGATTTTTACCCTCAATGCTGCCATCCAATGCTAAATTTGTGATCCCTTGATGCCTCAGGACATGTCCTACTAACCGGTCCATTCTTTTTGTCATGTTGTACCACAAACTCCTCTTCTCCCAAATTTTGTTCAATACGTCATCACTAGTTATGTGATTTACCCATCTAATCTTCAGCATTCTTCTGTAGCACCACACTTCGAAAGCTTCTATTCTCTTCTTGTCCAAACTATTTATCACCCATGTTTCACTTCCATACATGGCTACACTCCACACAAATACTTTCAGAAATGACTTCCTGACACTTAAATCTATACTCGATGTTAACAAATTTATCTTCTTCAGAAACGCTTTCCTTGCCATTGCCTGTCTACATTTTATATCCTCTCTACTTCAACCATCATCTGCTATTTTGCTCCCCAAATAGCAAAACTCCTTTATTACCTTAAGTGTCTCATTTCCTAATCTAATTTCCTCAGAATCACCCGACTTAATTCGACAACAGTTCATTATCCTCGTTTTGCTTTTGTTGATGTTCATCTTATATCCTCCTTTCAAGATGCTATCCATTCCATTCGACTGCTCTTCCAAGTCCTTTGCTGTCTCTGACAGAATTACAATGTCATCGGCGAACCTCAACGTTTTTATTTCTTCTGTTTGCTCAACATACAGATTGAATAACATCGGGGAGAGGTTACAATCCTGTCTCACTCCCTTCCCAACCACTGCTTCCCTTTCATACCCCTCAACTCTTATAACTGCTATCTGGTTTCTGTACAAATTGTAAATAGCTTTTCGCTCCCTGTATTTTACCCCTGCCACCTTCAGAATATGAATTAGAGTATTCCGGTCAACACTGTCAAAAGCTTTCTCTAAGTCTACAAATGCTAGAAACGTAGGGTTGCTTCCTTAATCTACCTTCTAAGGTAAGTCGTAGGGTCAGTATTGCCTCACGTGTTCCAATATTTTTGCGGAATCCAAACTGATCTTCCCCTAGGTCGGCTTCTACCAGTTTTTCCATTCGTCTGTAAAGAATTCGTGTTAGTATTTTGCAGCGGTAACTTATTAAACTGATAGTTTGGGATTGGAATTATTATATTCTTCTTGAAGTCTGAGGATATTTCGCCTGTCTCATACATCTTTCTCACCAGATTTTGGAGTTTTGTCAGGACGGGCTCTCCCAAGGCCGTCAGTAGTTCTAATGGAATGTTGTCTACTCCCGGGGCCTTGCTTCGACTCACGTCTTTCAGTGCTCTGTCAAACTCTTCACGCAGTATCGTATCTACATTTCAAATTCATCTACATCCTCTTCCATTTCCATGATAGTGTCCTCAAGTACATCGCCTTTGTATAGACCCTCTATATACTCCTTCCACCTTTCTGCTTTCCCTTCTTATGTTAGAATTGGGTTTCCCTCTGAGCTCTTGATATTCATACAAGTGGTTCTCTTTTCTCCAAAGGTCTCTTTAATTTTCCTGTAGGCAGTATCTATCTTACCCCTAGTGAGATAAGCCTCTACATCCTTACATTTGTCCTCTAGCCATCCCTGCTTAGCCATTTTGCACTTCCTGTCGATCTCATTTTTGAGACGTTTGTATCCCTTTTTGCCTGCTTCATTTACTGCATTTTTATATTTTGTCCTTTCACCAATTCAATTAAATATTTCTTCTGTTACCCAAGGATTTCTACTAGCCCTCGTCTTTTTACCAACTTGATCCTCTGCTGCCTTCAGTACTTCATCCCTCAGAGCTACCCATTTTTCTTCTACTGGACTTATTTCTCCCATACCTGTCAATTGTTCCCTTATGCTCACCCTGAAACTCTGTACCGCCTCTGCTTTAGTCAGTTTATCCAGGTCCCATCTCCTTAAATCCCCAGCTTTTTGCAGTTTCTTCAGTTTTAATCTACAGTTCGCAACCAATAGATTGTGGTCAGAGTCCACATCTGCCCCTGGAAATGTCTTACAATTTAAAACCTGATTCCTAAATCTCTGTCTTACCATTATATAATCTATCTGATACCTTCTAGTATCTCCAGTATTCTTCCATGTATACAACCTTCCTTCATGATTCTTGAACCAAGTGTTAGCTATGATTTAGTTATGGTCTGTGCATAACTCTACCAGGCGGCTTCCTCTTTCATTTCTTAGCCCCAATCCATATTCACCAACTATGTTTCCTTCTCTCCCTTTCCCTACTCTCGAATTCCACCCATGATTATTAAATTTTCGTCTCCCTTCAGTACCTGAATAATTTATTTTATCTCGTCATACATTTCATCAATTTCTTCATCTGCAACTCACAGGCAATATTAGATGCGGTGCGAGCTACCTGCATTTTTGGTAAGAAAGAAACATATAATTTGCTTTTAAAAGTCGTGATGCAGAAACTCACGAACTATGGATGCAGGAATAACCGGAGATAATGATAAAGTGGCAGTGGAAATGGAAATGTGCGTTTGGCGTCATTGGCCGGGAGGCCCCTTGTAGGCCGGGCCGGCCGCCTTGGTGCAAGTCTTATTACATTCGACGCCACATTGGCGCGCCGTATGGGGAAGAAATGATGATAAAGACAACACAACACCCAGCCCCTGAGCGGAGTAAATCTCCGACCCAGCTGTGTATCGAACCCGGGCTCGTAGAACAGCAATCCGTCACGCTGACCACTCAGCTATCGGGGCGGACAAAGTGACAGTCATTCATTCTTTATATTCATGAAAAGTAGTTATGTAAATTATAAGAGAAGAATCGAATCTAATACTTATTTTCTTCGAGTATTTTACATACATCAGAAAAAGGAAGGCAAGAAAATTAGTTTGAAGTCCGTTGGACTGTCAAGTCGCTAGGAGCGGAGCACAAGCTGTCATCGGGATTTTCTTCGAGTATTCTACATGCATCAGAAAAAGGAAGGCAAGAAAATTTGTTTGAAGTCCGTTGGAGTGTCAAGTCGCTAGGAACGGAGCACAAGCTGTCATCGGGAGAGTTTTGACATTTACCTTAAGGGGCTCCGGAAAGGGTCAAAATCATGAAAAGTTCAATTTTTACTTTTTTGCGTTTTCTGAATCTGCAGACTATTACCTTTTAATAGATATATAATTTATTCAATTCCGAAGACTACAACTATTTTTAAATTTTTTTTGAAATGTGTTCTACATGGGCGTGACCCACTATGGCGCTGTTAACTGCTGTCAAATGGTGTTATTATTAACGTCCGTGTTCATCAGGTACATTTTAGTGATGTGAGATACAGTATGTGTTGTGGCTAACCTGTGATGGTTCAATATATATCGCTGGTGTGATTGTCGATTGTTTCATGTTTATTTACTCTGTCGTTATCTCGAAAATATTCGTAATTAATTCTGTTTCTTGAGTCTCTGTTTTGTTGAAGTATAATAATGAGTAAAAGTAAAGTTTCTGTTGCGACTTTCAATGATGGCAACTTTGTAAGGTGAAAGGTATTTAGAATTATGGGAATGAAGATAGGTTCTAACATGGTACGAGCGATGCTTGCTTTAGACAAGGAACGCCTTCGGGCTGCAGACAGGGCTGTAAAGAGTCTAGAAATACAAGCAAGAGTAAACAGGAGGAGGAACAAGAGGAAGCTGGAGGAGGAGTTTGCAGAGGATGAAGATAATCCATCCTATGGATCTGGAATGCACTAAAAAGTTATCCAATCTTTGTCGCTCGATTCCCAAAACTTTTATTTTCTCATATTAATTACATGTTTTCTAAGGATCTTCCAAACATATTTGTTTTAAACTTTCAGTAAATGTTACACAGTACCTTCTGCGTAATTTAACACAGCCTTTTTCCAAAAAACTGTATATTTTTGAATATATAAATAAAAAATTGCAAAAAAATGTTGTGAATTTTCATTACAATTGAAAAAAAAATCATCTTTAATAACTGAACTAAAATTTTGTAAAATCCCTGTGTTAAGTTGTAGCCCATATTCCAATAAATAATCTGTAAAAAGTTCAACTTCCTACCTCAAATACTTTGTGAGGAAAGATGTGATTCATAAGCGTTATTTTAACACTGCAAGTATAGGGCGTTCCGGAGCCCCTTAAGCTGTTAACAGAAACCATGGAAAACCTAAATCGAGATAGCTAGATGGTAGTTAAACCGACGTATTTCCCCCAATCGAAGAGTCTTCCTACAGCGAAACCTTGCTCGCCGGTAAAGAATAATAAAATCTCTTACGCGTGTTGAAGCGGTGTGAACAAATGACGAACGCGCTGCGATGTCAACTCCGTGTACGCACACTAAATGGTGTCGTGGATCAGTGACGCCTCGGACGCCTCCCTGTGTTGTAGACCCATCGACAGGCGCGTCATTAGTGTCTGTACTGGCCAGTAGAGGTGTCAGCCGAGACGTGAGAAATGGCGCCGCGGTGCTGCAGCTGTGGGCTCGTAATTCCCGAGCTGCAGCGATGCGCGGAATCATTAGTTACGAGCCCACCAACCTCTAACAAACAGCCTCCCCATAAATCACTTTTCCGTCTTCCCACTACCTAAGAACAGGCTGCCTGCAATTACAGTAGCGTGTGCGATTTAATTTAAACATGCGTGCCGTTCTCGCACGTCTATGGGACAGAAATATAAGTTTCGTTTCCGAGGATGTTGTTGGTATTTACTACGAAGTATCGCTCATTAAGAGTTTCTTGGTACCTTACTTATTCGCGCTGGAATTAGAACTGTGTAATTTTGCAGTTGCATTGCAAGAGCAAGGGGAATAGTAAGGCCATCCTCCAATTGCTACTGATATAAAAAAGAGTCTGGATTACCACGGACGTTACGTAACTGGCTCAATCTGTACTGGAGTAGAATTACATGTAAAGAACTTAGTTGTTTTTCCGAGTAAAGTCAAATTACAGAATTTGTAATACAGGGACTGGACAAAAGTACAGAAATACCAAAAACAGAGCACATTGCCATGCCTAATACGGTGTAGAAAACAGTCGGCATTGAATATAGCTCGCTGTCGTCTCTATAAATGCAGGTCCCGCACTTTCCCGCGAAAGGCAAAGGTCCCGAGTTCGAGTCTCGGTCCAGCACACAGTTTTAGCCTGCCAGGAAGTTTCATATCAGCGAACACATCGCTACAGAGTGAAAATCCCATTCAGGTCCCGTATTGTTTTCAAGGGAATTTTGTAACATTCTTCCAGCAAAATAGGGCAAGATGAGGTAATGAAGATGGAGGTGGGTAGCGATCACGCACTCCTCCCTCCAGTGTAGACCATAGAGGCTCAGTAACACTGAGCCCTGGTGACTGTGGTGGTCAGGGGAAAGGCGACAGCTCATCCTCTTCCTTGAAAAATTAGTCCTGGACCGGGGAGCAAACATTGTGTAGGTAGGCTGTTTAGGTTTTTATGTTGGTAACTCCGTGTAGCGCTCTGTATGAAAATCACTGGCTGTGCTGTGTGCAGTCTGTGGCTGGTTGGCATTGTTGGAATATTCGCTATTTTAGTGTTGGGCAGTTCGATGTGAACAGCGCGTAACGTTGCGCAGTTGGAGGTGAGCCGCCAGCAGTGGTGGATGTGGGGAGGGAGATGGCAGAATTTTGAGACCGAACGATCTGGACGTGTGTCCATCAGAAAGAGTAATTTTGTAATACTGTATTTCATGAACTGATATATATATGATGACTTTTGAATATTATTAAGGTAAATACATTGTTTTTTCTCTATCAAAATCTTTCGTTTGCTAACTATGCCTATCAGTAGTTAGTGCCTTCAGTAGTTAGAATCTTTTATTTAGCTGGCACTATTCGCGCTCGCTGTATTGCAGTAGTTCGAGTAAAGAAGATTTTTGTGACGTAAGTGATTCGTGAAAGGTCAGGGCCATTATTTTGTAAGGATTATTGAAAGTCAGATTGCGTTGCGCTAAAAATGTTGTGTGTCAGTTTATGTATGATCAGTATAAGTAAAGAGAGAAATGGCTGAGTACGTTCAGTTCTGCTCAGCTGTTTGAAAATCAAATAACGTAAGAGATTTATCAGCACAGTAATTCATTAATTTTTTCTAAGGGGATGTTTCAATTGTACCATGGGATGGACGTGATCAGCCAAAATGCTCACGTGATCCTTGGCAGGAAAGCAATCTTGCAGACTATAGTAATCAAGAAACCCGTGAAATATCACGATATGGCTGTCCAAGCCATCACCCAACCCCCAACGTGTTTCACTGTGCTGACATTATTTGACACAAGACTCATACGACCAAACGACAACCTTCCACTGCTCCACAATCCTGGTTTTAAGGCTTCGGCACCACGTTTTCCTGTTATGGTCAACTGCATCACTGACGACTCATTCTGGAATTTCAGTTCTCCCTGCATTTCCCTTCTTGTTCGTTTGGTGCTGACAGGTTTAGCGAGTGCAGTATTCAGTTCTGCAGTGACTTTCGCAGCCGTTATCCACTTTCACCATAATCAGCTGCAACGAGTGTCTGTCACAATCATCCAGCACACACGTCCGTCCGTGTTCTGATTTAGCGGATGACGTCTCCCCGATTTCCCTGTGTGCGGTATAAACCTCCAATACGGTGCCTCTTCAGACAACTAACACATCGTCTTGTTTGGGTACGGAAGCAGGCATCACACGAGCACAAACAATTTGCACACTTTAGGATTCACTTAGCTCCGACATAAAGCTTTCCCAACTAGACAGAACACGTTAGAATTATATTTTATTACCTTCAGCTGCTCACGGGCGATGATGTATATCAACGGGAACAGGTGAAAATGTGTACCCCGAACGGGACTCGAACCCGGGATCTTTTGCTTATATGGCAGACGCTTTATCCCTCTGAGCCACCGAGGGCACAGAGGATAGTGTGACTGCAAGTACTATCTCGCGTAAGCCTCCAGCGAAACCCACACTCTCATATGTCCACACACTACATTCGAAGTCTCCCTACCCAACACACTCATTGCTCGTGGAAAACATTCTTACCAAGTCCCGTATGAGTTCGGATAATATGTGTTCATCCGCACAGAAGAGGAAGGTCATGGGCAGTATTGCCAGAACTCAGATGCATAGAGCGTCTGACATGTAAGCAAGAGATCGTGGGTTCGAGTCCCGTTCGGGGAACACAATTTCATATGTCTCCGTTGATATATATCAACGCCCGCCAGCAGCTGGAGGTAATAATATATAATTCTACTTTCGCTCTAGACGGCTGCAGGTCATCAATGGTGTCTATTCTGTAGGGCACATCTGAAAGAACAGACACCATATCCATGTAAGTATATATTTCTGGCAATATCGGCCATGTCCTTCCTCTTCCGTGCGGATGCACACATATTATACGAACTCTTACGGGACATGGTAAGAATGTCTTCCACGAGTAATAAGTGTGTTGGGTAGGGACACTACCAATGTAGTGTGTGGACATATGAGGAGAAAATGTGGGTTTCGTGGGAGGCGTGCGCGAGATAGTCCTTGCAGTCGCACTATCCTCTGTGCCCTCGGTGGCTCAGATGGATAGAGTGTCTCCCATGTAAGCAGGAGATCCCGGGTTCGTGTCCCGTTCGGGGCACCCATTTTCACCTGTCTCCGTTGATATATATCAAAGCCCGCCAGCATCTGAAGGTATAATAATTCTAATGTCGTTCTTGACGGCTGCAGGTCATCGATGGTGTCTGTTCTTTTGGACATGTCCGAAGGAATGTGTACGTTTATAGTAAGCACACGCAATATTACTGAACATTGTTAACGCTAAAAATACAACTATTTCTCACTTTCAGAACTGCAATATAAGCACTTCGTAACCCAACGTATGATCCCCAAACCGAATAACAAATCCGCATTTCTCACATATTTCCGATCCTAGACACCCACTGCAATTCATCTTAGTTCTCCAGTTCTCAACTCTGTATGGTGCATAACTCGCAACAAAGCTGTACCCCCACCCTAATCCCGACCTAAAACGGAACTGTTGGGTTCGAAAGACCCCGCAAGCAGGCATGAATCTGATGATACACTAAGTGATTGAGCTCTTTCTTCTCATTTAAGAGATGATGATAAAATGGTGTTTTTACTACGTCACGATAGCGCCTTATTAAGAGTGTCTCCCCGTACGATAATAAACAGAATGTCGTTATTAATTTAATAGTAATTGATAAATGAAATAATAGTTTTGAGCAGCAAATTACAACACCAGTCGATTTAGTTGGCACAAAAGCTCACTATTACTGTGTCTAGTGTTGTGGGTTGGCAGGAGAGCCAACACCGTGATTGTTAGAGGAAGCCGAAAGGCACGCGTTTTAGCTCACGCAGGCTGGCGTGAGGTCTGGAACAGGACAAGGAAATTAGAATTTAGAAAAACGGACGTAGCTGGTGTAATAATTAGTTTTAATCCACTAATGAAGAGCGTCGCTCTTGATTGTACATTATTCACAATATCAATAGTAACTGGTAATGGCGCCTTGCTAGGTCGTAGCAAATGACGTAGCTGAAGGCTATGCTAACTATCGTCTCGGCAAATGAGAGCGTATTTTGTCAGTGAACCATCGTTAGCAAAGTCGGTTGTACAACTGGGGCGAGTGCTAGGAAGTCTCTCCAGACCTACCGTGTGGCGGCGCTCGGTCTGCAATCACTGATAGTGGCGACACGCGGGTCCGACGTATACTAACGGACTGCGGCCGATTTAAAGGCTACCACCTAGCAAGTGTGGTGTCTGGCGGTGACACCACATCTAGCCAGCAGCATTTGTCGTTCATCTCTCACTCCAGTTGATGACGTTATGCATCAGCTGCTCTATCTTCGCTCAGCTGAGATGTACGTACGAACAAAGCTACGGCACCAAGGGTCAGAAATGTTGCTACAGTTTTCGGCTTGAGTTGATAACAACGAAATGTTAGTTTCATTAAGTTGGCACATGTTAAGCACTAGAGGAAAATATGAAAATTACAGCAGTAGAGGAAAATATGTGGGAAGCAACCTGATCTATTCGGGAAAAAAGTTTATACAACTTGTTATAGAAGTCATGCTACATGTGGATTATCAGAATTCATACGAGAATACCATGCATTACAGTATCCTATCTTTCGAATATTAACCACGACCGAAAGACGGAGATCTTCATCAAGGACTCCACAGTACTACAATCGCAAGTGATCAGAAGACGGTGACTGAAGGGATATGTAATACGTTATCTGTGTTCCTTTCCATTCCTGTTGCTATCTGGCTACTGCATCGTGCTGCATCATCCACTAAATCTAAATCTGATACGTCTGCTAGTGCCTTCGACAGCCCGTCATGAAATTGTACACACCGGTAAACTTCACGAGGCACAAACCACAAGCGACTGGATGTTGCTTTTCAGTAAATCTCCAAAAACTTCGATAAACCAGGAGAAACTTTATTAAATCTAAAGGTATTATTTTACGTGTTCAACGCAGCCACATTTCAGATTTTGAATAAAAGTCATGACAGTGGCTGCCGAAGTCTTCCAGTAGAGCAAATCGAACTCATTCTACAACACACACCCACGCCCGGTGGAGGACTCGAACCACCGCCGGGAGAGGCCTCGCAATCCGTTACATGGCGCCTAGACCACGCGTTCCTTTTGCGCGGTTGGAAATGCCAAGGCTCAATCTATTTTCAATAAGAGTCACTGAAATGACATGGTAAAAGGCCAAAGGTATCTTGTCGAACGTATAGAGGGTGACATGCGGAGCTTCAGGAACCTGTATAACAGAAGTAGCATTTCATATTAACAGGAAGCAAGGGCACAGAGCGTATAGCGTTTATAGAAAAGACGGAAAACCAATGCCAAAGACAGTAGTTGTAGCACACATGCCGACTTCACAAACAGATGAGGTGGTAATTAAAGTGCCTGAGGAGCAAAGAAGTGCAAGTTATTACGTTAAGGGAAACGAACCCCGAATGTCATCGACTACTAAACCGCTACAGTAGAGTAAGGAATGGAATACTGCATAGTACAGGCTCGGTGGTATGAATAAGAAAAGAGAAAGTCTTCAGTTCTTCAATCAGACTCAGCTCGTAAGATTCGTTGGAGGAAGAAGTATACTAGGGATGCAGTAGGAGACATGGGAAGGTATCAACAGTCAAATATTGAATAGTGACGACTATCCAGGGGCAGATATAGTCTCAGGCTACAAATTAGTAATTATTGATCGCCCGGAAGAATCAGTACGTGAAGAAGTGAGATATTAAAAAAGTGTGGAAGGGTAAAGCATGTTTGAAGTTATCTAAGGTTGGACATTCTGCGATGGTGGATTCACTGTAAACACTCGAGCTGAAGAGAAAAGGATATCCGTAGAAAGAGAAAACCAAAGTTTAACCTCAGGTGACAGAAGAAATAATACAGACCATTGACGAAAGATATAAATACAGAATTATTAAGGAACACAGTAATGCAAGATACGTAGGAATGAATAAGCTGCGGAAAAACTGTCGTGGAGCGGTCATAAAAAGAAATGAGAAGGAATTCTACAGGAAATGTTCCTCGGAAGGACAAATGTAGTTTATAGAAAATGAAATCAACTTCCAGTGAAATTAAAAACGGAGTCATTAACATTAGGAATGCACGTGGAATTCTACGGTTAATTTCAGAGGAAAGAGTGGATAGATGGACCTAGAATATCAATTATCCCTACAATCAGAAATTGTCGAATAGTAAGAGTAAAATGGTGTCGAGAGCATTCGGACACCATGTCCAAACTAGGCCAAAGAGGTGGATATATTAAAATCTTTGGGCCAAATGGTATTGAAACTTTTATTTAATTTGTGTGTTGTTTCCACGGGACAGGTGACATCTTACTGGACTTTCGAAAGAATATCAACCACAGTACTGCTACGATGGCAAAGAATAATAAATGCTACAATCGCACACTCATTTAAGGTTCACCCTGTTATGCTGTTCACAAGAATAGGGGGGAATAAAAGTGAAAAAAGTACAGGTCAACGGTTAGTTGAAGATCGGTTTGGATTTAAGAAAAACAGAGGTTCCAGAGAGGAAGTTCTAACTTTGAGCTTGATAACGAAGAAGTGAAGGAAAGACTTAAAAATACCAGTACACTTAAATAGGACTTGAAAACTAGGAAACGATCCGGTAAACGTAAAATGGTTCAAGATGTTTTCAATTTTTCGAAAAATAAGTATGAGGTATAAGGATATACGGAGGATAAACAATATGTACTGGAACTTAGGGAGGGACAATAAGAACAGAAGATAAAGAGAGAGAGAAAGGCAAGGCTTCTGTTTGTCCCTTGTGTTTTTTCTGTACGTCGAAAAAGCAAAACGAACTAAAAGAAAGGATTAGGATTGTCATTAAAAATCAGGGTGATGGAGTGTCTGTGATAACATCCGCTGAAGACATTGCTTTCTTCAGTAAAATTAAGAAAATATTGCTGGACTTGTTGAATGGAACGGAGTGTTAACTGGCAACATAATGTGTATAATGAGAAAAACAAAGAAAGGAGAAACTAATGGGGAGTAGCTACACTGCTGGCCACCCAGGAATCACCCTAAGGAAGCACCCAAATCAGGTAAACATGCAGCATGCATTTGCTGCGTCGAGAGATACACTTGATTAGCATTTCAATGCAGGGGCACTGTAGGGCGCCAGTATCATCGCTTGCAAGCGTCATATAAAGGAGATGTACAGGAATTGTTCTTATGTGCGGTAGTTTAGCGAAAACAGCCTCAGTATGTCTCGTAGATAACAGTGCGCGTCTTCCGAGCACGTTTCGAAGTTCGACCAAGGAAGAATAGTTGGCTACAGGCATTACGGCTTATCCTTCAGAGAAATCGGTGATGTTGTCGGACGGAACCAAGCAGGACTGTAATCATGGATGCAGGAGAGAACGACGGACCGACGGGACCGGTTGTACTCGTCTCATCGTACCACTACACGAGATGATAGGCATATTATGCGCTTCGGATTGATGGATCGTTGTGCCACATCACGAATCATATCACAACGAAAGTGGTCTGTTGCGCAACAAGCAGTGTCCGCGTATACCATTCGATGTCATTTGCAGCTGAGTGGACTGTCCGCATGACGTCCCTTGCTGCAATTACCACGCTCAACACCACAGGCGTTTGCGCCGGCAATGGTGCGATGAACGAAGTACATTAACAACCAAATGCGACGAATTCCTATTCTGCCTGCGCCATTACTACGGTCGGATTATAGTGTGCAGACACTATGGTGAGACACTACTGGTCTGTTGCCTTATGCACGGCCATACTGCTTCTGCAACCGGTACTATGATCTGGGGTGGTAATGGATTCCAGTCCCGAACCTCCCTAGTACGCACTGCCGGTACGCTCACCAGCCATTAGTACATCTTTGAACTGTTGGAGCCTGTGTCCTCCCATACCATCGGAGCTTTCCAACAGTTAAATAGCTACAGGATAATGAGCGACCACATGTGGTACGCAATGTTCAAGACTTAGTCACCCGTTGGATTGCATAGTTTCTCTGGCCTCACTGTTCTCCCAACCTCTCGCCTATCGAAAACGTCTGGTCGATGATTGCGGAACGATTGGCCCGGGATACACCAACTGCTACTACACCAGATCAACTTTGCCAATATGGGGAAGCAGCACAGACTGCTATAACCCAACAACACATCCATGATTCAATGCCGAGGCGTGTAGCAGCGGTCACAGCTAGCAATGGCGACAACACTCATCTTCTTCACTTCACATCGAGCTGTATTTTTAATTATGTGATCTTTGCAAAGCTATCTCCGGTTCTTATGGTGTTGCATTGTGGACAGCCAGCAGTGTATAAACGTAACATTCTGGATCTCTTTATAGGTTACGTTAAGGTTGTGTGGTACCTTGCATGTGACTTAACGAATGACACACCAAGTACGGAGAAAACAATAAGGAGACTTCCACGGCCTAAGAGGGCATTTCTCGATTAAAGAAATCTGCTAGGGTCAAACAAAGGCTTCAGTTAGAGGAAAAAATTTCTGAGAAGCACTAAGTTGGATGAAACTGATCACTGACTGTGCGGAAACTAGAACAGAATAGAACTGGAACTTCTGAGCTACAGTAGATATTTTGGTGGACAAACAACATGAGAAACGACTTTATTAACAGAATCTGCTAGGAACTGAGTAGATGGAAAGCTAGAAGCTGAGACATGATGATACGATATACGTAGTGGTATAAAGGAATAATGTTCTTTGTTCTAGAGAGTGTAGTGTGAGTGAGAGTAGTGTTATGATACATAATACACGAGAGAGAGTAGTGTGAGTGAGAGTAGTGTTATGATACAGAATACATAATACATACCTCACACATATTGCTCATTCAAGACCTAACAGGCATGAAATATTAATTTTCGACCACCGGTTTGTCATTTCAAAATATTTAGTTATTGATCCTCTACCAATTACAGAATTTTGACATCTAAGGGTTTAGGACACATTATATGTGACTGGCTTTAAAATTAATAAGCAGTCATGGTGGTCACAAACAGTCAGTCGGGTCAATTACTCCACTGTTGTGTACATGGCTATGCTAATGCCAATCCTGGGTGAAAATTACAACCGACCTATAAAACTGGAATGTGTTTTTGTTTAAGTTAATGATATCTAACGACAGTAACTGATTTGTTATCCAAGCTAGTAATAACCGTTTACTAAATTAAATTTTATTGCAACGGGGCTCCGTAATACCTACGTACCTGCAGGGTAGAGGATTAAAAATCTTTCAGCGGACTCACAAGAATTAGCGTTACATACGAAATGAAATTTCCTTGGCGACGTGATGCAACAAATATGAACCCTACGAGATGCAGAGCTGTTTTCGTCCTGTATACGAACAAAAAGACTCAATTTGCGTCAGCCGGCCGAAGTGGCCGTGCGGTTCTAGGCGCTGCAGTCTGGAACCGCGGGACCGCTACGGTCGCAGGTTCGAATCCTGCCTCTGGCATGGATGTGTGTGGTGTCCTTAGGTTAGTTAGGTTTAACTAGTTCTAAGTTCTAGGGGACTAATGACCTCAGAAGTTGAGTCCCATAGTGCTCAGAGCCATTTGAACCAGCCAATTTGCGTCGGACAATCGATGATCAGAGGAACAAAGCTTTGCATGATTCGGCTATAGAGACAAATTGAATAGGAGCTCCTATAATGTCCGAATTTACAGTCGGTGGTACGCATATCGCATAAAGCTACTCTTCCAATAATGTTCCGTTCTTGCTGGAATTTCTGCATTTAGGTAACTTGTAAACTCAATAATTTCACTGCTGTCTTACTGTACAAATCACAACAAAAATAACATAACTTCCCGTAGGTATCTCAAGTCTCATGAGTGTTAGTTTGGTTCTGATTTCATGATGAGAACCATTGTTTGCACACCGAGAATTGAGTGATACAAGCAAAGAGCATCGAAAATCGAAGACAGAGGGTGAAAAAAAATGGGGCAATTCATCATTTGGTGTACTTCAATGTGCCATAAGATTGGCAAATGAAATACGTTTTACTCCCTGCAAGTATTTAGTATTATTTTCAAACGGTCTATCAGTTCGAAAACGATGTTAAATACCTTTAAGGCCGTGCGTAGCCCTTGGTCTTATTTATCATATCCTCTGTTTGAATTGTCACTTTTTTTCGAATGTGTCACTTTTAGGTGTCCATTGTTCATTAAGGAGTTTTCTGCACGAACACTCACATTAGCCATAATCTGGCAAATCTCGTCACAGCCTCCATTTCGAAGTGAATGAAGTTTCTCCTTAGTAGTTGTGGCCTATTAGCATGTGCTTTGGATTTAAGAAATTCGCGCTGAAAAACGTCACAAGCTCGGGTGGACGGGGCAGCCAGTTGACGTCACAAAAGCAGGAAACAAGATGTCCAGTGAATGTTCTGCGTGAGGCTGTCATGGATGTTTTGGCTGTGTGAGTGGTTTCAAATGGCTCTGAGCACTATGGGACTCAACTGCTGAGGTCATTAGTCCCCTAGAACTTAGAACTAGTTAAACCTAACTAACCTAAGGACATCACAAACATCCATGCCCGAGGCAGGATTCGAACCTGCGACCGTAGCGGTCTTGCGGTTCCAGACTGCAGCGCCTTTAGCCGCACGGCCACTTCGGCCGGCAGTGGTTTCACTTTGATTCCATAACCACAACGACTGCACGTGGACATTCTTACGGTGGGTTTCCTGTTCAAGAAATAAATATTCTAATATTTCTGTGGCAGTGCCACCTGTATCATTCTCGAAAAAATGAAGACCAATTACATCTGTGGCGACTTGCCACCCCAAATGGTATCTTCTGTGGTCTTTTGTGCATTCCATGAGTACCTTTGTTTGTTCACATAGACTGGTAATTAAAAACGGGCCTCGTAAGATATGATGAAGTTGTTGCCCGTCATCTCCAGAGGCTGTGTTCCGAAGCCGTGACGTCTTTACTGATCTGTGGGAAATAAATGTTGCACCATTTGCAGCTTGTAGGGAAAGAAATGAGTATCCGAGAATTCGGTCCAAGATATTAAGGATTTATAAATCGGCGATGAATCGATCGTGTTGGACTTCGCTGAAAAGCAGCTGTTACTGTTGCGGTGCTGTGCTGCCCGGGGGCCGAACCGTTCGTGATCTACAAGGAGACGACTTCTTCTTGGCCGATGCTGTCTCTCTGAACTGCTTACACCGTTTCGCAAGTGACTTCTGGGCCGGAATTTGACAATTACGACCAGTGCCAGAATGATGCTGAAATAAACGATGCTTTCATACGACTTTATTAGCACATTGGAAAAACGTTTCCATTTCGAACGCACTATGCTCGCTTGTCAGGGACTCATACTGACTGGTAATTTTCCAACTGCCACTGAATGTATTTTCTTGAGAAGGTGGCAAACAACTTCTGTGCTGGAAGCAATAAGAACGGACATAAGCAATTTGACACAAATTTTGTTGAGTCCGGCTAGAGAGGAGGAGGAGATAAGTATTCAACGCCTTGTCGACATGGAGGTAATTAGAGATGCAGCACGAGCTCGGGAAAGGAAGGGTGGATAAGGAAAGCGGCAGTGCCCTTTCGTCATTTTCCTTAAGTGATTTAGGGAAATCACGGAAAACATAAATCCGGATGGCCGGACGCGGGTTTGGACCGTCGTACTCCCGAATGCGAATCCGGTGTGCTAACCACTGCGCTAACTCCCCCCTACCCTCCCCACCCCACGAACCGGCTATGGATACAGCAAATGGTGCTGTATCTTAAGTCAGTAATAACATATGAGTACCTTGGATGATATGTATCATTTAAAATCCCGATGATCTTGTTGATGTGGATGATGACAGTCGTCTTTTCAGAGTCGTTGTGCAGGTTTTTTCGATATCTGAATGGCTTCTAACGTTCCAAGATTTCTTCGAAATCCTAATCCGTTGTCCAGTAGGTTTTTCATTATTTTCTAACCCATGCTAAGGTAGAAAGCACAGACAAATACGTTTATGGAAATTTATGTAATATTAACCCATAAATTAAGCTTCTGAAGAACTTAAGGCCTCATCGTAGTTCTTGGTATACATCATACTCCACGTTCTCTTATTGTATGAAGTGCTGAGAATTTTCAGCTCTCCTTGGAGGCTGTTGAGCGCATCTAAATATGATTCAGTATGGCTCTTCTCTGTATCTTATTTTTGTAAGTGGTTTGCAGTGTCTGGCTCGTACAGCAAGGCTGAAGTAAGCGGCACCTCCTCCTTCTACGGAGTGCTATGTGTTTATATCCATATTCTTTCATCAAACCTCACCAACAGTTCAGATTTTCCATAGCCTCCTCCGA
The DNA here is from genome assembly GCF_023864275.1 of Schistocerca cancellata. Lineage (NCBI taxonomy): Eukaryota > Metazoa > Arthropoda > Insecta > Orthoptera > Acrididae > Schistocerca > Schistocerca cancellata. The sequence continues at coordinate 238,708,414 of NC_064628.1, read as the reverse complement.
CCGTCACGTAGTAATCCCATAGCAAAGTGCAAAGTTATATCTGTACCACCGCGCTCAACCTTGTTTACAACTTTTTCGATGACTGCGCACAGTTCTTCAACAATACCTTATCATAAACGGAAAATTAATAAAAACGAAAAATGGTTCAACTGGCTCTGAGCACTATGCGACTTCACTTCTGAGGTCATCAGTCGCCTAGAGCTTAGAACTAATTCAACTTAACTAACCTAAGTACATCACACACATCCATGCCCGAGGCAGGATTCGAACCTGCGACCGGAGCGGTCGCTCGGCTCCAGACTGTAGCGCCTAGAACCGCACGGACACTCCGGCCGGCTAATAAAAACGGACATTAATAAATCCCGTACATTTACTACATTACAATACTTCCATTGTTCACTGTGAATTCTATTATACTAAGACTTACTTCCACCTTAACTACAAAACTAGTTTATGAAGTTCCTTGTGGAGGCCATTTTCGCAGCAGCTGTGTGTAAATAGCCGCAGTTTACAAGAAAAACGCCGTTTGTATACTGCACATTACCTTTTATTCTATTTAAGGACTCCGACACATTTCCCCTCTTTGACGAGGCTGCTTCCCATAGCTGGAGCATTGCAGCAGCACTTATTCCGACTTTCGACTACTCTAGTGGGTATCTATGAGACAAAATTGAACCAGAGAAGCATGGGCAACTGTGGACAAAGTGGTTTACCTGGAGAGACGGAGTGACTGGTTCAGACACCAACAAGTGGTTAATAACCATGTGGGGAAACAGCAACAAGTCGCAAATACGTGTTTCGTTGGGTATCAGAACTTAGAGACGGCAACGACTGTGCTGAAAAATGCAAAAGCTCTGGGCGTTCAGAAACTGCACGCAAAACAGCGTGTTAATGACTTGCTAATGGGGAACAGGCGCTTCGTGTTTAATGAAATAGAGAACGGAACAAGTCTACCAAAGGGAACCCTTCACACCATTATCCAAGAGCATCCGAAAATTAGAAAAGCTGTGTGTGCGATGTGTGTCCATTCCATTAATATTGTTCCATCCCCTTACCATTGTTCAGGAACAGTAGCATGTGGAGATATACCAACATTTGATGCAACACTACTGTGCACATCCAGCGGAGGTCTTTGAGCGTCGATGAGTCATTTTTCACTCACGAGGCTCCAAAAAATGAACGCCAGTCTTTGGAATGGAAGCATACTGGGAGCCCTCGTTCCAAGAAGTCACGGTCGGAACTCTTCGTGCAGAAACAAATGGCGACTGTGTTCTGGGACCAGGAAGGAATCCTGCTGGTGGACTGGCTCCCTCCCAATACGACCTTCGACAGTGGTCTGCAATGCCATTCAGTGCACGAACTCCGCCAACACATTAAACGACGCCACCATGGAAAATGGGGCCACAGCCTTCAGCTCGAACACGAATAACCGTGGGCACATGCTACTCGCCAGACCATTGTCATTGTGTATTATTTAGGGTTTACTGTGCTGCCACATCCTCCATATTCGTCGGACGTGGCTCCTAGAGAAGAAGCCCTACTTGAAGCAAAGCAGGAGGTCATGCGGGGTAAGAAGTTTACCAATGACTAACTCATTTAGTTATCCACCATTGGTGGCGGGATACCCCCAAACAACGCTTTCCTACGCAAATATGGAAGCTGCCAGAACGATGGTAAAAGTGCGTAGACATCGGCGCGAAATACCTGTAATATAAACTCTATTCATTTGTTCACTAAATAGTTCCTGTGAAGTGTAGTTCGAAGTAAAATAAAATTTAATGTGCAGCATGCAAAATGCGTTTTTCTTGTAAACTACTGCAAATATAATTTATCCGCTAACCCTGTTATTTCCAGAAATCTCTGTTACTGGCGCACCTAGCTTCATTTATGTCGAGCAACTGCAGTTACCCGGCACCAAAACGCATGAAAGCTACCACTGTTTCAGTAACGTCTCATTCTCAAGAAAAAGAGGGAATTTTCCTTAACGGTCCCCCTTTATTGCAGCAGTTCGCACACGCGGAGTATTTATGAAGAATGCGCTGCGCTCTGGCGATGGAGTTCAAAACTAAACTTTACGTAGAGGCACTTTATGCTCGTCAAGGTATGAAAGCTGATATCAACTGCCAATTAAGGGCAACGAGCATGCAGAAACGGGTAAAGACGTAAGGCAAGCCTTTTTTAAAATGTGTATTGGGTCCCAGATATTGGTCGATATTTGAACAGGCTGAAAAAGAACGTGAGAAAAACATCAGTTTAAATTATCTGCATTTTAATAAACGTCCAGTTTCCCAAATTTCAAACGATATATCTTAGGAAATTCATTAGCAATAATATTTAATAACATATAGGCATGAATGTTGCCGGACGAAATGCTACGTATTTCCAAACTGACACGACTCCTAGAAAAAGAAATTCAGCTAACATTAATATCATCACATGAAGGTACAGGAAGCATCTGTATTTTGTGGAACACGTTGTGGATGGATAATATCAGTTTCCACTTGTATCTAGTGTCGTGTGATCCGCAATTCCAGGTAGGAGAATGTGCAGGGTGAATACGAAGAGGGAAAGATTAATAATTATAATTGCGTAGGCTTTTGCGTCCAGAATCAGTTAACATGAAAGTTTTCTGGATATTGTAATCACAGCTGAAACGTTGGTTTCATCAGGGGTAGTTATTTACAATACGACACTTCACCAGACGTAGGAAACTTTCATGTTAACTGACTAATAATTAACGATTGACTCGAGCGAACGTCGGATGAATGTGACCTCTACGAAAGAACTTCGTCGTGATAAACATGTTAAGGTAGTCATTGACGGACCCTTCTATTGTATTACGCTTAAGAATTAGCTTAAGAAAACACTGTGGAAATATGAACATCTAAATACTGCGATAACCAGCTACTTTCCCGTCCTCTCTGTAAGAGAAATCTTGCGTATTGATCATTCTTACAAACTGTCTGGTAACATGAGCAATACTGGCAGAAGTAAAGCTGTGAGTACCGGGCGTGAGTCGTGCTTCGGTAGCTCAGATGGTAGAGCACTTGCCCGCGAAAGGCAAAGGTCCCGAGTTCGAGTCTCGGTCGGGCACACAGTTTTTATCTGCCAGAAAGTTTCAATCTATAAATACATCCCTCTAGCAGGTTGCGTCACAATGAAAGTCATCTATTGATGTGTCCATTCATCAATAATATTTTTGATTCGTCGTCGGTTTGACTGCACGACATTACACTAATATTACCGTATCTGTCACTTAATGCCGAAGAGTACCAGTAGCAGGTTATTTTCTACTATGAAGTTGATTCCAGCAATGCTCAAGTACATTGATTCAATTGACTAGTCAATAGTAACGTTCCATAAACGCTTCTATGCTGATGAGTACATCAAAGCATGTCAAGAGTCAACATTTCCATATGGCTTCCCTTAAAGTGCGTCAGTAGGAGCTTTGACAGAGTCATCGGCTAAGAAGTGTTTATGGACTATTGATGATAACTGATTGGTTGAAATCCATTTAGTCATTAAACAATTTATGTCAGCGTTGACTGAAATAAACTTTATAGCTACATTCGTTATGTTCACTGCTTTAGAAGGCACAGGTCCCGAATAGAAGCAGCACACATAAAGAAGATTTACTGCATCAAATATGTCTTACGTAGCGTATAAAAAAAAACTACGTTACACTCTGTTTCAAAGTCCAGAGGCTACTAATCACAATATGAAAGGGTGGAGTGGAGGGAGGGATTTTGAGAAACGTCCTCTGCGCCACAACAATGTTCAAGTCCAAATGTGGAAATGCAGTGCATTATTTGTTTCAAGACGACACTAAGGAAACTTTAGACTTTTGGAACTATTTGCAGGAACTATTTGCAAGGTCCTCCATAAGCCAAAGTACCGACAATATTTTTCCAAATACTTGTGGAGTGCGGTCCATGACCCTTCACGCAGCTGGATCATCACTGGTAAGAGAAGCTAGAATTACAAGACGATGATAGAACACTATACAGTCCAACGTCGGATCTACCTTGGTCATTTCGAGAACGTGTACCTGGATGATAAAGCAGATAGAGAGTTTCATCGTCACCCTTTCCTTTTTTTGTCCCCAGAGCGAAAGGTTCTTCTCAGTTTTTTGTTCCCAACAGATTTGTTCTATTAATACACTTATCGCTTGACCTACCTGACCTCCCGCAGCTGCGTTTGGCTTACGCAATCGTGGCGGCGCGCCAGCGGACGCGCACATCTAGAATACCCAGCGTGCGCATCCGGGATAACGTTCCGCTACACTGTGAAAATATTCTAAGTCCAAGCTACTGCATATACCATATGAGCGAGCGAGAGCCGCGCGAGGCTCATTCGCGCTGCTGCTGCTACACGATCAACTGCACTGAACGCTGCCACGATGCCTTACAGGAGAATACGTCGCCGTTCAAAACAGACAGTTTATAAAACCCTAGAGAACATCGAGTTCGCCACAACATCTGGAGACAAGATGAACCGCAAGATGTAGTACCGGTTAATGGTGGTGCGGATTCTATCCTTAGGTTTTATTTAATGGCTTCCTTAGCCTCACACTTTACTCTCTTTCTTTTTGCCCTTTGCTGCAGCTCAGTAATGTTTTCAGTTATGTGCATCCCCAATTCGAGGCAACGAATGCACTTACTAGTTTCAGTTACCTACTACTTACAACCAAAAAAAAAAAAAAAAAAAAAAATCGTTAAAGCAACCGCTCGCGAAAATCAGGAGACCCGGGTTCGAGGCATGCTCCGCCACAGATTTTTTTTGCCACAAACAGCTGACACTAATCCACATTCATAAAATGTGGAACAATATCGTTAAAAGGGAAGGTCAGTTTTACTGTACATCTCCTTTGGGGCCTCTCTGATTACTACCTGGTTCATTATGTTCCCTGTTACTAGCTTGTGACAAGGCGTTCCCCCATTATGACTCCCGTTCATCGCCTGGGTGTAAGACGAGACCGAATATAGTTTGACAGGCCATTATTTGACGATTTAGGTTCATCCGCCACTTCAGTTCTATGCGCATGAAGCTGCTGTGCCCTCCAATGACCCTGAACCACATGACTTTGCGTGTTGTTTCGCAAATATCTTTGGTGGCTACTGTTATTATCATGAAAGGCAGGGGAGTTCCAAGAATAGTTACTGCTGTTGTCTGGCATTGTACATTTCCGTAATTATTATTATTATTATTGCGGTTATTACGGCGGTTACCGTAACTGCCGTTTCCGTTGTCTTATCAAGGTTGCCAGCGTTAGATGGCCTCTACCACCAACACACTCATGTATTTTAGTATTTGGTTACCAAAATGGAGATTGTGACTCCAGGCTGGTGTTGGCAACGGTGCAACAGAGGATTTGGACCGACTGAATTTTAGTAGATGTAATTTGCATATCACGATTTGTTAGTCGGTCTATGCTGTATGACTGATTTCAAGAAAACTCTGACTTCTTTTTCTGAACGGTTGCGGATTCTGCACATGAAATAGATAAGAATGGACATTGCAAATTAGAAATGGAATCACACAAATGACGAATCGGTGCCGTATCGAAGTGTTGCGTCTTCACTGTTAGAAATTCTGAAAAATAAGACTCATAATACAACGACTAATGAAGTTACACGTGTTTCCCCCTCGGGTAATGATAAAACACCACTTAAGAAATTTAAAATAAGTCAGCATAATGTGAAATCACTACGCCGTCCGTAGTGGCCGAGCGGTTCTAGGTGCTTCAGTCCGGAACCGCGCGACTGCTACGGTCGCAGGTTGGAATCCTGCCTCGGGCATGGATGTGTGTGATGTTCCTTAGGTTAGTTAGGTTTAAGTAGTTCTAAGTTCTAGGGGACTGTTGACCTCAGAAGTTAAGTCCCATAGTGCTCAGAGCCATTTGAACCATTTTTTTGAAATCACTGCAATTACAGCTCACGATGTTTACGTGATGGAGATTGACAAGTGCGAAGAGCCAGGCTTCTAGCTACCCCGGAAAAAGAAATTATTACTCAAATAACAGAAATGTAACAATCGACTCTAATCGCAAATGTTTACGCAATTTTGACACAAAGTGAAGTTCTTATAGAAAGGCGTAATACACATTTTCTGTGGACTCGTGGCTATTCTGAGAAAGATGTATGGAGGTACTCTGTGTTCGGGTACGCCACAGCATCTAGGGAGCAGTGCGAACATAGACGGCCTGCAAGTATACGGCTCCGCCCAGGGCACTGACTGCCCCCGTCCGATAGGCGTAACCTGCTTGACCCTGTGTGTGCGTGAGCCCTTCCCTTCCCTTCCCTTCTCCTCCCTTCCCTTCCGCGCGCCCTCCCCCCACCCCACCCCTCCATGATGCTCTCTCCTCGCCCCTGCTAATTAGTCCGCCCTCGCTAGCAGCCTGCAGCGACGTGGAGCCGCCCTACGGAGGGCGAAGGTTATTCTGGGAGGCGGCGCGGGACGAGTCTGCGCGCACCTCCTCCTTCGCAGCTGCCAGCACGCTTCCTCCTGATGCCTGTAATTATTTCTAAATGTCCCCCTAAAACGACTTTCATAAATGTACCTCTCGGATTTCGTCTTAAGTTTCCGCGACGGTGGTTCGGGCCATTTCTGGTTTTTACGTGAATGCGACTGACGAAGTTGGTCATTATTTCAGGGCTGCGCGGCCTCAGATGGTGCGGAAGAGCGCGTGCGGGAGGAACGTCTGGAGAACGGAAATGTCCGCTCTCGTACTTTGGACAAAATGCCGGGGACACACCTCCTCCGAGAAATGAAGAAAAAATCTGAATGAAGTGTGAACGAGCGAGTTAGCGAGCTGGAAAGTGAGACGTATGCGTTCAAATGCGCCCCAAGTTTCGTGTTTCATTGTGTTTTATAGCCCTTGATGACTCTGGCTCAGCTGACGTTAGTGAATTTTTAGTTGTTAAGTGCCGCGAGAATATTTCCTACGAAATTTACTTAACTCCTTTTCTGCAGAAACGCAAGTCAATTGAGGAAACCGATACCTTCCTTTCTAAAGCTTAGTTTTCACAGAGGCACAGTATTTGCCTGTACATTAACATGTGGCATTATTCTGAATCTACATGGTCTAACAGTCTGTACACAACGTACTACGGAGAGCCAAAATGGCATTATTCTAAAAGTAGATTGTCTAATAGCCTCCAAACCAGATACTATAGAAAGCCAAATTACGTGAAACACAAAAGCTACAGAAAAATTATAGTGAGCGTATTCATTCCATCGTTTCGTCGAATGCCCGAACGTAAGTGAACTTACATGGCACGATTTTTACTGGCAACATTTACCGGTCATCAGTCATCTTTTAACAGAAAATCACTCATATGATCTAGAATGTAAGGTTTCACACTCTGTTAAGAAAAGCAGAAAGGTGGCCCTATGGAAATACTGATAATTGTCTTGAAGTGCAGTAGAGTGAAAAATTAGTACCGACTGACCAGATTCAGTATCCTTTTTCCCCCTCTGTCAAATTAAGGTTTAGTTGCAATTTAGTTTAGTTGAGTCATCAGTCTTTTGACTGGTTCAATGTGGCCCGTCACGATTTCCTCTCCTGTGTCAACCTATTCATCTCAGAGTAGCACTTGCAACCTATGTCCTTTGTTATTTGCTGGATGTATTGCAATCTTTGTCTTACTCAACAGTTTTTGCCCTCTACAGTTACCTCTGGTATCATGGATGTCCTTCCCTGGTATCTTTACAGATGTCTAGTCATCCTGTCATCCTGTCCCTTCTCAGCAATGTTTTCCACATATTCCTTTCCTCTCCGGTTCAATGCAGAACCTCCTCATTCATTACCTTATCAGTCCACCTAATTTTTTACATTCGTCTGTAGAACCACATCTCAAATGCTTCGATTCTCTGCTTTTCCCACAGTCCACGTTTCACCACCATACAATGTTGTGCTCCAAACGTACATTCCGAGAAATTTCTTCCTCAAATTAAGGATAATGTTTCGAACTAGTAGACTTCTCTTGCCTAGGAATGCCCTTTCTGCCAGCGCTAGTCTGCTTTTGATGTCGTGCCTGCTCCGTCCGTTACTGGTTATTTTCCTGCCTAGGCAGCAGGATTCCTTAACTTCACCTGCTTCGTTACCATCAATCCTGACGTTAAGTTTAGCGCTGTTCTCATTTCTGCTACTTCTGATTACTTTCGTATTTCTTCGATTTGATGTCAATCCATATTTTGTACTCATTAGACTGTCCATTCCATTGAGCAGATCATGTAATTGTGCTTTACTGTCACTCAGATTAGCAATGTCATCAGCGAATCGTATCGTTGATATCCTTTCACCTTCAATTTTATTCCAACTCGTGACCCTATCTTTTACTTCCATCATTGCTTCTTCGATGTTCAGATTGAATAATAGGGGCGAAAAACTACATCTCCGTCTTACATCCTTATTAATCCGAGCACTTAGTTCTTGGTCGTCCACTCTTATACCTCCCTCTTCCGTTCTTGTACGTATTGTATATGACCTATCTTCCCTGTAGCTTCCTCATATGTTACTCAGAATTTTGAACATTTTGCACCATTTCACACTGTCGAACGCTTTTCCAAGGTCGACTAATCCTATGAACGTTTCTTGATTTTTCCTTAGTCTTGCCGCCATTAGCAACAGCGAAATCGTGCCTTTACCTTTCCTAAAGCCAAACTGATCTTCATCTAACACATACTTTCTACACACCAACTTCAATAGTCGTTTTGGTGCCACTTTCCCCAATGATTTTAGAAATTCTGATGGAATGTTGTGCATCCCTTCTGCCTTATATGATCGTAACTCCTCCAAAGCTCTCTTAAATTTTGATTCTAATACTGGATCCCCTATCGTCTCTAATTCGGCTCCTGTTTCTTCTTCTATCACAAGTCTTGCCCCTCATAGAGATGTGTACTTTTTTCCACCTCCTCTGCATTTAACAGTGGAACTCCCAATGCAATTTTAAAGTTCCCACCCCTTGTTTTTAATTTCCGCGAATGTTGTTTTCACTTTCCTATATGCTGGCCAGTTCTTCCGACAACAATTTTTTTTCGATTTCTCCACATTTTTCCTGCAGCCATTTCGTCTCAGCTTCCCTGAACTTTTTATTTATTTCGTTCCTCAGCGACTTGTATTTCTGTATTCCTGAAGTTCCCTGAACATTTTTATACTTCCTTCTTTCATCGATCAACTTAGGTTTATCTTCTGTTATCCACGAATTCTTCGTATTTACCTTCTCCCTACCTATGTTTTTCTTCTCAACTTCTGTGATTGCCCTTTTTAGAGATTTCAATTCCTCTTCAACGGTACCGCTTACTGAGCTATATCTTGCTGCTTTACCTATAGCCTTAGAGATCTTCAAGCGTAAATCGACATTACTTAGTAATTCCATATCCCACTTCTTTGCATATTGATTCTCCCTGAGTAAACTCTTGAACGTCAGCTTAGTCTTCATCACTACCAAATTGTGATCTAGGTCTATATCTGCTCCTGCGTACGCCCTACAATCCAGTAGCTGATTTCGGAATCTCTGTCTGGCCATGACGCAATGTCACTAAATTCTTTCCGCATCACCCGGCCTTTTCCAAGCATACATCTACCTCTTGTGATTCTTGAACAAGGTAGTCGCTATTACAGGTGAAATTTATAACAGAGTTCCGTTAGCCTCTCTCCTCTCTCTCATTCCTTGTCCCAAGCCCATATTCTCCTGGAATCATTTCTTCTACTCGTTCCCCTGCAACTGCGTTCCAGTCCCCCGTGTATATTAGATATTCATCCCCTTTATGTGTTGTATTACTGTTTCAGTATCCTAATATTTATAGCGCAGCCGTGGTCTAGATCCAGTCGGGATTTGGCTGTGGTGAGACGCGCACACCTTGTTTGCGAATCGCGTATTGTGCTGTAGTCTCAGACTCCGACTTCATCGACCATCGTGGAGTTTTCTTACCGCCAAGCCACAATTAAATTAAATTTTCCTTTTGATCACGAACGTCCGAAGGTGTATGAGGTAGATCATTTTATACGGGATGAAATGCGTCTCCGCCACAAGATGTTCAGAGAATTAATTTTTCGATCCTCAGTACTACTGTGTATATGAACCTGACGAATGACGAGTTGCGCGCCGACGCTGTGCTGCGGCACGCAAACGCTTTCAAGTTCCGGTACTCTGACGGCCATATAGGGGCTGTCGTGGTTGATCACGCTGATTTTGCCCTCAGAACATTGCGCGTTTCGATCTCTCGTTTGATGTACCGTCGGACGTTGTGGTGGTCGCTTTTAAACCTTTCGGCAACGTCGTCAGTCACGTGGCTGAAACTTGGAATACGTTCGAAAGATACTCCATCCTCAGTGGACCGTCAGATGAAAATCGAGCTACGGAAACACGTGCCTTCCTATTATTGGCGCCTGGAGGGCTGTCGTAGTGTACGATGACTGTGATCAGGTTGTGGCCGGGAACGCCACGTCCGTTCTGAATCTCACCGACGTAGACTGGCTCAGACGCTTATTGGAGACTTCGCTCTTCCTGCAGTGCCCACCGTCGTACTTCTATCTTACGCGTCTGCGGCAATGATGCCTGCTGTCCTACCCCTGAATCAGTCGGTACCGGCGTCGATTCCACTCGACAGCGCGATTGACGTTTCGCCTGCCCCTCCTACACTCCAGCCGGAGCCAATTATAATGAACGATGACTGTCTTCATTCACAAGCTGTCTGTCCCAACCCCACGGTTGTTGATATTGGAGCTGTACCTACCTCCGCTTTTCTGCCATCTGGCCAAATGTCGAATGATGGCCACCCGCCATCCGACACGGGACAGTATGTTACGAAGCAACGGTCGCCGAGGAAACGGAAGAGACGACACCGTACCTCTTCTGATGACTCCGTACATAGCATGTCTGCACAAGATGACGACCCTGCTCCTGATGGTGCGCTGTTCTCTGGCGCCCTGACACCTGACGATGCGACGCCCTCCCCTGCCTCCATCTCCAGTCAGCGTCTACCTCCGGACGCCGACCTTCCCCCGCCTGTGTCTGATGCAGTTGCCTCCCTTCCTGTGCCTGACGCTACCTGTGGGCGCATCTCTGATAGTGGTTCAAAAACTGGTTCAAATGGCTCTGAGCACTATGGGACTCAACTTCTGAGGTCATCAGTCCCCTAGAACTTAGAACTACTTAAACCTAACTAACCTAAGGACATCACACACATCCATGCCCGAGGCAGGATTCGAACCTGCGACCGTAGCGGTCTCGCGGTTCCGGACTTTAGCGCCTAGAACCGCACGGCCACTCCGGCCGGCTCTGATAATGTTCCACTGAACCGGCCCGGTGAGACGTCTGTCTACGTAGCGGCCGACGTCAATGCTGAGGACGGACATTCCGGAGCGGTACAGAGCGGTGGACCCCCTTGGTGGGGTCGGCTCTTTCCCAATCACAGTGATGTGCCTTTTCACAGTGGACCAACAGGGAGTTCCCTATGCTTCCCGCGTGTTTGAATCGCCCGTCATCCAAGTGATGGCAGCTTTCTAGACTAAATGCATAGCCACGGTCAATGTCAACACCATTCGCGTTATCCACAAACTGGCTTTACTTCAAGACATGCTGTATGCCGCGGACGTTGACATTGCTCTCGTTCAGGAGGTGCATGTTGTAACTTTCTGTGCTCCCTATGGTTTTACTGCACATGTTCCTCATGCTTCCCTTACTGGTAGTGGGGTGGTGATCGTCTTATGTAAGGGTATCCTCGCTGATGCAGTTGCCTATCTCTCTGATGTCCTAATGTTTAATAGCGTCAGGATCGTCAATGTCTGTGGGCGATCTGATTCGAGTCGCCGCCATGAACGTTATACCTTATTCTCAGAGACAGTAACATCTCTCTTCCTGGGTCAGCAGGATGCATTGATCATCGGAGGCGATTTGAACTGCATCCAGGCATCCAAAGACCAACTATCACGTCACCTGCGTACGCGGCGCTAGTGACAATTCTCCAGCACCTCAGCCTATTGGATTATTGGGAACATGTTCGTAGCGATCGCCTGGGACTTAGGCATTTTACTAGCCATTCTTCCAGCCGACTCCGTCGTGTCTACATCTCCAGCGACACTGTCAGTGCAGGCTGCTGAAGTCTGGCCGTTGCGTTTTTTGACCATGACGCATATATCTGCACCATCAGTCTCTGCCTCCAATTGGTATGGCGCGGCTGTGCACCATGGAAACTGAAAACGACTGCCGGCGGCTCATCAAGACCACGTGGGCAACTTGTCATCGATGCCGTGATGCCTACCAGTCCTTTCTCGGTGGGTGCTCTATGCAAATCCTGCCCTCTGCAAGGCCTCGATTGGATATGGAAGTGAGGTTGAAGCGTGGCGGCGACGGACTCAGGAATTCTATCCCACCATTCTCCGGGAGCATACCATAATGCTGTAGTCGCCAGTGCTTCAGGTTCCAAAGCACAGCTCACATCCCTACACCGCCGCCACCTTGAAGAAGCTATGTCAGGGAGCGCACAACGATTTGTTGGTGCAAGAATGTCCATCTACGTATTACTTGTAACCTCCCCCTCACTTATCGTCCTTAATGACAGTGAAAAATTAAACCGCGTGTACCTAATGGAAATTTGGGAAAAGCTATCGTCACCGAAGTTAATTTGTCGGTAAAGAGGGAGGAAAGGGTTACATCTAAATGAAAGGAAAAATGCTAATGAAACTGGTGGAAATTAATTTTGAAAAGGGGTAAAGTTAATAAAGAAAATAAATGTGCGGCCGTTACGTCAACAATTAACTATCGGTAATTAGATATTTGAGATTTGGGGAAATTACGGTCGCCAGTCCTAAGGACAATTACTATAGTAACTGAAAAAGAAAGGTTATTACACATACAATTAACACTAGAAGTGTGGCAACTGAAGGTTGACACGTGCAGTGTGAAAACTGAAAGTTTGTCAGAAGTAATAAATTTCGCTACACTCTGACTTAATTTAGAAAAAGAATTAATAAAACAGGAAAATCGAAAGTTAATTTAGTGACTGAATTTAATAGTGAGCTTTGTTTCTGAAGCACATCGAAATTCAGTCAAATACGGTTAGTCTTGGGCTACCTCAACAATCATTTCAAAAGCTACTTGAATCTACGCAATTTATAAATAAGGGATTTAACTTTGAACTTGAATTAAATGATTCTGAACAATTAACAATAGTAAAATTTAGTACGTACCAAGCTGAGCTGCAGTCACAGGTAAGCTAAAATACGGTAACAAAACTCGCACTCTTAATTCGTGCTTGTGTAATCTAAATATTGTAGCCAGCTATGAATACTTTAACTGAACTTTGAAATTAAAGCAGTGAAATGCTATATTATTATTTTAATGCTGGCGTTTGAATTTCAACGACACTCGGGTTCACTCCGGAAAAGGAAGGGACCCTGCTTGGTAATGCAATTGGGACAATGAGCAACAAAGGTTCATGCTACGTTGCTGTAATTTAGTGAGAAAAATTTAACAGTTTGAAAAGCTGAGGTCTGCCATACAGTTTTAAAACTTTACTTGCTTCCAGTCTTCCTTGTTGGTTGATTGAAGGTTTGAAGCCGTCGATCGAGGAGGTGGCGACAGTCACTCATTGTCGGCCGTCGCTGTTGCAGAAGCTGGATGTCGGCGCGCCTTCTTCTCGACACGGTCACGAGGCGAAACGGGCTCTTGATGTGCGCCAGCTAATGCTTCCCGTCCGCGACACCGTGTCAGAAACTATCATAGCAAGTCCAGCGCAATTACATGCTGCCAAACCCCGAAAGCGCGGCAACTCGCGGGAGCGTCCCACAACACACCTCCTCCACTGCACTACAACAGCCAGACCCCCTCTCCGCTCTGCCCGCGCTCCACGCGACAGAGTTAACACTACCAAAGATCCTACACACTTTGATTCTTCACACGACCTATCGATGTAATCGTTCGATAGCAGTTTTCCCTAGGCAAGACCCAGCGTAAAAATACAAATAATATTCACAAAACAAACAAACATAAATGCATAAATATATATATACAAATAGTAAAACAATTACAATATTTAAAGACACAGAATTGTCATATATTCAGGTAACAAAAATAAGGAAAACAAATTTATTGTACAATAGATGGAAATAGGAGGATATGCATTTCCGGCGTTACACAATTCATAGGGGAACGACGCCACCGTCGGAGGACATTGATTAATGTTCTTAAGACCGATGATGGCTAGCGTTTTGATACCCAGCAGGATATCGGAATGGTCCTCCACCCAAACATTACGTTACGCTGTAGAACAAAGTTACCATCCTGCCAACATTACGGCGGTCACCAGACTGTCCTTTGGCTCGGTACGACGGATCTGCTTGCTAACGTCACAGAGGGGGAAGTCCATGATGCTATCCAGTAGGGTTCTACCAACAGGTCGCCTGGCCCTGACTGCCTTCCACTGCAGTTTCATTGGGCATTTAGTCCCGTTCTAGCGCCAGTGTGGACAGATATTAGCAAGGACCTTACGTCACCTTCCGTGACGATTCCAAACTGCTCCCAGATGGTTTCCTGATGCCCCCTCCCCCACCCATTCCGCAGCCAAGGTGTACCTCACGGATATGCGATTACCGCCCCTTGACGTTAATCAACAGCGACACAAGATCTTTACCTGGCCATTGGCTACGCGGCTTAAACGGACAGCTCGGTACGTGATTTCCTCCTCTCACTTCTTTGGGAGGTGCCAATAACATCCGCACTGCCCTGTGTCGCTATCGGATACTAATCACTCTTGCTCATGCTTGCCGGATGCGTGGACTTTTGGCAGCTCTTGACTTAAACCAGGCGTTCGATCGGGTCGATCACGACTACCTGGAACCGGTGATCCGCAATATGGGCTACCCTCACAATACCGTCGACTTGGTTATGTGTCTCCTTCGTGGAGTTACGTCTCGTGTACTCTCCAATGGACGTCTCAGCCCTCCCGTCCGTTGATCAGTGCGTCAAGGCTGGCCGCTCTCTGCACTGTTGTATGCTTTCGCCATGGAACTGTTGCTCTGCGGCCTCTGTCAACGCCTCTCAGGGATGTTTCTCAGTGACTATGTTCTCTGCCGCACCCTTTATGCCGACGATCTCGTTATCGTTGTTCGTAGCGGTGCTGAGGTCAGGGATTCACTGGCATGGGTTACCACATATGGCGGAGCTTCTAGTAGCGCTGCTCCTTTGCGTGTGGCTGATAGTATACGATGCGATGCTCGTTTTCGCAAGTGATCTGTAGCGAACAATTGCCCTCAACTGCTCGCGCGTACTTTCCCAACTGAGCTGAGCTTTTAGATCACCTTTTAGGAGCACTCCATCTTCCGCAACGGATACAGTATTTAAATGTATATTTGGCGTCACGTACCCCCAAGTAGTACAGGCACTTCTTATACCACCATCCAAGGCCCGTTGCATGCTAGCGACGTTGGGTTCATTTGTTCGCCACGGCTTGCTGTTCAAGATAAAGTACGAGACCCTCATCCACCGGCGGTGCAGGGGCGGTTTAGATCTGAATCATTTGCTTGACAGAGCAGTAGTCCCTTTCATCTGCTCTCACATGGCATTGTAGAGCCGTAGTCCTACGTGCCTTACTAGCCTATTGCCGGAAGCCCTTGCACCTCACTCTCTCTCAGCACCTATCCAGCTTTCAGAAGCCCCGCCGTCCTTCTTTTACTTCCGCTACTGTTTTCTCGAACTGAGCTACCTCCGTCGTGTGATACTGCCAACGCACTTTACATCCATGAAGGCGATATGTGGTTTCCTTCAGTAGCACACGTAACCGAATGTGGTTGAGGGGAAGCATCCCAGGTCGAATGGCGTGTCGTTTGGCGATTCGTGTGCGCTCCTTACCTTGACACTGACGTCCAGTCTGCATGGTACCTAACTGTCAATGAGAAGAAGCCTTTACAGGACACCTCGCAGACACCCAGTAGTGTGTCACTTGTGATGTTTTGGTTACAGAGGAGCACCGCCTGGTGTGCAAGAGATGTTTCGTTCTTGGTGCGACAGATGTTGTCCCTAATAACCCGTACGACTCCTCATTAGGTACCTACTCACCCGCTCCTCCTTCCGGAAACGGGATACTTCCCGCAAGCGAAGACGAACTCAGTGAAGTCGATTTGTGGACATGCAGCTCACTACTTCTTTGCTGATGGCGAGGAAAGTATCCTTGATTTTTGGCAGTTCCTTAATGAACGCCATTCGGTAGTTATTCGGAAACCAAAATACAGACAATTTTTCTTCATATCATAGCGTGGATATACTTATAGAATAGTAGAATATAGAATTTTTCTTCAATTTCCTTTGCAGTGTCTTTCTTAATCCACCCCAGAGCTGCGGTGTTCCTGTCGCGAAGATTTGAGCACCGCTTTTTCCACACTCAGAACCGATATATTCTCTCGTTATCGGAATGTTGTACTTGGGAAACCTATGCGTCGATAGTCTCAATGAATCTGACGTCTTCCTGCGCTCTCCTTCTCGCGACACTGGTTTCCTACTGTTATCGGTGGTATTAATGTCAATAAAAAATTAAAAAATACAAAGGAAAATAAATATATTAAGTCTGTTCACTGTACTGCTGCTCCACGTTCCCTAAGCTTCCTTGGTCCCTGGAGAGTGGGAAAGAGTCGGGGTAGCCAGGCCAGGGGTTGCGGCGACTCCTGCCCGCTTTGTTCCCACCCCCACCCTTTGGGCGCTGGAAAGGTTCCTACAAAGAAAACGTCCTCGGTCCCGGATTCTAAACACGCCACCACTTAAACTTTTATCATTAATCAGCATTGTGCCAATGGCCTTGTCAAAGAGCGCGAAGGAGCGGATAGAGGTTCAGGGCACTCTCTTGTCCTTGGGGTGGGAAACGGACCCTAAAGGTGGAAGTATCAGCAACGACCAACGGCATGAGAATGCAGAAGGCAACGGAAGCCACTCCATTAAAAACATATAATGCGTGTCAACAGGACATGTGTCCTGTAATTGAAAAAGAGTCGTGATAATCTCTCTATTGGCAATAGATTCCGGAATAGCTCCCCTTCTGGAATCCGAGAGGGGACTGACAAACGGGAGATGACCACGAGAAAAATACTGAATAACCAAATAAACGATAACATTCTACGAGCCAGGGCGTGGAATTCCAGAAGCCTGAACGTGGCAGGGAAGCTAGAAAATCTGAAAAGGGAAATGCAAAGGCTCAACCTAGAAATAGTACGGGTAAGCGATGTGAAATGGAAAGAATACTAGGATTTCTGGTCATACGAGTACAGGATAATATCAAAAGCAGCAGATAACGGTATAACAGGAGTAGGATTGGTTATGAATAGGAAGACAGGGCAGAGGGAGTGTTACTGTGAACAGTTCAGTGATAGGGTCGTTCTCATCAGAATCGACAGCGAACCAGCAACGACTACGCTAGTTCAGGTATACATGTCGACGACGCAAGCTGATCACTAGATTAAAATCATCGATTCAACTTCATTTTTCATGAATTTTTATTTTTCATCTTACATAAAAAACTAAATATTTCCATATTTTAGTTATTGTAACTATTTTTGTGTGAAAAATATACAACAGTTTCCTATGCAAACACTCTACATGTCGCCACTTTTGTATCTTCTGTATAAATTATTCGATATAAGTCGCACGCTTCACCTGTGCTTACGACATTCAGTTGTCATCTGAAGCTAGCCTAAGAAGCCAAAGGCTGGTTCGTGAACGAAGTAATGTAATTTATCACAACGTTAGGAAATGTTTCCTATTTAATATCATCATCATATTCCGATAACAGCACCGACGGGAAATCCAGTTAATGTCAATATACAATTATAGGACACGCAATAATAAAGGACCACTGAACAAACCTCTATTTTGCAATTATTATCGCAACGTGAATTACATCTTCCTTCTTCTGAGCACCTGATGAAATTACTTTAATTTTCAAGAAAATTTGTTTACTTCTAGAAACGGTATTGTGAATAAAGGTTTCTGATGTTTTTGGTCAACCGGAGTACTACAGCATAGTTACATGGAACTCCACTTATTCGTAAATTCAATGTTATCTAGCGTACTCGATATCGATCTCTGAACAGAAATCGTAATCTGCGTTCTCTACATCCACGTTGAGTAAAAGCGTTTTGACCTTGATGCTGATTAAGTAATATACTGTCGTTTAATCATACATTAGATACGAAAAGCCGGCCGCTGTGTCCGAGCGGTTCTAGGCGCTGCAGTCTGGAACCGCGAGACCGCTACGGTCGCACGTTCGAATCCTGCCTCTGGCATGGATGTGTGTGATGTCCTTAGGATAGTTAGGTTTAAGTAGTTCTAAGTTCTAGGGGACTAATGACCTCAGACGTTGAGTCCCATAGTGCTCAGAGCCATTAGATACGAAAAGTATTACCAAATTATTTACGCTGTTGTATAAACTCTAACGTACTTAAAGCTTCTTTTGTTTGGTGGATTATACTGTTATGATTGATTCATCTGGTTACCAAATTGAGGAGTATGCTATTTTCATTTTTTTATCTCGCTATATCTCACAAGTGCAGAAATTTGTGTGAAAACAGCTTTGGGAATGTTCAGAAACTACAATTTAAAGCATGTACCGGAGATGTACTGGAATTTAGAATGAAGTCAGAAGCTTAAAATATGCGTTTGAAAATGGCCCACGAGTGAAACTGGCCAATAGCACGGCCAGTAAAAAGAATACAGCCTACTTGTATCTTGGCTTCATTCTCAAAATACGAGTACGTTGGGGCTGTGGCCCCCACAGAAACAATATTTTTAGAATTTAAAAATTGTTCCACATTATTTTTGTTAGAGACTGATAAATTTCCTTAGTATGTAACACTTGTGTATTAAAGGCATAGGTTTAGTGGCTCTGAGCACTATGGGACTTAACTTCTGAGGTCATCAGTCCCCTAGAACTTAGAACTACTTATACCTAACTAACCAAAGGACATCACACACATCCATGCCCGAGGCAGGATTCGAACCAGCGACCGTACCAGTCGCGGGGTTCCAGACTATAGCGCCTAGAACCGCTCGGCCACTCCGGCCGGCAGACATAGGTTTTCGAACACGAAAACCGCTAGTCTCATATCACGAATTAAAACAAAACTACTGTTGGTTAAGCTGGCGTAAACGCCATCCTTGCAATGGCGAATGTCTTCAGACAATGGTTGCTCTTTATTTAATTCGCAATTTTCAGTGTTTTGTGGGAAACAAAAAAGTTGCACCTAAATGTTGATCATTATTTCCCTGAATGGGGGAAACTGGATCAAGAAATCAGTATTTCTGTCAGCTCTCATGCATCTACACCTACATACAATCTACATACATACTCCGAAAGCCATTGTACGGCGCGTGCCAAAAGGTTAGGTGTACCACTACAACTTAATTTCCTGAACGTTCCACTTGAAAATACAGCGATAGAGAAACGACTGTCTACATCTGTAAGTATGACCCATAACTTATCTTATCTTCTTGGTCTTACACGAAGTGTACGTCGGCGGCAGTAGAAGCGTTAGGTAGTCAGCTTCAAACGCCGGTCTCTAAATTTTCTCAACACTGTTCCTCAAAAAGAATGTCGCCTTCCCTCCAGGGATTCCCATGTGAGTTCCCGAAGGATCTTCGTAAGAAATCCAAGCTAATATAACCTGCCGGTAACAAATCTAGCAGCCCGCCTCTGAATTGCTTCGATCCCTCCATTAATCCGACTAAGTGGAGACCTCAAACACTCAAGCAGTACTCAATCGCCCGCCGGACCTGTGTTATATGCTGTCTCTCTTACAACTGAACTACACTTTCCTACAGCTCGACCGTTGGCCTTCCCCACCACAACCCTTAATTCCTCTTTCTATTTCGTACAGCTTTGCAACGCTACGCCTTGATATTCAATCAACCTAACTGTGTCACGGAGCACACTGCTAAAGCTGTATTCGAATATTACGGGTTTGTTTTTCCTATTCATCTACATTAACTAACATTATTCTTCACTTAGAACTAGTTGTCATTTACCAACCAGTAAGAAATTTCGTGTAAGTACCCTTGCACACTCGGACAGCGACTCAAACACGACACCTTCCCGTACATCACAGCATTATCAGAAAAAACCACAGACTGCTGCTCATCCTGTCCGTCAAATCATTTCTCTTGGAGTATGTAGATAATTACAGCGGCATTATGACACTTCCCTGGGGACCTCCTGACGATAGCGTTCACTGTCGGGAACAACGTACTGATTTTCCATACTTGAGAAATCTTCAAGCCACTCACATATCTGGGAACCTATTCACTTTGATCGTACCTCTGTTAAGAGTCTACGGTGGGGCACCGTATTAGCTGCTTTTCGGAGAAATAAAAATATGGATACTGTTTGTTGTCCTTCATCCATAGTTCGCAGAACATCAAGTGAGAAGAGGGTAAGCTGAGTTTCACACGAGCTAAATAAGGTACCAGTGACGTAGAGTACTCTTTGTAAAACCGAATTGGATTTTCTCATCCGGACCTGACGACTTACTTGTTTTCAACAGTCTACGCCAGTCGTTTTTGTTACTATGTCCTCCAGACGGGAATCTGCTCTATGGCCAAATGACGCTATGCTTTTATGATCATCTTGCGTGAAAGGTCTCTTAAAGGCGAAATTTAAAACTTCAGCTTCCCTTTTCTACCTCCTATAGTCACACCAGCCTGGTCAGACGAGTGGTTAGAAGCCATCGACTCTGTGTCGATTTTACGCAGGACCCTAATTTTCTCAGACGTAAGCGAGATCCTCTCGTGAAGTATTACGGTGGTAGTTACTGCATGCTTCGCGCATCGATATTTTTACAGACCCACGAATCTCTACTAACTTTTGCCTGTCGTCAGTTGCATGTTATTTTTGGAACCAGAGTGCAACCGTTTTTGCTTCCTCGGTATTTTCCGAGTTTCGTTTTTAAACCACGACGGGTGCTCTCCGTCTTTTCTCAACTTACTCGGCACACATTTCTCCAATGCGTGGTTCACAATCCGTTTAAATTTTGCCCATAATTCCTCTATTTCCATCATTGATCTCCATTCGCTTATCAGCTCCTTCTGGTCTTCTTGACTGATTTATTAACTTTAGTAACCATCGACTGTATGATGCTTCAAACACTAATCCTCGTCCCTGTGCTGACACAGGTGACAGCATCACGCAGTTATGTAGGTACAAAGTCTAAAACATTACCACAGCGTGTCGGCTTTGGAACTAGCTGTTCGACACAGTTTTCAAAAACATGTTCAATAGTGCTTCTCGAGACTGCCTGTCCGTGCCCCCTGCAATGAGTCCATAGACGTCATAGTCGATACTCAGTAGGTTAAAGTTACCTAAGATTAATGAGCGTGCTCTAGGTATTTCCGCGATACTGAACGTAGACTTTCTTTAATGACTCTAAGGCTATCACGGCGGAATCGGATGGCTGGCAAACACTACAGCAATTAAATTGATATTACCTAGATATGATATGCGCGACCAGGTAACTTCACAATCACATTCAAAATCGACCTCCTTAGAAATAATATTTTTGTTGACCGGAATGAACACTCCTTCTACTGTGTCATGTGAGCTGTCTTTCCGATAGACATCCATGACTCGCTAAATATTTCGGAGCCCTCTACGTCAGGTGGCAGCCAACTCTATGTGCCGAGAATAAAGCACACCAAATTTCCTGGAGGTTAGTAAATTCGGAAACTTTGTTACGAATGCTACGACAATTTAATGATGAAATTGTGAGAGTCTAAAGGTCTTTATTCTGTACCTCGTCTGGTTTCGCTATCCTCCTGTCGAATGGCGAGTGCTCACCACAGTATCTTAAACTACCACCTAGCTTAAAGTACTCCCATGTGCACTCCACAAGTACTCTGCAAGCAGTACTTTTCCCTTTGTGTAAAGCAGCTACCCACAACGCAGGTCCCGAAATGTGCAGCCACGACTGTCACAGAGCCGACGAAGTCTTTGGCCTAGACCTTCCACTCGGCTGCAAACCAAAGAACTCCATAAACTCTGGGAACAATGCTGCCCTCTGTTCGCATCCCACTGTCGCCAACCGTCCTCATGAACTGACGATCGCCTCAGAACAGAAGATGCAGGTGTCACTGGTGCCGACGCGAACCAAACTTGCAACCAACGCCACACCGCATTAGCACTATCTCACTGATGAAGAATTACGTTATTGTTTTGGACATCCATTTTTTCGGAGGCAACAATATGTTGTTAAACTTGCACATGTAACATTTATTTGACTGCGATGCTCATGCTTCCGGAAGTTGCATGCTATTAACGTTGTAATCAAACTGTAAGACTTCTTGCGACGTGAATGTATTTGGGTAGTCACAACACAAGCGGGTCAATCTCCCAGTTCAATTACGTAAAATGGATTGTTAACATTTTCTTCTCATGTACCTATTTGCGTTATTGCAGTTATCCTGTTGCTCATTGTATCTAAAATAACTGATATGTCTCCTACTTATGTTTTAAACCATATTTCAGATTAAGCATATAAATCTTAGATTTTCATAGCGAAAATAATCATATGCGAGGTTGTCAGGAAGAACCTGAAAAGCTTATAAAGTAGTTGCAGGGTAGATTGTGAAATAACAGAGAAGTAATTGTTAAGAAAAAAATCGATAGGTCCGGTCGTGTCTGGGTTAATTAGCATTCAAATTAGCCAATCAGGCCGTAGCCCGCCATCATGCTTTTCGTGTGGTATCCTAAAACCGAAGAAGAGAGCTATAAACTGGGCGTGGAACAGCAGTAAAGATCGAAACCAAGTCAAAGATTGAGCAGTCTCGTTGCTATCATCTGTGCTATGCGATCAATTGAAAATAATTGTTGTGGTGGGCCCTTCTGTTTAAGCGCGCAACGCCCTGATTAGCTAATTCCAGTGCTAATTAACTCTCAAACAGCGCAATGTATAGAATTTTTTCTCAACAATTATTTCTGAGCACTATCTACCCTGTAACAACCTTTTAAGCTTTCCAGACTGTTTCTGACCACCGTGCATAGTGTAAATTTAAACATATTCCGGAATGTATGTTCTGTTTAAGAGAAAGAAATGAGGAAGATGTTTACCTGAAGTTCAAAGCAGTGGTCTCTTACGACTACCTGCCTGTACGTCCTACGGAGAAACGATCTTGTTACCAGATCAATAATTTGATACACACCCGGCATTATGTAGGACATAAGGTAGGTTATGAAAGAAATAAGTGGCATTTTTATGTAAATCACATTAAATGCAATCTATATTTACTGTAGACGCATTATCTTCATTCTTTAGCATCTTACAACCTCCTAAGCTTTCGTCATATTAAAGCTTACCAAAAGTTGAAGTATCAATAAAATTGGGTTGATTTGGTGGAAGAGACCAATCACTGAAGTAGTCGGTCTCATCGGATTAGGGAGGGATGGGGACGAAAGTCGGCCGTGCCTTTTCACAGGAACCATCCCAACATTTTCCTGAAGCGATTTAGGAAAATCACGGAAAACCTAAATCGGGATGGCGGGACGCGGGATTGAACCGTCGTCCTCCCGAATGCGAATACAGTGTACTAACCGCGGCGCCATCTCTCTCGGTCGAAGTACCCAGAACAGAAGCAGGAAACGAAATAAAGGTTCGCAGGTTGAGAGGGTATGTGAAGGTATTTCAGTGATTACGAAAGCGAGTCAAACTGACAAAGAACTTAGCAATATAAGCCCATTTGCTAGTATGAGGTTGCGCCACACAAGCTACCTCATAACAGTTATAAGAGTTCCCTGACATAGTGGATACTTGTACTGGGAGGGAATTGACATACAATGTGTTCCTACATCTGTTCAATTGGGGCAGATCTGGGAACCTGCTGACCCCATGAGTATCTCGGCGCCAAGCAGACAGATCTTAGAGCTATGTCCAACGTGTGGACGAGCATTGTCCTGCTGAAAAATACTATTCTGCACATGAGGGGTAATACATGAGAATGCAGGATGTCAGTGACGTACTGTTGTGCCGCCATTGTTCCTACAGTCACCACTAGACGTGATATGAAGTCCTATGCCATGGCTTCACACACCATGAGTAACTTTGGTATGCCTCTGCAAAACATTGACTGAGTGGAACCTCACAACAGGTCACCATCGTAATCGACAACTACCGTCGTCCGGGTTAGTGCAGAATGACGATTCATCGAGGAAGAAGATGAGCGCAATTCATCATCAGTCCATGCTTCCCGGTCACGTACCACTCGAAATGCAGCCTTTAGTGTTGTGATTGTAATGCCAGCTTACGCATGGGATGATAGCTCCCTGGTCCACCTGCGGCTCGTCTCCGACTAACGGTGGGGGACTTCACAGGATGTTGCAAGAAGTGCATTTCTCGGTATCGGATGGCAGGCGCAGATGTGTAGGAGACACGATGGGATCGGTGCACGATACGTTGTCAGACATGGTCGGACAGAGCTTTGACGGCTAGTGATTCTGCACTCAGATTCCCGTCAGTCCAACGCCAAGGCACTGTAACATTCCGATGCCCCTAAAATCTGTATATTGCACTATTCGACCAGCCTCTCAAATGCTGACTGTCAATGAGGTTGCATTCAAACTCTGTCAGGAGATGACAACTCTGTCTCATATGACTGATTGCCGTTTTTGGGTCCTTCACAGTGATCATTTAACTTCCGACTCCGTTCACCTCTTTTACATAGGCTGCTACACCAGGTAACAGCATTAAATAGGAATAACACTAATTCACTCTGGTGGCTGTCTTACATCACAGAGAACTGCAGCTCTAATCATTTACATTCCCGCCAATATGGTGTAGATAATCCAAGTTTCGACGACATCCGACCATGTCTTCTAGGTTCTTAACATTTTTGCCAGGCAACAAAAGTAATGGGTTAGCGATAAGCAAATATACAGGTGGCGGTGGTATCAGCTACAAAACAGTGCACTAGGAGGGAACTGTCATTCGTATTCAGGGGATACAGTGAGAAGGTTTCCAAAGTGATTTTGGGCGCGCGATGACAATTAACAGGCCTTGAACCCTTAGTTGGAGCCAGCTGAATAGGACATACCACTTCTGAAATCGTTAAAGACTTTAATATTCCTAGGTCTACAGTGTAAAGAGTGTGCCGAAAATACCGTATTTCGGGCATTACCTGGCGCCATTGGCAACGCAGTGGCCGATGGCCTCGCTTAACGACCGAGAGAAGTGTCGTTTGCATATTGTTGTCAGTGCTAATAGAAAAGCAAAACTGCCTGCATTAACCGTTAGGACAGTGTGGCTAAATTTGGCGTAAATGGGCTCTGGCAGCAGACGACCGACGCGAGTGTCTTTGCCAACAGCATAACAACGCCTGCAGCGCGTCTCCTGCGCTCGTGACCATATCGATTGGACAACAGATGACTATGAAACGGTAGTCGGAGGTCAGAGCTGATGGTATGATTCGAGTGTGATGCAGTCCCCTCGAAGCTGTGCACCCAAGTAGTCAACGAGGCACTGTGCAAGCTGATGGTGGCCCCAAAATAGGTGGGGAGGTCTGTGTTTACGCGGATTGGATTGGGTCCTCTGGTCCAACTGAACGGATTGCTGATTGAAACTGGTTATGTTCGGCTACTTGGAGACTATTTGCAGCCATTCATGGACTTCGTGTAGGCAAATAACGATGAAATCTTTAAGGATGAAAATGCATCATGTCACCAAGCCACAACTTTTCGCGATTGGATGAAGAACATTCTGGACAGTTCGTGCGAACGATTTGGCCACCCAGATCGCCCGACGTCAATATCGTCGAACATTTATGGAACATAATCGAGAGATCAGTTTGGGCACCGGCAACACTTCCACAATTATGGCCGGATATAGAGGCAGCATGGCTTCCGGCGACTTGCTGAATCCATGTCACGACGAGTTTCTGCACTACGCCGGTCGAAAGGGAATCCGACACGCTATTAGGAGGGATCCCATGACTTTTGTCATCTCATTGTATACTCTCCGTGGGAATGGTATGTTAAGACAGAAGTTCGGGCTTAGAAAATATCAGCGACGTAGTTTTAACTTCAGGACAGGTGAGTTTATTTCTAAATATCAAACCGCTGTATGATCCATAGTGCGGATATGATTTCTCTGTGCTTGTGTTGAAATTTTGTTGCTTTCTACACATTATCCTCAAATTCAAATAGTATATTCCTGCACATGTAATACTTTGCGCTTGTGTATCAACATATATTTGCCCGCAAATGCCACCAGTTGTGAGAGAGGCTGCTCCCTTGGCACATCGCCTGGAAGGGCTAATAGTGGAACTTGTCAGCCGTCAAGCAGCGCCGAGAGGTGACGTGCAGCCCAGTAAATCAATCTCTGGGATCTGCTGCAACCGGTGTCCCGGGAGTGAGCGTCGTCAGCAAAGTGGGCGGCCTGCCTGCGCTTCCAGAAACTCACAAAAAGCGAGGTCGTGGTGGCACGGGGGTACTTCATCGCCAGAAACAAACACCCCTGACGAGGACGCTAAATGGAAGTTCACTGGAGCGCTAGCTAACAGAAAAAGTCAGTAGGGCTTCAATCACTTCTACTGAACATAGGCATAACACACCGCCTTTTATATTTAATTTTCACTTTTATTTGTTGTACATACAAGAATTCTTCTTGGATAACTCATCATTAACCGTAAATAATTACGACCTCGTAAAATTTACGATGTCAGTTGGCATCTCTTCTCGGTTTCCGCCGATCTCGACGCATGAACGACACGTGCTCTTGAGTAACTCCATGGCAAACACGATTGTTAACAATGGTTGAATTACTTATTGCTTGACTCCAGCGGGTTGTTGCCCCTGGTGATCTTGTCGTAAATATTACGAATGTTTAGTAATGGTGTGCCTGTTTTGTAATAGTTGGCATACTTGCTTTACTGCTGAGAGTTTATCTTGTGCGGCATCTTAAGTGAAACATCAAGCAACCAGAGACAGAAGAGTGTTAGTCTACGTTACATACATCACAAGAAGCGTCAGTGCCAAACTTCTTTTTTGATACTGGAATTAGAACAATATGGATGGCGCTGAGTTTGATTCTGACAGTAACATACCGGGTGATTTGTCTGAAGAAGCTGGTAAAGAAACAGACAATGCTGAATTTAGAGAAGACAAAGACAAGCTAAAGGGAGAAAAGCGTGCTCATTTTGGTTTTTGAGGAAATAAAGGATGACACATTTTGTAACTGATCAAGAGCAATTTGCGCAGAACACCAAGCTAGGTTTGGCTTGGTTTGTAATACTAGTACGTTAAGCACAAGGTTCTCTACTCATTTCACGTGTAAAGTACTCTTGACGTTGTAATAATTCGTAACTTATGCATGACAGTTATAACCTTTTCCAGTAATATTTTGAGCAGAAAATTGTCGTTATGGGGTATAAAACAGAACATTTTTTACTTATTTTGTATGTGGCACTCCACTGGAAATATAATAATTGTAATTAACAAGTTCATAACCTATAAATTATAATATCCTTTGAATAAAATTTGGAACAGTAATGTTTACGATGGTGAGTAGGAATGTAATGTAACATTCCCACCATTTGTATTAGAAGAATTCAGTACGCTACACAAAAATAGAATATGGCTCAGATTCTTTCCACAGTTTACGTATTAACTTCTCAGATTTGGCATTTCTCGCCACGTTTGTACTAAACTGAGTGTTACATCTTCTACGTAAGAGCAGAAAAAGGATAAGTGATCAGGCTGTGGTTGATTTGTATGAATCCATGTGTAAGTGTAACAGGTGCACATAGTTCCATAATAATTATCCGATTTCTTTCGAGGTTTTCGGTCCTACAAATACGTATCTACAAGTTTCAAGGAATCTCCGACTTAACTGTACCATGCCACTAGATTTTGGAAGGACTAGATTGCTTCCAGTGGACAAATTTGTCTTATGAACTTCGTATTAGCAACTGTATTAGCAATGTTGTGCAAGATGTATGACACAGTCGAAATTCCTTCGAATCTCAAGAAGGATGTAATAATTCCAATTTATCAAAGACGACAAGTGCTGACAGGCATCACTATAACAACTCATAGTTGCAAAATATTAGCACGAATTCTTTACAAAAGAATGAAAAGACTGGTTGAAGAAATTCTCGTAAAAGATCAGGAAAAATGTAGGAATACGCTAAGCAATAATGACCCTACGACTTCTTCCAGAAAGGTTAAGGAAAGGCAGACCTGCGTTTATAGCATTTGTAGACCTAGAGAAATCTTTTGACAATGATGACTGGAATACTCTCTTCGAAAAGTGAGCTAAATGCTAGTCAAAACTTGTACATAATACAGACGGCAGTAATAAAACTCAAGTGGCATGAAAGGGAAACGGTCGTTGAGAAGGAGTGGGACAGGGCTGTATGCTATCCCCGGTGTTACTCGATCTGTACAATGAGCAAGCAGTAAAAGAAATCAACGAAAAATTTTTAGCACGAATTAAAGTTCAAAGAGAAGAAAAAAAACTTTGATGTTCGTTGGTGACACTGTAATTCTGTCAGAGACAGCAAAGGTCTTGGAAGAGCAGTTGAACGAAACTGACAGTGTCCTGAAAGGAGGGTAAAAGATGAGCATCAATAAAACGAAACGAGGCTACTGGAGTGAAATGTAAGTAAATCAAGCTTTGTTGAGAAAGTAGAGAGGAAAAATAATTGATGATGGACGAAGCAGAGAGCATTTAAAATTTAAATTGGTGATGGAAAGAAAAAGTTTCTGAAGATGTAAGTGTTAGGAAGCATTTTCTGAAAAATTTTGTATGGAGTAAACCATGTATGGAAGTAAAACATGGACGATAAACAGTTTAGACAAGTAGAGAACATAAGCTTTTGAAATGTGGTGCTACAGAAAAATGCTGAAGATTAGATGAGGAGGTATTGAACAGAACTGGGGAGAAAAGAAATTTGTGCACAACCTGACTATAAAAGGGGATCGGTTGATAGGACACAGTCTGATACATGATGGGATCACCAATATGGTACTGGAGAGAAGTGTGTGGGAAGAAGTCGTGAATGGGGACCAAGAGATGAATGCAATAACCAGATTCAGAATGATATAAGTTGCAGTAGTTAACCACAGGTGAAGGGGCTTGCACAGGATAGAGTTGCATGGAAAGCTATATCGAACTTAACTTGGGAGTGGAGAAATGGTTGAAATGGCTCTGAGCACTATGGGACTTAACATCTGAGGTCATCAGTCCCCTAGAACTTAGAACTACTTAAACCTAACTAACCTAACGACATCATACACATCCATGCCCGAGGCAGGATTCGAACCTGCGACCGTAGCGGTCGCGCGGTTCCAAAGTGAAGTGTCTAGAACCGCTCGGCCACACCGGCCGGCCTGGGAGTGGAGCCATAACAACGACAACAACTATGATTCGGGATGAATAGGATTTTGTATTAATACAGTGTATAACTAAAACATACGGTTCAAATAGCAGGACACATTCCTCACACGTAGACGAAGGAATTATATTATATGAAAATTGGTCTGGAAACGTTTTTTTTTCCATGTTAAACTCATTTTTTGCAACTATTTTAACGAGATCAGATAGTAAATTTTCACAATCGGCATATTTGGGTAGACGTCAATACTCACACAACTGCTGAAGCAAGCCATAAAGATAGGTTTTGTATCACTGTTTGGTCCGACATTAATGGTGACTGTGTGGTAGGGTCTCGCTTTCTTTAACCGAAGGGACAAAGGACAAAGCTATCACAAGTTCGTAGAGAATGTTCTACCGGAACTGTTAGCAGATGTGCCTTTCACTGTGTGACAAAACTTGTACTTCATGATGCACGACGGAGCACCCCCTCATTTTAGTCTTAATTTCCGTCGGCTTCCAAATAACAGATTCGGTGACGGATAGATAGTTAGAGATGGACAAATTGCCTGGCCTCCATGCTCTCTGGACCTAAACCTACTGAACTTTTATCTGTGGGGACATTTGAAAGCTCTGGTACTTTAACTCCCGTGCAAGATTTTCAAAGTATTCGTGCCTGCATTATGGAAGGCTGCAATACCAAACGCAATACTCCAGTGCACCCGAAATCTGCTACGACGGAAGGAAGATGCAAGTACCAATGCCCACGGGGGGCATATTGAACATCTCTCCTGAGAAAGAGTTGGATGTGCTATGCTGGTGCATTTTGTTTGTATATGTATCTTATGATTAACGAGTTGGGGAAAATAAGCTGTAACGCATGCTCACATAACATAATTTCTTCGTCTACGTGTGAATAGTATATTCTGCAGTTTTTGCCTTAAATTTTTGTTACACTCTGTGTTTCACGACAAATTGTTCACTAGAGACGGCATTACAGTTTTGAGAACAAGACTGGGATTGTTTCATGTATTCCAAATCATCTGAATACATCAAAGAAAGTTACATGTCATCATAACATGCTATATAGGTTGGTATGGTTTAAACTGTAGTTTGATCTTGTTGCCTCTACATTACTGTCAAGAGTTGTATACTACAGTTTGACATTCCGTAGAAATAAGATGTTCCAACATCTGAGTATGGATGTAGGATACATCACAGGCCTCATCGCTTATCGTTTAAGAGTTATAAGTTTGTGAAACATCGAAACTATAGCACAGCGAGAAAATAGTACAAAGGATAATGAATGGTATTATAGTGTACATAGGTGAGTAAGTATGTTGCGCGAACGCCTTTCCAATGCAGGACTGCGTTAGAAACGACGCATACAAGCCTCTAAGTGCTCCTCTTCATCTATAAACCATTGAACAAATGTTGTGGATAGGATTGGACGCCATGAAAAATTAAATTTCATCCAAAGCCTGTCAGATATTCTCCGGCAGTAAAATGTACGTTAATCAAACGAATGGACAGCAGTTTTTCTCTCTGACAAACATTGACAAATATTTTACTGCAGCCATCGGTTAATCCCTGAAACAGGTCATCCGAAAGCTCAGTGAATTATTTATGCACCGAGAAATCTGTTCATTACCACGAAATCTAACGTTACAAGGTAGAAACCATTGCGTAACTTAATGAGGTGATGCCGCTTGGCATCACAGTAAACATAAAAACGGCTAGGACGCAACGATTTTGTAGCTTCGCTACTATTAAAAGGGTGAACTTCCATTACGGTGCTCCTAAGGTTGTTCCAACAGAATTCATTCAAACAAAGGAAACTGCACTGCTTAAGATAGTTGATCCGAAAACTGCTCTTGTCAGAGCGCCGTACATTTAGCGAAAGTTTCATCGACGTTAAATAAGATTTTTATTTCTCTGAAAGAGTGGAGAGCATGGAATTACATGCAACTGGTTTCTGATAGCCATAAATTTTGCCTTTCCACTTGAGAGATTTCATAGTAGGAGCACTCATGAATACTGTCATATTCATTAACGAACGGTAAATCAAAGGAGGCATCAAGTTCCTCAGTCTGACAGGAACCAAAGACGTGCTTGCTACATGAACCTTCGTTAGCTAATATTCTGTGCTAGAACGACCCATACCGAAGACAAAACCTCTGTTTCTATTGTTTTCAGGCTGTCCAAAACACACTAATCAAATAAAGAATACAGTTCAGAATTCACGGGATTATTAACAATGCTGTGATTATTTTGGTACCAGCAGAAGCAGCTTTGTTCAATGACGAATCTTTGTACGCGATGCCGCCCTGAGACGAACACTTGAACTGGTTGACTGATGTGGAACGATATTTACCATCATGTATTGTTGATAAAGTGCGAATATCTTGGTCGTTGTGTTAGAGGTATAATGCGCCTATTCATATGAAAGAGACCACTGAGTCAGTTTAGGCAGAACAGGTATAGTGATTTTCGTAACACCCATAATCAAGACGTTACTTCTAGAATACTATAGAGAAACCTTTATAAGTGTGATGCTTTTGTACAATGTAAATGGATATAGTTGTATGCAGTTCATAAAATGTCACTGTCCATATATGGAGACTAATCTATGTATGTTTTTAAGTACGTGCAGTATAATACTGTGATTCTGTTCGGTATTGATGTAGCCTGAAGTAACTGAAATGACATGAAATGGCCTAATTTCGATGTGAACAATATAACCGTCTCACGCATGAGTTCGGGCACTGCCAGATTTCACCCAAGTTGGTAATAATATTTTACTAAGAAAGCAGCCCATATTTTCAAGATCGTTGTAGTAACCGTTTGCACCTTACATCTAACACATAAAATAACCTGTCAACGGAAGTACGAAACCATGTACTGTTTTCGTGATTCTGATCTGTATTTTATACGGAAGAACATACGATAGAAATGAACACTTCAAGACACGGAAAAAGAGTACCTCAGTAGCAGAACGTGATAAACCGCCAACATACGCTTTCTGATCCAAAGCAATGAGATATTAGAAGAATCGTTTAATGGAATATGCTGATTATGTTGCAGATAATTTGGTTTAGGGTAAACAAATGATCTGAAGAAGAAATAGCAGCTAGATTCAGTTCTAAAGTAATGAAGAAACATTAGAAGAAGTGATAGCAGTTAGGTGTCCAGGAAGCTGTTCAGTACAATATGTACGCAGGGAAGGAGACATGCGAAGGAGATTTGGATAGGAAAATAAACCTTTTTTCAGAAAAGGAGCTCTAGTGGTAACAAATATTGACATTGAAATGAGAAAGAATTTCATTTCACTGTACATACGAGGAAGGAAATCGGACGAAATAAAGTACATCGGAAACGGAAATGATGCAATTTAATATTTTATGTCTAAATAACATCGGTAGTTTGATTTCAGTGCAGATATAAGAAACTGAAACCATGTGGAACAGAGATAGACGTTAAAAGTTAACTAAAAGGTAACTAAAATAAACATTTGATGTAGTAGGAGCAAAGCTGATTGAGAAAAAATAAAGGTACATATCACACATTCACACCACTAATGGATAAGGTTTAAAGCATTCCGACTCTCCGACTGCTGGGTAAAGAACAGTACGATGAACGATTTATGAATGTAGTACGTGTTATAAGCACCTTGACAATCCCTCCAGTCATTTTTGCCAGTGGATAAATTCTACCGACTCCGCTGCTTCTTCATGAGGGGAACTACTCGGCTGGCCTCATGACGCTGAGCTGACCTCGTTCCAGAGCCCCCCACCTCATAAATATCTGAGGGAGTACCGGGATTCGAAGCCGGATCGTTCGGCACCGAAGGAAACCGCGCTGATCTTTTGGCTACGAAGGAAGTGCATTTGGGATCAAAGCTAACTTCAGCTATGATTTTGCATTAGAAGTACAGTGATCGATAAAAAATCACATTAAGAGACACAAAGTCGTATATGGACTGGCGTAAGGCAGGAAGAGATGGACGGTAGAACCTTGTAATATTTCTCCTTAAACAAACTATGTGCCTAAGTGCACCGAAAAATGAGATTACTTTTGCCCTTTACTGCACAGTTGAGTGAACAACGGTGTGCTGCATGACGTCACGGTGGACAGTTTTCATCTCAAAAATACGCCAAAATAAAAACAATAAAATCAACACATCAAATGAACTACTTATTTTGTCTAACTGAATTATCCAAGTTACTTACGTAACCAACTTCCGAAACGAAACGCGATATGAGTAATGTTTCACACACGGATATATCACACTATCCACTGCAATGTACATTGTACAACAAGAAAATAACTTCCAAACCGAATGTAAGCTACCTAACCTAATAACTGTTTAATTGTGTAGTGACAGTGTTCTGTATGTGTAGTGTACCTGTTTGACTGTGGCCCTGAACTATTCTTGCACTTACCTCGGTACAGTAAAGTTCTCTCGAAAATGGAGCACAGCGAGGAGCGCCGCAGCAAAGCTAAATGAAAATGGTAAACCAGAAATAATATTCAAAAGCGTGTGTGCCGCCACGTGCTACGAGGACATTGGCAACATAGTATTTCTTTCATAGTCCTAGTGTTCAACAAAATGACTTCCGTAAAACAGTTTTATGGCAAAGAATTATTTGATAACTTCAATGTCAAGATCATAAACGATATTGACTTCATAGATAAAAGACTTGTTTTAGAAACATTTCTAACCGATTGACTATTCAGAATATTTACTTATGCAAATGATTAACTTACTCAAAGCTATGCCTATTCTTTCACAAAATGTATATGTGGTGGGCCAGCCAAATTACCGTACGGCAGTCAATTTTACGGCAGAGTGCGAACTACTTGCAAGTATGCAAAACTGCAAATTTAACTTAAATCAATTTCTCGCAAAACCCTTTTCAAAATCCATAAATAATCTCATAATTGTATTATTGAATCATTCACACCAAATCTGTATTCAGTACTTGACAGCTCAGTTCCAGACAAACATTTTCTGTTCCACATCTGCTTCCCAAAACATTTGGCCTAATAATAATGTTCTCTCTGTGAGGGCCCTCAGGCAGAGACGATGTATGAACACACTGTGAGCCTCGTCAGGTCGAAGCAGTGTCAAAACACAAGGAGAGATTCATAGATGCGGATTAACATAGTTTGGTTTCTGATGGGTGAGTCACATGAAAGTAAGAGGTTAACAATTCCTTAATGACCAAGATAACAGGGACACCTTACTACCTCCAATTACTTATTTACTGTTTTCTTTTCGTCTCTCATTTAGTAATAGATATCGAAACAGATCAAATGTTGCACATACATTTGAATGTAACAGTATACCGAAAATATATGAATGTAACATTTGAAATTGTGTGGCGTCTGTTAAAAGAAGATAGCTACATCGATGATGAGCATCTACACCCAAGCACAGTTCGATAGACACCAATCAATGTTTCGCGCAACGGTACAGTCCATCAGTATTTCAGTGTGGATCGATTAATGGAGAACCCCGGTAGGCGACTGACGGTATGTTGTTATCATTAGCTATGAGAAGAAAAATTAAATCACAGATACAGTTACTCATATATGGACTGACATTGCCAAAACACCTGAAAATAACAGGATAAGAACTCGGCAGGTACAGCTTCA
Source organism: Schistocerca cancellata (assembly GCF_023864275.1). NCBI lineage: Eukaryota > Metazoa > Arthropoda > Insecta > Orthoptera > Acrididae > Schistocerca > Schistocerca cancellata. The sequence continues at coordinate 238,673,418 of NC_064628.1, read as the reverse complement.
TGGTTCTGCAACCTGACATATCTTAGTTTTGTTAAACTGACCCTGACTTACAACTTCGACTCCTCGCAGACAGCGTATTGAAACAGTAAATTTTAGTAATCCACACTAACGCGAATCCAAAAATATTCATTGATTGTTACTTTAGACAAAGCGTAAGATCGGAACATTAGTCTGACCAAGGTAAAGAAATTGGAACATTTAAATAAACTTGCTTTTTGTTATAATAATTACAACTACAAACTCACGCATAAATTAATACAACACGTAGCTTCTGCTAAAGTTAATACAGTTTATATCTGGTTCGATTCCTGAACTGGCTACATTAAGAAAATACCGAAGTATGTCGCATTTGTTTGGTGAATGAAAACAAGGATTTACCAACTCCCGATCACAGGTGAGATATTGAACGTGAACGTAACTAATATTTAATACTGAGTTCAGACTAATTGAGACTCTGTTACGTAGTTCACCAGAAAACGTAATCAATCTCACTGCTACTAGATACCCGCCAAGCCTTTAGGAAAGGAAATCAGTAACATCTTACGTCGGATAATTGAGTAAAATGCAGAGAGAAGAGCAACATGTGCTTGTCAAGATCTATTCAAGAAACATAGCTCCGCTTTTAAAATTAATATCTTAGTGCCAGTACCAATATAATGCACTCATTCTCTTCAACCGAGTGGCAGCAGAATTAATACCCCACTGCTTGTCTGATACAAATAACTCCCAACAGGTCTCTTTCGGTTCAGCACTGCCTGCTCTCACCAGTTCACAACAGCACGCAGTTCACATGCAAAACTACACTACTGGCCATTAAAAATGCTACACAAAGAAGAAATGCAGATGACAAACGGGTATTCATTGGACAAATATATTATACTAGAACTGACATATGATTACATTTTCACGCAATTTGGGTGCATAGATCCTGAGAAATCAGTACCAAGAACAACCTCCTCTGGCCCTAATAACTGCCTTGATACGCCTGGGCATTGAGTCAGACAGAGCTTGGATGGCGTGTACAGGTACAGCTGCCCATGCAGCTTCAACATGATACCACAGTTCATCAAGAGTAGTGACTGGTGTATTGTGACGAGCCAGTTGCTCTGCCACCATTGACCAGACGTTTTCAATTGGTGAGAGATCTGGAGAATGTGCTGGCCAGGGCAGCAGTCGAACATTTTCTATGCCCAGAAAGGTCCGTACAGGACCTGCAACATGTGGTCGTGCATTATCCTGCTGAAATGTAGGGTTTCTCATGGATCGAATGAAGGGTAGAGCCACGGGTCGTAACACATCTGAAATGTAAAGCCCACTGTTCAAAGTGCCGTCAATGCGATCAAGAGGTGACCGCGTAACCAATGGCACCTCATCCCATCACGCCGGGTGATACGCCAGTATGGCGCTGACGAATACACGCTTCCAATGTGCGTTTACCTCGATGACGCCAAACATGGATGCGACCATCATGATGCTGTAAACAGAACCTGGATTCATCCGAAAAAATGACGTTTTGCCATTCATGCACCCAGGTTCGTCGTTGAGTACACACTCGCAGGTGCTCCTGTCTGTGATGCAGCGTCAAGGGTAATCGCAGCCATGGTCTCCGAGGTGATACACTAGTCCATGCTGCTGCAAACGTCGTCGAACTGTTCGTACAGATGGTTGTTGTATTGCAAACGTCCCCATCTGTCGACTCAGGGATCGAGACGTGGCTGCACGATCCGTTACAGCCATGCGGATAAAATGCCTGTCATCTCGACTGCTAGTGATACGAGGCCGTTGGGATCCAGCACGACGTTCCGTATTACCCTTCTGAACCCACAGAGTCCATATTCTGCTAACAGTCATTGGATCTCGACCAACGAGAGTAGCAATGTCGCGATACGATAAACCGCAATCGCGAAAGGCTACAATCCGACCATTATCAAAGTCGGAAACGTGATGGCACGCATTTCTCCTCCGTAGACGAGGCATCACAACAGCGTTTCACCAGGCAACGCCGGTCAACTGCTATTTGTGTATGAGAAATCGGTTGGAAACTTTCCTCTTGTCAGCACGTTGTAGGTGTCGCCACCGGCGCCAACTTGTGTGAATGCTCTGTAAAGCTAATCATTTGCATATGACAGCATCTTCTTCCTGTCGGCTAAATTTCGCGTCTGTAGCACGTCATCTTCGTGGTGTAGCAATTTTAGTGGCCAGAAGTGTACTTACCACCGACTAACTCAATATACGCGCACTGCACTACATGGCAAACTCACGTAGGACGACGGACACCTGCAAACCGGCTGACTGGCTCCGTAGAGCTGCTTCCACAGAACAGACTCTTTACATTTGCCTGCTTGAAACTGATCCTTTCTCTTTTTCGAAATACTACGCCGTTACGTGGAACCACCACGACCTAGACGTTCATTGGCTGAGATACGAACTCTAAATTTCGCCCGTGAAACCTGAATACCTCGCAAGTTGCAGGGGGATATCGAAACCGACTAATGAAAAACCGACTAGAGGACGGACGGGAAATGTATCAACAAACTACCCCGAATCTATAGGCAAAAAAACGTAATCGAAATGAAGCGTGGCTAATACAGACAGACACAAAATAAAAAGTTAGTTCAGGTACTGGCGGAAGTATAGCTGTGACGACAAGTCCGGAATCGTGATCGGATAGCTCAGTCGGTAGAACACTAGTCCGCAAAAGGCAAAGGTCCCGAGTTCGAGTTTCGGTCCGGCACATAATTCTGATCAACCAGGATGTTTTGTATGAGCACACACTCCTCTGCAGGGTGAAAATTTCATTTGGAAAGTAAAAATAGGTAGGAAAAGCAGATATTGATTTTTATTATTTTTCTGCATATATATATATATATATATATATATATATATATATATATATATATATATATGCAGATATTATAAAAATAAAAATATTATAAATGCAGATGGAAATGTCATCAGGTTTTTAAAATCGACGTATTTCTTCCGCTAGTTCGACGTGGCATTTGACAGGAGAAAGATCAGCTGCCAGTCACTATCAGCTTCGCGATAGGGAAGAGATAATCGTGACGATTCAAGTATTCGTCGGAAGTAACTTACGATAATCAAGTAAATCGTAAATCAGAACGTTCGGACTGAGATTTTCACCCATTCCCATCGACTACCGCTGCATTTCTTGCGTCTGTTCCTGCGGCCGCTACATTTCCTGCGTCTGTTCCTGCGGTAGAAGAAACAGAGGAGCTGCTCCGCGCAGTCCAGCGCGGCCGCCTTGAATGGTAAGAGCGCTTAATTTTAGCGAGAGGGGTGTGCAGCTAGCAACAAGTGGTTAGGGCCTATCAGCAACTCGCGCCGACTACGCTCTAATTGTCAGCCTCCTACTGTAATTGCCGCGCGTGACCAACGGACCGGCTTCGCCGCGCTATTTCAAACTGTTGCGTGCTCTGAGCGGAATCTGATCTGTTGCTGCAGTCAACAAGTGGCCTCCCCCATAGAAAATTTCCAATAACGCTTCCAGCATTACCTGTGGATTATACCTGAGCCATTCCTTAATGACTGACGAACTCGTCTTGGCTGCTTAGGCTTCCATGTAAATAAAGTTAGAGATTACCCACTCAAATACGCGTTGGGCTAAAATATTAGACAAGAACATAATTATGTAACGAAAGGTATGCCACAAGGAACGGTGATAATATCCTCAGATAGTCGCAGGAGGACTGCATGGAAATGTCGCCAGTAGGTTTCGTTTATGGGTAGTCTTCAGTGCGATCTGTTTTAGTTTGCGGAGATAGGACCGTTAACTGGTAAATGCAACCGATGTGGTGGTGTGGTTTTCATTCAGAAGACTGGTTTGATGCAGCTCTCCATACTATTCAATCCTCTGCGAAGCTCTATCTCCGAGTAACTACTGCAACCTACATCAGTCTGAATCATGTTTACTGTAGTTATGTCTTGGTCTCTCTCTCTACCAGCTCTTCTCCCTACACTTCCCTTCAGTATTAAATTGATGATACCTTGATGTCTCAGAATGTGTTCTATCTACCGATCCCTTCTAGTCAGGTTGTGCCAGAAATTCCTTGTCTTCTCAGTTCTGGTCAGTACCTTCTTATTAGTTACACGATGTACCCATCATATCTTAAGAATTCTGTAGAACCACTTTTGAAAAGCTTTTATTCTCTACTCATCTATTTATCGCCATGTTACACTTGGAGACATGGCTACACTCCATATAAATACCTTCAGAAATGCCTTTCTAATATTTAAATCGATACTCAATTTAAACAATTTATCTTCTTCAGAGACGGCTTTCTTTCCATATACAGGGTGTATCGGATATAAGTGCAGATATTTTTATATCGGTATTTTAATATGTACACACATCAAGGTGTTGGTTGGCTTTTCCCGATTTGAAGCGGTCTTCCTGCAAACACGTCGTATAATTTACTACCTGATCTTTTCTGCACAGCCGTAAGTGCACCAGAAACACTCTTCTGAGTTTAAACACTTCCGCTGGCCAACAAACTCCCAAGACAAACATTATTGAGCATATCTCGGGATGTCTTTCAAACCTTCTGTTCAGAAGAGATCTCCACCCCTTCGTACTCTTACGGATTTAGGGACAGTCCTGCAGGATTCATGGTGTCAGTTCCCTCCATCAGTACTTCAGACGTAAGTCGAGTCCATGCCATGTTGTGTGGCGGCAATTCTGAGTGCTCCCGGTGGCCCTTCACAATATTAGGCAGGTGTACCAGATTTTTTGGCTATTCATGGTGGTAAAGTTGTATTGCTAACTAAACATCCTGTTCATAATACCGATGAGAATCTTCGTCCTCTCGCGGTACTGAACTTTGATTATAAGACACTGACGAGGTAAATCGCCGGAATGTCTGCCCTGTTGGCAGTAGTTGTCGTTGACTACCAGTCGTCTCCCTGGTCTCTCTATTATTGCCCTTATGGCCGAATACCATGATGTGGTTTCGATTGCTGTCGATACTTCTTTTCACTGTGCCTTTGCCTTTTTAGATTTCAATAAAGCTATAGATTGATTAAATTATGACTTTCTGTTTGGGGCTTGGAGAAACCTTTCGTCACGCTAAATTGCATGATTCTACGCAAGGAGAGGCAGAAATAAGTTTTGTGAGTTTGCCAGTGTCTTTTAACTGAATTGCCTTAGAAGCTTCCCTTTTCTTACGTCGGAAAGGGTCCGTAGGCGTTAATATGAGACATCAGTTTCAAGTTGATTCGTCAAACTGTACCTGAGAAGAAGGGGTCTTAATAGACGAACACACAGACAGTCTGGTAACAAAAGAAAACTATTTTTTTCGTGTACTATAATTAAGAACTAACAACTTTCCGATTATTTCATATTGTCGTCACGTTAAACCTTACTTCTTGACAAATTTCGTGATTCTAGTTCAACGGGAAGTAACTTGTACATTTTGATGTGACATAAATGGCCATATCTTTTGACTGAATTCATTTAGAGGTTTCACTTTTTTACATAGCCAAGACCTTAATATCTTACACTTCAACTTGATTCCTCTACAAGTTCTTTAGATGATCGTTTTGAGAAGTAAATTGAGCTGACACACACACACAGACGGCCTGACAAAGTGATCCTATACGGATTGTATTTTTACCAACAGAGGTACGCAACCCCTCAGAAAAATCTTCATACACAATCTTTGCATATATTGCTTGCGACGTTGGCATGTATACCTTAAATACAGTCTTCGGTGTTTGTTTCCTGTAGAATCTTCTGAAAACAACCCTATCACTGAACTCTCCTCAGTAACACATTTCTAATATGTTGGCTCGTTCGATGTTCTTACATCTTTGCCTACTGGCGTGATACGTCTCTGTCTAGTCGCCGCGCGGCGTTCCGGTCGGCAGTTAGTTGATTTGTTGGTTGTATTCCTTGAGCAGTTTATCGTGCACATTGGCAGTCACTCGGTCGCGGTCAGGGCGAGAGAGAAATAGCGGCACATGTGACGTACGGTGGGGTGTGACGGATCTTCCGAGCGCACGATTGTCTAATAGGCCGGTTGCCGCTAGGGTTTTGTTCGTCGACAGTACTTGGGCATTAGCACTGCGTTAAGGAGACGTAGTATCTGATGTGGGCGTTGGAGTGATGTTCATTTTCTGGAACCGTATGTCCTGCCCTTGGTGGTTAAGGTACTTGTTACTTGATTCACGCATGTGCACCCACGTCGAAGTTGTTCCCGCTATGCTGGATTGCACTCTGTTTGAAGAATTGAATTTACTCTTTAGTGTCTCTGCCTAGAATTTTTTGAGTGCAGAATTCGTGTGTTTTAAAATTTCTTTTATTTTCTACTTGTTCGCCCGTCCGGTTAGCCGATCGGTCTAGCGCACGGCTTTCCGGTGCGGGATGGAGCTCCTGGTCCCCGGCACGAATCCGCCCGGCGACCTTGTGTCGAGATCCAGTGAGCCGGCCAGTCTGTGGATGGTTTTTAGGAGGTTTTCCATCTGCCTCGGTGAAAGCGGGCTGGTCCCCCTTATTCCATTTTTTTCTTCTCTAGGAGATCCAAGTAGGGGAATAACTAATAATCTTTTGCCAATGAGGAGATCATGATGACAATTTTTCATACACAGAACCAGGGATCCACGACGTTTGATTACTAGTCAAAGACTATACCCTTAGACAATGAAATAATCGTAGTCAAGTATTAGCTGAAGCTTGTTCATAAATTCAGTACTGTTTAATAATGAACCTTTGTATGTTTTAAGTAGTTTAACGATAAAATTCAGAGTTTCGTGTTGGGGTAAGTAGGACAATAATTTAGTAACGTTACGTTAAAGTTGTTGTTACTAGCATTTAAAACAACACATTTTGATTATATTATGAATTCGGGTGAATAGTTTCACTTTTGTGCTGCCTTCTTCATTTGAGTATTTAGTTCACAGATCACAGGAAACAAATAAGGTAAGCTTGTCACTTTTTTCTATTTAAACGCTTTATTTCATATCATTCTTTATCACTACAGGAAAAGGGTACATCTTTTTTTTAAAGAATGTAACTTAACTCTGACACAGGACTTGAGGGTTGTATGAAATATTATCCTACTGAAAATACAGCCTGAATTCGTATGTCTAAATTGGTAAAATACGTAAGGAAATAACAGACCCGAGAGGTTTTCGGAGGTACTTAATTACTCAGAACGGTGGCAGATTTACACAGGGAACCAAACAGCAGAGTCCAATCCCCGAGCGTAAAACGCCGCCCCATTAAAAACATTTTTCGTAGAAACTCTGCGAGGCGGATAATTCAGCGCAATTAAAATTTGGACAAACAAGTATTAAGTTACTAAACGTAATGCGCACGACGGGAGAGCGTGGATGTCAGTGGCACGTCTTTGGATGCACCGCGGGAAGCTGAATTACAGGGGCACGGTATGCCTCAGCTGCGGGTTTCCGGCAAAAGGCGCCCGCGGCCGGGTGGCGCCTAATTTAGCGACGTCTCGTCTCCTCGAGCGGCTCGGCTCAGCGTCACTTCTCGGCGTCGCCGTGGCGCCTTCACGGCTGGCAGCATCACTCAAGCCCTTGCGGCAGGGCTTCCTGTGAGCAGGCAGGCGGTCCTGTTCCTCGTCGGCTGCAGCTCGTTGCGGAGTAAAACGCAAGGAAAACGAGTTATCATACCAACTGTTCCATCCCCATTTTCATTTCTGTAGCACAACTGCCCTCGTTTCAGAATCATTTTAGGTCCCTCTGTAACTGGCTGGATCAGTCCAAAGGTCAGGAGGGTAAGGGACCACTACCTCTAACATGCATAGTACAGACGCCGAGATTTTCCAACCAAAAACGAACATTCCGCTTGTAAATATTCAAATGAATAAAATGTTCCAGAGCTTCCTGCCACGTTATGTGGTTAAAATTCCACGTGCTTCAAATCAAGCACTCCTTAGTCTTTGTCAAGTGGATTGCCTGCTGATGAGCTCCAGGTACGCACTTACATACTCTAGCTGCCGGCTGTGAGACCACTGGTACCACCATTATTTTTGTATATGGGCACACACGCGGACGCTACATTCGATGAGCTCGCTTCTGCCTGTCAATCAATGACTCCCACGGTATACAGAGTTGCAGACCGCCGTTTCAATTAATGGTTTTGTAGGCGGTTTTTGAAGTTCACTGAGAAGTTTGTAAAACTATCAGAGACAGCGAACTGCTTGGAAGTGCAGTTGAAAGGAATAGACAGTGCCTTGAATAGAGGACAGAAGGTAAGAGTGAATGGAAGCAAAACAATGGTAATCGATTGTGGTCGAATATCAGGCGCTGCTGGAGGAAATAGAATAGGGAATGAGACACTAAAAGTGTTAATAATTTTTACCAACATTGTAAGTAGGTAACAGCAATCAGTTCTTGATGACACATTAGTAAATTTCATTCAAAATCGCAGATCTTGACTGTTTTTGATGATTGTCTAAAAGCATTAAATGACGTTTGCCACTTGAGCAGTAAAATAAAGATGGCCGAAGTAGAGTGTATATACAACGTATAATGGGCAATCTTCGACACTGCAATGTCTTTTTTAAGGGACCTAAGGTATCTTAATCAGATCAAGACTATGGGGCCGTTGTCTGAGTGTCTCCCTCTTGAATTGTCGTAACTTTTCTGTTATGACATTTGTAATGTGGAGACGTGCGTTATCATGAAGCAGGTGCACGGAACTTGGAGAATTTTTCCGGAAAGGTAGTTTTCGGCAGACATGCCGCCCCATACACATTCTGCATTATCTTATGGATGTATACCAGTGTTTGTCCTTCGGCAGGCAACAAAAGATTTACAATGTTGTCAGCGCTGTTTGGACACATTTGGCAATAAATCGCCATAGTTTACATTTCCGATATATCCCCACGCACGTTGGAAAGACGCGAATACCACACTGTACCTCCATCGCAATCACGCTGCGTTGCTTGCAAATTGCAGCATCGCTTTCAAACGGAAACTTTATGAACGCTCGTCATAGAATGCCGATGGCAAGACAAGTCTTTCTGAATAAGAGAAATTTGTCAAGTTCGAAATAAAGAGTTCGGAAGTCTTTTCTGAGGATATTTGTCTGGAATCGTTATACGGAAGTGAAACGCGGGCTATATGCAGTTCAGACAAGAATGGAATAGAAGCCTTTGAAATTTGGGCCTCAGAATACCTGGTTTTCACAGAAGTGTTGCCAATATTACGTCGGAATACAGCACGCAGTTTAGAACAACGCAGGAAGGAGCATGACAGATTTTTACCACCTACTGTACAACATAATAGTCCCCTTTAGCTGAGTATGCGCTACTAAATCTGATCAAATGTGACACCTCTGTAGGGTTTTCACTGACGGTTCCGAAACAGTTTAATGAAAGAAGCAGTTAAAATAAAAACCACTGACTACACTGTTTATAGAGACGGCGACCTACAGCTGAGTACAGCATGGGATCCAGCGACTGGAAGATCGAAGACGGCGTATCGAATGTAGAGTCACTGCATGCCCCATAAAGGTTACGGCCGGCAGCGCAGCTTAAATAAAAACCACGGCAGATAGAGTACTAAAAGGACTCATCAGCAGTCATTCCACTTGACGATGACCGAGGATTGCCTACTCGAAAGCTTGGGGCATGTGGACACGGCTGGAAGCCCGTGAACATTTCTTTCCACTTTCATATTGGGGGCAGATTTACCGTTTTTAGCATACTTCTGAATTTATTCAAAGATGGGTTGGGTACAACATTATGCTCATTAACTTTGAGTCTGCGATTTGGTTATACCTGATAATTGGTGTTTGGTCTGCTACCTGTCTCCATAGCCAATGTGGATGGTGTACGCTTGGGCGATGGACCTCGGTTTGGAGGTACAGTACGTCGATTAGCATCATTTGACAGGCATAGGGAGGAGATTTGCTGGGGTACATTTCATGATCACCAGCCTGTGTTCCAGTGACCTGGATTATGTTCCAAACCCTTTCACAGTGCTTCAAGCGACGATATGTCACATTGTTGACGCTCATACGTTCATCCATAACGCTTCAAGTAACAACATGTCACACCATTAACGGTGATTCGTTCGTCGGATGGGGACGTTAAGCTCTGTGGCGTCGGTGGCGCTATTCGAGAGGAGGAGGCTGTGTTCTGGCAACAAGTTTCAACCTTTCCCTTCTTTTTACCCATAACAACACAAACACAACACTACACTCTACAAACACTCTTCACACTCATCCAGATGAACGTTGACACTTAATGACTGGTCGGAGGAAGGCAATGACAAACCAAGTCTCTTGAGCCTTGCCATGAGCAGCGATAACAGTTTCCACCATCTGCCCCCTACGCTCATTTCGTTGACTACTTTGACTCTGACGTCTGACATGAAAGCAATCTTACGGTACAAAGATAGAGACTTTCAGGGAAAGCACTAATCTGACTTACAGCTTACCAGCCGAAAGAGGTTGTATCTGCATAGATATTTCCCAAGTCCTGGAAAAATGCATGGCATTAGGTATAGCGTAGATTATAATTCTTACTGCACGAATTGGAAAGTATTTGACACTGTAACTGCTGCGAATAATTGCATCGACTTCTTTGTAATAGCGTACACATGAATTTCTATGGTATTTGAAGGAGCCTTCAAAGAGGCCTTCAACGATCAAACTGCGAAAAGATACCAGCGACGGCTGGCACTGTCCCTCCGCCAGTAGAGGAGATCATACAATTGTCTTCCTTAGTGTACAAAATTCAAGCAGACACTTGACTCACGAATGACTCATATCGTAACTACTGCATTAGAAACCCATCAACCTTAGCGCCACTGATGTATCGAACACACAACTTCTTCGTGCAACTATTCAGCTATCCACACTGTACTCTGTACTAGGGAAAGTGGATATGTTTATCGTTAATGGTAAATGTTGCGCAACTGTTAGGGCAGCAGTTCGGTTCTATGCTGAAAAGTATCTTGATCGTAGTGCTCGACCTGCCTTTTGTAGAAGGCACATTGAGCCGTGTCACGGCTCAGCATTTTTGATTTACCCGCGAGATTATTTCACTTGTTTTCGTCGGTATATGGCAACAGGACGGAAGCGCCGGGGAGTCAACTGGTGCTTGCCGATTAAGGACTGCGATGAGGTGGCTGTTTGCGAGCATGTGGAGAGGACGGAATGCTGGCTTGCTTAGCGTGGTTCTCCATGACCAGCTGTTGTTTGTTGGACCTAGCACTCGAGTGTAACAGGAAACTGCATTGGTGTGGTTCTCGTCACCTGGGTAAGGCCGAAATTTTCATATACTTTTATTATATTTCATGATCATTACCTTATTATGGGGTTGGTACTTGTAGCCAACATTTTGTGATTTGAAATGCTTCAGAGAATATCATCATCTGCCAGGTGTCTACAGTGAATAATTCTTAATTTGTTTCATAGTGTATGGCATGGTATCCACTACCATCGATCATTTTATGAAAGTTCTGTCCAAATTATTATTACATTAGACTTTCTTAAAATTGGTGCGTTTAAATTGCAAATTTCCTAATTCTACTAATATTGCTTGGGATAAACCCATCTATTTCTTGATGTTGCCATATTTGTGTATTAAGTTGTGTTTCTTCACGAGGCTGACTGAATTGATTTTGGAACACGTGGGGGGAGGGGGCGGGAGAATTCAAATGAAAATTTTGCTAGATAACACAACCGTCGTGAAATTGAAAACTTGACAGTGTTTACTCATGTCACTAGTCGTTAATGTTATTTCTGTCTTGTAGCTTACTTAACTGATATAAAATAATTTAGAAATTTTGGGTATTTGTCACGAAAGGTGAACTGATGTCACATGACATTGACATTTGTGTAGGGTTTACGTAAGCTTAAGTCAAATCAGGACGTAAAAAAAATGACTTTCATTGCCACATTTTTCTTAGCAGGCAGTAGGGAATTTGTTGCACTCTTGCCAAATTGGAATTTTTTAAGGTTTGATTTTCATGTAGTACAAATCACAAGTTCAATATTTTTCTGGTGTAATTGTTAATATTTGTACATGTTGCACTATTGTACGATATAATATACCTTTTACTAACAGTACCTTTATGTAATGTTTCATATTGGGGCTGCAAGTTCTTCTATAGAATGTTTTAAAAAAATTATTGCTAAAATTTCCTTTTGAACTGTTAATTGTATTAACTTGGATGTATAACCAATTATTGTTAAATAATAAATTTGTGTCAACAAGACTTGGACCAAATAAATGTGCCTACACCTTCCTCATCCTGGCTCTGCTACCGTCTGCATATCACACACATGTATGTTGGCAACAGGCATCATAAACGTAGAAATTAATGTTATGGTCCATATTCACGGTGATGTGGATGCGTGGGCCCAATTCATTGTAGGAAACCCTGCCCCCTCCCAACACACACACACACACACACACACACACACACACACACACACACTAAACAATATACCTCTGGCCTTACCTACACCTTCAGAAACTGTGGCTTAAACACCTGACTGAACTGTTGGTGCACTTTGCGCTTTGGATCAGTTGCCAAAAGGCAACCTCTCGATTCGTCGGACAACTCCTGAAGTCTCCAGTCAACTACTTACAGCCCAACAGATGTTTTGTTTAGCCCACTAAAGAGTTGCAGCTGTATGTATCACTGTAATGGACGCTTGTAAGGTACTGTTGCCAATGTTGCCTTTACAACGTACGAGTGGAAACCGACAGACAAGGACCAGCTTTAAATAACTGGAACAATTTCCGTCGTGTTCGAAGCCGACGGTAGTTAATAATGATTGTCACACGTCTTGTTCCCCGTCGGTTAAGAAGCTTTTACGATTATCAACCTTACGCCGTGTTGTGTGGCTCCAAATGGCACACTGCACTTTGGAAACAAATTGGACAAACTATCGTTGATGCCCTAACCAATCCTGTAACTCTATAAACAGTCGTTCTGACATGTTTCCAAATTTCAAATGGTTCAAATGGCTCTGAGCACTATGGGATTTATCTTCTGAGGTCATCAGTCCCATAGAACTTAGAACTACTTAAACCTAACTAACCTAAGGACATCACACACATCCATGCCCGAGGCAGGATTCGAACCTGCCACCGTAGCGATCGCGCGGTTCCAGATTGTAGTGCCTAGAACCGCTCGACCACCCCTCCATGTTTCGCTGCGCTGATTCCGTGACACTGCCGCGACCGAGGTCATCGGTGTTGTATGATACCCTCACACTACTACGAAACCGTCTTCTTATTATTATTTGTTGTATCCGTCTTATGCCATGTATATATTCGACGCTCTCCATTTTCGTCTGTATCGTACTTCTTCCTTAATTTTTCTTGTAACTTCGCCCTTTTATAATATCATCCAGCATTCTCCCTTCTCCTGTTATGCCTGCAATTTCTTCTTTCAAGACTTTTTTGCTGCAATCAATATTTTCATAGTACGTCACAACCAAGGTGATTTGCTCATTCTTACTAGATTTATTTTCTCCGATATTCTTAGAAGTATTTCACCTTTCACCACTGTACTAGTTCATTTCACTTTTAGTATTTTCTTTTTATGGCTGTTCTTGTCTCGCTACTGTTTCTTGTTCTTTCTTATCACAATCAGAATCCTTTTGCCTTTAACAACCTTTACACCTTTCCAAAAGCTCTTTCACCCCTCACACTACTAGTAATTTGTTTCACAAAACCTCCCAAATTACGTACAAGATTATTACTTCCATAGTCTACCAAAGATATTTTGAGAGAACATTCAAGTTTGCTGATTCTAGTTTTTTGACCTCTCATATATTTATCCTCATTCGATACTCATTTATTACTTTTACTACCATTATTTCATTCACTTTTGTTACTTTTACTCTCTACTATAGATGGTAGTTCCTCGTCTGATACTACCAACAATGCCTGATAATCTGCATACTTGTTTTAACCTTTATACTCCTACGATTATGCCTCTTGCTTTTTCTAATTAATTGTCTGCTATTTTTTGATCAAATATCTCTCTAAAGAGCTAGAAAGTGACTAGTGAGAAGTTTTAATGCGGGTAATCGGTGAGGGGGGGGGGGGCGTGATTATTTTGTGTGGGGAGCTTACATTCTCAGTACAGCAGCAGGTACCATGTCGAAGAGAACCAGAGAGCCTTTTGGCTGATAGGATAGGCCGGATACCTTAATTTCGAATTGCCCCTTCGCTTTCCGCAGTTGCAACCCGTTCTACAGCTGCGCACCTGGACGTCGCACAGAAACCGTGATTACGGGCCGCCTCGCACCCTGGCTGTAGCTGCGTCGCCACGGCGAATGTCAGGGTCTGTGGAGAAGGCGCCCCCGCTGCTGCGCTGGAGGCGGCGCATACCCGCCAGCTGCTTCCGCCACTCCAGGAATTCTAATATCTGGCCCCGCGGTCCGCCCCAGCCGCAGCCGCAACCGCCACCACTTCCCGATACTTGGGTTTGTGTTCGGCGTAGGCGTCCCACTCGGCTACAAGCCCGCCAACTTGGTCGCTTCTCCGAGTGCCAAAGGGAGACACTTCCAGGGCGATGACAACTTCAATACGAAGCACAGACATCGGGAACTATTAGTGACAGTTCGACTGCCGCAGATGGTCGCTCGCACCGGACGAACATGGGCAAGAAAACGATAACGGACTCTGATAACTGTTGTGGTTTTCAGTGCAAAGACTGCTTAATACAATTTTTCACGTTAATCGCCGCGTCACCCTTACACAACTATTTTGGAAGCCCTGATATCCGCACTGAATAGCACATTGAACACAACAGTGGTAATCTCTGATAATATTTCGCCCTACAACTAATTAGAAACCATCATAATAGTTGTACCAACACCATAATTGCTGCCACTATCGGTATTTAGGGTGCAGAGGAACTATCGCAATATGGTGATGGTACGGAGGAAAGTCCACTCTGGGAGACTAGAAATGAACACGCAGATGTCCTAGCAAAGCAAGCATTTCTCTGTGGAGTTATAATCTTTCACAGATATGATGACCATGCTCAGGAAGCACTTAGCATCTGACTGTGAAGTCGAATTGTCGAGGGCATCTAAAATCAAAGGCAAAGATTACCCTCTAAGTCATCCTATGATTTCAAGACTACCATGGTACAATAAGACACAAGCATTGAGGACCTTCACGACAGTTCTAGCACGGCTCAAACATCTCTATCTGCTCGACCTAAGCGACACCCGTCTATTTGTTTTTGGAGAGGAAGAAGTTCAAGCCATATATTCCTACGATGTTTCGAAACACATTTGACATTCAAGTCCCTGAAAGGAAGCTTCGGCAGCTTAGTCATCAGTTCCCAGTCAGCCTCCAAACCTTGTTACCATTCGAATATATAGCAATAAATTAGTGTACGAGTTCGCTGACACAGCCAACATCCAGGTATGGCCCCTGCGCCGCTAGTAATTAGAATACCAGGAGGACGCCGAAGCACAATTAACTGACTTTATTCCCTCCTGCTACTCAGCAGGATGTGAAACGCTCAGCCTACAAGGTTATGTTACTGTATACGTCCTATACATATGTGTCTGAATACTGGTGTACCTGTAAGGATGTAATATCGAAATATGGTTAATGCAGACTATTCTCATATTCTGCCTGGAAGGTACTTAGAGATCAGACGAATAATCACTTCTCTACCCGCAGCTTTTGAAACAGTTCTTACAGGACATACAAAATAAAATTTATTCGTTCTATTCAGTTACTCTTGTTTACTTCCGGTGATATCCATGAAGACGTTCAAAATTTGTTGAAATGGCTCTGAGCACTATGGGACTTAACTTCTGAGGTCATCAGTCCCCTAGAACTTAGAACCACTTAAACCTACCTAACCTAAGGACGTCACACACATCCATGCCCGAGGCAGGATTTGAACCTGCAACCGTAGCGGTCGGTCGCGCGGTTCCAGACTGTAGCGCCTAGAACCACTCGGCCACCCCAGCCGGTCATGAAGTCGTCCGAACACACTATCTATTGAGTGCAACTTCTCTTGAAGTTTTAGGCATTTATAATACTTTTTCATGCTTCATTTCCGAAATTTTTACATTTTCTACTTTCGTCAGTTAAAATAAATATATCGTGTCTTATCCGAGGATTTTAAATCAGACGAAGTGGGAGGGCTCTTAATGTTAGATGTAAAGAACATCTGCTGGGTAAAAGTTGCATTAATGTTTCTTAGCACCTTTGGAGAAATTGTGATGTATTCATGACTTGTGACGAGAAGAAATGAACTGATGTCATGCTAATGCTTTGCGTTTATCCATGAAAAGACATAGAATGGCACAGGTGCTACCGTTGCACCTACACAGGGTGTTACAAAAAGATACGGCCAAACTTTCAGGAAACATTCCTCACACACAAAGAAAGAAAATAAATGAAAGTCAAGAGGGTTGATGTCAGGAGAGCGTGGAGGCCATGGAATTGGTCCGCCTCTGTCAATCCATCGGTCACCGGATCTGTTGTTGAGAAGCGTACGAACACTTCGACTGAAATGTTCAGGAGCTCCATCGTTCATGATCCACATGTTGTGTCGTACTTGTAAAGGCACATGTTCTAGCAGCACAGGTAGAGTATCCCGTATGAAATCATGATAACGAGCTCCATTGAGTGTAGGTGGAATAACAAACTGACGAAACTAAAATGAGCTCTAACATGGAAATTAAGCGTTTCCGGACACATGTCCACATAACATCTTTTCTTTATTTGTGTGTGAGGAACGTATCCTGAAAGTTTGGCCGTACCTTTTTGTAACACCCTGTATAGGGCAGATATTGGAATTGGAGTTATGTTTTGCTACAGACTTTCACTTGTCACAAACATTTATCAAGAAAACAGGTTATATTTTGCCCATATATTATGCTTCGTACTAGAATCACCGAGAATAAACTTGTTAAACGTCGTAAGGAACGTTTTCTGTTCCAATGCTGTTTATCCTTTACAGGCGAACTCAGAAGCTTTTTGGTAAAAATCTGATAGGAAAACGTTTACTGTTCAATGAAGTATACCTTTGTGAATTTTGTATTTCATTTTAGAAAGCAGTCGTGATTGGAGCATGGCGATCAGTATAGAATGCTAAAAATCAATAAGAACAGTCTTGATTAAGTTTTCAGATTTTTTATGTCAGCAATAGGTCTCGCCCTTTTCCTCAGACCATCTTCAGATTTATCAGCACTGCAAACTAAAACGTATTCAGTGTAGGAGAATGAAAATATGGCTAACTACGTGTAAAATATAAGCTATGAAATACGTTATTATACTTGTTATGGCTGCCGGTGGCGGCAGATGGAGCCAGATCCACAGAATTACGGTTGTCACTGGTGCAACCAAATACATCTGCTGCAGCGAGTTCATAAAAACTCCCAGTGGGCATTCTGCACGCAGTAGCGATTACAACATACTTGTCATTTCTCTTTTACTTAAATCAGTAATGATAGGATACACAAGTAAAATTTTATTTGTGTAATTCATGTATATAGTGTCTTGGAAGGAGGGTATAAGATGAACATCAACAAAAGCAAAACGAGGATAATGGAATGTAGTCGAATTAAGTCAGGTGATGCTGAGGGAATTAGATTAGGAAATGAGACACTTAAAGTAGTAAAGGAGTTTTGCTACTTGGGGAGCAAAATAACTGATGATGGTCGAAGTAGAGAGGATATAAAATGTAGACTGGCAATGGCAGGGAAAGCGTTTCTGAAGAAGAGAAATTTGTTAACATCGAGTATAGATTTAAGTGTCAGGAAGTCGTTTCTGAATGTATTTGTATGGAGTGTAGCCATGTATGGAAGTGAAACATGGACGATAAACAGTTTGGACAAGAAGAGAATAGAAGCTTTTGAAATGTGGTGCTACAGAAGAATGCTGAAGATTAGATGGGTAGATCACATAACTAATGACGAGGTATTGAATAGGATTGGGGAGAAGAGGAGTTTGTGGCACAACTTGACTAGAAGAAGGGATCGGTTGGTAGGACATGTTCTGAGGCATCAAGGGATCACCAAATTAGTATTGGAGGGCAGCGTGGAGGGTAAAAATCGTAGAGGGAGACCAAGAGATGAATACACTAAGCAGATTCAGAAAGATGTAGGTTGCAGTAGTTACTGGGAGATGAAGAAGCTTGCACAGGATAGAGCAGCATGGAGAGCTGCATCAAACCAGTCTCAGGACTGAAGACCACAACAACAACAACAACAACACCTATTTCTTTATATAAATTCGGCTAAACCAATCAACGTTGTAATGTTGTATATGCCACGCATGATTGGTCATCGATGGCGTAAGGCTGTAGGCGATGGGCGGAGCTTACAGTATATAATCTAGTCCACAGCTGGCGTATTGAGCAGTGACAACCGTACTTGCACAGTGCTGATAAGCCTGAAGGTGGTCTGAGGAAAGGGCAGAAACCCATTGCTGATAAATAAAAAAATCTTAAAATGCGATCGAAACTGTTTCAATTGATTTTTAGATCGTTTCATTTCCTCCTTAATTTTAGTAGCATTTGTCGTAGGGATGTGATGAAACATATATCGAATATTGTCTTTCAAATTGCTTAGAACTAGCCTGTGTACTGAATAACAACTCATTACCTTTACATTAACGCCGATAGCAGCCTGTGTACTGAATAACAACTCATTACCTTACATTAACGCCGATGGCAAGCAAGGTCAAGGAATCTGAAAACTCTAATTGTGATACCAATCAAGAGAAAATTCTCACACCTCTACGGTATTTAGCTGTGTTGCCAAGTTTAAAGACAGTTAGCAAATAACTGTGATTGATATTTAAGGTCAGATTTTTAGGATGTATTTCATCTTGTTAAGCAGTGCCATCCTAGCTGTTTCACAATACGAACAGGAATGCTGAAGGGCAGAATATTATCAACTGTAAATAAATAAACTGAACCTCTAAAGAAACGCGTACGCTGTTGGCTGCGGGTAGCGGTATTTTGCTGTCCAGGTATTTTCTGTCAAAATCTGGTGATTATCTAAGAGTTAGTAAGGGGTTTCTCCGGATGACGTTCCCACTATCGTTAAAAGAAAACAAGTAGACACTCATAAGGTAGTCAAGTTGAGGAACGCTGAAAAACTTATAAAGAGTTCAAAATCAGTCTACAGTCTTAAAATGGTTCAAATGGCTCTGAGCACTATGGGACTTAACTTCTGAGGTCATCAGTCCCCTAGAACTTAGAACTACTTAAACATAACTAACCTAAGGACATCACACACATCCATGCCCGAGGCAGGATTCGAACCTGAGACCATAGCAGTCACGCGGTTCCGGACTGAAGCGCCTAGAACCGCATGGCCACTGAGGCCTGCCTCTACAGTCTTATTTAAAGTTCTTTGTGTGTCTTTAATATAAATTACTCAGGTTTAAAAGTTTATAAGACAGGGATGGTGCCTTCCGTATCTAATCATCGAAGAAGCAATTAGGAAAATGAAAAGAAGCTCCAAAAGAAATGTTACAAGTCAGAGATGCCGCCTTCCGCATCTAAGCCTTGAAGCAGCAATGACGAAAATAAAAAGACGGTCAAAGAGTAGGATTACAATTCAGTGTGAAATAATATCATTGTTAAGATTCGCCAGTAACATTACTATCCTGTGTAAAAGTGTGAAACATTTGCAGGACTTGTTGGATAGAATGGGTAGTCCAATGGGCACAGTAAACCGAATAAAGAAGAAAGTAATGAGGAGTAACAGAAATGGGATTTGCGGTAAACGCAACTGAGGTGCCAGGGATCTGGATAGGGAGTTTTATGGTACTGATTAACAAAACTGTATGTACTTAACAGTAGTTTATTATCAAGAAACCTATTGAATACTTTAGTAAAATACACATATTAATAGTAGGATCGAAGATGACTAGTAAATAAGGCATTTAAACCCAGGGATCATAACATCAATAAATACAGTCCTTAAAATATGTAGGTGCAAGGCGGTAATAATAATATAGAAGGGGGATCACCGCACGTTGCACAGACACTAAATAAAATCGCTTACGTTTTCTTACCAAAATGATTTAATGCACTAAGTGGTAGCACCAAGTGTCATTAATTGCCATGCCACGTTGCTCGCTAACAGACAGCAGCAAGTCAAGAACTTCAGTTGATCAAACAAATGACTACACTCAGCAAATGCACAAACGGCTTGACGCCCAAACATAAATACCCACCACGGCGAAGCCCTTTCAAGTGATTCACATTTAATCGTACACACTCTCCCCGCCCATGGAATTATGCTAAATCAACCCGAGTTTTTTCCGTGTGAGGAAAGAAAGGCATCTTTGTCTTTTTGAATACATATGCAATTTTAAACCCGAAAAGGAAATGGGCTCATATTTTGCCCTTTAGCTTGCTAATATAGGCCGAGAACTTTGCCTGCTAAAATTTTTCTACTCCTTATCACGTATAAATTCTTCTGCGGAGCCGTTGTCAAATGCAGATTGTACGATTGTGTCTATTTCTCTGTTTGTATACTCACTGCTATGGTATAACCTAGCTTGTCTGTTAAACCTTTGACGACATGTTCATCTGCAAGCAGGTGACGTAATTCATCATTAAATACGATGTAAGTACTGGGAGATGAAGAAGCTTGCACAGGATTGGGTAGCGTGGAGAGCAGTATCAAACCAGACTCGGGACTGAAGACCACAACAACAATAACAACAACACCAACAACAACAACAACACCAACAACAACAACAACAACGCCAACAACAACAACAACGCCAACAACAACAACAACACCAACAACAACAACAACAACAACACCAACAACAACAACACCAACAACAACAACAACACCAACAACAACAACACCAACAACAACAACACCAACAACAACAACACCAACAACAACAACACCAACAACAACAACACCAACAACAACAACCCAGGTAAATGTAAAGGTATCCTTCAACAAACTGACAGGACCCGTTTATAGCTAGCATAGCGGCAGCTGTTTCTCTCGCGAAGATTATGGTCTGCACAGATATTTTTGTTTTTCTCTAACCGAATTTTTATGTTGTTCATGAAATGCAACACCTTGTAAACTTTTCATGCTAATTAAGGCCATAGTAGCATTGCCTTCTCCGAATGTACTTCTGACCAGTAGGTGATTCTGGTAGCTGGAGTCCAAGGTTTTTGTTAATCATGCCTTTTGCGTTCTGTGGTGAGATCTACATAGAAACTTTCATCCACTAACAAATATTACTCTATATCCTACAGGGAAATGAATTAAAAATTTTTCATAGATTTAGTTAAAAAATTAAAATAAAAAGAAATATTTTATTCAAATTTTTAATCCATCATTTCACCCACTTTGGGGTTCAATTTGCAAAAACAATGAAACAAATATTTTGTTTTGTTTCTAACAGAGAAGGCAAATATAGATTTTCATAGATTTAGCTTCGAAAATGCTTTCATCACGAAATAATTCCATGAAACCTTTCGTCCCCTATTTCACTCATTTAGCCGATTAAATTTCCATAAACACAGAAATACGTATCTTTTAAATCCTAAGTCAAGAAGTCAAATACCAATTTTCATAAATCTCTCTTCAAAAAATACAGTAGGCCTTTAATGGTGATTATTTTCAAAAAGGCTTTCACCTACTATTTTACCTCCTTAGGTAAATTTCCAAAAATGCTGAAACACGTACTTTCATATTTCTGACTGAGGGACCTAATATCAATTTTCGTAGTTCTGGCTTCAAATCTGCCTTAATAGCTACAAATTTTCAAAAAGCCTTTCAGCCCGTATTCCATCCCTTTAGGAGTAGAATTTCGAACAATCCCTTCTTAAACGATGCCTGCACTATAACACAAGCACCCTCACCAAATTTAAAGTTTTCCTCGCTATCTCCTATTAGGCTGGTCCAATGACGAATCGAGGAATCAGTGTGAATTTATTTCAACTTTTTACGCGTTGAATTTCCTAAAACAGTCAACCACGTATTTTTTCTTTTCTAGTGAGTGGAGAAACCAACTACCAATTTTAAAAGATTTAGTTTTGATAATGCCTTCCCAATGAAATATATTAATAAATCACTTTACCCCTGTTTTAAGCTATTTGACGTTGAATTTCCATAACAGTGAAATGCGTATTTTGTTTTTATTACTAACAGAGATGCCAAATAGAAAACTTCATACATTTAACTTCAAAAATGCTTCCCTAATGATATATTTCAATAAAAATTTTCATTTTCTATTTCATGACCATAAGGGTTCAGTTTTCACAAACAGTAAAACACGTATTTTTTAGCTCCAAATGAGGAGAGAAATTCAGGTTTTCGTAGATTTTGATTTAAAAATGCTTTCATACTGCAATATTTCCACAGATTATTTCAGCCCTATTTCATTCAACTAGGTGCCGAATTTCCAAAAACTTTGAACCATGTGTTTTTCTTTACTTGTAACCTAGATGGCAAATACCATTTTGATACATTTAGCTTTAAAAATCTTGTACTAGATCTTTAATAATTATTTATTTTAAAAAAAATTTTCAGATCCACCTTCACACCCATGGGATTAAATTTTGACAAATTCTGAAAGACTCATTTCTTTATTTCTGATCGAGAATCCAAATACCAATTTCCTTAGATCTGGGTGGATATTCATATGACTATTTATCCCAAGTCATTCGGAAATGCGAAATATTGCAGTCATTCATTCACCTGCTGATGGCTTTTAGTAAGTGATATACTGGGCATTTTAGAGCTCTGTTCCAATTATATATATGGTCGCCTGCTTCCTGTTCGAGTTCTTGCTTCATCTCCAATTAAACTATAATAACATTTAAGAAAGAGACAGTATTACAGAACAATAAGCGGGAAGCCATTCAAACAAGTTTTAGAATTCATGAAAATGATCTAGGATTTGCAGGAAATTGAGTTAAGAATGCAAGACGCCAATCAGTAATTATTTTAGGAGACCTTAAGTCTACGTCCATACAAGCCTCCACTGCCAGCCAGGCTACCAGGCTTATCCTTAACGCACAATGGCCAAGTACAATCCGTGAAGTTCGCGATACCATCACTTCAAATTCCCTAGAACACATGAATAACAAGGGAAATTATTTATAAGTATAAATGCCCTCTGGCCGATATCATGTACAACTAAAATATAAAAAGCCAAAGTAAGGGAATACTTAACCTGAGGGATTATAGGCAAGCCAAAAATAGCACTGACTGATAAAAAATAAAGAAACTGCAAACAAGCATGTCACACTATAATTATTACACAAGTGGCAGGTCTGGCAAACAGCTAATAACAAGTAAAGCGAATTTAATAAAATCAGCTGACAAATTGTCTTACAAAAATACACAGGAGCCCAAAATTAAAACAACAAAAGGAAATTTAGCAAGGGTGCGTTTATTTTGTCACAGAACAGTGTACACACAGGAGACGTTAAAGAATAAGCAAAGTAAAGAATACAGAAGACAAACGACTGCAATATGCGTAACGGTAGACAAAAATGTTCTTCGTTTTTTCCGACGTAACGGATCTGCATACACATTCCTACAACTGGTTAATGAGCTCAGTATGAGGTGTGACCACCTCTGGCAGCAATACAGGCCTGACAACGATAGGGCAGGCTGTGAGTGATATCAGTCCCATGTTGAGGCAGTACCGCTCATTCTTCCTGCAGAGTCGATCGCAGTCTTTGAGAGCGATTGGTAGGTGCTGACATGATGCAGGCCGTCTCCCTAATGCATCCCAGACATGCTATGTGGGATTCAAATCGTGAGAAGGAGAAGGCCACGCCTTGCGTGCAATATCTTCAGTGTCCAAGGAAACATAAACCACCCGTGATGTATGATGTCGGGCATTATCGTCCACCAGTGCAACGTATGGGCCTACAACACCTCGTAACGTCCGCAGGTGAAGTCCCAAGATGTCGTCATAATACCTGACAGCAGTTGAACCTTACCGATTCACCCATACTATTTCATGAACAGGTCTTCATGTGGTTAACATAATCCCTGCCCACAACATTATGGATCCTCCTCGATATCGGTCTCTTTCCATAATGTATAGGTCCCAAAATCGTTCAAAAATGGTTCAAATGGCTCTGAGCACTATGGGACTCAACTGCTGACGTCATTAGTCCCCTAGAAATTAGAACTAGTTAAACCTAACTAACCTAAGGACATCACAAACATCCATGCCCGAGGCAGGACTCGAACCTGCGACCGTAGCGATCTTGCGGTTCCAGACAGCAGCGCCTTTAACCGCACGGCCACTTCGGCCGGCCCCAAAATCGTGTTCCACGTTCCCTCCAGTTGCGAATGCGTCGAGAACCAGTCTTCAGACCAACTCGGGACTCAACTGTGTAAAGAATATTGTCCCACTGTTCACCGCCCAGGTAGCACGTTGACGATTCCACTCTAGATGTTCCGTTCTGTGAAGACGCATTAGGGGTGCACGTAGAGCAGGTCTCCAATAATTTAGGCAACTCTGCCGTTCTCTTAACCGTCTGTCACGATACAACCACTCAGTGGATGCTGCCAGGGTAGATGCCACGTGCCGTGCAGTACTAAGGCGGTAATGTGGTGCCCTTACAGCCAGATAACGGTCTCTTCTGAAGTCACACGTGGTCGGCCCTGCCCTGGTCTGGGATACAATTTCGGTCTCTATAAACCGTCGCCACGTCCTAGAAGCGACAGAACGATTCACATTAAGCCATCGGACCGATTCAGTTTTTGATGTCTTGCTTCCTTTCTTTCAATGTCCCTCCACGGCGTAGAGTCTGGTAGGTACCTTCTCTGTACCATACTGCACCGTCTGTGACTGTGTACGCAGCGATTGTGGATTTGGTAAACACTAATTCGTTTCAAAGCTTCCCAGACGTCAACGTTGTCATGGTTATCCGTTGACCGGAATTCCACTTTCCGCACAGAACACGTTCGTACGGGCATGTGGACTATAGTTGTTGATTAGATAGTCAATTAGACACAGGAAGTGGAAGTAGCGGTTTGTTCGTATAATTTTGGACATCAGTGCAGATCCATTTTACAAATATGTACAAGAAATTTAAATCACCAGTAATGATGTGTCGAAATGCTCATGACCAACTGAAGCATATAACCTTTCCAGGTTCACTCTTGATTCAGTAAAGAAGGTGTTAAATAACGGCTAATGTGTCCCGTAAAATAACCCCCCCCCCCCAAACCGCAGACACACACACACAAACGGAGAATGAAACCCTATTGTACTGAAATACACAACACCACCAATAAATAAAACCAGTTTTAGCAAACACTAAACAGGTATATACCAAACAAGTAGCTTGCAGAAAACTTTAACAGCAAGTGCGGCCTTGCGTACTCAAACAACGAAGCCGAGTGTGTGTGCTATCGACAGCTTGCATGTATTTAAACGCAGAGACTCCTCGCCGCAGACGGCTGCTGGCACATGTAAGACCTGCAGTGTTACGTGCTCACATACGCGCCACGTCCTCTCTCGAAATGGCGTGCTCGCACGTCCCACGTAACACCGGCTCCTCAACTCCTCACACTGCTGCCAGCAAGACCCTCCCCGCTGCTTTTTTTTTTTTTTTTTTTTGCCTTTATTGAATTTCAATTCCCCCCGAAGGGGGCGGGCTGGCAGCAGCTTAGTATGCCGCTCTTCAGCCTACAGGCTTTGTTAGAAAGATGAAGAGAATAAATAATAAAAACAGGCGATAAAATCGGAGACATACAGAGTAACATGGTGAAAAGAAATCGTGGAACTTAAAACAAAGAACAGAGGGATGATGACGCTAATAAAATACATACGAAGCAGACAGGTAAAACAATAGACAATTAAAAAACACGGCGACAATCTGGTTTCTGTTCGCAAAAGACATAAAATTCACACCTAGCGACAGCATGGTTTCTGTTCGCAACACGAGAAAGACGAACAACACTGAACAGTCACTGGAACACTGCACTAAAAAGTACGCAAATGTGGCATACCACAGCCGAGAGCAGGTGGGGGGAAACTGGACAGATTATGGGAAAGTAAAAAAGGGGGGAAAGGAGAGTAAAAGCGAAGGGGGGGGGGGAGCCGGGAAAGGAGCTGATGGAGGATGAGGACCCATAAGAGGGGTGGGGGGCGCTGGGCAGACGCGACAGGGAGTGGGGTAGGCAGAGGAGGGGAATACAAAAGGACTCGTGGGGGGGGGGGGGGAGGGAGAAGGGAGGCCCTCTGCTTACTGTGCACGCCCTTATATACCCGTCTGCCAATGCTGACGCGCCCTCTAGAGGGCCGCCATCCTATGACTTACCAGCAGTAGGGCAGAGGCTTACACAGGGCAGATACTATCGATAACTAAACGTCAAGGATGTTGCGCGCACATGGTATAGTAACATTAAAATTGGGGGTTACTAGGTAGATGAAATGAAGGAATTTGCTACCTTGGAATCATAATATTTGACAGACAGGGAACTGCGCAACCGCTACGGTCACAGGTTAGAATCCTGCCTCGGGCATGGATGTGTGTGATGTCCTTAGGTTAGTTAGGTTTAAGTAGTTCTAAGTTCTAGGGGACTGATGACCTCCGCTGTTAAGTCCCATAGTGCTCAGAGCCATTTGAACCTTTTTTTTTTTTTTTTTTTGACAGACAGTGCAAGAAGTAAATATAATACAGGCCAGCACAGGCAAAGAAGACATTCCTAATAATACTTTACAAGAATAAAGACATTTGTAAGCAGCACATTAATTTTCATTCTATTTATGCATCAAGGCGCAATATGTCTTTTTAGGAAGCCATCTTCAGGAGGTCTCCTGGAATATTACATGATGTTTTCGTTGTCACATATTTTTTATGCATTTAAAACTGTTCATGGAAGTTTTTAGAATAAAATGGAAATATATTTAGAGGTGAGCGTCTAATTTAGCGTCTGAAACCCTAGCAGCTGAGAGTGTTAGGTTGGTGCACAACTTTTTCTTGTAGTGTATCATGGGCTGTGGGGAACCAGAAAAGAAGGGCTTTGAAGCTTTTGAGATCGTAGCAAGATGTTGAAAAGTACTTACAAGAAAACAGGAGGTTCCTAAAGAACTGGTGAGGAGAGAAACACCTCAAAATCAGTGACAGTAAGAAAGGACAAAATGACATTAGAGGTGTTAAACATACCTGAGGTAGCCGTAAAATTAAAAACTGGAGGGGAAGACGAAAACTTGAACACTCGTATGTGCAACGAAGTGGACGTAAGTGTTTCTCCGAGCTGGAGACTCTTCTACAGAAGACGGCTTCATGGCGATCTGGAATGAGCCAGTTGGTCAACGATTTATGACATTCCTCCAACCCTTCCACTCCTCTACAAAAAAAAAAAGCATGGTTTAGTAACCACATCCCTATATTTAATCTGTCGACTATCGATCAACTGCGATAGGTGTTAAGCTTCATTTGTCTGATCTTCATTATTTCATGTGCAAAATTGTCCAATACGCTTGTACTGGAAGTCAAATGGCGATATAACGTTAGTAACATTGCGCGTCATCATTTAGTCACCATTCTGCGAAAAAGGACAAATAAGGAGCAGTGTATTTTGAACTCTAAATAGCGTACAATAATTAATGAACGCAAAGTATTTCTTGTAACACAACAGAAGATGTAATATTAATGGATACTAATGCGTGACTCCAGTGAAAGAGGTCTCAGTTACGCGTGGGATGCTTTAATTTCCTGTAATAGGACATCGTTTGTTAATTACACCCTTCGCAAAGCTGGTCAAATCCTCTCCTAATTAATAATGTTTCATTAAACTATCAGTGCTCTGAATCTAATGCCGTACTTAATATCCTACGACGTGCTGGAATAAATTACGCAACCTTCCGAGATGAGATTAATTTTAATTACGACCAACGGAAGTGTCGCTTCTTGTAAACTAGGAATGATGCAGATGCTAAGCCCCCAAGTTCCTGGACTCCCTATTGGCCTACGCTGCAAAAAAACTGACGGTAATGGATTACCCTCAAGCGGTTACATTCACAGTATTTATGTGTTTCCCACACATCTTACAAACGTAATACTTCGGATACTAACGATTAGCTATCACGATAAACAGTACAGGTTTTTAAACAAGAGAGTTTTACTTTTTTGGTAAAAGTGTGTTATAACGATTATATGAATGACATTACTCACTAGTCCTTGAACTTTGTGTTACTGCCAACATTAGAAACATCTGAAGTGAAAACACCACAATTCTACGTCGAACGTTATTGATTCACTCATTCGACGGCAGTGAATCAGAAATTACTATAGAGAAGCTTCTTCTCTGATATTTCAGTTATTATGACACCGTGAAATCAGTTCCTTATGCTGGTAGAAGTGCTCCTATAATTTTCAGAAAAGTATCGGTGATTTGTCGCATTTCTTGAGCGATCTCCTTGCAGAATGCAGGAGACTTCGAGGCCGACAAACTTGGCAGAGTTCCACAGAAAATTTTGCTTCTTGGGCGATCTCCCTGTAAAAGGCGACAGACTTGGAGTTCTCTAAACTTTGGAGACTCTTGGAGGGTTCTTTACCGACATGATGTATCTCTATACTCTCAGTTACCTCGATAATGGCAGTATGCCTTTAAAATATCGAACTTATTCCGCACGCTGCGAATCTCTGTCGACGGCATCTCGCCTTATCTTAAACATAAGGTTCCTGAAATTACAATACTTTGTCAAGTTGGAACTTGTCCGAACCCAATCAATGGTCATTGCATCTTTATTTGAGTTCCATAAATTGTATTTGTGTCATCGGTACATTCAACATTGTCTTCTTCGTAACAACAAAGCACAAAATTTTGTTTAGAGAAAAGTTGCGAGTGTAAACAACATTTAACTCACGAAGTAATTAAGATTTAAAAGTTTTCTAGTACTGATTTCTCGTGTCAATAAGGGATCATGTTTGTAGACGACTTCAAACGTTATTTTCCGACGTAAAAACTCTTTTCACAGAACTAATAAAGCAGTGAAAATCTACATGCTTGATTTCCTGTACCTATAGTGTGAACCAAGACGCAGACGACAGTACCACATTATTGTAATAACCAACTTTAGTGTTTTAAAAAGAAGAGTTCAAGAAAATTGGTAGATCACTTATATAAGACACCCCACACTTAAGTATGAGGTTAATAATTTGGAGATACACCAAAGAGAAAAACGTACAGCAGAATTTTATAACGAATACAACTTACACACAACTGTAGGTAAACCGTTTTAAATGGCCCAAGAATCTAGTCGTCTTCATTCTATAGTTAAGCCATCTTCTATGTGATGGTGCAATAAAAGGGGAAATCAAAGACGAAAAGCGTTAACTTTCTATTAACAGACTATGTAGAATTAATATCATGTAATGCAATTGAACAGTTGATAAGAGAAAAAATTGTAATGTCTAGCTCTGCATCTAAAACTCCATGGAAACTGAATAGCCATCTCACGACGAAATTATGTCTTTAGAACAGCAAACATTTTTTTGTATTTTTGGAAAGGCTAAACAGAAAATTGTGGCAGAATGATAGGTTGCAATCCGGCGTGTCGTCTTCCTCGAGATTTGTGGAAGAGTTTTTGCACGTCTAGGCAGACGGAGCACAAAAATAGTTGAATAAGGATGGCCCAGGAAAATTGCGCAGTCTGTTGTAAGACATTGGACAGAACGTCAGGGTAAACCGGATAATCTCAAACAAAGATAGCCGAGTGTATATTTAAAACTTCACCCTCCAGAATAAAGGAACTTTCAGGTTTTATCGGCACATTGTGTAATCAATGAGGTTTAGGAGTGACGCATTTCAGTACAAATATTTGTGAGTTTATAGCCCCACTCACTTTCTTGCATAGTGGAACGTCTGCACAACAGTCTGTGACTCGGACTTTTATAACCCTAAATATCATTGCAAGTCCTCAAAACTTTAGCCACACGTCCTGAATCTCAGGCTCGAGTATGAATGTAGCTGTAATGTAAATTGACAATACGTGCAGGAGAACCCATTATTTTAAAACGCAGTCTATCAACAGTAATCCTTAAACGGACCCTCAAACGACGAAAAAGTTGTTTCTCAGTTTTAAACTCAAATTACTCCGTTTCAAATAATTGGTTGTAAGGTATTCAGTTTGTGTAGAAAAATTTAGTAGTAATGACAAAATCATGAATCACTAGAACTGTATTTACTCTAGTCAGTAGTTGTAAATATACAAACGACCTAAAAACGACGTTCAACTGTTCCCAATGACAAATTTACAACTTACGGCAGCTGAAATTTTGAAAATTTTAAGGTATGAGTTTCAAAATAAGGCGAAGAGAGCTACTTTGACATAAACAAGAAAAGAAACCCTCGCACAATGGCATTGTTGTAGACTTGGTAGACTTGGTGAACTATGTTTCCTTCACTGAGGAAACTATACGTGTTAGAACGTATTCTTCTAATGATTCTCTGGTTGCTTTAGTTCTGAACGGTGCAGCTCAGAAGGCACTAAGTAGTTTTTCTTGTAGCGTAAAGCAGTTTGTATGTCAGCAGGAGAGAATCGCTGTTTTCCGCTGATGGCTTATTGTTCCTCCAATATTTGAGTCACAAGTAGCAATACCAGTGAGTGGATTACGACACATCTTTCGTGCGATATTCTTACAGTTCACAGTAAGGTATTTACCATGAGGGTCGTTCCAGACTTGAATTGACATTTTTCCCAATTCTCTTTCCGGACTTTCGCTTACGTCTTTGTAGATTCACTCGATGTAGTGTTTTACCGTCTACATAAATTTCCTATATAGTAACGTGTTCTTGCATCCTCTCTTTGCCATTCCGATTTCTTATGTTACATATACTACTCGTACACTAATTACGATGTCCTCTTACCCAGTACTACAGACAAACACGACAATTTTTTTCCATTATTAAGTTGGACACCTACGGCAAAAAGAGAAAGTTTAATTGTATCTGTATAGACCTCTACAGTGCAGAAAGGATGGTGTACGAAACTTTCAATATTCTCTCTCCGTCATAGTTTCATTACATTGCATGGGATTAGTAGACATGCACCGTTGGCTAGAGCTATAATGCCTTCTTTAAGAACGTTGATGGAGGCTTATTTTGTTATCAGTTTCTAGCTTGTTTTATGTGGTGTGCCACTTTTCATCACACCATCGCAATAACGTATCCTCGATTGTTTGTGTGGTGTATTGAAGTCTCTGTCTTCTCGTGCAGTTTTAGGCTTCCAAAGGTCGCCCTTTTGCCATGTAAGTTATTCAATATGTGACTGGGCAGACGCTTTTGACACTAATAGCGATTTTAGATTCGACCAGAATTTTCTCGGGTTCTACGCAAGAGGTATGACGGTGGAAGTTGTATAACTCGCGCATCGATCATTTTACAGACGCATTTCTACTTACTTTAGGCTTTCGTAATTTCCACGTTTTTTTCTGAACAGAGAATGCAACAGTCACTGCTTCCTCAGCATTATCCACCGTGGAGCTTTCCCGTTATCCACTTTCTCGGCACACAGCAGATTCTTCTGAGAATTTTGAACATGTGATATTATTTTAAGTAGTCAAATGCTTTTTCTATGTCTGCAGATTATATATAAAGTAATGAAACTAAAACACAGAGACAATTTGTTTCGAAGTGCGCCGTACCTTCTACACTATTGGTTTAATTCATATTTAATTTTTATTTAACTGGAAGAATGCAGAAGGTAGAAATTAACAGTACAGATAATCCGCAAAAATCAGCAGAGTTCTCTATCTGGGGAGGTATAAAGAATGGTGCTTCACAGGGTCCAGTCTTCGGTCCCTTGTGGTTCTTAATGCATAGTGATGACTGCCACTCTATGTTCACGAAGATGCTAAGCTGATTCTTTTTGCTGATAATACAAGTACAGTAATCACATCCAACGAGCAACAATCATCTGAGGAAATTGTAAATAATGTCTTCAGAAAATTATTAAGTAGTTCACTGAATGAGATTTTCTCGCTGCAGCGAATTATGCGCTGATATGAGTTCGAGTCTCGGTCCGGCACACAGTTTTAATCAGGCAGGAAGTTTTTTATTAAGTAGATCTCTGCAAATGGAGAAAACACAGTTTATACAATTCTGTACAGTAAATGGCAGAACACCATTGATAAATATAGTCTACTAACGGAAGTCTGTTGGTAAAGCATGTATAGTCAATGTTTTGGCGTAACCACAAGCGCCGGAATGAAGACGAGGAACCCAAGACCAGAGAAGGCAGTGAAACGACGTCGGCCAATGGTGCACAGATTAGGACCACGCCACGACAGGAGCGACACCTGCAAGAAGTGAATATAAGCGCCGCTCCTGCCAGCTTCGGGCGGACATTGGTGGAAAGTAATCGCGGAGTACTAGCACGGCCTACCAGAGAATGCTCTGACAACAGTTAGTTGTAATCCTCAAACTACGTGATAGACTTGCAGGAACATTCCATACAGCCAAGGACTCAGAATTATATTGCCTGCCACCCATAGCTTGCGACAACATGTAATACATTCAAGTTCAGTATTGTCAATCTGGTTTATTGAAATAATACTACTGATGTTATTTGCTTGAATTGTGTGGCTAGCATTCCGAGAACGCAGTATCTCACATACGAGACGAGTGGGCAAGACCCAACAACTGGCGACAAGTTGTCACAACCAAATCCCGTGCCCGACGGCCACAGACTTTTTTGCGCTTTCTGCTGGCGCCTTAATTATCTCTTGTCTTTACTTTGCCGGGGCACATATTGCTTTAACAGTTTCTTGTGGTTTTTACTAATCAGTGTTTTCAGGTGGGCGTTGCAGAAAATTTCTTTCTACATACTTTTGTCTGTTTGTTGCATTTGTGCCTTCCAACATGACTCCCCCACCCCCGCCAACCACCTGTCCCGTCCCCTGCTCAGGCGCGGCAGCCGCAAGCATTAGAGACCACACAGCTATTGTAGATGTCTCAGTTACAGACGCAGCAAGTATCTAAACTGCTCAACAGGGTGAAGCAGCTACTGGCCAACGCTGTGCGCCCGACGGAACAAGCAACGCCTACTGCAGCTGCTATACAACCTTTTAAACAATTTCGTGAACAAGACGAGGAATGTCTCGAGTGGTTGTTCCAGTTCGAATCGGATTTCATCATTCACAATGTACCAGGTACTGTGAAACTTCCATATCCACCGCAGGAAGTGCAGTGTTCAGATTAATTCAAATACTCTTTCGTAACGCCACCCTGAGTGAACTTGTTTTTGACGCAGTGGTAGACTCACTGACACTATTATCACCAAAAAGTGAATGTGGTAGCAGCTAGATATAAGTTCTTCAGTTGCAAGAAGATGGTCAGAACAAACTTACCATGAGTGGGCAACAGATTTGTAAGGTGTGACAAGGAAATGCTAATTCAAATATGCTTGCGGTGCATTATATTCAGATATTATGTTGCATGATGCGATTGTGTACAATGTGGCTGTTGTCAAACTCAGAGATTTTGAAACAGTTCAATCCATCATTTCCGCAGGTAGTGCAAATACTACATCAGTACGATTCCAGTGCCTTGTCGGCTCACACATTTGAGCAGCCAGCTATTTGTCTGGTTGAGTCCCTTGTTTGCGATCGCCCCAATCCGAACCGGCGGCTTCCACTTGCCAAGAAGTGTGAACAACGCTGCACACCGTGTAAGCAGTTCACTACACAGGTGACTACACGGGCGAACAGAATAAAGTCTTGCCCTAGGCGTTATTCATAGCGAAACGTCAAGACTGTCCCTCCCGACAAACTCGGTGCTACACTTGTGATAGGAAAGGACATGTGCAATCCGTATGTTTGCAACGCAACAAACAAACGAATTCGGCCCACTCATAAAACTCTAGTCACAAGGCCCATGTCGTTAATATAGTATATTCCAAGAATGCAGCTATCAAACATGATATTTCGTGAGTGATACGTCAGTCAAACAAACTTTTTGTTCATTTACTTATTTGTGGGACACGTGTGAAATTTCAATCGGACACAGGTGCCTCTGTCACATTGCTCAATCGTCGCGCATATGAACTGTTAGGCTCTCCACACCTGTCTAAAAGTAGCAGGCAACCGACGGCTTATAATAGACAAGACATTCCCGTTGTCGGAACATGTACTTTGGCAGCGATGTATCGCTCGCATACGCGAACAGTGACTTTCACATCTGACTGCACAAGTGCAAAACTGTTAAAAGTATTTGGACGACATTCTCGTAGCAGGTCGTACACCTGAAGAATACATTGCAAATTTACTTTCTTTGTTTCGTGTGTTGTCTGATGCAGGACTATAACTGTAGACTGGACAAGTGTCATTTTTTTAAAACCTGAGTTGCAGCATCTTTGTCATCTCGTAAACAGTCAAGGGGTACATCCTCTTCAGTCGCATTTATTAGCAATACGATTTTGCCAGTTCTTTGCAATATCACAGAATTGCAGTCATTTTTAGGGAAAATGAACTCTTATATTGGGTTAATACCGAATGCTGCACAAGTCGGTGCTCCATTGCATCGCCTGCGTCGAAAGAATGTCCCCTCTGTTAGGAATAATGAGGCCAAGTAGCTTTTCAAAAACTTAAAGATGCAATGCACAGTGATCGATGCTTAGTTCACTTTGATCGTGACAAACCAGTGGAATTGCAAGTGGACGCTTCCTCTTACGCAATCGGTGCAGTGTTTTCGCACATAATTGATGATAAAGACAGCCCTATTACTTTCGCATCAAAAGTGTCGTCCAAAGCTCAGTGAGAAAGAGGCACTGGCTATTGTGCATCGTGTCACCAAATTCCACCACTATTTGTATGGCAGAAAATTCTACTTAGTAACTGATCACAAGACTTTCCTGCCCTAGTTTCATCCAACGAAACCGCTTCCTTTACGAAATGCCTAAAAATTGCAAAGATGGGCTTTGTTCTTGTCTCAGTACCAGTATGAGATTGTGTATCGTCCGACAGCTCAAAATGGTAATCTGGACTCGTTTTCACTTCTTCCGATTGGCCTTGATACAGACTTTGACGCTTCTGCTGTGTCTTTTTGTCACATCGATGCACAGGATTCTGAATTGCTTCAATCTCTTCCTCAGAACTATAAGAAAATTGCCCTGGTCACGGAAGCTGATTCAGATTCGAACATTTTGCTGACATACATTTGCACAACTTGACCTCGTTCCTTGCATTGCATAAAGAACTCTGTAGTGCGCTGATACTTCGCTTGTCGGAATAGTCTCGCTATACAGGTATGTGTAATTCTCGTTCAAAATGACAGTGGATAGTCTACTGTGTTGATCCCTAAAACTTTGCAGACAGAAGTGGTACAGTTACTTCACCAAGGACACGGGGGGATTGTTCGTACGAAATAGTTATCGCGTCGACACTGTACTTGGCAGGATATGGATCCCAAATAGAACCGGTGACGTCACAGTGTCACGCATGTGCGGAAAATGAGTCCGATCCGCGAAAAAAATTCTCCTGTTGGCCTCAGTCGCAATCGCCATGGCATCGTGTTTGCATAGACTTTGCGGGAATTTTTAGCATATAGCAACACTCGTTGGTTGATAGTGGTTGAGTGGTACAGCAAGTTTACTTTTGCTGTGCCAATGAACTCGACTACGTCAAGTAGCACAATTCAGGTGTGCTCATTGATTTTTTGTCTAGAAGGTTTACCTGAAGTAATAGTGTCTGACTACGGCCCTCAGTTCACTTCAGATGAATTTGGACCATTCTGTTAACGCAAAGGCACACAGCATCTAACTAGTTCTCCGTTCCATCCACAGTCAAACGGCGAAGAGGAACGTTATGTCCGAACATTCAAGCAGCAGATGGCCAAAATTCGCTCCACACACACCGGGGATCAAGCCTTGCAACTGTTTCTCGCCTCATATCTTTCGCACCGACCAGACGGCCATCGGCGGCGGAATTGCTCACGGTCGTCGCCATCCGACACTGCTCCACCTTCTCCACCCTCCTCAGCATCGGGCGCCGAAGCAAGGCCGCAATTATAGCTTCGTGCCTCATGGTATTGTCTTTTGCATGGTTTTTAGCGGCAGCACATTGTGGGCGGGAGGCGAGATCGTCAGTCGACTTGGCGCTTGCATCAGTCCCAGATGGCTTGCAGCACCGCCATCAAAATCGACTTCGCCTCTGTCATGTACACGATGATCACTCAGTCTCTCTTCCCCAAGATTCGCGGATCCAAACGACAGCGCGGCCACAGCGGCCGCCAGAGGGTGTCATCTCGACACCGCGCGACGACCCCATGGAGACGGAGCCTTCGCCTCCTCCGCCTCCTCTCACCCTACCGATGGAGTTGGATCCGCCCACAACGCAGCAGTCGCCGCCTTCTTCGTCTGGCGGACGCGCACCCTTCTGGTCGTTTCCTGGGAGACGTTTCTGTCAGAGCGCAGGCCGGATGGCGAGGTGTGACCGAAACCTTAACGCCCCCTGCAAGATAATGTAAGCTCATCTCCTGTCAGCCTCGGGCGGACATTAGTATTAGCACGGCCTAGCAGAGAGTGATACGAGGTTAGTAGTGATCCACAAACTATGTGACAGACTAGCAGGAACATTTCATATATCCAAGGACTCAGAATTATATTGCCCGTCGCCCATCGCTTGCGACAACATGTAGTACATTCTGGTTAAGTATTGTCAACCTGCTTTAATGAAATAAAACCTCTAATGTTATGTACTTGAATTGTTGTCTAGCATCCCTAGAACGCAGCATCGCTTAGGCACCGTATACGAGACGAGTGGGTAAGACCCAACGGTCAACATCCAACCAACGATGACTCGGGCAGCAGTAGAGCAGTGTAAAGTGCGGTTCCTGGCGGTCGTGGGTGCAGATGCTCAGCGCACTGAGCACTGTTTGTAGCTTGTAACGCAAACATCGCACGCAACTAACGAATGTTACCCTCTCATGTGGAAATTAAAATATGTTTCTTTCAATGATTTACTCTTTATTTCTCATCCGCAAATTCTTACAAATTTTTCCACACACTGATTTTCACGCGATAAACGTTACCTTTGTGGGCCCTGTCAGAGCGCAGGCCGGATGGCGGGGTGTGACCGAAACCTTAACGCCCCCTGCAAGAAAATGTAAGCTCATCTCCTGTCAGCCTCGGGCGGACATTAGTATTAGCACGGCCTAGCAGAGAGTGATACGAGGTTAGTAGTGATCCACAAACTATGTGACAGACTTGCAGGAACATTTCATATATCCAAGGACTCAGAATTATATTGCCCGTCGCCCATCGCTTGCGACAACATGTAGTACATTCTGCGAAAATTTAATTATAACCACGCTGTACAAATGAATCAGTGTTTCACAGATTTATGCTGGTTCACCAATGGAATGACATTTAAGCAAGGTCCAAAAGAACTAAATTACCTAACAGATGAAAGGACTAAAATGCAACCACACATCTTGCCTACAGTTGAACATCAGACAACTAAACGATTAATTTCCTTGATCTGAGTATTTGCAATGACAGTAACGCGCATGTTTCCAAATACAGAAAAGCCGCTACCACTGATTTTGCCATTACCAATACCTCAGCTACCCGAACCTGCACAAAATCGCTTTCTTCACGTCATCTGTAAACCGTATGAGCCACATCCCCATCTGCCAAGTACAAGCATGTAAGGAAATGCACAAACTTAAATCTATAGCCCATAGTAATCGATATAACATCTCTCTCAAAAACACATTAGTCAAAAAAATCCAAAGTAAATTTAAGCAACCACTTTCATCATTGCAAGCTGAGAAATAAGTTCCAAAATTAACCAGTCTTCCATTCTTTGGCAAAAATTCATATAAACTTGCAAATTTCTTCAAATTATGTAACATAAAAATATCCTTCCACATTGACAATAAATTGTAGAATAAAATTGTTCACATTAATAAAACCACCGCAGAATGGTGCCAAACGTCCGGCATATACAAATTCAGATGAACATGTTCTTCCTTCTGTACAGCACAAACGGAGAGAAACTCTGCAAGCCACTACAGAAAACATATTAATTTCCTTGGGCACAAAAACTTAAATAAGTCCAGCTTTGCATCACATACTGCTCATCGAAACACTTCGTTGGTGATATCAATGAGAATATTTCTCCCCAACTCACTACCGACAATGGTTTACGGATGGATCTCATTGCACAGTTCAAGATTTACCTTCACAAGCCAAAATTACAGAAAAAATATTATTAACGAACCAACTGAATCAGTGCACAGCTTTTTCTTCCAAAACATCTAGGAAATCCTGTCAACAAAACTGCAGAAAACACAATAATAAGACGTATTCATCCACATTCATCCTCCTGCATCAGTTACATTCTCTTAGTCATGTATCAAATACGGCATTCTGTAACTCACTCGTTCTTTAATTACGTAGAAAATATTTCACTCTGTAACTCTTTAACAACTAAGGAAAGCTGTAACTCCTTTACACTTTAATTATGTAGTTAATGTTTCACTCTATTTGTTTATCTTTTGTGTCATTTTTTAATCTATATCACGTGCATATTGCCAATGTAAGAACTCGCCTGCAAAAGAAAGTTTCATTTAAATAAGAGTTTATTATCTGTTCTTTTAAACATTTATTCCCTAATACAATGTATCTCAAGACAAACATAATGAAATAGCCAAGTGCGATATCCACCATATTCACATTCTTTGTCATCGAAGCCAATGCATATTTTCTGTGAATAAGTGTAACCAAGTGCAGCTAAATATTCGCATATTTGAATGGATTAACTCTTAATGTACATCACGGAACGGACTTTTAATGGTTAGCACGATGCAGTGCCTTTAAGTGTCCAAAACTTAAAAATTTTGCCGTTTCATATACATTTCGTCACCTACAGTTAAATTTCTGTCATTTCCGCCAGCAGTATCAGCATAGCGTTTAGTTACACTTGGTCCACGAAAAATGTTCTTGTAACAGTGGTTTGAAAACATACATATTAACGGTAGAATAAATCGTATCAAACCCCCCCCCCCCAAAAAAAAGCAACAAAAAAATCTTTCTGCGTATTTATACCTAAACAGATAGCCAGATTAAATCACAGTTGGAATTCGTCATCCATGATGGACATAATACATTTACTTGTATTCTTCATTTCCCACGTTAAAGAAGGATAAAAAATTCTTTGTTTCAGTTAGAATTTCATTTCATTTCTCTATTAAAATCTAACAGAAAGATATCTACAGCTCGTACAGAAACCAGACTGCAGCTATTAGAGACGAAGGGCGTGACAAGGAAGTGGATTTGTAGTCGATGTGTGAAATTATTTGCTGTGTAAATTGAGCAAGCAACAAAATAAATAAAAAAGAAATCTCGAAAGGTAATTGCAATATTAAGGGAGAAAAAGACTTCGAGGCCTTCTGTCCTCGTATGTACGTCAGTGAAGGCAGTTAACTTGATTGATTACCTGACCGAAATTATACTGTCGGGAAAAGATGATGTAAAAGGAGTATCAGCTGCAATGAAATTCTGGTAGTGAAATGTAGTCGAATTCACTCAGGTAATTTCGGGCGAATTATGTTACGAAATGACACTGTAAAAATAGAATATGTGTTTTGTATTTTGGCTGTAAAATAATTGATGATGACCGATGTATGTAGGATACACCATATAGTAAGGCAACATCAAGAGAAACGTTTCTGTCAAAGGTAAATCTGATACTTCCTGGCAGATTAAAATTGTGACCAGACCAAGACTCGAACTCAGGACCTTTACCTTTTGCAGGCAAGTGCTACCCAAGCGTGCCTGACGACCCGTCGTCACAGCTCTATTTCCGCCAGCACCTCATCTCCTACCTCCCAAACTAAACAGAAGCTGTTATGTGCTGTATACATCAAATCTTAAGCTACTTGTGTAGCATCACATTTCATAACATTCTATTATCGTCTTGTCTGATCCCCTAATCCTCAATTTTCGCTTCCGTAGAGGGCTACACTGCAGAACAAATACCATCAAAAACCATTATCTAAAATTAATGTTCGATATAAACAAATTTACCTTTCCAGAATGAAATTTTCACTCTGCAGCGGATTCTGCGCTGACGTGAAACTTCCTTGCAGATTAAAACTGTGTGCCAGACCAAGACTCGAACACGAGATCTCTGCCTTTCGCGGGCAAGTGCTACCTTAGCACAACCCACGAGCCGTCCACACAGCTCTATCTCCGCCAGTACTTCGTCTCCTACCTACCAGGAATCTGCCAGAAGATGCTGAAGATTTGATGTATACAGCACATAACGAAAAGGTAGGTAGCCTAAAAGGGAAGAAAGTATATTTATGGCACAATTTGGTTACAAGAGGGGGTAGTTTGATAGGACAGGTCCTGAGAAATCGAAGAACCATCAGTTTGATAATGGAGGGAATTGTAGGAGGCTGACTATAATAAGCAGGTTCAAATGGATGTATGTTGTGGTATTCGTGCAGAGATTAAGAGCCTTGCAGACAGGCTACTGTGGAGAATCGTATCAAATCTGTATTTGGACTGAGGCCCAAATTAACAACTACTACTACTACTACTACTACTACTACAAAAAATAATCATTCTTTGCCTTGTGCTTTCTTATGGGAACATTTGATGGAAACATATGAATTAGATCTCGGAAGCACTTGTATGAAACTAAAATTTTGTGTTTTCAGGCTAGTTAATATGAAAGGAAACGGTGCATAGTTCTATTCTTCATCTTGGATCCGCAGTTGGTAATCATATATCGGTTAATGGTTCGTCCGAGATACAGTTGGCATAACAAAAGCGATAGAAACCTTACACTAACTGTAACTGTGATAGATTTACTCTCCAAAAAGGAAACGACTCTGGCGATACTCTCTACAGTTTCTGTGTTGGTTAGTGCTATACATTAACTTACACCTAAAACACATTTTCAGGTAGGCGAGATTTTTCTTTGTAAATCTCTTCTGAACCGATCTGTGAAAAACAAAGTGTCAAGGCGCTATAATTAATTTACGCAAAATATAATATACTTATTTGCAGATTTAGTGTCAGTGTCATCATTAGTATTCTTTCACCTCGCCGAAAATGGATCTTGCACCAGATATACCGTATTAAACAGTTACTGTTCAACGTTTCTTCAACACAGCAGACCTGTTGAACTGGTTAAATAATATCTCTGCTAATAAAAGAAACAACGCAATTGTAAATTCGTGGAAATAATTTGCGAGGGGAAATCGCTGTTACCCAGGTTTAGCTCTTCAATATTCCGATTACATCGAGAGAGCGAAATAGGTGAGTGTTACGCGCTAAGGTACTACAAACTGATAAGAACCACGAAATTCGTACTTCTTAACAAATGTTAATTTTGCTGTTCTCACAGCGGAAGTGTGTCTTTAGTCTATATCTCATACGTATGACCTCCAGAAATCCATGCCTATTTTAATTTTCCTCTTTTTTCTAATCACCACAATGAGATTTTGTTTGCGACCTATTTCTTTTACACTTCCCTACTTGTTTTTCTTCGAAGTAATTGAACCTTTTTTGTCATGTGCAATTAATGATCAGCTTTACTATTACCACTTTCATTTTCGTCTCACCCTATGCCCTGGCACATCAATAATTAACACATCAAAAATAATCATCAACCACGTATCACACATTATCGAACGGCATCCTATCAAAGTCATCGCAACTGTTATCCCAGATGACAGCTTCTAATTCACTATTGACAGATTACTGACTATCTCGTGTAACTATTGTGTACAGTGATACATATCTGTCTATTTTAATTACCGCCAAAATAAAAATCTCTGAACTTCAGAGGCGAAGCACGTCCGGTGTACGTTCCTATGATGCTCTGGTCGCTTATCCTCTGCAGTGTTGTTGTAACTGTCCACAGTGAAAAATTTGAAAATGGAAAACCCGTCCTCGGTAAACATGAACCGATAAAAAGGTAATTGCAGCGGAAGTGACTTTATGTGGATATTACAGCCATGAGCTAGCAACCGTTTTATTCCATTAAACACCCACCTCAATTCCTGTTTATTTTTGATGACCACCAATGTGTTATCAGTTAACCAAATCACACTGATTTTCTATCCATCACCTCTCCCGAATTGCCTTACCGAGGTAATCTTGTATTTCCCTCATTTGTTCTTCAGTGTCAGTGTTGATTATGTGCCAGTCTTTCTTACACCTTTCACGATTTTAGCCTCTTTCATCATTTGGTAAATACATACACCAAAATGCTTCGCATGAAGAGAAAAAATTTACATCAAATCTCTGAGGTTAATACAACGCATCTAAGAGTACTAATAAACCCCCCATTAAAAATGTAGACGCTGTCTGTATTTCCTTCTTTTTCCTACCTCTGCCCTCTGTCGATGTACAGTGTTAAAATTACTTCTTAGTTACCCTTGCTCCTCCTGCAGCCTACTTGATCTTTTCTTAATGAACTGCAATTGACCTCCAGAGAAAATAGTTGCCAGCGTGACTCTGGTCTTTATTTAAGACTAACGAACTGGCCAATGCTACACAATTACTAAATAAGTACTGGAATTAGTTACACGTCCTTTTCCACCTCTCTCTGTCCATCTTCTCCCGCTGTGTTTGTCAATGTGTAGTAATGTGACACTTCCACGTTGTCGGCTGATTGCGAGAGGAATGAAATGGGTAAACATTAGTTAAAATTCAGTGATCAAAATGCTGAGGCACTGATTAGGTGATACCAAATTGTGACGTAGTACATATGTCCAACAACTGAAACAGGATGTGCCCTGAATAAGTACAAATTTAGCGAAAACGAGGAAGAACGCTGTAAACAGGCCTGCAGTCACGATCTCCCACATTGAAACTATTTGATCTTGACATGAGGCTTTAACGAAATAGGAGGAAGAGGGGTGGGGAGTGTAAGGATGTGCGTCAGTTTTTAACTATTATTAATTTAGCATAATATTTAAAATCTCTTTTCTCCTAACGGAATTTTCTTCAGTTGTTAGACACAAAATTGGAATTTTTCGCCTTTTCACTTACGATTATTATGTTGACGGAGAGAAAAAGTGTAAAGAATCCAAACTGCAATACTTTTCTTGAGAATAGGTATCTGTGAAAGTTTCCAGGTAGAAACGCTGTCGGGTATTATGAGTGCTAGTTTCGAACAACATTTCAGATAACCTTCCTCATGTGCTTGTGACGACTCCTATTTCCGAGTTAGGAATTATGTGGAGACGTTCGATACGACATATTATGACGTAAAGATACGCTTTTTTTCAGGCTATTGCGATATGGCAAGCGATCGTCCAAATAGGACACCCATTACGAGCCAGAGAGATAGCAGTTTCCTCTCGAATCTAGAAGGCAGCCAATATTTTCTTCAGAAGTGTAGAGGTTGCTCACCAGTCCGTGCAGACGAGTTCTTTTCCCCACCCTGTACTTCACTTAATTTTTTGCAACCTCATAAAATAAAGTGCCCATCGCCATTTGTCAAGTAAATCGCATCTTCTAGCCCATCTATATATGAAACAAAATAGGTTTTATGTCTGTATTTCGAGTAAAATATTAACAAGCCGAAGAATATGGGAAAAACACTAGACGGAGTGTTTTAGATGAATTTATTTACGGAATAAAGCATACGATAATAATTCTGAGTTATTGTGTCTTCTCGAAGTGGGAGCTAGTTACCTAGAAATAATGAGTCTCTATTGCTGAACCTAAAATATTTTTCTCTCTCTGAACCTCTTTAAATTGATTATTTTGAATTATAAATTTAAGCTTGCTTTTAGAAAAACTCTCTGATGACTTGGCAGTACTATAAAACTGCTGGTTTTATTAGCTGTAAATATTGACATGTAGCGTGAAGATAATTAAATATTTAAGAGCACTAAGGCGTTAAATAAGAAAGACGGAATAGCATCGTTAAACTAATAGGCTACTACGTAACACGAGGAATTTCTATTAAAGTGATGTGTTTCACTCGCATATTAGCCACACGTGCTGCTATTGTAATAAGTTAGTTGATGAAATGATGAAACTTCCTTTATCATCCAAAGGAACTTCAGACGTTCAGTAAAAGTTGTGTGACCAGAATATAGTTTCAGATCTGCAAGTTGTTGTGAGAAATAATTTATCAATTCATGAGTATAGATATTCTTAGTTCCCCTTGGCGTCCCTTGTACGTCAGGAAAAGAACTGCAGTGAAGTGCGCAAATGCTTGGTGAAGGCAAACGCCGGTAGTGGCATCAGGGCGTAGGAAGCAGGTTAGTGTAACCATGTACTTCCAATCCCAGTGAGCATAAGCTTGTAATCACATAACTTGGAAAGTTCTAATTTTAGTAGCACAGGTCTTGGTAAAAATAAGATTAATAAAGCATATACCGTTATCAAGTAGTGCATTTATATTTCCGAAATTATTTTTGTATCGCGACGCCATCTCTGCCACCGTGTAACCATTCGCATCATTTTATTTTTGTTTTTGGCTTATTTTTCAATTTAAAAGTTTTCTTTTCTTCAGGCTCTAAAAGTTCCTGATGCAAATTTCTCTGGCTGTAGAATTAGTATTCCGTGTTTCCTCTGTGGGTATATAACTGGCATACATATTACTATCCAATAAATATTATAAAATTGGATGTATGTTTTATGTTCCGCATCTCCTCCTAAACCAGTGGACCGATTTCAGCCTAACTAGGTGAACATAACGTGTACTG
Source organism: Schistocerca cancellata (assembly GCF_023864275.1). Taxonomy (NCBI): domain Eukaryota; kingdom Metazoa; phylum Arthropoda; class Insecta; order Orthoptera; family Acrididae; genus Schistocerca; species Schistocerca cancellata. The sequence continues at coordinate 238,628,777 of NC_064628.1, read as the reverse complement.
TCTGGAAAGAAGCGTTGTGGGATTAAGAATGGCCTACCTGGTTCAAATGGCTCTGAGCACTATGGGACTCAACTGCTGAGGTCATTAGTCCCCTAGAACTTAGAACTAGTGAAACCTAACTAACCTAAGGACATCACAAACATCCATGCCCGAGGCAGGATTCGAACCTGCGACCGCAGCGGTCTTGCGGTTTCAGGCTGCAGCGCCTTTAACCGCACGGCCACTTCGGCCGGCAATGGCCTACCTTACACAGGGTTGGGAATGATATTGAAAAATCAGCATAGCTCATGACGAGCGAGTACCCATTCTTTAGTCATCCAGTATTTGAGAATGGGAGCACTCATTGAATTGTAACAAACTTTACACACAATAACAAACCTTTTAAAAACTTTTTCTCGCTGATAAACCTCACAAACTGAAGAAAGGAGAAAAAATTTATCGCTTACTACATTTTTGCTGTTCATGTAGTAAAACTGCCACTTAAAGTAAGAAGTTTTAATTTATTACTTCTTTACTACTAACAGGATTCGCGATACATTTTGTGGATAGTATTCGCATATTCCATTGAATATACCAGCAAAATAATATCATTGTGTGACACGTAGTTCAGGGCATATGATGTCATAAGTGCGGAGACGTGTAAAAAACTGCCGCGTTGTGTGTGGCGTTGAAATTTTACTTCAAACGAACTATAATCGCAACATATTTCTCAGACAGTATCCACACACGTCGTTGAATGTACCTAAAAATAATTCACGAGATATGACGTCAAACGCTGAGATGTGCAGGAAACTGCCTTACCATGCATAACATTTGAATTTACTTCTTTTCTATTAATAACGCGATTCACTGAACATTAGGTAACAGTACCCACATATATGATAGATACACCTGCAAAATTATATCACTGTAAGATACAAATCAGAAGATACGATCTCGTAAACATTGAGCTGCGTGAAACAAACTGCAAGACGAATTTCGCTAGAGATACAGGTAAAATATTTGTACAAATAGGAATACATTAACAAATGTGAAATATATTTGACAAGTGGAAGAAATCTCATCATTAACCGCTGGAACGATTTCAACCAAATTTGGTACACATATTACTTACGATCTGCAAAGAAATACTATGGGGTAACAGCCACGAGACTCCTATTGGGGCGAGGGTGGTAATGGCTAGAGAAAAGGGGAAAGAGGAGATCGAATGATGAAGAAAGGGAAGAGATGGACATTGATAGGGGGGGGGGGGGAAGGAGGAAATGGACAGAAGGGGAGGGGGAAATAGACAGAAAGAGGCGAAAGGAGGCAGGGGAAAGATAATTAGTGTGGGGGGGGGGGGGCGGGGAAGAGATGGACAGAGTGGGAGAGAGCAGATCAAGAGCGGATTTGGATCTGATGGACTGAGAGAGGAGGAAGGAGCAGATGGGCAGAGAGAGTGGTTGAACCATGATTTTACTTTCCAATTTTTATTTTCTTTCTTAAAGAATTTATTTACTGGCAATTCATCATATACACTGACATATTTAATCACACTAGGTGAGCGTGGAAGTAGTTGCCAGGAAGGAACTGATGGAAAATTACTTTTAACAAATGTGAATTATATTCCTAAAAGCCTTTTCAAAACAGATTTAAAACTATAAGCAGAAAAGCACCCTCGAAATACCAAGTTAGAGTTTTATTTAGAGGCAAAGAACAATATTAACAATAGGAGCCGTCGGGCTGAGAGGTTTGCCTGCTCCCTTTCGACACGGCCGTAGTCATGACCATTCACGACAACCTCTGAAAGAGTACACTGGTGCAAATCTGCAACACACCAGATTACCTTAAACAAAACATTTTTAACAACTCACACAAACATGTAAATAATGCACCCCGTAAGAGGAATGGAAATGGTACAACATTCAAACAGTTTGCCACCGAAAGTGCATTTATTTTTTAAAGTACTCTTACGTTGACCTAAAATGACTATTTAAATAAAACCCATAAAATGGAGACTTACATAAAATGTACAACATGCTCTGCATTACACATATACCACCTCGCAAGATGATAAGCAACATAGAAGCATATTTCAAGAATTCGGCCGTTAACCAATAAACTCGTTAACACTGAATCCGACAAACCTGACAGAGGCAGCTATTAACGTACGGCAGATTGACAAGGGGGGGGTTACTAAACAACCCGAACCGCAGATTGCTCTAAACCTCCCCAATTCCACAAGGGAAAAACGGACCACTCAATTCACAATAACCGCTTTCCCGCGGGTGGGCAGACGGAGAGAAATGGTGGGACGACCCCAAAACAAAGCAGCTGGTGACCTCACCAGGAAAACATGTAGGATTTAACAAGTAAGTGAAACAACTTAACTTCTAATAAACTGCGATATCTGGCGAAGACCTGGTGCAGCACCCCCAACGCTCTCCCGAACCGTCCGCTGCCAGCCGCTTCAACGGACGCAGGAAGGCGCGCCGATCTCCCGTCGCACGGCGTCACAGCTCGCCCCGGCCAGCTCGATGTCGTGGTTCCGCTCCTGTTGCTCTCTTGTGAACCGCGAAGCCACTACACCTTTCTATACGGCGCTGCCCACTGGACTCACGTGGGGACCTGACATGCGCCGACGCTCAAGGACAAGTCATCTTGTGTCTCAGTGCGTGACCAACCAACCGACCAATCCAACCACCATTGACCGATGCCCGAGGAACTCGAGCAGACTGGCGGCCTAACGCGCAGACTCAGATGCACGAACTCGGCCCCGACCGGGCGACCACTAGCTGAGTTCTGTTAGTGGTGGAGTGGCAAGACTCTCATTTCCTTACTTTAAGGTCTGATCCAAACGACAGATATACTAGCACTCTAACGACAGACAGACACTAACAGCCGCACACATGCAAACGAGAGATAGACCAGCAACTGTTGATGCGAGACTGACCTAGCCTCACTCCGACTGACCCCCAGGCGAGTTTTTTTTATCTTTATTGATTTTCAATTCCCCCCGAAGGGGGCGGGCCGGCAGCAGCTTACTACGCTGCTCTACAGCCTACAGACTTTTTGTAAATAAAGGAAGAAGAAAGAAACAAGGAAAAACAGGCGATAAAATGGCGATTTAAAGTGAAAATGGCGTAAAATTGCGGAAAGTTATTTAGAAAGCAAAGGGGGTTGGCAATGTAGATAAAAGACACAGGAATCAGACAAGTAACACAGTAGACACACAATTAAAAAACATGGCGACAGTCTGGTTTCTGTTCACAAGTAAGAAAAAGCACACCCAGCGACAGTATGATGGCTGTTCGCTACACTTCCCAAAAGACACAACACGGAGCACGAACTGGAAAAAACACACTGTAAAACACTGCACGAAAAAGGTGGCACAAAGATGGCACTCCCGACCCAAGGCAGAAGGGGGGGGGGAGACCTGGAGTAGGGGGAAAAACAAGGAGGGAGGAGAGAAAAAACGAAAAGTGGGGGGAACCAAGGAGGGAGAGGACTAATAAAGGGGGAGAAGGGCAGACGCGAGAGGAAATGAGAGGAGGGAAATGTAAAAGGACGCGGGGGAGAAAAGGGGGCAAAGAGAGGGGAGGTGGGGAAGAAAAAGGATGGAAGGGGGGGGGAGAGGGAGCCCGGGAAAAGGACAGAGGAAAGGAGGGGGAGTGAGGATCAGAGTTGATAGGAGGGATAAATGGAGGGAGAGAGGGAATCATCCGGGAGGGGGAGTTGATGGAAGCCACCTTGGGTTAAGGAGATGTAGGGTGTACAGATGGAGGGTAGGGGGGACACAACGGTGAAGACGTGGCAGGGGGTGGGGATGGGAGAGGAGAGGAGCAACCAGGGGGTGAGGGGGTTCAAGACGGCGGGAGGTGTAGAGGATGCGGATATGTTCGAGGAATAGGAGCAGATGGGGGAAAGGAATGAGATCATAGAGGATCCGCGTGGGGGACGGGAGGCATATACGGAAGGCGAGGCGGAGTGCATGACGCTCAAGGATTTGGAGGGACTTATAGAATTTGGGGGGGGGGGGGGCAGGCGAGCTGATATCGCCCCTTAAATGCAAGTGAACAGGCAACCTTTCCGATTTTCCGCAAGAGGGAGACACCAAAGCTGCGATTACAACACCGGTGCCACCGCCAGAAACGGAGGGCGACTGCTTCACACAACGCGCTGCGGCGCGCTCTTCAAAACAGCAATTTTTTTTTTACCACGGTTCAGTGGTTGTAGGAGATGGTGAGAGAGAGGGACAGGTGAGGAGACAAAAGAGGGGAGTGGAGGAGGTGAACGGAGAGGAGAGCGAGGTGGTGGACATTGTTAGGAGCGATGAACAGTGAGCCGGTGAAGGAGGAGATGGTCATAGAGACGGCTAATAGATAGGTATACAGGCTAATAGGAATATATGCATACCTAGGCAACGCAGTGTAGTCACCTAGGTCCTAGGTCATACATATTTATGCATCTCTTTTGGTGTGGTCCGTATTCCATTACAGTTTCAGAGAAGTGAAATGATGGGAAACTCTCATGTGTGAGAAGAAACCGTAGGAAATGCTATTTAAGTGACAGCGACTTTGCAGCAGCTCTACAGGATAATGCGAGTACATAGACTGGTACTAAAAATTATCTCCAGAGTAGCTGACTCTCATAAAGGCACATGATGTCTCACTGGTACCTAAACTGAACGAAGTGGGAAAGAGAAAGGTAGCAGACTGCACAGTTTTGACATTTTTACCGAAGGCGAAACTTGAGAAATAAGAACACAAAAAATGAGTTCGTTACCGAGGTTATGTCGATGAATGGTAAATCCTTCCGTTTTCTGAAAATAAATATGGAAAGAGGAATATAATTCGGAGTATGTAGTATAGGGAAACGCCACGTCGAGATTGTGGTCCAACGGAACCAGTGAAGAAAAAATTTTATCGTGTTATTGTAGAAGACTTTTTAATTTAGTTTCAATGTTAATTTCATTTTCACCATAGGTAATTTAGGAAACTACAGGTACAGTTTAGGTCAGTTCATTCCTAAATTACACTGTTTCACAATAACTGTTTTGATGTGATTCACTTTCCTGGATGGAAACACAGGGACATTCAGCTGTGTTTTCTTAATATGGTCTTGTTGGTTAATCCATGCATCTGTTTCAGTGTAGGTGGTTAATTCACATGAACATTTTAAAACCACTACGAATATCCGTAGTGCCACCTGCTGTGAGCATGAAAAGGGGCCGGTATTGTGTGAACTCAGTGTGAAGGCGAAACATACGGTAACCAAGGCCCCTTGCCGGCTTAGGTGAGTTACTAAAGTAGATGTACCGTTAGAAAATTGAACGTAGTCCACGATATAGCTGTATTTTTACTAAACCATCTAAGACCTCGAAAAAGATAATAAATTTACAATAATAGGTATCGAAATTCGGTTACAGTTTGTTTGGCCATCTAATTGTGTGCACTACACTAACGGTAAGGCTACTGATTTTTGATATGGTTACGTTTCGGCTCGCTTTACGCAATTAAGTGTTTCGGTTAGGAATAAACCGTATGATTTCGAATCGATCACATGAATTAAATAAAACCGACAAAGTAAGTTGAATGAATCACCGAATTACAATATATTCATCACAATAAATTTGTTTCTATGAACTTATTTTTTTTTTCCTTTTTTCATTCTTCAGATTATTATATGTGGTCCACCCGGTCTCTCCCATGGAATTATTACTTTGGCATGTCATAGTGGAAGGATAAAAATGGTATCAGACACTCCGAAATATGACAAAAATAGGAAGAAAGACTCTTTTACACCAGGCTGTGGTTTTAAAAGACTAGTTTTCATTACTAATATGTCGCTATTATGTTGCTGCATGTTTTTATCATTTGTATTTTATACCAGCAATCTGCTGTTGTGCTAATTCGAGAAGGCATTCTACTCTTTCAGTCAACTTTAATTGCCATTTTCCAAATTTTAATGCAATTTATTCCTTCTTCTACTGTAACAGGAGTCTTCACTTTTATGAAAGTTGAACATATTTCTGATTTGCGCTTAAGATGTATGTCAAAACTGAGTTATGTATTACTTTTAATTGACGTTAGTAATGAGGCATATACACATATATTTCTACCGTGTATATCATACACAGCACTGCTTGCTTGCTAAACTACTTAGTGTTCTCTTCCATGCTATGTACTGTTATCCAACTTCAGTTATATTCTTTTCTATCTGGTTTAAGAGAATACTCTTTTCCTCATGCTTATGCTTCATACTACTGCTTTTACGTCTTATTTAAGGTTTTCATAAAAATTTTATGGTATTAACTTGAGAGATATATATAGATTAACTACACTTCACTAGTAAACGCCTTGTTACTGGTTTCGAAATGCGGCATTATATATATACATCGCAACCGTAGTAATTTCAAGCAATATGTCATTCACATATGTAAAAAAAAAATATATATTGTACCGGTGTTCATGTGTGATAGCGCTTTACAGATATTAATATGGTATGCTTCCCCACCTTATATGTAACTACTTATATGTGTACGAAGAACGATGTACATTAAAACTGTTAATCGACAGAAAGTGAGATCTTCTGATACCACAGTCGATGACATACAGTTTCAAATTTTATCGCGAAGGTGTGACGGAATTGCATACAACTGCGCGTATGTATTATTTCTCGATAAATATTCCACGTTCGTCTTCCCATTTTTATGGTCACGTGTCACCGCTTTATCAGGTACTATTATTGTTGATATCATACCTAACATTAATCAAACGACATTATATGTCTTTAATGTATAATGACATTCATACCTAGAAGAAGCCCTTACTTAGTATACGATTTCGGTCTCCTTTTCAAACTTCAAGTCTCGAAAGAACATTATTACAGAACCAACGAAAAAACCATGCCAAAATTAAATACACACAAAAGAAGATGGGCGCTGTTTCACTGAAGCTCGAAACAGCGCAGGTTTCAGTGAGTGACGCATTTAGTAGCTTGCACAAGGAAACTCTGTCTAAAGAACTGACAGACAATCCAAAGATATTCTGGTCGTATGTAAAGTACACCAGTGGCACGGCTCAATGAATCCCTTCATTGTGCAATGCCAATGGTAAAATTGCCGACGATAGCGCCACCAAGCAGAGTTATAAAACACAGTTTTCCGACATTCCTTTACCAAAGAAGAGAATTCGAATCAACAACAACTGCCAATACGAGTAACTTAGAAGTAGATATCCTCAGTATAGCGAAGTGAAGTACTGATTTAAGACAAGTCTTCCAGTCCAGACTGCATACCAGTCAGATTAAAGCAGATTATGCTGAAACAATAGCCCCCTACGTAGCAATCTTATAGAGCCGCTCTTCCATGAAAAATTCGTACCAGAAGTCTCTAAAGCTGAACAGGTCATATGAGTACTCGAGGAAGGAAATATAAGTAATCCACTGAGCTACAGACCCATTTCTCTGAGGTCGATTTGAAGTAGGATTTTGGAAAATATACCGTGTACCAAATTTACCTCCAATGGAAGGGCCTGTTGACACACAGAACAGAATCCAAAAATTTCGCTCTAATGAAAGACAACTATTTCTTTATTCGTACAAAGAATGAATCCTATCCACTGGGGATTTCAGACTAATTCCATATTTTCATATTTCCAGAAAGGTTTTGGTAGCATTCCTAACAAAAGATTCTAATCATCTTACGTGCCTACGGAGTACCGCTTGAGTTGTGCGACTGGATTCGTGATTTGCTGTCAGAAAGGTCGCAGTACCTAGTAATCGACGGGAAATCATCAAGTAAAGCAGAAATAATGTTTGGCGTTTCCCAAGGAAGTGTTACCAGCCTTCTGCTGTTCCTACTGTACATGGGCAATTTAGGAGACAATCTAAGTAGCCCTCTCAGATTGTCTGTAGATGATACTGTCATTTACTGTCTGTTAAAGGCATCAGAAGACCGAAACCAATTGCAAAATGATTTACACACTATATCTGCATGCCGCGAAAAGTGACAGTTGTGTCTGAATAAGAAAAAGTTTGAGATCGTCCAAATGAGTAGGAAAAGAAATCCGTTACTTTTTGGTTATTGAATAAATAAGACAAATTTAAAGACTGTCAATTCGACTAAGTACCTATGAATTCCAATTATTAACAACATAAATTAAAACGATCACAGAGACAATGTTGTGCGGACGGCAAGTGAAAGACAGAGTTCTATTGACAGAACACTTAGATGGTGCAACAAGTCTACTAATGAGAATGATTACACCACACTTCTTCGTTTTCTGCTTGCGTGTTGCCGTGCCGTATGAGATCGCTACGAGATAAGATTGACGAAGGACTTAAAAAAAGTTCAAAGAAGGGCAACTCGTTTTGTAATACTGCGAAATAGGGGATAAAATGTCACTGATATGACAAGCGAGTTGGGGTAGCAACCGTTAAAAGAAAGGCGTTTTGCGTTGAGGTGAGAATTTTTTACGAAAATTTCAGTTACCAACTTTCTCCTCTAAATGTGAAAACTATATTATAGTCGCCAACCTACACAGAGAGAAATGATAATCGTACTAAAATTACAGCTCGTACAGAAATATTTAAGTGGTAATTTTTCCCACTCGCTCTTAGAGAGTGGAACGGTAGAGATATAGTCTTAAGGTCATTCGAAGAATCCTCTATCAGGCACATTAATGTGAGATGCAGAGTTGTCATGTAGATGTAGATAATTTCCTATTAACTATAGGAGTGGACAAAATTGAGGTAATACCGCACTAGAATACATTACATTCTTTAATGTGGTGCAGGAAAACCGTTGGCGCCAACAATAGCTTTAAGTCGTCTCGGTATGGTTAAATACAGGTCCAGCACGATTTTGAAGGGAATCTTAGACTGCCGGCCAGGTGGCCGAGCGGTTCTAGGCGCTTCAGTCCGGAACCACGCGACTGCTACGGTCGCAGTTTCGAATCCTGCTTCGGGCATGGATGTGTGTGATATCCTTAGGTTAGTTAGGTTTAAGTAGTTCTAAGTTCTAGGGGCCTGATGACCTCCCATGTTAAGTCCCATAGTGCTCAGAGTGATTTGAACCATTTTTGAATCTTAGTCTACTCTTCTTGAAAATTAGTGGCAAGTTCAGGTAACGATGTTCCTGTCTGCATTACGTGTTTCCATCTCTCGTCATTGAGAGCATTTCCAGCATTGTCGAACATGGTCGTTTGTTGGTCCATGTGTTATGGTGTGGGGAGGCATAATGGTGCCTAGGTGTACTGATCTCCAAATCTTTACACACGGTACACTCACCGGCCAACAGCATTGTGGCACCTTCTCCATATGTGTCTTTTCAGGAGTGCGCTTCACCGTGACTTCACTTTTATGGACGACAGTGCGCGACCACATGGAACAGTGCAGGAAGAGCAGCTCTTCCAACCAGAGGAAATTCGGAGAATAGACTGGCCTGCCCATTACCACGACCTGAAACCCGTCGATCGCATGCGGGATGCATTGGGGGGACGTCCACATGCATCAGTGAGGACACGTCAGTTGTCAATCGCACTGGTTGTGGAATGGAAAGCCCTGAATCAAGAGCTCCTCACCAAACCAAAATTACGCGAAGCGAAATGTAGTGTGAGGAGGGCTATGCGAGAGAGGTTCAATGAATTCGAAAGTAACTGACTTGGCAGAAAATCCTAAGAAATTTTGGTCTTACGTCAAAGCGGTAGGTGGATCAATTCAAAATGTCCAGACACTCTGTGACCAAAATGACAGACTAAAGGCCGAAACACTAAATGTCTTTTTCCAAAGCTGCTTCACATAGGAAGACTGCACTGTAGTTCCTTCTCTAGACTGTCGCACAGATGACAAAATGGTAGATATCGAAATAGACGACAGAGGGATAGAGAAACAATCAAAATCGCTCAAAAGAGGAAAGGCCGCTGGACCTGATTGGATACCAGTTCGATTTTACACAGAGTACGCGAAGAAACTTGCCCCCCTTCTTGCAGCGGTGTACCGTAGGTCTCTAGAATAGCGTAACGTAGCAAAGGATTGGAAAAGGGCACAGGTCATCCCCGTTTTCAAGAAGGGACGTCCAACAGATGTGCAGAACTATAGACCTATATCTCTATCGTCGATCAGTTGTAGAATTTTGGAACACCCATTATGTTCGAGTATAATGACTTTTCTGGAGACTATAGATCTACTCTGTAGGAATCAGCATGGGTTTCGAAAAAGACGATCGTGTGAAACCCAGCTCGCGCTATTCGTCCACGAGACTCAGAAGGCCATTGACACGGGTTCCCAGGTAGATGCCGTGTTTCTTGACTTCCGCAAGGCGTTCGATACAATTTCCCACAGTCGTTTAATGAACAAAGTAAGAGCATATGAACTATCAGACCAATTGTGTGATTGGATTGAAGAGTTCCGAAGTAAGAGTGACTTCTGGTGTGCCGCAGGGGAGTGTCGTAGGACCATTGCTATTCACAATATTCGTAAATGACCTTGTGGATGACATCGGAAGTTCACTGTCGCTTTTTGCGGTTGATGCTGCGGTATATCGAGAGGTTGTAACAATGGAAAATTGTACTGAAATGCAGCAGGATCTGCAGCGAATTGACGCATGGTGCAGGGAATGGCAATTGAATCTCATTGTAGACAAGTGTAATGTGTTGCGAATACATAGAAAGGAAGATCCCTTATCATTTAGCTACAATATAGCAGATCAGCAACTGGAAGCAGTTATCCATACTCGTAAATTATGTGGGAATACGCATTAGGAATTATTTAAAATGGAATGATCATATAAGGTTGATCGTCGTTGAAGCAGATGCCAGACTGAGATTAATTGGAAGAATCCTAAGGAAATGCAATACGAAAACAAAGGAAGTAGGTTACTGTACGCTTGTTCGCCCACTGCTTGAATACTGCTCAGGAGTGTGGGATCCGTACCAGATAGGTTTGATAGAATAGATAGAGAAGATCCAACAGAGAGCAGCGCGCTTCGTTACAGGATCATTTAGTAATCGCGAAAGCGTTACGGAGATGATAGATAAACTCCAGTGGAAGACTCTGCAGGAGAGACGCTCAGTAGATCGGGACGGTCTTTTGTTGAAGTTTCGAGAACATACCTTCACCGAGGAGTCAAGCAGCATATTGCTCCCTCCTACGTATATCTCGCGAAGAGACCATGAGGATAAAATCGGAGAGATTAGAGCCCATACAGATGGATACCGACAATCCTTCTTTCCACGAACAATACGAGACTGGAATAGAAGGGAGAAGCGATAGAGGTACTCAAGGTACCCTCCGCCACACACCGTCAGGTGGCTTGCGGAGTATGGATGTAGATGTAGAACCATGAGGTCAACGTTGGAGCAATTTGCAGAGCATGTACAGCCTTTCGTGGTGATCACAACAGTGTCAACAACTTACTATGTAACACTTTTTGTAAACTCCAGGACACCGTCATGAATAGCGGTTATTTCAGTGTAATTATAAGTGACACATAATGGAAAAGTTACTTACACGCCTGTTTATTTTAGAACAACAGTTTGGTGGAACGATGTCATTCCTCAGATCCATCCATGTTATGCCGACAACCCAGAAGATAACAGTATTTGTCTCTCATCTGCGTCATCAGTGGTAAGGGCGGCACACAAGTAGCTGTTTCCCACGGCAAGGGATGGCTGCCAAAGCGCAAGCGTTTACAGGCCTTGTGTCCGGAGTGCGGGACGATGGCGTCAAGGCCACTGGGGACCGGACGACGGCGGCCGCCTGAGAACACAGAGGGGGCGCCCCAATACCCGCGGCCGGACTTTGATCACCCGGCGAGAGGCCGCAAGCAGCCATGGCCCCCCGCACACTCCCAAGGGTTCGGGGCCCACTACCGCCGGCGCCGGAGCCGACACGGTTGCGTTCATAGTAGATACCTACCATCACCAACACGATCTTCAGCATAGCTGTTAATCTTTGTGACCAGCATAGCATAGCACAGCACCTTACGGCTCATTATACCACTCTCCCACGACATATTGTGACATACTGACAGCAGCCAGTCCTTTACTTGTTGATATGCATACATCGCCGTTCGCACAAACACATTCACGCAACCAAGGAGCAATTGCAATAAAAAATACATACATATGCGTACATAATCTGGACCTATTCCTCACGGCCAACAGACCGACGAAATTCTATTTCTGCTATTCATTTTATTTCCACGCGTGTAAAACTTAATGTAGAAACTAGCTGAGTAACCAGCACGGCCTGTGTGTGTATTTATTCCAGTCTTCTGTCAGTCAGGCTCTTTCATCTCCCTCTTACTGTCCGCTCCTCCTTCGCCTCCCTCTGTACATCTCCGGTCACTTTGTAACAACAACGACTCTGTACTATTGTACATATAAGTAATTATTTTCATCTGATTTTACGATAAACTTGTGTAATTGATGTTCTGATTTCATTTCCTTTTGTTTCATGCCATTATGTTAAGAAAACTGTAAATAAGTTTCAATGTGCATATTAATGTTTATGTCAAATGTCAAGTAATATTGTAATAGAATTGAAATGTAACAAATGTTGAAACTGTTGTCAGATGTTTAAAATTGTAACTGTGCGTCTGGTCCATACGTAGGCAATGTGTTAGGGTATGTAGAATGCAAAACCTCGGGTGGATACTCGGTCTGTCAGGGAGCGGTAAAAGGTGGATGGCAGGCGAGCGCGGGAAAATGCGCGCGGGCACTGCACGGCACAATGGGCACAGTAGTAGTTGGAGTTTGGCACTGGTTTGAGCAAAACACCTTCTGGAGCCAGGAGGCTCTCCTGAAAGACATAGCTTCACTGAGCCTCGGTATGCCGTTCCAACGTCCACACAGCATGGCAAAATTCCATAGGCACTAAATGGAAAAGTATTGCGACGCTAAGAACAATTAAAGTGCCGATACGTCAAGAGCCATAGCTGTGGTTGTATGTGTGCTCTGTGCCTCGCCATCTTGCCGCCCTCAAACCGCCGCATCGATACTAGTAGGTTGAAACTTTTAGTACTGTATTCGTATAGATCAGAGAGTGAACTGCCTTTTTTTTATGCAATAATAACCTAAACTTTACCAGAACTTTTCCATCATTTAATTATCCTCACAACTAACCTAGACGGGGTCTTTCCAAACGTTGTGCAATTCGAGTGTCCCGAAATGAAAATTAAAAATTGTGTTAATAATAATTATTTGCAGAACTAGCTATATTAGAATGGTGTTTAAAGAAATGTTTTGTTAATGAACCGGTAAATGAATAGCGAAGGTCTAACGAAGTCGAAAGATAACTTTAGTATTGATATAGTAATGAAGTTTATTATTTCGAGACAGATTTAAGGGCATTTAAATGAGCATTAATTAAGATGTAAAGAGTAGTAACTTATATACTCGAAATCTTGAATGAATAATAAATTCAGTAATCTTTTTTTTTAATACAACAATCATAACAGTTTCAGGGTCACCCCTTCATTCATTTGAATTCTGAAGTGTTCTAAATTGGTTTGACCAGCAAACGCTAAAGTCAACATAAAAATCAAAATTTATCAGTGTTATATCTTTATCAAAATTGACATTTTGTGTGTGGCATGGAAGTACAATTTCTAAGGTAATCTATGCCCGATTTTAATCAGATTAATAGACAGTATAAAGTTTTGTAGTAAACAGTATAGTGTGGTGTTATGTATTCATGATTTTCCATATCAGTACAGAACGTAAAACTATCAGTTCGATACATTTTCTGATTCTAAAATTCTACTATGTTATGCAGTGTTACAACTTGTTGTTTTGCATGAATATATACCAACTTCTACAGGGAAGAATCTCAGTTAATGCCTAACTAGGCTGGCGACCGTATTATTGTCACATTGGTAGTATCTTCTGGTTTGCTTTCGATCCATCCTGACGTGTGATTGCATTTCGAACTTACTTGACGAATCATTGTTGTTACGCATTGGATGGAAGTCTGATTTTCCACCATTCAGGTACACGCGGTCGAAATTTATGCGAAAATCTTTTCTTATAAGGTGAATCCCGCTCACTTACCACAGCACAGGTTTTAACGAGTATTGTGTCAGGGATTAAAACTTCCTTCAGCCTCCCAATCTCCTTCCTCTTGTGGTATCTTCTCTGTGTCTATCCTTTCCTCCTCCCACTCTCTGTCTGCTCCTCCGCCATTCGCCCAATTTTTCCTTTGCCCTCTGTCCATTTCCTCCTCCCCCATTAATTCCATCGCCTCCTCTACCGCCCCGCTTCTGCGTGTCCTAGTCGTCCTATTTCTCCGTCCATTTCCTTCTTTCCTATCTGACCATTTCCCCCCACCCCTGTCTCTGTATAGCAGCTACTCGCCTCTTATCTGTATCAGCTTTCTACCTCGCTCTCTGCCCTTCTCCCTGCTTATTTTTCCATGTTATCACCTCCACCACGGTAAGAGTCTGGTGGTGGTTCTCAATCCCCTTAGCAGTTCTTTCCAGGTCATAACTAATACACTCCTGGAAATGGAAAAAAGAACACATTGATACCGGTGTGTCAGACCCACCATACTTGCTCCGGACACTGCGAGAGGGCTGTACAAGCAATGATCACACGCACGGCACAGCGGACACACCAGGAACCGCGGTGTTGGCCGTCGAATGGCGCTAGCTGCGCAGCATTTGTGCACCGCCGCCGTCAGTGTCAGCCAGTTTGCCGTGGCATACGGAGCTCCATCGCAGTCTTTAACACTGGTAGCATGCCGCGAAAGCGTGGACGTGAACCGTATGTGCAGTTGACGAACTTTGAGCGAGGGCGTATAGTGGGCATGCGGGAGGCCGGGTGGACGTACCGCCGAATTGCTCAACACGTGGGGCGTGAGGTCTCCACAGTACATCGATGTTGTCGCCAGTGGTCGGCGGAAGGTGCACGTGCCCGTCGACCTGGGACCGGACCGCAGCGACGCACGGATGCACGCCAAGACCGTAGGATCCTACGCAGTGCCGTAGGGGACCGCACCGCCACTTCCCAGCAAATTAGGGACATTGTTGCTCCTGGGGTATCGGCGAGGACCATTCGCAACCGTCTCCATGAAGCTGGGCTACGGTCCCGCACACCGTTAGGCCGTCTTCCGCTCACGGCCCAACATCGTGCAGCCCGCCTCCAGTGGTGTCGCGACAGGCGTGAATGGAGGGACGAATGGAGACGTGTCGTCTTCAGCGATGAGAGTCGCTTCTGCCTTGGTGCCAATGATGGTCGTATGCGTGTTTGGCACCGTGCAGGTGAGCGCCACAATCAGGACTGCATACGACCGAGGCACACACGGCCAACACCCGGCATCATGGTGTGGGGAGCGATCTCCTACACTGGCCGTACACCACTGGTGATCGTCGAGGGGACACTGAATAGTGCACGGTACATCCAAACCGTCATCGAACCCATCGTTCTACCATTCCTAGACCGGCAAGGGAACTTGCTGTTCCAACAGGACAATGCACGTCCGCATGTATCCCGTGCCACCCAACGTGCTCTAGAAGTTGTAAGTCAACTACCCTGGCCAGCAGGATCTCCGGATCTGTCCCCCATTGAGCATGTTTGGGACTGGATGAAGCGTCGTCTCACGCGGTCTGCACGTCCAGCACGAACGCTGGTCCAACTGAGGCGCCAGGTGGAAATGGCATGGCAAGCCGTTCCACAGGACTACATCCAGCATCTCTACGATCGTCTCCATGGGAGAATAGCAGCCTGCATTGCTGCGAAAGGTGGATGTACACTGTACTAGTGCCGACATTGTGCATGCTCTGTTGCCTGTGTCTATGTGCCTGTGGTTCTGTCAGTGTGATCATGTGATGTATCTGACCCCAGGAATGTGTCAATAAAGTTTCCCCTTCCTGGGACAATGAATTCACGGTGTTCTTATTTCAATTTCCAGGAGTGTATGTGTACCAAGTATGACTGAAATCGTTACAGCGGTTTAGGATGACCTTTCCAGTGTACGCACATATCAAATACATTCCACATACAGGTAACATATTTCACGCGTATTTGTAAACATTTTTCACTTTCTTGCCTTGCGAATTTCGCCCTGCAGTGTAATTATCACATTTATGACGTCGAATATCGTGAACTATGTGTCGTACGATAGCACGATTTTTCAGGGACATCCAGTCGTACGGATGTCCACTGTATGTGAAATGTGTTATGAACAATTAATAAATTTTATCGTCATGCACGATTATGCGAGTCTCAGTATTTGGTGCCATATCTCGGGAACTATGTGTCGTAACTAACATATTTTTGAGGGTACATTCAGTCGACATACATAGAGAATACGGTTAGCGGTAAAAAAGTAATACATATCCTGCTTCATGCAGCAGTTTTACTGCATTAACAGACAAAACGTAGTAAACAACAAACCTTCTCACTTTCATCATTTTGTGGGGCTGGTCAGCGAGAAAACGTTTCGTAAGGGTTTAAAATTATGTGCAAGGTTTGGTACAAGCCACTAAGAGCTCTCATTTATAAGTACTGCATCAATAAGGTGTGGGTATTCCCACGTCAGTGCCTACATTGCTTTTTTCACCCCTAACCGGTCTATATGTAACCATGCCCCCATGATGAACCTAGGACCTTGCCGCTGGTGGGGTGGCTTGCGTGTCTCAGCGATACAGATAGCCGTACCGTGGATGAAACCACAACGGGGTATCTATTGAGAGGCCAGACAAACGTGCGGTTCCTGAAGAGGGGCAGCAACCTTTTCGGTAGGTACAGACTGGATGATTCACTGATCTGACCTTGTAACGTCAACCAAAACGGCCTTGCTGTGCTGGTACTGCGAACGGCTGAAAGCAAGGGGAAACTACAGCCGTAATTTTCCCCGAGGGCGTGTAGCTTTACCATATGGTTAAATGATGATGGAGTCCTCTTGGGTAAAATATTCCGGAGGTAAAACAGTCCCCATTCGGATGGGGGTACTAATCAGGAGGACGTCGGTATCAGGAGAACAACAGGCGTTCTACGGATCGGAGCGTGGGATGTCAGATCCCTTAATCGGTCAGGTAGGTTACAAAATGTAAATAGGGAAATGGATAGGTTAAATCTACATACAGTGGCAATCAGTGAAGTTCGGTGGCAGGAGGAACAAGACCTCTGGTCAGGTGAATACAGGGTTATAAATACAAAATCAAATAGGGGTAATGCAGGAGTACGTTTAATAATGAATAAAAGAAAAGGCGCGCGGATAAGATACTACGGATAGCATAGTGAACGCATTATTGTAGCCAAGACAGACACGAAGCCCACGCCTACCACAGAAGTACAAGATTATATGAACTAGATCCGCAGATGATGAAGAGATTGAAGAAATGTATGATGTGATACAAGAAATTATTCAGATAGTGAAGGGAGACGAAAATTTAATAGTCATGGGAGAAAGGAATTCGATATCAGGAAAAGGAAAAGTAGTAGAATGATATGGAATGGGAGTAATGAATGAAAGAGGAATCTGCTTGGTAGAATTTTGCACAGAGAATGACTTAATCATACCCAACACTTGGTTTAAGAATCATGAAAGGAAGTTTACACGTGGAAGAGCCTTGGAGACACTGGAAGGTTTCAAATAGATTATATAATTGCAAGACAAACATTTAGAAACCAAGTTTTAAATTGTAAGATTTTCCAAGGGTAGATGTGGACTCTGACCACAATTTATTGGTTATGAACTGTAGATTAAGACTGAAGAAACTGCAAAAAGGTGGAAATTTAAGGAAATGAGACATGGATAAACTGAAAGAACCAGAGGTTGTAGAGAGTTTCAGAGAGAGCATTATGGAACGATTGAGAATAACGGGGGAAGAAATACATTAGAAGAAAAATGGATAGCTTTGAGTGATGAAATAATGAAATCAGCAGAGGATCATGTAGTAGGTAAAAAGACGAGGGCTAGTAGAAATCCTTGAGTAACAGAAGAGATACTGAATTTAATTGATGAAAGGAGAAAATATAAAAATGCAGTACATGAACCAATCGAACAGGAATACAAACGCCTCAGAAATGAAATCGACCGAAAGTACAAAACAGCTAAACAAGGATGGCTAGAGGACAGATGTAAGAATGTAGAGGCACATATCATTAGGGGTAAGGTACATACAGGAAAATTAAATAGACCATTCAAGCCAAGAGAACTTTTATAAACACCAAGAGCTGAAATGGAAAACCAGCTCTCAGCAAAGAAGGGAAAGCAGAAAGGTGGAGCCGCGCGGGATAGCCGTGTGATCTCAGTCGTCTTGCCTCAGTGCGCAAGGTTGCCCCCAACCTCTCCCTCCTCCCCCTCCCCAGTCACAGGTTTGAGTCCTCCTTCGGGCATGGGTGTGTGTGTTGTCCTTAGCGTAATTTCGTTTAAGTTAGAGTTAGTAGTGTGTAAGCCTAGGGACCGATGACCTGAACAGTTTGGTCCCACAGAACTTACCAAAAATTTCCACTTTCCAGAAAGGTGTAAGGAGCGCATAGAGGGTCTCTATACAAAAGCGATGTACTTGAGGGCAATATTACGGAAGTGAAAGAGGACGTAGATCAAGGTCAAATCGGAGATATGATACTGCGTGAGGAATTTGATAGAGGACTGAAAGACCTAAGTCGAAACAAGGTTCCGGAAATAGACAACATTGCGTTAGAACTACTGATAGCCTCGGGAGAGCCAGTCCTGACAAAACTCTACCATCAGGTGAGCAAGATATACATCTGGCGAAATAGCCTCGGACCTCAAGAAGAATGTAATAATTCCAATCCCAAAAAAAGCAAGTGCTGACAGATGTCAGTTAGTAAGTCACGGTTGAAAAATACTAACACGAATTCTTTACAGACGAATGGAAAAACAGGTAGATGCCGACCTTGGGGAATATCGGTTTGGATTCTGTAGAAATGTTGGAACACGCGAGGGAATAGTGAGCAGCGACTTATCTTAGAATATAGATTAAATAAAGGCAAACCTACGTTTCTATCATTTGTAGACTTAGAGAAAGCTTTTGACAATGTTGATTGCAATACTCTCAAATTTAGAAGGTGACAGGGATCAAATGCCGGGAGCAAAATGCTATTTACAATTTGTACGAAAAAAGACGGCAGTTATAAGAGTCGAGGGACATGAAAGGGGAGCAGTTGTTGAGAAGGGAGTGAGACGGGGTTGTAGCCTACCCCCAATGCTATTCAATCTGTGTATCGAACAAGCAGTAAAGGAAACTAAAGAAAGAATGGGCGTAGGACTTAAAACTCATGGAGAAGAAATAAAATCTTTGAGGTCGCCGTTGAAACTGTAATTCTGGCAAATACAGCAAAGGACCTGGAAGAGCAGTTGAACGGAATGGACAGTCTCTTGAAAGGAGGATATAAGATGAACATCAACAAAGGTAAACCGAGGATGATGTAATGTAGTCGAATTAAATTGGGAGATACTGAGGGAATTAGATTAGGAAATGAGACACTTAAAGTAGTAGATGGGTTTCGCTATTTGGGAAGCAAAATAACTGAAGATGGTCGAAATAGAGATGATATAAGATGTATGTTGGGAATGGCAAGGAAAGTGTTTCTGCAGAAGAGAAATCTGTTAACATCGAGTATAGATTTAAGTGTCAGGAAGTCTTTCCTGACAGTATTTTTACAGAGTGTAGCCATGTATGGAAATGAAACATGGCCGTTAAATGCACTATGCGATCAAAAGTGTCCGGACACCTCCAGAAACAAACGTTTTTCATATTAGGTGCATTGTGCTGCAACATTCTGCCACGTATTCCATATCAGCAACCGCAGTAGTCATTAGACATCGTGAGAGAGCAGAATGGGGCGCTCCGCGGACCTCACGGACTTCGAACGTGGTCAGTTGATTGGGTATCACTTCTGTCATACGTCTGTACGCAAGATTTAGCACTCCTAAACATCCCTAGGTTCACTGTTTCCAATGTGATAGTGAAGTACAAAAAGTGAAGTGACACGTACAGCTCAAAAGCGTACAGGCTGACGGAGACCGCCGAAGGTTGAAGAGGGTCGTAATGCCTAATAGGCAG
This sequence comes from Schistocerca cancellata, assembly GCF_023864275.1. Lineage (NCBI taxonomy): Eukaryota > Metazoa > Arthropoda > Insecta > Orthoptera > Acrididae > Schistocerca > Schistocerca cancellata. The sequence continues at coordinate 238,608,760 of NC_064628.1, read as the reverse complement.
ACATCTATCCAGACTGTCACACAGGAATTCAGGATTCACAGCAGGAACAATAACAACTAGGCGGGAGGTGAGAGAACTTTGATTTCATGATCGAACGACTATTCATTAGCCACAAATCACGCCGGTACATGCCAAACGATGCCTCGCTTGGTGTAAGGAGCGTAAAAAAAACGTTGTGTGGAGTGACGAATCATGGTACACAATGTGGCCAACCGATGGCAGGTGTAGGTATGGCGAATTCCCGATGAACGTCGTCTGCCAGCTGCCATCATTAAAATTCGTAGGCGGTGGTGTTATTATGTGGGCTTGTATTTCATAGAGGGGCTTGTACCCGTTATTATTTTGCGTGCACTATCACAGCGAAGGACTACATCGATGTTTTAAGCACCTCTTGCTTCCCACTATTGAAGAGCAATTCGGGGATGGCGACTGCACCTTTCAACACCCTCGAGCATCTGTTCATAGTGAACGGCCTGTGGCGGAGTGGTTACACGGCAATTACATCCCTGTATTGGACTGGTCTGCACAGAGTCCTGACATGAATCTTATAGAACACCTTTGGGACGTTTTGGAACGCTGACTTCGTGTCAGGCCTCACCGACCGAAATCTATACGACTTCTCAGCGCAGCATGAAGCATGGCTTGTCATTCCCCAAGAAACCTTCCAGCACCTTATTGAACGTACGCCTGCGAGAGTGGAAGCTGACATCGAGGCTAAGGGTGGGCCAACACCATACTGAATTCCAGCATTACCGATGGAGGGCGCCACGAACTTGTAAGTGATTTTCACTTTGGATACTACTGATCACGTAGTGTAGTTTAGACAAAATGTGAAAGGGAAGTTTGAAGATGTGGTGCTACAGAAGATTGCTGAAGATTACATGGGTAGATCACGTAACTAATGAGGAGGTACTGCATATAAATGAGGAGAAGAGGAATTTGTGGCACATCTTGAGTAGAAAAAGGGATCGGTTGATAGGACACGTTCTGAGGCATAAAGGGATCACTAGCTTCGTACTGGAGGGAAGTGTATAGGGTAAAAGTCGTAGAGGGAGACGAAGGGATGAATACACTAAGCAGATTCAGAACGTTGTATGTTGGTCTGGTTACTCACAGATTAAGAGGTTTGCACATGATAGCATGGATAGAGTAGCATGGAGAGCTGCATCAAACCAGCCTCTTGCCTAAAGATCACAACAACACCCAGTCTGTAGGTAGGTGGCTCTTACTCCCTCAGCGAATCTTGCCAGACAATAAGTGATACGCACACCCAAAATTGGTTGAAATCGGGCTATTGGTTTAGGATGAGTTGTGGAACGAACTTACATACATATATAAATAAAAACTTAGATACGTTTTTATAATATATATATATGAATGTACGTATTATTGCCTCGAAACAAATATGATGTAAAGGAGACAATAATGTCCAGATTTTTAGAATAGTGGAAAGAAATGGTGCGAAATCGGAATTCTCATACGATCATTATGAGAGATTTATTCCTTCAGAATGGCAATTACTGTTAAAACCCGTTAGAAATTTGAGTAACTGCTTCGCCTGCAGTGAAGTGCAACGATCTGAGAAACCCACCACGCTTCTGTCAATTGGCGCCAAGGTAGCATGAGCAAACAAGTTGTACTCGAACTTTTCTTTTGAGTTTTGAAACTTACTGAAGATATGACGCTTTCTCTGACTTCAGTGCTTGCTATTACATGGTGTACTTGAAAGATGACGACATAGCTCGCGGGCAGCTCTTAGCATCCTGGTTGGACGTTCTTAATATAGTGATTAAACGCCACTGTTCTGATACCGGATGCCGGGTTCCAACAAGCAAACTCTTTAAGAATTTTGATGCTCACTTGTCGTAGTAACTTATTTAACAACTATTATGGTGACTGCTCTCAAGTAAGACAGAATTCAGCGTTTGGAAATGGAGATCGCAGCCCTAAAGGAAGGAAATAAAAAATTACGCTCTGAAACAAGGCCAACACTACTGACGTTCGCTGCAATCACGGCAGGTGGTCCCACCACCAAGTCGAAAATCAGTGTTGAAGGATAATCTGAATTATCAAAAAATAAATAGGTAACTTCGCTCTCTTTCAAATGAGACAACAACCAGGATGCTAAAGCCATAAGGGAAACCTTAACCAAAACAATAAACCCTAGACCTTATGAAACAAAAGTTAATGCAATAAGGAAAACAACAAACACAGTAATTCTTGAATCAGGGACACAAGCAGACAAGAGGAAGCTTATTGAAAAAATAGCAAACTTAAAGGACATTCAGTGCGAAGAACCCAGAAAACTGAGACCACTATTGGCAGTACACAGCTTTCCAACAGTACACACGGATCAAGACTTTCTTGAAGAATTATTTGATATAAATCTCAGGGACCATATCACCACAGAGGACTTTCAGCAAGAAGGCAAACTACGAGTCAAAACAGGTCCTTAATGGAAACAGTGATGAATAACAATCTAGAGGTGACACCAGGGTTTAGATTACAGAGGGATAGGGGGTACATAGAATTTGAATCTTTACGACTTATGGAGTATGTATCAGTATAAAAGCGCCTCAACTGTTGGGATTTTGATCATTCGTTGAAAATATGTAACACGGAGGCTATCTGCGGGAAAAGTGGCTGAACACTTTCTGTTTCCTTACATAATGTTGTAAGTAGGCTGTTTATGTTTTCTTATCGGCAACGTTACGTAGCGCTCGGTATGAAAATCACTGGCTGTGCTGTGTGCAGTCTGTAGCTAGTTTGCATTGTTGTCTGCCATTGTAGAGTTGGGCAGCTGGATGTGAACAGCGCGTTGCGTTGCGCAGTTGGAGGTGAGCCGCCAGCAGTGGTGGATGTGGGGAGAGAGATGGCGGAGTTTTGATAATGTGTAATACTGGATATTATGAACTACTATATATATTATGACTGTTAAGGTAAATACATTGTTTGTTCTCTATTGTCATCTTTCAATTGCTAACTATGCCTATCAGTAGTTAGTGCCTTCTGTAGTTTGAATCTTTTATTTAGCTGGCAGTAGTGGCGCTCGCTGTATTGCAGTAGTTCGAGTAACGAAGATTTTTGGTGAGGTAAGTGATTTGTGAAAGGTGTAGGTTAATGTTAGTCAGGGCCATTCTTTTGTAGGGATTTTAGAAAGTCAGATTGCGTTGCGCTAAAAAAATATTGTGTGTCAGTTTAAGAACAGTCGCGTATAAATTGTTCAAAGGGGACGTTTCATATGTCGACCCTTAGCCTAGGATACCACACTGGAATCTTCTGATTTTTTCTTGTAGTTTGTGTATTTAGTGTAGATTTTGTTTATTGCTAGTGCGTAATTATAGAGAGAATTTCCTTGGTAGTTGTGGTTTTTCATTGTTGCACAGTAAAACAGTTGTGGCATGCATGTAGATTTGCACCAAGTATTTCGCAGCTGCGCTTGCAATTAACTAGATATTATTTTCAGTTCTATATTAATGTGTCCTCTTATTTTAGCTGTTCAAATTGTGTTTCTTTGTGTTGTCGTGTGAAATATTGTGACAATAATGGCGTGTGAAAAACGTAATACTAGGCTCCAAAGTAAACTGAGAAATGACAGTGAAGACGAAAGCAGTGTGTTAGCGCCGCAGAGTAATGAATTAACTAATGTTCAAAGTAGTAATTTGGTAATTGCGCATAGGGAAATGGAGCGGGTTGCAAATAATGGTGTACGCAGTGAAACAATTAGTGAACAGGGAAGTATTATCGATCGATCGGTCGGCAACAGCTCGCCTCAGGAATCGGGAATGACAGAACACAATATTGCAAATACTGTAGACTCAGGTTTTGGGTTCTCACCGTTTTCTCAAATGAGTCAAGACACATTTTCCGCTTGTCAAAATGTGAATGTTGCCGGTGCAAATTCACTGCCGAGAAGCACTGAGTACAATTAATGCAACAAATGGGACAACAGCTTCAAAAGTTAGACACAATGGAACAAAATCAGAGACAAACACAGCAAAAGCTTCAAAAGTTAGACACAATGGAACAACACCACAGACAAACACAGCAACAGTTAGACGCAATGGAACAAAATCTTCACACCACACTTGAACAAACACGTGAAGATTTGACTACTGAGTTACATAAAATCGAATCGAAATGTCAAAAAGTCTGTAACGACGTAAAAACACAAATTTTTCAGCATTTTCAACCTATTTTTTCGCGTCATGAAAATGCATTACAGAATCACGAAGCAGCCATAAAAGAACTGCAAACTATTGTTCATGAAAATCATGAGACCTTGCAAGCTAAAATGGACTCAGTTGCATCTACCGATTCGGTTACGCAACTTGCAAAAACTCAGGAAAACTTAAAGGACACAGTAGAAAGACACATGGAGGAAATTAGTTCATTATCAGAGAAAGTAGTTGAACTTTCGGATCAGCTAAATAATTTATTTACGAAGGTAGATGATAATCTGAATGACGCAAAACCAGTAGTCTTTAATGACACAGAAGAGTGCGAACAAATTAGGAAACTGAAACAAAATCTGAATCAAATTAATACGCAACACCAAAGAGAAATCCGGGAAGTACAAGATCAGCTGACACAGGTAATACAAGAATTACGTATTTCAGAGGACACTCGCGCTCCAATACGGGAAGAGGGACATAGAAATACGGAACAGCCACAAAATAATAACACAGGGCACTTCGGAAATCATGAAAGAAATTGGCAAGGTACACCGAATTTTGAGATGGAACCGCCGAAACGACGTAACAATGACCGAAATGCGACTCGCCGACACGATGATTTTGACTATAAGCTGTTCATTACTACACGTAAATTCAAAACGTTTAAGAATTCTGCCAACGGCATTCATCCACAATCGTGGCTCCATCAATTCTCTCATTGTTTTCCTGCCAACTGGTCATTAGAGCACAGGTTATAATTTACGTATGGCTACTTGGAGAATGAACCAGCTGTAAGAATGTGATCGGTCATTCACGATTGTCACAGTGTAGGAGAATTTTATCATGCCTTCCTCTCAGCGTATTGGTCTCAAGCTACACAAGACCGAATAAAACATAGCATCATAATGATGAAACATTTCGAACAATCTGAATTTTCCAGTCTTGTGAAATATTTTGAAGACATGTTGCAAAAGAATCAGTACCTGTCAAACCCATACAGCCCTTCAGATCTCATCCGCATTTGCTTAATGAAATTGCCTGAACATTTAAGAAATATTATTTTGGCAGGGCGTTGCAAAGACGACATTGAAGCTTTTCAGGGACTCTTACAAGAATTAGAAATTGACACAGACAGTCGCGGGATGCGAAAATGGGAAAACAATCACTACAGGGCACATCCGTCACAATTCTGTGATGACAGAAACAATAACAGGACACGACAAGTCTATTCTTACAACGCAAATCGTGACCAAAACAGACACCACCCATATGACAACCACTAGCAGAGTAATAGTTACAGAGAAAAATCGCATTTCCGTAGTAATGAATATGACAGAGACAATCATAGAAACAGACAATATGGCAACCAGAACTATTATTATCACGGGAGACAGAATAACTTCAGACGCAACGGTCCACCGTGCAGTGAAAATTCAGGGAGAAATTCTCCACCACTTAACCGACAAGAAAGAAGCTACAGGAACTACCGACATCACGACAGACGATATAATCGTAACGACAGACTTGAAGTGCATCAGAACTGGCGAGATTCAAACAGAGCAGGGTATTCTCGTCACGGTGAATTTGTAGAAATTAGGTCTCCAAATCCCAATAACGAAGCGTGCCAACAAAGGAACAGACAATGACTCGCACCGCAGGCTGCCGCGTGCGCCGGCTGGCTCAGAGAAAAATAACATAGACGCTAACCTTGAGAAAATTTTTTGCATTCCTCACTGACATATACCACACGATAATTGCGTCGAAGTTGAAACTCTGCGTACTACGAAGAGTAAAGGTTTACACCACATTTCACATGTAAAACCGTTTATTGAAAGATAATCTGCTTTTTAACTTTGTTTTTGCCATAAAACGTTTCACTTCACGTTACTAGTATGCTTTAGAAACTGTTACCATGCAACAATGTTTGAAGTTAAATATCCAGTCAAGAACCAAGAGAACTTATTTAAACAGAAATTACGAATGCATTGTTATTTCGAACAGATGACGCAGTGTTATTGTGTGTGTACATACTTGCTTGTTATTTGCACGATTACGTAACTACTATAAGGCTCACATTCTTAGAACATATACTGGTACTGCTAATGAGATTCTAATGCAACATTTTGGTTTACTTGAAAATACATTCTGGATTTAAGGTACTTTCTGTGAGATACCAGATGAGACAGTGGTTAGTTTATGTGACAGCTACACGATTTTATCACGACGCTACTAATGATTGACAATTTACAATGTTGCTTTTGCGGTGTTTCTGTTTCATATTTGCACAGTTTTTCTGTATTATTCTGGAAAGTAAAACATGTTTTAGTAGTAACTTTTGTGGTATAGCTACAATGAGACAGCCTTTTCCATAGCACAACAATACGTTACAGCACAGTAATTTCTTCATCACAACAATAAGCGTAATACCTAAGATATCTATACGCAAAGCATTTCACTTTTGTTTATCATGAGGTAAGTACATGGACTTCTGCAGAACTTAGCTTTCAGAGGACAATAACTACGACACTTCCACAGAGATTATCTTACAGCAAGACGCACATTTAACGCTACAGGACACGTATTTGAGTGATTAATTTTGTACTTAAAACATTTATTTTTAAAGATTTTTGAATTACAAAGAAAGTTTTCCGTGATACATTTCATTCCATTGCTGTAATCTGTAACACCTGAGGGTATAATTACAATAATCCTCAGGGGGGTACACGCTTACTTTGTGTATCATGTGTTTAGCAAGCACAAGGAGCCCTAGCTAATATGGTATTTGCTTATACAACTTTATACATCGGTACCATATTCCTCTAACACACAAATTACACAGCTATCTGATCGTTTAACTGAGAGAGACAAACATTTATTTTACTACATCAGTGACAGATGTTTACGTAATTACACCGTTGGATAACTTCACACTTACGAAATTGTATTTTGTCTGTACTTTGTGAACTGTTCATATTTTTTCGGACCCATTGTGATATTATGAGAGATTTGAATGATATATTTGGTATGGGATCACAATTTTTAAAGTACGTTTGAGGCAGATGACACTTTTGACATGAGCAGAGAATTTTTTTTTAATTATTGCAGAAAGCTACGACGTTTTTGAGATTTGACTGAGGTGTTATGATGTTATTATTACGACGACGATGTGTATTATGCTGCTGAGGTGTGGTTATGATTAATAGGCTGATGCTATATGAGTTATTTGATTATGCTACGTATCTGTTATGATGAAATATTGAAGAAGTGTCGACGAATAAGGTAAGGAATAAGGAGTAGTGTTTAGGGACTCTGGTTTGTGAAAAAGATTGTTGGAAACCAGGAATCGTACTTTAAGAGTTATGAAATGTGTGAAAATGCGTGAATGTATCACAATGCCAGCGAAAACTTTTTGGACACTGTTATATTTATAGGATTTTGTTTCTACAGATTTGTAACGCAAATTCTCGACCTGTGAAAATTTTTATATGTGACTGACACTGTATGGGAAACTGCTGTCATAAATATATCAGTAAGAAAGTTATGTGACCTTGATGTAATGCGTTTTGGGCGCCCAGCTGAGAGGTAGTCGTCTGACAAAAGAAAGCCATTAGGTGCAAAAAAAAAAAGAGGACATTATCCTCACTATTGCCATTCCTTTGTAGAAAGCATCGCAAATACGACACGCTCATTACTTGGAAACATAATGTATCGTACTTTGTGCTACTTACTGAAATGCTTATGAATTGATGGGAAATATTCTTACATCTGCAAACCTGATTATGACAAGTGTCATTCTATGAGAGTTGAGAGCTACTGACTTACGAAATGCCACATAGCTATTGAATGATGTTTTTATGCTTTGGTTTGCGTAATTGCTTATTTCATTTGATATCTGTTTTCCAGCTGTGTTGCAGCATTAGTTTTATAAGATAAACTTAGATGCATTGGTAATGTGAACACTTTCTGTCAACAGATCTATTAAATAATTATTTTATGATCTACATTCTTCAAAAAAGGAGCTCTTGGAATGGAGAGAACAATAAGAAGGGACTAATAACAGTAACTTCATATACACTCCTGGAAATTGAAATAAGAACACCGTGAATTCATTGTCCCAGGAAGGGGAAACTTTATTAACACGTTCCTGGGGTCAGATACATCACATGATCACACTGACAGAACCACAGCCACATAGACACAGGCAACAGAGCATGCACAATGTCGGCACTAGTACAGTGTACATCCACCTTTCGCAGCAATGCAGGCTGCTATTCTCCCATGGAGACGATCGTAGAGATGCTGGATGTAGTCCTGTGGAACGGCTTGCCATGCCATTTCCACCTGGCGCCTCAGTTGGACCAGCGTTCGTGCTGGACGTGCAGACCGCGTGAGACGACGCTTCATCCAGTCGCAAACATGCTCAATGTGGGACAGATCCGGAGATCTTGCTGGCCAGGGTAGTTGACTTACACCTTCTAGAGCACGTTGGGTGGCACGGGATACATGCGGACGTGCATTGTCCTGTTGGAACAGCAAGTTCCCTTGCCAGTCTAGGAATGGTAGAACGATGGGTTCGATGACGGTTTGGATGTACCGTGCACTATTCAGTGTCCCCTCGACGATCACCGGTGGTGTACGGCCAGTGTAGGAGATCGCTCCCCACACCATGATGCTGGGTGTTGGCCCTGTGTGCCTCGGTCGTATGCAGTCCTGATTGTGGCGCTCACCTGCACGGCGCCAAACACGCATACGACCATCATTGGCACCAAGGCAGAAGCGACTCTCATCGCTGAAGACGACACGTCTCCATTCGTCCCTCCATTCACGCCTGTCGCGACACCACTGGAGGCGGGCTGCATGATGTTGGGGCGTGAGCGGAAGACGGCCTAACGGTGTGCGGGACCGTAGCCCAGCTTCATGGAGACGGTTGCGAATGGTCCTCGCCGATACCCCAGGAGCAACAGTGTCCCTAATTTGCTGGGACGTGGCGGTGCGGTCCCCTACGGCACTGCGTAGGATCCTACGGTCTTGGCGTGCATCCGTGCGTCGCTGCGGTCCGGTCCCAGGTCGACGGGCACGTGCACCTTCCGCCGACCACTGGCGACAACATCGATGTACTGTGGAGACCTCACGCCCCACGTGTTGACCAATTCGGCGGTACGTCCACCCGGCCTCCCGCATGCCCACTATACGCCCTCGCTCAAAGTTCGTCAACTGCACATACGGTTCACGTCCACGCTTTCGCGGCATGCTACCAGTGTTAAAGACTGCGATGGAGCTCCGTATGCCACGGCAAACTGGCTGACACTGACGGCGGCGGTGCACAAATGCTGCGCAGCTAGCGCCATTCGACGGCCAACACCGCGGTTCCTGGTGTGTCCGCTGTGCCGTGCGTGTGATCATTGCTTGTACAGCCCTCTCGCAGTGTCCGGAGCAAGTATGGTGGGTCTGACACACCGGTGTCAATGTGTTCTTTTTTCCATTTCCAGGAGTGTATAATTTTCTTTTCGAGTACTTGGTAATTTTTTGTAGAATTAGTTTTTGTGGTGCACCACTTTAATTACATAGAAATTAAGATGTGAATAGACATTTCACTTTTCTGCATTGTTGTTTTTACCGTAATATTTTTTCTGCTTGAGCTTTGTCATGTTTAGGTATAAGTTACTGCTGTTTGCCAGGCATAGTGTTACTGAATTTGACTTTGTATTACGCTGTTAAGCCAGTTTTTCTACTGATTTATTTTTCTTGTTGCTGCACATTGGCTCATATTAGTTGTAATGTTGCATTGCTTGGTAATTTAGATTTACTGTAGCTAGCTTAGCCAATTTGTATTTTTTATCATTGCTGTTTGTGTTAATTGTTTCGTGCCGCTGCGTTGCCTCGTCCCTTAGTTTAGCATCTGAGCTCAGTAGATACAAGTTAGCTTAAGAGGGGGTAGCCTATAAGAGAATGAGTTGCAATGAATTTGAAGAAATGCACTGAGAAGTTATACGAACAAAGTACAGGTATAGGTAGGATTTTCTTGGAAATAAATGATGAGGTAAGATAATGGAAAATAAATAATGAGGTAAGAAATATGTGACCATATAAATACAGAAAGCATGCTCGGATAGGATGTTTTGGTGGAAACAAATGTTGAAATAAGACGAAAGATCTATGGAATGAAGTTTTGGGTTGGAATGCAGTACCAAATGTTACACTGAAAACAAACCCTGTCCTTTCCTTTTGTGTTATCCCACTATGTGTTTGTGTACCCTTGTGTATTTGTTTTCTTCCTGTCTCTGTGTAGTTTCATAGATTTTTTTTCTTCTAATACTAAGCTATATTCACTGTGATGAGGAATACTGTTCTCCTCAAATATAATTGGCATTAATAATATGTTATTTACCTTGTAAATATGCTTAGACTTTATTTATTCTGTTTTGTTTTAATGCTTCTGTGTAAAGTTGATGTTTCAAAAGTTATTCTGATCTTTTATGTATGTACTCATGTCATAATTCCTGTAACACCGATGTATATGTTATTTCGATTCTTTTGTAAAGCTTGTACTACAAATGTTACCTGTATTGTTATGTTCTTTAATGATGTATTTCGTACTTTTGTTATTGTATTCTTATGTTATAAAATTGTAATTGACACCAGTTCATCAAATTAAGTAACTTGTAAGTTACATTTCACTGCACACGTTTCAGTTGGTCATAGTATATGGACAATATGTGAAAAGTAGGGACTGATAGTGTTTGGACTTGTGTTAATAATTCAGCAAGGGACTGGATAACAGCATTGCTGGTTCTAAAGGACAATTCAAAAAACTTTGTGAGTGCACAAGTGGTGGTTATGGACTTGCTATATTATCTGCAAGACTCTTCAATGGTGATTGTGCACCTGCACAGTCACAACGGATGGCTGCTGGCCATCTCCACAAGGACTACAGTGGGTCTGCATCTTTGATGACCCACCAATACTACTATTTCTACCAGGACTACAGTGGGTCTGCACCTCTGGTAGCCCACCAATATCACAATCTCTACCATGACTACAGTGGGGTCCAATCTGTGATGACCTACCTACCAATATTCTTCATGACTTCGACTGACTCTGCTGTGGGTTTGCTCTGTTGTGGCCCATTACCTGTCTGCATGTCATGAGTCAGCACTGTCTTTCCGTTGGAAGGGCAACACTACTTCTTCAAGACTGCATGGAAATCCACTACTTCTGTGTGCAATTTCTTTTAGTAATGAGACTTTGTAAAAAAAAAAAACTGTAATTACTACTATGATGAATGATCAGGACTGTCTTTATGGACTGTGAGAAAATTTTAGCTTTTGACCAACATTGTATCAATAAGTGTGTGCATTTGATATCTTTGTTATGGTAATTATGAAAAATTTTATCAAATCATTATTGGCCACTGCCCAAAACAATTAGTAAAATTTTTTGTGGGGAACATGGGGGCTATTTAAGTAGGCTGTTTATGTTTTCTTATCGGCAACGTTACGTAGCGCTCGGTATGAAAATCACTGGCTGTGCTGTGTGCAGTCTGTAGCTAGTTTGCATTGTTGTCTGCCATTGTAGAGTTGGGCAGCTGGATGTGAACAGCGCGTTGCGTTGCGTAGTTGGAGGTGAGCCGCCAGCAGTGGTGGATGTGGGGAGAGAGATGGCGGAGTTTTGATAATGTGTAATACTGGATATTATGAACTACTATATATATTATGTCTGTTAAGGTAAATACATTGTTTGTTCTCTATTAACATCTTTCAATTGCTAACTATGCCTATCAGTAGTTAGTGCCTTCTGTAGTTTGAATCTTTTATTTAGCTGGCAGTAGTGGCGCTCGCTGTATTGCAGTAGTTCGAGTAACGAAGATTTTTGGTGAGGTAAGTGATTTGTAAAAGGTATAGGTTAATGTTAGTCAGGGCCATTCTTTTGTAGGGATTTTTGAAAGTGAGATTGCGTTACGCTAAAAAAATATTGTGTGTCAGTTTAAGCACAGTCGCGTATAAATTGTTCAAAGGGGACGTTTCAACGTAACTATCCGGCGAACGGTCCTGAAACTTGGATGATGTCGTCCAGGATACTGAGCGCCATACGTAGCACACGCCCGTTGGGCATTTTGATCACAATAGCCATACATCAAGACGATATCGACATTTTCCGCAATTGGTAAACGGTCCATTTTAACACGGGTAATGTATCACGAAGCAAATACCGTCCGCACTGGCGGAATGTTACGTGATAGCAAGTACTTATACGTTTGTGACTATTAAGGCGCCAACTATCACAAAGCGAAGAAAGTGGTCCAACTATTTATTTACGAACTACACGAATATGTAATAAAAATGGGGGTTTCAATTTTAAAAAACGCAATTGATATCCTCTTGACCTATGGCAGCGCCGGCCGGAGTGGCCGAGCGGTTCTAGGCGCTACAGTTTGAAACCGTGTGACTCCTGCAGTAGCAGGTTAGAATTCTGCCTTGGGCATGGATGTGTGTGATGTCCTTAGGTTAGTTAGGTTTAAGTAGTTCTAAGTTCTAGGGGACTGATGACCTCAGAAGTTAAGTCCAATAGAGCTCAGAGCCAATTGAGCCAATCTACGTCAGCGCCGTCTAGCGGGCCAACCATAGCGCCATCTGGTTTCCCCCTTCAAGCTAGACAACTTTCGTTCTTTGTAGTTTTTTTCGTTTGACGCTTATTTCGTGATATATTTGACCCAGTCACGATCAATGGACTACCCTGTAGTGCTCATCTGCGGTGCCCTAGGATACACAAGACAGAGCTTAAGGAACCAGGACATCGCACATTTAGTACGAAGACACGATGACTGGATCTCTATAAACAACATTGAAGACAATTTATCGAAAGCACTGTATGCGGCATATAAAGAGGACAGACTATAGAATAAGTTAGGCGCCACATCGCACAGATTAGCAGTAGATAGTAAACGACCCAGATTAAAGCACAGACACGGAATCGGATGCTATATGACACACAGGAGTTGGAGACAAGATAAACATAGCAAAAGTAAGCGAAGGTTCTACAGCATTATATCGAATCAATGTGAAAATTTAACGCTCCATGTTCTTTTACACCATTTCGTAGCACGTAATAGTATTTGCAGCTGTGACATTTCTTCTTCTTTCGCTGCATCAGGTGTCACTGTCTCGGAGATTTAACGAGTCCTCGCACCTGATGACTATGACATTTTAAACCAACTCCCAATCTTCACTGTCACCTAGAGTTCGGAAACACAATACAACATAACTAATCAACACATTAAAATAAGTATTATCTCTATTAAGACAATATGCTAAATGTATGTAGCCACACATACAGAAGGTATAAATGAAGACTTGCCATATCATATCCAAGCCAAATAGCCATCCCTTGTTTCTTCCATTAAATGCACTTTTAATTTCAATTTAAAATTCATTAAAAACCTATTATGTATCTTATTTATTATCATTGTCTAAGCTAGAAATATTTTTCAATTAAATTTTGTTTACGCATTTGTACTTATTGTATATAAATAACCCTTTTGTCAAATTTTCAGCAAGAGGAAGTACTAGGAATGAAATTGAATTGTTATGATATAGCGTGTAAAATAAAATGAACGACATGCTACATAATGACAGGCAGCAGATCTTTACTTGACAAATAAAGAAATAGTCTCACGTAAGAGGGCAATTCTAAAATCACTCTTCGAAGTTGCAACGAAACAAAAAGCACCATGGTAAACACCAGCTATTTACATACAAGATAATGGAAACGGACATTCTGAGCACTACTTCCTGCAGGGGGAGCTCGAGCCACGGCCTGCAGGAAGTATCGCTATGCCAAAACCTCACTGGCTGCAGACAGCTATTTAGGGGCTAGAACCAGCCCTGAAGTTCAGTTCACGCCGGATGCCGACCTCGTGTACTGCGACCGTTGAAGATTACGTCTTCGTCTCTGAGTTGGACTGTTACTAGTTGTGTGTGTATGTTACCACGAAGCTTTGTGGAAATTAGAAGTGAACTTTTGTTTGCCTCAATTAGGAGACTTTTACTGGCATCGTTATTGTTATCTTTCGTTTGTTGTTCAGTCATCAACCTTGTGAACTTACATCAATAAAAGCTGTGTTTGTGAAAAATTGCGAATTGTCAGTCACAACTACATGCATAGGATTTGTAGATCTAGAAAAAGATTTTTCGAAAGTGTGAGAAAAATAGGGGTAATCTATGAGGCAAAGATGGGGTAATACATGGTATGTACAAGAACCAAGATGGAACAATAAGGGTGGGAGAGCAAGGACGAAGTACTGGGATTAAAAAGAATGTAAGGCAGTGATTCAGTCCTTTGCCGCTGCTGTTACATCTATACATCGAAGAAGCAATGACGAAAATAAAAGAAATTCAAGATTGGAATTAAATATCAGAGTGAAAGGATTTGAACGATAAGACTCACAGATGACATAGCTATCCTCAGTGAAAGTGTTGAAGAACAACAGGAACTGCCGAATAAAATGAACACCCTACCGAGTAACGAATATGGATTAAGAGTAAACGAAAGGAAGGCGAAACGTATGGGGAGTAACAGAAATGAGAACTGCGAGAATCTTATCATCGAAATTGGTGATCACGAAATGGATCAAGTTAAGAGATTCTGCTACCTAGGCAGCAAAAAAACCCATGACGGACTTAGCATAGAGGACATAAGAAGCAGACTAATAATGGCAATAAGGACATCCCTGGTCAAGAAAAGTCCTTTAGTATCAAACATAGGCCTTAATTTGAGGAAGAAATTATTGAGAATGTATGTTTGAAACACAAAATATTATGACACTGAATCATGGACTGTGAGAATACCAGGACAGAACAGAATCGTAGCATTTGAAATGCAGTGCTACATACGAATGTTGGAAATATAGCGTGTAACGAATGAAAAAGTTTTCCGAGAAATCGGCGAGGAAGGGATATATGAAGGAAAAACTAACAAGAAGAACGGACAGAGCGATAGGGCATCTGTTAAGACATCAGGGAGTAAGTTCCCTGGTACTAGAAAAGTTGTAGACGTTAAAAACTGCACGTGAACAAAGAGATAGGAATACATCCAGCGAATACTTCAGGGAGTATGCTGCAAGTGCTACTATGAGATGAAAAATTTGGTGCAGTAGGGGGTTTGTGGTGACCGCATCAAACCAGTCAGAAGGCTGATGACAAAGAAAGTCATATCGTGCATAGTCTATGTTTAATTTCTCTAAAGTACGATGTATATTTTGGTATAAGTGACACTATTACTTGTCCTTCCTCATGATGGTTTCTCGATGATTGATGTATACTACTTGTTCGCACCTTATATTTGCACGGCATTTTAATTATTAAGTAACGGCAGTTTCGTACTGTTATTATTTTTTTTATATATTTGACTCCTTGGTATTAACGTTATTATATTTTTTATATATTTGACTCCTTGGTATTAACGTTTGTTACATAAATTACGAACGTTGTAATTCTGACTTCCCACGCCAGATGGTGGGTATTATGCTTTTTTAAAAAACCTGTGTTACGCCTCTTTTTTTGTTATTCATTTATTATTCTTTTTCATTATCTTTTGATTTTCATATGTTCTGCACTCTAACAACTTATCATCGACCTATTTTATGTTTTATAGTTTATAAAAAACAATACGCCAATGTATTTTAGATATTCCCCTCCGTCTGCTATGTGTTGTACGTACTTTTTAAATTTGTATTACTACACCATTCACTAAAGTACAAGAGTTATTTAGTGTTAATAATTCGAAAAAACAGTAATACTATGTCTTCACGTGACACATGTCACATAGAGGGCGTGTCAAGTCCCGTCACACCGAGGTCTGCTGAACAAGTGCAGGTAAACAGCGACCTCAGTCTATGTGATTGCCGTAAGCTTAGTGACAACAGTGCATCCTAATTTAAGTTATACAATATAGGTTTGTTTCTAACAAGTGTTATGTTCATATGCAGATGTAATTGTGATTTTCTATGTTGTACTGTCTGATCGTAATGTGAAAAAAAAATTTTAACTTCTAGCACTGAAGATGGTCACTCAGTGACAGAAAATCGATTTTGCGATAGTAAAAAATATACGACCAATGCTGTGTCTTTTTTCAAGTATACCTGTTATCTGGTCGTAGTGCACAAGACAACATGGGGTCGCCAATCAGAAAGAAAGTATTTATTCTGTGTGGGTGTTGATAGTCACGTTTTTGACTGTTTACTCACCCAGGCATCTGTTGATAGTATGCCTTCCAATTACAACCTGATTCATTTAAATCTACGGAGTCCTAAAAAATCTTCCTTTAAGTAACATACATGTCATCTTTTAGCGCTATCGTGAGTCGCACTCGCGTGCATCGCTCACTCGTGTTTTCAAAGAGTTTACCATAATTATTGTAGCTGATTATTACTGTTGCCGTGCAGTAAAAATAAGAAATCATCAGAATATGCTAAAACTCATATTCCTGACTGTTTTCCAGTGTCTCCAGAAGTGATTCCAAATTAACATCACAGAGGTTTGAACTACAAACAGGGCATTATTTCGTAGTATGTTTGGTAACTGTTGGTGTGCGACTTTACGGCGTCACGTATCCGTCTCTGTTGAAATACTGTAAGCAGGCCGTTGTCCTTAGTCTTTTCAGGACGGAAGAGTATTGTGAATTACCTAACGCCCAAGGTAAGTCGATCGTCAACCCATGACATACAATTGTGGCTGCAGTGAATACTAATTTCCTCACCTCATTGACTGCATTCCCTGTACATTAACCCGTCCTAAATCCATACTGAGCATTATTTAATTCATTTAGAATCTTGCGGTAGTTAGATTTACTTCCGAATTCTCACCCAATGCACTTATGATGCGGATAGGTTGTGTTATTTGGGGAATGTGGTTTCATGATTTTCGTAGTAAAAGTTTCGTTCGTCCACGACCGACTACCACAGGGAACGATTGACGTATTATACATCAACCACATCGTAACACGTTTTCATCTGCACCTCCCACACGAGAACGAGTAATGCATTCCATGGAACATTCTGTGTCATCTCGTACTGTTGGTAGGAGACAAGCAGCAGATAGACTATAGAATTACCGTCCTATGCCTACGCCGCCGTTAGCACCATAGTAAAAAATGCTAGGGTGCCGTGACTGGGAAGCACGAAATGCTTATTAATGTTGTCGCACTGTGTTCAGCGATGAATCGCGTTTCAGCACTACTCCTGATGAATATGATAACGACCTGAGGAGAGTTCCTATTCTTCCAAAGTTTTGAAGAGGCACGATGGTGCTACTCCCGGCATTCAGTGTGTGGGTAGCGTTCGTGTACGTTTTCAGGTCACGGTCGGTAGTGTATGAAGGAAATCTGAAGTTAGGACATCATGTCCCCTCGTGGTTACCTCTAATGCGACAGTGTCGCGATGGTACATTTCAAGAGGAAAATGCGCGTCCACACATGGTACGCCTCTCTATGAACTGGGTGTTTCATGCTGACGTACTCCCGTGGCTACTAAGATCACCATGGGAACAGCTCGGACGTGCACTCTGTTTCAGTGCCAGTACCTTGAATATCAGGGGCCCTTTTCATCTCAAAACAGGACTTGCAAGCTACGTCAATTATTTGCTAGATGTATCCCAGTCTCTGTCCTCCTCTACAGCTATAGGCTCCGCACCTCCCTCTAATACCATTGAAGCTATTCTTGATGTTTCAACATATTTCCTATCGTCCTGTCCCTTCTTCATTTCAGTGTTTTCCATGTATACCTTTCCTCGTCGGTTCTGCGGAGAACCTCTACATTCCTTAACTTATCGATCGATCTAATTTTCAACATTATTCCGCAACAACATATCTCAAATGCTTCGATTCTCTTCTCCTCCGGTTTTCTCAAGTC
Organism: Schistocerca cancellata; assembly: GCF_023864275.1. NCBI lineage: Eukaryota > Metazoa > Arthropoda > Insecta > Orthoptera > Acrididae > Schistocerca > Schistocerca cancellata. The sequence goes on along the minus strand of NC_064628.1, from coordinate 238,590,682 downwards.
GATACGCTCTACATTTACATTCTCAATAACGCCTTCCTCAAATTAAGGCTTTTTTTTTGGTACTAGTAGACTTTTTTTGGCCAGACATGCCCTTTCTGCCAGTGCTAGTGTGCTATTTATGCCTTCCTTACACCATCGCCGGCCGGGGTGGCCGAGCGGTTCTCGGCGCTACAGTCTGCAACCGCTCAACTACTACGGTCGCAGTTTCGAATCCTGCCTCGGGCATGGATGTGTGTGATGTCCATAGGTTAGTTAGGTTTAAGTAGTTCTAAGTTCTAGGGGACTGATGACCTCCGAAGTTAAGTCCCATAGTGCTCAGAGCCATTTGAATTTTCCTTACACCATCCGTCATGGGCTATTTTGCTGCCTAGGTAGCACAATTCCTTATCTATTTCTTGACCACCAATTCTAACATTAAGTTTCTCGCTATTCTCATTTCTGCTACTTCTCATTGCCTCCATATTTCCTCGATTTACTCTCAATCCATATTCTGTACTCATCAGCTCGTTCATTCCATTCAACATACCATGTAATTCTTCTTCACTTATAGTGGCAAGGGAACCTCCCCATCGCACCCCCCTCAGATTTATTTATAAGTTGGCACAGTGGATAGGCCTTGAAAAACTGAACACAGATCAATCGAGAAAACAGGAAGAAGTTGTGTGGAACTACGAAAAAATAAGCAAAATATACAAACTGAGTAGTCCATGCGCAAGAGAGGCAACATCAAGGCTAATGTGTGCTTAGGAGCGTCGTGGTCTTGTGGTTAGCGTGGGCAGGTACGGAACGAGAGGTCCTTGGTTCAAGTCTTCCCTCCAGTGAAAATTTTAATTTTTTATTTTCAGTTTATGTGACAAATTCTTATGTTTTCATCACTTTTTTGGGAGTGATTATCACATCCACAAGAAAACCGAAATCGGGTAAGGTAGAAGAATCTTTTTACCCATTCGCCAAGTGTACAAGTTAGGTGGGTCGACAACATATTCCTGTCATGTGACGCACATGCCGTCACCAGTGTCGTATAGAATATATCAGACGCGTTTTGCTGTGCAGGAATCGGTTGACCTATGACTTTGCGATCAAATGTTTTCGGTTCCCATTGGACAGGCACGTCCTTTCGTCTACTAATCGCACGGTTTACCGGTGCGGTCGCAAAACACAGACACTAAACTTATTACAGTGAACAGAGACGTCAATGAACGATCGGACAGATCATAACTTTACGAAAATAAAGAAATTAAACTTTTCACTGGAGGGAAGACTTGAACCAAGGACCTCTCGTTCCGCAGCTGCTCACGCTAACCACGGGACCATGGCGCTCCTGAGCTCAGATTAGCCTTGATGCTGCCTATCTTGCGCATGGACTACTCAGTTTGTATATTTTGCTTATTTTTTCGTAATTCCACACAACTTCTTCCTGTTTATCGATTGATCTGTGTTCAGTTTTTCAAGGCCTATCCAGTGTGAAAACTTATATCTAAATCTGAGGGGGGTGCGATGGGGAGGTTCCCTTGTGAGGACAGCAACGTCATCAGCGAATATTATCAATGATATCTTTTCACCTTGAATTTTAATCCCACATTTCTTTTATAACCGTCATAGCTTTTTCGATGTAAATATTGAATAATAGTGGCGAAAGGCAACATTCTTTTTTTACCCCCTTTTAATCCGAGCCCTTCGATCTTCCACTCTCGTTGCTCCCTGTTGGTTCTTGTACATATTGTATATTACACGTCTTTCCTTGTAACATATCCCTATATTTCTCAGAATATTAACTACCTTGCTCCAGTTTACGCAGTCGAACGATTTTTCCAGGTCCAAAAATCCTATGAACCAATCTTTATTCTTCTTCAGTCTAGCCTCCAATAACAACATCAATGTCAGGATTGCCTCTCTGGTGCCTTTACCTTTCCTAAAGCGAAACTGGTCGTTCTCTAACAGATACTCAATTTTTTTCTCATACTTATGTATATTATTCTTGTCAGCAAGTTGGATGCATCGGCTGTTAAACTGCCTGTACGATGATTGTCGCCTTTATAGGCTTTATGGCGCCCCCTCCAAACGAAATAGTGAATGTTTCCAAGACATATAGGCTACAGTGTCACAGTGATAAGTGGGCTCATATTGCCAAGTTAATTGTAGATTTACCCGAATTTCTAATAACTCCTGTAACATCACATACTCTCTCAACTTGTGTAGTTTCATTTCGTTTCCTCCTTCCCTCAGGGGTACTTCACTTTTTTGTCAGCTAGTGTATCATTCAGCATATATTCCGCTTACTGCTTTGTTCACCATCCAACGTAAATACCGATTATCCATCGTGAATATAGATAGAAGTGGATGTGCTCGGAGGAGTGAGACATCGTAATTTAACAAAAGCAAGTGTTCTGGTCGCGACCGTATTCAAATTGTGCTCCCTTCATAATGTGCTGACGCAGTAGCACCATACTTACCAATCATATACAACCACTGGCTCGACGAAAGATCCGTACCCAAACGCTGGAAAGTTGCACAGCTCGCAGCAATATTCAAGAAACGTCGACATGCAGCGGGATTTTAGAACATTTATTGTGCTCGAACATTAGGAACTACCTCGAAGAGAACGGCCCATTGACACACAGTCAACCCAGATTTAAAAAACATCGTTCTTGTGAAACACAACCAGCCCTTTACACATACCAAGTCTTGAGTGCTATTGAGAAGGAATTACAAATTTATTTCGTATTTCTAGATTTCCAAAACACCCTTGAGCATTTGACACTGTACCACAGAAGCGGCTTGTAGTGAAATTGCGGCCTTATGGAATGTCGTCTCAGCTATGTGACTGGATTCATGATTTCCTGTCAGAGAGATCACAGTTCACACTAACTGACGGGAAGACATCTGGCATTCCTCAAGGTAGTGTTCTGGCCATCTGCTGTTCATTATCTATATGAACGATTTAGGAGACAATCTGCGCCACCATCGTAGGGTGTTTGCAGAAGATGCTGTCGTTTATTGTTTATTGTTTAGGTTACCATAAGATCAAAACAAACTGCAAAACGCTTTTATCGCAATGGTGCCAAACTGGCATTTGACCTTACACAACGAAAACTGTGAGATCATCCCCATGAGTGCTAACAGGAATTTGTAGAACTTCGCTTACACTATAGATCAGTGTAATATAAAGTACGCAAATTCAACTAAATACCTAGTAATTACAATTACGAACAATTTAAATTGGATATAACAGATAGAATATGTTGTGGGGAAGGCAAATCAAGACTGTGTTTAATTGGCAGAACACTAGAAAAATGTAACACAATAACTACAGATACTGCCTCAAGTACATCTGCCCTTCGTCTTTTGCAGTACTGCTGCGCTCTCTCGGATCCTTACAGGGAAGGATTGACGGAGTACATCGAAAAAGTTCAAAGAATAGCACCACGTTTTTTATAATCGCGAAATAGGCGAGAGTGTGTCAAGGACATGATACCGGGTTCGGAATTGACACCATTAAAATAAAGGCATTTTTAGCTGCGGCGGTATCCTCCCACCAACTTTCTCCTCGGAAAGCGAAAATATTTTGTTGACGTCGACCTACTTAGGGAGAAAATGGTTCAAATGGCTCTGAGCACTATGCGACTTAACTTCTGAGGTCATCAGTCGCCTAGAACTTAGAACTAATTAAACCTAACTAACCTAATGACATCACACACATCCATGCCCGAGGCAGGATTCGAACCTGCGACCGTAGCCGTCGCTCGGTTCCAGACTGCAGCAGCCTAGAACCGCACGGCCACTCCGGCCGGCACTTAGGGAGAAATGATCATTATAATATAATAAGAGAAATCAGAACTCGCACGAAAGATATATAGGTGTTCGTTTTAACCGCGTGCTGTTCGAGAGTGGAACAATAGAGAATTATTGGGAAGGTGGTGCGATGAGCAATCTGCCAGGGACGTAAGTGTGATTTGCAGAGTATCAATGTAGATGCAGATGTAGAATATCGAATATCAAAGTACGAATTATTCTTGACATCTTTGACTTTCTTAAAGTAATCATGCAGAATGATGGAATGCAGACAAAGAAAATTTAAATTTCCAGTTTCATTATTAATTTGCATCGCCAGAGCGTTTCGGATACGAAAAATTTCCCAAGAAACGGTTTCTTAGGGGCAACACAAAATTATTCTTTTATACATGAGATATACCAAGCTCATGCATCCACCTGCAGTTGCCCGTTGCTAATTTTCTACAAGCAAAGATGAGGACAGTTTGGGAAGGCCTTTGTACTTTACCAACAGCGGGTAGCATTTTCCTGTTGCACAGAGAATATGAACTGCTGGAGAATAATTTGCTACAAGCTAAGAAACGAATAATTTAAAAACTTTCTCCATTGTCAATATCATATTGTATTTGCCTGTTGCGCAGAAAACACGAATTGCTCGTGAATAAGGGTAAGCCAAGACAAACTTCAGAGTACTTAGCTGTTAAAAATTCAGTGCCTGTGCTAGTGAGCCGGCAAAACATGTTTCGTGACTCATAGACATGAGAAGACAGTAAATACACGGAATAGCTACCGTAGGACTCGAGACGTAACGATCTGAACAACATAATGACCAGCCAAATACGTTTATAGTATGTATCATCGTTGACGTTGAGTTCAGAGGTTAATTTTTGACCATATTTGAAATGATTTACGTAGCTGACGAAATAAAATATCATTTCTTCGCAAAGCACTGAGGTTTTACTATAGAAAGACTGAAATAAAGACAGCCCTAGTAAGCGATAAAAACAATTAAATATGAACAATAATCATAAAATGTTAATTGTAACGACAGTAAGGAAACGACATGGGGGAAGAAAAAAGTTAAATCCTGTCTTATAGGCTATTCGCTTGAGCACCTGCGTAGCTTGTTGCGCTTAATTAACCAGAGGATGTGAGGTTTGTGAGAGTATTATAAGCTGGATCCCACAAATATGAGTAGGCTTTTGTTGCTGGAAGTCTGGCGTTCCTCCTTTATACCATTCCCTTTCTTTGACATCATTACCTCTTGAACGGCTGCTGGGTTATTAAGGGGCACTACAGGCTTTTCATCCTATCTTGTTTGTCCTCTCCATTCATCGAGCGTTGTAGGCATTATACCGCATGAAGCACAACACGATGATATTAAAACTTCCAAGTAAAATGTCACCAAATTCCGCCACTCAGCTAATTAATGCTATGGAAGTACTGCTGTGTGGTGGTGTCTATAGAATTTTTCTTCCTAAAACACAGTGTAAAAATGACGTTCGTTATTATTATTTGCAGTGTGTATAAAATCTGAACGTTCGTAAAATAATTGACAAAAAAAAAAAGTAATTTCTGTTGAATTACGTACACTTACGATGAGAATCCTGAAGCAGTCTTTTGCTTACACCAGATATCGGTAATATTCTACAAGCAAAATCATCATGATTCACAGCCGCACTGTACTACAGATTTAAAGTTTGCTACAGTAGCACATATTAAGTATGTCACCTTCATTACCAAATGGCTCTGAGCACTATGCGACCTAACTTCTCAGGTCATCAGTCGCCTAGAACTTAGAACTAATTAAACGTAACTAACCTAAGGACATCACACACATCCATGCCCGAGGCAGGATTCGAATCTGCGACCGTAGCGGTCGCTCGGCTCGAGACTGTAGCGCCTAGAACCGCACGGCCACTCCGGCCGGCTGTTCATTATCGCCAGCAAAATATGATGTATGAAGCCAGCTGTTGAGGTCCCCTTATCTTTATAATATGGTAACAACAAAACCAACTGAAACAGGTAATATAAAACTATGAATAAATGACAGAAAAATAAAGTGAGAAATATGTATGTTGGATTATATTGCACACAAGCTAAGATGCCTCACTCTTGCACTGTGACTGAAGTTTGTATCTAATTTTGTCATCGACGAACGTAATTATAACTATATTGCTCACAAGTAATCATACAGCCTCAAAAATTGAAGATTTTAGTCGAATTCCTCAATTCAAACACGTAATTTCTACCAATAGGTTCTTCGTTCTCTGTTTTATGGTTACATTTAGAACTTTTGAACAAAAAGACAACTTTTTTTAGGTTTTACACAATACCCACAGCTCCTGCGTTCATTTTCCAGTAAGTCAAATTAGTTTTCAGTTTATGTTTAGAGTGAAAAAATGTTAAAGAAAAAGAGAAAGAAAAGAAACACCAACTTCTGACGGTCGTGTGCACAAAACGGTTAAGAGCAGTTCTTGCGGCAGTGTGATCTAAAATTCAATCTTCTCAGTCTAATAACGTTCTCACTGGCTCCCAAGTATGTTCCATAAGATGGATTTTAGTCTTGCTCTACAGATGCCTACACTGATTATCCTCTCGTAGTATTCGCCCAGAGAGGAGGTGCACTATACCAAAACTGAAATGCAGTTTTTACACCGTGCACCCATCTTTGCACTTCATGGCGTACGAGGTGGACAGGGGTGCTTAAGCTACTCACCACTTCACCTTACAAGTGGAATATAAGGAAGGATTTTCTTTTATGTAGGGACTCGAGAGCACAGGCCACATCCTACTTACAGTCGGGGATTAAGTAGTGATCTGTTACACTGATTAATCTAGACTAATCGTGAAACTAGTGCCTACTGGCACCATAACACCAGGGAAATTTGCTCCTCTGCGGTGATGGACACGGCCCCGTTCCATTTCCACGGCATTTTAATTTCCCAGCAGATGGGTCGAGCGACACCTCTGAGCCATATACAGGGCTCGATAGTTCCTGGTCGGCGAAGGCAACGAGATGTGTGTGGCCATGGAGTCTCTTGGGAAGGGCGATATCGAGTAGTAGGGCTGGCTCGTAACTGCAGCTGGGTGAGAGGAATGACTTTGTCTACGATTCTGTAGGAGAGTTGCCGAGTATGGTGGGACACTCACACCACAGATATGTTATCAGTAGTTGCAAAATAGCTGCTAGGCACTGGCGAAGAACTTCTGGAGGCACTAACCCGATCAGGAGGTTGCTGACGTGACATGTCCGTTGGTTAAACCGTATTAATATGTTTCATTTGAAAATTGAAGACTTTAATTGTGGTTTTCTTATATTTTTATCTCGCTGAGACGCTTGATTTTGTCGATTTTTAATTGAGCTTCGGGCGCCTGACAGTTACTATGGAAAATAGTTCCTTTTAATAAATATTGTCAAAGACTACCTAAGTAATCAACCATTTGCGCCAGTCCCTGTCGTTCCGCTACAGCCTCGTTAATTGCAATATAATGAGAGCTTAATATTTTATATACTCCTTGTTGTGTTGTTGTGCTCATCAGGTTACCGACAGGTCTGTTGCAGCTCTACACGCTTCTCTATCGTGAGCAGTCCTCTTCATATCTGCCCAACTACTGCAACCTACAAGCATCTGAGCTCGCTCAGAGTATTCGACTCCTGATCGTCCTCTACAATTTCCCCCTCCCTTCCCCCACGCCCCCAAACAAACACACATTTCTCTCCAATAGCAAATTGAAATCTCAGAATGTGTCCTATCAGCCTAACCCTTTTTTTATTCAATTTAAGCCACAAATTTCTCTTCTCCTCAGATCTATTCAGTACTTCCTCATTCGACCTGCCTGTCTAGCCTTCACCTTTCTTCTGGAGCATCAAATGTGAAATGCTTCTTTTCTATCGCTGCTTACTCTGTTCATTGTCGATGTTTCACTACCGCAGAAGGCTGCGCTACATACGAATACCTTGAGTTAGGAGTTTACAATGCGTCTGTTTTTGTGGAAGGTACGTGGGGTAACTGTATTGAACCTTCGTCGCGGAATATCTTATGGAAAAAGACCACTCTTCAATTACGCTATTGTTGAATGTTCTATAACGTATAGTCTACATGCAAATGACTGATCGTTGCCATCGGCAGTGCAAATGAAGTTGACGTGGTATATAATATTCCAAAATATGTCCTATTAAGTCCCACATTAGTGGATGAAATGAATAAAAGAATAATGTAAGAAAATCTTCTGAAAAAGGAGAGAATGATATCATACATGAATTGATATGGACAGCGTCGGTTACCTCCAAGTTCTTGTATAATGAAGTCGATTCTATGTAGTGATGTACAGTTAACAAAGCTAGTGGAAAAACTAATTCCTACTCTGACAAAACGCAGTAAAAGAAGCAGGCAAAAAGGAATACAAACGTCTCAAAAATGAGATCGCCAGGAAGTGCAAAATGGCTAAGCAGGAATGGCTAGAGGACAAATGTAAGGATGTAAAGGCTTATCTCACTAGGGTAAGATAGATACTGACTACAGGAAAATTAAAGAGACTTTTGGAGATAAGAGAAACCCAGTTCTAAGCAAAGAAGGGAAAGCAGAAAGGTGGAAGGAGTATATATAGGGTCTATACAAGGGTGATGTACTTGAGGACAATTTTATGGAAATGGAAGAGGATGTAGATGAAGATGAAATGGGAGATACGACACTGCGTGAAGAGTTTGACAGAGCACTGAAAGACCTGAGACGAAACAAGGCCCCCGGAGTAGACAACATTCCATTGGAACTACTGACGGCCTTGGGAGAGCCAGTCCTGACAAAACTCTACCATCTGGTGAGCAAGATGTATGAAACGGGCGAAATACCCTCAGACTTCAAGAAGAATATAATAATTCCAATCCCAAAGAAAGCAGGTGTTGACAGATATGAAAATTACCGAACAATCAGTTTAATAGGCCACAGTTGCAGAATACTAACACGAATTCTTTACAGACGAATGGAAAAACTAGTAGAAGCCGACCTCGGGGAAGATCAGTTTGGATTCCGTAGAAATACTGGAACACGTGAGGCAATACTCACCTTACTACTTATCTTAGAAGGAAGATTAAGGAAAGGCAAACCTACGTTTCTAGCATTTGTAGACTTAGAGGAAGCTTTTGACAATGTTGACTGGAATACTCTCTTTCAAATTCTAAAGGTGGCAGGGGTAAGATACAGGGAGCGATAGGCTATTTACAGTTTGTACAGAAACCAGATGGCAGTTATAAGAGTCGAGGGACATGAAAGGGAAGCAGTGGTTGGGAAGGGAGTAAGACAGGGTAATAGCCTCTCCCCGATGTTATTCAATCTGTATATTGAGCAAGCAGTATAGGAAACAAAAGAAAAATTCGGAGTAGGTATTAAAATCCATGGAGAAGAAATAAAAACTTTGAGGTTCGCCGATGACATTGTAATTCTGTCAGAGATAGCAAAGGACTTGGAAGAACAGTTGAATGGAATGGACAGTGTCTTGAAAGGAGGACATAAGATGAACATCAACAAAAGCAAAACAAGGATAATGGAATGTAGTCGAATTAAGGCGGGTGATGCTGAGGGAATTAGATTAGGAAATGAGACACCTAAAGTAGTAAAGGACTTTTGCTATTTGGGGAGCAAAATAAATAAGTAGAGAGGATATAAAATGTAGACTGGCAATGGTAAGGAAAGCGTTTCTGAAGAAGAGAAATTTGTTAACATCGAGTATAGATTTAAGTGTCAGGAAGTCATTTCTGAAAGTATTTGTATGGAGTGGTTCAAATGGCTCTGAGCACTATGGGACTTAACATCTATGGTCATCAGTCCCCTAGAGCTTACAACTACTTAAACCTAACTAACCTAAGGTCAGCACACAACACCCAGCCATCACGAGGCAGAGAAAATCCCTGACCCCGCCGGGAATCGAACCTGGGAACCCGGGCGTGGGAAGCGAGAACGCTACCGCACGACCACGAGATGCGGGCATTTGTATGGAGTGTAGCCATGTATGGAAGTGAAACATGGGTGATAAATAGTTTGGACAAGAAGAGAACAGAAGCTTTCGAAATGTGGTGCTACAGACGAATGCTGAAGATTAGATGGGTAGATCACATAACTAATGAGGAGGTATTGAATAGGATTGGGGAGAAGAGAAGTTTGTGGGACAACTTGACCAGAAGAAGGGATCGGTTGGTAGGACATGTTATGATCCCTTGGGATCACCAATTTAGTATTGGAAGGCAGCGTGGAGGGTAAAAAACGTAGGGGGAGACCAAGAGATGAATACACTAAGCAGATTCAGAAGGATGTAGGTTGCAGTAGGTACTGGGAGATGAAGAAGCTTGCACAGGATAGAGTAGCATGGAGAGCTGCATCAAACCAGTCTCAGGACTCAAGACCACAACAACAACAACAACTCTGACATTAACTATGATAACACGATCCGACTGAAATTAATTCGCAGACAGAGATTATGAAATGCAAGGCTGCATGCTTCCTTCGTAATGGAAATCGGAAAGCGAATGCTATTGTTTGAAAGAACTCGTCACTGGTGGTGATAATTAACCTTAAAAATTCATGCTGTGCCGGAGCTGCAGAATGCTCATCACACACCAGCTGTAGTTAGCAATACGGCGACCAGCGTACCTCTGCGTGAAACTCAGCGCTGTCACCTCTAATTATTCCATGTAATAGGCTATTAATGAACGTAATACTTGAACACAGTCATATCTCCTTAATAAACATTATATCGAGCACTATGTCATCAGAACTCGATACAAATACCCTAGTTGTATATGTATTCATGAAATGAATTAAGTGAAAGAAAGGCGAGACCCAATAACTTGCCACCTTTCAAGTTCTTAACATTTAAATTTATGTTCGGTGTTAACAAATTTCTCTGGTCCGTAGTACAGCCAGTCTTGATTTTATAACCCCTCTGCTTCAGCCATCATCGTTTATTTTGCTGCCCAAATACCAGAACTCGTATGCTACATTTAGTTTCTCATTCCTTCCGCAGTTTTTGATTTAAATCGGTGAGAGTACAGTACCATATTTCGCTTTGTTGATGGCCATCTTGCAGTAGTGTGGAGAAGGACGTAGGGGAACCGATGAGGGTGGCTGGTAGTAAGTGGTGAAGACGTTGTGCAAGTAATGCTAATTTACACAATTAATCAGATTAAATAATTTATTCCTTTCACAGGATATTCTGATTACTTTTCTTAATTGAAGGACAGGTTCATAATTCTACTGACAGTGACTGTATCTTTCAAGGAATGGAATGAAGTAATTCATCCCTAGGTCTGTTACTGAACACAGTAACAAGATAAATTTGTCATTGTAAAACAAGTACCAAACGTTTATTGCGGAGTTCACCAGAGAATAATTGATGGACTACCAGAAAGATGGGATTTTCTTCTTATTATTATTTCTTTATTATTTACGTTAGCGATTAGCTGTGGATGAACGGTGCTTTGAACCGGAATGAAACAATATAAAATGTGGGCGGGCACACACACACACACACACACACACACACACACACACACACACACACACACACACACCGCAAAGGAAGCATTAGTTGCAGCGCGTTGCTTTGCTGCTGCTAGACATCCCAGGAATCACTTTAAAAACGGCCTAACACGAGGGGAAATGACATCGTACGCCGCAAGGGGGAATAATAACAGGACGGCTTACCACATAGAGGCAGCTTACATGTCGACGCGCCGTGACGGATATATACTGCGAACAACCGTGTAACTCTACTAAGGACAGTGAAATATTGAGCCAAAATGATGGCGAACAAATGGATGCAGGAGGTTTTATATGTTGGTGGTTTGAATTTTCCATTGCCCAAGGACCCCACTACTTTACTCCAGGTGAAGTATATATAACGCCCCAGACCTATCTGTTGCTTATCCGCTTAATACTTTTAGCCAATAACTGAGTTTCAGTTAGTTACTTTCAATTTTATAATTTACCATTGTATCCCTTTTATAATTATACAGGTTCATTGGTCTAGCTTTTTAATGTTTAAATGAATAAGTTTTTACATAATTGCTTTTTCCTAAAATTCTAATAAAAGATCCTATTCTTGTCAAACTCATAACATTCATACCACGACAGCACCAAACCTCCTTCTTACCTGTCTTAATTCCCTGCTCTCAGACCCCCTGCTCCGGTTTTGCTATTTCATGCCGTTTGCAGTTTACACTATTAAAATTTTGACGAGAATTTGTATATAAATATACTTTTCTATAACTTTTAAAAAATCCCTTCTTAAACTGCCCCTCCTTGCTTCCTTTCCCCTCCCGCTGCATTTTCTCCTTCCCCTTTTCCTCTTCCCCCCTTCCACCACCCCTGCCGCCACCAGATACCAATTCGAAACACTGACTGCAACTTCAAAACACAGTACCCTTATTTGAGGCTCTGAACAGACAAGACGGGTTGCTGATGCTAATACATTTCTTTATAATTCTTTTCTACTTATTGCAAAATACTAGAGAGTACATATTTAGTTTTAATTAGTTTTAGATCTGAAGATGATCCAGAGCGATCGAAACATGTAATTAAAAATGCGCTACTGAGACCGAAAAATTATTGAGAATTATTTTAAATATCAATAGAGTTACTGATTCTCTCACGACGAATATGTCGGCACCGTATTTACAAACGAAGTGGCACAATGTTGTAACCTCATTTCAAGGCACCATCCATTACATTCAACTGATTTCCAAATCCTTGACTGTCTCTGGCAGAATTGTAGTGTCTTCAGAAATCCACAAAATTTGTGTTTCTTTTCTCTGGACATTAATCCCGTTTCGAAATATCTCCTTAAATTACCTAGCCTTCTTGCAAAAATTACAAGTTGTGTAACATCGACGATACGCTACAATCCTGACTCAACTACCCTTTTATGTCATTCGCCTCTCATAACCCCAGTATTTCTTCTGAAGTGAATGTCACTCGCGGCACTGGATGCATCATTGTTTCGGTAAGTACGATACTTTTGTAGGCGATCATACCCCAACACCAACAATTTTTGATTGCCAATAGATAAGTCTAATCCTCTTGTCAGTGGAAGGGTGGCACCGAATTCCCGATTCAGCTTCAACGCTATTAGTTGCTGCTGGTACTTAAGTACACATGTTTCCCGGGCGAGACCTATAAAAGCCCCTGTGTCCCTTAAAAACTCAAGCCCCAGTAACACCGGTATTGATAAGTTTACCATTAATAGGAACGTGCATATAACGTTATCGTTTCCAAAGGAAACGTCGAACTGTGTCTGGTACTTTATAATTTGTACCGTCTTTCCCAGCGGTCCTATAACTTTGTAATTCGTGAAAGGCAAAATCGGCAGTGTTTTTATTTTTGTTACCTGCTTGAAAAATTGTGCTTTCATCACCGATACCCACGCAACTGTGTCGAGGAAGATAATGGTTGATACACCATTGATGTTTCCATTGACACTTGCCAGAATACTTTGTTTTTCTTCTCTATCAGCGACGATAGCGAATCGTATTGACGTTCTCTTGCATAGATCTACTGGCGTCAATCTTTATCTCGGTGTCCTGGCGAAGACCTACAGCGACCGAGATTAGTTTGTTCACTTTGGTATATTCTGCTTCGGCACCGAGGTTACCTCCACTATTTTCACATTTTGTGATTCTACAGTCGGAGGTGGTCTACTCGGGTCCCACCATTGTGGATACTCATTATTCGGCATGGGTATAGCCTGTACGTATTTACTGACTGACCCGGATTCCTAAAATTTTGTTGCGCTGCGAAAGACTTGGCCCTCGTTGTTGCCAGTATTCATTGTCACCACGCATGTTTCTTGCTTTATCCTTGTACGGACTGTCCGATTTATTTTCATTTCATCTTTTACGATTAGAACTATTATTGTTGTTGGAATTTTCATTACTATATGGCCTTTGATTACCATTCGAATGCTGGTAGTCATTGGTTTCTTGGTAATTATTATTATTACTGAGGTGATCAGAATTGTAATGATTTTTACTATTGGCATGGGTTTTGTTTCTGTTTTCCTTCGGACTGCCTCCGCCCTTATTACCACTGCTTCCGTTCCAGGAAGGTTTTCGGTTAGAACAGTTGGCACTATTCGTTCCGTCTGAATTATTTCTGGCGTCTTTCTTGGACTAATTCTAATGAGTCTATCATAGATAGAATCTCTTAAAATCAGTGTCTGTGACATCAAACAGTTTCTCTCTATTATTTATGGGAAACCTAGCCTTCAATACTCGTAACAAGTCACGTGCGGTTACTCGTTCATCCCAGTACCTTGTCATACCGAAATACTTTGAAAAGTATATTAATACTTTTCAAAGTATTTTCTCAAAGAGCCTGTATTCGGGTTATACAAGGTGTCCATAAAGTCCCTTTAGAAACTTCAAAATTTTATTACAACGGCAGTTGTTGAAATATTTTAACAACATTTCTTTTATTGTAATCAGTATTTATAAAAGTTTTTTTTACTATGTTTAATAGACCTCTATACGGGCGCCTTTAGTTGCACCAAGCACATCAAGACGGTACTCGATTTCTTGCCATGTTCGCTGTAGCGTAGCGTCATCAGTGGTGGCAATGGCATTACGAATCCTTTTCTTCAAGACAGAAAAGTCCCATATCTGTGTTTTATACACGATATCTTTTACATACCCCCATAAAAAAGCGCAAGGGAGTGATATCTGGCGAACGGGGTGGCGAAGGAATTGGCCCATCCCTCCCAATCCATCTGCCTGGAAATGTTTCATTGAGAAACCGACGGACATGCAGTCCACAATGGAGTGGTGCTCTATCTTGCTAAAAATGGTAGCTGGTTGTAAGTCAATCAATTGTGGTGCTACATATTCGGTCAGAAGGTCGAGGTAAAAAGCAATTGTAGACTCATTGAAGAAAAATGGACCAATTATTCTGTTGCACATGATTCCACACCACACATTCACTTTTGGACTATCCCGGTGAAGCTCCCTAGTCACAGGGAGGTGTTGAGATCTCCAGATTCTCACATTAAACAGACATAATGTCCCAGAAACGTGAAAAGCTGCCTCGTGACAGTAACAAACTCGCTCGAGGAATGCTTCATTCTCCGAAAGGCATTCTAGCATGTTGAGTGCAACGTCTGTCCGCTTAGGCTTGTCATTTGGCTCAAGTCTCTGTAACAGTTGCACTTTGTAAGCGTACAACGGTAAGCTCTTGTGGAGGTCCTTATGCACCGTTGAACGTGGCAGTTGCAACTGTCTCGCAGCAGTGCGGATGGACTTCGTAAGTGAACGAGTGAAGACGTTTTAAACGCGATCGATGTTTTCCTCGGATGTTCTTTGGCGTCCGCTCCTCCCTTTATCAGACACTGTCACTGTCTCCATAAATTTTTTGTGCCATGCACGGATTGAAGGGCGTGATGGAGAATCTCTTCCATACTTCGTTCTAAAGTTTCGTTTAATCTGATATTCCGATTTTGTCTGAATAAACCAGGACACACATTGTCTCTTCTCTTGAGGAGTTGCTATTTTATAGAGGTTCAGTTCCTTCCATCAACAGAGTATCTGAAACACAAAATGTAAGTATATATATATATATATATATATATATATATATATATACTTTAGTAAACAGTGATTATAATAAAAGAAATTTTGTTAAAATATTTCATCAACTGCCGTTGTAATAAAATTTTGAAGTTGTAAAGGGACTTTATAGACTCCCGTATATCTCTGAGTTATATACAATCTTCCATAGCAGTTCTTGAGTCGACGCTGACCAGAATTGGTGGGGAAACGCCTTCTCAAACCCGCTAAATGTTTTTCATGTTTATGCTGTGTTCAGCGCCCAGACTGATGCGTCACCGAAAATGTGTGACACCACAAACTGGATTTTCTGTTCCTCCGTCCGAGACTTTGGAAGAACACGTATAAAGTTTTTAATAAAAACTATGGAATGGATACTCTTCTTAAACCTCTTTGTTGAATTCTTGGAATTGGCGGTGTTTAATTAAGCTATCTTCATGTGTTAATGTACTTAAGTGCATGGAGTTGTTGCCATTGTAACGTCCCCTTAGAAAAATTTCTGAATTACTGTGCTGATAAACCTCTTACATTATTTGCTTTTCAAACAGCTGAGCAAAACTGAACGTACTCAAACATTCACTAAAGTGACACACAATATTTTTAGCGCAACGCAATCTAACTTTCAAAAATCCCTACAAAAGAACGGCCCTGACTAACATTAACCTATACCTTTCACAAATCACTTACCTCACCAAAAATCTTCGTTACTCGAACTACCGCAATACAGTGAGCGCCACTACTGCCAGCTAAATAAAAGAATCAACCTACTGAAGGCACTAACTACTGATAGGCATAGTTAGCAAATGAAAGATTTTGATAGAGAACAAACAATGTATTAACCTTAATAGTGTTGAAAAATCATAACATACATAGCAGTTCATGACATCCAGTCTTACAAATTTCAAAACTCCGCCATTTCTCTCCCCACATCCACCACTGCTGGCGGCTCAACTCCAACTGCGCAATGCTACGCGTTGTTCACATCCAGCTGCCCAACACTACAATGGCAGACAACAATGCAAACTAGCCACAGACTGCACACAGCACAGCCAGTGATTTTCATACAGAGCGCTACGTAACGTTGCCAATAAGAAAACATAAACAGCCAACCTACACCATTAGCAGGCGGTGTACCAACTTTATCGGAAGAAATCACTGTTTCATAATTCGGGTTTCTTAGTGAAATAAATTGCTGGGGTAATACAGATTGATTACCAAAACTTAGTCTACTATGCACACTTTCTATGTTCTTTTGCCTGTCACTACCAGCGCCCTCATTTCTGTGTGCTGACGTTGTTTCAAGATTGTGATTTTAAATGTTCATTGCCTTGGCTACTTCCGTTCGGACTTGTTTCTATAGTCGCGTGGTCTAGGGGCCTTGACACGGTTTTCGCGGCTGCTCCCGTCGGAGGTTCGAGTCCTCCATCGGGCATGGGCGTGTGTGTTGTCGCTAGCGTAAGTTACTTTAAGTTAGATTAAGTAGTGTGTAAGCTTAGGGACCGAAGACCTCCGCAAGGAACTAACCACAAATTTCCAATTTGTTTCTGTACTTCTGTACGGATATCATTATGTAGTGACTCCACAGTAGTGGTCAAAACCTTGAAATACGTTTCTCACTTATCTACTTCGGTTTGAAGATTATTCACTTGAGTTAGTACGTTTGCCAACGGTTTAATGCTAGTCTTTATAGCATTGATTTCTTTGTTGAAATGCGTTGCAATTGCTGCACAGCGATGACTAACACCTGATGAATCATCTGGACAATTTCCTTATCTCGTTGGATAAAAATATTGTCTATTTGTTAGATGAACTTCGTATCACGCTCCTGCTCCTTGAGCTCGCATTGTTGTTCCTGTATAGTCTTCTCTTGCCTACGCTCTTCCTTTCTTGTTCCACGACACTGAAATTTCCAAATAATAATGCTAGCAATTTACCACCCGGTAGTGGCGTAGCTTGAGAATTGCTAATTTCTGCCCCTTCCCCGTTAGAAATATTATCATTCACTTCTAAAGGTTTAATTGCAGGAATGCCAGTCTGTGTTGGCAACTCAGTTTCATGCAGCTCTCACGCCGACAGTGAGGTGCAGAAACGGCATGTTGCCGCAAAACAGATTGACAAATTCGACAGACTCTCTGGAGCTCAGTCGACCCAGAAGGTGACAAATAGCACCAGAGCTATTGTAAATTTGGCAGAGAAGGTGCTAGATGCAGCCACAACTTCTGTCCTCACGAAAGGGTTGAACTTTGCACCTGTACCAAGGACCATACCGAAACGGGACATCATCAGCAGCGTAGAGGAAACAATCCGGGGCGTACCCAAGGAGGAAGCTGAGCAGATCCGAAGGGAGACCTGCAGGATCATCGGCAAGTCACGACTACCTAAAGCCAACATTACTCGCCGGAGCGAGAGGCTATCCGCGCACTGAGGGATGATGCTAACATCATGGTCCTCCCAGCACACAAGGGAAATGCGACGGTGCTGATTCGCACAGTCGACTACCAACAGAAAATCTGCTCTCTGCTGCAAGACCCAGCCTACAGGAAACTCAACAAGGACCCTACATCGACGATGACCAGGATAACCGTGTCGCTAATGAAGGACTCAGATCTACCAGAGGCAGTGCAGAAACGGCTGTATCCCATAGCGCCAACGACACCGCACCTGTATGGATTGCCCAAGATTCACAAAGATGTGGTGCCTCTACGGCCGATTCTGGACACTATCAACTCGCACAGCTATGGACTGGCCAAATACCTGGCGACACTATTGAAACCACTAGTGGGACACTGCAGTCATCACGTGAAAAACCCCGCAGATATCGTAAGAATACTGAAGGACATCCGAATACAGAGTGATGACCTACTCGTGAGCTTCGAAGTCACCTCCTTGTTCACGAAAGTACCTCTACAAGACGCCTTGGCACTCCTTAATCAGCACTTCGAGCCTGAAACAGTGAAGCTCTTTGAATATGCACTTACGACCACCTACTTCAAGTGCAATGAAGAGCATTATGAACAAGTGGATGGAGTGGCCATGGGATCTCCCCTTGCTCCAGGGATCACGAATCTTTATATGGAACACTTTGAGGAGGTGGCACTACAAACTGCTCACCGTAAACCCAGGCACTTCTCCCGCTATGTGGACGACACTTTCGTGATTTGGCAGCATGGCAAGCAGGCACTGGAGGAGTTTATGGACCACCTAAACGGCATACATGAGAATATCATCTTCACGATGGAAGTAGAAGAGAACGGCTGTATTCCATTCCTGGAGATACTGATCAGGAAGAAATCGAATGGCACGCTGGGCCATTCAGTATATAGAAAAAAGACGCACACAGACCTGTACCTCCATGCAACCAGCTGCCACCATCCGGCGCAACACCAGTCAGTACTGACCACCTTGGTACATAGGGCGCACGTCATTTGTGACAAAGAAAGCCTCTCAGGCGAATTACACCACCTAAGAGAGGTATTTCGGAAAAACCGGTACAGTGAAACACAGATTGGCAGGGCCTTAAAGAGGAGACAGGCTGACAAATTTCAGGAAGAAGAAGAGGAAGTTAACAAGACACTCGCCTTTCTTCCATATTTGGGGCCCATATCAGCCAAAATCAGGAGGCTATTGAGAAAATCGAACATAAATACCGTCTTCCGACCACCGCCGAAGACGAAAGAGCTGCTGGGCTCAGCTAAAGACCCACTCAAACTAAACACATCTGGTATATAAAGCATTGGCTGCGAATGTGGTGTGCAGTACATTGGACAAACGCAGCGCTGCATCTCAAAAAGGTGCGAGGAACACATCAGGCATGTTCGAATTGGACAGATAGAGAAATCTGCTATAGCTGAACGTAGCATCAAAGAAAACCACACCTTTAATTTCGAAAACACCAGGGTGCTGTGCCGAGCCGGGAGCTATTGGAATAGCGTCATTAAAGAATCAATAGAAATACGGGTCCACGAGAATCTTGTGTACAGGGACGAAGGCTATCAACTGAGCGCGGCCTGGAATCCAGCATTAGCTGCATTACGCCAGGAACGCACCAAGAACCGTCTAGCTCACGAGACACGATCAGAATGCTCTGACGGAGACACGAACGGCGCACCCGCTTCCCCCTCCACCCCGCCCGCCGGCTCCCCTGGACCCAGCCTCCCGCGGCCAGGTGGTGGGGGCCACACCGCAGGTATAAAGGAACCGGCATCCGCAAAGTCTCGGCACTTCGCCAGAAGATGATGAGTATGTCACTCGTCAAAACGTCGCAGTTTGAAGACGCCGCCGCCCGGCTGGAAGCCCGAGAACTCTTCGCCAGCTACAATGATACTGTTTAACGCATTGTAATTATTAATAGTAGCTACCACAGTGCGTTGCAAGGTATTCTAAATGAAAAAAATATTTTTAAATATTGTACTGCCAAAATCTTGCCCCTGTAATAATATTTACGAAAATATATCTATTGTGAAAAGAAGGAGTATTCTGCACGGCAAGTACTCGCAACGCAATTTCGTATTTACTCCAGGAAGTATTTACGTGAATTTGGCGGTAGCGTGACGATCGATCCCTCAAAAGAAAAAAGAAAAAGGTAATATATATTGCCCTTTTAAGTGTATTATAAGTAGTAATATTTAGATCCTAGCAGTGTCACATTGCGGGGGGAAGGGGGGGGGGGTTACGTAAGAAAATTAATACCTAATACATCTAAAAATGATCAAGTACCGTATAAATTTTAATACAAGTAAGTTACTTAAACAACGTGGGTAAATACCAAAAGCACAACATCAATCCTTTAGATACGTCTTAATTAATTTACGCCCCAAACTTAGCAATATTGACACAATCGTCAACGAGGCCTGCCGTCATGCGACTGCCCGTTCGTGTCGCCCCACTTCATCACGCAGCGCGCGCCGCATACCGCGCACCTTGTGATTCGCGCTTGGGGCTTAATGAAGCGTGAGTTAGTACGCTATAATCAAACTACTGAAAGACATAGGCCTTGTAAGACAGATTAATGCATGAAACTAAATCCCGGACAGTAATTATATAAAAAGATTATACAAAATAAACAGGCAACTCTATTCTTCATCAACGTTAGGATAATTAACGACTGATTGACTTTCACATTTTTATAATAAGTAATTTCTAGTTCTCTAATTCTTCTGAGGTGTGGATGCGAGACGTGCAGGGCTGGAGTATTTGACGCCAAACAGAAGAGGCTTCAGCTGAGCAGTAATGGAAGTATGTGGTTCTAGAGAGGATAGGTGGTGTTACCATTTTTTTTCTTTTTACTTCGGGCACCCCCGACGCGTCGACGCTTGGACCGAAATATTACTACTTATTTTAAACGGAGGACTACACATATTACTTTTTAGTGTTTCTTGTGTCGGGTTTTTTAAATTTTTTATTTAAGTTTTGTTCACAGGTATAGCTACAATTAAAGATTTCTTCTCGTTTCCTTTTACAGTTTTTGCGTGGGTTCACAGGCTCCTTGTCTTGGCCTTCAAATTTTGCTTGGATGTTTCACGATTTACCTGGAACTCGGAAATGTTTCTTGGATGGACACCTTCATCCCACATTTTGCCAGCGACGACTTTTTCTGCATTGGAGTTATAGGGCAATCAACTCCTTTCAGTAACGACAAACTAAATTTCGTACATCCGAGATGCTTAAACAGAATATTGTCTCTTCAAACGTAAGACTTTGCTCATCAAATTCGTTTTCGAGTTCGTTGGAAAACAGTTTTACTGCGGCCGAAAATGTGTGTATCGCAGTTTGAATTTTTTATTTTATTTTCCGCATGAGTTACTTGTTCGCTTAGGCACTTTTTATATACGCAGACATTAAATTAATATATGGTCCCGAATGAGATGTACAGTTACAGCTAATTGCAGTTCATCTGAGCTCCATAACGTCTTTCTTTTATGTACTGTAATACAAAATATTTATTTAATTAAAAACTTTGGATTGGGAATATAATTCATGAGATTATTTTTAAACATTATATTGCCGTAATAATGCTAAACACATTTTTTGAAGCTCACAATACGAACAAGTTTCTTGAATGGTACCAGCACAATATCGGAAATACGTAGCGGTACATTTGAGGCCACGTCGCCATTTTCTCTTGGCATTTTCCTCGAAATGAAACACGATTACAGAATAATAACTGAAAACTAAAGTTATTTCATGTATACTGAGATATTAATAAAATATTATGTTAGCACTTACCTTCTAACAGTAATTGTCTTCTCCATGTAAACGAAGAATTACATCAAAACTGCAGGAAAAATCGACGCTGTCAGCAGACGGTGTGTTCTTCAGCAAACAGAACTCATAGCTAACAGTATGGCTCCAAGAAGCACGTATGAGGTGTGATTAGAAATTACTGTGAATAATTGTTTTAGAACCAAAGTAATAAATTTACGTGGAATTTGATGTAATCTTCTCCAAAATAATGGCCTTGGCTAGCAAAGTGGTTATCTCAACTTTAGGTATAGACTGGAAGACTTTATAGAAGGCTTCATTTGAAAGGGCGTTCTGCTGCTCTGCCGTGAGCCCCTCAATGTCCGGGATGGAGTCAAAGCGTTTTCCTTCCAGTACGGTTTCATCCACAGGTCGCTTGGCGCTAATCTGGTGAATAAGGCGCACGTGGACAGAAAAACTTTCCCCTCGTAAAAATTTGCATAACAAAAGTGAGGTGTAACACGGGACATTGTCACGATGAAGAAGGAAGCCCTTGGCCCCATTTTCTGTTATCTTTCTTCGTAAATCGTTTCGCAAACGATGTAGTACTAGCTCGCAAAATTCCGTGTTTACAGTTGTTCCCCTTGGAGCTAACCAAGATCTAGCTTTTCCCTCGGTATAAAGAAGAAGAAAAAAACAAAGAAAAACAAAAAAAACAAAAAAAAACAATGAGCGTGACTTTGATCTTTGATATTCGATTTTGACTGACGTGCCTTCGTAAGGCAGGAGATTTATCGGTTTTCCAATGGGCATTCTGAAGTTTCGTCTCAGGTTGGCACCCATGGACCCAAGATCCATCTCCAGTAACAATTCTGGACATGACGTCCGGATCTGAGTGAAGACGATCCTCAACTTACGCAAACTGCCACATTTTTTTCTCTTCATCACTCAAAAGTCTGCGAACAAATTTTGCACTCAACTCGTTTCATTTTCTTGTTATTAGTTAAAATGTTTTACACGGATCCATACGAGATGTTAAGTTATTCGGTAAGCTCACGAGTAGCTACTCGTTTTTTTCAACGAATAGGTTTTGCCACTTTTCCTCGTTTGCTTCTGTTTTTGATGTTAACCCTACCAATATCAAAGAATTTTTCATAACGCACAGCGCATATAACCAAGGGGGAGTGGGTGGATACTTTATGCCTATGCAAGAAATAATTAAAGAGGTACTTATGTGTTAGTAGGTTCCATAACATGAAACTATGTTTTAGCGCACTCTTCGCAACATCAACACATTGTCAGTGCCGTATACTACCAACTGGGAGACCGCGCACAACCTAAAAAAATTAAAAAATTTAAATTTCGTTAATTCTTAGTAATCATTACTCATAACATACTTTTTAAAGAGCCATTGGTATGTCGGTAAGATACTGAATCTCTAACTATAGAATATGACGTTCTTTGGGGAAAGGACATCTATTACCGAGACTTAAATTTTTGGGTTGAGTTTTAGCGAAAAACTTAGAATAATTATGGAATGAATTAGGACAATTCATTGGAAACAATAAATATCTACTTTTTCAAAATTTTAAAATATAAAGTAATTGGCTAAATTACAATATTTTGAAGAGGTTGGTACAAACTGCGCCCCGCCCCGTGTTAACAGGCGCCACGAACGCTGCTCATCTTCTACAGACTCGTTCCCGCTTTTAAATTGCTCATACCACCAATAAACAGTCTTCAGAACTACAACGTTACCGCCATACACCTGGCCGGCCGCTGTGGTCGAGCGGTTTTAGGTGCATCAGTCTGGAACTGCGCGACCGCTACGGTCGCAGGCTCGAAACCTGCCTCGGGCATGGATGTGTGTAATGTCCTTACGTTAATTAGGTTTAAGTAGTTCTACGTTTTAGGGGACTGATGATCTCTGAAGTTAAGTCCCATAGTGCTCAGAGCCATTTGAACCAGTCATACACCAATATCAGTATTTTATGACTTCCTTTCGCACTATTTTTGCTACATGAAACATAACTTAATATTCACGCATCGCTCTAAATCCATGATACGCGACAGATACGGTAGCTCTAGCGTCTCTGGTGCTGAATGTTAAGTCAGATCGTATTACAACTTAACGCTGCCTGTCTCAGCGGATCAGGCTATCGGGCAAATTACGTCAGATGGTTGTAGCGTCAACAGCTGCAGTGCCGAGCAATTTTGACTACTGAAATTAAACTGGGAAAATGGACATAGAGTGATATTTATTACAACATTAGTATTATATTTACCTAATACACTACAAACCTTCTTAACAGAACCATAATAGCATTAGTTTCCGAAGCAGGAGCAGTTTATGGGAAACAAGCCGTTACCAGAAGACACTGTATTTCATTATGCTTCAACTCCACTGAAGTTCGCAAGCAACATCACTCCGATTCCCTAAATGTTATTTCTAGACATTTCACGGTGACAGTAACAGCCTCGCATTATTAACATGACACATATATGGCTCCAAACCGAGGCTAGCACAGAATTATTCCAATACAGATTTTAATGTTAACTTTTCTTGTGCTCCCAGTCGTTCTAAGTCCACACATCATTACATCATTCTTCACACTGTCACCTGTTCCCTTGTCTGAAAATTTTCACTTCATACTATTAACAGCATTAGTAAAATCTGAAACCAACAATAGCAGTACTAAAATTAAAGCTATTATCTAATTCATTTATTAATAAATCAAAATGCAAATTACTTTAGTACATAAAGATACAATACAAATATCTAAGTAACTTGAGAAGATCGGTGAACCGGATCATACAGTTCCAACTTTTGGAATCAGCGTGGTACATTTCAAGTCATCTAATCTTCGTCACTTGTTTGGGAGTTTCTGTTTATTGTCCGCACAGGTAAGTGATATTTATCATACCTAAGTTCACGTGAAAAACTGCCACTATACGGAACTCTCTGGCTCTGAGCACTATGGAACTTAACATCTATGGTCATTAGTCCCCTAGAACTTAGAACTACTTAAACCTAACTAACCTAAGGACATCACACAACACCCAGTCATCATGAGGCAGAGAAAATCCCTGCCCTCGCCGGGAATCGAATCCGGGACCCCGTGCTTGAGAAGCGAGAACGCGACCGCGAGACCACGAGCTGCGGACATATATATATACGGAACAGCTTCCCCTGCCAGCGAGATACAAAAAAATTCAGTGTGGTTCGATGTCAGGGTCAGCACTCCCCAATCAGGTGAAAATATTTGATACCCAAAATGCATTATAACCCAGTCCCAAAATCGCCCTTCCGTGGACTTTACACCAGCAACACAGTGTACGCACTACCCCGATAGGCAAACAATCAACAACAGCGTCTGCTCCGGTATGTGAGTTCTGTAACGGTTAGGGGTCCACAAGGTAAAGACCAACTGCAGTGCCATGGGTTTGCAGCAAAATACAGTGACAACAAGCAGTGAATGATGTCACTTCAGGAGCAAGTTCCCTTCAATACGGAAGGCCTTGACTCGGCCCATCCGTACTACTGAACACAAAGCTGCTCCCATCTACCACATTCCAACAAAAGCAACATACCAACATGTTTATGTCGTACAGATCTCGTTCCCCTCTGATGGCATTGACTCAAAATATCCACGTTCAAACCACAGTAATTACTGCAGATTTCCACGTCAGTCGCAGAACACCGATTACAGTAGCCCCATTTGTTGCACACAGATTCCGTTACGTCCCGCCCCACGTATAGCCCACACGTTCCTGCTTTCGCTCCGCCGTCCCCCATGTATAACCGTCTTGACTGCCGCCGTCGTCCTCTCAGCGACACTCGACACATAGTCCATCGACAGCTGTACCCTGTCGGTAAGCAAAAACGTGCTTTTTGATCACGCCTTATAGTTCACGCTGACCTCCATAAATGTCGAATTATACACGAGATACGAATTGTACCACAGTGGTGACTGCTAGGAGTCGGTACAGCATAGTCAACTCCCCCCTACTTGGCTTGCCGTGGCAGAATGAGACTTCTTGATACAAATTACAATGAAATAAACACCCTTAGCTGCTTACAGGCATTGACATTCGTCAACGGGGACAGATGAAAATGTGTGCCCCGACCGGGACTCGAACCAGGGATCTCGTGCTTACATGGCAGACGCTCTATCAATCTGAGCCACCGAGGACACAGAGGATAGCCCGACTGCAGGGATTTATATCTGGCACGCCTCTCGCGAAACCCACATTCTCAACGTATTCGTAGTGCCCCTGCCCATTATACTAATTACTCGCGGCTCGTTGCCGATTCCCGTAAGAGTTCGGGCACTGACTGTGCATTCGCTCAGAAGAAGAAGATGGTCAAGTGGCCGGTGAGCCTTAACTATACTGGGTGTTACAAAAAGGTACGGCCAAACTTTCAGGAAACATTCCTTACACACTAAGAAAGAAAATATGTTATGTGGACATGTGTCCGGAAACGCTTACTTTCCATGTTAGAGCTCATTTTATTAATTCTCTTCAAATCACATTAATCATGGATGGAAACACACAACAACAGAACGTACCAGCGTGACTTCAAACACTTTGTTACAGGAAATGTTCAAAATGTCCTCCGTTAGCGAGGATACATGCATCCACCCTCCGTCGCATGGATTGGTTGGTTGGTTGGTTTGGGGAAGGAGACCAGACAGCGAGGTCATAGGTCTCATCGGATTAGGGAAGGACGGGGAAGGAAGTCGGCCGTGCCCTTTGAAAGGAACCATCCCGGCATTTGCCTGGAGCGATTTAGGGAAATCACGGAAAACCTAAATAAGGATGGCCGGACGCGGGATTGAACCGTCGTCCTCCCGAATGCGAGTCCAATGTCTAAGCACTGCGCCACCTCGCTCGGTCGTCGCATGGATTCCCTGATACGCTGATGCAGCCGTGGAGAATGGCGTATT
This sequence comes from Schistocerca cancellata, assembly GCF_023864275.1. Taxonomy (NCBI): domain Eukaryota; kingdom Metazoa; phylum Arthropoda; class Insecta; order Orthoptera; family Acrididae; genus Schistocerca; species Schistocerca cancellata. Next base: position 238,564,192 of record NC_064628.1, on the reverse strand, counting down.
GTATCACAGCCGTCCACAATACGAGCACGAAGGGTTTCTACATTTGGTACCTGGGTTGCGTAGACAAGAGATTTCAAATGCCCCGATAAGTGAAAGTCAAGAGGGTTGAGGTCAGGAGAGCGTGGAGGCCATGGAATTGGTCACCGAATCTGTTGTTGAGAAGCGTACGAACACTTCGACTGAAATGTGCAGGAGCTCCCTCGTGCATGAACCACATGTTGTGTCAAATGGGCATCTGCCAACTCCGCATTTGTAAACATTGCACTGACTGCAAAACCAAGTTCGTGATGGACACTAACCTGTTGATGATACGTACTGATGTGCTTGACGCTAGTACTGTAGAGCAATAAGTCGCATGTCAACACAAGCACCGAAGTCAACATTACCTTCCTTCAATTGGACCAACTGGTGGTGAATCGAGGAAGTACAGTACATACTGACGAAATTAAAATGAGCTCTAACATGGAAATTAAGCGTTTCACCTTTTTGTAACACCCTGTATATACAGTAAGATGGTATCTGTCCTTTCGGACATGTCCGAAAAGACAGATACCAACTTAGTGTATATACTTCTTGATTCGGCAAGGACGGTAGACAGCCAATTGCAAATGCTCACAGTTATGTTAAACCTGACGCGTATATCCAAGTCTTTTCGAAACACTATTTCTGATACGTCAACATTCGCAACACGGCGCGTGAATATCAGAGCCAACACAGACACGATTGTACGCGCGGGCCGGCTGGGACGCGCCCCGGCGCGGCGTCGCCGCCTTGAGGGATTTGCCTGTCAGAGCAGTTTTGCCTCTTTCCGCCTCGGGACACAGACGCGGCTTTCAGGCGCTGCTCGCCGTCGCCGCCGGAAAACGTTGCACCCAGCTGTCTCTTGGTGGCGCGTCTGGTCGGTTTTAGCTGCACGTCCTAAGCTGCTTGCGAGAGAGCACGGCAAGTCATCTGTTAATTAAGCCCGACCCCAGGAGCTGCTCCGTGGGGCAACCGCTCGCGACCCGACTGCGAAGCGCAGATATCTGCCCGCCAGCATTCAATTAAAACGTAACTGCTGCCCTGCTCACCCTTTCCGTCCGTCCTATTCAATTCGGCCGCATCGCTCTGTGGCAACAATGGTTTGAATAAAAATTGTGGGCGGCTCGGACCATTACCAGGTTCACCAAATGCGGACGGGAGTTAAATTTTGGAGCGAAATGTAATTTCTACCGACTACTATAGGAAAAAAAAAACATTGGACTCGCATAGTATTTTCCAGCTCTGTTACATTCCACACTGTAAATTAAATTTCGTTCCCCCGGTATCTGTAGAAAACGAATACACCATCGCTGACAGGCATGTAGCACCGTGTGGTGTGCGTACTGTAATACCTTTACACACACCATCAGATTATTTGACTTGTCGCTCTAACGAAGTAGGCGAGTGTCAGCAATATGTCTCGAGGTCTAATCGTGGCGTTTTTATCTTCTGCCGTTAGGTCCGACGATAGAAATGCCACTTGCACGCTTAGAGTAGCAGATTGACGGCAACCAACTTTAAACAGAACTTGATTAATTTTCAAACACATTTATTAAAATAATAACAAGCACAAAAATTACTTAACTTAGTTCTCGATGCTATTTACAATCGACAATCTGAAATTCCTTTGGTATTGGTACATTAATCTTATTCTCACATTAATCTCTGATACTTCACAAAAGTGTCTATACATTTATCTTCATGGCTATGTACAGGAATATGGTAATCTTACGAGGTGCAGACTGAAACTTGACTATAGACTGGTACAGACAAATGCAGACTGGTACAGACTAATGCAGACTGACTAATCGGACGTCTGTCTACTCGTTATAATACCTCGTGCGTTCATGTATCACTGCGTGAGTGTGATCTGCGAGGAGAAAAGGTTCTACATTAGCAGTAATCTCATTGGCTGCGTTACATATTAATACGCGGATCGGCGGAAGCAGAATTTGGTGCGTCTCTATGGGAGCGCCATCTCGTAGTGCGGAGACGGACGAGCGCTGCGCCTGCGCTGTTGTGCTTGGCGGGGCGCTCTAGTGGGAAAGTTGTGTACGCGCTGACTACGCGGAACTATGTACGCAACACAACGAAACACACCTACCAGCACCATGCAAGAAATTCACTACACATAGTTCCTTCATGAAAAGATATAGGAAATAGTGAAGGTGCAGAGAATCAAATAGGTAAATAGATAAAGCCTACTAGACATCCTTGGCTGTCACAGGGGGTCATACAGTTAAATCACGAAAGAAGACTAAAAATGCAGCAAAACAAGCAGGCGAAAGGAAATAAAAAAAAAATGAGATTGACAGGAAGCAGTAAATGGCCAAGCGGTAATGAGTAAAGGATAAGTGTAAGTATACGGAAGTACTGGGTGATCAAAAAGTCAGAACAAATTTGAAAACTTAATAAACCACGGAATAATGTAGATATAGAGGTAAAAATTGACAGACATGCTTGGAATGACATGGGGTTCTATTAGAACAAAAAAAAAAAAAAAAACACATTGCTAGACGCTTGAAAGATCTCTTGCCATCGTCGTTTGGTGATGATCTTGTGCTTAGCTGCCACTTTCGCCATGCTTGGCCTCCCACATCCCCAGACCGCAGTCCGTGCGATAATTGGCTTTGGGGTTACCTGAAGTCGAAAGTGTATCGTGATCGACCGACATCTCTAAGGATGCTGAAAGACAACATCCGACGCCAATGCCTCACCATAACTCCCGACATGCTTTACAGTGGTGTTCACAACATTATTCCTCGACTACAGCTGTTGCTGAGGAATGATGGTGGACATATTGAGCATTTTCTGTAAAGAACATCATCTTTGCTTTGTCTTACTTTGTTATGCTAATTATTGCTATTCTGATCAGATGAAGCGCCATATGTCGGACATTTTTTGAACTTTTGTTTGGTTCTAATAAAACCCCATGACATTCCAGACATGTGTGTCAATTTGTACCTCTCTATCTACATTATTCTGTGATTTATTCAGTTTTCAAATTTATACTGTCTTTTTGATCACCCAGTATATGTTGGGGAAGGATAGTAATCGCCGTTAGAAAAATTAAAGAGGCCTTTGGAGAAAAGAAAAGCAGCTGTATAAATATCAGGAGGTCAGACGGAAAACGAGTACTATGCAAAGAAAGGAACAACGGAAATGAACTTCAAATCAGTATTATATAAAGAAAAGGGGACGTAGATGAAGATCAGATGAGAGATACGATACTGAGACAAAAATTTAACAGAGCATTGAAAGGCCTAAGTCGCAACAGGATCTCTGAAGTAGACGATATTTTCTCACAACGTTGATGTCCTTGGAGGGCGAGCCATGACAAAACTAATCCACGAGCTGTGTAAGTTGTATGACACAGGAGAAGTACCTCCAGACTTCAAGAAAAAGTAGTAAGTTCAGTTACAAAGAAAGGGGTTCATGATAGGTGTGAATACTAAAAAATCATGACTGAAAACTACAAACACGTATTATTTAAAGAAAAATTGAGAGACTGGTAGAATCCGACCTCGGAGAACATCACTTTGGGTTCCGGATAAACGTTGCAACACATGAGGCAGTACACACACTACCATTCGTCTTCAACGATATGTTAAGGGTGGGACAACCTATGTTTATCGCATTTGTAGTCTTAGAGAAATCTTTTCACAATGATGACTCAAATACGCTCTTTGAAATACTGAAAGTATCCGGGTAAAATACATGGAGCGAAAGTGTTTTACAACTTGTACAGAAACCAGGCATCAATTATAAGAGCCAATGAGCATGAAATGTATGCAGTTGTTGATAAGGTTCAAATGGTTCAAATGGCTCTGAGCACTATGGGACTCAACTGCTGAGGTCATTAGTCCCCTAGAACTTAGAACTAGTTAAACCTAACTAACCTAAGGACATCACAAACATCCATGCCCGAGGCAGGATTCGGACCTGCGACCGTAGAGGTCTCGCGGTTCGAAACTGCAGCGCCAGAACCGCGCGGCCACTTCGGCCGGCTTTTGAGAAGGGAATGAGACAAGACTGTGGTCTACCCCTGAAGTTATTCAGTCTGTAAACTGAGCAGGCAGTAAAGGAAATGAAGCAAAAATTTGCTGAATGAATTAAAGTTTAGGGAGAAGAAATAAAAACTTTGTGGTTTGCTGGTGACATAGTAATTCTGTCAGAGACAGGAGTTGCAAGAGCAGCTGATTGCAATGGACACTGTCTTCAGAGGAGGATGTGAGATGAACATCAACAAAAGCATAACGAAGATAATGTAATATGGTCGCATTAAATCAGGCGACGCCGAGAAAAATTAGTACAAGAGGCACTAAAAGTAGTAGACGAGTTTTAATGATGGATAACAATAGCCAACCAGATGCACAAATTTTATTGAACTGATCTGTTTTCAATATCGACTTAGAGTATCTTCATCAGAATAAGATGTAGTTACCTATAATTTCTTTCTAATTAACATAGGAGACTAACAAACATTTCAAAAATCTTCTGGTAGCAGAAGACGTATTAAAAACAGAACACGTACCATTTACAGGGTCACGTTTCATAGAGAGATGGTAACATCATATGAGCTGAGATAAGTAAAAGTTATCTTGTGAAGCCAGCATTATAACTGAAAACATAGCAAGCCCCTAGGGCTGACATTGGACAGAAAGTTTTGTCAACAGGTTACCGTGATACGTGGAATCCAAGTGCGCGAATAGGGTAGAGTGGCATAAATTAAGACAACAGTTGTATTATAAATGAAAATAGTTATTAAAACAGACAAGCTTAATAAAATGCGTACAAAAATAGGCAATAAATGAAACATACAGGAAACGCTGCAACTTGAAACAACAGTTTATACACGCCATCTGACCAGTGCGGAAAGCATCAAAGTGCTCAATATCAACATATTAAAATAGTAGAAATAAAAAAAGCTATGGTATAGAATGAAACAATTAAAGATTGTGGCAGATGTGTTTATCTATTTGGAAAGGAAAATATCTGATAATGGCCAAAGTAGAGAAGATGTAAAAAGCAGACTTGCAATGGTGAGGAAAGTGTTGATTAAGAAGAGAAATTTGTTAACATCGAAGATAGATTTAAGGGTTAGGTATTATTTTCTGAAGGTATTTTTGTGGAGTGTAGCCTTTTATGGAACTGAAACGGACGATAAACAGTTCAGACAAGAAGAGAACAGAAACTTTTGAAATACGGTGCAATAGAAGAATTCTGAAGACTAGGTAGTCAGTTTGTGTAACTAACGACGATGTATTGAATGGCAACGAGAAGAAGAGAAAGTTATGCCACAACCTGACTAGTACGAGGTATCGAGAGTAAGATCAGGAAATGAATATCGTGAGTAAGTTCCAAATAATGTAGTTTGTAGTAGTTTATCGGAGATAAAATATTTTGGACAGGATAGAGTAAAATTGAGAGCTGCATCAAAAGAGTCGTCATAATTACCACAACAACAACACAGTTAATTGATGGTGCTTTCATACTTCCAGAATGGCAAAGATTTTCAAAAGTGTTAGCATTTGATTAGAATTACAGTTTACTTGTCTATAATTGTCACATGCCTTACCATAATTAATTATCTATTTAATCAATGGTAACATCTGCCTTAACATACTACTCTACACTGCTAATATTACACTGATTATTTTTAGTAACATGCGTTATTTTTTGTGGAGAAAGGCGCGGTCTCTTCCAAAATATGACCGAAGGCTACTCTAATTATAGTATTTAACCCAGCTGTAGGTGCCAAAAATTGCATGGTGTTCAAGAAGCCGTACAATAAAGGAGAATGAAAGAGAATTTTTCAGTTCAAAAGTATATAATGTATGCTTAAAATATGCAAAGACATTAAAATACAGAATCATAAGAATGGCGGTCTAGCTGCAAGACGCTCACTTGACTTTAGTGGTTGGTCATATGACATGCTTTAAACAGGTGAACACAGCTTTTTTCGTGATGTTTTGAGGTTCATGTCTTGGTGTATATGGCTGTTTGGTAATGTTTGCGCGGCCTGTTAGCCCACTGAGTTTAAGCGTTGGTTAGGACATAGAATTATTTCAATGTGCACCTATTCGGGACTCTCATTTTAGTGTAACTTAGAAATTACTGGAACGCTGAGTGCTATTAAAGTTATCAGTGAATGGACTTTTGTCATGGTGCATTGTATACAGTCTTGAATGAACTCATTGAACTTAGTTCAGTTTGAGCGACTTCGGTGCGCTACATATTGCCTTTGGTGTAAATGCGTCGTAGCCTACGAACGCTCTGGTGTGCGCTGCTAACTCAGTCAATTGATCTCTTGTTGCTTCATTGTGCTTAAATTTCACCTGTGAAAGAGTAACAATTCGAAGTAACGTTGTGATTGACCCCATTAAACTGATAGTGAATTTTAGTTCTGTGGTTAGGTGTCATCATGATCCTGAGGCATCATAAATGGTTCAAATGGCTCTGAGCACTATGGGACTCAACTGCTGTGGTCATCAGTCCCCTAGAACTTAGAACTACTTAAACCTAACTAACCTAAGGACATTACACAGACCCATGCCCGAGGCAGGATTCGAACCTGCGACCGTAGCAGCAGCGGGGCTCCGGTCTGGAGCGCCTAGAACCGCACGGCCACCGCGGCCGGCGAGGCATCATAACTATAATATCTCTCTGTTTCTTAATCCACTGATTTCTGTTGCTATGTAAATTTGTCAGTAATTTTCTAAGCTAAATTAATGCGCCTAGTGTAGGATCGATGTATATACACTCCTGGAAACTGAAATAAGAACACCGTGAATTCATTGTCCCAGGAAGGGGAAACTTTATTGACACATTCCTGGGGTCAGATACATCACATGATCACACTGACAGAACCACAAGCACATAGACACAGGCAACAGAGCATGCACAATGTCGGCACTAGTACAGTGTATATCCACCTTTCGCAGCAATGCAGGCTGCTATTCTCCCATGGAGACGATCGTAGAGATGCTGGATGTAGTCCTGTGGAACGGCATGACATGCCATTTCCACCTGGCGCCTCAGTTGGACCAGCGTTCGTGCTGGACGTGCAGACCCGTGAGACGACGCTTCATCCAGTCCCAAACATGCTCAATGGGGGACAGATCCGGAGATCTTGCTGGCCAGGGTAGTTGACTTACACCTTCTAGAGCACGTTGGGTGGCACGGGATACATGCGGACGTGCATTGTCCTGTTGGAATAGCAAGTTCCCTTGCCGGTCTAGGAATGGTAGAACGATGGGTTCGATGACGGTTTGGATGTACCGTGCACTATTCAGTGTCCCCTCGACCTTCACCAGTGGTGTACGGCCAGTGTAGGAGATCGTTCCCCACACCATGATGCCGGGTGTTGGCCCTGTGTGCCTCGGTCGTATGCAGTCCTGATTGTGGCGCTCACCTGCACGGCGCCAAACACGCATACGACCATCATTGGCACCAAGGCAGAAGCGACTCTCATCGCTGAAGACGACACGTCTCCATTCGTCCCTCCATTCACGCCTGTCGCGACACCACTGGAGGCGGGCTGCACGATGTTGGGGCGTGAGCGGAAGACGGCCTAACGGTGTGCGGGACCGTAGCCCAGCTTCATGGAGACGGTTGCGAATGGTCCTCGCCGATACCCCAGGAGCAACAGTGTCCCTGATTTGCTGGGAAGTGGCGGTGCGGTCCCCTACGGCACTGCGTAGGATCCTACGGTCTTGGCGTGCATCCGTGCGTCGCTGCGGTCCGGTCCCAGGTCGACGGGCACGTGCACCTTCCGCCGACCACTGGCGACAACATCGATGTACTGTGGAGACCTCACGCCCCACGTGTTGAGCAATTCGGCGGTACGTCCACCCGGCCTCCCGCATGCCCACTATACGCCCTCGCTCAAAGTCCGTCAACTGCACATACGGTTCACGTCCACGCTGTCGCGGCATGTTACCAGTGTTAAAGACTGCGATGGAGCTCCGTATGCCACGGCAAACTGGCTGACACTGACGGCGGCGGTGCACAAATGCTGCGCAGCTAGCGCCATTCGACGGCCAACACCGCGGTTCCTGATGTGTCCGCTGTGCCGTGCGTGTGATCATTGCTTGTACAGCCCTCTCGCAGTGTCCGGAGCAAGTATGGTGGGTCTGACACACCGGTGTCAATGTGTTCTTTTTTCCATTTCCTTGAGTGTATAAAAGCTGAAAGGAACAGTACATGACCGAACCTCTAATTAACAGATGGGTCAAATATGACTTTAAGAGCCTGTACTCGCACTATGGCGGTCATGTAGCAACAAATTGATTCCGTCTGGCGATAAATTTCATGTCTTTTATTAGTTATCAGGGCCAGTGAAGATGCGGGCTGGCCGAAGCCTGTGGCCGAGCGGTTCTAGGCGCTTCGGTCCGGAACCGCGCTGCTGCTACGGTCGCAGGTTCGAATCCTGCCTCAGGCATGGATATGTGTGATGTCCTTAGGTTAGTTAGGTTTAATTAGTTCTAAGTCTAGGGCACTGATGACCTCAGATGTTAAGTGCCATAGTGCTTAGAGCCATTTGAACCATTTGATGCGGGCTGTGGTGCACCAGATCGACCTTTGAGTTGATGAGAGCTCTGATTAATTGATCTGATAGTCGATAATTTGTTGATTGCTGTTTCGACTGTGAACTGTTTCTTTAGAGCACTGTTTGTTAATGGTACACAGTAGATACCAGCGAATGCTCTCAAGTCGTGTCCTGTCTCTTTTGCTATTTAAATGCTAAGTGCAAAGAGATTCTTCTGTTCTCTCTCACTATGTTCCCTTTCTTCATGTTACACATTGAGATCGCCACCTCATTTGTTCAATATTGGCAATAACGGTGACATTTAAAAACATACATCTGATACTTTGAAACGTAAGGAAATCTGTACAGCTGACTCAGCCACGTAATTGAAAAAAAAGGCTTGTATCATACATAGTGGACCTCGCGACGTCGAAATATAAAGCCGCAAGTTACAGTGTTAAATGTGAGCGAGTACCGAAAAGACTGATGTCGAAAGTGTGTCGTTGATGAATATGAGAGACGGAATGGAATGGCTGAGACCACGTGACAGCAAATATCACTTCCTTAAAAAGACAAAAATGTTGGACACTACCATAGATTTCCCATTCATTGAAACACACTACTGAGTTATGGAATTCACCATAACGATTCTCCAAGTAGTATAGCGAGTGTCTGCCTTTATGCAAAGAGGAATAAGGAGTCCAACGCTGAGTCTATTCGAGAGTACCGTTTCGATCTGACAGAACTGTTCAAGAAAATCGGATGCGGAGATCGTTATACGTTGCAGCCGGGCTGAGCCTTATAGAAGGCATTCACGTGATGGATTTTGTAGATCTACAGAAAGCTAAAACTAGGCTCAATGGAGTGCATTTAGAGGTCTGATTTTCTTGAATAATGTGCCAATACCTCAACCGCTTCATCGATTTCTTCTGAACATACATAACACAGTCCCAGTTTCGTCCTCAAAAAGATGTCATTGTCTCGGAGCCATCTAAGCTAAAGGTAAAATTATCAACGTTTAGATTTTATTTCCTCCATCACTGGAAATACACCGTGGGATTGATGGATTAAATTATGCGATTTGATAGCCTGTTTCACACATCCTACTCCCACTAAGCCAGTGATCTAACAACTCAAAGACTGCTTATCAACATTCTGTAGGCTTTCGGTATTTCCTTCAAAGTCATCTCAGCAAAACTGAGTAATTCTTGCTTACAACTTATTTAGGGCGTATATCGTCAGTCTGCAGTTTTTCATAAATCTACGATTACGTGGTTTTACCATTAACATGTCAAGAAAACCAAGAACTTTGATGTAGATGTGAAAAGTGTCTGTCTCACAAAACCTATAGCTACACAAGTAGCAGTTGCACACGTATTAAGCGGATTCAACAAGACTTTGAACAAAATCCATCATTTATATTGTTACAGTACCCCATACGTCTTATTACATAAAAGATAAGTGACTGAAATGTACTTCATCTCCTGCTGCGAATATTCAGTTACATAGTAAAGCATAATTGTAGTGGAGATGTTACAGGAGTAGAAGGACACTCTGCACCACAATCAAAGAATAGAGATATGAAATCACACAACTAAAATATTAAAAGAGTACCCAGCGATAATTCGGTGCGAAAACTCGTCTGTTAGAAACCCATAGTGACAAAAATTTTCACCTACCACGACATATTAATTTTACTCGAGGGTAAGCGTATCTGCACTAGTAGCATTTCATGGCACTCAGTCTTCATTTAATTCATACCCATAGATCAAGACATATCATTTAACTCATGTCACGGGGAAATGTCAAATTATTCAGTATTTGGACGTCTGTACTTATAAATCAGTATTCCTAACTCCATAAGACATTTAATGTGTGCAAATCTGGGACCAATTTCATCTTATGAAACTTAGACTTTTGTCGGGGAAAAGGAATATTAAAACTAAAAGGCATAATACCGGCTACAGATCATGGTATTAGATCCAACAAAACAACAAATTTACTGTTACCAGTCACTGTTTAATTACTTTCACTGTTTAATTAATTCCACGATGTGTTTTGGAGGTTTTATCTTTCATCATCAGGTGGTTCTACGTCAATTAAATTGCATGTACGTTTTGTATTACGACTCTGGTGTAGCCTGTAGCACTGTCCAGTAAAGATAAACAAAACACAATTTCAGGTCATGACTCATAGTTTTCTGGAAGCCTTTGACTAGAGCATGAATTAAAATAAATAAGTGAAAGTAGAATAAATAAAATAAAAATACCTCCAGTGACAGCAAGCTCCTTTCTCTTCTTGATACACCACATACACCATAACGCTTCTCAAGCATTGATGAGGAAGCAAAGGTGGTGTTTAGCAACTAACCAGAGTAAATAAAACAAAAACAAAAACACACAGAACATACAGCAAAACAAAAACACTCTTTCGGACAAAGACTAAAAGCATTGTAGAGACCTTTGTTAGCGTAAATGAACAGAAATGTGAGTAAAAATATCTCCAGAGGTCACAATTCTTTTCTGTCAGTCTTAACAAAATTAGTATTTCGTAGCCGGCCGGAGTGGCCGTGCGGTTCTAGACGCTTCAGTCTGGAACCGCGTGACCGTACGGTCGCAGGTTCGAATCCTGCCTCGGGCATGGATGTGTGTGATATCCTTAGGTTAGTTAGGTTTAAGTAGTTCTAAGTTCTAGGGGACTGATGACCACAGCAGTTAAGTCCCATAGTGCTCAGAGCCATTTGAACCATTTAGTATTTCGGAGACACTTAAGGAACAAGAGTGACATGTCACAAACATTAAGTCTAACAATTATGTTGCCAGAAGTGGTAATTTTATACAGAACCAACATTTAAATTTACATGTGTGAATGTAAACCTAGCAACTCACAGCTCCTTTACAACCAAAACTAGGCTCTCCTTCCCTCATATCTTCCAACCTCTACAGCGGGTGGACAAAAATAAGGAACACCTAAAATACAATACGGTGTAGGAAATCGATGGACTCAAAACAGCTTCCATTCGTCTCGGAAGGCAATCTTATCCCATTCTTGCTGCAAAATACGGGCAAGTTCGGGTAAAGATTACACTGGTGGACAGCGAAGAAGCACTCTTCCATCCAAAGCTGACGTAGACGTTGTGAGCTGTATAAAAAGCGGCCCTGTCGTCTTGGAATCAGTAGGCATCCAACACTGAACAATGGGCTGGTTCTGCTGGGCCAAAAAGGTCACTTATTCTTGGCAGTAATGCGAACTTGTTGAATAACTGTGGGACCACAACATGGCTGGTCAAGTCATAACCCGAATCCCGCCATGTTTCACTTTTGGGACGAAATCTCAGCCAGAATATGGAAATTGTGTGATACAACACACCTCCGAGCAAATGACATTCTTCCATTGCTTCATATTTCAGATGTTACAGCTTCGGTACCACGTTTTTCTCTCACGGGAATTTGCTTCACGGGTGAGTGAATTCTCTGCAATGTCCAGGTTATGGAACTCTCTTCAGTTGTTATAATATTGACAGAATTCATGAGTACGACATTTCTTTCTTCGGTATCTTTCTCTGGTGTTTTCCTCTTCAATAACCGTTTGTGAAGATCACTCAACACATAGTTTCGTCCGCGTGTGAATTAGCGGACGATACTTTTTCACTTTCCTAGTATGCAGCATAGAGCTTTGATAAGGTGCCTCTTGAAACATCGGACATTTATGATTCTCTGGTTATGGAAGCACCCACCATACGATAACGAATAATTTCTCCACGTTCGAATGCAGTGAACTCTAACATGATGCACTTAAGGATACAAAGACAACGTCTGTCACTTGGAACGAATAGGGGACACTGCACAGGTATCGTTCGTCATTGATGCAAAGGCGCACTTAGCAACTTTGGCTAGCATCTGTATTTATGTAGAAGCAAGCATTTCTCGCCGAGTTTCCATATTTTTGTCGACGGCTTGTATCTCTGGATCGCGTCTTCCTTACACACACACACACACACACACACACACACACAGGTGATGGCTGGGTTAAGGGATGGAAGTTTTCTGTTGTTTGACGGAGATTCGATCCTGAGGTCTCTCGATTTCGTAGCGTACGCTTTACGACTCGACCACCACGCGCAACGATGCCTTGAAGAAATCATTTGTGACTTTGTATATTGATATTGGATATTTAATTAAACTATCGGAAGATCGTAAAGCATTGGGTAGAGAGAACGTACAATAAGATGTAAATCAGAATTTCTCTTTAACAAATCTTAATCTACTGTTGTAAGATGGCAGAACAGACATCACTATAAAACTCCCAAGTATCCAATATCTGGAGTAGCTGGCCCCTTCTGATTCAGAATTTGTTTATCGTTCTTCGTGTTCTTGCATATCTCACTAATGACAGTGTACGGCATTAACACATTTATATAGAGAGTTTCGTTTTGAAATATATTGTCTTGCATAATTTAGCGTTTCCTTCCTTGCATAAGACAATATTGTATGGTTTAGGTACGTGTCGGGGTTTTCATTAAAATTTATGCAACGTAAACGTGATGTATAGTATCCGTTAACGTAAATATGCTGATGAATGAAGAACGGTGTTTAAACAGATCCCATACATAGGAAAGAGTTCACCTGATACATCATTCGAGTCAGTATCGTTGTTATCAACCTTTAAACAGACAAACCCAAATGTGCTGACAAACCATTATGCAGAAACGGATAGTCCAGCTGATGCTATTTTGCACTGTGAACATGTACGCCACTCGACAGATGTGTTTCTACTACAGCCATCAGTACTTTGCGTAATGAGAATGCGGTAGCATAAATTCCACAGGCACCATCTATGACATTTGGGAAGTTATGAAATGACAATTTTAGCCGTTCCGCGTAATGGAGAACCGCTGTGATATATTTTATGAGGTACAGGGCAGTCAACAGGAAGCATGATTACAACTTCCGATGAAGTAGTTTCTGTTTACAGTTAAGAAAATACTTACCGTTATCTTGCATAGATCGGTACCTCTCTACCGTCCGACACTGGGGAATGACGGTAGCGTTCTCGCTTCCCACGCCCTGGTTCCCGGGTTCGATTCCCGGCGGGGTCAGGGATTTTCTCTGCCTCGTGATGGCTGGGTGTTGTGTGCTGTCCTTAGGTTAGTTAGGTTTAAGTAGTTCTAAGTTCTAGGGGACTTATGACCACAGCAGTTGAGTCCCATAGTGCTCAGAGCCATTTGAACCATTTTTGAACTGGGGAATGATAGCCTGTGGCAGTGGTATTACGGAAAAAACGGGAAGAGCGATATACAGGGTGAACATTAATCAAAGTGACAAACAGCAGGGACGGATATCTAACTGGAAAGGAAGGAGAAAATATCCTATGATCATGTGTCCGAAAGTGGACAGTGTGCATGCAACGGAAACAAATCGTCCCGGAACACAGTACAGAGCTGCGTTACAACATATGTTCAAAGTGGCCTCCATCCGTCTGCATTGGATAGTAACAGCAGCGGATGTCATGCACGATACACATAATCGTATCTTGGCTTACACCGAGCGAGGTGGCGCAGTGGTAGCACACTGGACTCGCATTCGGGAGGACGACGGTTCAATCCCGCGTCCGGCCGTCCTGATTTAGGTTTTCCGTGATTTCCCTAAATCGCTGCAGACAAATGCTGGGATGGTTCCTTTGAAAGGGCACGGCCGACTTCCTTCCCCATCCTTCCCTTATCCGATGAGACCGATGACCTCGCTGTTTGGTCTCTTCCCCCAAACAACCCAACCCCCCCCCCCCTCTTGGCTTACGCCATGTTGTTAGGTCACCTGCCTGGATCTTGTACTGGGATTCGTCGCAATGTCTTGTAGAGCCCGGTTCTCCAAATCTGGTGTACGCACAGTCCGCCGACTACCTGCTTGTTCATCTGTCTGAAGGGATGCATCTTCGCACAGAGGTCCAAAACTGGCTTCAAATATTGTTTGATGTGGTTGGTGTCGACCGTTTCCATCCGCTTGGGGCCGGCCGAAGTGGCCGTGCGGTTAAAGGCGCTGCAGTCTGGAACCGCAAGACCGCTACGGTCGCAGGTTCGAATCCTGCCTCGGGCATGGATGTTTGTGATGTCCTTAGGTTAGTTAGGTTTAACTAGTTCTAAGTTCTAGGGGACTAATGACCTCAGCAGTTGAGTCCCATAGTGCTCAGAGCCATTTGAACCATCCATCCGCTTGGCCGTACATAAACACCATCTCGACTTGATCACGAAATGAATATTGGACCATTCTGCTGCTTACAGTACTCTGCGTCAATCACACAGCCTTCAACACAAAGGAGCCGTATATGTTAGTGCCATCTATTGCGTCAACGATGCGTTTCTGGACACATTGTTCATTGGACCCTTTTTCCTCCATTTCCAGTCTGGAAACCGTCCCTGCAGTTTGTTGGTTTTATTAATATTCACCCTATTTATTTTAGATACTTTACACCGATTACTAGTTTAAAATATACTTACTTCTGGTATCTTCTAAAAGTGGCACAAAGTATCACCCAAAAAGAATAGGTATCGACAGAAAAATTTAAAACCGTCCATACACCTCGAAACATTATAATTACCTGAGTAACAATGTGCTGGGTGAATTTTGGAACGCAAAACAGCAACGATTGCCAACGGCCTTTCCGCAGTGGCAACACCGGTTGCCCTCAGATCGCCGAAGATAAGCACTGTCTGGCTGGGCTAGCACTTGGATGGGTGACTATCTGGTCTGCCGAGCGCTGTTGGCAAGCGTGATGAACTCAGTCCTTGTGAGGCAAAAGTGAGGAGCCACTTGATTGCGAAGCAGCGGCTCCGGTCACGAAAACTGACAAATGGCCGGAAGAGCTGACCACATGCTCCTCCTCCATATCCGCATCCAGTGACACCTGTGGGCTGCGCATGACAAGGCGGCCGTTGGTACCGTTGGGCCAGGCCTTCATGGCTTGTTTCGACGGGGTTAAGGTGTCTTTTTTTTTTTTTTTACCGAAACGACTTTGCGCCTCATGGATTCGACTATCCCATGTTGGGATTCCTTTCCGTTGCGTCCAGATCGGGTGAATGCCAACACATAAGCATTTCACCATCATTCTCCTTGAATCACAACAGCACGATTCTGGCCTTACTGAAATTACAGTTATCCTGCTGGAAGATACCATTGGCTTCGGAGAGGACAGCAAGCAAGAGGGGGCACTGGTGCTCTGCAATAATGTTCACTTGGTTCACAGGTGTCATTCTGCCTTCGTTTATACCATACATTCCTTGGAAACTTTCATGCCTGGCGCGGGGACATGTTTCGAGTATCAATTTAGCGTTATGATGGGGTGTTAGAACACTACCATCGACCGGGTATAGAAAGGAACCAGATTCATACATCCAGACGAAGAGTTACTGTTGATTCTAGGTCAATAATCCTGGCCCACCGCTACCATAGCTGACGATGTTGTTGGACAACGTTCGATTATAGGGGTGACTTGTTGCAAAGTCCACGTTGAAGAACGTGAGACGAGCATTCCTTTCAGAAAACTTGTGCCTGCACCAAAATTATATTAAGTCGTCAGAACTGCCACAGATAGCGACTTATTCTGTTCTACACGGTGGCCAAGCATCTGACCTCCACGACCTGCGATAAGTTGTGGAATTCCACGTCGCTTACTCGGTGTTCTGCAACCACTTTCCATAGATGCATACAACAAAGCAAGTCAACAGCTGTCCGAAGCGCTCGACCTAAGACAATAGCAACTAGCCCTTAGAGACTCCGCCGATGTCAGCGGTTTCACCCAATTGAGGCCCGCCGCTAGAATTATTTCCGCGATCTCCGCTCCGCTTTTATACTTTTTTACAGCCTCGTACGTACCTAAAGCCACTAAGCATCATGAAGTATCACGGTGGAGTGAGGTCGTCGTGTTATCGCTCATTAATGCAGCGCCCTATGCAAATACAGAGACGATTAAGTGTAATAGATAAATAGGCATATATCACTGGAAGACGATTACGTTATCACATAAAAATGTATCTCACAATAAATTTGATAATATACAGAAGCTGACTTAAATTCCATGAACTCAGTTAACATGATCCTAATATACCTATGGAGGTGGGGAATGATAAGGACTGACCTAGAGGGGTGGTCTTGACGGGGGAAGGGGTTGACGTAATCTTGAACGGTACTAGAAATAGTTTAATGTAACTTCGGCTATCATCAAATGATTTGAAGTGTAGGAAGTGGACTGCCATACTTTCAGTGGAAATTGTGTCACACAAACTGATTTCCAACCATTGAAATAGATAGCTCAAAATGCTTTCTGATGCTGAGTCATTGCCATCTCGTCTGGATGGACATTGTATAATGAAAGAGCAAAAGTGTGAGCTGAATGCACTAGGTCGATTACTACCGGCTACCAAATGAAATTTTAACTTACAATTGGCGTCAAGGTCAACCTGTAGTTTTGGTGGATGAGTTAAATTCGCACCAATGTCTTACCTTCATTCATGTAGAACACATTGCCTTGCAAAATCGAAGAAACCTTTCTCAAAATTTCTTGCAGGCGATTTCCTAGAGCCGTAAAAAGTTTTTTGGAATGTATGACACAAAAGCGTACTTGCAGGATCTTTGGCTACTTGCAAGAAGGCTCCGTCATCTTTTCGCCGAGGAAGAAAGAATGTTTCATCCGCATCTACACTGTACAAGACCGCAACCGCACGCACACCCTTGTTCCACGGGTTGCCTAAGTTTCAGGCGTCGTTCGCTTCCTGTTTAGGCATCTGCATTGTAGCCCGACGTTAACAGTTCGGCGTTGGAAGCCCACTGAACAGCAATAAATACAACAAGGACTGTTATCGTCAGGTACTCAGAACGCCACCATTAGCAAGCGCTACTCTCTCCATCTACAGGCTACGACAGAAGGTGCAATCGCGCATTTTAGAACATAAGATCTGAAGATGGTAACACGGTCTTACCGAAACGGATTATCGAAATAAATGGTTCTCGGTTTATTACACTGCAGTTCACCCCCATTCTGGCACAATCTCAAGACTATACACTGCGCAACAGGAATAAAGAATCACATTTTCGAAACCCCGTGTCTCCCACTGGGACGCATAAGTTTGAATTTTCACTCAGTGCTGAATACAGTCTATGTAATGGTGCAAAAGCGTGGTGCCCTGCGCTGTCAACCTCGGACTCGACTACGCTTAAAATACCAGGTGTCGACACATGCGGAAAAAAGGCCAGAGCTCAGAAGTGAAAGTCGGGTTAATGATGTCACATTGACCACAGATTTCGCCACACTTCTATCAAACGCCACCATGGACGTGCCACAAGCTGGGAAAATCGTCACATGCTCTCTTACCTACATTTCAGTCCGTCTTTTCACGCTTATGCGGTGGTGTCTGAATCGCACAGCCAAGTGTATAAATCTCATGGTTTTCTTATAAATGGGCGACTAAAAAATTTCAGATACTCTAAAAAACCATGAGGACACTTTGTTGCTTCGGATCACGTTAAAATTTCATCGAATGTTTTTGAATGGTCTCCAGTGGTACACCCTCTACAACAGAGCAAAAATTGATGTCGCACTGCTCTCCAAGATGGTGAGATCATATTCAGTGGGGTTCCAGCCCCATGATGTCCGTCAAGAAAGGTTGAATAGGTCAGGCCGAGAGTTTGTCAAGAATATCGTCATTTTGCTGTCCGCACTGCGAACTGTCGATTTGGATCCCGACACAAGTAGGAATCAACGTCCCAAAGAGAGGGGTGGTCTCCTTGACTCCCTTTGTGCCACACCCTGAGGCTTTTTCGTTTGTATTCGGAGCTATGTTGCTTCCCTAGGCCACTCACAAGAAAACTGGGTGACTTCAACGGTGGGCGTCAAGATTCGGACATTCATCGCAAAGACGTGAAAAGAAAGGGTGAAATGTGGGTAAGACGAGGTATGACGACTTTCATATAGTGTGACACATCGACTGTGGCGTTGAGCAGAATCGTGGTGAAATTTGGTGAAAATGAGACATCATTAACTTATTCTACACTTCACACGAAATTTAGTGTCCGCAGCTCGTGGTCGTGCGGTAGCGTTCTCGCTTCCCGCGCCCGGGTGCCCGGGTCCGATTCCCGGCGGGTTCTGGGATTTTCTCTGCCTCGTGACGACTGGGTGTTGTGTGATGTCCTTAGGTTAGTTAGGTTTAAGTAGTTCTAAGTTCTAGGGGACTGATGACCATCGATGTTAAGTTCCATAGTGCTCAGAGCCATTTGAACAATTTTTTTGAAATTTAGCCTTGTTGTTTTGAGTGTCGTAGAGAAGGAGATTCTCGTCGCCGGGCGTACAAGTTTGCACCATTACAAATGCAGGCTGTTGGCATCTTTGAGCCTGATTCCAAGCTTATGTTCTGGAATGAGAGACAATTAAGGGGTTTCGGGAAAGTGATCTCTTAATTCTATCGCGCAGCGTATAAAATCTAATGCGGGCCAGCGTTTTCAGGTGGTTTCCATCGGTCTTCACGCGAATGGCAAAACTGGAAATCCCCTCCAAAAAGATCGCAAATTTGATGCCTTCGGATTGTTTCCCAGCGTGTTGGGATGTGAGGCTGGAAAGAACGTATTCGTGCAGCATCCCGCCTTGGTCTCGCGAGTTGCTATCAAAGATGGGAAAAAAGTATTTCCTTCCATTTCTACTTACTCAGCATGAACTCTTGCAGCGTTGTTCCCCTTAAAATGTAAAACTCCAGCTAACGCATGGTACTGCACATTATCATTGAGCTATGCCCACTTATTTAGGATACTATGGCGGCTTGCTGGATACTGTAGCGTGGAGAATTCATGTGTATAAAGATGGGCACGTAATTATCAAAAACGTAATATTTTAATACGAAACTTTAATCTTACAGAGGTGATGGCACTGAAGATGAACTTGATGAAAATCTTGCATTATTCATCTCACGCCATAAGAAAATCAAGTTCACAATAGAACATGAAAAAAACTAGTCCATAAATATCTTAGAGCACACGACTGTTTACGCGCAGCCGGAACATAGTACGTACGTTTATAGAAGACCAACCTACACTCATATCACGGTACATGAATAACCATAAAATTCAAACACTTGCAAGTATGCAGAATTGTGGTCCGCACTGAGCAGGGGGCACACATTGTCTTTGAAACGCAAAGCACTAACATCAGAAACAGATAATGTAAAAGCACTTGCAGTAAATATGAGTGTTCAGTAAAATCAACTGGCAAACGATCCTGCAAAAAAGAAGTCAATATAAGAACTGGAAGCACTATGGTAAAAATAACTGACCAAACACAAATCAATCCTGAATGAGATTTTCACTCTGCAGCGGAGTGTGCGCTGATATGAAACTTCCTGGCAGATTAAAACTGTTTGCTGGAACGAGACTCGAACTCGGGACCTTTGCCTTTCGCGGGCAAGTGCTCTACCATCTGTGCTACCCAAGCACGACTCACGACCCGTCCTCACAGCTTTAATTCTGCCAGTACCTCGTCTCCTACCGTTTGCAAATAGCTTCTGTGAAGTTCGGAAGGTAGGAGACGAGGTACTGGCAGAATTGAAGCTGTGAGGACGGGTCGTGAGTCTTGCTTGGGTAGCTCACATGGTAGAGCACTTGCCTGCGAAAGGCAAAGGTCCCAAGTTCGAGTCTCAGTCCAACACGCAGTTTTAATCTGCCAGGAAGTTTCATAAATACATCTTGTTTAGGCACAGCACCACCAAAAAAATTGTTAACTTATTTAGAAACACCTGTATAAAGATATCTTTCTCACGGACAGTACTTGCCTCACACAATGAACATAAGCACTTCAACAACAGAAGAAAATGGAATATATAAATAACAATGTAGCTTTTACCCTACATACTACAAAGGCAAAAGAGGAAGAATTTTCCATACCCATTACTAAGAAGACACTGATGTTTTCAGACTCAACCATTTTGAAATAACTCTCAGTAGCTAGGCAGGAGGTAGTCAAAAATATGGAAACACAAAACACAACAACACATTATCATGCCTAATACGGTGTAGGGAAACCGTTGGCATTCGCCTTCAAGTCGTCTCGGAATGGATAAATACTGGTCATAGTTTGTTATTCCCTACACCCTCCCCGCCCGCCTCCCCTTCCCCCCCCCCCCACACGTCCCACTACCCCCAACACCACTACACATGCCTATGATTTGAAAAA
Organism: Schistocerca cancellata; assembly: GCF_023864275.1. Classification (NCBI taxonomy): domain Eukaryota; kingdom Metazoa; phylum Arthropoda; class Insecta; order Orthoptera; family Acrididae; genus Schistocerca; species Schistocerca cancellata. Next base: position 238,543,434 of record NC_064628.1, on the reverse strand, counting down.
TAATAACTTGTTAAATAAATAAAATGATTTATACAAGTTTTGATTTTATCCATACTGGATGAGAGGTCGTGGTTGCGAATGTCAATGTTAAAAAATATATCGGCTCAACCACTTGTTTATAGTGTAAAACATTAAGATTGACTCGTTTCGGAAGTCAAGCTTCCATCATCAAAATAAAAAAAAAGTAAAAGAACCTGTTAAAACTCTCTAAAATGGAACATGCACCAGGCACAATAAAATTGATAATAAAATTAAAACATAATATTTTTTTATTATTTTGATGATGGAAGCTTGACTTCCGAAACGCGTCAATCTTAGTGTTTTACACTATAAACAAGTGGTTGAGCCGATATATATTTTTAACATTGATTTATAAGATGATAAAACTTTTACACATGAGTGCTTGCAAACCATAGTAGTAGAAGAAGTAGTAGTAGAGTGCTTACTGCAGTAGTTTAACTCCACCCGAATAGGCCATGAAGGCCCAACGGTGCCGACCGGCCGCCGTGCCATGCTCAGCCCACAGGCGTCACTGGATGCGGATATGGAGGGGCATGTGGTCAGCATATCGCTCTCCAGGCTGTATGTCAGATTCCAAGACCGGAGCTGCTACTTCTCAATCAAGTAGCTCCACAGTTTGCCTCACAAGGGCTGAGTGCACCCTGCTTGCCTACAGCGCTCGGCAGACTGGATGGTCACCCATCCAAGTGCTAGCCCAGCCCGACAGCGCTTAACTTCCGTGATCTGACGGGAACCGGTGTTAGCAATGCGGCAAGGCCGTTGGCCGCAGTAGTTTAGCATAATTAAAAAAATTGTTAGAGTAAGGAAGATAAATTAGATTGGAAAGTAATCATCCATTAATTGAAATCTCCACGCTTAATGTTATTAAGAGGAGAAAACTCTTACAACTTTGACACTTCCATGATTTATAAGTCGGAAAGTGAACAGTACTTTCACGATTAGCTGTATTTCTACAATAACTATCGCAGCGGGCACAGGTTTGTAGACAGTGGTTAAGCGAGTGTCGGTCTATCTTATTTCTTTCCTATTTCATCTCGCCTTATCTTCTATTGTTGGCATCAGATGGGGGCAGCATGCGATTTTGCTCCTTTACCTGTTTTTAAAGGGAAAGGCCTTTAAGCCGTCTTTACACGGAACGAGGCAGCTAATGTTGACGTGACGGGGCGTCACGAGTACAGCGCCGTTGGCACACCGACGAGCTGCTTAACGTGATTTTTACTCTCAGCTCTCTCCAGCGGCAGTTATCGGCTTTCTTTGGTTCCCAAACTTTACAGTTTGTTCACGAAAATGAACACACGTAAAAATCCTACATTAGCTCTATTAAAGGGAGCACAGAAACTCCATTTTACATATGCTAGTCTTGATGTTCTGTCTGTGGTATTCATAATAAAAAATCGGATATCCATGAACATGTACCAAGACGAAAAGTTGAGATGCATGTCTAGAGAGTAAGGACGTCAGCCTATAAACGTTAGCCATATGTAACAGACTAATTACTGAAAGAGAGCACGTTTATATTTACTTAACATCAAATATTACAAAAATTCGTTCTGTTAATAAAGGAGTTCCATAACCTTTTAGAAAACGTAAAAAAATGAGGTACAACCTGATCTGAATCCTCCACCGGTGTACTCTCTTTACCGTAACGTGGCAAATTTACGAACTACGTTGCGCTGAAGCTCTTCAGTCAGTGAGTTTGTTTTTGCTCTTACCGTATTCTAACGGCTACATCGCTGAAAATTTCATAAATTATTGGCCACTAGTTTTTCAGATCCAAGATATCTTCAGTTTTCACTTCATGTACTTCTAATTTCGAAAATCTGCTACTTTCTATGATCAGTTTCGTTATTTCACGCTTAGAGCACATTTGATCAGACCTTCTGAGGGCGCGTTTGACTGTAGCAAAATCCCTATTGCAGCACAGAAAAGATTGGCCCTCGACAGGAAAGAGTTGCTCGGTATTTTTTTAGAGCAAACAGTGTCTGTTAAAAGTAGAAGCAGCCTTTTTAAAATATGGTTCTCATTCTGCCCTGCGTGGTTGCCGGAAAACAAATGTAGCACTGCAATTTAACCAGGAATGTCCTGGAGGTAATTATAGAAGAAAGAACGTACCTCTTTACAGCCTTTCTAGGCAATTCACTCATGATAAATGTATATTCCAGCTTTATTATCATGAATGCAAAACACATTTGTAGTCAGCTGGCGCATTTAAAATGTTTCCTGGACGTGGATGACTGGTAATTGAATGTTCTGCATAAAATCTTTTACCAGAGACAATACATGAGGTTGAGATTTCATTAGAATTTCAGCTTCAAGTTTCTTATGCACCATTATCTCATCCAAAGCACACCTTTTTGTCACAACGTCAATTTGGCGATTTCTAATCATTTAATTCTTCACACAAGCGGCATGCATCTACCTGAGGTCGCCCAATTAACAAATTCCATCGAAAAACAAAGCGAAAGTATGGTAGTTTCATTTAACACCAGTATGTTACTCCTTGAACATTTTATAAATCAACATTCTATTGAGTTTTTCGTGTAAATACCTTGTTGTCTTTCCAGAGTACTGGCATTCCTTTACCAGGTAGCATTTTATGTGTTATCTGATCAATACAATTGGGTTCCTCAGTCGGTTCACTCTCTTGTGAAATGCAGCTAGAAGAGCCAGTAGTGATTTGTAATATATCTTTGTAACAATTAAATTGTAAGGAAAAACTTTGTCAATCTGTCGAACTGAATACTCTCTACTTGGTTGACGCACTGGACGTCTTTTATGTCTGTAGGTAACTGGATGTGAATATTTTGTTCATAGTGAGATTGGAGGATGTGAAGTGGCACTAAAAGAGCTTCGTTTTCATCTGCACTAATGCCTTGAAAGCACTTGAACGTCATACATGTGAAAACATAAAATAATCCAGTCCAGAAACCTATGTACGCTGTAAACACGATTATAATACACTATATTATTTATTACAGGTACTAGTAATACCGTTCACGAAACTGTCAGTAACATCCACTATAGTTGGAAACTACCTACAGTCACATCCTATAATTTCAATTGATGTGCGTTGCCCTTTATAGTCAATATGTTCTTGCCCTTTCATCTTTGCTGTTTTTCAAATAATACCCTTCCAAGTTAAAGGATTAGTTTGCCTTTCCTTCCCCTGTCTACTTTCTTCTTGTTCTGATACAGTGGCGCGTTCCATCTCTTACTCAAATAAAACTGGAAACATTACCCACAAAATAAATTTGTAGGAATACAATGTACAATATCAGCTGTTTCCCTCCTATAAATAAATTGTGGAGGTTAGCCAATGTATTTATCACATTGAAGTAAGAAGTTCCATCCGAGTTGCCCGACTCACCTATGAAATGCAGTTTCTTAGCAAGGAGGACTTCAGTCCTTTACTGAATTCCTTTCTGCATATAATTCTAAACAAGAAGTTTCAGTTTGTATATTTCTTTGTATGCTTTGACTGTTCCTCTCGACCAACTCAAGAATCTTGAGAAAATGTATAGCTGACGGCCACACGTTACAGATACCCGGGATGTGTAGCGACGCCGTCATATGTAAAATAACTAGAGGCCCGCCACGGCTTCGCAAAGACAGCACTAGATACCTTCGGCGGGACTACTTGTCTGGCGCACTGGTTACTTTGTTTACGGGCCACGGCGCAGCGTTACGGTTAAAAACAGAGAACAACTCTAGGTAACTGAATATCATCAGTTTCATTCAAATTAAACAATTTAAACTGAACACGCAACTTGCAAACTTACTGCAGCACCTAAATGCGTCAGTGGACTGCCGGACGTCAAACTGTGTACAATGCGAGGCGTGCATCAAAGACGCCACACTTAGGCGGATGGGGGCGGCAGGGCAACCGTGTCACTCCACCGCGAATATCTAAACTCCTGAGTGTAACCTTTACATACAGAGAGAGAAAACAGGGTAGGGGTTGTAGGTCGTCATAGTTCAGTCTCTGTGCACAAAAATTAATTAACAATGCATATAAACCTACCTCGTGGATCAATGTACGTATCAATGAAAATCTTGTGACTAGCCTTCATATAAGGGTAGAAAAACGCAGTGAGTGACTTTAGTTTGTAAACTGTATAGAAGGATAATGTTTATATATGCTTATAGATTCTGGTAATAATAATTTCTTGCGGTTCTATGTCCTAATGGAAGTGTTTCAATCGCACGTCACTTTGGCCAACTGCGTCCCTCTAAGCCAGTCAAACAACCGGGAAAAGACGACCTATAATTTAACGTGGAATCTGAAAAACTCTTTTCTTCTTACGAGTTTCCAATCATTGAGAGAGCATTGGTGTGTTAAAAATCAGATACAAAACTCCGTGCTCTAATCATGAATCGACCCTGCGACGGTTTGCTTGCCAGGCCCGCACTTACACCCCCCCCCCCCCCCCCCCGGTTCTTCGCACTTGTCTTTCTCTTCAGCTCTATCCGTTAGCAGTTCTGTGCGGAAGAAGAACGACAGCTCTTTTATTCTATCGATGAAAGTTTCATTCTGTTTTATATAACAGAGGGTTGCCAGTCCCCGACCAACCACACTGAACTACCACGTGAGCACCACAAGACTACCAAACTTGACATCATTTCAGTTCTGGCAAAATGAGAGATACAGTTTAATATGCAATGAGACTCACGATTTGCTGGCGAATAACCAAATCATGGAAAGGTTAATGCTGGAGTAGAAAACAGTGAGAAATTCATAGAACGTCTGCGGCTCAATCGTGCGACCTTTAGATTTTGAGGGATTTGTTAGACCGCCAGGCCCGGCTCTCTTCTGCTCAAGCTTCACTGCTGTCTGGAGTTGCAGCAACTGTGCTGCTACATAGCAGCGGCACCATTTCACAGCGGCGGCAGACTTAAGTTATCACAGTTCAGCGAGTTTCTACGAAATACTTATAAATTGTATGCATGAACCTGAATGGGGATCACGAAGTAGACGAAGTTTAGGAATTCTGCAACTTAGACAGCAAAATAACCAGTGGGTATGGGCATAAAAGGCAGTCTAGCACTGGCAAAAAGGACATTCCCGGCCAAGTGAAGTCTACTAGTATCAAACATAGGCCTTAACTTGAGGAATAAATTTCTGAAAATGTATCTTTAGAGCACAACACTGTAGGGTACTGAAACAAAGAATGTGGGAAAACCGGAACAGGAGGGAAGCAAAATATTTGAGATGTGAAACTACAGAATAATGTTGAAAATTAGGTAGGTTGATAAGGTATGGAATCAGGAGGTTCTGCGCAGAATCGGTGAAGAAAGGAAAATATGGAAAACACAGAGAAAAAGAAGGGGCAATATGATAGGACTTGTGTTAAGACCTAAGAAAATAACTTCGATGGTGCTAGAAGTATATGTTAGAGGTTATAAACTGTGGAGTTTCTAACAACCCTACCACAAAAAAGGTCAAAAATTAATTATGATTGTAATGTTGCTCACGCTGCTAAAATTGCATTTTCGGGCAACAACAAAGTTATATTATGTGGCAGGTGTCATTCGAGCACCGTTAATAAAGTCATTTCTTGAAATAATGGATAAACTTGGCACTTATCTTATCGTGTTTCCCACGCTGGTCTCGTTGTGAACTCATGGCTCAATCGTCGAAAATCTAGGTAGTGATGATTCCAAGCTCGGATGCAAAGACGCCTAGGTGTTATTCTGCGATATTCAAAAGTTTTATAGATGTGTTTCATAAACCATTCTTGAAGATTAAACTTTTGCAAGTTAGAACAATGGTGATGTAAAAAAGTAATCAGCACTCCGAATTTAAGTTAAACATCTTTTTTATTACTTTTGTTGCAATATCACGTAACTCGTTCCAAAACATCACTTCACAATATAAAACATACTTGAAAATATCTTACTCGCTATTAAAGTTCACATTTCATAAACTGACTACAATTTTTTTAACATGACGACCAAAGCTTGACTCTCTAATAACCCCTTAAGCGCCCAAAAATCAGAGTTACAAGTACGTCATTGATCATAGTGACAAAAGAAAGAATACACATAAGAATAATATTATTGCAATATATACATATCGATGTCTCGAAGTACCTCTACATTAATGAAATCAAATCTGAATGTTGTCACAGAAATATATTAACTATTTTACAGAAACACAGTAGAATATTGCTGGTATCGAGAGGTTGAGGTGAGGTGCCGTAATGGTTACGTAATTCAAGTACCATTTCAAGTATCTGAGGTTAGCCTACAGACAGTTTTGATCCTCGGACTACAATGTGTATGTCTACAGAAGAAGAGAAAGAGAGGAAAATCAAGTTGTGTGGGGGTGGGGGGGAGTTGTTTGAGGGAAGAGACCACATGGCGAGGTCATCGGTCTCATTGGATTAGGAAAGGACAGGGGAGGAAGTCGGCCGTGTCTTTTCGAAGAAACCATCCTGGCATTTGCCTAGGTCGATTTAGGGAAATCACGGAAAACCTACATCAGGATGGCCGGATGCGGGATTGAACCGTCGTCCTCCCGAATGCGAGTCCAGTGTGCTAACCACTGCGCCACCTCGCTCGGTGGGAAAATCAATTGTTTGTAGCACCTGGAAGCCTTAGGTAGACAACCTGAAATTGTGACTGCGTCCCGGGTTAGCTGTTTAGTAATGTAAACAGCTCTTCATGCCACTTTATCCTCCGAAAATTGGAAATTGATACCCGTAAAAATACGGACGCTTACAGTGTAGGAGAATTTTCGTCGGGGAAATCCTAGCAGGGAGAGATACAGGGGTGCCGGAGGAAGTGGGCAGGGTGCCTGGTTGTCCAAGCCACAGGCTCGCCGCCGGTCCCGTCAGATCGAAGGCGGAAGGCGGGGCCCTCATTACGGTGGGGGCTATCTATCGCGTCGCCAGCACGCACCGTGGAGCCTCTTACCCCTCCCGTACCGCCCCCCTCCCTCACCGCCCCCACAGCCCCCTCCCAGTTCCGAGCGGGGTGCCGGGAATTAAGCGGCGAGCGAGCAGGGCTTCGCGGAGCCTGCGGCGCTCCCCTCCTCCGCCGGAATGCGGAATATTAAAATTCCTGCGCGCGTTGTGATGCAGCCGCCGCGCCTTGCCGCGTGCCCTCCCACTGCTTCACACATCGCACCCCCGGTCTCCCTCGCACTCCCCCTCACCCACTCACTCCACTGTCTCGAGGCTTGCATCCAGAGCGTGCTCTGCGAGCCTCCCAAAAGTGCACCCCACGACGAGGCAGACTACGCCTATACCCAGTAACATGACATAAAAAATAACGCAACAGCAGCAGCACTGAAACGAGGAGAACAACCCCTTCTTTGATCAATCCTCGTTCATCGGTAGACCTCAGGTACTGACAAAACCAAGTACAATTTTCTGAACAGCAGCTAATTAAATTATTGTACACAATAATAACTGAATTCCAGCCGATTAAATTAAATTAAGGGGGGTAGGATGTCAAACGGGCCGACTTGGAGCAGGAGAGGCACCACAGGACATTTTATTTTCTACTGTCTATACTTTTACAAATAAATTCATAAAACTTTGTCAGCATGACCAGCAAGGATTCGGGATTCACACTCACAGCAGTGGAAGTTCAAAAACATAACAAAATAAAAGCCGCGCGGTATTAGCCGGCGGTCTAAGGCGCTGCAGTCATGTACTGTGCGGCTGGTCACTGCGGAGGTTCGAGTCCTCCTTCGGGCATGGGTATGTGTGTTTGTCCTTAGGATAATTTAGGTTAAGTAGTGTGTAAGCTTAGTGGCTGATGACCTTAGCAGTCAAGTCCCATAAGATTTCACACACATTTGAACATTTTTGAACAAAATAAATTTTTATACATGTGAAATTTCATCTTTTTTCGCTTACTATTGGCTGCATTTGTTGCTATAGGTACATTTTTCTTCACAAGTAAGAAAGATTCTTTGATGAATTTTGCACAGCATACAAACCATACTTACAGGTGTATGAAACTCTAGAATGTTCCAAATCTATTAAAAACTGTGGTAAAAATTGAGATAATTAACTACAAAATTTGATTTTTTTCTAAACATAAAGTTTAAAATGTAACAGCTCATTCATTTCTTTCATAAATTAAATAGATTGTAGAGTTTCAGACACCTGTAAGTATGGTTTGTATGCTGTGCAAAATTCATCGAACAATATCTCTTACTTATGAAGAAAAGTGTACCTATAGCAACAAATGCAGCCAATAGTAAGCGAAAAAATGATGAAATTTCACTTGTAAAAAACTTATTTTGTTATGTTTTTGAACTTCCGATGCTACGAGTGTGAATCCTGAATCCTTCCTGCTCATGCTGACGAAGTTTTCTGAATTTACTTGTAAAAGTATCAAAAGTGGAAATCAAAATGTCCTGTGGTGCCTCTCCTGCTCCAAGTCAGCCCGTTTGACGTCCTACCCCCCTTAAATTGGTTCCGTATTTCTAGATTTCCAGAAGGCTTTTGACAACGTACCTCACAAGTGCCTTGGAATCTAATTGCGTGATTGTAAAATATCGTCTCGCTTATGCGACTAGATTCGTGATTTCCTGTCAGAGAGGTAACAGTTCGTAATAACTGACGGAAAGTCACCGAGTAAAACAGAAGCGAGTTGTTGCGTTCCCCAAGGTAGTTATATAGGCCGTCTGCTGTTCCTTATCTTTATAAACAGTTTAAGAGACAATGGTGACCAACCGTCTTAGGTTTTCAGCAGATGATACTTTCGTTTGTCTTTGAGTGACGACATCGCAGGATCAAATCCAGCAGCAAAACGATTTACCAAAGATATCTGTAAGGCGTGAAAATTGGCAGTTGACACTAAATAATGAAAAGAGTGAGATCTTCTACGTGAGCGCTAAACACGATAAGTTAATCAAATATAAATGCCTTAAATTCAGCTAAATATCAGGGAATTACATTTACGAAAAACTTAAATTGGAAAGAACACAAATAAAATATTGTGGGGAAGACGAACCAAAGAATGCGTTTTATTGGCGGAACACAGAAGATGCAATAGATCTCTTAAAGAGACTGCCTACCTACGTTTGTCCGTCCTGTTTTGTAGTATTGATGCACGGTGTAAGATTCCTACCAGACAGTATTACACCGAAGGAGATCAAAGGAGGACAGAACGTTTTGTATTATCTAGAAATAGCGGAGACAGCATCACGGACATGATGTAGGATTTGGGATGGAAATCATCAAAACCAAGGCGTTTTCGTTGCGGCGGGATCTTCTCACGAAATTTCAATCACGACCTTGCTCCTGTGAATCCGACAAATATTTTGTTGACGCAAAAGTACATAGGGAGAAACGATCATCATAATAAAATAAGGTAAATCAGAGCTCGCACGAAAATATATGTGTGTCATCTTTTCCCCGCGTGCTGTTCGAGAGTGGAGGAACAGAGAATAACTGAGAAGCTGGTTCGATGAACTCTGTGCCAGGCACTTGTGATTTGCAGGGTATCCACGTAGATGTAGAATTGAAAAAGAGAACGTACTTTGTACTTCTGAACTTGTACAATGTATACACACAGCAAGGTCTAACGTCATTAACGACTAATTTCACCTTACTTTCCTAACGGATACGTTCGTCTTTCGTCTCACATTGATTTCTGTCGTTATGTCATGCAGTGTTTCTTGTCTCTAAGCACTGACTACTCTTCGCAAACGCCGCTGGTCTCTGTCCTTAAGTAAAGGCCGGTGGCCCATCTGTTGCCCGTGGTGAGAAGTAATGCCTGAAAACTGGTATTTTCGGCAATCCTAGATACTTTGGATCTCGGAATATTGAATTCCCTAACAGTTTCCGAAATGAAATGTCTCATGCGTCTAGTTCCAATTACCATTCATCGTTTAAAATCTATTAATTACTGTCGTGCGGCTATAATCACGTCGGGAACATGAATCATCTGAGTACGAAAGTCAGCACCACCAATACACTGCACTTTTTATATCTCGTGTACGCGATATTACTGCCTTCTGTGCATGTGCATATCGCTATTCCATGGCTTTATTCAGTTCAGTATGTATTGCTGTGCTTCAAACGTACGCCCAGGAAGCTACTTCCCCTCATGAATTCCTATATTAGCAGATGTAGGTTGACCAAGAATGCTCTCTCGGCCTGTGCTAGTGTGCTTTTTACGTCGTACTTGCTTCGTCCGTCGATTTGTAGTTTTACTTCCGAGGTAAAATAAGTTCGTCTAATTTTAATCTTAAATTTATCTTTAATCTCATTTCTTCTACATCTGAATAGCAGTTGGCAGCACAGTGACACAACGATCCGTTACTCCTGTAACGAACTGTTACTCTGAACAACCGCCGTTTACTGCTTCAGTGGTGTCAAGCGAGAACTCTTTGGAGGGCAGGATGGAGGTCTGCTGCGTTTTCTTATGAAAGCTAGTTCATCCTCGGCGCCAGTGATGGCCATGTGGGTAGCAAGAGGCCCTTTGAAGGCCTGCAGCCAACCCTCCGCGTGCCAGACACACTGGATCTACACCTGGAGTTATGGCCTGGGGTGCGAATTCGTATGACAGTATGAACATTCTCGTTGTTATCTCACGCACCCTGACCATAAATCTGTAAGTCAGTTTGGTGATTCGACATGTTGTGCTGCCTTTCATGAACAACATTCCAGGTGCTGTTTTCCAACAGGATAACGCACGCCTGCATACCGCTATTGTAACACAACATGCTGTATAGAGTGTCGATTTGTTACCTTGGCCTGCTCGGTTAGCAGATCTGTCTGCATTCCAGCACATTTGGGACATCATCGAACAAGAGCATCATCCGCAATCAGCGTTAACCGTCCTGTACTGACCGAACAAGTGCAATAGGCGTGGAACTCCCTCCCACAAACTGACATTGGACAGCTCTACCACACAACGAATGGATGTCTGCATGCCTGTATTCAACATTCTAGCGGCTACACCAGTTATTGATGTACCAGCATTTGTTATTTCAGTAGCTTATATGAGGCACACAGTAACGTTTGATGTTGCAATGTTAATCACTTACGTGTGTTTCATTACTCAACAATAATTACTTTTTAGTGTTACGATTATTTCCGTCAGTGTGTATTACTGAGCGCCTATACCAGAAACCCGAATCCAGTTTCCATTTGCAGGTTACCTTTCTAGCGGCTCCCAGGGACAAAATAAAAATATGATTGTCAATATTTCATGTAATTATTGACTTATTTAAAAATATTGGATTACGCCACAATCTATTAATTACGAGCTATAATGTTATGTTAAAAGTTCCATACTAAGAGACAAGTATTAGTGTGGAAGCTGTGTTTTTCTTGAGGCAGCGTAACTGACGGCGCACGAAAATCCTGACTTTATTCATCCAATATCTGAGAATGAAGCCACTTGTGGACCGCCAAGAAACCTTACACGTCAGTCCAAGCCTTTGCGAATCTTTTCCTCACCCCCCACAAGATAATGAACGTAGTAGTTTATTGCTGATTACGTTTTCGCTCTTCATTCAGCAGGTCTTAATTGTCAGGCATGCCTTGTTCACTTATTACTTCATTACCACGAAATATTATCAGCAACACATAATGCACACAGTATCCACATATATCACTGAACGCATCTGCAAAATGCATTCCATTGATACACGTTTGCGGACTCGCTTTTGAACAACTAAATTTGAAGTATACATCAGAGATTAGTTCAAATCGAATTGCGGTTTCTACTTAGTGTTCTATGTATTTCACTAACGTATATACTTCCCAGCAGCTACGGTACTTCGTTTGAGATTTCAAATATTTAAGTACCTGATTTTGAATAGCAAATTACCTAACTTTGGCTTCAATGTTCGAACTCAAATTTTCATAGTTTCTAGGAATTGTTAGCCTGGTGGATATTGTTCACAATACTTAATACTGCTGTGTGGTTATGACATACCTCTTTGATGTTTAGCAATATAACTTTAAATTGTCAAGCGGCATCTCATTTGCTATAAATGATTTTTAGCATCATTCCAAGGCATCTCAAATGATTCTCGAATCTTTATTTTTATTTATTACATGTAGACAAATCATTCCACAATACATTTAAATTCGTCTTGTTAAAAATTTTTGTCTTCATTATTATTTTTCTGGGAACTTACATCTGGGCCCTGGGAACCATACTTCTGGTTTTCTTTGAGACATTAGTAGATTATATAATTTAGCTGTTGTAGATAAAATATGAACAATTTTATCAGCAGCAAAGAGTAACGATACAGAATAATTCCTTTAATAAGTCATAAGTTTAAACCTTTGTGAAAATGAACCCACTGTAAGGTCGAGACGGGCGAGAGAGAGAGAAATTCTAACAATGAGGAGCAAAAGAGGAGCATAACGGCGACCTACCCAGCCTGTAGGCCGTCGCATCTCGCTGTGTTGTGACGACGGCAGCTGGCGGATGTACACGGGGTCCTTTGACGTGGACATGGACGCTACGTGTTGCTTGCGCCACATCACTGACGAAAATGAGATGCAGTGACGCTTCTGGGACCTATTTTAAGAAAACAGCAGAATTTCACGGGGTAGGCATAATTTTCTACCGCCAGTCAAAAAGGCTGTTCCTACAAAAAGCTATGTCCATGGTACTTGCTAGTTACGATCTCTTAGATTGCACTTTCTTGTCTGATCCCAAGCAACAACTACCTACAAGGAATGTATCATTGCAGTCCTGGTGTCATTACTAGGAAGTTCCTCTACCGCTGTCATTTTTGTGACCACCAATAATTATAGTCCAAAAGGCGTTGCCTTAGAATTAACCCGGCCCGAGGGCACTCCTTTGCAAAGGGAATAATATTAAGTAATTTCTGCCTCGGGGACGCACAGAAAATATGGAGGAGAACTTCTTATTTTAATTTATAGCCTATTTCACCAAAAAAATAAATGTAGTAAAACTCCCCGCTTTTGCTGCCTGATAAGAACTTTGTGTTGCAGCAGTGTCGTTCCTAACCTCCTAATGATGACTAACAGTTGAAGTATTGTGGAAAATACATAATATATCGAAATTTGATCAAGATACCTGCAAGGTGCGAAAAGTGTTAATTGACCCTAAACATCAAAAAGTGTGAGGCGCTCCACACGAGTTGCAAAGAAAGGCATTATATTAAAGTTACGCGATGCATCACACAAATTTTAAGATTGTTATTTCAATTAAATACCTAGAGATCACAATTACGAAGAACATAATTTGAAACCATCAAATAGAAAATACATTGGAGCAAGGTGAACCAAAGTCTGTGCCTTATTCACAGAGCACTCTGATACCTAAAAATATTAGTAACAGACTTGCCTACACTAGGTCTGTCATTCCTCATCTGGAGTATTAATGCGGCAAACCCGAGAAGTGTCTTTGGAAGAAAGATATAAGAATGCGGTTTCACGTACCGACGATATCGAGATCGTTAGAGACTGAACAGAAGACGGGGTTATTTCAAGGATGGGGAAGTAGACCGGCCGGTCCCTTTCAAAAGTGCCATTCTGCCATATGTCTGGAGCGATTTAACTAGCTCAACAAAAACATTAAACCATGGTGGCCGGACGTGGATTTCAACTTCGTCCACCAGACTGAGAATGCAGTATGCTAGCCACTTCGCCATCTCGCTCGATGTATTTGCTAAGGAATCGAAGGTAAGACTCAGAGTCAGATCGTAATGATCTCTTTGAGGGTCTAATTTCTCTTCACTTAGTTTTCGTATTAGTGATCCACATGTTCCCCATTTCTCAGAACAGGAGAGTTTTCTATTTAAGGATGCTTACGACGACGATGAACTTCGAAAAATCACGTACAATGGACAAACTTGAATGGTGTTCTTTGCCTGTGTATTTTGAAATACCGACACTATTTAATGGCGTCCTTTTAAAACCCTGTCATATTGTTTTATACTGTTTTGGAGCACGCAGGATATTTTCAAACACTTTTCACTCAGGAGTGTTTGCTATTTACTTTTCGCCGTTCAGTGACACTCATGTGACCACTTGTGAGAAGCCCAAATAAACGTCTTTTGCAGCGTGGACCGCTGAGTGACGTGCAGGGACAGAGTCAGTGAGGTTATGGAATGT